>NW_026712296.1:10269553-11529306 GCF_030504385.1 Musca domestica | reverse complement strand
ACCGTAAGTATTCATGTGATTCGGATATGTGAAATTTGAAGAGAATCAGCTGCTTGATTTGCATTTTCTCAATGATATAATTATTAAAAATTTTGACCCGTTGTATGGGAGGTACCGGAAGTAGTGGTCCCATATACATAATCTTTGTTCCAGATCATGGTAAAACTAGTGAGATGCACGAAATTTGAGGACAATCGGACTCTTATTTCAGATTTATAATTTTTCAAAATGTTGACTGTTTTTGGGGGAAGTACTTGGTCGCGATACGATTATTGGGATTTGCAAAGTTTGAACAAAAGGATGGTCCATTTTTGTTCTATTCGGAAAATTATTTTCTGTGTAAATTTTGACTTTTTGTGGGGGATGTTCTAGAAGGCGTACAGGGTGTGATAAAAAAACTGCAACAAAGTCAAACACCATAATATTGTTTTTTTTTTTTAATTTTATTGAATGAAAGCAAAAAATGTCGGAAATAGCATCAAATTTTAGAATTAGTTTAGATTTCTTCGAATTGGTCACCTTTGCCACGAATTATGGCCTTCAAATTGCCAATGAAACCGTCACACGTTGCCCGAATGTTGCTCTGCAGTATATTGGCCCATTCCCCGCGAAGCGCTTGCTTGAGATGATCGACACTTTGGTATTTTTTAGTGCCTACCTTGCTTTCCAAAACACTCCAGACACAATAGTCGAACGGATTGGTACCCGGAGATTTTGGTGGCCACTGCGCGCTGGAAATAACTCGAGAAACCTCATTTGCGTGATGGTGCGTGCTGAGGGCTTTTTTCCGTCAACTTCCTTGACGTCGGGCTACGCTACCAGAATCACGGTAACGAACGATGGTACATTTAAATGCTGTAGTGCTCTAACGATAGCCCCTTGTGGTTTTCCAGCCAAATACAAAGAAATCATACTATCACGCTTGCATTCCATCACGAACTTTTTTTTTATAAAATTCTCACCAAAAGGCTTTTGTACACTTGTAAGCAGTATAATGAGTAAGTAAGGTCCAATGATGCCACAGGTCCATAAACCGCACTTTGATAGGTTTTGCAATGCTTCGGGCTGATCTTCACTCCAAGACCAACAATTCGGCTTATTTACGTACCCATTGAGTCGTAGGTCGATCGGCTTTAATTCTTACACCTGTATTTTGAAAGCGTTTCGCAACATTCTCCTCGTTGTTGAGTAACAGAGAGATTTTCATCTCATTCTAGAAATGACGTCACATAGTTTTATCTTTGCCTTTGACCGAAACAACGCCCTATGTCGTGTCAATGAATATTCAAAGCAATATTTGAAAATTAAAATTCTCTATATGATTTCCTGTATCTTCGTTATTTGGCTTTATTCGTCAACGAAATCACCATCAATGCAAAGGTCAGAGATGCGTCTTTCATGTATTTGTTATTTTATTCATTTTTGGCTTTTTCACACATTTCACGAGCTAAATATTATCCGAAGATCATCCAAATTGTTAGCCTTCAGCGCTGTTCCAAATTCTAACCTCATAAAAAATCCCATTGGTCTTTAGTTGAGAACTGAAGGCCCAATGCAAAATCTAGAATATTTTTAGGTTTATGAACCATTGTAAACCCAAAATATTTTGGGAACATCTTCCAAAACAATGTGTTCTTATTTTGATCCTAACCCTACCACTAATCAACATTTCGTGAAGATCGGACGTTAATTGCGACCTGATATTGCATCTGAAACGTATAATGCTGTAAGGGGAAAAAATATTACAAGGCATAAAACTCAATATCCCATGCAATAAAAAATATGACAAAAAATAAAAATATTTGTTTGGCCCAAGGACGAACCCTATTGAATTTGGTGAGAATCGGTTCAAATTTGGATACAGTTTCCGCCAAAGGACCAATATCAGTCCAAATGACCTGAATTTTGACACATCCGACCGAATTCAGTATAAAGGAAAGTTCATCAAAATCGGTTCAGATATTGCTATAGCTCATATATTTATGTTCCATCCGATTTTGGGTGTAAAGTGCCTCACATGCGTAATATCCACTCCACAGGAATGATATTTGGTACGACATTACTTATGGAGCGCAAAAATGGCTCTGTCAAATTGGATCAGATTAGGATATAGCTCCCATATATATCTATATCCGATATCAGATTTATTAGGCAGCAAAGGGTAATATCAGCTCTATTGGACTGAATTTTGGCAATTCCGACTGAATTCATCCTAGAAACAAGTACTTCAAATTTGGTGAAAATCGGTTCAGATATAGCTTTAGTTCCCATATTTATGTTTCATCCGATTTGATATTTAAGTCCCTTACATGTGTAATATGCCCGCCACAACAAGGATATTTGATACCGGACATCAGCTGCAGCTCGATAATACCTCGGCCAAATTTTGTCGAGATCGGTTAAGATTTGTACATACCTTCGATATACATCTTAATCCGATTTTACGTTTTTCCTTCAAAAAATATGTATCATCAGCCCAAATCGGAAAGATTTTTCTTTTTTTTAGTCGAACTAATAGCATGTGCGAAATATAAAGAGTACCTGTTGGTTATTTCGGATTTTATAAACGTTTTGGTTATTTAAAACATTTACCCTTTGTGTGGGAGGTACCTAAGGAATGGTCCGATCTCTACCGTCTTTATTACAGATCCTGTGTTGATCGAAATATTGAAATGAGCCAAGTCTAAATGGAATCGGATGTTAATTAAGCGTTTTTAAAGTTTCATGGACATTTAAAATTTCGACCTTTTGTGGGGGAGATACCAGAAGGAGTGAAGCGATATATTCCATCTTAACACCAGAGCTTGGGGACAATATTTGCCCATTCCTGCGGAATCTACTTCATAGAGGGTCAGCTATTTGAATAATCATAACAGAAGTCAAAATATATTTAAATAATCTAATATTGGCTGAGGGTATGCATCTGTCACAAAACCGACTTATACTTTGTAACTTGTTAAATTGAGGTCTTGAAATTTTCGTAGCTCTAAACCCTAAATACCAAGTGTGGGTATTTAGGTTTTTGGAATTCTTCTTGTGTATGACATTATATGTATAAATATTCCGATGTTACTCGATAATGAAATACATGAATCTTGCATAACTCAAGGTAAACCGTTACTTTAAACTCCACAATTTCTCGAAAAATAAATCAATTTCTCTTTCTAATACAATTTCTCGCAATAAATACTCAGTAAAATATGTTAATATATTCAGACTTTTGGATGCAAAACATATGTTAGCAGCTTCCCTTGCCACTTATGATGAAGAAGAGCCTGTATTTAATATCGTACTCGCAGTCCCCAGGGTAAGGGATATGCATCTCTTAATTTGCTCTTTGGCACTTTTCATGTAGTATCGAAAATTCTATGTATGTGTATATGTATACTTCCCTGCACGTAAATTTTGCCAGCAAATTTGAATTTCCATGGAAATAGAAGAACATCAGCAAAACGGAAACGGAACTTGTGGCATGTGCACAGTGATATTGTATTAGCACGTACGAGTATCTACAGCGAACAAACATATGCTACAACAATGAGCATTGTTATCCGAGCACAACAAGGAGTGTGTTGCACTGCTAGCTGGGATGCAGTGTCTTTAGCCTTGTCAGGATGTCAGGTATTTTATAAAAGAGCACATAGTCGAAATATTCCAATGATGAATGCAAGTGCATTTGTATGAGAATTGCAAAACTAACAACATGCAATCAGATAACTTAATTATCAATGTATACAAAATGTGTTTGTTCGATGCATTTATTTTGTACGCAAACTTTATGTGCGGCAAGAATTGACTAGGATTCATTAGAGAGAAAGAGAGAGAAAAAAAAAACATTCTAGCAATTATAAAGGAACGAAAAGAACTTCAAATGCATTTACGTATCGATCTTTGGATCTAGAGTGAAATTCTTTCAATTGATGCTCTGGTTTGTTGTAATGTAACACACACGTATTGTGTAATGTAACACCGGAGCTATAGTTTTATCGACACAAAGATATATAATACTCTTTACAACTATAACTATATCTGATCCAAATTTTACAAAACATGACACACTAACTTCTGGACCGCATTCGGTCGCATGTGGCACATTTTATTTTTCGGCCGGGCCGAACTTTTAATACCCTCCAGCATTTGGTACAAATTTGTCAATTTCCAAAAAAAAAAAAATAAAATAAACTCGTTAAAAATTCTGTTAAAATCTTAAAAATACCGAATGACTATACGACGACGTGGACCTGCATGGGCAACTTTTGTCATAAGTTATTACAATATTTAAATGCGAAACTTGAAGAAAAATCTGTTAATAATGCAGCTAAAATCATCAAAATACCGAATATAGGGGGTACCGCTATTTGGGGGCTATACGAAGACGTGGACCTGTACAGACAATTTTCTGGCACGGGCTGGAGTATCCATTACGAACTTCACATGCGAAATTTGAAACAATCCCGGTAAATAATGTCGCTAAAATCATCAAAATACCGAATATTGGGAGGTACAGTATATGGGGGCTATACGAAGACGTGGGCCTACATGGCCAATTTGCTGTTTTATGCTGAAGTATCTATTACGAACTTCGAATACCAAATTTGCAACGATTCCGTTAAAAAATGTCGCTAAAATCATCAAAATAGCGAATATCAGGGGTACCGGTATATGGGGGCTATATGAAGACGTGGACCTACATGGCTCATTTTTTGACTTAGGATGTAGTATCCATTACGAACTTCAAATGCCAAATTTGAAACAATTCCGGTGAATAATGTCGCTAAAATCATAAAAATACCGAATATAGGGAGGTACCGTTATAAAGGGGCTATATGATAACTTGGACCTACATGGCCCTTTTACGAACTTAACCTGCCTACTGGCAAAATATACATGTGTGCAAAATTTTAGCCTTCTATCTCAATTTGTTCGAAAGATAGCGTGATTACAACAGACACACAGACAAACAAACGGACATGGGTAAATCGCCTTAGAATTTTACGCTGATCAAGAATATATATACTTTGTTGGGTGTGACATGAGTATTTCGAGGAGTTACAAACGGAATGACAAAACAAGTAAAAAAGCTGTAAGTTCGGTCGGGCCGAACTTTTAATACCCTCCACCATTTGGTACAAATTTGGCAATTTCCAAAAAATAAAACCCGTAAAAATTCTTTTAAAATCTTAAAAATACCGAATGCTTATACGACGACGTGGGCCTGCATAGGCAACTTTTTTCATAAATTATTACAATATTTAAATGCGAAACTTGAAGAAAAATCTGTTTACAATGTAGCTAAAATCGTCAAAATACCGAATATGTGGGGTACCGTTATATGGGGGCTATACGAAGACGTGGACCTGCACAGAAAATTTTCTGGCATGGGCTGAAGTATCCATTACGAACTTCACATACGAAATTTGAAACAATCCCTGTAAATAACGTCGCTAAAATCATTAAAATACCGAATATCGGGGGGTACCGTTATATGGGGGCTATATGAAGACGTGGACCTACATGGCTCATTCTTTGACTTTGGATGAAGTATCCATTACGAACTTCAAATACCAAATTTTAAACGATTCCGGTAAACAATGTCGCTAAAATCATCAAAATACCGAATATCAGGGGGTACCGTTATATGGGGGCTATATGAAGACGTGGACCTACATGGCTCGTTTTTTGATTTTGGATGCAGTATCCATTACAAACTTCAAATACCAAATTTGAAACAATTCCGGTTAATAATGTCGCTAAAATCATCAAAATACCGAATGTCGGGAGGTACCGTTATATGGGGGCTATATGATAACTTGGACCTACATGGCCCATTTACGAACTTAACCTGCCTACTGGGAAAAAATACATGTGTGCAAAATTTTAGCCTTCTCTCCCAATTTGTTCGAAAGATAGCGTGATTACAACAGACAGACAGACGGACAGACAGACGGACAGACAGACAGACACACAGACAGACAGACGGACATGGCTAAATCGTATTAGAATTTTACGCTGATCAAGAATATATATACTTTGTTGGGTCTGACATGAATATTTCGAGGAGTTACAAACGGAATGACAACATTAATATACCCTCCATAGTATGGTGGAGGGTATAATAATATACCCTCCATAGTATGGTGGAGGGTATAAAAATGGGAACCGAAAGGAGATTCGGATCTGAAAACTTGTACCAAATATCATTGTTGTCGAATGCATATTACGAATGTGAGGGGCTTAAACACCAAATCGGATGAAACATATATGTAGGAGATATAGCCATATTTGAACCGATTTTCTCCAATTTTGATGTACTTGCTTCTAGAATGGATTCGGTCGGATATACCAAAATTCAGGAATTTTTGACAGCTATTGTCAATTTGGTGCACAAATAATCCGAAATCGGTTGAAGATATATTTGGGAGCTATATCCAAATCTGAGTCTATCTTGATATACTTGGGCAGAGATATCTGGTAAAAAATATCATTGTCGTGGAATGCATATTACGAATGTGAGGGACTTAAACACCAAATAAGATGAAACATATATATAGGAGCTAAATCTGAACCGATTTTCTCCGAATTCGATTTATTTGCTTCCTGACTGAATCAAGTTGGATATACCAAAATTCAGGACTTTTTGACAAATATTGGCCATTATTTGCACAATAAACCTGAAATCGGATTAAGGATATAAATGGGAGCTATATCCTCTCGATAAAATTTGCAAAGGTATTTCCGAGCTTTATAAGATATCTGGCACCAAATATCATTGTTGTCGAATGCATATAACGAATATGAGGGACTTAAACACCAACATATATATGGGAGATATAGCCATATCTGAACCAATTTTCACCAAATTTGATATACTTGATTCTAGACTGAATTCGGTCATTGGTGCCAAAATGTAGGTCATTTGGACTGATATTGGCCATATGGTGCACAATTAACCCGAAATTGGTGGAAGATATATATGGGGCTGTATCCAAAACTAAACCGATCTTGATACAATTTGGCAGAGGTATTTTTGGGTTGTATCTGATATTTGATACCAAATATAATTCTTGTGGAGTACATATTATGAATGTGAGAGACTTAAATACTTAAACACCAAATGAAACACATATATGGCAGCTATAGCTGTATCTGAACCGATTTTTCCAATTTTTTTTCTACATTTGTCAAATTATGTTGAAATCGGTTCAGATTTGAATATAGCTCCCATATATTTTTTAGATCGATTTCGATTATTTGATGCACCAAACACTATATGTATGTTCGATTCCAATGAAATTCGGAATGTGTGACGGGATTTTGATTAGAAAATAAAATGTCACAATATATTCAAATCGGTTCAGATTTGGATATAGCTCCCATATATATTTTCAGTCGATTTTATGTATTTGATATTTATGTCCGATTTAAATGAAATTCGGGCAGAGAGACTAAATCTGGTACAAAAAGAAAATGCCAAATTATATTGAAATCGGTTGAGGATTGGGTATAGCTCCTACATATTTTTTTGGCCGATTTCAGGTATTTTATGCACCAAACATGACATTTATGACGGATTCGCACCAATTTCAATATGGAAGATATGACGGAATTTGGTGTAAAAGTAAATTTTGTAAAATATATTGAAATCTGTTCAGATAAGAATATGATTGTATTATGAAGCATTGATCGCCTTTGCAATTGTATTAGGCTAACAGTAAAAAACTGCACAACAGTTTAATTGAGGATACAATTATTACGGGGAAGTATGCTGCTACCTCGAATTCACTAATTGCAACAGAAATGCCACTCAACTTCAAAATATTGCAGTTTCCTGCGCGCTTGGAACTTGCTATGAAAATAATAAATCCGTAGAACATGCATATCATGTTAATGATTTTCTCAATGTCGATGTTCCTGTCATGTTCACGGTTTGGTAGACCGAGCTATTTGTTAATCTACGCATAAAAGTATTACAAAATCTTTTTTTTTATTTTGGAATTTGTTTTATTTTTTTTTCTTTTTAAACCAACATATTTTCGTATATAAAATGTTGAATACGTATAAAATCATAAGGGATAGCGAAGCGCAGCGGGTTCAGCTAGTAGGGTGTAAAAACTGGAAATAGGACAGAGATGTATAGAATCTATATCCAATTCTTATCCGACTGTCACAAATTTCAATAGAATTTATCCTTTGAACAGAGCAAAATAAATACAATCGCACAATAAATACGACCTGTACCTTACTTACAAAATTACATGCACCGACGAGACGGGCGGATGGACATGCATAAAACCACTCAAAATGGAGATTATCCAAAGAAACGATGGGTCTATCTAGTTTACTTTTGCCAGTGACAAACAATGCAAATTTAGCTAAAAAACATTTGTTTGGTCCCCTTGAAATCGGTGATAATCAATCAAAATTTAGATATAGCCCAGTTTGTAAACAAACAAAATGATCGTGTTTACTTGCAAAGAGGTCAGCTGAAAACGTGCACATTCGGTTGGCCACCAGAACTCAAGCACCGGCCATGGTTATGGTGTGGGCCGCTATAACAGCCGATGGTCGCGCTCCGCACGTATTAATCTCCGCTCGTAAAAATGCCGAATATTATCGAGAAAATATTCTGGAGGGTATATTAAAGCCTTGGGCACGCACACATTTTGGCCGCAGACCTTGGAAATTCCAACAGGACTCAGCACCATCGCACTCAGCACGCTTCATTTCCAGCGCACAATGGCCACCAAAATCTCCGGATACCAATCCGTTGGACTATTGTGTCTGGAGTATTTTGGAAAGCAAGGTTGGCACTAAAAAATACCATAGTGTCGATCACCTCAAGCAAGCGCTTAAACAAAAAAAAAAACGAGTAAAAACTGTAAGTTCGGGCTGGCCGAACTTTGAATACCCTCCACAATTTGGTACAAATTTGGCATTTTTCAAAAAATGAAAATCCATTAAAAATTCTGTTAAAATCTTAAAAATACCGAATGTAGCCGTATAATAGGGTCTATACGACGAGGTGGACCCGCATACGCAACTTTTGTCAAAAGCGTGCACAGACAATTTTCTGGCATAGGCTGTAGTATCCATTACGAACTTCAAATACAAAATTTGAAATAATTCCGGTAAATAATGTTGCTAAAATCATCAAAATACCGGTATCAGGGGATACCGTTATATGGGGCTATGCGAAGATGTGGACCTACGTGGCCCATTTTCAATACCAAAAGTCCTGCAGACATAATACACATTTGAGTAAATTTTTCTTTTCGTTCGGAAGCTAGAGTGATTTCTACAGAGGGACAGACGGACAGACATTGTTAAATCCACATAGAATTTTATGCAGATCAAGAATATATATACTTTGTGGGGTCTAAAAAGTATATTTCGAGTTGTTACATACGGAATGACAAACTTAATATACCCTCCATACTATGGTGAAGGGTATAAAAATGTAAAAATTATAGCGTTTGACTTTGTTGCAATTTATCATCTTACCCTGTACTTTATGGGGTCTACGACAAAAATTTACAGGTGTTCATATAAGATAACAAATCTAATTTACCCTACCATCCAAGGTGGATGGTATATCATAAGTATCTCCTTGAAAAAAATTATATAGCCGACAACATTTGCCGGATCAGATAGTTACATTACTTATCTTCCTTATGTTATGTCAAATTGCTGGCTCTTCCCAATTTTTCCACCTGATTCAACGACTTAAATCATAAATAATTCAAAATATAGGCATGCAACAACAATTTTGCAGTTATCGACAATTATTTCTTCGAGAATTGCAGATAATTGTCAAATCCCTTTTTCGGGAAGGAAGATATTATTTTATCATTGATTTAAAATTGCTACTGAAAAATAGAGAAAAAGAAATGCATTTATTTATTGTAAATCAACAATAATTGCTTTGGATTGAAATTTATTCGTAACATACACACATACATGTGTATAAATAACAAATGACACATTAAATTAAATTGCCATCATATAAACACTTTTTCACACACACACACACACACAGAGTTACGGTAACATCCTAATGATGTTTTTTCTTTACATATTCATACCAACCCCCCACCTCATTTGCACACAAATTGTTATTCTTGATTCAGTAGCGGATTTGCCAAAACTGAGGTATGGCAATATTTCAGATTTTTACAGAGATAAATTCAACATAATAACACATAAGTTTCCGCTGCTACCTGTGGCAGACAACTTAATGTTCCATTGTCGCCAGCCGTTAATGAAAGTGAGCCTCCTTCCAGCCGAATGAGAGCACCAGTGAAATTGCGCTGTCGTTAAAGAGCCAGCTATTGCTGTTGTCGAATCGAAATTGGCAAAAATCCAAGCATTTTCAAGCACTTGTAGAAAGCCGTTGGTAATGCACGACCCTGGAGCCCGCCAAACGAAATATGAAATCAAATTGTGAAAATTTATAATGATCTCTCTGGTAAATACAAAAAAAAATCATTTTTAAATCTTGCAAAGCATTTGTAATTTGAAGTAGACGGCGCAGCATGACCTTTTTGTGAGTAAAACTCTGTCCTAATTTGTGGATATGTACGAAAGTGGCCAGTGAGGTATATACACTGAGATAGAAGCACTAGTTAGATTTTTTTGTTGGCATGGAGCCATAACTTTAACACAAGTTTAAAACAAATGTGAACCGAAAATATAACAGAAATTATGCCATTGTTCTATTTATTTTGTATTAATTTTAATTTGTAATGCTTTTTAATGTTGGAAAAAGAAACAATGTTTGTTTTAAATTGTAAATTGTCATTAACTAACTGACTGATTAATGGTTACCAGGATACTAGGTTTTGCATGAAAGTTACTAACGATGAGAAAGGCAATAGGACAAATAATCTAATCATCTCATAGACTTGGTAATGCTTGCAACGAAGTCAAACGCCATAATTTTTATTTTTTTTAATTTTATTGGATGAAAGCAAAAATGTCGGAAATAGCATCAAATTTTAGAATAAGTTTTGATTTGTTCGAATCGATCACCTTTGGCATGAATTATGGCCTTCAAACGGCCAAAGAAACCGGCACACGCTGCCCAAATGTTGCTCTGCCGAAATTCGGCCCATTCCCGGCTAAGCGCTTGCTTGAGGTGATCGACACTTTGGAATTTTTTAGTGCCAACCTTGCTTTTCAAAATACACCAGACACAAAAGTCCAACGGATTGGCATCCGGAGATTTTGGTGGTCATTATGCGCTGGATATGAAGCGAGGAACCTCATTTTGTAACCATTCTTGAGTGGCGCGTGCCGAGTGTGATGGTGCTGAGTCCTATTAGAATGTCCAAGGTCAAAATGCTTGCCTGCCCAAGCCTTTAATACACCTTCCAAAATATTTTCGCGATAATATTCGGCATTTATTGTGATGCCACGGTCGATTAATACGAGTTGAGAGAGACCATCGGCGGCCCTCACCATTACCATGGCCGGCGCTTGAGTTCTGGTGGGCAACTGAGGGTGCACATTTTTAGCTGACCTCTTTGGCAAGTAATCACGATAATTTTGTTATACCCTCCACCAAAAAAGGTATGGAGGGTATATTAAGTTCGACATTCCGTTTGTAACTCATCGAAATAATCATTTTAGACCCAACAAAGTATATATATTCTTGATCAGCGTAAAATTCTAAGACGATTTAGCCCTGTCCGTCCGTCTGCCCGTCTGTCCATCTTTTGTAATCACGCTACATTCTAAACGAATTAAGATAGGAAGCTAAAACTTTGCACAGATCTCTCTTTTGTCTGCAGGCAGGTCAAGTTCGAAGATGGGCTATATCGGTCCACGATATCGTATAGCCCCCATATAACGGTACCCCCCTGTATTCGGCATTTTGATGATGTTAGCCATATTTTTCAATGGAATTGTCTTAAAATCCACACACGTAGTTCCTTGTGAGTAATTTACCCCCTGAGAGAGAATTTTCTATACAGGTCCACGATATCGTGCATCCCCCATATAACGGTACCCCCCGATATTAGGTATTTTGATGATTTTACCCACATTTTTCAACGGAATTATCTGAAAATCCACACAAGGAGTACCTTGTGGATACTTTATACCTTGGCAGAGAATTATCTATATAGGTCCACAATATCGTACAGCCCCCATATAACGGTACCCCCCGATATTCGGTATTTTGATGATTTTACCCACATTTTTCAACGGAATTGTCTGAAAATCCACACAAGGAGTTCCTTGTGGGTACTTTATGCCTCGGCAGAGAATTATCATTATAGGTTCACAATATCGTATAGCCCCCATATAACGGTACCCCCCGACATTCGGTATTTTTTTGATTTTACCCACATTTTTCAAAGGAATTGTCTGAAAGTCCACACAAAGAGTACCTTGTGGGTACTTTATACCTCGGCAGAGAATTATCTATATAGGTCCACAATATCGTACAGCCCCCATATAACGGTACCCCCCGATATTCGGTATTTTGATGATTTTACCCACATTTTTCAACGGAATTGTCTGAAAATCCACACAAGGAGTTCATTGTGGGTACTTTATAGCTAGGCAGAGAATTATCTATGTAGGTCCACAATATCGTATAGCCCCCATGTAACGGTACCCCCGATATTCGGTATTTTGATGATTTTACCCACATTTTTCAACGGAATTGTCTGAAAATCCACACAAGGAGTTCCTTGTGGGTACTTTGTACCTCGGCAGAGAATTGTCCATACAGGTCCACGATATCGTATAGCCCCCATGTAACGGTACCCCCACGGTATTCGGTATTTTGATGATTTTTGCCACATTTTTCAATGGAATTGTCTGAAATTCCACAAAAGGAGTCCCTTGTAGGCATTTCACCTCCTCAAAAAGAATTGTCTATATAGGTCCACGATATCGTATATCCCCCATATAACGGTACCCCCCGATATTCGGTATTTTGATGATTTTACCCACATTTTTCAACGGAATAATCTGAAAATCCATACAAGGAGTTCCTTGTGAGTACTTTACACGCAGACATAGATTTGTCTTTATAGGTCCACAATATCGTATATCCCCCCATATATCGTGACCTTCCTATATTAGATATTTTAAAAGAATTTTTATTGGATTTAATTTTTTTTGAAAATTTTCTAATTCGTTCCAAATGGTGGAGGGTATTCAAAGTTCGGCCCGGCCGAACTTACTGCTTTTTTACTTGTTTGTTTACAAACTGCTGGACAAGGAATATTTATCATCGGAGAAAACCAAATTCGGCGGTTCACCACTTTCGGCCAAGCGAAGCAACTTTTTAACTCTTTTCAGTCTATTTTATTTCTGTTGCGGTGTAAGTTCATGCACTTTTTGGAATTTCAATGGATTTACCCCGAACTCATTTTTCAATATTTTTCGAATGGAATATTGCGATAAGTTCAGCTCACGAGCTATGTTTCATCCACTGCAACGCGGGTTTCGATCAGAAGCTTCTTTATTTTTCCAACCATTTCTGCTGATGTTGCTGTTTTCTTCCGTCCACTTCCTTGACGTCGGGATACACTACCACTATCACGGTAACGAGCGATGGTACGAGACACAAAAGATTTATTCACATTTAAATGATTTAGTGGTCTAACTATAGCAAATACAAAGAAATCACACTATCGCGCTTGAATTTAATCACGAATAACTTTTTTTTGGAAAAGTCTCACCAAAATGCTTTCGTACGCTTGTAAACAATATAATGTGCTATCACTGGAATAATTTTAACAGCTGTCGGACGAGTGGCTTAGGAATGACCGTAGTCTGAAGTTGGATGCAGTTTTTTCATCTCACCCTGATTATGATATGTTATTTTCTGCCCCATACATAGTATGGAGGGTATATTAAGCCACCATACATAGTATGGAGGGTATATTAAGTTCATAATTCCGTAATAATTTATAATTATAATTTTAGACATAACAAGGTATATATATTCGTGACCAGCGTAAAATTCTAGGAAAATTTACCCTGTCCGTATTCACACTAGAGTCAAAACGAATAAAGATAGGAAGCTAAAATTTTGCACAGATCAGTCTTTTGTCTACAGGCTGGCCAAGTTTGATGATGGGCTATATTGGTCCACAATATCATATGATATCATATCATATTACCGATATTCGGTACTTGGATGATTTAAGCTACATTTTTCAATGGAATTGTCTAAAAATCCACACGAGAAATTCCTTCGGAGTACCTAACTCCCTGGAAGAGAATTGTCATGATATCATATAGCCCCATACAACGGTACCCCTGATATTCGGTATTTTGATGATCTTAGGGACATTATTCACCGTATTATTCAAATATCGTATTTAAAGTTCGTAATGGGTACTACAGCCTATGACAACAAATTGTGTCTGCAGGCATACGTCTTCGTATAGACACCCCTATATGTCTGTACTTCCCTATATGTGGTGATTATTTTAGCTATATTATTCACCGGATTTTTTTTAGGTTTCGTAATTGAATATTGTAATGGCCTATTGCAAAAGTTGCCTGTGAAAGTCCACGTCTTCGTATAGACCCCCATATAACGGCTATATTCGGCATTTTTAAGACATTAATAGCAATTTAAAAAAATTCGTTCCAAATAGTGGAGGATATTCAAAGTTCGGCCCGGCCGAATCTAGTGCTTTTTTACTCACATTTGTTTTATCCATTCAGACGGCAATGCCTTTTCGTTTTATGGAAAAGTAGATGCAGTTTTACTTTTAAAACGCTGCATTTTTTACTACTTTTGCTTATGTTCTAAAATTAAATTAATAAGCATCCATGGAATATACCACCATTCCTCAGTTATGCAAAAATCGCTATTGCAATAATGTTATGCTAAAAACTTCTAAAATGCATATAAAACTTAATAAAAGTATCCTCAAATTGAAACGGCACTTCAAAGTCATCTTACAACAACGAGGACTATCCACATCCTTGGCGTCTCGCAGCTAAAGAAGACCAGCAAAGCAAAAGAAGACGGAAACGTTGAAATATTCATTAACATTCTTATGCAGAGCGTGCGGTTCGTTTCACAAGTGATAGGTAAGACAAACGGAACGGGGACAATTGGACCAACTATGGCAGTAGTCTGTGCGGCAGATGGGAACGATGACACTGTGACCCGCAATGAAATGAAGCTTTTACGTTGAAGATATTCTAATGCATATTTAAGCATCATCAGATGGCACTATGCTGGACTAGAAAGCAAAAAGTCCAAAGAATGCTGCAAGGAGCTGGAGCCATTGGAATTTCACTGTAAGTGAGATGTTGCTCTATCCATTAGTAATGCACATAAATGCAAAAGGTAGATAGGTAGGTAGGTCCACCGAGAGATCAAAGTTTACATATAAATTATGGTTGAAACGACAGCAATTCCTACAAAGAATGAAGATAACTAAATTAAAATCAAGTAAAACGACTGCTTTCATAATTTGATTGAGACAAAAGCGAATAAATTGTGCTGGCATTGGCATGGGCTATCAATTCATAATTTATCACGCCGTTTTGTTGGCTGATAGCCTGTAATTAATAATATTTTTACATATATATCATACTGAATGATATATTTGTAAAACTATTCACAACTTAAAATGTAATACATAACCTCAGCCATCTATTTATATATTTATGTTAGCTACTTCGCATATAACTAAGGAACACCACAACGTATCTTGGAGAATGAAGCGAGTAAGACCCATAGTTACTTTTAAGGATCTTTATAGATTCACTTTCTGAGTCGATTTATGCATGTGAGTCCGTCCGTCTGTCCAAGTATTTTTGTGAACAAAAAGCAATTCGCATTTTTTATCCGATTGAGTTGAATTTTGCAAAAAAAAAAAAAAATTGGTGGGCCCAAGGGCGAATCCTATTGAAATTGGTGAGAATCGGTTCATATAGCTCCCACATATATCTTCAACCGATTTCAGCCAAAACCACCAAATGGCCAATATCAGTCCAAATGACCTGCATTTTGGCACAACCGGCCGAATCCAGTCTAAAAGCAAGTACATCAAATTTGGAGAAAATCGGTTTAGAAATAGAAATATATATGTTTCATCCGATTTGGAATTTGGATGTGAGGAATAATGATATTTGGTACCGCGCATCAGATACCGCTCGAAAATATTTATGGCAAATTTTACCGAGATCGGTTTAGATTAGGATATACCTCCCATATATATCTTTATCCGATATCAGGTTTATTGTGCAACAAATTTCTAATATCAGTCCAAATGCACTGAATTTTGGCAATTCCGACCGAATTCATTCTTGAAACTAGTAATTCAAAGTCGGTTCAGATATAGTTCCCATATAAACGTTTTATCCGCTCTTGGGTTTAAAGACACTCCCACGCGTACTATGCACTCCACAAGAATGATATTTGGTAATACTATACTACCACCTACACCGCTTTGCATATTTAGTAGAGCTTCGGTAACAAAACAATTGATTTGAAGTATATCATATGTTTTGTCATAGGTTTTAGTAACATTAAGATCTTCCAATAAGAAATTTGAAGGGATTCCGTTGAATAACGTTGCTGAAGTCATTAAAATACCGACTTTCGGGAGGTAACATTATAAGGGGGCTATACGAAGACTTGGACCGACATGGCCCATTTCCGACCTTAACGTGCCTACTGGTATACTATGCATGTAGGCAAAATTTTAGCCTTCTATCTCAATTCTTTCGAAACATAACATGATTACAACAGACAAACGGACAGACAGACTGTCATCGCTAGATCGTCTTAAAATTACGCTGATCCAGAATTTATATATTTTATAGGGTCTATTATGAATATTTCGAGGAGTTATAAACAAAATGACAAATATATCCTCCATAGAATGGTGGAGGGTATAACAAGTAAAAAAGCAGTAAGTTCGGCCTGTTCAAGTAAATTCGGTTGAAAAATGTGGCAAAAATCATCTAAATACCGAATATCGGGGGTTACCATATATACCGTGGACCTATATAGACAATTCTCTTTCAGGGGGTAAAGTACTCACAACAAACTCCTTGTGTGGAATTTTAGGCAATTCCATTGAAAAATGTGGCAAAAATCATCAAAATATCGAATATCGGAGGTTACCGTTATATGGGGGGCTATCAGATATCGTGGACCGATATAGCCCATTTTCGAACTTGATGTGACTGCAGAAAAATAGACAGATCTGTGCAAAATTTTAGCTTCCTACCTTAATTCGTTGACTGGACGGACAACAGACGGACGGAAGGATAGGACTAAATCGTCTTAGAATTTTGCGCTGATCAAGAATTTATTGGGTCTAAAATTATTATTTCGATGAGTTACAATCGGAATGACGAACTTAATATACCCCACACTATGTATGTTGGAAGCATAAAAAAGTCTAGAATGTACAATGTTTTTTTTTTTTTTTGTTTTTTTCCTCCAGGGGCATAAACAAACAAACCGCTCGGCCAAACAACGCTAGCATGCCAATTACAGCTGACCATGAGAAAATCAGGAACATGCCAATTTTCGTCTGCATACACGAAGAAGCTGTCCTTGGGATTTATTAGTTGACATAGCAAGTGTCAATCTTACAGGAAACATTTAAAGTTGAAGTGCCTTTATGTTACTATTAGAGGGATTCGAGATAGCAATGCAACAGAACCTCAATAATCGTAGCCCCAATTAAATTGTTGTGTAGTATTTTTACTGTTAGACTAATATATGGAAGCTATAACTAAAACTCAACCCATTTCCATATAATTATTTCAAATTCATTTTCGCACTTATTC
The DNA here is from genome assembly GCF_030504385.1 of Musca domestica. Taxonomy (NCBI): domain Eukaryota; kingdom Metazoa; phylum Arthropoda; class Insecta; order Diptera; family Muscidae; genus Musca; species Musca domestica. The sequence continues at coordinate 11,511,519 of NW_026712296.1, read as the reverse complement.
TGTCACTCAAGCCCAAGTTCATTGAAATCGGACACACATATCGTGTTTGGTGTATCAAATATGTAGAATCGGTCGAAAATATGTATGGAAAATATATCCAAATCTGAACCGATTTCAATATAATTTGAAATTATTTGTAGACCAAAGTATAAACTAACAAGTAAGCAAAGGCTATAGTCGTGCGGGACCGACCATGTGATACCCTACAACACTACAATATGTTCGAAGTCTCCTTATATCCAAATCCATTTTGAAAGGTTTCGTTTTTGAAATAATGTCAAAGAGCCCTGCCCATATGTTACCCTTAGGTTTTTGACTCGGAGAATTTGGCCAATATTCACGTACATTTAGAACATTTTCAATTTAAAATTATAAGTCAAATTGAAAAAATCGCATGCGATAAGAAGTATGACATAAATTGAAAAAAAAAAAAATGGTACAAAATACTCATTTATTGGTATATTTTTCCGCGATTTTCTTATATTTTATCCTTTTCTGACCAGAGACCATTCTGAATTGAGGGAATTGCGAAAATCGGCCCAGCGATTCTTGACTTATAAGCAGAATAAATAAGATCTCTTTCTTTTACATATATATTGTTCTTATTTTGCTATATATCCGATTTCTTGGCTATCAGCATTGCTTTAAAAATATTCGCGGTTTAATGGAAAAATTCCTATTTTCTTAAATAAAAGTTAGGGTCTATTTTACCCGCTAAATATTGTCCGATGGCCGCCCAAATTGGTAGGCTTCTGCCCAGTCCTAAACTCTAACTCCATGTTAATTTCCGCGTCGTTTGGTTCATAATTGTAGCCTACAGAGCAAATCCAAAATCAGGAAAAAATTCTAAATCCATTTCAACCCTTAATATATAGCAATGATTTCCAAAAACAATAGGGTTCTATTCTGACCCTATCCCCACCTTTGTGCAAAATTTCGTGAGGATAGGATAGCCATAACTGCGACCTGTAGCTTGATTACAAATTAACATGGACAGACGGACGGACGGACATACATAGCTAGATCGACTCAGCTCGGCGAGATAGGAATATCCATATATACTTTCCTATGTGTGAAACCAATATTTCGAGTTGTTACATAATTTTTGGCCCAATCAAACTTATAATACCCTCAACACATAGTGTTGTAGGGTATGAAAAGCTAATCATTTGGGATAAGAATTAAGTCGGGGAACTAGGGATGATATACGAGGGCGGTTCGGATCAGTGAAAGAGAATAGTTAGTTTTTCAAATATATTTTCATTTTTCAATATAATCTCCTAAAACTTCAATACACTTAGTCCAACGCTTTTCTAGCAATTCTATCCCATGATTAAAATAGTTTTCCTCGATGTCTTGAAAATAGTGTTTACAACTGTAATTGCATCTTCATTTGAGGTAAAACGCTTGCCAGAAAGGATTTTTTATATTTGGAAACAAATAAAAGTGGGATCTAAATCGGCCGGGCCGAACTTTGAACATCCTCCACCATTTGGAACGAATTTGGCAATTTTCAAAAACAATAAAATTCGTTAAAAATTCTGTCAAAATCTTAAAAACCCGTATGTAGCTGTTACATTAGGGTCTATAAGACGGCATGGGCCTGCATAGATAACTTTTGTTACAAGCCATTACAATATTCAAATGCGAACCTTAAAAAAAAAAAATCGGTGAATAATGTAGCTAAAATCAACAAAATACCGAATGTAGGGAAGTATATGGGGGCTATACGAAGACGTGGACATGCACAGACAATTTTCTGTCTTAGGATGTAGTATCCATTACGAACTTCAAAACCAAATTTGAAACAATTCCGGTGAATAATGTCGCTAAAATCAAAAAAATCTGAATATGGGGAGGTACAGTTATATGGGGGCTATACGAAGACGTGAACTTGCACAGACAATTTTCTGTCATATGCTGTAGTATCCACTAAGAACATCAAATACCAAATTTGAAATAATTCCGGTGAATAATGTCGCTAAAAGCATCAAAATACCGAATATTGGGAGGTATACTTATATTGGGCCTATACGAAGACGTGAACCTGCACAGACAATTTTCTGTCTTAGGATTTAGTATCCATTACGAACTTCAAATACAAAATTTGAAACAATTCCGTTGAATAATGTCGCTAAAATCAACAAAGGTACCTCCGGATGTACCGTTATATGGGGGCTATACGAAGACGTGGACCTGCACAGACAATTTTCTGTCTTAGGCTGTAGTATCCATTTCGAACTTCAAATACCAAATTTGTGTAGGATTGTTGAACCAAAGATTTTATGGAAATTCGAAAAATAACTATATTCTGGAGATCCGGAGAAAAACTGATGTCAGAGTCCTTGGAAAAATATTATTTTACGCTGGAAAGTATCACATGAATTCCAACTGCTTGGTTGTATTTAGTCTTCTGTCTAGAAAGGGTATATATCGTTTGATTATACCCTATCCACTCCTTCTGGTATCTCCCCCACAAAGGATCAAAATTTTTAATATCCTCAATAAACCTTTTTAATATCCTCAATGAACCTCATAAAACGTGAAATTAACATCCGATTAACTTCACACTTAGCACATTTCAATATTTCTATCAATATTTCTATCTGCTATAAATATGGTAGAGGTCGGACCATTATTTCTGGTACATCCGCCACAAAGGATCACAATTTTCAAAACATTTATCAGTCATAATTTGCCAAACAAGTCAGCAATACTTTACAACTTGCTATTTCTATATTATTCTATATTTCTCTCAGCCAGAATCCTGAGATGAATATGGTATTTATGATTTCCCATAAAATTGGATATTAATGATCAATTTTCTTGTAATTTTGCCCATTCCAATATTTTTATCTGTATTAGATGAAGTGTGAAAATACTACATCAGGTACCTCACGCACATTTTAATATTTTCAAAAAATTATCACATATCTCATGTCAGGTGAGCAAGTCGCATTATTTATATCATATTCATTTAGGTCCGATACGAAATGGACAATATTGGCCCATTCCTTCGAAACCTACTCCATAGAGGGTCCACAATTTGAATAGTCATAACAGAAATCAAAATATGTTTCCCGAATCGAACATTGGCTGATGGTATAGATCTGTCGGCAAAACCGACTGATACTTTTTAACTTGTTCTAATTCAGTTTTATAATTCTTTAAACTAATGTATTGTAGAATAAATTATTTCATGATAAAATTACGATTATGTATTGCCTCAAAACTTTTATCAGCCTAGTACATATACAAAAATGTGACAATGAAAAAGTTATGTAACTTATTGCAGCATTAGATTTTAAACGTTTCATATATGATAGGAGAATTACATATGTCTACATTGTTGTAAATATGTATAGTTGTACTAAGTGTGCACAATATTCCCCACACACAATACAATATTTCTCTAGTGTACATGTCTGAGGTAAACCAAGTCATCGACACTTTAAAAATTGCTCAAACAATAAAGAACAACCATAACAATATTGAACAATGGAAGCATCTCCCACCAGAGATGCACAGAACAACTGCAGTTCATGCAAGCAGAAATTTGTTGAAAATGAATTAGAACAAGTAAAAAAGCTATAAGTTCGGCCGGGCCGAACTATGAATACCCTCCACCATTTGGAACGTATTTGGCAATTCTCAAAATTCTCATTAAAATACCGAATATCGGGAGGTACCGTTATATGGGGGCTACACAAAGACGTAGACCTGCATAGAGAACACCAAATTTAAAACAATTCCGGTGAATAATGTCGCTAAAATCCTCAAAATACCGAAAATAGGGAGGTACCGTTATATGGGCCTACATGCCCCATTTACGAACTTAACCTGCCTACTGGAAAAACAAACATGTGTGCTACATTTTAGCCTTTTATCTCAATTCGTTCGAAAGATAGCGTGATTACAACAGACAGACGGACAGACAGAGAAACAGACGGACATCGCTAAATCGTCTTAGAATTTTACGCTGATCAAGAATATATATACTTTGTTGGGTCTGACATGAGTATTTCGAGGAGTTACAAACGGAATGACAAAATTAATATACCCTCCATAGTATGGTGGAGGGTATAAAAATGAGGGAGTGTCAACGAAGAAATCAGATAAGGGAAGCTGAAATAGATATGTTAGGTATTGTTGAAAATATTTGAAATATAAAAGCAGTAACGAAAAGACAAAAGTCTGGCGGGGTAAACTATGTGATAGCCTACATCACTAAGCATATTTAGTAGAGCTACTCGTAATAAATAAACGTTTATATTAGGAATTTCTGTGAAGTAAATCATGCCAAATATGAACAATTTAAAATGCGAGCAGTTATAAATTGGAATCAGAAGGAACTATTATGTGGGAGGTATATCCAACTCTAAATTTATACCAAGTTTGACTGAAGCATTTGTACCTCTTCTATTAAATAACATTGGAGCTATAGATATATGGAAACCGAGTTACACCAAATATTGTATGTGCTTCCAGGATTAATTCGGTTGAATGTGCAAAAATCCATCCAATTTGGTCTGATATTACATGTGAAATCGGGTATTGATGCTATATCCAAATTTGGACCGATTTTGATAAAATTGAAATAGGTATTTCTGGGCTATATCTGAATATGATCTAAATTTCATAATGCGGATGTGAGGGACTTGTAACGACAGGATTTCTCCCCTTGGGCTAGAATAGCTCGGCGGGGTTCAGGGGTTCGTACAGATCTTTTATTTTTGAGACAGGAAGAGAAATACATTGGTTTACGTTTTAATATTATTACGTTTTATTTAAATGAAATTTGAACTATATATAACTATAGATTAAAATAACTATCCTACTCGTCTTCGGTCCGGGATTGGGGGTTCTTCCACTCGAGACCTGGATAAGTACTCAAGGAACGGGACAAGGATACAGGAACAGGGTGTTCAGGATTCGGGATGGATTCTCTGCGAGAGACCTGGATAAGTACTCAAGCAGGCTACGGGATATTCAAAGATACGGCTGCAAGAGATCTTCCGATACAAGGATCTGGGATACGTTTGCAAGAGACCTTAATAAGTACTCAAGCACTACAGGATATTCAAGGATATGATTGCAAGAGACCTTAATAAGTACTCAAGCACTACAAGGATCTGGGATACGTTTGCAAGAGACCTTAATAAGTACTCAAGCACTATAGGATATTCAAGGATATGATTGCAAGAGACCTTAATAAGTACTCAAGCACTACAAGGATCTAGGATACGTTTGCAAGAGATCTTAATAAGTACTCAAGCACTACAGGATATTCAAGGATATGATTGCAAGAGACCTTAATAAGTACTCAAGCACTACAGGATATTCAAGGATATGATTGCAAGAGACCTTAATAAGTACTCAAGCACTACAAGGATCTAGGATACGTTTAAGGATACCACCGGGATTCAAGGACTAGAGACCTGTATAAGTACTCTAGGAAAGGATGTCCAGGACAAATATCTAGATAACCACTTACCGGATTGGTGTTGTCACGTTGAACGTCTTGCACTTACTGTCCCGATTCTGCTATCGGCTGCCCTTTTATACCCGGCTCCACCACGTGTTCGCAGTGGAGTAACGGGAACTTGTTTACGAAATTTGGTTATCACAACAACATCACATGTGCTTATCACCGCCAATGGTAGTGATGAGTGGACGCTGTTCTGTTGTTGTGATAACGGTTCACCTGCAATGAGACTGAGGCCCTCCAGAAAAAATACGTGAAGTATGCAGTTGACATATTTGGTTTATTAGATGTTTTTCTAGTAACATTGTGTGGGCAAAATTGACGCAGGATTTTTGTCGTCACAGACTAAACATCAAATTGGATGAAAAATATATGTGGAAGCTATAGGTTTAGACAGGAATCGGACGGATGTGCCGAAATACATCCTATTTGGAGGAATATTACATGTATGGCTCACAATAAATTTGAAATCAGACGAAGATATACCCTAATTTAAACCGATTTTGATAAATTTTGGCTTAGGCATTTCTGAGCTCTACCCAATATCATTTCTGTGGAGTGCATATTACGAATGTGAGGGACTTAAACAGCAAATCGAATGAAAATATATATGGGACCTATTGATCTACCTGAAACGATTTCCACCAAATTTGGCACACTTGCTTCTAGTGTTGCTTCGTTCGTTTGTACCAAGAACCATTATTTTGGGGCACATATGACGCACAGTAAAATTGAAGTCGGACGAATTTATATAGAGGAGCTATACGTAAATCTGGACCGATTGACACCAAATTGAACAATAAATGCGACCTGTAATTTGCTTATAAAAATAAATGGACAGGCGGACAGACATGCATAAATCGATTCAGAATGTGATTCTATGGAGATCATCAAAAGAAACTATGGGTCTACCTCGTTTCCTCTTGATGAAATGATACTATACACCACTATGCATATTTAGAAGAGCTCCCGTAATAAAAAATTTATTTCAATTAGATCATACCACCTATCAACATTTGGCTTTAGAGCAGTTATAGTTTGCTATAGAGTGCATGATATCCCTTGGAGAAGGATTATATTAAAAAATATATACAGGGTGAGATGAAAAAACTGCAACCAACTTCACACTGCTGGCATTTCTAAGCTACTCGTCCAACAGCTGTTAAAATTATTCCAGTGACAGCTTATTATATTGTTTAAAAGCGTACAAAACCATTTTGGTGAGAATATTCCAGAAAAAAAGTTATTCGTGATGGAATTCAAGCGTGATGGTGTGATTTCTTTATATTTGGCTGGAAAACCACAAGTGACTATCGTTAGAGCACTCCTACATTTAAATGTGAATAAATCTTCTGCGTCTCGTAACATCGCTCGTTACTGTGATACTGGTAGCGTAGCCCGACATCAAGGAAGTGGACGGAAGAAAACAGCAACATCAGCAGAAATGGTTCGAAAAGTAAGGAAGCGACTTGATTGAAACCCGCGTCGCAGTGACTGAAAAATGGCTCGTGAGCTGAACATATCACATTATTCCATTCGGCAAATATTGAAAAATGAGCTCGGGGTAAAGCCATTGAAATTCCAAAATGTGCAACAACTTACTTCTTCATTTCCAGCGCACAATGGCCACCAACATCTCCGGATACCAATCCGTTGGACTATTGTGTCTGGAGTATTTTGGAAAGAAAGGTTGGCACAAAAAATTCCAATGTGTCGATCAACTCAAGCAAGCGCTTCGCCGGGAATGGACCAAAATACCGCAGAGCAACATTCGGGCAGCGTTTCATTGGCCGTATGAAGGCTATACCAATTCGAACAAATACTAAAGGCGACCAGATAAAGATATATATGGGAACTATATCCAAATCTGAACCGATCTCGATAAAATTTGGCAAAGATATTTCTGAGCTGTATTTGATATATTTCCCTGAATATCGTTGTTACGGAGTGCATATTACGGCTGTAGGTAACAAATACAACAAATCGGATGAACAATATATATGGGAGCTATAGCTATATCTGAACCGATCATCACCAAATTTGGCATACTACCTTCTAGGTTAAATTCGGTCGTATGCGGCAAATTCCATCCCATTTGGGCAAATATTAGACGTTTGGTGCACAATAAAAAGTAAATCGGACGAAGTTATATATGGGAGCTATATCCAAATCTGAACCGATCTCGATAAAATTTAGCAAAGGTATTTCTGAGCTGCATTTGATATATTTCCCCAAATATTGTTGTTACAGAGTGTATATTACGGCTGCGGAGGACAAAAATAACAAATCGGATGAACAATATATATGGGAGCTATAGCTATATCTGAACCGATTTCGAACAAATTTGGCACACTTATTTTCATGCCTAATTTGGTTGTATGTGCAAAACTCCATACTATACAATAAAAGGCAAATCGGACGAAGATATATATGGGACCTATATCTAAATTTTTACCGATTATCTCCAATTTCAATAGGGTTCGTCCTTGGGCCAAATAAATATTGTTTGCAAAATTTCATCTCAATCAGATAATAAATGCGACCTGAATTTTGTTCACAAGTATACATGGACAGAAAGTGATTCTATGCAGATCATCAAAAGGAACTAAGGGTCTATCTCGTTTCCTTTTGCCTGTTACCAACCAATGCACAATGACATAATACCCTGACCACCTTGTGGTGTAGGGTATAAAAATGTAAAAATAATGGTGTTTGACTTTGTTGCAGTTTTTTTATCTCACCATGGATTTTTATGTAACTTCTTTCAATTATGTTCTAAATATCTTGGTTTTTGCACTCACAGTCGACGGATTTATATGTTTTAGGTTAATTTAACCCAAATTTTCTGTTAATTTGCGGCATATGTTCCAATTTTGTAAGAAACATCCTTGCTTACAACTTTTAATGTAGTCCCTGCCAAATAATCGGTATTTTGAAATTTCTGTAACGGTACCTCCCTATATTCGGTATTTTGATTAGTTTAGCCACATTTTTCAAGGGAACTGTCACCAAATACATACAAGTAGTTCCCTGTGAGTACTTTACCTCCTGCAAAAGAATGGCCTTATAGGCCGACGTATTGTATGTTCCTCATATAACGGTACCTACCGATACCGACAGATTTAGTCACAATTTTAACCCGAATTTAATCTATATTCTGTTCCCATTTTGTTAGAAACAACTGTCAATGTAGGTCTAAGTTTTGATTTAGTCTCCATATATGTAAATGTACCTTCAAATATTCGGTATTTTGATGATTTGTGTCATACATTTTACCGGAAATGTTTCAAATTTGCAATTTATTATTTTTTTTTACTTTGCAAATTAAAGAACTTATTGCTTGTTTATTTATTATTTATCCCAAAATGCATATGCATGTGAGTTATACCGCATTATCTCATATTTGTTCATACCCTACGTGGTTGTGAGATGGTGAAAATGCAAAAACACATATGTACGCATGAATGTACGATATAAGTTTATGTGCGGTACACTGAACAAATGAACTTCTGACAATTGTGTGAGCTACAAATTTGTTCATACATCAGGATACTGCAGACATTCTCAACCACAACAATGTTGTATCATACATGTTTAATAGGAAAAGGGAATGAAATAGTGAAATCTCATTATTAATTGTACATACATATGTACATCCCAGCATATGCATTTATGTTTTCCGAAATCCGAAATGACCAAGTGTTTCGCCCGGCACTAAGAGTGGAAAGAAAACAAAATTGCATTGCAAACGGGTTAAATTACAGTTTGTCATTGAGTTATCTTGAAATGTCAACACTACAATTTGGAGACAATTTCTACAAAGTGTGTTAAGTTGTGGCAAAGTCATGAACTGATGAATTTTATCCACCCAAAACAAATGCAGATAAGATTCTGTACTATTCATTCCGGGAATATCCATGCATAAATATGACCGCAGAGAGTGTGTGTGTGGGGGGGATTGATTTCCATTTTATATCGAATAACATTGTTATTGCAGAAATAATTTGAAGCTATTTCATATCTTTACATCATTCGTAAATGGTTTAGGAAAAATAATATTAATAATACTTTTAATCATAACTTTTTATCGCAATAATCAGTATGTTATATGTCTACTAAGAACTCACGACATTGGTGTGTGTATTGAAGATCTACACATCATTTATTCGGTTTAGGTTTACGGCAGTTTAAGAGCTTGTTATAGGATTTCAAAATAAAGTTTATAAGTTTTCAAATCAACAATGGAAGCTATTAAAACAAGATTTAAAATATAGGCAAAATGTCAATATGGCTAACTGTTTTGGCATATGTCATATTAACTAATACTCGATTTTAGTTATTTTGAAGTTCGTGGACACACTCGCAAAGTAGTAACATAGTGTTTATCGTTTCCAATGAGTATAAAAGCTCTGACTAATTAGTCAATATAGATCCTGGTTTGGCAAGGGTTTTAAATATGGCATGAATTATTGAATAATTTAAAATGGCGTTTCAACGTTTTTAGCTATTTATTGGGATGAATTATTGAATATTATAAAATGACAATAACTCTTTAAATACTGATTTTTCGAGATTTTTAGCTATTATTTCTGATCACTTTTATAAGCATGAATTATTGTAAATTTTAAAATGGGCATAAATCCTTATATATTGATTTTTTCTGCATTTTTAGCTATTATTTGTGATCACTTTTATAAGCATGAATTCATGAATATTTTAAAATGGCCATAACTCCTTAAATATTGAGTTTTCGGGGTTTTTATCTATTATTTGTGATCACTTTTATAAGCATGAATTATTGAATATTTTAAAATGATCATAACTCCTTAAATATTGAGTTTTCGGGGTTTTTAGCTATTATTTGTGATCACTTTTATAAGCATGAATTCATGAATACTTTAAAATGGCCATAACTCCTTAAATATTGAGTTTTCGGGGTTTTTATCTATTATTTGTGATCACTTTTATAAGCATGAATTATTGAATATTTTAAAGTGGCCATAACTCCTTAAATATTGAGTTTTCGGGGTTTTTAGCTATTATTTGTGATCACTTTTATAAGCATGAATTATTGAATATTTTAAAATGGCCATAACTCCTTAAATATTGAGTTTTCGGGGCTTTTAGCTATTATTTGTGATCACTTTTATAAGCATGAATTATTGAATATTTTAAAATGATCACAACTCCTTAAATATTGAGTTTTCGGGGTTTTTAGCTATTATTTGTGATCACTTTTATAAGCATGAATTATTGAATATTTTAAAATGGCCATAACTCCTTAAATATTGAGTTTTCGGGGTTTTTAGCTATTATTTGTGATCACTTTTATAAGCATGAATTATTGAATATTTTAAAATGGCCATAACTCCTTAAATATTGAGTTTTCGGAGTTTTTAACTATTATTTGTGATCACTTTTATAAGCATGAATTATTGAATATTTTAAAATGGCCATAACTCCTTAAATATTGAGTTTTCGGGGCTTTTAGCTATTATTTGTGATCACTTTTATAAGCATGAATTATAGAATATTTTAAAATGGCCATAACTCCTTAAATATTGAGTTTTCGGGGTTTTTAGCTATTATTTGTGATCGCTTTTATAAGCATGAATTATTGAATATTTTAAAATGGCCATAACTCCTTAAATATTGAGTTTTCGGAGTTTTTAACTATTATTTGTGATCACTTTTATAAGCATGAATTATTGAATATTTTAAAATGGCCATAACTCCTTAAATATTGAGTTTTCGGGGCTTTTAGTTATTATTTGTGATCACTTTTATAAGCATGAATTATTGAATATTTTAAAATGGCCATAACTCCTTAAATATTGAGTTTTCGGGGTTTTTAGCTATTATTTGTGATCACTTTTATAAGCATGAATTATTGAATATTTTAAAATGATCATAACTCCTTAAATATTGAGTTTTCGGGGTTTTTAGCTATTATTTGTGATCACTTTTATAAGCATGAATTCATGAATATTTTAAAATGGCCATAACTCCTTAAATATTGAGTTTTCGGGGTTTTTAGCTATTATTTGTGATCACTTTTATAAGCATGAATTATTGAATATTTTAAAATGGCCATAACTCCTTAAATATTGAGTTTTCGGGGTTTTTAGCTATTATTTGTGATCACTTTTATAAGCATGAATTATTGAATATTTTAAAATGGCCATAACTCCTTAAATATTGAGTTTTCGGAGTTTTTAACTATTATTTGTGATCACTTTTATAAGCATGAATTATTGAATATTTTAAAATGGCCATAACTCCTTAAATATTGAGTTTTCGGGGCTTTTAGTTATTATTTGTGATCACTTTTATAAGCATGAATTATAGAATATTTTAAAATGGCCATAACTCCTTAAATATTGAGTTTTCGGGGTTTTTAGCTATTATTTGTGATCGCTTTTATAAGCATGAATTATTGAATATTTTAAAATGGCCATAACTCCTTAAATATTGAGTTTTCGGAGTTTTTAACTATTATTTGTGATCACTTTTATAAGCATGAATTATTGAATATTTTAAAATGGCCATAACTCCTTAAATGTTGAGTTTTCGGGGTTTTTAGCTATTATTTGTGATCACTTTTATAAGCATGAATTATTGAATATTTTAAAATGGCCATAACTCCTTAAATATTGAGTTTTCGGAGTTTTTAACTATTATTTGTGATCACTTTTATAAGCATGAATTATTGAATATTTTAAAATGGCCATAACTCCTTAAATATTGAGTTTTCGGGGCTTTTAGTTATTATTTGTGATCACTTTTATAAGCATGAATTATAGAATATTTTAAAATGGCCATAACTCCTTAAATATTGAGTTTTCGGGGTTTTTAGCTATTATTTGTGATCACTTTTATAAGCATGAATTATTGAATATTTTAAAATGGCCATAACTCCTTAAATATTGAGTTTTCGGGGTTTTTAGCTATTATTTGTGATCACTTTTATAAGCATGAATTATTGAATATTTTAAAATGGCCATAACTCCTTAAATATTGAGTTTTCGGGGTTTTTAGCTATTATTTGTGATCACTTTTATAAGCATGAATTATTGAATATTTTAAAATGGCCATAACTCCTTAAATATTGAGTTTTCGGAGTTTTTAACTATTATTTGTGATCACTTTTATAAGCATGAATTATTGAATATTTTAAAATGGCCATAACTCCTTAAATATTGAGTTTTCGGGGCTTTTAGTTATTATTTGTGATCACTTTTATAAGCATGAATTATTGAATATTTTAAAATGGCCATAACTCCTTAAATATTGAGTTTTCGGGGTTTTTAGCTATTATTTGTGATCACTTTTATAAGCATGAATTATTGAATATTTTAAAATGATCATAACTCCTTAAATATTGAGTTTTCGGGGTTTTTAGCTATTATTTGTGATCACTTTTATAAGCATGAATTCATGAATACTTTAAAATGGCCATAACTCCTTAAATATTGAGTTTTCGGGGTTTTTATCTATTATTTGTGATCACTTTTATAAGCATGAATTATTGAATATTTTAAAGTGGCCATAACTCCTTAAATATTGAGTTTTCGGGGTTTTTAGCTATTATTTGTGATCACTTTTATAAGTATGAATTATTGAATATTTTAAAATGGCCATAACTCCTTAAATATTGAGTTTTCGCGGCTTTTAGCTATTATTTGTGATCACTTTTATAAGCATGAATTATTGAATATTTTAAAATGATCACAACTCCTTAAATATTGAGTTTTCGGGGTTTTTAGCTATTATTTGTGATCACTTTTATAAGCATGAATTATTGAATATTTTAAAATGGCCATAACTCCTTAAATATTGAGTTTTCGGGGTTTTTAGCTATTATTTGTGATCACTTTTATAAGCATGAATTCATGAATATTTTAAAATTGCCATAACTCCTTAAATATTGAGTTTTCGGAGTTTTTATCTATTATTTGTGATCACTTTTATAAGCATGAATTCATGAATATTTTAAAGTGGCCATAACTCCTTAAATATTGAGTTTTCGGGGTTTTTAGCTATTATTTGTGATCACTTTTATAAGCATGAACTATTGAATATTTTAAAATGGCCATAACTCCTTAAATATTGAGTTTTCGGAGTTTTTTACATTATTTGTGATCACTTTTATAAGTCTGAATTATTGAATATTTTAAAATGGCAAAACTCCTTAAATATTGAGTTTTCGGGGGATTTAGCTATTATTTGTGATCACTTTAATAAGCATGAATTATTGAATATTTTAAAATGGCCATATCTCCTTAAATATTGAGTTTTCGGGGTTTTTAGCTATTTTTAGAGATCACTTTTATAAGCATGAATTATTTAATATTTTAAAATGGCCATAACTCCTTAAATATTGAGTTTTCGGGGTTTTTATCTATTATTTGTGATCACTTTTATAACCATAAATTATTGAATATTTTAAAATGGCCATAACTTCTTAAATATGGAGTTTTCGGGGTTTTAGCTATTATTTGTGATCACTTTTATAAGCATGAATTCATGAATATTTTAAAATGGCCATAACTCCTTAAATATTGAGTTTTCGGGGTTTTTGGCTATTATTTGTGATCACTTTTATAAGCATGAATTATTGAATATTTTAAAATGATCATAACTCCTTTAATATTGAGTTTTCGGGGTTTTTAGCTATTTTTTGTGATCACTTTATATATGAATTCATGAATATTTTAAAATGGCCATAAACCTTAAATATTGAGTTTTCGGGGTTTTTAGCTATTATTTGTGATCACTTTTATAAGCATGAATTATTGAATATTTTAAAATGGCCATAACTAGTTAAATATTGAGTTTTTGGGGTTTTTAGCTATTATTGAGTTTTCGGGGTTTTTAGCTATTATTTGTGATCACTTTTATAAGCATGAATTATTGAATATTTTAAAATGGCCATAACTCCTTAAATATTGAGTATTATTTTACAATGGCCATAAATCCTTAAATATTGAGTTTTCGGGGTTTTTAGCTATTATTTGTGATCACTTTTATAAGCATGAATTATTGAATATTTTAAAATGATCACAACTCCTTAAATATTGAGTTTTCGGGGTTTTAGCTATTCTTTGTGATTACTTTTATAAGCATGAATTATTGAATATTTTAAAATGATCATAACTCCTTAAATATTGAGTTTTCGGGGTTTTTAGCTATTATTTGTGATCACTTTTATAAGCATGAATTATTGAATATTTTAAAATGGCCATAACTCCTTAAAAATTGAGATTTCGGGGTTTTTAGCTATTATTTGTGATCACTTTTATAAGCATGAATTATTGAATATTTTAAAATGGCCATAACTAGTTAAATATTGAGTTTTTGGGGTTTTTAGCTATTATTGAGTTTTCGGGGTTTTTAGCTATTATTTGTGATCACTTTTATAAGTATGAATTATTGAATATTTTAAAATGATCACAACTCCTTAAATATTGAGTTTTCGGGGTTTTAGCTATTCTTTGTGATTACTTTTATAAGCATGAATTATTGAATATTTTAAAATGATCATAACTCCTTAAATATTGAGTTTTCGGGGTTTTTAGCTATTATTTGTGATCACTTTTATAAGCATGAATTATTGAATATTTTAAAATGGCCATAACTCCTTAAAAATTGAGATTTCGGGGTTTTTAGCTATTATTTGTGATCACTTTTATAAGCATGAATTATTGAATATTTTAAAATGGCCATAACTAGTTAAATATTGAGTTTTTGGGGTTTTTAGCTATTATTGAGTTTTCGGGGTTTTTAGCTATTATTTGTGATCACTTTTATAAGCATGAATTATTGAATATTTTAAAATGATCACAACTCCTTAAATATTGAGTTTTCGGGGTTTTAGCTATTCTTTGTGATTACTTTTATAAGCATGAATTATTGAATATTTTAAAATGATCATAACTCCTTAAATATTGAGTTTTCGGGGTTTTTAGCTATTATTTGTGATCACTTTTATAAGCATGAATTATTGAATATTTTAAAATGGCCATAACTCCTTAAAAATTGAGATTTCGGGGTTTTTAGCTATTATTTGTGATCACTTTTATAAGCATGAATTATTGAATATTTTAAAATGGCCATAACTAGTTAAATATTGAGTTTTTGGGGTTTTTAGCTATTATTGAGTTTTCGGGGTTTTTAGCTATTATTTGTGATCACTTTTATAAGCATGAATTATTGAATATTTTAAAATGATCACAACTCCTTAAATATTGAGTTTTCGGGGTTTTAGCTATTCTTTGTGATTACTTTTATAAGCATGAATTATTGAATATTTTAAAATGATCATAACTCCTTAAATATTGAGTTTTCGGGGTTTTTAGCTATTATTTGTGATCACTTTTATAAGCATGAATTATTGAATATTTTAAAATGGCCATAACTAGTTAAATATTGAGTTTTTGGGGTTTTTAGCTATTATTGAGTTTTCGGGGTTTTTAGCTATTATTTGTGATCACTTTTATAAGCATGAATTATTGAATATTTTAAAATGATCACAACTCCTTAAATATTGAGTTTTCGGGGTTTTAGCTATTCTTTGTGATTACTTTTATAAGCATGAATTATTGAATATTTTAAAATGATCATAACTCCTTAAATATTGAGTTTTCGGGGTTTTTAGCTATTATTTGTGATCACTTTTATAAGCATGAATTATTGAATATTTTAAAATGGCCATAACTCCTTAAAAATTGAGATTTCGGGGTTTTTAGCTATTATTTGTGATCACTTTTATAAGCATGAATTATTGAATATTTTAAAATGGCCATAACTCCTTAAATATTGAGTTTTCGTGGTTTTTAGCTATTATTTGTGATCACTTTTATAAGCATGAATTATTGAATATTTTAAAATGATCATAACTCCTTAAATATTGAGTTTTCGGGGTTTTTAGCTATTATTTGTGATCACTTTTATAAGCATGAATTATTGAATATTTTAAAATGGCCATAACTCCTTAAAAATTGAGTTTTCGGGGTTTTTAGCTATTATTTGTGATCACTTTATAAGCATGAATTATTGAATATTTTAAAATGGCCATAACTCCTTAAAAATTGAGTTTTCGGGGTTTTTAGCTATTGTTTGTGATCACTTTTATAAGCATGAATTATTGAATATTTTAAAATGATCATAACTCCTTAAATATTGAGTTTTCGGGGTTTTTAGCTATTATTTGTGATCACTTTTATAAGCATGAATTATTGAATATTTTAAAATGGCCATAACTCCTTAAATATTGAGTTTTCGGGGTTTTTAGCTATTATTTGTGATCACTTTTATAAGCATGAATTCATGAATGTTTTAAAATGGCCATAACTCCTTTAATATTGAGTTTTCGGGGTTTTTAGCTATTATTTGTGATCACTTTTATAAGCATGAATTATTGAATATTTTAAAATGATCACAACTCCTTAAATATTGAGTTTTTGGGGTTTTTAGCTATTATTTGTGATCACTTTTATAAGTATGAATTATTGAATATTTTAAAATGGCCATAACTCCTTAAATATTGAGTTTTCGGGGGTTTTATCTATTATTTGTGATCACTTTTATAAGCATGAATTATTGAATATTTTAAAATGGCCATAACTCCTTAAATATTGAGTTTTCGGGGTTTTTAGCTATTATTTGTGATCACTTTTATAAGAATGAATTATTGAGTATTTTAAAATGGCCATAACTCCTTAAATATTGAGTTTTCGGGGTTTTTAGCTATTATTTGTGATCAGTTTTATACGCATGAATTATTGAGTATTTTAAAATGGCCATAACTCCTTAAATATTGAGTTTTCGGGGTTTTTAGCTATTATTTGTGATCACTTTTATAAGTATGAATTATTGAATATTTTAAAATGGCCATAACTCCTTAAATATTGAGTTTTCGGGGTTTTTAACTATTATTTGTGATCACTTTTATAAGCATGAATTATTGAATATTTTAAAATGGCCATAACTCCTTAAATATTGAGTTTTCGGGGTTTTTAGCTATTATTTGTGATCACTTTTATAAGCATGAATTCATGAATATTTTAAAATGGCCATAACTCCTTAAATATTGAGTTTTCGGGGTTTTTATCTATTATTTGTGATCACTTTTATAAGCGTGAATTATTGAATATTTTAAAATGGCCATAAGTCCTTAAATATTGAGTTTTCGGGGTTTTTAGCTATTATTTGTGATCACTTTTATAAGCATGAATTCATTAATATTTTAAAATGGCCATAACTCCTTAAATATTGAGTTTTCGGGGTTTTTATCTATTATTTGTGATCACTTTTATAAGCATGAATTATTGAATATTTTAAAATGATCATAACTCCTTAAATATTGAGTTTTCGGGGTTTTTAGCTATTATTTGTGATCACTTTTATAAGCATGAATTCATGAATACTTTAAAATGGCCATAACTCCTTAAATATTGAGTTTTCGGGGTTTTTATCTATTATTTGTGATCACTTTTATAAGCATGAATTATTGAATATTTTAAAGTGGCCATAACTCCTTAAATATTGAGTTTTCGGGGTTTTTAGCTATTATTTGTGATCACTTTTATAAGCATGAATTATTGAATATTTTAAAATGGCCATAACTCCTTAAATATTGAGTTTTCGGGGTTTTTATCTATTATTTGTGATCACTTTTATAAGCATGAATTATTGAATATTTTAAAATAGCCATAACTCCTTAAATATTGAGTTTTCGGGGTTTTTAGCTATTACTTGTGATCACTTTTATAAGCATGAATTCATGAATATTTTAAAATAGCCATAACTCCTTAAATATTGAGTTTTCGGGTATTTTATCTATTATTTGTGATCACTTTTATAAGCATGAATTATTGAATATTTTAAAATGGTCATAACTCCTTAAATATTGAGTTTTCGGGGTTTTTAGCTATTATTTGTGATCACTTTTATAAGCATGAATTCATGAATATTTTAAAATGGCCATAACTCCTTAAATATTGAGTTTTTGGGGTTTTTATCTATTATTTGTGATCACTTTTATAAGCATGAATTATTGAATATTTTAAAATGGCCATAACTCCTTAAATATTGAGTTTTCGGGGTTTTTAGCTATTATTTGTGATCACTTTTATAAGCATGAATTCATGAATATTTTAATATGGCCATATCTCCTTAAATATTGAGTTTTCGGGGTTTTTATCTATTATTTGTGATCACTTTTATAAGCATGAATTATTGAAAATTTTAAAATGGCCATAACTCCTTAAATATTGAATTTTCGGGGTTATTAGCTATTATTTGTGATCACTTTTATAAGCATGAATTCATGAATATTTTAAAATGGCCATAACTCCTTAAATATTGAGTTTTCGGAGTTTTTAGCTATTATTTGTGATCACTTTTATAAGCATGAATTATTGAATATTTTAAAATGGCCATAACTCCTTAAATATTGAGTTTTCGGGGGTTTTATCTATTATTTGTGATCACTTTTATAAGCATGCATTATTGAATATTTTAAAATGGCCATAACTCCTTAAATATTGAGTTTTCGGGGGTTTTAGCTATTATTTGTGATCACTTTTATAAGCATGAATTCATGAATATTTTAAAATGGCCATAACTCCTTAAATATTGAGTTTTCGGGGTTTTTAGCTATTATTTGTGATCACTTTTATAAGCATGAATTCATGAATATTTTAAAATGGCCATAACTCCTTAAATATTGAGTTTTCGGGGTTTTTATCTATTATTTGTGATCACTTTTATAAGCATGAATTATTGAATATTTTAAA
Organism: Musca domestica; assembly: GCF_030504385.1. Classification (NCBI taxonomy): domain Eukaryota; kingdom Metazoa; phylum Arthropoda; class Insecta; order Diptera; family Muscidae; genus Musca; species Musca domestica. The sequence goes on along the minus strand of NW_026712296.1, from coordinate 11,492,235 downwards.
ATGGCCATAACTCCTTATATATTGAGTTTTGGGGGTTTTTAGCTATTATTTGTGATCACTTTTATAAGCATGAATTATTGAATATTTTTAAATGGCCATAACTCCTTAAATATTGAGTTTTCGGGGGTTTTATCTATTATTTGTGATCACTTTTATAAGCATGCATTATTGAATATTTTAAAATGGCCATGACTCCTTAAATATTGAGTTTTCGGGGTTTTTAGCTATTATTTGTGATCACTTCTATAAGCATGAATTATTGAATATTTTAAAATGGCCATAACTCCTTAAATATTGAGTTTTCGGGGTTTTTAGCTATTATTTGTGATCACTTTTATAAGCATGAATTCATGAATATTTTAAAATGGCCATAACTCCTTAAATATTGAGTTTTCGGCGTTTTTAGCTATTATTTGTGATCACTTTTATAAGCATGAATTCATGAATATTTTAAAATGGCCATAACTCCTTAAATATTGAGTTTTCGGAGTTTTTAGCTATTTTTTGTGGCCACTTTTATAAGCTTCATGCTTTTATTGTATATTTTAAAATGGCCATAACTCCTTAAATATTGAGTTTTCGGTGTTTTTAGCTATTATTTGTGATCACTTTTATAAGCATGAATTATTGAATATTTTAAAATGGCCATAACTCCTTAAATATTGAATTTTCGGAGTTTTTAGCTATTATTTGTGATCACTTTTATAAGCATGAATTATTGAATATTTTAAAATGGCCATAACTCCTTAAATATTGAGTTTTCGGGGTTTTTAGCTATTATTTGTGATCACTTTTATAAGCATGAATTCATGAATATTTTAAAATGGCCATAACTCCTTAAATATTGAGTTTTCGGGGTTTTTAGCTATTATTTGTGATCACTTTTATAAGCATGAATTCATGAATATTTTAAAATGGCCATAACTCCTTAAATATTGCGTTTTCGGGGTTTTTAGCTATTATTTGTGATCACTTTCATAAGCATGAGTTATTGAATATTTTAAAATGACCATAACTCCTTAAATATTGAGTTTTCGGGGTTTTTAGCTATTTTTGTGATCACTTTTATGTGAATTATTGAATATTTTAAAATGGCCATAACTCCTTAAATATTGAGTTTTCGGGGTTTTTAGCTATTATTTGTGATCACTTTTATAAGCATGAATTCATGAATATCTTAAAATGGCCATAACTCCTTAAATATGGAGTTTTCGGGGTTTTTAGCTATTATTTGTGATCACTTTTATAAGCATGAATTATTGAATATTTTAAAATGGCCATAACTCCTTAAATATTGAGTTTTCGGGGGTTTTAGCTATTATTTATGATCACTTTTATAAGCATGAATTATTGAATATTTTAAAATGGCCATAACTCCTTAAATATTGAGTTTTCGGGGTTTTTAGCTATTTTTTGTGATCACTTTTATAAGCATGAATTATTGAATATTTTAAAATGATCATAACTCCTTAAATATTGAGTTTTCGGGGTTTTTAGCTATTATTTGTGATCACTTTTATAAGCATGAATTATTGAATATTTTAAAATGGCCATAACTCCTTAAAAATTGAGTTTTCGGGGTTTTTAGCTATTATTTGTGATCACTTTATAAGCATGAATTATTGAATATTTTAAAATGGCCATAACTCCTTAAAAATTGAGTTTTCGGGGTTTTTAGCTATTGTTTGTGATCACTTTTATAAGCATGAATTATTGAATATTTTAAAATGATCATAACTCCTTAAATATTGAGTTTTCGGGGTTTTTAGCTATTATTTGTGATCACTTTTATAAGCATGAATTATTGAATATTTTAAAATGGCCATAACTCCTTAAATATTGAGTTTTCGTGGTTTTTAGCTATTATTTGTGATCACTTTTATAAGCATGAATTCATGAATGTTTTAAAATGGCCATAACTCCTTTAATATTGAGTTTTCGGGGTTTTTAGCTATTATTTGTGATCACTTTTATAAGCATGAATTATTGAATATTTTAAAATGATCACAACTCCTTAAATATTGAGTTTTTGGGGTTTTTAGCTATTATTTGTGATCACTTTTATAAGTATGAATTATTGAATATTTTAAAATGGCCATAACTCCTTAAATATTGAGTTTTCGGGGGTTTTATCTATTATTTGTGATCACTTTTATAAGCATGAATTATTGAATATTTTAAAATGGCCATAACTCCTTAAATATTGAGTTTTCGGGGTTTTTAGCTATTATTTGTGATCACTTTTATAAGAATGAATTATTGAGTATTTTAAAATGGCCATAACTCCTTAAATATTGAGTTTTCGGGGTTTTTAGCTATTATTTGTGATCAGTTTTATACGCATGAATTATTGAGTATTTTAAAATGGCCATAACTCCTTAAATATTGAGTTTTCGGGGTTTTTAGCTATTATTTGTGATCACTTTTATAAGTATGAATTATTGAATATTTTAAAATGGCCATAACTCCTTAAATATTGAGTTTTCGGGGTTTTAACTATTATTTGTGATCACTTTATAAGCATGAATTATTGAATATTTTAAAATGGCCATAACTCCTTAAATATTGAGTTTTCGGGGTTTTTAGCTATTATTTGTGATCACTTTTATAAGCATGAATTCATGAATATTTTAAAATGGCCATAACTCCTTAAATATTGAGTTTTCGGGGTTTTTATCTATTATTTGTGATCACTTTTATAAGCGTGAATTATTGAATATTTTAAAATGGCCATAAGTCCTTAAATATTGAGTTTTCGGGGTTTTTAGCTATTATTTGTGATCACTTTTATAAGCATGAATTCATTAATATTTTAAAATGGCCATAACTCCTTAAATATTGAGTTTTCGGGGTTTTTATCTATTATTTGTGATCACTTTTATAAGCATGAATTATTGAATATTTTAAAATGAGCATAACTCCTTAAATATTGAGTTTTCGGGGTTTTTAGCTATTATTTGTGATCACTTTTATAAGCATGAATTCATGAATACTTTAAAATGGCCATAACTCCTTAAATATTGAGTTTTCGGGGTTTTTATCTATTATTTGTGATCACTTTTATAAGCATGAATTATTGAATATTTTAAAGTGGCCATAACTCCTTAAATATTGAGTTTTCGGGGTTTTTAGCTATTATTTGTGATCACTTTTATAAGCATGAATTATTGAATATTTTAAAATGGCCATAACTCCTTAAATATTGAGTTTTCGGGGTTTTTATCTATTATTTGTGATCACTTTTATAAGCATGAATTATTGAATATTTTAAAATAGCCATAACTCCTTAAATATTGAGTTTTCGGGGTTTTTAGCTATTACTTGTGATCACTTTTATAAGCATGAATTCATGAATATTTTAAAATAGCCATAACTCCTTAAATATTGAGTTTTCGGGTATTTTATCTATTATTTGTGATCACTTTTATAAGCATGAATTATTGAATATTTTAAAATGGTCATAACTCCTTAAATATTGAGTTTTCGGGGTTTTTAGCTATTATTTGTGATCACTTTTATAAGCATGAATTCATGAATATTTTAAAATGGCCATAACTCCTTAAATATTGAGTTTTTCGGGGTTTTTATCTATTATTTGTGATCACTTTTATAAGCATGAATTATTGAATATTTTAAAATGGCCATAACTCCTTAAATATTGAGTTTTCGGGGTTTTTAGCTATTATTTGTGATCACTTTTATAAGCATGAATTCATGAATATTTTAATATGGCCATAATCTCCTTAAATATTGAGTTTTCGGGGTTTTTATCTATTATTTGTGATCACTTTTATAAGCATGAATTATTGAATATTTTAAAATGGCTATAACTCCTTAAATATTGAGTTTTCGGGGTTTTTAGCTATTATTTGTGATCACTTTTATAAGCATGAATTCATGAATATTTTAAAATGGCCATAACTCCTTAAATATTGAGTTTTCGGGGTTTTTAGCTATTATTTGTGATCACTTTTATAAGCATGAATTATTGAATATTTTAAAATGGCCATAACTCCTTAAATATTGAGTTTTCGGGGGTTTTATCTATTATTTGTGATCACTTTTATAAGCATGCATTATTGAATATTTTAAAATGGCCATAACTCCTTAAATATTGAGTTTTCGGGGTTTTAGCTATTATTTGTGATCACTTTTATAAGCATGAATTCATGAATATTTTAAAATGGCCATAACTCCTTAAATATTGAGTTTTCGGGGTTTTTAGCTATTATTTGTGATCACTTTTATAAGCATGAATTCATGAATATTTTAAAATGGCCATAACTCCTTAAATATTGAGTTTTCGGGGTTTTTATCTATTATTTGTGATCACTTTTATAAGCATGAATTATTGAATATTTTAAAATGGCCATAACTCCTTAATATTGAGTTTTCGGGGGTTTTTAGCTATTATTTGTGATCACTTTTATAAGCATGAATTATTGAATATTTTAAATGGCCATAACTCCTTAAATATTGAGTTTTCGGGGGTTTTATCTATTATTTGTGATCACTTTTATAAGCATGCATTATTGAATATTTTAAAATGGCCATGACTCCTTAAATATTGAGTTTTCGGGGTTTTTAGCTATTATTTGTGATCACTTTTATAAGCATGAATTATTGAATATTTTAAAATGGCCATAACTCCTTAAATATTGAGTTTTCGGGGTTTTTAGCTATTATTTGTGATCACTTTTATAAGCATGAATTCATGAATATTTTAAAATGGCCATAACTCCTTAAATATTGAGTTTTCGGCGTTTTTAGCTATTATTTGTGATCACTTTTATAAGCATGAATTCATGAATATTTTAAAATGGCCATAACTCCTTAAATATTGAGTTTTCGGAGTTTTTAGCTATTTTTTGTGGCCACTTTTATAAGCTCATGCTTTATTGTATATTTTAAAATGGCCATAACTCCTTAAATATTGAGTTTTCGGTGTTTTTAGCTATTATTTGTGATCACTTTTATAAGCATGAATTATTGAATATTTTAAAATGGCCATAACTCCTTAAATATTGAAGTTTTCGGAGTTTTTAGCTATTATTTGTGATCACTTTTATAAGCATGAATTATTGAATATTTTAAAATGGCCATAACTCCTTAAATATTGAGTTTTCGGGGTTTTTAGCTATTATTTGTGATCACTTTTATAAGCATGAATTCATTGAATATTTTAAAATGGCCATAACTCCTTAAATATTGAGTTTTCGGGGTTTTTAGCTATTATTTGTGATCACTTTTATAAGCATGAATTCATGAATATTTTAAAATGGCCATAACTCCTTAAATATTGAGTTTTCGAGGTTTTTAGCTATTATTTGTGATCACTTTCATAAGCATGAGTTATTGAATATTTTAAAATGACCATAACTCCTTAAATATTGAGTTTTCGGGGTTTTTAGCTATTTTTTGTGATCACTTTTATAGCTGAATTATTGAATATTTTAAAATGGCCATAACTCCTTAAATATTGAGTTTTCGGGGTTTTTAGCTATTATTTGTGATCACTTTTATAAGCATGAATTCATGAATATCTTAAAATGGCCATAACTCCTTAAATATGGAGTTTTCGGGGTTTTTAGCTATTATTTGTGATCACTTTTATAAGCATGAATTATTGAATATTTTAAAATGGCCATAACTCCTTAAATATTGAGTTTTCGGGGGTTTTAGCTATTATTTATGATCACTTTTATAAGCATGAATTATTGAATATTTTAAAATGGCCATAACTCCTTAAATATTGAGTTTTCGGGGTTTTTAGCTATTTTTTGTGATCACTTTTATAAGCATGAATTATTGAATATTTTAAAATGGCCATAACTCCTTAAATATTGAGTTTTCGGGGTTTTTAGCTATTTTTTGTGATCACTTTTATAAGCTTCATGCTTTTATTGAATATTTTAAAATGGCCATAACTCCTTAAATATTGAGTTTTCGGTGTTTTTAGCTATTATTTGTGATCACTTTTATAAGCATGAATTCATGAATATTTTAAAATGGCCATAACTCCTTAAATATTGAGTTTTCGGAGTTTTTAGCTATTTTTTGTGGCCACTTTTATAAGCTTCATGCTTTTATAAGCATGAATTCATGAATATTTTAAAATGGCCATAACTCCTTAAATATTGAGTTTTCGGCGTTTTTAGCTATTATTTGTGATCACTTTTATAAGCATGAATTATTAAATATTTTAAAATGGCCATAACTCCTTAAATATTGAGTTTTCGGTGTTTTTAGCTATTATTTGTGATCACTTTTATAAGCATGAATTCATGAATATTTTAAAATGGCCATAACTCCTTAAATATTGAGTTTTCGGAGTTTTTAGCTATTTTTTGTGGCCACTTTTATAAGCTTCATGCTTTTATAAGCATGAATTCATGAATATTTTAAAATGGCCATAACTCCTTAAATATTGAGTTTTCGGCGTTTTTAGCTATTATTTGTGATCACTTTTATAAGCATGAATGGCCATAACTCCTTAAATATTGAGTTTTCGGCGTTTTTAGCTATTATTTGTGATCACTTTTATAAGCATGAATTCATGAATATTTTAAAATGGCCATAACTCCTTAAATATTGAGTTTTCGGAGTTTTTAGCTATTTTTTGTGGCCACTTTTATAAGCTTCATGCTTTATTGTATATTTTAAAATGGCCATAACTCCTTAAATATTGAGTTTTCGGTGTTTTTAGCTATTATTTGTGATCACTTTTATAAGCATGAATTATTGAATATTTTAAAATGGCCATAACTCCTTAAATATTGAATTTTCGGAGATTTTAGCTATTATTTGTGATCACTTTTATAAGCATGAATTCATGAATATTTTAAAATGGCCATAACTCCTTAAATATTGAGTTTTCGGGGTTTTTAGCTATTATTTGTGATCACTTTTATAAGGATGAATTCATGAATATTTTAAAATGGCCATAACTCCTTAAATATTGCGTTTTCGAGGTTTTTAGCTATTATTTGTGATCACTTTCATAAGCATGAGTTATTGAATATTTTAAAATGCCATAACTCCTTAAATATTGAGTTTTCGGGGTTTTTAGCTATTTTTGTGATCACTTTTATAGTGAATTATTGAATATTTTAAAATGGCCATAACTCCTTAAATATTGAGTTTTCGGGGTTTTTAGCTATTATTTGTGATCACTTTTATAAGCATGAATTCATTGAATATCTTAAAATGGCCATAACTCCTTAAATATGGAGTTTTCGGGGTTTTTAGCTATTATTTGTGATCACTTTTATAAGCATGAATTATTGAATATTTTAAAATGGCCATAACTCCTTAAATATTGAGTTTTCGGGGGTTTTAGCTATTATTTATGATCACTTTTATAAGCATGAATTATTGAATATTTTAAAATGGCCATAACTCCTTAAATATTGAGTTTTCGGGGTTTTTAGCTATTTTTGTGATCACTTTTATAAGCATGAATTATTGAATATTTTAAAATGGCCATAACTCCTTAAATATTGAGTTTTCGGGGTGTTTAGCTATTATTTGTGATCACTTTTATAAGCTTCATGCTTTTATTGAATATTTTAAAATGGCCATAACTCCTTAAATATTGAGTTTTCGGTGTTTTTAGCTATTATTTGTGATCACTTTTATAAGCATGAATTCATGAATATTTAAAATGGCCATAACTCCTTAAATATTGAGTTTTCGGAGTTTTTAGCTATTTTTGTGGCCACTTTTATAAGCTTCATGCTTTTATAAGCATGAATTCATGAATATTTTAAAAATGGCCATAACTCCTTAAATATTGAGTTTTCGGCGTTTTAGCTATTATTTGTGATCACTTTTATAAGCATGAATTATTAAATATTTTAAAATGGCCATAACTCCTTAAATATTGAGTTTTCGGTGTTTTTAGCTATTATTTGTGATCACTTTTATAAGCATGAATTCATGAATATTTTAAAATGGCCATAACTCCTTAAATATTGAGTTTTCGGAGTTTTTAGCTATTTTTGTGGCCACTTTATAAGCTTCATGCTTTTATAAGCATGAATTATGAATATTTTAAAATGGCCATAACTCCTTAAATATTGAGTTTTCGGGGTTTTTAGCTATTATTTGTGATCACTTTTATAAGCATGATTATTGAATATTTAAATGGCCATAACTCCTTAAATATTGAGTTTTCGGCGGTTTTTAGCTATTATTTGTGATCACTTTTATAAGCATGAATTCATGAATATTTTAAAATGGCCATAACTCCTTAAATATTGAGTTTTCGGGAGTTTTTAGCTATTTTTGTGAGCACTTTTATAAGCTTCATGACTTTATTGTATATTTTAAAATGGCCATAACTCCTTAAATATTGAGTTTTCGGGGTTTTTAGCTATTATTTGTGATCACTTTTATAAGCATGAATTATTGAATATTTTAAAATGGCCATAACTCCTTAAATATTGAATTTTCGGGGATTTTAGCTATTATTTGTGATCACTTTTATAAGCATGAATTATTGAATATTTTAAAATGGCCATAACTCCTTAAATATTGAGTTTTCGGGGGTTTTTAGCTATTATTTGTGATCACTTTTATAAGCATGAATTATTGAATATTTTAAAATGGCCATAACTCCTTAAATATTGAGTTTTCGGGGTTTTTAGCTATTATTTGTGATCACTTTATAAGCATGAATTATTGAATATTTTAAAATGGCCATAACTCCTTAAATATTGAGTTTTCGGGGTTTTTAGCTATTATTTGTGATCACTTTATAAGCATGATTATTGAATATTTTAAAATGGCCATAACTCCTTAAATATTGAGTTTTCGGGTTTTTAGCTATTATTTGTGATCACTTTTATAAGCATGAATTATTGAATATTTTAAAATGGCCATAACTCCTTAAATATTGAGTTTCGGGGTTTTTAGCTATTATTTGTGATCACTTTTATAAGCATGAATTATGAATATTTTAAAATGGCCATAACTCCTTAAATATTGAGTTTTCGGGGTTTTTAGCTATTATTTGTGATCACTTTTATAAGCATGAATTATTGAATATTTTAAAATGGCCATAACTCCTTAAATATTGAGTTTTCGGGGTTTTAGCTATTATTTGTGATCACTTTTATAAGCATGAATTATTGAATATTTTAAAATGGCCATAACTCCTTAAATATTGAGTTTTCGGGGTTTTAGCTATTATTTGTGATCACTTTTATAAGCATGAATTATTGAATATTTTAAAATGAGCATAACTCCTTAAATATTGAGTTTTCGGGGTTTTTAGCTATTATTTGTGATCACTTTTATAAGCATGAATTATTGAATATTTTAAAATGGCTATAACTCCTTAAATATTGAGTTTTCGGGGTTTTTAGCTATTATTTGTGATCACTTTTATAAGCATGAATTATTGAATATTTTAAAAGTGGCCATAACTCCTTAAATATTGAGTTTTCGGGGTTTTAGCTATTATTTGTGATCACTTTTATAAGCATGAATTATTGAATATTTTAAAATGGCCATAACTCCTTAAATATTGAGTTTTCGGGGTTTTTAGCTATTATTTGTGATCACTTTATAAGCATGAATTATTGAATATTTTAAAATGGCCATAACTCCTTAAATATTGAGTTTTCGGGGTTTTTAGCTATTATTTGTGATCACTTTATAAGCATGATTATTGAATATTTTAAAATGGCCATAACTCCTTAAATATTGAGTTTTCGGAGTTTTTAGCTATTATTTGTGATCACTTTTATAAGCTCATGAATTATTGAATATTTTAAAATGGCCATAACTCCTTAAATATTGAGTTTTCGGAGGTTTTTAGCTATTATTTGTGATCACTTTTATAAGCATGAATTATTGAATATTTTAAAATGGCCATAACTCCTTAAATATTGAGTTTTCGGGGTTTTTAGCTATTATTTGTGATCACTTTTATAAGCATGAATTATTGAATATTTTAAAATGGCCATAACTCCTTAAATATTGAGTTTTCGGGGTTTTTAGCTATTATTTGTGATCACTTTTATAAGCATGAATTATTGAATATTTTAAAATGGCCATAACTCCTTAAATATTGAGTTTTCGGGGTTTTTAGCTATTATTTGTGATCACTTTTATAAGCATGAATTATTGAATATTTTAAAATGGCCATAACTCCTTAAATATTGAGTTTTCGGGGTTTTTAGCTATTATTTGTGATCACTTTTATAAGCATGAATTATTGAATATTTTAAAATGGCCATAACTCCTTAAATATTGAGTTTTCGGGGTTTTTAGCTATTATTTGTGATCACTTTTATAAGCATGAATTATTGAATATTTTAAAATGGCCATAACTCCTTAAATATTGAGTTTTCGGGGTTTTTAGCTATTATTTGTGATCACTTTTATAAGCATGAATTATTGAATATTTTAAAATGGCCATAACTCCTTAAATATTGAGTTTTCGGGGTTTTTAGCTATTATTTGTGATCACTTTTATAAGCATGAATTATTGAATATTTTAAAATGGCCATAACTCCTTAAATATTGAGTTTTCGGGGTTTTTAGCTATTATTTGTGATCACTTTTATAAGCATGAATTATTGAATATTTTAAAATGGCCATAACTCCTTAAATATTGAGTTTTCGGGGTTTTAGCTATTATTTGTGATCACTTTTATAAGCATGAATTATTGAATATTTTAAAATGGCCATAACTCCTTAAATATTGAGTTTTCGGGTTTTTAGCTATTATTTGTGATCACTTTTATAAGCATGAATTATTGAATATTTTAAAATGGCCATAACTCCTTAAATATTGAGTTTTCGGGGTTTTTAGCTATTATTTGTGATCACTTTTATAAGCATGAATTATTGAATATTTTAAAATGGCCATAACTCCTTAAATATTGAGTTTTCGGGTTTTTAGCTATTATTTGTGATCACTTTTATAAGCATGAATTATGAATATTTTAAAATGGCCATAACTCCTTAAATATTGAGTTTTCGGGGTTTTTAGCTATTATTTGTGATCACTTTTATAAGCATGAATTATTGAATATTTTAAAATGGCCATAACTCCTTAAATATTGAGTTTTCGGGGTTTTTAGCTATTATTTGTGATCACTTTTATAAGCATGAATTATTGAATATTTTAAAATGGCCATAACTCCTTAAATATTGAGTTTTCGGGGTTTTTAGCTATTATTTGTGATCACTTTTATAAGCATGAATTATTGAATATTTTAAGATGGCCATAACTCCTTAAATATTGAGTTTTCGGGGTTTTTAGCTATTATTTGTGATCACTTTTATAAGCATGAATTATTGAATATTTTAAAATGGCCATAACTCCTTAAATATTGAGTTTTCGGGGTTTTTAGCTATTATTTGTGATCACTTTTATAAGCATGAATTATTGAACTTCTTAAATATTGAGTTTTCGGGGTTTTTAGCTATTATTTGTGATCACTTTTATAAGCATGAATTATTGAATATTTTAAAATGGCCATAACTCCTTAAATATTGAGTTTTCGGGGTTTTTAGCTATTATTTGTGATCACTTTTATAAGCATGAATTATTGAATATTTTAAAATGGCCATAACTCCTTAAATATTGAGTTTTCGGGGTTTTTAGCTATTATTTGTGATCACTTTTATAAGCATGAATTATTGAATATTTTAAAATGGCATAACTCCTTAAATATTGAGTTTTCGGGGTTTTTAGCTATTATTTGTGATCACTTTTATAAGCATGAATTATTGAATATTTTAAAATGGCCATAACTCCTTAAATATTGAGTTTCGGGGTTTTTAGCTATTATTTTGTGATCACTTTTATAAGCATGAATTATTGAATATTTTAAAATGGCCATAACTCCTTAAATATTGAGTTTTCGGGGTTTTTAGCTATTATTTGTGATCACTTTTATAAGCATGAATTATTGAATATTTTAAAATGGCCATAACTCCTTAAATATTGAGTTTTCGGGGTTTTTAGCTATTATTTGTGATCACTTTTATAAGCATGAATTATTGAATATTTTAAAATGGCCATAACTCCTTAAATATTGAGTTTTCGGGGTTTTTAGCTATTATTTGTGATCACTTTTATAAGCATGAATTATTGAATATTTTAAAATGGCCATAACTCCTTAAATATTGAGTTTTCGGGGTTTTAGCTATTATTTGTGATCACTTTTATAAGCATGAATTATTGAATATTTTAAAATGGCCATAACTCCTTAAATATTGAGTTTTCGGGGTTTTTAGCTATTATTTGTGATCACTTTTATAAGCATGAATTATTGAATATTTTAAAATGGCCATAACTCCTTAAATATTGAGTTTTCGGGGTTTTTAGCTATTATTTGTGATCACTTTTATAAGCATGAATTATTGAATATTTTAAAATGGCCATACTCCTTAAATATTGAGTTTTCGGGGTTTTAGCTATTATTTGTGATCACTTTTATAAGCATGAATTATTGAATATTTTAAAATGGCCATAACTCCTTAAATATTGAGTTTTCGGGGTTTTTAGCTATTATTTGTGATCACTTTTATAAGCATGAATTATTGAATATTTTAAAATGGACATAACTCATTAAATATTGAGCTTTCGGGGTTTTTAGCTATTATTTGCGATCACTTTTGTAAGCATGAAATATTGAATATTTTAAAATGGCCATAACTCCTTAAATATTGAGTTTTCGGGGTTTTTAGCTGTTACGAAGCACGAATTATTGAATATTTAAAGGCCATAACTCCTTAATATTGAGTTTTCGGGGTTTTTTAGCTATTATTTGTGATCCACTTTTATAAGCATGAATTATTGAATATTTTAAAATGGCCATAACTGCTTAAATATTGAGTTTTCGGGGTTTTAGCTGTTATTTGTGATCACTTTTATAAGCATGAATTATTGAATATTTTAAAATGGACATAACTCCTTAAATATTGAGTTTTCGGGGTTTTTAGCTGTTACGAAGCACGAATTATTGAATATTTTAAATGGCCATAACTCCTTAAATATTGAGTTTTCGGGGATTTTAGCTATTATTTGTGATCACTTTTATAAGCATGAATTATTGAATATTTTAAAATATCCATAACTTCTTAAATATTGAGTTTCCGGGTTTTTAGCTATTATTTGTGTTCACTTTTATAAGCATGATTTATTGAATATTTTAAAATGGCCATAACTCCTTAAATATTAAGTTTTCGGTGTTTTTAGCTATTATTTGGGATCACTTTTAAAAGCATGAATTATTGAATATTTTAAAATGGCCATCTCCTTAAATATTGAGTTTTCGGGGTTTTTAGCTGTTACGAAGCACGAATTATTGAATATTTTAAATGGCCATAACTCCTTAAATATTGAGTTTTCGGGGTTTTTAGCTATTATTTGTGATCACTTTTATAAGCATGAATTATTGAATATTTAAAATGACATAACTCCTTAAATATTGATGTTTTCTGGGTTTTTAGCTATTATTTGTGATCACTTTTATAAGCATGAATTATTGAATATTTTAAAATGGCCATAACTCCTTAAATATTGAGTTTTCGGGGTTTTTAGCTATTATTTGTGATCACTTTTATAAGCATGAATTATTGAATATTTTAAAATGGCTATAACTCCTTAAATATTGAGTTTTCGGGGTTTTTAGCTATTATTTGTGATCACTTTTATAAGCATGAATTATTGAATATTTTAAAATGGCCATAACTCCTTAAATATTGAGTTTTCGGGGTTTTTAGCTATTATTTGTGATCACTTTTATAAGCATGAATTATTGAATATTTTAAAATGGCCATAACTCCTTAAATATTGAGTTTTCGGGGTTTTTAGCTATTATTTGTGATCACTTTTATAAGCATGAATTATTGAATATTTTAAAATGGCCATAACTCCTTAAATATTGAGTTTTCGGGGTTTTTAGCTATTATTGTGATCACTTTTATAAGCATGAATTATTGAATATTTTAAAATGGCCATAACTCCTTAAATATTGAGTTTTCGGGGTTTTTAGCTATTATTTGTGATCACTTTTATAAGCATGAATTATTGAATATTTTAAAATGGCCATAACTTCCTTAAATATTGAGTTTCGGGTTTTAGCTATTATTTGTGATTCACTTTTATAAGCATGAATTATTGAATATTTTAAAATGGCCATAACTCCTTAAATATTGAGTTTTCGGGGTTTTTAGCTATTATTTGTGATCACTTTTATAAGCATGAATTATTGAATATTTAAAATGGCCATAACTCCTTAAATATTGAGTTTTCGGGGTTTTTAGCTATTATTGTGATCACTTTATAAGCATGAATTATTGAATATTTTAAATGGCCATAACTCCTTAAATATTGAGTTTTCGGGGTTTTAGCTATTATTTGTGATCACTTTTATAAGCATGAATTATTGAATATTTTAAAATGGCATAACTCCTTAAATATTGAGTTTCGGGGTTTTTAGCTATTATTTGTGATCACTTTTATAAGCATGAATTATTGAATATTTTAAAATGGCCATAACTCCTTAAATATTGAGTTTTCGGGGTTTTTAGCTATTATTTGTGATCACTTTTATAAGCATGAATTATTGAATATTTTAAAATGGCTCATAACTCCTTAAATATTGAGTTTTCGGGGTTTTTAGCTATTATTTGTGATCACTTTTATAAGCATGAATTATTGAATATTTAGAATGAAATATTGAGTTTTCGGGGTTTTTAGCTATTATTTGTGATCACTTTTATAAGCATGAATTATTGAATATTTTAAAATGGCCATAACTCCTTAAATATTGAGTTTTCGGGGTTTTTAGCTATTATTTGTGATCACTTTTATAAGCATGAATTATTGAATATTTTAAAATGGCCATAACTCCTTAAATATTGAGTTTTCGGGGTTTTTAGCTATTATTTGTGATTCACTTTTATAAGCATGAATTATTGAATATTTTAAAATGGCCATAACTCCTTAAATATTGAGTTTTCGGGGTTTTTAGCTATTATTTGTGATCACTTTTATAAGCATGAATTATTGAATATTTTAAAATGGCCATAACTCCTTAAATATTGAGTTTTCGGGGTTTTTAGCTATTATTTGTGATCACTTTTATAAGCATGAATTATTGAATATTTTAAAAATGGCCATAACTCCTTAAATATTGAGTTTTCGGGGTTTTTAGCTATTATTTGTGATCACTTTTATAAGCATGAATTATTGAATATTTTAAAATGGCTATAACTCCTTAAATATTGAGTTTTCGGGGTTTTTAGCTATTATTTGTGATCACTTTTATAAGCATGAATTATTGAATATTTAAAATGGCCATAACTCCTTAAATATTGAGTTTTCGGGGTTTTTAGCTATTATTTGTGATCACTTTTATAAGCATGAATTATTGAATATTTTAAAATGGCCATAACTCCTTAAATATTGAGTTTTCGGGGTTTTTAGCTATTATTTGTGATCACTTTTATAAGCATGAATTATTGAATATTTTAAAATGGCCATAACTCCTTAAATATTGAGTTTTCGGGGTTTTTAGCTATTATTTGTGATCACTTTTATAAGCATGAATTATTGAATATTTTAAAATGATCATAACTCCTTAAATATTGAGTTTTCGGGGTTTTTAGCTATTATTTGTGATCACTTTTATAAGCATGAATTATTGAATATTTTAAAATGGCCATAACTCCTTAAATATTGAGTTTTCGGGGTTTTTAGCTATTATTTGTGATCACTTTTATAAGCATGAATTATTGAATATTTTAAAATGGCCATAACTCCTTAAATATTGAGTTTTCGGGGTTTTTAGCTATTATTTGTGATCACTTTTATAAGCATGAATTATTGAATATTTTAAAATGGCATAACTCCTTAAATATTGAGTTTTCGGGGTTTTTAGCTATTATTTGTGATCACTTTTATAAGCATGAATTATTGAATATTTTAAAATGGCCATAACTCCTTAAATATTGAGTTTTCGGGGTTTTAGCTATTATTTGTGATCACTTTTATAAGCATGAATTATTGAATATTTTAAAATGGCCATAACTCCTTAAATATTGAGTTTTCGGGGTTTTTAGCTATTATTTGTGATCACTTTTATAAGCATGAATTATTGAATATTTTAAAATGGCCATAACTCCTTAAATATTGAGTTTTCGGGGTTTTTAGCTATTATTTGTGATCACTTTTATAAGCATGAATTATTGAATATTTTAAAATGGCCATAACTCCTTAAATATTGAGTTTTCGGGGTTTTTAGCTATTATTTGTGATCACTTTTATAAGCATGAATTATTGAATATTTTAAAATGATCATAACTCCTTAAATATTGAGTTTTCGGGGTTTTTAGCTATTATTTGTGATCACTTTTATAAGCATGAATTATTGAATATTTTAAAATGGATCATAACTCCTTAAATATTGAGTTTTCGGGGTTTTTAGCTATTATTTGTGATCACTTTTATAAGCATGAATTATTGAATATTTTAAAATGGCCATAACTCCTTAAATATTGAGTTTTCGGGGTTTTTAGCTATTATTTGTGATCACTTTTATAAGCATGAATTATTGAATATTTTAAAATGGCATAACTCCTTAAATATTGAGTTTTCGGGGTTTTTAGCTATTATTTGTGATCACTTTTATAAGCATGAATTATTGAATATTTTAAAATGCCATAACTCCTTAAATATTGAGTTTTCGGGGTTTTTAGCTATTATTTGTGATCACTTTTATAAGCATGAATTATTGAATATTTTAAAATGGCCATAACTCCTTAAATATTGAGTTTTCGGGGTTTTTAGCTATTATTTGTGATCACTTTTATAAGCATGAATTATTGAATATTTTAAAATGGCCATAACTCCTTAAATATTGAGTTTTCGGGGTTTTTAGCTATTATTTGTGATCACTTTTATAAGCATGAATTATTGAATATTTTAAAATGGCATAACTCCTTAAATATTGAGTTTTCGGGGTTTTTAGCTATTATTTGTGATCACTTTATAAGCATGAATTATTGAATATTTTAAAATGGCCATAACTCCTTAAATATTGAGTTTTCGGGGTTTTTAGCTATTATTTGTGATCACTTTTATAAGCATGAATTATTGAATATTTAAAATGGCCATAACTCCTTAAATATTGAGTTTTCGGGGTTTTTAGCTATTATTTGTGATCACTTTTATAAGCATGAATTATTGAATATTTTAAAATGGCCATAACTCCTTAAATATTGAGTTTTCGGGGTTTTTAGCTATTATTTGTGATCACTTTTATAAGCATGAATTATTGAATATTTTAAAATGGCCATAACTCCTTAAATATTGAGTTTTCGGGGTTTTTAGCTATTATTTGTGATCACTTTTATAAGCATGAATTATTGAATATTTTAAAATGGCCATAACTCCTTAAATATTGAGTTTTCGGGGTTTTTAGCTATTATTTGTGATCACTTTTATAAGCATGAATTATTGAATATTTTAAAATGGCCATAACTCCTTAAATATTGAGTTTTCGGGGTTTTAGCTATTATTTGTGATCACTTTATAAGCATGAATTATTGAATATTTTAAAATGGCCATAACTCCTTAAATATTGAGTTTTCGGGGTTTTTAGCTATTATTTGTGATCACTTTATAAGCATGAATTATTGAATATTTTAAAATGGCCATAACTCCTTAAATATTGAGTTTTCGGGGTTTTAGCTATTATTTGTGATCACTTTTATAAGCATGAATTATTGAATATTTTAAAATGGCCATAACTTCCTTAAATATTGAGTTTTCGGGGTTTTTAGCTATTATTTGTGATCACTTTTATAAGCATGAATTATTGAATATTTTAAAATGGCCATAACTCCTTAAATATTGAGTTTTCGGGGTTTTTAGCTATTATTTGTGATCACTTTTATAAGCATGAATTATTGAATATTTTAAAATGGCCATAACTCCTTAAATATTGAGTTTTCGGGGTTTTAGCTATTATTTGTGATCACTTTTATAAGCATGAATTATTGAATATTTAAAATGGCCATAACTCCTTAAATATTGAGTTTTCGGGGTTTTTAGCTATTATTTGTGATCACTTTTATAAGCATGAATTATTGAATATTTTAAAATGGCCATAACTCCTTAAATATTGAGTTTCGGGGTTTTTAGCTATTATTTGTGATCACTTTTATAAGCATGAATTATTGAATATTTTAAAATGGCCATAACTCCTTAAATATTGAGTTTTCGGGTTTTTAGCTATTATTTGTGATCACTTTTATAAGCATGAATTATTGAATATTTTAAAATGGCCATAACTCCTTAAATATTGAGTTTTCGGGTTTTTAGCTATTATTTGTGATCACTTTTATAAGCATGAATTATTGAATATTTTAAAATGGCCATAACTCCTTAAATATTGAGTTTTCGGGGTTTTTAGCTATTATTTGTGATCACTTTTATAAGCATGAATTATTGAATATTTTAAAATGTCCATAACTCCTTAAATATTGAGTTTTCGGGGTTTTAGCTATTATTTGTGATCACTTTTATAAGCATGAATTATTGAATATTTTAAAATGAGCCATAACTCCTTAAATATTGAGTTTTCGGGTTTTTAGCTATTATTTGTGATCACTTTTATAAGCATGAATTATTGAATATTTTAAAATGGCCATAACTCCTTAAATATTGAGTTTTCGGGGTTTTTAGCTATTATTTGTGATCACTTTTATAAGCATGAATTATTGAATATTTTAAAATGGCCATAACTCCTTAAATATTGAGTTTTCGGGGTTTTAGCTATTATTTGTGATCACTTTTATAAGCATGAATTATTGAATATTTAAAATGGCCATAACTCCTTAAATATTGAGTTTTCGGGGTTTTTAGCTATTATTTGTGATCACTTTTATAAGCATGAATTATGAATATTTTAAAATGGCCATAACTCCTTAAATATTGAGTTTTCGGGGTTTTAGCTATTATTTGTGATCACTTTATAAGCATGAATTATTGAATATTTTAAAATGGCCATAACTCCTTAAATATTGAGTTTCGGGGTTTTAGCTATTATTTGTGATCACTTTTATAAGCATGAATTATTGAATATTTTAAAATGGCCATAACTCCTTAAATATTGAGTTTTCGGGGTTTTTAGCTATTATTTGTGATCACTTTTATAAGCATGAATTATTGAATATTTTAAAATGGCCATAACTCCTTAAATATTGAGTTTTCGGGGTTTTTAGCTATTATTTGTGATCACTTTTATAAGCATGAATTATTGAATATTTTAAAATGGCCATAACTCCTTAAATATTGAGTTTTCGGGGTTTTTAGCTATTATTTGTGATCACTTTTATAAGCATGAATTATTGAATATTTTAAAATGGCCATAACTCCTTAAATATTGAGTTTTCGGGGTTTTTAGCTATTATTTGTGATCACTTTTATAAGCATGAATTATTGAATATTTTAAAATGGCCATAACTCCTTAAATATTGAGTTTTCGGGGTTTTAGCTATTATTTGTGATCACTTTTATAAGCATGAATTATTGAATATTTTAAAATGGCCATAACTCCTTAAATATTGAGTTTTCGGGGTTTTAGCTATTATTTGTGATCACTTTTATAAGCATGATTATTGAATATTTTAAAATGCTCATAACTCCTTAAATATTGAGTTTTCGGGGTTTTTAGCTATTATTTGTGATCACTTTTATAAGCATGAATTATTGAATATTTTAAAATGGCCATAACTCCTTAAATATTGAGGTTTTCGGGGTTTTTAGCTATTATTTGTGATCACTTTTATAAGCATGAATTATTGAATATTTTAAAATGGCATAACTCCTTAAATATTGAGTTTTCGGGGTTTTTAGCTATTATTTGTGATCACTTTTATAAGCATGAATTATTGAATATTTTAAAATGATCATAACTCCTTAAATATTGAGTTTTCGGGGTTTTTAGCTATTATTTGTGATCACTTTTATCAAGCATGAATTATTGAATATTTTAAATGCCATAACCTCTTAAATATTGAGTTTTCGGGGTTTTAGCTATTATTTGTGATCACTTTTATAAGCATGAATTCATGAATATTTAAAATGGCCATAATCCTTAAATATTGAGTTTTCGGGGTTTTTAGCTATTATTTGTGATCACTTTTATAAGCATGAATTATTGAATATTTTAAAATGGCCATAACTCCTTAATATTGAGTTTTCGGGTTTTTAGCTATTATTTGTGATCACTTTTATAAGCATGAATATTGAATATTTTAAAATGGCCATAACTCCTTAAATATTGAGTTTTCGGGGTTTTTAGCTATTATTGTGATCACTTTTATAAGCATGAATTATTGAATATTTTAAAATGGCCATAACTCCTTAAATATTGAGTTTTCGGGGTTTTAGCTATTATTTGTGATCACTTTTATAAGCATGAATTATTGAATATTTTAAAATGCTCATAACTCCTTAAATATTGAGTTTTCGGGGTTTTTAGCTATTATTTGTGATCACTTTTATAAGCATGAATTATTGACTATTTTAAAATGGCCATAACTCCTTAAATATTGAGTTTTCGGGGTTTTTAGCTATTATTTGTGATCACTTTTATAAGCATGAATTATTGAATATTTTAAAATGGCCATAACTCCTTAATATTGAGTTTTCGGGGTTTTTAGCTATTATTTGTGATCACTTTTATAAGCATGAATTATTGAATATTTTAAAATGGCCATAACTCCTTAAATATGAGTTTTCGGGGTTTTTAGCTATTACAAGCATGAATTATTGAATATTTTAAATGGCCATAACTCCTTAAATATTGAGTTTTCGGGTTTTTTAGCTATTATTTGTGATCACTTTTATAAGCATGAATTATTGAATATTTTAAAATGGCCATAACTCCTTAAATATTGAGTTTTCGGGGTTTTTAGCTATTATTTGTGATCACTTTTATAAGCATGAATTATTGAATATTTTAAAATGGCCATAACTCCTTAAATATTGAGTTTTCGGGGTTTTTAGCTGTTACGAAGCATGAATTATTGAATATTTTAAAATGGCCATAACTCCTTAAATATTGAGTTTTCGGGGTTTTAGCTATTATTTGTGATCACTTTTATAAGCATGATTATTGAATATTTTAAAATGGCCATAACTCCTTAATATTGAGTTTCGGGGTTTTTAGCTATTATTGTGATCACTTTTATAAGCATGAATTATTGAATATTTAAAATGGCCATAACTCCTTAAATTGAGTTTTCGGGGTTTTTAGCTATTATTTGTGATCACTTTTATAAAGCATGAATTATTGAATATTTTAAAATGGCCATCTCCTTAAATATTGAGTTTTCGGGGTTTTTAGCTATTATGTGATCACTTTATATGAATGAATTATGAATATTTTAAAATGGCCATAACTCCTTAAATATGATGAGTTTTCGGGGTTTTTAGCTATTATTTGTGATCACTTTTATAAGCATGAATTATTGAATATTTTAAAATGGCCATAACTCCTTAAATATTGAGTTTTCGGGGTTTTTAGCTATTATTTGTGATCACTTTTATAAGCATGAATTATTGAATATTTTAAAATGGCCATAACTCCTTAAATATTGAGTTTTCGGGGTTTTTAGCTATTATTTGTGATCACTTTTATAAGCATGAATTATTGAATATTTTAAAATGGCCATAACTCCTTAAATATTGAGTTTTCGGGTTTTTTATCTATTTATTTGTGTCACTTTTATAAGCATGAATTATTGAATATTTTAAAATGGCCATAACTCCTTAATATTGAGTTTTCGGGGTTTTTAGCTATATTTGTGATCACTTTTATAAGCATGAATTATTGAATATTTTAAAATGGCCATAACTCCTTAAATATTGAGTTTTCGGGGTTTTTAGCTATTATTTGTGATCACTTTTATAGCATGAATTATTGAATATTTTAAATGGCCATAACTCCTTAAATATTGAGTTTTCGGGGTTTTTAGCTATTATTTGTGATCACTTTATAAGCATGAATTATTGAATATTTAAAATGGCCATAACTCCTTAAATATTGAGTTTTCGGGGTTTTTAGCTATTATTTGTGATCACTTTTATAAGCATGAATTATTGAATATTTTAAAATGGCCATAACTCCTTAAATATTGAGTTTTCGGGTTTTTAGCTATTATTTGTGATCACTTTTATAAGCATGAATTATTGAATATTTTAAATGGCCATAACTCCTTAAATATTGAGTTTTCGGGGTTTTTAGCTATTATTTGTGATCACTTTTATAAGCATGAATTATTGAATATTTTTAAAATGGCCATAACTCCTTAAAATATTGAGTTTTCGGGGTTTTAGCTATTATTGTGATCACTTTTATAAGCATGAATTATTGAAATATTTAAAATGGCCATAACTCCTTAAATATTGAGTTTTCGGGGTTTTAGCTATATTTGTGATCACTTTTATAAGCATGAATTATTGAATATTTTAAAATGGCCATAACTCCTTAAATATTGAGTTTTCGGGTTTTAGCCTATTATTTGTGATCACTTTATAAGCATGAATTATTGAATATTTTAAAATGGCCATAACTCCTTAAATATTGAGTTTTCGGGGTTTTAGCTATTATTTGTGATCACTTTTATAAGCATGAATTATTGAATATTTTAAATGGCCATAACTCCTTAAATATTGAGTTTTCGGGGTTTTAGCTATTATTTGTGATCACTTTTATAAGCATGAATTATTGAATATTTTAAAATGGCCATAACTCCTTAAATATTGAGTTTTCGGGGTTTTTAGCTATTATTTGTGATCACTTTTATAAGCATGAATTATTGAATATTTTAAAATGGCCATAACTCCTTAAATATTGAGTTTTCGGGGTTTTTAGCTATTATTTGTGATCACTTTTATAAGCATGAATTATGAATATTTTAAAATGGCCATAACTCCTTAAATATTGAGTTTTCGGGGTTTTTAGCTATTATTTGTGATCACTTTTATAAGCATGAATTATTGAATATTTTAAAATGGCCATAACTCCTTAAATATTGAGTTTTCGGGGTTTTAGCTATTATTGTGATCACTTTTATAAGCAATGAATTATGGAATATTTTAAAATGTCCATAACTCCTTAAATATTGAGTTTTTCGGGTTTTTAGCTATATTTGTGATTCACTTTTATAAGCATGAATTATTGAATATTTAAAATGGCCATAACTCCTAAATATTGAGTTGTTCGGGGTTTTAGCTATTATTGTGATCACTTTTATAAGCATGAATTATTGAATATTTTAAAATGATCATAACTCCTTAAATATTGAGTTTTCGGGGTTTTTAGCTATTATTTGTGATCACTTTATAAGCATGAATTATTGAATATTTTAAAATGGCCATAACTCCTTAAATATTGAGTTTTCGGGGTTTTAGCTATTATTTGTGATCACTTTTATAAGCATGAATTTATGAATATTTAAAAATGGCCATAACTCCTTAAGTATTGAGTTTTCGGGGTTTTTAGCTATTATTTGTGATCACTTTTAAAAGCATGAATTATTGAATATTTTAAATGGCCATAACTCCTTAATGTATGAGTTTTCGGGGTTTTAGCTATTATTTGTGATCACTTTTATAAGCATGAATTATTGAATATTTTAAATGCATAACTCCTTAATATTGAGTTTTTCGGGGTTTTTAGCTATTATTTGTGATCACTTTTATAAGCATGAATTCATGAATATTTAAAATGGCCATACTCCTTAAATATTGAGTTTTCGGGGTTTTTAGCTATATTTGTGTATCACTTTTATAAGCATGAATTATTGAATATTTTAAAATGGCCATAACTCCTTAAATATTGAGGTTTTCGGGGTTTTAAGCTATTATTTGTGATCACTTTTATAAGCATGAATTATTGAATATTTTAAAATGGCCATACTCCTTAAATATTGAGTTTCGGGGTTTTTAGCTATTATTTGTGATCACTTTTATAAGCATGAATTATTGAATATTTTAAAATGGCCATAACTCCTTAAATATTGAGTTTTCGGGGTTTTTAGCTATTATTTGTGATCACTTTTATAAGCATAATTATTGAATATTTTAAAATGGCCATAACTCCTTAATATTGAGTTTTCGGGGTTTTTAGCTATTTGTGATCACTTTTATAAGCATGAATTCATGAATATTTTAAAATGGCTCATAACTCCTTAATATTGAGTTTTCGGGGTTTTTAGCTATTATTTGTGATCACTTTTATAAGCATGAATTATTGAATATTTTAAAATGGCTCATAACTCCTTAAATATTGATGTTTTCGGGGTTTTAGCTATTATTTGTGATCACTTTTATAAGCATGAATTATTGAATATTTTAAAATGGATATAACTCCTTAAATATTGAGTTTTCGGTGTTTTTAGCTATTATTGTGATCACTTTTATAAGCATGATTATTGAATATTTTAAATGGCCATAACTCCTTAATATTGAGTTTCGGGGTTTTTAAGCTATTATTTGTGATCACTTTTATAAGCATGAATTATTGACTATTTTAAAATGGCCATAACTTCTTAAATATTGAGTTTTCGGGGTTTTTAGCTATTATTTGTGATTCACTTTTATAAGCATGAATTATTGAATATTTTAAAATGGCCATAACTCCTTAATATTGAGTTTTCGGGGTTTTAGCTATTATTTGTGATCACTTTTATAAGCATGCATATTGAATATTTTAAAATGGCCATAACTCCTTAAATATTGAGTTTCGGGGGTTTTTAGCTATTATTTGTGATCACTTTTATAAGCATGAATTATTGAATATTTTTAAAATGGCCATACTCCTTAAATATGAGTTTTCGGGGTTTTAGCTATTATTTGTGATCACTTTTATAAGCATGAATTATTGAATATTTTAAATGGCCATAACTCCTTAAATATTGAGTTTTCGGGGTTTTTAGCTATTATTTGTGATCACTTTTATAAGCATGAATTATTGAATATTTTAAAATGGCCATAACTCCTTAAATATTGAGTTTTCGGGGTTTTAGCTATTATTTGTGATCACTTTTATAAGCATGAATTATTGAATATTTTAAAATGGCCATAACTCCTTAAATATTGAGTTTTCGGGGTTTTTAGCTATTATTTGTGATCACTTTATAAGCATGAATTATTGAATATTTTAAAATGGCCATAACTCCTTAAATATTGAGTTTTCGGGGTTTTTAGCTATTATTTGTGATCACTTTTATAAGCATGAATTATTGAATATTTAAATATGGCCATAACTCCTTAAATATTGAGTTTCGGGTTTTTAGCTATTATTTGTGATCACTTTTATAAGCATGAATTATTGAATATTTTAAAATGGCCATAACTCCTTAAATATTGAGTTTTCGGGGTTTTTAGCTATTATTTGTGATCACTTTTATAAGCATGAATTATTGAATATTTTAAAATGGCCATAACTCCTTAAATATTGAGTTTTCGGGGTTTTTAGCTATTATTTGTGATCACTTTTTATAAGCATGAATTATTGAATATTTTAAAATGGCCATAACTCCTTAAATATTGAGTTTTCGGGGTTTTTAGCTATTATTTGTGATCACTTTTATAAGCATGAATTATTGAATATTTTAAAATGGCCATAACTCCTTAAATATTGAGTTTTCGGGGTTTTTAGCTATTATTTGTGATCACTTTTATAAGCATGAATTATTGAATATTTTAAAATGGCCATACTCCTTAAATATTGAGTTTTCGGGGTTTTTTAGCTATTATTTGTGATCACTTTTATAAGCATGAATTATTGAATATTTTAAAATGGCCATAACTCCTTAAATATTGAGTTTTCGGGGTTTTTAGCTATTATTTGTGATCACTTTTATAAGCATGAATTATTGAATATTTTAAAATGGCCATAACTCCTTAAATATTGAGTTTTCGGGGTTTTTAGCTATTATTTGTGATCACTTTTATAAGCATGAATTATTGAATATTTTAAAATGGCCATAACTCCTTAAATATTGAGTTTTCGGGGTTTTTAGCTATTATTTGTGATCACTTTTATAAGCATGAATTATTGAATATTTTAAAATGGCCTACTAACTCCTAAATATTGAGTTTTCGGGTTTTTTAGCTATTATTTGTGATCACTTTTATAAGCAGAATTATTGAATATTTTAAATGGCCATAACTCCTTAAATATTGAGTTTTCGGGGTTTTTAGCTATTATTTGTGATCACTTTTATAAGCAGGAATTATTGTATTTTAAAAGGCCATACTCCTTAAATATTGAGTTTTCGGGGTTTTTAGGCTATTATTTGTGATCACTTTTATAAGCAGAATATGAATATTTAAAATGGCCATAACTCCTTAAATATGAGTTTCGGGGTTTTTAGCTATTATTTGTGATCACTTTATAAGCATGAATTATTGAATATTTTAAAATGGCCATAACTCCTTAAATATTGAGTTTTCGGGGTTTTTAGCTATTATTTGTGATCACTTTTATAAGCATGAATTATTGAATATTTTAAATGGCTAACTCTTAAATATTGAGTTTTCGGGGTTTTTAGCTATTATTTTGTGATCACTTTTATAAGCATGAATTATTGAATATTTAAAATGGCCATAACTCCTTAAATATTGAGTTTTCGGGGTTTTTAGCTATTATTGTGATCACTTTTATAAGCATGAATTATTGAATATTTTAAAATGGCCATAACTCCTTAAATATTGAGTTTCGGGTTTTTAGCTATTATTTGTGATCACTTTTATAAGCATGAATTATTGAATATTTTAAAATGGCCATAACTCCTTAAATATTGAGTTTTCGGGGTTTTTAGCTATTATTTGTGATCACTTTTATAAGCATGAATTATTGAATATTTTAAAATGGCCATAACTCCTTAAATATTGAGTTTTCGGGGTTTTTAGCTATTATTTGTGATCACTTTTATAAGCATGAATTATTGAATATTTTAAAATGGCCATAACTCCTTAAATATTGAGTTTTCGGGTTTTTAGCTATTTTTTGTGATCACTTTTATAAGCATGAATTTATGAATATTTAAAAATGGCCATAACTCCTTAAGTATTGAGTTTTCGGGGTTTTTAGCTATTATTTGTGATCACTTTTAAAAGCATGAATTATTGAATATTTTAAAATGGCCATAACTCCTTAAATATTGAGTTTTCGGGGTTTTTAGCTATTATTTGTGATCACTTTTATAAGCATGAATTATTGAATATTTTAAAATGGCCATAACTCCTTAAATATTGAGTTTTCGGGGTTTTTAGCTATTATTTGTGATCACTTTTATAAGCATGAATTATTGAATATTTTAAAATGGCCATAACTCCTTAAATATTGAGTTTTCGGGGTTTTTAGCTATTATTTGTGATCACTTTATAAGCATGAATTATTGAATATTTTAAAATGGCCATAACTCCTTAAATATTGAGTTTTCGGGGTTTTTAGCTATTATTTGTGATCACTTTTATAAGCATGAATTATTGAATATTTTAAAATGGCCATAACTCCTTAAATATTGAGTTTTCGGGGTTTTTAGCTATTATTTGTGATCACTTTTATAAGCATGAATTATTGAATATTTTAAAATGGCCATAACTCCTTAAATATTGAGTTTTCGGGGTTTTTAGCTATTATTTGTGATCACTTTTATAAGCATGAATTATTGAATATTTTAAAATGGCCATAACTCCTTAAATATTGAGTTTTCGGGGTTTTTAGCTATTATTTGTGATCACTTTTATAAGCATGAATTATTGAATATTTTAAAATGGCCATAACTCCTTAAATATGAGTTTTCGGGGTTTTTAGCTATTATTTGTGATCACTTTTATAAGCATGAATTATTGAATATTTTAAATGGCCATAACTCCTTAAATATTGAGTTTCGGGTTTTTAGCTATTTTTGTGATCACTTTTATAAGCATGAATTATTGAATATTTTAAAATGGCCATAACTCCTTAAATATTGAGTTTTCGGGGTTTTTAGCTATTATTTGTGATCACTTTTATAAGCATGAATTATGAATATTTTAAAATGGCCATAACTCCTTAATATTGAGTTTTCGGGGTTTTTAGCTATTATTTGTGATCACTTTTATAAGCATGAATTATTGAATATTTTAAAATGGCCATAACTCCTTAAATATTGAGTTTTCGGGGTTTTTAGCTATTATTTGTGATCACTTTTATAAGCATGAATTATTGAATATTTTAAAATGGCCATAACTCCTTAATATTGAGTTTTCGGGGTTTTTAGCTATTATTTGTGATCACTTTTATAAGCATGAATTATGAATATTTTAAAATGGCCATAACTCCTTAAATATTGAGTTTTCGGGGTTTTTAGCTATTATTTGTGATCACTTTTATAAGCATGAATTCATGAATATTTTAAAATGGCCATAACTCCTTAAATATTGAGTTTTCGGGGTTTTAGCTATTATTTGTGATCACTTTTATAAGCATGAATTATTGAATATTTTAAAATGGCCATAACTCCTTAAATATTGAGTTTTCGGGGTTTTTAGCTATTATTTGTGATCACTTTTATAAGCATGAATTATTGAATATTTTAAAATGGCCATAACTCCTTAAATATTGAGTTTTCGGGGTTTTTAGCTATTATTTGTGATCACTTTTATAAGCATGAATTATTGAATATTTTAAAATGGCCATAACTCCTTAAATATTGAGTTTTCGGGTTTTTTAGCTATTATTTGTGATCACTTTTATAAGCATGAATTATTGAATATTTTAAAATGGCCATAACTCCTTAAATATTGATTTTTCGGGGTTTTAGCTATTATTTGTGATCACTTTTATAAGCATGAATTATTGAATATTTTAAATGGCCATAACTCCTTAAATATTGAGTTTTCGGGGTTTTTAGCTATTATTTGTGATCACTTTTATAAGCATGAATTATTGAATATTTTAAAATGGCCAAACTCCTTAAATATTGAGTTTTCGGGGTTTTTAGCTATTATTTGTGATCACTTTTATAAGCATGAATTATTGATATTTTAAAATGGCCATAACTCCTTAAATATTGAGTTTTCGGGGTTTTTAGCTATTATTTGTGATCACTTTTATAAGCATGAATTATTGAATATTTTAAATGGCCATAACTCCTTAAATATTGAGTTTTCGGGTTTTTTAGCTATTATTTGTGATCACTTTTATAAGCATGAATTATTGAATATTTTAAAATGGCCATAACTCCTTAAATATTGAGTTTTCGGGGTTTTTAGCTATTATTTGTGATCACTTTTATAAGCATTATGAATTGATAATTTAAAATGGCCATAACTCCTTAAATAAGTTTCGGTTTTTAGCTATTTTTGTGCTAGACTATTAATTTTGAATATTTTTAATGGCATCGAAATTTTTAGCTTAATTTGTCATACTTTTTACCATTTTATTGAATTTTTAAAAAACAAGCAAAAATATCTAATTTTCGGGGTTTTTAGCTTTTAATTGTGATCACTTTTATAAGGAAATTTTTGAAATTTAAAATGGCCATAACTCCTTAACTAATTTTGAGTTTTTTTAAAATTTGCCATCCTTTAGAATATATAAAGGATTTGTTCTAAAATGGCCATTTATAATTCATGATTTATAAAATATTCGGGTGAAAAGTTGAATTTTGAAGCTTTTAATAATGAGTTTTCTCCTTTATTCTGAATTTATTTGTGTTCACTATTTATTGCTAAGACTATTATGAGAATAATTTGAATATAACTAACTCCTTAAATTTTGAGTCGGGGTTTTTAGCTATAAAGTGATGATCACTTTTATAAGATGAATTATTAAATATTTTTAAAATCCTTAAATTTTGAGTTTGGGGTTTTTAGCTATTATTTGTGATCACTTTTATAAGCATGAATTATTGAATATTTTAAAATGGCCATAACACTTTTATAAGCATGAATTATTGAATATTTTAAAATGGCCATAACTCCTTAAATATTGAGTTTTCGGGGTTTTTAGCTATTATTTGTGATCACTTTTATAAGCATGAATTATTGAATATTTTAAATGGCCATAACTCCTTAAATATTGAGTTTTCGGGGTTTTTAGCTATTATTTGTGATCACTTTTATAAGCATGAATTATTGAATATTTTAAAATGGCCATAACTCCTTAAATATTGAGTTTTCGGGGTTTTTAGCTATTATTTGTGATCACTTTTATAAGCATGAATTATTGAATATTTTAAAATGGCCATAACTCCTTAAATATTGAGTTTTCGGGGTTTTTAGCTATTATTTGTGATCACTTTTATAAGCATGAATTATTGAATATTTTAAAATGGCCATAACTCCTTAATATTGAGTTTTCGGGGTTTTTAGCTATTATTTGTGATCACTTTTATAAGCATGAATTATTGAATATTTTAAAATGGCCATAACTCCTTAAATATTGAGTTTTCGGGGTTTTAGCTATTATTTGTGATCACTTTTATAAGCATGAATTATGAATATTTAAAATGGCCATAACTCCTTAAATATTGAGTTTTCGGGGTTTTTAGCTATTATTTGTGATCACTTTTATAAGCATGAATTATTGAATATTTTAAAATGGCCATAACTCCTTAAATATTGAGTTTTCGGGGTTTTTAGCTATTATTTGTGATCACTTTTATAAGCATGAATTATTGAATATTTTAAAATGGCCATAACTCCTTAAATATTGAGTTTTCGGGGTTTTTAGCTATTATTTGTGATCACTTTTATAAGCATGAATTATTGAATATTTTAAAATGGCCATAACTCCTTAAATATTGAGTTTTCGGGGTTTTTAGCTATTATTTGTGATCACTTTTATAAGCATGAATTATTGAATATTTTAAAATGGCCATAACTCCTTAAATATTGAGTTTTCGGGGTTTTTAGCTATTATTTGTGATCACTTTTATAAGCATGAATTATTGAATATTTTAAAATGGCCATAACTCCTTAAATATTGAGTTTTCGGGGTTTTTAGCTATTATTTGTGATCACTTTTATAAGCATGAATTATTGAATATTTTAAAATGGCCATAACTCCTTAAATATTGAGTTTTCGGGGTTTTTAGCTATTATTTGTGATCACTTTTATAAGCATGAATTATTGAATATTTTAAAATGGCCATAACTCCTTAAATATTGAGTTTTCGGGGTTTTTAGCTATTATTTGTGATCACTTTTATAAGCATGAATTATTGAATATTTTAAAATGGCCATAACTCCTTAAATATTGAGTTTTCGGGGTTTTTAGCTATTATTTGTGATCACTTTTATAAGCATGAATTATTGAATATTTTAAAATGGCCATAACTCCTTAAATATTGAGTTTTCGGGGTTTTTAGCTATTATTTGTGATCACTTTTATAAGCATGAATTATTGAATATTTTAAAATGGCCATAACTCCTTAAATATTGAGTTTTCGGGGTTTTTAGCTATTATTTGTGATCACTTTTATAAGCATGAATTATTGAATATTTTAAAATGGCCATAACTCCTTAAATATTGAGTTTTCGGGGTTTTTAGCTATTATTTGTGATCACTTTTATAAGCATGAATTATTGAATATTTTAAAATGGCCATAACTCCTTAAATATTGAGTTTTCGGGGTTTTTAGCTATTATTTGTGATCACTTTTATAAGCATGAATTATTGAATATTTTAAAATGGCCATAACTCCTTAAATATTGAGTTTTCGGGGTTTTTAGCTATTATTTGTGATCACTTTTATAAGCATGAATTATTGAATATTTTAAAATGGCCATAACTCCTTAAATATTGAGTTTTCGGGGTTTTTAGCTATTATTTGTGATCACTTTTATAAGCATGAATTATTGAATATTTTAAAATGGCCATAACTCCTTAAATATTGAGTTTTCGGGGTTTTTAGCTATTATTTGTGATCACTTTTATAAGCATGAATTATTGAATATTTTAAAATGGCCATAACTCCTTAAATATTGAGTTTTCGGGGTTTTTAGCTATTATTTGTGATCACTTTTATAAAAACAAAAGCATGAATTATTGAATATTTTAAAAATGGCCATAACTCCTTAAATATTGATGTTTTCGGGGCTTTTAGCTATTATTTGTGATCACTTTTATAAGCATGAATTATGAATATTTTAAAATGGCCATAACTCCTTAATATTGAGTTTTCGGGGTTTTTAGCTATTATTTGTGATTCACTTTTATAAGCATGAATTATTGAATATTTTAAAATGGCATAACCTCCTAAATATTGAGTTTTCGGGTGTTTTAGCTATTATTGTGATCACTTTATAAGCATGAATTATTGAATATTTAAAATGGCCATAACTCCTTAAATATTCGAGTTTTCGGGGTTTTTAGCTATTATTTGTGTTCACTTTTATAAGCATGAATTATTGAATATTTTAAAATGGCCAATAACTCCTTAAATAGTGAGTTTTCGGGGTTTTGTAGCTATTATTTGTGATTCACTTTTATAAGCATGAATTATTGATATTTTAAAATGGCCATAACTCCTTAAATATTGAGTTTTCGGGGTTTTTAGCTATTATTTGTGATCACTTTTATAAGCATGAATTATTGAATATTTTAAAATGGCCATAACTCCTTAAATATTGAGTTTTCGGGGTTTTTAGCTATTATTTGTGATCACTTTTATAAGCATGAATTATTGAATATTTTAAAATGGCCATAACTCCTTAAATATTGAGTTTTCGGGGTTTTTAGCTATTATTTGTGATCACTTTTATAAGCATGAATTATTGAATATTTTAAAATGGCCATAACTCCTTAAATATTGAGTTTTCGGGGTTTTTAGCTATTATTTGTGATCACTTTTATAAGCATGAATTATTGAATATTTTAAAATGGCCATAACTCCTTAAATATTGAGTTTTCGGGTTTTTAGCTATTATTTGTGATCACTTTTATAAGCATGAATTATTGAATATTTTAAAATGGCCATAACTCCTTAAATATTGAGTTTTCGGGGTTTTTAGCTATTATTTGTGATCACTTTTATAAGCATGAATTATTGAACTTCTTAAATATTGCAGGTTTTCGGGTTTTAGCTATTATTTGTGATTCACTTTTATAAGCATGAATTATTGAATATTTAAAATGGCCATAACTCCTTAAATATTGAGTTTTCGGCGGTTTTTAGCTATTATTTGTGATCACTTTTATAAGCATGAATTATTGAATATTTTAAAATGGCCATAACTCCTTAAATATTGAGTTTTCGGGGTTTTTAGCTATTATTTGTGATCACTTTTATAAGCATGAATTATTGAATATTTTAAAATGGCCATAACTCCATAAATATTGAGTTTTCGGGTTTTTAGCTATTATATTTGTGATCACTTTTATAAGCATGAATTATTGAATATTTTAAAATGACATAACTCCTTAAATATTGAGTTTTCGGGTTTTAGCTATTATTGTGTTCACTTTTATAAGCATGAATTATTGAATATTTTAAAATGGCCATAACAACTCCTTAAAATATTGAGTTTCGGGGTTTTAGCTATTATTTGTGATCACTTTTATAAGCATGAATTATTGAATATTTTAAAATGGCCATAACTCCTTAAATATTGAGTTTTCGGTGTTTTTAGCTATTATTTGTGATCACTTTTATAAGCATGAATTATTGAATATTTAAAATGCCATAACTCCTTAAATATTGAGTTTTCGGGGTTTTTAGCTATTATTTGTGATCACTTTATAAGCATGAATTATTGAATATTTTAAAATGGCCATAACTCCTTAAATATTGAGTTTTCGGGGTTTTAGCTATTATTTGTGATCCACTTTTATAAGATGAATTATTGAATATTTTAAAATGAGCCATAACTCCTTAAATATTGAGTTTTCGGGGTTTTTAGCTATATTTGTGATTCACTTTATAAGCATGAATTATTGAATATTTTAAAATGGCATACACTCCTTAACTATTGAGTTTTCGGGGTTTTTAGCTTATTATTGTGATCACTTTTATAAGCATGAATTATTGAATATTTTAAAATGGCCATAACTCCTTAAATATTGAGTTTTCGGGGTTTTTAGCTATTATTTGTGATCACTTTTATAAGCATGAATTATTGAATATTTTAAAATGGCCATAACTCCTTAAATATTGAGTTTTCGGTGTTTTTAGCTATTATTTGTGATCACTTTATAAAGCATGAATTATTGAATATTTTAAAATGGCCATAACTCCTTAAATATTGAGTTTTCGGGGTTTTTAGCTATTATTTGTGATCACTTTTATAAGCATGAATTATTGAATATTTTAAATGGCCATAACTCCTTAAATAATTGAGTTTTCGGGGTTTTTAGCTATTATTTGTGATCACTTTTATAAGCATGAATTATTGAATATTTAAAATGGCATAACTCCTAAATATTGAGTTTTCGGTGTTTTAGCTATTATTTGTGATCACTTTATAAGCATGAATTATTGAATATTTTAAATGGCCATAACTCCTTAAATATTGAGTTTTCGGGGTTTTTAGCTATTATTTGTGATCACTTTTATAAGCATGAATTATTGAATATTTTAAAATGGCCATAACTCCTTAAATATTGAGTTTTCGGGGTTTTTAGCTATTATTTGTGATCACTTTTATAAGCATGAATTATTGAATATTTTAAAATGGCCATAACTCCTTAAATATTGAGTTTTCGGGGTTTTTAGCTATTATTTGTGATCACTTTTATAAGCATGAATTATTGAATATTTTAAAATGGCCATAACTCCTTAAATATTGAGTTTTCGGGGTTTTTAGCTATTATTTGTGATCACTTTTATAAGCATGAATTATTGAATATTTTAAAATGGCCATAACTCCTTAAATATTGAGTTTTCGGGGTTTTAGCTAGCTATTTGTGATCACTTTTATAAGCATGAATTATTGAATATTTTAAAATGGCCATAACTCCTTAAATATTGAGTTTTCGGGGTTTTTAGCTATTATTTGTGATCACTTTTATAAGCATGAAGTATTGAATATTTAAAATGGCCATAACTCCTTAAATATTGAGTTTTCGGGGTTTTAGCTATTATTTGTGAATCACTTTTATAAGCATGAATTATTGAATATTTTAAAATGCCATAACTCCTTAAATATTGAGTTTTCGGGTTTTAGCTATTATTTGTGATCACTTTTATAAGCATGAATTATTGATATTTTAAAATGGCCATAACTCCTTAAATATTGAGTTTTCGGGGTTTTAGCTATTATTTGTGATCACTTTTATAAGCAATGAATTATTGAATATTTTAAAATGGCCATACCCCTTAATATTGAGTTTTTCGGGGTTTTTAGCTATTATTTGTGATCACTTTTATGAAGCATGGAATTATTGAATATTTTAAAATGGCCATAACTCCTAATAGTGATTTTCGGGGTTTTTAGCTTATTATTTGTGATCACTTTTATAAGCATGAATTATTGATATTTAAAATGGCCATAACTCCTTAAATATTGAGTTTTCGGGGTTGTTAGCTATTATTTGTGATCACTTTTATAAGCAGAATTATTGAATATTTTAAATGGCCATAACTCCTTAAATATGAGTTTTCGGGGGTTTTTAGCTATTATTTGTGATCACTTTTATAGCATAATTATTGAATATTTTAAAATGGCCATAACTCCTTAAATATTGAGTTTTCGGGTTTTAGCTATTATTTGTGATCACTTTTATAAGCATGAATTATTGAATATTTTAAAATGGCCATAACTCCTTAAATATTGAGTTTTCGGGGTTTTTAAGCTATTATTTGTGATCACTTTATAAGCATGAATTATTGAATATTTTAAAATGGCCATAACTCCTTAATATTGAGTTTTCGGGGTTTTACTATTATTGTGGATCACTTTTATAAGCATGAATTATTGAATATTTAAAATGGCCATAACTCCTTAAATATTGAGTTTTCGGGGATTTTAGCTATTATTGTGATCACTTTTATAAGCAAGAATTATTGAATATTTTAAATGGCCATAACTCCTTAAATATTGAGTTTCGGGTTTTAGCTATTATTTGTGATTCACTTTTATAAGCTATGAATTATTGAATATTTTAAAATGGCCATAACTCCTTAAATATTGAGTTTTCGGGGTTTTAGCTATTATTTGTGATCACTTTTATAAGCATGAATTATTGAATATTTTAAAATGGCCATAACTCCTTAAATATTGAGTTTTCGGGGATTTGCTATTATTTGTGATCACTTTTATAAGCATGAATTATTGAATATTTAAAAATGGCCATAAACTCCTTAAATATTGAGTTTCGGGGTTTTAGCTATTATTTGTGATCACTTTTATAAGCATGAATTATTGAATATTTTAAAATGGCATACTCCTTAAATATGGAGTTTTCGGGGTTTTTAGCTATTATTTGTGATCACTTTTATAAGCAGTGAAGTAGTGAATATTTAAAATGGCCATAACTCCTTAAATTAAGTGAGTTTTCGGGGTTTTTAGCTATTATTTGTGATCACTTTTATAAGCATGAATTATTGAATATTTAAAATGGGCCATACTCCTGAAATAATTGAGTTT
The DNA here is from genome assembly GCF_030504385.1 of Musca domestica. Taxonomy (NCBI): domain Eukaryota; kingdom Metazoa; phylum Arthropoda; class Insecta; order Diptera; family Muscidae; genus Musca; species Musca domestica. Next base: position 11,455,610 of record NW_026712296.1, on the reverse strand, counting down.
TCGGGGTTTTAGCTATTATTGTGATCACTTTTATAAGCATGAATTATTGAATATTTTAAAATGGCCAGAACTCCTTAAATATTGAGTTTCGGGGTTTTAGCTATTATTTGTGGATCACTTTATAAGCATGAATTAGTGAATATTTTAAAATGGCCATAACTCCTTAAACTATTGAGTTTTCGGGGTGTTTAGCTATTATTTGTGATCACTTTTATAGCATGAATTATTGAATATTTTAAAATGGCCATAACTCCTTAATATTTGAGTTTTCGGGGTTTGTAGCTATTATTTGTGATCACTTTTTAAGCATGATTATTGAATATTTAAAATGAGCCATAACTCCTTAAATATTGAGTTTTCGGGGTTTTAGCTATATTTGTGATCCACTTTTATAAGCATGAATTATTAATATTTAAAATGGCATAACTCCTTAAATATTGAGTTTTCGGGGTTTTAGCTATTATTTGTGTTCACTTTATAAGCATGAATTATTGAATATTTTAAAATGGCCATAACTCCTTAAATATTGAGTTTTCGGGGTTTTTAGCTATTATTTGTGATCACTTTTATAAGCATGAATTATTGATATTTTAAAAGTGGCCATACTCCTTAAATATTGAGTTTTCGGGGTTTTTAGCTATTATTTGTGATCACTTTATAAGCATGAATTATTGAATATTTTAAATGGCCATAACTCCTTAAATATTGAGTTTTCGGGGTTTTTAGCTATTATTTGTGATCACTTTTATAAGCATGAATTATTGAATATTTTAAAATGGCCATAACTCCTTAAATATTGAGTTTTCGGGTTTTTAGCTATTATTTGTGATCACTTTTATAAGCATGAATTATTGAATATTTTAAAATGGCCATAACTCCTTAAATATTGAGTTTCGGGGTTTTAGCTATTATTTGTGATCACTTTTATAAGCATGAATTATGAATATTTTAAAATGGCCATAACTCCTTAAATATTGAGTTTTCGGGGTTTTTAGCTATTATTTGTGATCACTTTTATAAGCATGAATTATTGAATATTTTAAAATGGCCATAACTCCTTAAATATTGAGTTTTCGGGGTTTTAGCTATTATTTGTGATCACTTTTATAAGCATGATTATTGATATTTTAAAATGGCCATAACTCCTTAAATATTGAGTTTTCGGGGTTTTTAGCTATTATTTGTGTTCACTTTTATAAGCATGAATTATTGAATATTTAAAATGGCCATAACTCCTTAATATTGAGTTTTCGGGGTTTTTAGCTATTATTTGTGATCACTTTTATAAGCAGAATTATTGAATATTTTAAAAATGGCCATACTCCTTAAATATTGAGTTTTCGGGGTTTTTAGCTATTATTTGTGATCACTTTTATAAGCATGAATTATTGAATATTTTAAAATGGCCATAACTCCTTAAATATTGAGTTTTCGGGTTTTTAGCTATTATTTGTGATCACTTTTATAAGCATGAAGTATTGAATATTTTAAAATGGCCATAACTCTTAAATATTGAAGTTTTCGGGGTTTTTAGCTATTATTTGTGATCACTTTTATAAGCATGAATTATTGAATATTTTAAAATGGCCATAACTCCTTAAATATTGAGTTTTCGGGGTTTTTAGCTATATTTGTGATCACTTTTATAAGCATGAATATTGAATATTTTAAAATGGCCATAACTCCTAAATATTGAGTTTTCGGGGTTTTTAGCTATTATTTGTGATCACTTTTATAAGCATGAATTATTGAATATTTTAAAATGGCCATAACTCCTTAAATATTGAGTTTTCGGGTTTTTTAGCTATTATTTGTGATCACTTTTATAAGCATGAATATTGAATATTTTAAAATGGCCATAACCTCCTTAAATATTGAGGTTTTCGGGGTTTTTAGCTATTATTTGTGATCACTTTTATAAGCATGAATTATTGATATTTTAAAATGGCCATAACTCCTTAAATATTGAGTTTTCGGGGTTTTTAGCTATTATTTGTGATCACTTTTATAAGCATGAATTATTGAATATTTTAAAATGGCCATAACTCCTTAAATATGAGTTTTCGGGGTTTTTAGCTATTATTTGTGATCACTTTTATAAGCATGAATTATTGAATATTTTAAAATGGCCATAACTCCTTAAATATTGAGTTTTCGGGGTTTTTAGCTATTATTTGTGATCACTTTTATAAGCATGAATTCATGAATATTTTAAAATGCCATAACTCCTTAATATTGAGTTTTCGGGGTTTTAGCTATTATTTGTGATCACTTTTATAAGCATGAATTATTGAATATTTTAAAATGGCCATAACTCCTTAAATATTGAGTTTTCGGGGTTTTTAGCTATTATTTGTGATCACTTTTATAAGCATGAATTATTGAATATTTTAAAATGGCCATAACTCCTTAAATATTGAGTTTTCGGGGTTTTTAGCTATTATTTGTGATCACTTTTATAAGCATGAATTATTGAATATTTTAAAATGGCCATAACTCCTTAAATATTGAGTTTTCGGGGTTTTTAGCTATTATTTGTGATCACTTTTATAAGCATGAATTATTGAATATTTTAAATGGCCATAACTCCTTAAATATTGAGTTTCGGGGTTTTTAGCTATTATTTGTGATCACTTTTATAAGCATGAATTATTGAATATTTTAAAATGGCATAACTCCTTAATATTGAGTTTTCGGGGTTTTTAGCTATTATTTGTGATCACTTTTATAAGCATGAATATTGAATATTTTAAAATGATCATAACTCCTTAAATATTGAGTTTTCGGGGTTTTTAGCTATTATTTGTGATCACTTTTATAAGCATGAATTATTGAATATTTTAAAATGGCCATAACTCCTTAAATATTGAGTTTTCGGGGTTTTTAGCTATTAGTTGTGATCACTTTTATAAGCATGAATTATTGAATATTTTTAAATGGCCATTAACTCCTTAATATTGAGTTTTCGGGGTTTTTAGCTATTATTTGTGATCACTTTTATAAGCATGAATTATTGAATATTTAAATGCAATAACTCCTTAAATATTGAGTTTTCGGGGTTTTAGCTATTATTTGTGATCACTTTTATAAGCATGAATTATTGAATATTTTAAATGGCATAACTCCTTAAATATTGAGTTTTCGGGGTTTTTTAGCTATTATTTGTGATCACTTTTATAAGCATGAATTATGAATATTTTAAAATGGCCATAACTCCTTAAATATTGAGTTTTCGGGGTTTTTAGCTATTATTGTGATCACTTTATAAGCATGAATTATTGAATATTTTAAAATGGCCATAACTCCTTAAATATTGAGTTTTCGGGGTTTTAGCTATTATTTGTGATCACTTTTATAAGCATGAATTATTGAATATTTTAAAATGGCCCATAACTCCTTAAATATTGAGTTTTCGGGGTTTTAGCTATTATTTGTGATCACTTTTATAAGCATGAATTATTGAATATTTTAAAATGGCCATAACTCCTTAAATATTGAGTTTTCGGGGTTTTTTAGCTATATTTGTGATCACTTTTATAAGCATGAATTATTGAATATTTTAAAATGGCCATAACTCCTTAAATATTGAGTTTTTCGGGTTTTTAGCTAGTATTTGTGATCACTTTGATAAGCATGAATTCATGAATATTTTAAAATGGCCATAACTCCTTAAATATTGAGTTTTTCGGGTTTTTTAGCTATTATTTGTGATCACTTTTATAAGCATGAATTCATGAATATTTTAAATGCCATAACTCCTTAAATATTGAGTTTTCGGGGTTTTAGCTATTATTTGTGATCACTTTTATAAGCATGAATTATTGAATATTTTAAAATGGCCATAATCCTTAAATATTGAGTTTTCGGGGTTTTTAGCTATTATTTGTGATCACTTTTATAAGCATGAATTATTGAATATTTTAAAATGGCCATAACTCCTTAAATATTGAGTTTTCGGGGTTTTTAGCTATTATTTGTGATCACTTTTATAAGCATGAATTATTGAATATTTTAAAATGGCCATAACACTTTTATAAGCATGAATTATTGAATATTTTAAAATGGCCATAACTCCTTAAATATTGAGTTTTCGGGGTTTTTAGCTATTATTTGTGATCACTTTTATAAGCATGAATTATTGAATATTTTAAAATGGCCATAACTCCTTAAATATTGAGTTTTCGGGGTTTTTAGCTATTATTTGTGATCACTTTTATAAGCATGAATTATTGAATATTTTAAAATGGCCATAACTCCTTAAATATTGAGTTTTCGGGGTTTTTAGCTATTATTTGTGATCACTTTTATAAGCATGAATTATTGAATATTTTAAAATGGCCATAACTCCTTAAATATTGAGTTTTCGGGGTTTTAGCTATTATTTGTGATCACTTTTATAAGCATGAATTATTGAATATTTTAAAATGGCCATAACTCCTTAAATATTGAGTTTCGGGGTTTTTAGCTATTATTTGTGATCACTTTTATAAGCATGAATTATTGAATATTTTAAAATGGCCATAACTCCTTAAATATTGAGTTTTCGGGGTTTTTAGCTATTATTTGTGATCACTTTTATAAGCATGAATTATTGAATATTTTAAATGGCCATAACTCCTTAAATATTGAGTTTTCGGGGTTTTTAGCTATTATTTGTGATCACTTTTATAAGCATGAATTCATGAATATTTTAAAATGGCCATAACTCCTTAAATATTGAGTTTTCGGGGTTTTTAGCTATTATTTGTGATCACTTTTATAAGCATGAATTATTGAATATTTTAAAATGGCCATAACTCCTTAAATATTGAGTTTTCGGGGTTTTAGCTATTATTTGTGATCACTTTTATAAGCATGAATTATTGAATATTTTAAAATGGCCATAACTCCTTAAATATTGAGTTTTCGGGGTTTTAGCTATTATTTGTGATCACTTTTATAAGCATGAATTATTGAATATTTTAAAATGGCCATAACTCCTTAAATATTGAGTTTTCGGGGTTTTAGCTATTATTTTGTGATCACTTTTATAAGCATGAATTATTGATATTTTAAAATGGCCATAACTCCTTAAATATTGAGTTTTCGGGGTTTTTAGCTATTATTTGTGATCACTTTTATAAGCATGAATTATTGAATATTTAAAATGGCCATAACTCCTAAAATATTGAGTTTCGGGGTTTTTAGCTATTATTTGTGATCACTTTATAAGCATGAATTATTGATATTTTAAAAATGGCATAACTCCTTAAATATTGAGTTTTCGGGGTTTTAGCTATTATTTGTGATCACTTTATAAGCATGAATTATTGAATATTTTAAAATGGCCATAACTCCTTAAATATTGAGTTTTCGGGGTTTTTAGGCTATTATTTGTGATCACTTTTATAAGCATGAATTATTGAATATTTTAAAATGGCCATAACTCCTTAAATATTGAGTTTTCGGGGTTTTTAGCTATTATTTGTGATCACTTTTATAAGCAGGAATTATTGAAATTTTAAAATGGCCATAACTCCTTAATATTGAGTTTCGGGGTTTTTAGCTATTATTTGTGTATCACTTTTATAAGCATGAATTATTGAATATTTAAAATGGCCATAACTCCTTAAATATTGAGTTTTTCGGGGTTTTTAGCTATTATTTGTGATCACTTTTATAAGCATGAATTATTGAATATTTTAAAATGGCCATAACTCCTAAATATTGAGTTTTCGGGGTTTTTAGCTATTATTTGTGATCACTTTTATAAGCATGAATTATGAATATTTAAAATGGCCATAACTCCTTAAATATTGAGTTTTCGGGTTTTTAGCTATTATTTGTGATCACTTTATAAGCATGAATTATTGAATATTTTAAATATGCCATAACTCCTTAAATATTGAGTTTTCGGGGTTTTTAGCTATTATTTGTGATCACTTTTATAAGCATGATTATTGAATATTTTAAAATGGCCATAACTCCTTAAATATTGAGTTTTCGGGTTTTTTAAGCTATTAGTTGTGATCACTTTATAAGCATGAATTAGTGAATATTTAAAATGGCCATAACTCCTTAAATATTGAGTTTTCGGGGGTTTTAGCTATTATTGTGATTCACTTTTATAAGCATGAATTATTGAATATTTTAAATGGATCATAACTCCTTAAATATTGAGTTTTCGGGGTTTTTAGCTATTATTTGTGATCACTTTATAAGCATGAATTATTGATATTTAAAATGGCATAACTCCTTAAATATTGAGTTTTCGGGGTTTTAGCTATTATTTGTGATCACTTTATAGCATGAATTATGAATATTTTAAAATGGCCATAACTCCTTAAATATTGAGTTTTCGGGTTTTAGCTATTATTTGTGATCACTTTTATAAGCATGAATTATTGAATATTTAAAATGGCCATAACTCCTTAAATATTGAGTTTTCGGGGTTTTTAGCTATTATTGTGATCACTTTTATAAGCATGAATTATTGAATATTTTAAAATGGCCATAACTCCTTAAATATTGAGTTTTCGGGGTTTTTAGCTATTATTTGTGATCACTTTATAAGCATGAATTATTGAATATTTTAAAATGGCCATAACTCCTTAAATATTGAGTTTTCGGGGTTTTTAGCTATTATTTGTGATCACTTTATAAGCATGAATTATTGAATATTTTAAAATGGCATAACTCCTTAAATATTGAGTTTTCGGGGTTTTTAGCTATTATTTGTGATCACTTTTATAAGCATGAATTCATGAATATTTTAAAATGGCCATAACTCCTTAAATATTGAGTTTTCGGGGTTTTTAGCTATTATTTGTGATCACTTTATAAGCATGAATTATTGAATATTTTCAAATGGCCATAACTCCTTAAATATTGAGTTTTCGGGGGTTTTTAGCTATTATTTGTGATCACTTTTATAAGCATGAATTTGAATATTTTAAATGGCCATACTCCTTAAATATTGATTTTCGGGGTTTTTAGCTATTATTTGTGATTCACTTTTATAAGCATGAATTATTGAATATTTTAAAATGGCCATAACTCCTTAAATATTGAGTTTTCGGGTTTTTAAGCTATTATTTGTGATCACTTTTATAAGCATGAATTATTGAATATTTAAAATGGCCATAACTCCTTAAATATTGAGTTTTCGGGGTTTTTAGCTATTATTTGTGATTCACTTTTATAAGCAGGAATTATTGATATTTTAAAATGGCCATAACTCTTAAATATTGAGTTTTCGGGGTTTTTAGCTATTATTTGTGATCACTTTTATAAGCATGAATTATTGAATATTTTAAAATGGATCATAACTCCTTAAATATTGAGTTTTCGGGGTTTTAGCTATTATTTGTGATCACTTTTATAAGCATGAATTATTGAATATTTTAAAATGGCCATAACTCCTTAATATTGAGTTTTCGGGGTTTTTAGCTATTATTTGTGATCACTTTTATAAGCATGAATTATTGAATATTTTAAAATGGCATAACTCCTTAAATATTGAGTTTTCGGGGTTTTAGCTATTATTTGTGATCACTTTTATAAGCATGAATTATTGAATATTTAAAATGGCCATAACTCCTTAAATATTGAGTTTTCGGGGTTTTTAGCTATTATTTGTGATCACTTTTATAAGCATGAATTATTGAATATTTTAAAATGGCCATAACTCCTTAAATATTGAGTTTTCGGGGTTTTTAGCTATTATTTGTGATCACTTTTATAAGCATGAATTATTGAATATTTTAAAATGGCCATAACTCCTTAAATATTGAGTTTTCGGGGTTTTAGCTATTATTTGTGATCACTTTTATAAGCATGAATTATTGAATATTTTAAATGGCCATAACTCCTTAAATATGAGTTTTCGGGGTTTTTAGCTATTATTTGTGATCATTTTATAAGCAGAATTATTGATATTTTAAAATGGACATAACTCCTTAAATATTGAGTTTTCGGGGTTTTTAGCTATTATTTGTGATCACTTTTATAAGCTGAATTATTGAATATTTTAAATGGCCATAACTCCTTAATATTGAGTTTTCGGGGTTTTAGCTATTATTTGTGATCACTTTTATAAGCATGAATATTGAATATTTTAAAATGGCCATAACTCCTTAAATATTGAGTTTTCGGGGTTTTAGCTATTATTTGTGATCACTTTATAAGCATGAATTATTGAATATTTTAAAATGGCCATAACTTCCTTAAATATTGAGTTTTCGGGGTTTTTAGCTATTATTTGTGATCACTTTTATAAGCATGATTATTGAATATTTTAAAATGGCCATAACTCCTTAAATATTGAGTTTTCGGGGTTTTTAGCTATTATTTGTGATCACTTTATAAGCATGAATTATTGAATATTTTAAAATGGCCATAACTCCTTAATATTGAGTTTTCGGGGTTTTAGCTATTATTTGTGATCACTTTTATAAGCCTGAATTATTGAATATTTTAAAATGGCCATAACTCCTTAAATATTGAGTTTTCGGGGTTTTTAGCTATTATTTGTGATCACTTTTATAAGCATGAATTATTGAATATTTTAAAATGGCCATAACTCCTTAAATATTGAGTTTTCGGGGTTTTTAGCTATTATTTGTGATCACTTTTATAAGCATGAATTATTGAATATTTTAAAATGGCCATAACTCCTTAAATATTGAGTTTTCGGGGTTTTTAGCTATTATTTGTGATCACTTTTATAAGCATGAATTATTGAATATTTTAAAATGGCCATAACTCCTTAAATATTGAGTTTTCGGGGTTTTTAGCTATTATTTGTGATCACTTTTATAAGCATGAATTATTGAATATTTAAAATGGCCATAACTCCTTAAATATTGAGTTTTCGGGGTTTTAGCTATTATTTGTGATCACTTTTATAAGCATGAAGTATTGAATATTTTAAAATGGCCATAACTCCTTAAATATTGAGTTTTCGGGGTTTTTAGCTATTATTTGTGATCACTTTTATAAGCATGAATTATTGAATATTTTAAAATGGCCATAACTCCTTAAATATTGAGTTTTCGGGGTTTTTAGCTATTATTTGTGATCACTTTTATAAGCATGAATTATTGAATATTTTAAAATGGCCATAACTCCTTAAATATTGAGTTTTCGGGGTTTTTAGCTATTATTTGTGATCACTTTTATAAGCATGAATTATTGAATATTTTAAAATGGCCATAACTCCTTAAATATTGAGTTTTCGGGGTTTTTAGCTATTATTTGTGATCACTTTTATAAGCATGAATTATTGAATATTTTAAAATGGCCATAACTCCTTAAATATTGAGTTTTCGGGGTTTTTAGCTATTATTTGTGATCACTTTATAAGCATGAATTATTGAATATTTTAAATGGCCATAACTCCTTAAATATTGAGTTTTCGGGGTTTTAGCTATTATTTGTGATCACTTTTATAAGCATGAATTATTGAATATTTTAAAATGGCCATAACTCCTTAAATATTGAGTTTCGGGGTTTTAGCTATTATTTGTGATCACTTTTATAAGCATGAATTATTGAATATTTTAAAATGGCCATAACTCCTTAAATATTGAGTTTTCGGGGTTTTTAGCTATTATTGTGATCACTTTTATAAGCATGAATTATTGAATATTTTAAAATGGCCATAACTCCTTAAATATTGAGTTTTCGGGGTTTTTAGCTATTATTTGTGATCACTTTTATAAGCATGAATTATTGAATATTTTAAAATGGCCATAACTCCTTAAATATTGAGTTTTCGGGTTTTTAGCTATTATTTGTGATCACTTTTATAAGCATGAATTATTGAATATTTTAAAATGCTCATAACTCCTTAAATATTGAGTTTTCGGGTTTTTAGCTATTATTTGTGATCACTTTTATAAGCATGAATTATTGAATATTTTAAAATGAGCCATAACTCCTTAAATATTGAGTTTTCGGGGGTTTAAGCTATTATTTGTGATCACTTTTATAAGCATGAATTATTGAATATTTTAAAATGGCCATACTCCTTAAATATTGATGTTCGGGTTTTTAGCTATTATTTGTGATCACTTTTATAAGCATGAATTATTGAATATTTTAAAATGGCCATAACTCCTTAAATATTGAGTTTTCGGGGTTTTAGCTATATTGTGATCACTTTTATAAGCATGAATTATTGAATATTTTAAAATGGCCATAACTCCTTAAATATTGAGTTTTCGGGTTTTTAGCTATTATTTGTGATCACTTTTATAAGCATGAATTATTGAATATTTTAAAATGGCCATAACTCCTTAAATATTGAGTTTTTCGGGGTTTTTAGCTATTATTTGTGATCACTTTTATAAGCATGATTATTGAATATTTTAAAATGGCCATAACTCCTTAAATATTGAGTTTTCGGGGTTTTTAGCTATTATTTGTGATCACTTTTATAAGCATGAATTATTGAATATTTTAAAATGGCCATAACTCCTTAAATATTGAGTTTTCGGGGTTTTTAGCTATTATTTGTGATCACTTTATAAGCATGAATTATTGAATATTTTAAAATGGCCATAACTCCTTAAATATTGAGTTTTCGGGGTTTTAGCTATTATTTGTGATCACTTTTATAAGCATGAATTATTGAATATTTAAAATGGCCATAACTCCTTAAATATTGAGTTTTCGGGGTTTTTAGCTATTATTGTGATCACTTTTATAAGCATGAATTATGAATATTTTAAAATGGCCATAACTCCTTAATATTGAGTTTTCGGGGTTTTTAGCTATTATTTGTGATCACTTTTATAAGCATGAATTATTGAATATTTTAAAATGGCCATAACTCCTTAAATATTGAGTTTTCGGGGTTTTTAGCTATTATTTGTGATCACTTTTATAAGCATGAATTATTGAATATTTTAAAATGGCCATAACTCCTTAAATATTGAGTTTTCGGGGTTTTAGCTATTATTTGTGATCACTTTTATAAGCATGAATTATTGAATATTTTAAAATGGCCATAACTCCTTAAATATTGAGTTTTCGGGGTTTTTAGCTATTATTTGTGATCACTTTTATAAGCATGAATTATTGAATATTTTAAAATGGCCATAACTCCTTAAATATTGAGTTTTCGGGGTTTTTAGCTATTATTTGTGATCACTTTTATAAGCATGAATTATTGAATATTTTAAAATGGCCATAACTCCTTAAATATTGAGTTTTCGGGGTTTTTAGCTATTATTTGTGATCACTTTTATAAGCATGAATTATTGAATATTTTAAAATGGCCATAACTCCTTAAATATTGAGTTTTCGGGGTTTTTAGCTATTATTTGTGATCACTTTTATAAGCATGAATTATTGAATATTTTAAAATGGCCATAACTCCTTAAATATTGAGTTTTCGGGGTTTTTAGCTATTATTTGTGATCACTTTTATAAGCATGAATTATTGAATATTTTAAAATGGCCATAACTCCTTAAATATTGAGTTTTCGGGTTTTAGCTATTATTTGTGATCACTTTTATAAGCATGAATTATTGAATATTTTAAAATGGCCATAACTCCTTAAATATTGAGTTTTCCGGGGTTTTAGCTATTATTTGTGATCACTTTTATAAGCATGAATTATTGAATATTTTAAAATGATCATAACCCCTTAAATATTGAGTTTTCGGGGTTTTTAGCTATTATTTGTGATCACTTTTATAAGCATGAATTATTGAATATTTTAAAATGGCCATAACTCCTTAAATATTGAGTTTCGGGGTTTTTAGCTATTATTTGTGATCACTTTTATAAGCATGAATTATTGAATATTTTAAAATGGCCATAACTCCTTAAATATTGAGTTTTCGGGGTTTTTAGCTATTATTTGTGATCACTTTTATAAGCATGAATTATTGAATATTTAAAATGGCCATAACTCCTTAAATATTGAGTTTTCGGGGTTTTAGCTATTATTTGTGATCACTTTTATAAGCATGAATTATTGAATATTTTAAAATGGCCATAACTCCTTAAATATTGAGTTTTCGGGGTTTTTAGCTATTATTTGTGATCACTTTTATAAGCATGAATTATTGAATATTTTAAAATGGCATAACTCCTTAAATATTGAGTTTTCGGGGTTTTAGCTATTATTTGTGATCACTTTTATAAGCATGAATTATTGAATATTTTAAAATGGCCATAACTCCTTAAATATTGAGTTTTCGGGGTTTTTAGCTATATTTGTGATCACTTTTATAAGCATGAATTATTGAATATTTTAAAATGGCCATAACTCCTTAAATATTGAGTTTTCGGGGTTTTAGCTATTATTTGTGATCACTTTTATAAGCATGAATTATTGAATATTTAAAATGGGCCATAACTCCTTAAATATTGAGTTTTCGGGGTTTAGCTATTATTTGTGATCACTTTTATAAGCATGAATTATTGAATATTTTAAAATGGCCATAACTCCTTAAATATTGAGTTTTCGGGGGTTTTAGCTATTATTTGTGATCCTTTTATAAGCATGAATTATTGAATATTTTAAAATGGCCATAACTCCTTAAATATTGAGTTTTTCGGGGTTTTTAGCTATTATTTGTGATCACTTTTATAAGCATGAACTTATTGAATATTTTAAAATGCTCATAACTCCTTAAATATTGAGTTTTCGGGGTTTTTTAGCTATTATTTGGTGATCATTTTATAAGCATGAATTATGAATATTTTAAAATGGCCATAACTCTTAAATATTGAGTTTCGGGGGTTTTTAGCTATTATTTGTGATCACTTTTATAAGCATGAATTCATTGAATATTTTAAAATGGCCATAACTCCTTAAATATTGAGTTTTCGGGTTTTAGCTATTATTTGTGATCACTTTTATAAGCATGAATTATTGAATATTTTAAAATGGCCATAACTCCTTAAATATTGAGTTTTCGGGGTTTTTATCTATTATTTGTGATCACTTTTATAAGCATGAATTATTGAATATTTTAAAATGGCCATAACTCCTTAATATTGAGTTTTCGGGGTTTTTAGCTATTATTTGTGATCACTTTTATAAGCATGAATTATGAATATTTTAAAATGGCCATAACTCCTTAAATATGAGTTTTCGGGGTTTTTAGCTATTATTTGTGATCACTTTATAAGCATGAAATTATTGAATATTTTAAAATGGCCATAACTCCTTAAATATTGAGTTTTCGGGGTTTTTAGCTATTATTTGTGATCACTTTTATAAGCATGAATTATTGAATATTTTAAAATGGCCATAACGCCTTAAATATTGAGTTTTCGGGGTTTTTAGCTATTATTTGTGATCACTTTATAAGCATGAATTATTGAATATTTTAAAATGGCATAACTCCTTAAATATTGAGTTTTCGGGGTTTTTAGCTATTATTTGTGATCACTTTTATAAGCATGAATTATTGAATATTTTAAAATGCCATAACTCCTTAAATATTGAGTTTTCGGGGTTTTTAGCTATTATTTGTGATCACTTTTATAAGCATGAATTATTGAATATTTTAAATGGCCATAACTCCTTAAATATTGAGTTTTCGGGGTTTTAGCTATTATTTGTGATCACTTTTATAAGCATGAATTATTGAATATTTTAAAATGGCCATAACTCCTTAAATATTGAGTTTTCGGGGTTTTTAGCTATTATTTGTGTTCACTTTTATAAGCATGAATTATTGAATATTTTAAAATGGCCATAACTCCTTAAATATTGAGTTTCGGGGTTTTTAGCTATTATTTGTGATCACTTTTATAAGCATGAATTATTGAATATTTTAAAATGGCCATAAGCTCCTTAAATATTGAGTTTTCGGGGTTTTTAGCGATGATTTGTGATCACTTTTATAAGCATGAATTATTGAATATTTTAAAATGGCCATAACTCCTTAAATATTGAGTTTTCGGGGTTTTTAGCTTATTTGTGATCACTTTTATAAGCATGGAATTATGATATTTTTAAAATGCCATAACTCCTTAAATATTGAGTTTTCGGGGTTTTAAGCTATTATTTGTGATCATTTTATAAGCATGAATTATGAATATTTTAAAATGGGCCATAACTCCTTAATATTGAGTTTTCCGGGGTTTTTAGATATTATTGGTGATCACTTTATAAGCATGAATTATTGAAATATTTTAAAATGGCCATAACTCCTTAAATATGAGTTTTCGGGTTTTTAGCTATTATTTGTGATCACTTTTATAAGCTGAATTATTGAATATTTTAAAATGGCCATAACTCCCTTAAATATTGAGTTTTCGGGGTTTTAGCTATTATTTGTGATCACTTTTATAAGCATGAATTATTGAATATTTTAAAATGGCCATAACTCCTTAAATATTGAGTTTTCGGGTTTTAGCTATTATTTGTGATCACTTTTATAAGCATGAATTATTGAATATTTTAAAATGGCCATAACTCCTTAAATATTGAGTTTTCGGTGGTTTTTAGCTATTATTTGTGATCACTTTTATAAGCATGAATTATTGAATATTTTAAAATGGCCATAACTCCTTAAATATTGAGTTTTCGGGGTTTTAGCTATTATTTGTGATCACTTTTATAAGCATGAATTATTGAATATTTTAAAATGGCCATAACTCCTTAAATATTGAGTTTTCGGGGTTTTTAGCTATTATTTGTGATCACTTTTATAAGCATGAATTATTGAATATTTTAAAATGGCTCATAACTCCTTAAATATTGAGTTTTCGGGTTTTTAGCTATTATTTGTGATCACTTTTATAAGCATGAATTATTGAATATTTTAAAATGGCCATAACTCCTTAAATATTGAGTTTTCGGGGTTTTAGCTATTATTTGTGATCACTTTTATAAGCATGAATTATTGAATATTTTAAAATGCTCATAACTCCTTAAATATTGAGTTTTCGGGGTTTTTAGCTATTATTTGTGATCACTTTTATAAGCATGAATTATTGAATATTTTAAAATGGCCATAACTCCTTAAATATTGAGTTTTCGGGGTTTTTAGCTATTATTTGTGATCACTTTTATAAGCATGAAATTATTGAATATTTTAAAATGGCCATAACTCCTTAAATATTGAGTTTTCGGGGTTTTTAGCTATTATTTGTGATCACTTTTATAAGCATGAATTATTGAATATTTAAAATGGCCATAACTCCTTAAATATTGAGTTTTCGGGGTTTTAGCTATTATTTGTGATCACTTTTATAAGCATGAATTATTGAATATTTAAAATGGCCATAACTCCTTAAATATTGAGTTTTCGGGTTTTTAGCTATTATTGTGATCACTTTATAAGCATGAATTATTGAATATTTTAAAATGCCATAACTCCTTAAATATTGAGTTTTCGGGGTTTTAGCTATTATTTGTGATCACTTTTATAAGCATGAATTATTGAATATTTAAAATGAGCATACTCCTTAAATATTGAGTTTTCGGGGTTTTTAGCTATTATTTGTGATCACTTTATAAGCATGAATTATGAATATTTTAAAATGGACCATAACTCTTAAATATTGAAGTTTTCGGGGTTTTAGCTATTATTTGTGATCACTTTTATAAGCATGAATTATGAATATTTTAAAATGGCCATAACTCCTTAAATATTGAGTTTTCGGGGTTTTAGCTATTATTTGTGATCACTTTTATAAGCATGAATTATTGAATATTTTAAAAATGGCATAACTCCTTCAATATTGAGTTTTCGGGGGTTTTTAGCTATTATTTGTGATTCACTTTTATAAGCATGAATTATTGAATATTTTAAAATGGCCATAACTCTTAAATATTGAGTTTTCGGGGTTTTAGCTATTATTTGTGATCACTTTTATAAGCATGAATTATTGAATATTTTAAAATGGCCATAACTCCTTAAATATTGAGTTTTCGGGGTTTTAGCTATTATTTGTGATCACTTTTATAAGCATGAATTATTGAATATTTTAAAATGGCCATAACTCCTTAAATATTGAGTTTTCGGGGTTTTTAGCTATTATTTGTGATCACTTTTATAAGCATGAATTATGAATATTTTAAATGGCCATAACTCCTTAAATATTGAGTTTTCGGGGTTTTAGCTATTATTTGTGATCACTTTTATAAGCATGAATTATTGAATATTTTAAAATGGCCATAACTCCTTAATATTGAGTTTCGGGGTTTTAGCTATTATTTGTGATCACTTTTATAAGCATGAATTATTGAATATTTAAATGGCCATAACTCCTTAAATATTGAGTTTCGGGTTTTTTAGCTATTATTTGTGATCACTTTTATAAGCATGAATTATTGAATATTTTAAAATGGCCATAACTCCTTAAATATTGAGTTTTCGGGGTTTTTAGCTATTATTTGTGATCACTTTTATAAGCATGAATTATTGAATATTTTAAAATGGCCATAACTCCTTAAATATTGAGTTTTCGGGGTTTTAGCTATTATTTGTGATCACTTTATAAGCATGAATTATGAATATTTTAAAATGGCCATAACTCCTTAAATATTGAGTTTTCGGGGTTTTTAGCTATTATTTGTGATCACTTTATAAGCATGAATTATTGAATATTTAAAATGGCCATAACTTCTTAAATATTGAGTTTTCGGGGTTTTTAGCTATTATTGTGATCACTTTTATAAGCATGAATTATTGAATATTTTAAAATGGCCATAACTCCTTAAATATTGAGTTTTCGGGGTTTTTAGCTATTATTTGTGATCACTTTTATAAGCATGAATTATTGAATATTTTAAAATGGCCATAACTCCTTAATATTGAGTTTTCGGGGTTTTTAGCTATTATTTGTGATCACTTTTATAAGCATGAATTATTGAATATTTTAAAATGGCCATAACTCCTTAAATATTGAGTTTCGGGGTTTTTAGCTATTATTTGTGATCACTTTTATAAGCATGAATTATTGAATATTTTAAAATGGCCATAACTCCTTAAATATTGAGTTTTCGGGGTTTTTAGCTATTATTTGTGATCACTTTTATAAGCATGAATTATTGAATATTTTAAAATGGCCATAACTCCTTAAATATTGAGTTTCGGGGTTTTAGCTATTATTTGTGATCACTTTTATAAGCATGAATTATTGAATATTTAAAATGGCCATAACTCCTTAAATATTGAGTTTTCGGGGTTTTAGCTATTATTTGTGATCACTTTTATAAGCATGAATTATTGAATATTTTAAAATGGCCATAACTCCTAAATATTGAGTTTTCGGGGTTTTGTAGCTATTATTTGTGATCACTTTATAAGCATGAATTATTGAATATTTTAAAATGGCCATAACTCCTTAAATATTTGAGTTTTCGGGGTTTTTAGCTATTATTTGTGATCACTTTATAAGCATGAATTATTGAATATTTAAAATGGCCATAAGCTCCTTAAATATTGAGTTTCGGGGTTTTAGCTATTATTTGTGATCACTTTTATAGCATGAATTATTGAATATTTTAAAATGGCCATAACTCCTTAATATTGAGTTTTCGGGGTTTTTAGCTATTAGTTGTGATCACTTTTATAAGCATGAATTATTGAATATTTTAAAATGGCCATAACTCCTTAAATATTGAGTTTTCGGGGTTTTTAGGCTATTATTTGTGATCACTTTTATAGCATGAATTATGAATATTTTAAAATGGCCATAACTCCTTAAATATTGAGTTTTCGGGGTTTTTAGCTATTATTTGTGATCACTTTTATAGCATGAATTATTGAATATTTTAAATGGCCATAACTCCTTAAATATTGAGTTTTCGGGTTTTTAGCTATTATTTGTGATCACTTTTATAAGCATGATTATTGAATATTTAAAATGAGCCATAACTCCTTAAATATTGAGTTTTCGGGGTTTTTAGCTATTATTTGTGATCACTTTTATAAGCATGAATTATTGAATATTTAAAATGGCCATAACTCCTTAAATATTGAGTTTTCGGGGTTTTAGCTATTATTTGTGATCACTTTTATAAGCATGAATTATTGAATATTTTAAAATGGCCATAACTCCTAAATATTGAGTTTTCGGGGTTTTTAGCTATTATTTGTGATCACTTTTATAAGCATGAATTATTGAATATTTTAAAATGGCCATAACTCCTTAAATATTGAGTTTTCGGGGTTTTAGCTATTATTTGTGATCACTTTTATAAGCATGAATTATTGAATATTTAAAATGGCCATAACTCCTTAAATATTGAGTTTTCGGGGTTTTTAGCTATTATTTGTGATCACTTTTATAAGCATGAATTATTGAATATTTTAAAATGGCCATAACTCCTTAAATATTGAGTTTTCGGGGTTTTTAGCTATTATTTGTGATCACTTTTATAAGCATGAATTATTGAATATTTTAAAATGGCCATAACTCCTTAAATATTGAGTTTTCGGGGTTTTAGCTATTATTTGTGATCACTTTTATAAGCATGAATTATTGAATATTTTAAAATGGCCATAACTCCTTAAATATTGAGTTTTCGGGGTTTTAGCTATTATTTGTGATCACTTTTATAAGCATGAATTATTGAATATTTTAAAATGGCCATAACTCCTTAAATATTGAGTTTTCGGGGTTTTAGCTATTATTTGTGATCACTTTTATAAGCATGAATTATTGAATATTTTAAAATGGCCATAACTCCTTAAATATTGAGTTTTCGGGGTTTTTAGCTATTATTTGTGATCACTTTTATAAGCATGAATTATTGAATATTTTAAAATGGCCATAACTCCTTAAATATTGAGTTTTCGGGGTTTTTAGCTATTATTTGTGATCACTTTTATAAGCATGAATTATTGAATATTTTAAAATGGCCATAACTCCTTAAATATTGAGTTTTCGGGGTTTTAGCTATTATTTGTGATCACTTTTATAAGCATGAATTATTGAATATTTTAAAATGGCCATAACTCCTTAAATATTGAGTTTCGGGGTTTTAGCTATTATTTGTGATCACTTTTATAAGCATGAATTATTGAATATTTTAAAATGGCCATAACTCCTTAAATATTGAGTTTTCGGGGTTTTAGCTATTATTTGTGATCACTTTTATAAGCATGAATTATTGAATATTTTAAAATGGCCATAACTCCTTAAATATTGAGTTTTCGGGGTTTTTAGCTATTATTTGTGATCACTTTTATAAGCATGATTATTGAATATTTTAAAATGAGCCATAACTCCTTA
This sequence comes from Musca domestica, assembly GCF_030504385.1. Classification (NCBI taxonomy): domain Eukaryota; kingdom Metazoa; phylum Arthropoda; class Insecta; order Diptera; family Muscidae; genus Musca; species Musca domestica. The sequence continues at coordinate 11,436,415 of NW_026712296.1, read as the reverse complement.
AATATTGAGTTTTCGGGGTTTTTAGCTATTATTTGTGATCACTTTTATAAGCATGAATTATTGAATATTTTAAAATGATCATAACCCCTTAAATATTGAGTTTTCGGGGTTTTTAGCTATGATTTGTGATCACTTTATAAGCATGAATTATTGAATATTTAAAATGGCCATAACTCCTTAAATATTGAGTTTTCGGGGTTTTTAGCTATTATTTGTGATCACTTTTATAAGCATGAATTATTGAATATTTTAAAATGGCCATAACTCCTTAAATATTGAGTTTTCGGGGTTTTAGCTATTATTTGTGATCACTTTTATAAGCATGAATTATTGAATATTTTAAAATGGCCATAACTCCTAAATATTGAGTTTTCGGGGTTTTTAGCTATTATTTGTGATCACTTTTATAAGCATGAATTATTGAATATTTTAAAATGGCCATAACTCCTTAAATATTGAGTTTTCGGGGTTTTTAGCTATTATTTGTGATCACTTTTATAAGCATGAATTATTGAATATTTTAAAATGGCCATAACTCCTTAAATATTGAGGTTTTCGGGGTTTTTTAGCTATTATTTGTGATCACTTTTATAAGCATGAATATTGAATATTTTAAAATGGCCATAACTCCTTAAATATTGAGTTTTTCGGTGTTTTTAGCTATTATTTGTGATCACTTTTATATAGCATGAATTATTGAATGATTTTAAAATGGCCATAACTCCTTAAATATTGAGTTTTCGGGGTTTTTAGCTATTATTTGTGATCCTTTATAAGCATGAATTATTGAATATTTTAAAAATGGCCATAACTCCTTAAATATTGAGGTTTTCGGTGTTTTTAGCTATTATTTGTGATCACTTTATAAGCATGAATTATTGAATATTTTAAAATGGCCATAACTCCTAAATATTGAGTTTTCGGGGTTTTTAGCTATTATTTTGTGATCACTTTTATAAGCATGAATTATGATATTTTAAAAATGGCCATAACTCCTTAAATATTGAGTTTTCGGGGTTTTTAGCTATTATTTGTGATCACTTTTATAAGCATGAATTATTGAATATTTAAAATGGCCATACTCCTTAAATATTGAGTTTTCGGGGTTTTTAGCTATTATTTGTGATCACTTTATAAGCATGAAATTATTGAATATTTTAAAATGGCCATAACTCCTTAAATATTGAGTTTTCGGGGTTTTTAGCTATTATTTGTGATCACTTTTATGAGCATGAATTATTGAATATTTTAAAATGGCCATAACTCCTTAAATATTGAATATTTTAAAATGGCCATAACTCCTTAAATATTGAGTTTTCGGGGTTTTTAGCTATTATTTGTGATCACTTTTATAAGCATGAATTATTGAATATTTTAAAATGGCCATAACTCCTTAAATATTGAGTTTTCGGGGTTTTTAGCTATTATTTGTGATCACTTTTATAAGCATGAATTATTGAATATTTTAAAATGGCCATAACTCCTTAAATATTGAGTTTTCGGGGTTTTTAGCTATTATTTGTGATCACTTTTATAAGCATGAATTATTGAATATTTTAAAATGGCCATAACTCCTTAAATATTGAGTTTCGGGTTTTTAGCTATTATTTGTGATCACTTTTATAAGCATGAATTATTGAATATTTTAAAATGGCCATAACTCCTTAAATATTGAGTTTTCGGGGTTTTAGCTATTATTTGTGATCACTTTTATAAGCATGAATTATTGAATATTTTAAAATGGCCATAACTCCTAAATATTGAGTTTTCGGGGTTTTTAGCTATTATTTGTGATCACTTTTATAAGCATGAATTATTGAATATTTTAAAATGGCCATAACTCCTTAAATATTGAGTTTTCGGGGTTTTTAGCTATTATTTGTGATCACTTTTATAAGCATGAATTATTGAATATTTTAAAATGAGCCATAACTCCTTAAATATTGAGTTTTCGGGGTTTTTAGCTATTATTTGTGATCACTTTATAAGCATGAAATATTGAATATTTTAAAATGGCCATAACTCCTTAAATATTGAGTTTTCGGGTTTTTAGCTATTATTTGTGATCACTTTTATAAGCATGAATTATTGAATATTTAAAATGGCCATAACTCCTTAAATATTGAGTTTTCGGGGTTTTAGCTATTATTTGTGATCACTTTTATAAGCATGAATTATTGAATATTTTAAAATGGCCATAACTCCTTAAATATTGAGTTTTCGGGGTTTTTAGCTATTATTTGTGATCACTTTTATAAGCATGAATTATTGAATATTTTAAAATGGCCATAACTCCTTAAATATTGAGTTTTCGGGGTTTTTAGCTATTATTTGTTGATCACTTTTATAAGCATGAATTATTGAATATTTAAAATGGCCATAACTCCTTAAATATTGAGTTTTCGGGGTTTTTAGCTATTATTTGTGATCACTTTTATAAGCATGAATTATTGAATATTTTAAAATGGCCATAACTCTTAAATATTGAGTTTTCGGGGTTTTTAGCTATTATTTGTGATCACTTTTATAAGCATGAATTATTGATATTTTAAAATGGCCATAACTCCTTAAATATTGAGTTTCGGGGTTTTTTAAGCTATTATTTGGTGATCACTTTTATAAGCATGAATTATTGAATATTTTAAAATGGCATAACTCCTTAAATATTGAGTTTTCGGGGTTTTTTAGCTATTATTTGTGTTCACTTTTATAAGCATGAATTATTGAATATTTTAAATGGCCATAACTCCTTAAATATTAGTTTTCGGGGTTTTTAGCTATTATTTGTGATCACTTTTATAAGCATGAATTATTGAATATTTTAAAATGAGCATAACTCCTTAAATATTGAGTTTTCGGGGTTTTAGCTATTATTGTGATTCACTTTTATAAGCATGAATTATTGAATATTTAAATGGCCATAACTCCTTAAATATTGAGTTTTCGGGGTTTTTAGCTATTATTTGTGATCACTTTTATAGCTATGAATTATTGAATATTTTAAAATGGCCATAACTCCTTAAATATTGAGTTTTCGGGGTTTTTAGCTATTATTTGTGATCACTTTTATAAGCATGAATTATTGAATATTTTAAAATGGCCATAACTCCTTAAATATTGAGTTTTCGGGGTTTTTAGCTATTATTTGTGATCACTTTTATAAGCATGAATTATTGAATATTTTAAAATGGCCATAACTCCTTAAATATTGAGTTTTCGGGGTTTTTAGCTATTATTTGTGATCACTTTTATAAGCATGAATTATTGAATATTTTAAAATGGCCATAACTCCTTAAATATTGAGTTTTCGGGGTTTTTAGCTATTATTTGTGATCACTTTTATAAGCATGAATTATTGAATATTTTAAAATGGCCATAACTCCTTAAATATTGAGTTTTCGGGGTTTTTAGCTATTATTTTGTTCACTTTTATAAGCATGAATTATGAATATTTAAAATGCCATAACTCCTTAAATATTGAGTTTTCGGGGTTTTTAGCTATTATTTGTGATCACTTTTATAAGCATGAATTATTGAATATTTTAAAATGGCCATAACTCCTTAAATATTGAGTTTTCGGGGTTTTTAGCTATTATTTGTGATCACTTTTATAAGCATGAATTATTGAATATTTTAAAATGGCCATAACTCCTTAAATATTGAGTTTTCGGGGTTTTTAGCTATTATTTGTGATCACTTTTATAAGCATGAATTATTGAATATTTTAAAATGGCCATAACTCCTTAAATATTGAGTTTTCGGGGTTTTTAGCTATTATTTGTGATCACTTTTATAAGCATGAATTATTGAATATTTTAAAATGGCCATAACTCCTTAAATATTGAGTTTTCGGGGTTTTTAGCTATTATTTGTGATCACTTTTATAAGCATGAATTATTGAATATTTTAAAATGGCCATAACTCCTTAAATATTGAGTTTCGGGGTTTTTAGCTATTATTTGTGATCACTTTTATAAGCATGAATTATTGAATATTTTAAAATGGCCATAACTCCTTAAATATTGAGTTTTCGGGGTTTTAGCTATTATTTGTGATCACTTTTATAAGCATGAATTATTGAATATTTTAAAATGGCCATAACTCCTTAAATATTGAGTTTTCGGGGTTTTTAGCTATTATTTGTGATCACTTTTATAAGCATGAATTATTGAATATTTTAAAATGGCCATAACTCCTTAAATATTGAGTTTTCGGGGTTTTTAGCTATTATTTGTGATCACTTTTATAAGCATGAATTATTGAATATTTTAAAATGGCCATAACTCCTTAAATATTGAGTTTTCGGGGTTTTAGCTATTATTTGTGATCACTTTTATAAGCATGAATTATTGAATATTTTAAAATGGCCATAACTCCTTAAATATTGAGTTTTCGGGGTTTTTAGCTATTATTTGTGATCACTTTTATAAGCATGAATTATTGAATATTTTAAAATGGCCATAACTCCTTAAATATTGAGTTTTCGGGGTTTTAGCTATTATTTGTGATCACTTTTATAAGCATGAATTATGAATATTTAAAATGGCCATAACTCCTTAAATATTGAGTTTTCGGGGGTTTTAGCTATTATTTGTGATCACTTTTATAAGCATGAATTATTGAATATTTTAAAATGGCCATAACTCCTTAAATATTGAGTTTTCGGGGTTTTTAAGCTATTATTTGTGATCACTTTATAAGCATGAATTATTGAATATTTTAAAATGGCCATAACTCCTTAAATATTGAGTTTTCGGGGTTTTAGCTATTATTTGTGATCACTTTTATAAGCATGAATTATTGAATATTTAAAATGGCCATAACTCCTTAAATATTGAGTTTCGGGTTTTTAGCTATTATTTGTGATCACTTTTATAAGCATGAATTATTGAATATTTTAAAATGGCCATAACTCCTTAAATATTGAGTTTTCGGGGTTTTAGCTATTATTTGTGATCACTTTTATAAGCATGAATTATTGAATATTTAAAATGGCCATAACTCCTTAAATATTGAGTTTTCGGGGTTTTTAGCTATTATTTGTGATCACTTTTATAAGCATGAATTATTGAATATTTTAAAATGGCCATAACTCCTTAAATATTGATTTTCGGGGTTTTAGCTATTATTTGTGATCACTTTTATAAGCATGAATTATTGAATATTTAAAATGGCCATAACTCCTTAAATATTGAGTTTTCGGGGTTTTTAGCTATTATTTGTGATCACTTTTATAAGCATGAATTATTGAATATTTTAAAATGGCCATAACTCCTTAAATATTGAGTTTTCGGGGTTTTTAGCTATTATTTGTGATCACTTTTATAAGCATGAATTATTGAATATTTTAAAATGGCCATAACTCCTTAAATATTGAGTTTTCGGGGGTTTTAGCTATTATTTGTGATCACTTTTATAAGCATGAATTATTGAATATTTAAAATGGCCATAACTCCTTAAATATTGAGTTTTCGGGGTTTTAGCTATTATTTGTGATCACTTTTATAAGCATGAATTATTGAATATTTTAAAATGGCCATAACTTCCTTAAATATTGAGTTTTCGGGGTTTTTAGCTATTATTTGTGATCACTTTATAAGCATGAATTATTGAATATTTAAAATGGCCATAACTCCTTAATATTGAGTTTTCGGGGTTTTTAGCTATTATTTGTGATCACTTTTATAAGCATGAATTATTGAATATTTAAAATGGCCATAACTCCTTAAATATTGAGTTTTCGGGGTTTTTAGCTATTATTTGTGATCACTTTTATAAGCATGAATTATTGAATATTTTAAAATGGCCATAACTCCTTAAATATTGAGTTTTCGGGGTTTTAGCTATTATTTGTGATCACTTTTATAAGCATGAATTATTGAATATTTTAAAATGGCCATAACTCCTTAAATATTGAGTTTTCGGGTTTTTAGCTATTATTTGTGATCACTTTTATAAGCATGAATTATTGAATATTTTAAAATGGCCATAACTCCTTAAATATTGAGTTTCGGGGTTTTTAGCTATTATTTGTGATCACTTTTATAAGCATGAATTATTGAATATTTTAAAATGGCCATAACTCCTTAAATATTGAGTTTTCGGGGTTTTAGCTATTATTTGTGATCACTTTTATAAGCATGAATTATTGAATATTTTAAAATGGCCATAACTCCTTAAATATTGAGTTTTCGGGGTTTTTAGCTATTATTTGTGATCACTTTTATAAGCATGAATTATTGAATATTTTAAAATGGCCATAACTCCTTAAATATTGAGTTTTCGGGGTTTTTAGCTATTATTTGTGATCACTTTTATAAGCATGAATTATTGAATATTTTAAAATGCCATAACTCCTTAAATATTGAGTTTTCGGGGTTTTTAGCTATTATTTGTGATCACTTTTATAAGCATGAATTATTGAATATTTTAAAATGGCCATAACTCCTTAAATATTGAGTTTTCGGGGTTTTAGCTATTATTTGTGATCACTTTTATAAGCATGAATTATTGAATATTTTAAAATGGCCATAACTCCTTAAATATTGAGTTTTCGGGGTTTTTAGCTATTATTTGTGATCACTTTTATAAGCATGAATTATTGAATATTTTAAAATGGCCATAACTCCTTAAATATTGAGTTTTCGGGGTTTTTAGCTATTATTTGTGATCACTTTTATAAGCATGAATTATTGAATATTTTAAAATGGCCATAACTCCTTAAATATTGAGTTTTCGGGGTTTTTAGCTATTATTTGTGATCACTTTTATAAGCATGAATTATTGAATATTTTAAAATGGCCATAACTCCTTAAATATTGAGTTTTCGGGGTTTTAGCTATTATTTGTGATCACTTTTATAAGCATGAATTATTGAATATTTTAAAATGGCCATAACTCCTTAAATATTGAGTTTTCGGGGTTTTAGCTATTATTTGTGATCACTTTATAAGCATGAATTATTGAATATTTTAAAATGGCCATAACTCCTTAAATATTGAGTTTTCGGGGTTTTAGCTATTATTTGTGATCACTTTATAAGCATGAATTATTGAATATTTTAAAATGGCCATAACTCCTTAAATATTGAGTTTTCGGGGTTTTAGCTATTATTTGTGATCACTTTTATAAGCATGAATTATTGAATATTTTAAAATGGCCATAACTCCTTAAATATTGAGTTTTCGGGGTTTTTAGCTATTATTTGTGATCACTTTTATAAGCATGAATTATTGAATATTTTAAAATGGCCATAACTCCTTAAATATTGAGTTTTCGGGGTTTTAGCTATTATTTGTGATCACTTTTATAAGCATGAATTATTGAATATTTTAAAATGGCCATAACTCCTTAAATATTGAGTTTTCGGGGTTTTTAGCTATTATTTGTGATCACTTTTATAAGCATGAATTATTGAATATTTAAAATGGCCATAACTCCTTAAATATTGAGTTTCGGGGTTTTTAGCTATTATTTGTGATCACTTTTATAAGCATGAATTATTGAATATTTTAAAATGGCCATAACTCCTTAAATATTGAGTTTTCGGGGTTTTTAGCTATTATTTGTGATCACTTTTATAAGCATGAATTATGAATATTTTAAAATGGCCATAACTCCTTAATATTGAGTTTTCGGGGTTTTAGCTATTATTTGTGATCACTTTTATAAGCATGAATTATTGAATATTTAAAATGGCCATAACTCCTTAAATATTGAGTTTTCGGGGTTTTTAGCTATTATTTGTGATCACTTTTATAAGCATGAATTATTGAATATTTAAAATGGCCATAACTCCTTAAATATTGAGTTTCCGGGGTTTTAGCTATTATTTGTGATCACTTTTATAAGCATGAATTATTGAATATTTAAAATGGCCATAACTCCTTAAATATTGAGTTTTCGGGGTTTTTAGCTATTATTTGTGATCACTTTTATAAGCATGAATTATTGAATATTTTAAAATGGCCATAACTCCTTAAATATTGAGTTTTCGGGGTTTTTAGCTATTATTTGTGATTCACTTTTATAAGCATGAATTATTGAATATTTTAAAATGGCCATAACTCCTTAAATATTGAGTTTTCGGGGTTTTAGCTATTATTTGTGATCACTTTTATAAGCATGAATTATTGAATATTTTAAAATGGCTCATAACTCCTTAAATATTGAGTTTTCGGGGTTTTAGCTATTATTTGTGATCACTTTTATAAGCATGAATTATTGAATATTTTAAAATGGCCATAACTCCTTAAATATTGAGTTTTCGGGGTTTTAGCTATTATTTGTGATCACTTTTATAAGCATGAATTATTGAATATTTTAAAATGGCCATAACTCCTTAAATATTGAGTTTTCGGGGTTTTAGCTATTATTTGTGATCACTTTTATAAGCATGAATTATTGAATATTTTAAAATGGCCATAACTCCTTAAATATTGAGTTTTCGGGGTTTTTAGCTATTATTTGTGATCACTTTTATAAGCATGAATTATTGAATATTTTAAAATGGCCATAACTCCTTAAATATTGAGTTTTCGGGGTTTTAGCTATTATTTGTGATCACTTTATAAGCATGAATTATTGAATATTTTAAAATGGCCATAACTCCTTAAATATTGAGTTTCGGGGTTTTTAGCTATTATTGTGATCACTTTATAAGCATGAATTATTGAATATTTAAAATGGCCATAACTCCTTAAATATTGAGTTTTCGGGGTTTTTAGCTATTATTTGTGATCACTTTTATAAGCATGAATTATTGAATATTTTAAAATGGCCATAACTCCTTAAATATTGAGTTTTCGGGGTTTTTAGCTATTATTTGTGATCACTTTTATAAGCATGAATTATTGAATATTTTAAAATGGCCATAACTCCTTAAATATTGAGTTTTCGGGGTTTTTAGCTATTATTTGTGATCACTTTTATAAGCATGAATTATTGAATATTTTAAAATGGCCATAACTCCTTAAATATTGAGTTTTCGGGGTTTTTAGCTATTATTTGTGATCACTTTTATAAGCATGAATTATTGAATATTTTAAAATGGCCATAACTCCTTAAATATTGAGTTTTCGGGGTTTTAGCTATTATTTGTGATCACTTTTATAAGCATGAATTATTGAATATTTTAAAATGGCCATAACTCCTTAAATATTGAGTTTTCGGGGTTTTTAGCTATTATTTGTGATCACTTTTATAAGCATGAATTATTGAATATTTTAAAATGGCCATAACTCCTTAAATATTGAGTTTTCGGGGTTTTTAGCTATTATTTGTGATCACTTTATAAGCATGAATTATTGAATATTTTAAAATGGCCATAACTCCTTAAATATTGAGTTTTCGGGGTTTTTAGCTATTATTTGTGATCACTTTTATAAGCATGAATTATTGAATATTTTAAAATGGCCATAACTCCTTAAATATTGAGTTTTCGGGGTTTTTAGCTATTATTTGTGATCACTTTTATAAGCATGAATTATTGAATATTTTAAAATGGCCATAACTCCTTAAATATTGAGTTTTCGGGGTTTTTAGCTATTATTTGTGATCACTTTTATAAGCATGAATTATTGAATATTTTAAAATGGCCATAACTCCTTAAATATTGAGTTTTCGGGGTTTTAGCTATTATTTGTGATCACTTTTATAAGCATGAATTATTGAATATTTTAAAATGGCCATAACTCCTTAAATATTGAGTTTTCGGGGTTTTTAGCTATTATTTGTGATCACTTTTATAAGCATGAATTATTGAATATTTTAAAATGGCCATAACTCCTTAAATATTGAGTTTTCGGGGTTTTAGCTATTATTTGTGATCACTTTTATAAGCATGAATTATTGAATATTTTAAAATGGCCATAACTCCTTAAATATTGAGTTTTCGGGGTTTTTAGCTATTATTGTGATCACTTTTATAAGCATGAATTATTGAATATTTTAAAATGGCCATAACTCCTTAAATATTGAGTTTTCGGGGTTTTAGCTATTATTTGTGATCACTTTTATAAGCATGAATTATTGAATATTTTAAAATGGCCATAACTCCTTAAATATTGAGTTTTCGGGGTTTTTAGCTATTATTTGTGATCACTTTTATAAGCATGAATTATTGAATATTTTAAAATGGCCATAACTCCTTAAATATTGAGTTTTCGGGGTTTTTAGCTATTATTTGTGATCACTTTTATAAGCATGAATTATTGAATATTTTAAAATGGCCATAACTCCTTAAATATTGAGTTTTCGGGGTTTTTAGCTATTATTTGTGATCACTTTTATAAGCATGAATTATTGAATATTTTAAAATGGCCATAACTCCTTAAATATTGAGTTTTCGGGGTTTTTAGCTATTATTTGTGATCACTTTTATAAGCATGAATTATTGAATATTTTAAAATGGCCATAACTCCTTAAATATTGAGTTTTCGGGGTTTTTAGCTATTATTTGTGATCACTTTTATAAGCATGAATTATTGAATATTTTAAAATGGCCATAACTCCTTAAATATTGAGTTTTCGGGGTTTTTAGCTATTATTTGTGATCACTTTTATAAGCATGAATTATTGAATATTTTAAAATGGCCATAACTCCTTAAATATTGAGTTTTCGGGGTTTTTAGCTATTATTTGTGATCACTTTTATAAGCATGAATTATTGAATATTTTAAAATGGCCATAACTCCTTAAATATTGAGTTTTCGGGGTTTTTAGCTATTATTTGTGATCACTTTTATAAGCATGAATTATTGAATATTTTAAAATGGCCATAACTCCTTAAATATTGAGTTTTCGGGGTTTTTAGCTATTATTTGTGATCACTTTTATAAGCATGAATTATTGAATATTTTAAAATGGCCATAACTCCTTAAATATTGAGTTTTCGGGGTTTTTAGCTATTATTTGTGATCACTTTTATAAGCATGAATTATTGAATATTTTAAAATGGCCATAACTCCTTAAATATTGAGTTTTCGGGTTTTTAGCTATTATTTGTGATCACTTTTATAAGCATGAATTATTGAATATTTTAAAATGGCCATAACTCCTTAAATATTGAGTTTTCGGGGTTTTAGCTATTATTTGTGATCACTTTTATAAGCATGAATTATTGAATATTTAAAATGGCATAACTCCTTAAATATTGAGTTTTCGGGGTTTTTAGCTATTATTGTGATCACTTTTATAAGCATGAATTATTGAATATTTTAAAATGGCCATAACTCCTTAAATATTGAGTTTTCGGGGTTTTTAGCTATTATTTGTGATCACTTTTATAAGCATGAATTATTGAATATTTTAAAATGGCCATAACTCCTTAAATATTGAGTTTTCGGGGTTTTTAGCTATTATTTGTGATCACTTTTATAAGCATGAATTATTGAATATTTTAAAATGGCCATAACTCCTTAAATATTGAGTTTTCGGGGTTTTAGCTATTATTTGTGATCACTTTTATAAGCATGAATTATTGAATATTTTAAAATGGCCATAACTCCTTAAATATTGAGTTTTCGGGGTTTTAGCTATTATTTGTGATCACTTTTATAAGCATGAATTATTGAATATTTTAAAATGGCCATAACTCCTTAAATATTGAGTTTTCGGGTTTTTAGCTATTATTTGTGATCACTTTTATAAGCATGAATTATTGAATATTTTAAAATGGCCATAACTCCTTAAATATTGAGTTTTCGGGGTTTTTAGCTATTATTTGTGATCACTTTTATAAGCATGAATTATTGAATATTTTAAAATGGCCATAACTCCTTAAATATTGAGTTTTCGGGGTTTTTAGCTATTATTTGTGATCACTTTTATAAGCATGAATTATTGAATATTTTAAAATGGCCATAACTCCTTAAATATTGAGTTTCGGGGTTTTAGCTATTATTTGTGATCACTTTTATAAGCATGAATTATTGAATATTTTAAAATGGCCATAACTCCTTAAATATTGAGTTTTCGGGGTTTTAGCTATTATTTGTGATCACTTTTATAAGCATGAATTATTGAATATTTTAAAAATGGCCATAACTCCTTAAATATTGAGTTTTCGGGGTTTTTAGCTATTATTTGTGATCACTTTTATAAGCATGAATATTGAATATTTTAAAATGGCCATAACTCCTTAAATATTGAGTTTCGGGGTTTTTAGCTATTATTTGTGATCACTTTTATAAGCATGAATTATTGAATATTTTAAAATGGCCATAACTCCTTAAATATTGAGTTTTCGGGGTTTTTAGCTATTATTTGTGATCACTTTTATAAGCATGAATTATTGAATATTTTAAAATGGCCATAACTCCTTAAATATTGAGTTTTCGGGGTTTTTAGCTATTATTTGTGATCACTTTTATAAGCATGAATTATTGAATATTTTAAAATGGCCATAACTCCTTAAATATTGAGTTTTCGGGGTTTTTAGCTATTATTTGTGATCACTTTTATAAGCATGAATTATTGAATATTTTAAAATGGCCATAACTCCTTAAATATTGAGTTTCGGGGTTTTTAGCTATTATTTGTGATCACTTTTATAAGCATGAATTATTGAATATTTTAAAATGGCCATAACTCCTTAAATATTGAGTTTTCGGGGTTTTTAGCTATTATTTGTGATCACTTTTATAAGCATGAATTATTGAATATTTTAAAATGGCCATAACTCCTTAAATATTGAGTTTTCGGGGTTTTTAGCTATTATTTGTGATCACTTTTATAAGCATGAATTATTGAATATTTTAAAATGGCCATAACTCCTTAAATATTGAGTTTTCGGGGTTTTTAGCTATTATTTGTGATCACTTTTATAAGCATGAATTATTGAATATTTTAAAATGGCCATAACTCCTTAAATATTGAGTTTTCGGGGTTTTTAGCTATTATTTGTGATCACTTTTATAAGCATGAATTATTGAATATTTAAAATGGCCATAACTCCTTAAATATTGAGTTTTCGGGGTTTTTAGCTATTATTTGTGATCACTTTTATAAGCATGAATTATTGAATATTTTAAAATGGCCATAACTCCTTAAATATTGAGTTTTCGGGGTTTTTAGCTATTATTTGTGATCACTTTTATAAGCATGAATTATTGAATATTTTAAAATGGCCATAACTCCTTAAATATTGAGTTTTCGGGGTTTTAGCTATTATTTGTGATCACTTTTATAAGCATGAATTATTGAATATTTTAAAATGGCCATAACTCCTTAAATATTGAGTTTTCGGGGTTTTAGCTATTATTTGTGATCACTTTTATAAGCATGAATTATTGAATATTTTAAAATGGCCATAACTCCTTAAATATTGAGTTTTCGGGTTTTTAGCTATTATTTGTGATCACTTTTATAGCATGAATTATTGAATATTTTAAAATGGCCATAACTCCTTAAATATTGAGTTTCGGGTTTTTAGCTATTATTTGTGATCACTTTTATAAGCATGAATTATTGAATATTTTAAAATGGCCATAACTCCTTAAATATTGAGTTTTCGGGGTTTTTAGCTATTATTTGTGATCACTTTTATAAGCATGAATTATTGAATATTTTAAAATGGCCATAACTCCTTAAATATTGAGTTTTCGGGGTTTTTAGCTATTATTTGTGATCACTTTTATAAGCATGAATTATTGAATATTTTAAAATGGCCATAACTCCTTAAATATTGAGTTTCGGGGTTTTTAGCTATTATTTGTGATCACTTTTATAAGCATGAATTATTGAATATTTTAAAATGGCCATAACTCCTTAAATATTGAGTTTTCGGGGTTTTTAGCTATTATTTGTGATCACTTTTATAAGCATGAATTATTGAATATTTTAAAATGGCCATAACTCCTTAAATATTGAGTTTTCGGGGTTTTTAGCTATTATTTGTGATCACTTTTATAAGCATGAATTATTGAATATTTTAAAATGGCCATAACTCCTTAAATATTGAGTTTTCGGGGTTTTTAGCTATTATTTGTGATCACTTTTATAAGCATGAATTATTGAATATTTTAAAATGGCCATAACTCCTTAAATATTGAGTTTTCGGGTTTTTAGCTATTATTTGTGATCACTTTTATAAGCATGAATTATTGAATATTTTAAAATGGCCATAACTCCTTAAATATGAGGTTTTCGGGGTTTTTAGCTATTATTGTGATCACTTTTATAAGCATGAATTATTGAATATTTTAAAATGGCCATAACTCCTTAAATATTGAGTTTTCGGGGTTTTAGCTATTATTTGTGATCACTTTTATAAGCATGAATTATTGAATATTTTAAAATGGCCATAACTCCTTAAATATTGAGTTTTCGGGGTTTTTAGCTATTATTTGTGATCACTTTTATAAGCATGAATTATTGAATATTTTAAAATGGTCCATAACTCCTTAAATATTGAGTTTTCGGGTTTTTAGCTATTATTTGTGATCACTTTTATAAGCATGAATTATTGAATATTTTAAAATGGCCATAACTCCTTAAATATTGAGTTTTCGGGGTTTTTAGCTATTATTTGTGATCACTTTTATAAGCATGAATTATTGAATATTTAAAATGGCCATAACTCCTTAAATATTGAGTTTTCGGGGTTTTTAGCTATTATTTGTGATCACTTTTATAAGCATGAATTATTGAATATTTAAAATGGCCATAACTCCTTAAATATTGAGTTTTCGGGGTTTTTAGCTATTATTTGTGATCACTTTTATAAGCATGAATTATTGAATATTTTAAAATGGCCATAACTCCTTAAATATTGAGTTTTCGGGGTTTTTAGCTATTATTTGTGATCACTTTTATAAGCATGAATTATTGAATATTTTAAAATGGCCATAACTCCTTAAATATTGAGTTTTCGGGGTTTTTAGCTATTATTTGTGATCACTTTTATAAGCATGAATTATTGAATATTTTAAAATGGCCATAACTCCTTAAATATTGAGTTTTCGGGGTTTTAGCTATTATTTGTGATCACTTTTATAAGCATGAATTATTGAATATTTTAAAATGGCCATAACTCCTTAAATATTGAGTTTTCGGGGTTTTTAGCTATTATTTGTGATCACTTTTATAAGCATGAATTATGAATATTTTAAAATGGCCATAACTCCTTAAATATTGAGTTTTCGGGGTTTTAGCTATTATTTGTGATCACTTTTATAAGCATGAATTATTGAATATTTTAAAATGGCCATAACTCCTTAAATATTGAGTTTTCGGGGTTTTAGCTATTATTTGTGATCACTTTTATAAGCATGAATTATTGAATATTTTAAAATGGCCATAACTCCTTAAATATTGAGTTTTCGGGGTTTTTAGCTATTATTTGTGATCACTTTTATAAGCATGAATTATTGAATATTTTAAAATGGCCATAACTCCTTAATATTGAGTTTCGGGGTTTTTAGCTATTATTTGTGATCACTTTTATAAGCATGAATTATTGAATATTTTAAAATGGCCATAACTCCTTAAATATTGAGTTTTCGGGGTTTTTAGCTATTATTTGTGATCACTTTTATAAGCATGAATATTGAATATTTTAAAATGGCCATAACTCCTTAAATATTGAGTTTTCGGGGTTTTAGCTATTATTTGTGATCACTTTTATAAGCATGAATTATTGAATATTTTAAGATGACCATAACTCCTTAAATATTGAGTTTTTCGGGGTTTTTAGCTATTATTTGTGATCACTTTTATAAGCATGAATTATTGAATATTTTAAAATGGCCATAACTCCTTAAATATTGAGTTTTCGGGGTTTTTAGCTATTATTTGTGATCACTTTTATAAGCATGAATTATTGAATATTTTAAAATGGCATAACTCCTTAAATATTGAGTTTTCGGGTTTTATCTATTATTTGTGATCACTTTTATAAGCATGAATTATTGAATATTTTAAAATGGCCATAACTCCTTAAATATTGAGTTTTCGGGGTTTTTAGCTATTATTTGTGATCACTTTTATAAGCATGAATTATTGAATATTTTAAAATGGCCATAACTCCTTAAATATTGAGTTTTCGGGGTTTTTAGCTATTATTTGTGATCACTTTTATAAGCATGAATTATTGAATATTTTAAAATGGCCATAACTCCTTAAATATTGAGTTTTTCGGGGTTTTAGCTATTATTTGTGATCACTTTTATAAGCATGAATTATTGAATATTTTAAAATGGCCATAACTCCTTAAATATTGAGTTTTCGGGGTTTTTAGCTATTATTTGTGATCACTTTTATAAGCATGAATTATTGAATATTTTAAAATGGCATAACTCCTTAAATATTGAGTTTTCGGGGTTTTTAGCTATTATTTGTGATCACTTTATAAGCATGAATTATTGAATATTTTAAAATGGCCATAACTCCTTAAATATTGAGTTTTCGGGGTTTTTAGCTATTATTTGTGATCACTTTTATAAGCATGAATTATTGAATATTTTAAATGGCCATAACTCCTTAAATATTGAGTTTTCGGGGTTTTTAGCTATTATTTGTGATCACTTTTATAGCATGAATTATTGAATATTTTAAAATGGCCATAACTCCTTAAATATTGAGTTTTCGGGGTTTTTAGCTATTATTTGTGATCACTTTTATAAGCATGAATTATTGAATATTTTAAAATGGCCATAACTCCTTAAATATTGAGTTTTCGGGGTTTTTAGCTATTATTTGTGATCACTTTTATAAGCATGAATTATTGAATATTTTAAAATGGCCATAACTCCTTAAATATTGAGTTTCGGGGTTTTTAGCTATTATTGTGATCACTTTATAAGCATGAATTATTGAATATTTTAAAATGGCCATAACTCCTTAAATATTGAGTTTTCGGGTTTTTAGCTATTATTTGTGATCACTTTTATAAGCATGAATTATTGAATATTTTAAAATGGCCATAACTCCTTAAATATTGAGTTTCGGGGTTTTAGCTATTAGTTGTGATCACTTTTATAAGCATAGAATTATTGAATATTTTAAAATGGCCATAACTCCTAAATATTGAGTTTTCGGGGTTTTTAGCTATTATTTGTGATCACTTTTATAAGCATGAATTATTGAATATTTTAAAATGGCCATAACTCCGTTAAATCTTGAGTTTCGGGGGTTTTAGCTATTATTTGTGGTCACTTTTATAAGCATGAATTATTGAATATTTTAAAATGCATAACTCCTTAAATTGAGTTTTCGGGGTTTTTAGCTATTATTTTGTGATCACTTTTATAAGCATGAATCATGAATATTTTAAAATGGCCATAACTCCTTAAATATTGAGGTTTTCGGTGGTTGTAGCTATTATTTGTGATCACTTTTATAAGCATGAATTATTGAATATTTTAAAATGGCCATAACTCCTTAAATATTGAGTTTTCGGGGTTTTAGCTATTATTTGTGATCACTTTTATAAGCATGAATTATTGAATATTTTAAATGGCCATAACTCCTTAAATATTGAGTTTTCGGGGTTTTTAGCTATTATTTGTGATCACTTTTATAAGCATGAATTATTGAATATTTTAAAATGGCCATAACTCCTTAAATATTGAGTTTTCGGGGTTTTTAGCTATTATTTGTGATCACTTTATAAGCATGAATTATGAATATTTTAAAATGGCCATAACTCCTTAAATATGAGTTTTCGGGGTTTTTAGCTATTATTTGTGATCACTTTTATAAGCATGAATATTGAATATTTTAAAATGGCCATAACTCCTTAAATATTGAGTTTTCGGGGTTTTTAGCTATTATTTGTGATCACTTTTATAAGCATGAATTATTGAATATTTTAAAATGGCCATAACTCCTTAAATATTGAGTTTTCGGGGTTTTTAGCTATTATTTGTGATCACTTTTATAAGCATGAATTATTGAATATTTTAAAATGGCCATAACTCCTTAAATATTGAGTTTTCGGGGTTTTAGCTATTATTTGTGATCACTTTTATAAGCATGAATTATTGAATATTTTAAAATGGCCATAACTCCTTAAATATTGAGTTTTCGGGGTTTTTAGCTATTATTTGTGATCACTTTTATAAGCATGAATTATTGAATATTTTAAAATGGCCATAACTCCTTAAATATTGAGTTTTCGGGGTTTTTAGCTATTATTTGTGATCACTTTTATAAGCATGAATTATTGAATATTTTAAAATGGCCATAACTCCTTAAATATTGAGTTTTCGGGGTTTTTAGCTATTATTTGTGATCACTTTTATAAGCATGAATTATTGAATATTTTAAAATGGCCATAACTCCTTAAATATTGAGTTTTCGGGGTTTTTAGCTATTATTTGTGATCACTTTTATAAGCATGAATTATGAATATTTTAAAATGGCCATAACTCCTTAAATATTGAGTTTTCGGGGTTTTTAGCTATTATTTGTGATCACTTTATAAGCATGAATTATTGAATATTTTAAAATGGCCATAACTCCTTAAATATTGAGTTTTCGGGGTTTTTAGCTATTATTTGTGATCACTTTATAAGCATGAATTATTGAATATTTTAAAATGGCCATAACTCCTTAAATATTGAGTTTTCGGGGTTTTAGCTATTATTTGTGATCACTTTTATAAGCATGAATTATTGAATATTTTAAAATGGCCATAACTCCTTAAATATTGAGTTTTCGGGGTTTTTTAGCTATTATTTGTGATCACTTTTATAAGCATGAATTATTGAATATTTTAAAATGGCCATAACTCCTTAAATATTGAGTTTTCGGGGTTTTAGCTATTATTTGTGATCACTTTTATAAGCATGAATTATGAATATTTTAAAATGGCCATAACTCCTTAATATTGAGTTTTCGGGGTTTTTAGCTATTATTTGTGATCACTTTTATAAGCATGAATTATTGAATATTTTAAAATGGCCATAACTCCTTAAATATTGAGTTTCGGGGTTTTTAGCTATTATTTGTGATCACTTTTATAAGCATGAATTATTGAATATTTTAAAATGGCCATAACTCCTTAAATATTGAGTTTTCGGGGTTTTAGCTATTATTTGTGATCACTTTTATAAGCATGAATTATTGAATATTTTAAAATGGCCATAACTCCTTAAATATTGAGTTTTCGGGGTTTTTAGCTATTATTTGTGATCACTTTTATAAGCATGAAATCATGAATATTTTAAAATGGCCATAACTCCTTAAATATTGAGTTTTCGGGGTTTTAGCTATTATTTGTGATCACTTTTATAAGCATGAATTATTGAATATTTTAAAATGGCCATAACTCCTTAAATATTGAGTTTTCGGGGTTTTAGCTATTATTTGTGATCACTTTATAAGCATGAATTATTGAATATTTTAAAATGGCCATAACTCCTTAAATATTGAGTTTCGGGGTTTTTAGCTATTGTTTGTGATCACTTTTATAAGCATGAATTCATGAATATTTTAAAATGGCCATAACTCCTTAAATATTGAGTTTTCGGGGTTTTTAGCTATTATTTGTGATCACTTTATAAGCATGAATTCATGAATATTTTAAAATGGCCATAACTCCTTAAATATTGAGTTTTCGGGGTTTTTAGCTATTATTTGTGATCACTTTTATAAGCATGAATTATTGAATATTTTAAAATGGCCATAACTCCTTAAATATTGAGTTTTCGGGGTTTTAGCTATTATTGTGATCACTTTTATAAGCATGAATTATTGAATATTTTAAAATGGCCATAACTCCTTAAATATTGAGTTTTCGGGGTTTTAGCTATTATTTGTGATCACTTTTATAAGCATGAATTATGATATTTTAAAATGGCCATAACTCCTTAAATATTGAAGTTTTCGGGTTTTTAGTAATTATTTGTGATCACTTTTAAAGCATGAATTATTGAATATTTTAAAATGGCCATAACTACTTACATATATTGAGGTTTTCGGGGTTTTTAGCTATTATTTGTGATCACTTTTATAAGCATGAATTATTGAATATTTTAAAATGGCCATAACTCCTTAAATATTGAGTTTTTAGCTATTATTTTGATCACTTTTATAAGCATGAATTATTGAATATTTTAAAATGGCCATAACTCCTTAAATATTGAGTTTTCGGGTTTTTAGCTATTATTTGTGATCACTTTATAAGCATGAATTATTGAATATTTTAAAATGGCCATAACTCCTAAATATTGATTTTTCGGGGTTTTTAGCTATTATTTGTGATCACTTTTATAAGCATGAATTATTGAATATTTTAAAATGGCCATAACTCCTTAATATTGAGTTTTCGGGGTTTTTAGCTATTATTTGTGATCACTTTTATAAGCATGAATTATTGAATATTTTAAAATGGCCATAACTCCTTAAATATTGAGTTTTCGGGTTTTTAGCTATTATTTGATCACTTTATAAGCATGAATTATTGAATATTTAAAATGGCCATAACTCCTTAAATATTGAGTTTTCGGGGTTTTAGTATTATTTGTGATCACTTCTATAAGCATGAATTATGAATATTTTTAAAATGGCCATCACTCCTTAATATTGAGTTTTCGGGGTTTTACCTATTATTTGTGATCACTTTTACAAGCACAAATTATTGAATATTTTAAAATGGTCATAACTCCTTAAATATTGAGTTTTCGGGTTTTTAGCTATTATTTGTTATCACTTTTATAAGCATGAATTATTGAATATTTTAAAATGGCCATAACTCCTTAAATATTGAGTTTTTATCTATTATTTGTGATCACTTTTATAAGCATGTATTATTGAATATTTTAAAATGGCCATAACTCCTTAAATTTTAAGTTTTCGGGGTTTTTAGCTATTATTTGTGATCACTTTTATAAGCATGAATTATTGAATATTTTAAATGGCCATAACTCCTTAAATATGAGTTTCGGGGTTTTTAGCTATTATTTGTGATCACTTTTATAAGCATGAATTATTGAATATTTTAAAATGGCCATAACTCCTTAAATATTAAGTTTTCGGGGTTTTTAGTTATTATTTGTGATCACTTTTATAAGCATGAATTATTGAATATTTTAAAATGGCCATAACTCCTTTAATATTGAGTTTTCGGGGTTTTTATCTATTATTTGTGATCACTTTTACAAGCACAAATTATTGAATATTTTAAAATGGCCATAACTCCTTAAATATTGAGTTTTCGGGGTTCTTAGCTATTATTTGTGATCACTTTTATAAGCATGAAATCATGAATATTTTAAAATGGCCATAACTCCTTAAATATTGAGTTTTCGGGGTTTTTAGCTATTATTTGTGATCACTTTTATGAGCATGAATTATTGAATATTTTAAAATGGCCATAACTCCTTAAATATTGAGTTTTCGGGGTTTTTAGCAATTATTTGTGATCACTTTTATAAACATTAATTCATGAATATTTTAAAATGGCCATAACTCCTTAAATATTGAGTTTTCGGGGTTTTTTAGCTATTTTTAATTCATTTTCGGGGTTTTTTAGCTATTTTTTGTGATCACTTTTATAAGCATGAATTATTGAATATTTTAAAATGGCCATAACCCCTTAAATATTGAGATTTCGGGGTTTTTAGCTATTATTTGTGATCACTTCTATAAGCATGAATTATTGAATATTTTAAAATGGCCATAACTCCTTAAATATTGAGTTTTCGGGGTTTTTACCTATTATTTGTGATCACTTTTACAAGCACAAATTATTGAATATTTTAAAATGGTCATAACTCCTTAAATATTGAGTTTTCGGGGTTTTTAGCTATTATTTGTTATCACTTTTATAAGCATGAATTATTGAATATTTTAAAATGGCCATAACTCCTTAAATATTGAGTTTTTATCTATTATTTGTGATCACTTTTATAAGCATGTATTATTGAATATTTTAAAATGGCCATAACTCCTTAAATTTTAAGTTTTCGGGGTTTTTAGCTATTATTTGTGATCACTTTTATAAGCATGAATTATTGAATATTTTAAAATGGCCATAACTCCTTAAATATTGAGTTTTCGGGGTTTTTAGCTATTATTTGTGATCACTTTTATAAACATGAATTATTGAATATTTTAAAATGGCCATAACTCCTTAAATATTGAGTTTTCGGGGTTTATAGCTATTATTTGTGATCACTTTTATAAGCATGAATTATTGAATATTTTAAAATGGCCATAACTCCTTAAATATTAAGTTTTCGGGGTTTTTAGCTATTATTTGTGATCACTTTTACAAGCATGAATTATTGAATATTTTAAAATGATCATAACTCCTTAAATATTGAGTTTTCAGGGTTTTTAGCTATTATTTGTGATCACTTTTATAAGCGTGAATTATTGAATATTTTAAAATGGCCATAACTCCTTTAATATTGAGTTTTCGGGGTTTTTATCTATTATTTGTGATCACTTTTACAAGCACAAATTATTGAATATTTTAAAATGGCCATAACTCCTTAAATATTGAGTTTTCATCTATTATTTGTGATCACTTTTATAAGCATGTATTATTGAATATTTTAAAATGGCCATAACTCCTTAAATATTAAGTTTTCGGGGTTTTTAGCTATTATTTGTGATCACTTTTATAAGCATGAATTATTGAATATTTTAAAATGGTCATAGCTCTTTAAATATTGAGTTTTCGGGGTTTTTAGCTATTATTTGTTATCACTTTTATAATCATGAATTATTGAATATTTTAAAATGGCCATAACTAATTTAATATTGAGTTTTCGGGGTTTTTATCTATTATTTGTGATCACTTTTACAAGCACAAATTATTGAATATTTTAAAATGGCCATAACTCCTTAAATATTGAGTTTTCGGGGTTTTAGCTATTATTTGTGATCACTTTTATAAGCCTTAATTATTGAATATTTTAAAATGGCCATAACTCCTTAAATATTGAGTTTTCGGTGTTTTTAGCTATTATTTGTGATCACTTTTATAAGCCTTAATTATTGAATATTTTAAAATGGCCATAACTCCTTAAATATTGAGTTTTCGGGGTTTTTAGTTATTATTTGTGATCACTTTTATAAGCATGAATTATTGAATATTTTAAAATGGCCATAACTCCTTAAATATTAAGTTTTCGGGGTTTTTAGCTATTATTTGTGATCACTTTTATAAGCACGAATTATTGAATATTTTAAAATGATCATAACTCCTTAAATATTGAGTTTTCGGGGTTTTTAGCTATTGTTTGTGATCACTTTTATAAGCATGAATTATTGAATATTTTAAAATGGCCATAACTCCTTAAATATTGAGCTTTCGGGGTTTTAAGCTATTATTTGTGATCACTTTTATAAGCATGAATTATTGAATATTTTAAAATGGCCATAACTCCTTAAATATTGAGTTTTCGGGGTTTTTAGCTATTATTTGTGATCACTTTTATAAGCATGAATTATTGAATATTTTAAAATGATCATAACTCCTTAAATATTGAGTTTTCGGGGTTTTTAGCTATTATTTGTGATCACTTTTATAAGCATGAATTCATGAATATTTTAAAATGGCCATAACTCCTTAAATATTGAGTTTTCGGGATTTTTAGCTATTATTTGTGATCATTTTTATAAGCATGAATTATTGAATATTTGAAAATGGCCATAACTCCTTAAATATTGAGTTTTCGGGGTTTTTAGCTTTTATTTGTGATCACTTTTATAAGCATGAATTATTGAATATTTTAAAATGGCCATAACTCCTTTAATATTGAGTTTTCGGGGTTTTTATCTATTATTTGTGATCACTTTTACAAGCACAAATTATTGAATATTTTAAAATGGCCATAACTCCTTAAATATTGAGTTTTTATCTATTATTTGTGATCACTTTTATAAGCATGAATTATTGAATATTTTAAAATGGTCATAGCTCCTTAAATATTGAGTTTTCGGGGTTTTTAGCTATTATTTGTTATCACTTTTATAAGCCTGAATTATTGAATATTTTAAAATGGCCATAACTCCTTAAATATTGAGTTTTCGGGGTTTTTAGTTATTATTTATGATCACTTTTATAAGCATGAATTATTGAATATTTTAAAATGGCCATAACTCCTTAAATATTGAGTTTTCGGGGTTTTTAGCTATTTTTGTGATCACTTTTATAAGCATGAATTATTTAATATATTAAAATGGCCATAACTCCTTAAATATTAAGTTTTCGGGGTTTTTAGCTATTATTTGTGATCACTTTTATAAGCATGAATTATTGAATATTTTAAAATGATCATAACTCCTTAAATATTGAGTTTTCGGGGTTTTTAGCTATTATTTGTGATCACTTTTATAAGCATGAATTATTGAATATTTTAAAATGGCCATAACTAATTTAATATTGAGTTTTCGGGGTTTTTATCTATTATTTGTGATGACATTTACAAGCACAAATTATTGAATATTTTAAAATGGCCATAACTCCTTAAATATTGAATTTTCGGGGTTTTAGCTATTATTTGTGATAACTTTTATAAGCATGAATTATTGAATATTTTAAAATGGCCATAACTCCTTAAATATTAAGTTTTCGGGGTTTTTAGCTATTATTTGTGATCACTTTTATAAGCATGAATTATTGAATATTTTAAAATGGTCATAGCTCCTTAAATATTGAGTTTTCGGGGTTTTTAGCTATTATTTGTTATCACTTTTATAAGCCTGAATTATTGAATATTTTAAAATGGCCATAACTCCTTAAATATTGAGTTTTCGGGGTTTTTAGTTATTATTTATGATCACTTTTATAAGCATGAATTATTGAATATTTTAAAATGGCCATAACTCCTTAAATATTGAGTTTTCGGGGTTTTTAGCTATTTTTGTGATCACTTTTATAAGCATGAATTATTTAATATATTAAAATGGCCATAACTCCTTAAATATTGAGTTTTCGGGGTTTTTAGCTATTATTTGTGATCACTTTTATAAGCATGAATTATTGAACATCTTAAATATTGAGTTTTCGGGGTTTTTAGCTATTATTTGTGATCACTTTTATAAGCATGAATTATTGAATATTTTAAAATGGCCATAACTCCTTAAATATTGAGTTTTCGGGGTTTTTAGCTATTATTTGTGATCACTTTTATGAGCATGAATTATTGAATATTTTAAAATGGCCATAACTCCTTAAATATTGATTTTTCGGGGTTTTTAGCTATTATTTGTGATCAATTTTATGAGCATGAATTATTGAATATTTTAAAATGGCCATAACTCCTTAAATATTGATTTTTCGGGGTTTTTAGCTATTAATTGTGATCAATTTTATGAGCATGAATTATTGAATATTTTAAAATGGCCATAACTCCTTAAATATTGATTTTTCGGGGTTTTTAGCTATTAATTGTGATCACTTTTATAAGCATGAATTATTGAATATTTTAAAATGACCATATCTCCTTAAATATTGAGCTTTCGGGGTTTTTAGCTATTATTTGTGATCACTTTTATAAGCATGAATTATTTATTATTTTAAAATGGCCATAACTCCTTAAATATTGAGTCTTCGGGGTTTTTAGCTATTGTTTGTGATCAATTTTATAAGCATGAATTATTGAATATTTTAAAATGGCCATAACTCCTTAAATATTGAGTTTTCGGGGTTTTTAGCTATTATTTGTGACCACGTTTATAAGCATGAATTAACTCCTTAAATATTGGGTTTTCGGGGTTTTAGCTATAATTTGTGATCACTTTTATAAGCATGAAATGGGTTTTCGGGGTTTTTAGCTATTATTTGTGATCACTTTTATAAGCATGAATTATTTAATATATTAAAATGGCCATAATTCCTTAAATATTGAGTTTTCGGGGTTTTTAGCTATTATTTATGCTCACTTTTATAAGCATGAATTATTGAATATTTTAAAATGGCCATAACTTCTTAAATATTGAGTTTTCGGGGTTTTTAGCTATTATTTGTGATCACTTTTATAAGCATGAATTATTGAATATTTTAAAATGGCCATAACTCCTTAAATATTGAGTTTTCGGGGTTTTTAGCTATTATTTGTGATCACTTTTATGAGCATGAATTATTGAATATTTTAAAATGACCATAACTCCTTAAATATTGATTTTTCGGGGCTTTTAGCTATTTTTAGTGATCACTTTTATAACCACGAATTATTGAATATTTTAAAATGGCCATAACTCCTTAAATATTGAGTTTTCGGGGTTTTTAGCTATTATTTGTGATCACTTTTATAAGCATGAGTTCATGAATATTTTAAAATGCCCATAACACTTTAAATATTGAGTTTTCGGGGTTTGTAGCTATTATTTATGCTCACTTTTATAAGCATGAATTATTGAATATTTTAAAATGGCCATAACTTCTTAAATATTGAGTTTTCGGGGTTTTTAGCTATTATTTGTGATCACTTTTATAAGCATGAATTATTGAATATTTTAAAATGGCCATAACTCCTTAAAATTGAGTTTTCGGGGTTTTTAGCTGTTATTTGTAAGCATGAATTATTGAATATTTTGAAATAGACATTACTCCTTAAACATTGAGTTTCCGGGGTTTTTAGCTATTATTTGTGATCACTTTTATAAGCATGAATTATTTAATATTTTAAAATGGCCATAAGTCCTTAAATATTGAGTTTTCGGGGTTTTTAGCTATTATTTATGCTCACTTTTATAAGCATGAATTATTGAATATTTTAAAATGGCCATAACTTCTTAAATATTGAGTTTTCGGGGTTTTTAGCTATTATTTGTGATCACTTTTATAAGCATGAATTATTGAATATTTTAAAATGGCCATAACTCCTTAAAAATTGAGTTTTCGGGGTTTTTAGCTGTTATTTGTAAGCATGAATTATTGAATATTTTGAAATAGACATTACTCCTTAAACATTGAGTTTCCGGGGTTTTTAGCTATTATTTGTGATCACTTTTATAAGCATGAATTATTTAATATTTTAAAATGGCCATAAGTCCTTAAATATTGAGTTTTCGGGGTTTTTAGCTATTATTTGTGATCACTTTTATAAGCATGAATTATTTATTATTTTAAAATGGCCATAACTCCTTAAATATTGAGTCGTCGGGGTTTTTAGCTATTGTTTGTGATCAATTTTATAAGCATGAATTATTGAATATTTTAAAATGGCCATAACTCCTTAAATATTGAGTTTTCGGGTTTTTTAGCTATTATTTGTGATCACTTTTATAAGCATGAATTATTGAATATTTTAAAATGGCCATAACTCCTTAAATATTGAGTTTTCGGGGCTTTAAGCTATTATTTGTGATCACTTTCATAAGCATGAATTATTGAATATTTTAAAATGGTTTTGAGTTTTCGGGGTTTTTAGCTATTATTTGTGATCACTTTTAGAAGCATGAATTCATGAATATTTTAAAATGGCCATAACTCCTTAAATATTGATTTTTCGGGGTTCTTAGCTATCAATCACTGTGATCACTTTTATAAGCATGAATTCATGAATATTTAAAAATGGCCATAACTCCTTAAATATTGAGTTTTCGGGTTTTTTGCTATTATTTGTGATCACATTTATAATCATGAATTATTGAATATTTTAAAATTGCCATAACTTCTTAAATATTGAGTTTTCGGGGTTTTTAGCTATTATTTGTGATCACTTTTATAAGCATGAATTATTGAATATTTTAAAATGGCCATAACTCCTTAAATATTGAGTTTTCGGGGTTTTTAGCTATTATTTGTGATCACTTTTATAAGCATGAATTATTGAATATTTTAAAATGGCCATAACTCCTTAAATATTGAGTTTTCGGGGTTTTTAGCTATTATTTGTGATCACTTTTATAAGCATGAATTATTGAATATTTTAACATGGCCATAACTCCTTAAATATTGAGTTTTCAGGGTTTTTAGCTATTTTTTGTGATCACTTTTATTAGCATGAATTATTGAATATTTTAAGATGGCCATAACTCATTAAATATTGAGTTTTCGGGGTTTTTATCTATTATTTGTGATCACTTTTATAAGCATGAATTATTGAATATTTTAAAATGGCCATAACTCCTTAAATATTGAGTTTTCGGGGTTTTTAGCTATTTTTTGTGATCACTTTTATAAGCATGAATTATTTAATATTTTAAAATGGCCATAACTCCTTAAATATTGAGTTTTCGGGGTTTTTAGCTATTTTTTGTGATCACTTTTATTAGCATGAATTATTGAATATTTTAAGATGGCCATAACTCCTTAAATATTGAGTTTTCGGGGTTTTTAGCTATTTTTTGTGATCACTTTTATAAGCATGAATTATTGAATAATATGGTCATAACTCCTTAAATATTGAGTTTTCGGGGTTTTTAGCTATTATTTGTGATCACTTTTATAAGCATGAATTATTGAATATTTTAAAATGGCCATAACTTCTTAAATATTGAGTTTTAGGGGGTTTTAGCTATTATTTGTGATCACTTTTATAAGCATGAATTCATGAATATTTTAAAATGGCCATAACTCCTTAAATATTGAGTTTTCGGGGATTTTAGCCATTAATCACTGTGATCACTTTTATAAGCATGAATTCATGAATATTTTAAAATGGTCATAACTCCTTAAATATTGAGTTTTCGGGGTTTTTAGCTATTATTTGTGATCACTTTTAGAAGCATGAATTATTGAATATTTTAAAATGGCCATAACTTCTTAAATATTGAGTTTTCGGGGTTTTTAGCTATTATTTGTGATCACTTTTATAAGCATGAATTCATGGATATTTTAAAATGGCCATAACTCCATAAATATTGAGTTTTCGGGGTTTTTAGCTATTATTTGTGATCACTTTTATAAGCATGAATTATTGAATATTTTAAAATGGGCATAACTTCTTAAATATTGAGTTTTCGGGGTTTTTAGCTATTATTTGTGATCACTTTTAGAAGCATGAATTATTGAATATTTTAAAATGGCCATAACTCCTTAAATATTGAGTTTTCGGGGTTTTTAGCTATTAATCACTGTGATCACTTTTATAAGCATGAATTATTGAATATTTTTAAATGGCCATAACTCCTTAAATATTGAGTTTTCGGGGCTTTTAGCTATTATTTGTGATCACTTTTAGAAGCATGAATTATTGAATATTTTAAAATGGCCATAACTCCTTAAATATTGAGTTTTCGGGGTTTTTAGCTATTATTTGTGATAACTTTTATAAGCATGAATTATTGAATATTTTAAAATGGGCATAACTTCTTAAATATTGAGTTTTCGGGGTTTTTAGCTATTATTTGTGATCACTTTTAGAAGCATGAGTTATTGAATATTTTAAAATGGCCATAAGTCCTTAAATATTGAGTTTTCGGGGTTTTTAGCTATTAATCACTGTGATCACTTTTATAAGCATGAATTATTGAATATTTTAAAATGGCCATAACTCCTTAAAAATTGAGTTTTCGGGGTTTTTAGCTATTATTTGTGATAACTTTTGTAAGCATGAATTATTGAATATTTTAAAATGGCCATAACTCCTTAAAAATTGAGTTTTCGGGGTTTTTAGCTATTATTTGTGATAACTTTTATAAGCATGAATTATTGAATATTTTAAAATGACCATATCTCCTTAAATATTGAGCTTTCGGGGTTTTTAGCTATTATTTTAAAATGGCCATAACTCCTTAAATATTGAGTTTTCGGAGTTTTTAGCTATTTTTTGTGATCACTTTTACAAGCATGAATTATTGAATACTTTAAAATGGCCATAACTCCTTAAAAATTGAGTTTTCGGGGTTTTTAGCTGTTATTTGTGATCACTTTTATAAGCATGAATTATTGAATATTTTAAAATGGCCATATCTCCTTAAATATTGAGCTTTCGGGGTTTTTAGCTATTATTTGTGTTTACTTTTACAAGCATGAATTATTGAATATTTTGAAATAGACATTACTCCTTAAATATTGAGTTTCCGGGGTTTTTAGATATTATTTGTGATCACTTTTATAAGCATGAATTGAGTTTTCGGAATTTTCAGCTATTATTTGTGATCAATTTTATAAGCATGAATTATTGAATATTTTAAAATGGCCATAACTCCTTAGATATTGAGTTTTCGGGGTTTTTAGCTATTATTTGTGATCACTTTTATAAGCATGAATTATTGAATATTTTAGAATGGTCATAACTCCTTAAATATTGAGCTTTTATAATCATGAATTATTGAATACTGTAAAATGGGCATAACTCCTTAAATTTTGCGTTTTGGGGTTTTTAGCTCTTACAAAACGATTTCCATGAGAAACTAAAGGCTGATCTCGTTTCCTTTTGCACAATTTGGAACATGCATTTGGAACCATAGAGCAGAGATGCACACTACTTAACTTGCCGACGCCAGTCAGCTACAGGTTTAGATGAAATACATCAAAGTCCTTTATTACTAAGCAAATCTTCGGAGCTGTGGGATTACCTATGTTGGCCAAAAATTTATTAGAAACCCTATTGTTCGGTAATGGAAGTTTTTTTTCGGGTAACTGCAACTGCTACGACAACGAGTCACTGTGTTTCTCAACTTTGGAAATGTAAATCATTGTTATTTCGTATTTAGCAACATATTTATATGGCTTAGAGGCTACATATTTCTTGAATTACTCACAAATCCTGCTAAGCGAGAAAGCGATCCGTAAGATGGGCGGGAGGTACCGTTATATGGGGCTATACGAAAACCTGGACCTGCACAAGACAATTTTCTGTCATAGGCTGTAGCATCCATTACCAATTCCAAGTGCCAACTTTGAAACAATTCCGGTGAATAATGTTGCTAAAATCATAAAAATACCGAATATCGTGAGGTGCCATTATATGCACGGATAATTTTCTGTTATAGGCTGTAGTATTCATTCAAATTTGAAACATTTGCCGTGGATAATGTCGCTAAATTCATTAAAATACCGAAAATAGGGAGTTACCATAATATGGTGCCTATATCAAAACGTGGACCTACATGACCCATTTTCAATAAAAAAAAGTCCTGCAGTCATACAATTGAGTAAAATTTTATCACCCAACTTCAATTCGTTCGGAAGCTGGAGTGATTTCCACAGACCGATAGACGGACGGATATCGCTAAAATTACATTCACATATTTTTATGCTGATCAAGAATATAGATACTTTGTGGGGTCTAAAATATGTATTTCGAGGTGTTACAAACGGAATGACAAACTTAATATACACTAATTATCAGTACAACATTTTCTACATATGTATGTCGTGGTATTTTCTGATGTATGTAGTATCTGGTTTGAAAAGTCATGCAAAGGTGTACATGTGTGTACCTGCGGTCTTTAATCAAACAATAAAGCTTTTAATTAAAAAACATTTTGTTGTTCTTTGTGACTATTGTAGGAAGTCTGCGTTAACAACGAAAACTTTTTTGGGATGTGTCACAATCTCACATTTAGTTCATACCGTTTGTTTTTATTGCACAAACATCCACTTACTTTTAACATTTACGTGTTGTAGAGTTTGCCCAGTTGGCATCGTCGTCAATGAGGACATCCACGTGTGTCATTTTGGATGCTAAGCAGACAAACAAGCAAAACTGGGTGTGGGGAAGGGGTGTGATAAACAATCTGTACAGGGTGAGATAAAAAAAACAGCAACAAAGTCAAATACCATAATTTTTTAATTTTTTTTTTAATTTCCAAAATACTCCAGACACAATAGTCCAACGGATTGGTATACGGAGATTTTGGTGGCCATTGTGCACTGGAAATGAAGCAATTCTTGGTTTTACGCGTGCTGAGTGCAATGGACACAATGATTTATTCACATTGAAATGCTGGAGTGCTCTAACGATAGCCACTTGTGGTTTTCCAGTCAAATATAAAGAAATCCCACTATCTCGCTTGAATTCCATCACGAATAACTTCTTCTGGAAAATTCTCTCCAAAATGCTTTTGTATGCTTGTAAAGAATATAATGAGCTATTACTGGAATAATTTTAACAGCTGTCGGCCAAGTGGCTCACGCTCTAGTGGCGGAACATTGTACATATAATTCCGCGTTTTATATAACCCCTAATAACGGTACCTCCCTATATTCAGTATTTTGATGGTTTTACCCACAGTTTTCTACGGGTTTGTCTAACAATTGGTATTTGTAGTTCGTAATGGGTTCTACAACCGGTGTCAAAACATTGTCCACATTGGTCCTAGTCATCATAGTCACATTTATCCACGAAATTATGTAAAATTTGGTATTTAAGACTAGCAATACATTGCAATCGTTGAAGTATAAAATTGTCTATATAGGCTCCCGTTTTAGTATGGCTCCCTTATAACAGCTACGATCTTACTGGAGTTTGTAGTTTAAATTGGAACACGTTTGAACCCAGATACTTTTGTATAAAAATGTTTTATTTACCCAATGGTGGAGGGTATTAGAAGTTCGACCCGACCGAACTCAATATCTCTTTACTTGTTTTGTATAATTGTGCATGCTTACGCTAAGGATACGAATTATCGTATCAACTTCTATCTTCCTAAACCTCTAACTGGAACCATACCTTTTTTATACCCTACACCACATAGTGGTAAGGATATTATGTATTTGTGCATTTGGAGGGTCTTCATAGAATCACTTTCTGAGTCGATTTATTCGTGTGAACAACATGCAGGTCGCATTTATTATCCGATTGGGATGAAATTTTGCAAACAATATTTGTTTGTCCAAGGCCAAACCCTATTGAAATTGGTGATAATCGGATCAGATTTAGATATAGCTCCCATATATCTTCAACCGATTTCGGATTAATTGTGCACCAAATGGGTAACATAAGACAAAATGACCTGTATTTTGGTACATCCCACCGAATTCAGTCTAGACGATATCGATATCAAGTAAATCTATATCGATAAACAGATATAGCTCGTATATATATGTTACATTCGATTTGGGGGTTTAACGGGATCACAGATACTGCTCGAAAATACCTCTGTCAAATTTTATCGAATTCGGTTCAGATTAAAATATAGGTCCCATATATATCTTTATCCAATATCAAGTTTATTGTGCACCAAATTATCAGCCCAAATGAGCTGAATTGTGGCAATTACGACTGATTTCAGTACTTCAAAATTTAGTGTAAATCGTTTCAGATATAGCTATAGCTCTCATATATATGTTTCATCCGATTTGGTGTTTAAAGTCCCTCCCAAACGTAATATACATTCCACAACAATAATCTTTGGTACCAGATATCAGATACAGCTCTGAAATAAGTGTATCCAATTTTGTCCAAATCGGTCCAGATTTGGATATAGCACCAAATATCAATATCTAAATGACCTGAATTTAGGAATATCAGACCGAATTCAGTCTAGAAGCAAGTACGTTAAATTTGGTGAAAATCGGTTCAGATATAACTATAGCTCCCATATATATGTTTCATCTGATTTGGTGTTTAAGTCCCTCAAATTCGTAATATCCATTCGACAACAATGAAATACCTCTGCCAAATTTTATAAAGATCGGTTCAGATTTGGATAGAGATCCCATACATATTTTCAACCGATTTCAGGTTTATTGTGTACCAAATGGCCAATATCTGTCAAAAATTCCTGAATTTTGTCACATCCGACCGAATTCAGAGGCAAGTACATCAAATTGGGAGAAAATCGGTTCAGATATAGCTATAGCTCCCATATTCATGTTTCATACGATTTGTTGTTTAAATCGCTACATTCGTAATAGGCATTGGACAACAATGATATTGGGTACCAGATATCGGAAATAACTTTGCCAAATTTTATCGAGAACGTCTGAGATTTGGATATAACTTCCATATATATATACTTAATCCGATTCCAGGTTTATTATGCAAATATTGACTAATATCAGCCCAAATGAAGTGAATTTCTGGACGTACGTTTCCATTTTGTGCAACTCGGCTCCAATATATATTTTTATCGAATTCCGTTCATTTATTTTGCCATTCCGGTATTAATTTTGTCATTCCGTTTATAACTCATCGAAATACTCATGTCAGACCCAACAAAGTATATATATTCTTGATCAGCGTAAAATTCTAAGACGATGTAGCCACGTCCGTCTGTCTGTCTGTCTGTTGTAATCATGCTATCTTTCGAACGAATGGAGAAAGAAGGCTACAATGTTTATTTTTCAAGTAGGTAGGTTAGCCCCATATAAAGGTACCTCCCGATATTCGTTATTTTGATGATTTTAGCGACATTATTCACCAGAATTGCTTCAAATTTGGCATTTGAATTTCGAAATGGATACTACAGCCTAAGACCAAAAATTGTCAGTGCAGGTCCACGTCTTCGTATAGCCCCCATAAAACGGTGCCACCCGATATTTGGTATTTTGATGGTTTTTGGCGACATTATTCACCGGAATTATTTCAAATTTGGCATTTGAAGTTCGTAATGGATACTACAGCCTAAGACAGAAAATTGTCTGTGCAGGTCCACGTCTTCGTATAGCCCCCAAATAACGGTACCTCTCTATATTTGGTATTTTTATGATTTTAGCGGCATTATTCACCTGAATTGTTTCAAATTTGGTATTTGATGTTCGCAATGAATACTACAGCCAAAGACCCAAAATTTTCTGTGCAGGTCCACGTCTTCGTATAGCCCCCATAAAACGGTGCCTCCCGATATTCGGTATTTTGATGATTTTAGCGACATTATTCACCGGAATGGTTTCGAATTTGCTATTTGAAGTTCGTAATAGATACTACAGCCTAAGACCAAAAATTGTCAGTGCAGGTCCACGTCTTCGTATAGCCCCCATAAAACGGTGCCTCCCGATATTTGGTATTTTGATGGTTTTTGGCGACATTATTCACCGGAATTATTTCAAATTTGGCATTTGAAGTTCGTAATGGATACTACAGCCTAAGACAGAAAATTGTCTGTGCAGGTCCACGTCTTCGTATAGCCCCCAAATAACGGTACCTCTCTATATTTGGTATTTTTATGATTTTAGCGGCATTATTCACCTGAATTATTTCAAATTTGGTATTTGATGTTCGCAATGAATACTACAGCCAAAGACCCAAAATTTTCTGTGCAGGTCCACGTCTTCGTATAGCCCCCATAAAACGGTGCCTCCCGATATTCGGTATTTTGATGATTTTAGCGACATTATTCACCGGAATGGTTTCGAATTTGCTATTTGAAGTTCGTAATAGATACTACAGCCTAAGACGGAAAACGGTCTGTGCAGGTCCACGTCTTCGTATAGCCCCTATATAAAGTTACCAACCGATATTCGGTATTTTGATGATTTTAGTGACATTATTCACCGGAATTGTTTCAAATTTGGTATTTGAAGTTCGCAATGAATATTAAATCCTAAAACAGAAAATTGTTTGTGCAGGTCCACGCCTTCGTATAGCCCCCAACGGTACCTTCCGATAATCGGTATTTTAATGACTGTAGCTACATTATTCACCGATTTTTTTTCTAAGTTTCGCATTTGAATATTGTAATGGCTTATGAAAAAAAATACCTATGCAGGTCCATGTCGTCGTATTGACCCTAATATAACGGCTACATTCGGCATTTCTAAGATTTTAATGGATTTTATTGTTTTTGAGAATCGATAAATTCGTTCCAAATGGTGGAGGATATTCAAAGTTCGGCCCGGCCGAATTTACAGCTTTTTTATGGATTTCATGGACTCTATAGCAAACTATAACTGCTCATGTTGATAAGTGGCATGATCCACTTGAAATAAATTCTTTTTTTACAGGAGCTCTACTAAATATACATAATCACGTAGGGTATCAAATACGACTGTCAAACGACTTTTGACATTTCCTTACTGGTTTCGATATGTTACGGCGAATTAATGCAAAAAAGAATTTCATCTAGAATCTCATGACGATCTGAAAATACTATCATTACAGGACATTTTTCCTACTGAGTCCTTTTCGACTAGCACACTGTGTGGTTTCTAGATGTTCAGCTCCTGTAATTCAACAGCAGCAGAAACCGTAACGGAACACATCACCTGCCATTAGCACTAGGCAAAGAAAAACAAAACATGCTTTGTCGGTGGTGACAACCACTGCTGTTACCGCCGGCTAAGTGCAACAAAAGTAAATAAGTTGCATCAAATTAAATGTTTTGTTTATTATTAGCGTTTCATTTATCCTCATCTCTGGCTGTCGTTTGGGCGTTTTTCTTTTGATTGCATGGGAATCCAAGGAACTCAAATCGCAATGCATGAAATTAACTTTGTTTTTGCTCAGTGAGCCAAAGTTTACCACAACAACAGCAAAGTGGAAAATGTCTCACATGTAGTAAATATAACTTTACAGCAGCAAATTCCTGAGAATAACAGAATTTTAGTTACCCTTCTGAAAAATGTATTTAGGGTTTTGAGGATTAGGGAGCGGTAGTTAGTTTAACTTTAGGAAATTAAATTCTATGAAAAAAAATTATATTTGAATCAAAAATATAACAATCCAAAATCTTTTAGAAATGCTGGGATTTGGCTCTGTCTACAGATTTTGTGGCTATGCACAGTAGGTGTTGATGCCAAGTGTACTGCACTCTGGTATTACGAAGTTAAGTACCATACACTTAACTTATTTAACACATGTATGTGTACTCTTGCATAAATATGCATTTTGTCACATATTTATGCATACATATAAGGAGTTGACGATGCCTCCAGCTATAGCACTGACGAGCGAGAACTAATTAAAAAACCATTTCGAAGGCACTAAAGTCAACAGCTATTCTAGGGAAAAACGTTTGAATGCGCCGAGACCGTCCAACACGGATCACAAACCACAACAACGAGGTTGTGGTAAATATGTTTGAAAAGAAAAGAACACATACACAACAAAACGTAAATGGAAAAGTGTATTTTCCCAGACCCACTGGTTTTTAAAATATATATTTCCGTCATAGATGTAATGGTGTGCCTAGCTATCAATCAGAAGATCGCAAGTTCAGTCGTTGGCAAACAAAATAACGAAACAAAAAGTAAAAAAGCTGTAAGTTCGGCAGGGCCGAACTTTTAATACCCTCCACCATACGGTACAAATTTCCAATTTCAATTTCCAATTTCCAAAAAAAAAAAATAAAATCCGTTAAAAATTCTGTTAAAAAATTTAAAAATACCGAATGCCTATACTACGACGTGGACCTGCATAGACAACTTTTGTCATAAGTTATTACAATATTTAAATGCGAAACTTGAAGAAAAATCTGTTTATAATGTAGCTAAAATCATCAAAATTCCGAATATGGGGGTACCGTTATATGGGGGCTATACGTAGACATGGACCTGCACAGACAATTTTCTGGCATGGGCTGAAGTATCCATTACGAACTTCACATGCGAAATTTGAAACAATCTCGGTAAATAATGTCGCTAAAATCATCAAATTACCGAATATTGGGGGGTACGGTATATGGGGGCTATACGAAGAAGTGGACCTGCACAGATAATTTTCTGTCTTAGGCTGAAGTATCCATTACGAACTTCACATGCGAAATTTGAAACAATCTCGGTAAATAATGTCGCTAAAATCATCAAAATACCGAATATCGGGAGGTACTTATATATGGGGGTATATGAAAACGTGGACCTACATGGCCCATTTACGAACTTAACCTGCCTACTGGAAAAATATACACGTGTGCAAAATTTTAGCCTTCTATCTCAATTTGTTCGAAAGATAGCGTGATTACAACAGACAGACAGACGGACAGACACACAGACGGACATGGCTAAATCGTCTTAGAATTTTACGCTGATCAAGAATATATATACTTTGTTGGGTCTGACATGAGTATTTCGAGGAGTTACAAACGGAATGACAAAATTAATATACCCTCTATAGTATGGTGGAGGGTATAAAAAATGAAGCGTGAAAGAAATTGGGAAATTTACAACTGTTATTCAAAAAAAAAAGCTGAGGAAAAGTCGAGCGGAGCCGGAAAATTTCATCTGGATCGGGTAATAAATACAGTTCGCATTTATTACCCGATCCAGATGAAATTTTCCCAAAAATACATGGATGGACGGATGGACGGACATGCATAAATCTACTCAGAATCTGATTCAGATCAAAAATGAACTATAGGTCTATCTCGTTTCCTTTTGCCCGTTACAAACAAATGCACAGACATAATACCCTGACCACCTTGTGGGGTAGGGTATAAAAATATTTATTGATGCAATAGATATATCGCAACGATTTTAACCAAATATGAAAATTCGGTTGAATATGAAAATCCAATTTGGGCTGATATTACATATATTGTGGACAATAACCGTAAAATCCGATGAAGATGTATATATCGAAGGTAAATAAAATCGGAACCGATCTATTGCTATAGCTATATCTGAACCGATTGTATCTATATGTATTTGTTTGTAACATGGATGAGGAAACAAGATAGACCCCTTTTTACTTTTGAGGATCCTCATAGAATCACTTTCTGAGTCGAATTATGGATCCGCCAGTCTGTCTGTCCATGAACAAAATGCAGGTCGCATTTATTGTCCGATTGAGATGAAATTTTCCAAACAATATTTGTTTGAACCAAGGACGAACCCTACTGAAATTGGTGAGAAACGGTTAAAATTTAGATATAGCTCCCATA
Organism: Musca domestica; assembly: GCF_030504385.1. Lineage (NCBI taxonomy): Eukaryota > Metazoa > Arthropoda > Insecta > Diptera > Muscidae > Musca > Musca domestica. The sequence continues at coordinate 11,397,805 of NW_026712296.1, read as the reverse complement.
TATATCTTCAACCGATATCAATCCAATGCATTGGGATGAAATTTTCCATACATCATTTGTTTGGCTCAACCCATTTTGAAGTTGGTGATAATCGTTCCATATTTAGATATAGAACCCATATATGTCTTCAATCGATTTTGGGTTAATTGTGCACCAAATGGCCAATATCAGTCAAAATTGGTGAAAATAAATAGCAATAGCTCCCATATATACAAGGTGAGATGAAAAAACTGTAACCGACTTCAGACTGCTGTCATTTCTAAGCCACTCAGCTGACAGCTGTTAAAATTATTCCAGCGACAGCTCATTATATTGTTTACAAGCGTACACGAGCATTTTGGTGAGAATTTTTCAGAAAAAAAAGTTATTTGTGATGTAATTCAAGCGTGATAGTGTGATTTCTTTATATTTGGTTGGAAAACCACAAGTGGCTATTGTTACAGCACTCCAGCATTTAAATGTGAATAAATCGTTTGTGTCTCGTTCCATCGCTCGTTACCGTGATACTGGTAGCGTAGCCCGACGTCAAGGAAGTGGACGGAAGAAAACAGCAACATCAGCAGAAATGGTTCGAAAAGTAAAGAAGCGACTTGATCGAAACCCGCGTCGCAGTGGCCGAAAAATGGCTCGTGAGCTGAACATATCGCAATTTTCCATTCGGCAAATATTGAAAAATGAGCTCGGCGTAAAGCCATTGAAATTCCAAAAAGTGCAAGAACTTACACCGCAACAGAAACAAAGTAGACTCAAAAGACCTAAAGAGTTGCCGCTCGGCCGAAAGTGTTGAACTGCCGAACTTGGTTTCTCCGATGAGAAAACATTCGTTGTCCAGCAGTTTGTAAACAAACAAATTGAACATGTTTACTTGCCAAAGAGGTCAGCTGAAAATGTGCACCTTTGGTTGGCCACCAGAACTCAAGCGCCGGCCATGGTGATGGTGTGGGCCGCCATAAAAGCCGATGGTCGCTCTCCGCTCGTATTAATCGAACGTTGCATCAAAATAAATGCCTAATATAATCGCGAAAATATTCTGGAATGTGTATTGAAACCTTGGGCACGCAAACATTTTGGCTGCAGACCTTGGACATTCCAACAGGACTCAGCACAATCGCACTCAGCACGCGCCACCCAAGAATAGTTACAAAATGAGGTTCCTCGCTTCATTTGCAGCGTACAATGACCACCAAAATCTCCGGATACCAATCCGTTGGACTATTGTGTCTGGAGTATTTTGGAAAGCAAGTTTGGCACTAAAAAATACCAGAGTGTCGATCACCTCAGGCAGGCGCTTCGTCGGGAAAGGGGCCAAAATACCGCAGAGGATCATTCGGGCAGCCTGTGACGGTTTCTTGGCCGTTTAAAGACCATAATTCGTGCCAAAGGTGACCAATTCGAACAAATCTTAACTTATACTAAAATTTGATGCTATTTTCGACATTTGTTGCTTTCAATAAAGAAAATTAAAAAAAAATATATAAAAAGGCGTTTGACTTTGTTGCAGTTTTTTTATCTCACCCTGTATTACGGCTGTCGGGGAGTTAAATATCAAAGCGGATGAAACATATATCTGAACCGATTTTCACCAATTTTCATAAAGTTACTTCTAGGTTAAATTCGGTCGAATGGGCCAAACTCCAGTTCATTTTGGGCTAATATTACATATTAGGAGCAAAATAAAATTGAAATCGGTTAAAGATGGTGTAATATGTCAATGCTAAAATAAGTGGTTAGTGGGCGATTTAATAAGCATTAACAGCTGCCAAAATGTACTTCATTAGCTCATTATTTGCTTAACTGTAATTTAGATACTTTGAAGGTTTGACCGTCAGATTCGGTCAAACCTTCAAAGTATCTAAATTACTTAAATCTATTGTAGAGCCATCTATATTTCAAATATGAACGTTTTAAGACTAAAAATTATTTGTACAGTCATGGTTAAGAAAGAAATCTCTACACTTATTCGAAGAGCATAATTATAGCAACAAAAACTAGTAAAGTCATGAACCATGGCCAACAACCGCCAAAGACCAAAGACATATAATAAAATAAGATGGGACATTACATTTCCACTTTTCCTCAATAGATGGCGTTGGTTGTGGAAAAATATGTTATGTCACGATATCGCGACATAGCATTATGTTATAATTTAACAGAGCTGACGTTTTTTAAGGGTTGTTGTTGATTTTATCGATTCAATGTACAAGGAAATGCTATGCAATAGATTTTTGAGATCATGCCTATCATACCTGACATTTTTTTCCTCGTATTTCCGCCAATTTTCGGCGATATTGGAATAACATATTTTTCTAAAATTTCTAATGCATTTCTGTTATGTCGCCTGCCATCTATTAACTGATGGAAAAATTAAATCCCATATGCATTTTGTCCAATCTTTATAGTTTTATGTCTTTGGATGGGATATTGCATTGTAGCTTTGTTTAAATAGATGGTGCTGGTAGCAGAAAAATATGTCAAAATATCGTGACATTGGATTATGTTATAAAATAACAAATCTGGCACTTTTGTTGTTCGAATTTCCTTAACTTTTTGTTCAAATCCAACTCTATCACTTCCCCAAATACCAATTATAGTACCATTTAGAACTATTCGATTCTTCAAATCTCAAACCAACACACTAACAGTAACCACAATATCAACATTTCCATCTCCATCCGTTCACTCAAATTCAGATTGTACCAAATTTAGTACAACCCTTCACACATTAGTGCACATTTCAAAAGCCACCTCCTAGTTCCCCATCTTAATTCTTATACAAAATATCGACATTTTAGCTTTATCCTATCACATAATATCAAATGGTACCAAATATAGTGTTTTATAGTACTAAACTAACATTTTTAGTTCGAATTAAAAAAAAAATTAATGCATTTAGGCTATAACCCATCAGCGGCCTTCATCCCGAATTTGAAAGTCTGCCTCTATCCGTTTGATCAGTATAATGGATAAAATTTTTAGCGCCTTTTTAGTACAGGGTGAGATAAAAAACTGCACCAAAGTCAAACGCCATAATTTTTTTAATTCTATTGAATTAAAGCAAACATATTAAAAAAACAGTAAGTTCGGCCGGGCCGAACTTTTAATACCCTCCACCATTTGCAACGAATTTGGAAATTTTTAAAAATAAAATCCTTAAAAAATTCTGTTAAAATTTTAAAAATACCGAATATAGCCGTTATATTGGGGTCTATACGACGTGGACATACATAGGCATTGTTTGTCATAAGCCATTACCATATTCAAATAAGAAACTTGAAAAAAAAAGGTGAATAATGTAGCTAAAATCATCAAAATATCGTATAGGGTAAGTGTACCAGTAGTCGTCACTTCTAGGATTTTCGCGTTTTTAATCGCTCACCATTCTGAGGGGAACATTTCAATTATTACAAATTTAATTTATTCATATTCGAAATTTTGTATAGTTTTTGCAATAATAAATAAAGTTTTAATAACTTTTTATTAAATTTCATAAATTTGTAGTTTTATTAAAACAATGTTTTTTGCCAGTAGTCGGCACCACTTGCCAATTGTCGATATGGCATGTTCCAACAGTCGGCATACCAATTTTTTTTGTAAGAATAATTAATAATAATAAATTAATTCAATAAAATATTATATTTTTGCTTAGGTAAACTGATTCGACGTCTTTATTGTGCTTTTCTTAAGAATATGAATTGTTGAGGACCTTCACAGATAAAGATTTAAATTTTATTAGAATAAATCATCTTTTCTTAGCGAAACTTGCACATAGATAGCTGGCAATATATTTGAAGTAAACAAAATACATTTAGTTATAATAGTTTCATTTGTTTGGGCTTAAAAATAAAAAGTGCCGACTACTGGGACATGCCGAACTTAGGCACACTTACCCTATAAGGAGGTGCCGTTAAATTGGAGCTGTGCGAAGACCTGTACCAGCATAGACAATTTTCTGTCACAAGCTGTAGCATACATTACGAACTTCAAATACCAATTTTGAAACAATTCCGGTGAATAATGTCGCTAAAATCATCAAAATACCGAATATAGGGAGGTACCGTTATATGGGGGCTATATGAAAACGTGGACCTACATGGCCCATTTACGAACTTAACCTGCCTACTGGAAAAATAAACATGTGTGCAAAATTTTAGCCATCTATCTCAATTCATTCGAAAGATAGCGTGATTACAACAGACAGACGGACAGACAGACGGACATCGCTAAATCGACTTAGAATTTTACGCTGATCAAGAATTGTTGGGCCTGACATGAGTATTTCGAGGAGTTACAAACGGAATGACAAAGTTAATATACCCTCCATAGTATGGTGGAGGGTATAAAAATATGGAAAATAGCATCAAATTTTAGAATAAATTTTTGGCCCCTTCCTGGCGAAGCCCTTGCTTGAGGTGATCGACACTTTGGTACTTTTTAGTGCCAACCGTGCTTTCCAAAATACTCAAGGCACAATAGTCCAACGGATTGGTATCCGGAGATTTCGGTGGTCATTGTTCACTGGAAATGAAGCGAGGAACTTTATTTTGTAACCATTATTGGGTGGCGCGTGCTGAATGCGATGGTGCTGAGTCCTGTGGGAATGTCCAAGGTCTGCTGTCAAAATGTTTGCGTGCCCAAGGCTTTAATACACCCTCCAGAATATTTTCACGATAATATTTATTCTGATGCTATGGTCGATTAAGACGAGCGGAGAGCGACCATCGGCTATTATGGCGGCATACACCATCACCATGGCCGGCGCTTGAGTTCTGGTGGCCAACCGAAGGTGCACCTTTTCAGCTGACTCTTTGGCAAGTAAACACGATCATCTTGTCTGTTTACATACTGCTGAACAACGAATGTTTTCTCCTCGGAGAAAACCAAATTCGGCAGTTCACCAATTTCGGCAAAGCGATGCAACTATTTTTGAGTCTATTTTCTTTCTGTTGTGGTGTAAGTTCTTGTACTTTTTGAAATTTCAATGGTTTTACCCCAAGCACATTTTTCAATATTTGCCGAATGGAATATTGCGATATGTTTAGCTCACGAGCCATTGTTCGGCCACGCGGCGCGTTTTTCAATCAAGTCGCTGCTTTACTTTTCGAACCATTTCTGATTCCGCCCACTTCCTTGACGTCGGGCTACGCAACCAGTATCACGATAACGAGCGATGGTACGAGGCACAAAAGATTTATTTACATTTAAATGCTGGAGTGCTCTAACGATAGCCGCTTGAATTCCATCACGAATAACTTTTTTTCCGGAAAATTCCCACCAAAATGCTTTTGAACGCTTGTAAACAATATAATGAGCTGTCACTGGAATAATTTTAACAGCCGTCGGACGAGTGGCTTAGAAATGACAGCAGTCTGAAATTGGTTGCAGTTTTTTCATCTCACCCTGTACACATATGAAATAAATAAATAGTGTAACTAACACGACATTCTTAAAAATTCTATATATTATACTTATACCAAAATAAAATCAATCTATACATATATACAGCGTTTCTGTTAAGTTAAATGTGGAAGATGCATTTTGCACGTATCTCCAGCATGATGTGCAAACTAGCCTTTGGCTCTCAATATAAGAAGAAAGCCGCTCATTATCACTAAGAGCAAAAAAATTCGTTTTATTAAATATTTAATTAATTCATCATTTATTTTTCCGTTCTGTTTAGAATCTATTTTTGATATCTAAGCTAATTTAATTTTAATGCAAGTTTTCATTCGGATTAAAATGTTCGAAGACAAAATTTTCGGTAATATTAATAAAATATGTTGGGATATTTCCACGACCTTTAACCTCTGTCATGCCACGATACTTACAAATCACATTAAACGATTTTAAAACTTCAGCTACTTCTTCAGTGACTTGAATGCGACCTAGTTCGCCGGTAGAATCCATGCGAGAAGCCATATTCACAGCATTGCCCCATATATCATAATGAGCCTGGGAAGAACCGACAACACCGGCCATTACCTCACCGCTGCTTATGCCTGTAAAAAATTAATAAACAGAGGGTATATATCATTTGATACGGCCACAACGTGCCACATCTAAATAACGGCTTTAGATCCTAGGTCGTTTTGGACCAAATCCGTTTCAGAACATTTGGAGGCGATCTAGCTTTATCTGACTAATGCGCACGATAACTCGAAAGGAGTATCCGATTTGGTTCAATCTTGGTACATTGCAATATTATTATTAAACTTAGAGTTCGGAGATGGGCAATATCGGTCCACCCCTTCTGCTTCCTCTCCCCAAATAGTCGAAATTTCAAAAAAAAATGTGTTATTGCCCTTCTGGGAAGGATAATACGATTTTGCTCCTACTTTGCAAATCCTAATATTTGCATCAGTGCTAGCTCAGGTGCGAAAATGGACAATATCGGTCCACTCCATCAAATACCTCCCCCACAAAGGGTCAAAATTTTGGATAATTATAAATCTTATAAAATGTGATATAAGAGTCCGATTGTCTTCACACACATCACAATATTTTTAATAACCCAAGGACTGGTGTGAAGATGGAATATATCGGTCCACACCTTCTGGTACCTTCCCCACAAAGGTTCATGAGGGTCATAAAACGCAAAATTAACATCCGATCTCATTCAGTTTTGGCAGATCTCAATATTTCTATCAACACAAGATCTGTTATAAAGAAGGTAGAGATCGGGCCATTTCTTCTGGTACCTCCCCCACAAAGGGTGAAAGTGGTGTATAACCAAAAATATTATAAAATCCGAAATAAGCGTCCGGTTATCTTCATATTTCACACATCCAACTATTTCTACCATCTTCAAATTCCACACATCCAAACATTTTTGCTAACACAAGATCTGTTGTGAATATGATATATATCTGCGAACCCCTTCTGGTACGTCAACCAATAAGGGTCACAATTTCCAATGCTTATATCTGTCATAATTTGCGAAAAAAAAGTCATCGATTCTTTACAATCTACTAAAAATTTCTATAAACCAGAAGCCTGAGGTTAACCCCTTCTGGTACGTCAACCAATAAGGGTCACAATTTCCAATGCTTATATCTGTCATAACTTGCGAAAAAAAGTCATCGATTCTTTACAATCTACTAAAAATTTCTCTAAACCAGAAGCCTGAGGTTAATATAGAATTTATGATTTCGCAAAATATTGGATAAAAATATTCGATTTTCTTTTAATTTTGCCTATACCAATATTTTTATCTATATTAGATGTAATATGAGAGTGGAATATTTTGGTCGTCTTTATCTGGTACCTTACGCACATTTTAACATTTTCTGAAAGTTATCACATATCTCATATAAGGTGAAGGAAATAATTGGACTATCAGGCATGTCACAGAAGTTTTACGAAATCGATTTATTTCACCTTTTCCAAATCGTTACGATTTGCTTTTGCTTCTTCAGCACTTGTACGTTTTGACTAATCCGGAAAAAAAATCATTTCACATTTTTGAAATAAAAATATGGTAACTCCATGAAAAAAAAAGTCGTAAACAAATTATTGACAATTAAAAAAGGAGTTTAAATTGTTTTTTATAATATAAACACCAAAAGTAAAAATGCCAGGGGCTTCAATACTTGCTGTAATGGATGAAGAAATAAATCAGCGGTTTACTGAAAAAATTCGTCGCCGGCCATTGAGGAACGCATCAGATCCTTTATCTCACTCAAATTTAGAGTAAGGATCCACCAGTAATGAGTTATTTTCAAATTTATTTTAATAACAAGTAAAAAAACATTAAGTTCGGCCGGGCCAAACTTTTAATACCCTCCACCTTAGGGTAAAAGAAACATTAGAAGAAATGTGGCAAAAACCATTAAAATGCCGATTATGGGGAGGTACCGTTATATGGGGGCTATACCAAAACGTGGACCTATAATTACAATGTTTCGCCACCGGAGCTGGAACCCATTATGACCCACAAATAGCAATTTTTAGACAAATCAGTGAAAAAATGTGGCAAAAACCATCAAAATACCGAATATCGGGAGGTACCGTTATATGGGGGCTATATCAAATCATGGACCCATGCATGCAATGTTTCGCCACCGAAGCTGGAACCAATTATGACCAACAAATACCAATTTTCGAACAAATCCCTGAAAAAATGTGGCAAAAATCATCAAATTACCGAATATCGGGAGGTACCGTTATATGGGGGCTATACCAAAACGTGGACCTATAATTACAATGTTTCGCCACCGGAGCTGGAAACCATTATGACCCACAAATACCAATTTTTAGACAAATCGTTGAAAAAATGTGGTAAAAAAAACTAAAATACTAAATATCGGGAGGTACCTTTATATGGGGGCTATACCACAACGTGGACCTATACATGCAATGTTTTGCCACACGCTCAGGGACCCGCTATGACCTACAAATACCAATTTTAAGACAAATCCGTGAAAAAATGTGGCATAAATCATCAAAATACCGAATATCGGGAGGTACCGTTATATGGGGACTATACCAGAACGTGGACCGATATATCTCATTTTCAATACCAACCATCCTAGACACAATGCAAATAGCTCTGCTAAATTTTGGAGCTCTACGTCAAATAATGTGGGCTGTATCGTGATTTCAACAGACAGACAGACGGACAGACAGACAGACAGACAGACGGACAGACAGACAGACGGACATCGTTAAATCGACTTAGAATTTTATGCTGATTATGAATATATATACTTTATGGGGTCTAAAACGAATATTTAGGGATGTTACAAACGGAATGACAAAGTTAATATACCCTCCTTTCCAAGGTGGAGGGTATAATAATTTATTTCTACAGATTTATAACTTATTATCGGCTAAATAAAGAAGCTTTTGTTTTAGTTTTGGAAAAAATTTCTCCCCACCTCAAACGTTCCAATATACCGGCTATTATCCAGCTTGCAACAACGCTTAGGTTTTTGGCTACGGGTGCATTTCAAGGAGTTATAGGTAGAGATATGGAGCTAAGCCTTGGGAGAAGTACAGTTTCTACAATTATGTGGAGAGTTATTAATGCAATTGAAGCTGAAATTTGTCCACATTGGATCAAATTAAGAATGTCTTCCGAAGAAAAAAGAAAGTCGAAATTGTACTTTTTTGAAAATTATGAAATTCCAGGAATTGTAGGATGCATTGACGGAACTCACGTTAGAATGGTTAAAACTTCCGAAGACGAATCCTTTTTTGACTGAAGCGCTCTGTCTCAAACCAAACAATTAATTGTTTTTTTGTTTTTCCTCTTTCTTGCTTTTTGGTCTGTCAGTTGTACATTTCTACACCTTCTTCTTCAACACATATGGCAATAATTCAACAATACAAGTCTGCCGTTCATTTCTGCATATTTTTTTGCGTTTTCATCATGGATTAGAAAAATAATAGATTTTTGGAAAAATAAATTCCAAAAACATGTCCATTCTAAGAGAATTTGGTTAATACAATATTTTCTGTTAAATGTATGTGTCTTCTGTTTATTTTTTACGTTAAAATCACTAAACATTTCAATTTCACCCTGCTTTTTGAAAGTGATATCAAAACGCAAAATTTTTGCGTTTTCCGTTTTTTAGAGAAGCTAAAACCGTTTTCGTTTTCACTCTTGAACGATTTTACATTCTGTGACATGCCTGTATATCACCTGGCACATCACAATATTTATATCATATTTATTTACGTACGATGTGGAATGGTCCATTAGTCCATTCCTTCGGAACCAACTCCATTTTTTACGGGAAGTTCTGAAAAATATTTGGAATGGCTCTTTTCTGACTGATCCAATATACAAAATACACATTTGTATAGAAAATCAACGTTTTATCCCTGGTTATTGGGCTCGCAACATATATGTGGATTCAGTACTCGAAATTTCTATTCCAAGCATATAAGCTCCCAGTTCAGAATCTTATTCCAATAATTAAAACTTACCAATTCTCAACATTATCGGTGGCTCTTCATTGCCTCGTTCCAATTGATTTGTCGCATTGAAAGAATTCATACTAGCCAAAAGATCCAATGCAAAATTTGCCATCGTCATGACAACTTGTCTTTTTTGCCACTCAGAAGAACTGGAATTTTCATCTGTATCCGTTTCAGAACTGGTGTTTTCTTCCAAATGGGTATTTACCTCTTGTCGCTTGGATCCAGTCATTCGTGGCACTTGGGCACTGGCCAATGACTTGGTATTGGGTCGTCTGTTTAGTAAAAACATTGATTGGAAGGGCATTAATTTGGTGCTATATGAGGTGTCGCCGACAGAAATATCAAAACCACAGGCTGCCATATAAGACCAATTGGCCACTTTGATTTTCTCCACCTTTATGGGGCTCTTGTAATATCCCAGCTACAAAAGTAAGTTTAATATAAAAATATAAAAAATTCTTAGGAGTTTTTCTGTCTTACCACTTCATCGAAATCACAAATAATTTCATTGAGTAGCTTCAGTTCAATGCTACCGGAACGGGCATAAATTATTGTGGCAAACATAACAGCGACATATTCGTGTTGTTCGTAGTAGGGTTCGCTGATCAGACGATTGGATAAGTATATTTTAACTGAAAAAAATTGAGTGTACGAATAGTTCTCACAAAAGTTTATGAAGGAAGAAATGTCAAATGAAAAGTTTTACAAATAAAATTACATATCTTAATAGATGAAGAATCCAGCCTCCGATGTCATTATTTTGACTATGTAATGTACCATTTTTATACCTCTATGTCATCGTATAAGAATACGATTTCGGAAATGTGTGCTACGTGTAGTAACTGTATTAAATGATGCCTAATTTGGTATTGGATATACGTATTGAGTTTTAAATGTTGATATTGAGGTCACTGCTGGTGGGTACGGTTGAAAAAGAGGAGCTTTTGGAAATACCTGTAGTACGAGTATACGAAGAGGACTTAATGGTTCTAATATAACGTGATAACTTCATCCATGCGCCCATTGTATCAATAGTAGCACAAACAACAACGGCAACAACCACAATTAAAAAAACATTTAAGTTTGGCTGGACCTAACTTTTATATCCTCCACCATTTTGAAGGAACTTCAAAAAGTTCAAAAATATTCGTAGGAAAATACCTCTCAAATAAAACCTCTTATATGGCGGCTATACAAATACGTTGTCCTTCATAAGTAATTTTTTGCCATGGGCTGTAACTTCAAAAAAGAAATTTGACACAATAACGGTGAATAATGCCGCTAAAATAATCAAAATGCCGAATATCGGGAGGTATCGTTATATGGGAGCTATAGGTTTTTTTTGTCATAGGCTGTTTTACCCATTACGAACTTTAAATACGAAATTTTAAATAATTCCGGTTAATAATGTCGTTAAAATCATCGTTATATGGAGGCTATACGAAGACGTTGATCCGCATACGCGATTATTCGTCATAGGCCGTATTGCCCATTACGAGCTTTAAATAAAATCATCAAATTAACGGATATTGAGAGGTAACGTTATATGGGGGCTATATGAAAAAGTGGTCCGACATTATATAACATTTAAGAGCTTAACCTCCCTACTGGCAAAATATACATATGCAAAATTTTAGCCCAATTTAATAATTCTCGCAGGGGGCTTGCTAAAGCGTAGTTAGTAATTTTCGGAATCATCCCATCATCCTGTCCTCATACACAACTGAATCGTTAGCCGGGAATACCTTTTGAACTGGCTTTCATCAAGTGGAGTGGCGGGTTATTCATTTACACAGGAGCCTGGTGGCGCAAAAGTAAATATGGATTATTTTTATTCGGTCTGTTAGTTTTTTGTTTACACCAGCTCGAGAATGTCTGTAAATATATTGTCATTTGAGCCCTTTTTATGGCATTTTCCATCACTTTGGCCAAAACATCCGGCGATAGGTCCTCACATTCTTGGCGGAGAGCTGAAAGAGTCTGAGGCTTGTTGACATAAACCCCCGACTTCAAAGAGCCCCACAAACAGAAGTCTGGAGTGGTCAAATCAGGCGATCTTGCTGTTCATCAAAGTTCCCGATTACCTACAAATCACCACAAATCCCCACAAAGTAATTCCTAACCTGAACATTGTCCAAAGTATCAATTGTATACATCCCGACATCATAGTTGTATTATGCAAAAATCGTTCACCCTCTGAATATCAACCCTAGTACCTTCGATTGTCTACGAATCATCGTCAACATCGACGTTCCGATCATCAATCACAACAACAAGATAGAACAACACATTCATTTCTTCAATTCCATACAAAAATTAGGAAGGAACTTAAAAAAAGGAAGGAAAGCTCGTAAAGCTCCGCGAACACCTCTTGATATTCGGTATTTTGATGATTTAAGCGATTTTATTCACCGAAATTGTTTAAAATTTAGTATTTAATGTTCGCGATGAGACCAACAATCTACTACCAAAACAACTTATTAATACATTATTTTTACAAGGGCAACAATTTTCTCTTAACTTCTTGGCTGAACTATTGAGTTGTCGAACAGAATCCGTTAATAATTTATAGAATGGTTACAAATTTCTGACCCATCCGACTTTTTTGCTCTTCTCTTAAACTTATATATATTTCATTGTTCGGATTTCCAGTACTTACCTACATGAGTTGGTAAAATATTTTGCAATAAAATTCTAATCGATTCTTCGGTAACGCGTGCATTTTCTTTTTTCTGTTCCAAGCGCCATTTGGAGCTAAAGAATAAAACCTGTTGTAATAAGAAAACGTTACAAAAAATTTAACTCACATGGATTCAATTTTCGATATATAAAGAATATGACGCGACATTAATTGATAAATCACTAGGACAGTCAAAATATTCCAGACATGACTTGCTTCTGCTCGAACTGTTTTATTGGTGACCAAACTGCTCTCGTAGACCAGATCAAACTCAATGAAAATGATCAAAAGATAATAGATGGTGATTGAAATCGCAGCAATCATTTGTATACAATACGGTATATGACTGAACGTAAAGATCATGGCCAAGCAGAGAACTACACATTCGGTTACGGCCTATAAAGAACATTTATAAAAAATATGTATTTTACAAACTTCAACTATTCTACCTTCTTACCCATGAATTAAAGCATAATGTACGATGGCCTCCTTGAAGAAATTCATATATCAAATCGTCATCGTTTTCCAGAGCCACAGGATCACAGAACATCTAAAACAAATTTACTTTTCTGTGACATTGAACTTATACATACATACGTGCGTACACAACTTACCGAATGGACAAGAGCAGTGGACATAATGCATAAAACCAATGACAGAAAAATTCCAATACGAACCACAGCCATCCTCTCAATATTTATGGAAATTCTGTTTAGGAGTATTATTAGCTTTTGGCGTGGTGGTGAGCATCTTGTCATCACTGGCCGCAACCAGACTAATATTAACACAATACTGGCATAAATTAATGTGAATCCATACAAAATAAGCAACGATGCGAAATTGTGAATGCTGGACAAACAAGAATTGAACAGGTTAAAGTGAATACGTTGATTTTGTCGACATACATATATTTACAAAATTTCTCAAGAGTTCTATTTAGAAAAGGGGAATAGTATATTTAAGATCAAACATAATGTAACTTAAAGCAACTTATATACTGCCTTCGAATACTATGACATTTACGAGTATTCAAAATTTAGAACATGTTCTCGGTGGTAAATATTACACTTCGTTGTGCTTGTGTCTCATTATTTACTGTCCTTCCTGATATCCGACCTACAAATTCACCTTTGATAGGGCTTATTTATGATTTATGCCATGCATATGGCCATTTAGTTTTTCTATCAGGTAATAATGGCTGACGTCATGACAAAAATGCATTAGAAAATTTGCAGAATATGTTGTTCAGAAATCGCGAAAAAATTACGGAAATCTGGGGAGAAAAGTAACAGATATAATATACACGGCCTCAAAAATCTATTCCAGAGCATTTCCGTGTACATAGAATCCATAAAAATCAGAAAAAACCTATAAAATTGTCAGCTCTGCTATAATATAACATAATGTCTCATCTTATTATATTATATCAGCGCTGCTCAAGAAAAAATATCTCTTACCAGTCAAATTTCTCTTTGCATATTTAAACAATACAGCGATATGTCATTATTTATACAAATATTTGTTATCCATTTGCTTTATAAATTATTTTGGCAAACATTCATATTTAAAACCAATTAAATGGGATCTAAAAATATAAAGAAAAACAAAATTTTAATTTTCTCTTCCTCTATTACTCTCCCTCTTTCTCTCTCTCTTTCTATGTCCCTCCTTCTTTCTCTCCCTTTTCCACTCTCTCTCTCTCTCTCTCTCTCTCTGCATCTTTCCCCAGGTGACTCCAGGTCAAGAGTTCATTGATTCCATGTCAATAGGCTCTTTCTCTCCTTCCCTGGGGGCATTGGCCCCATGCCAAGAGGTAGGTCATTGCCTCATTACAGGAAGTCAAGAGGTCATTGACCACACATCAAGAAGTCATAGGCCCCATGTCAACAGGTCATTAACCCTACTCTTAACATGTAAATTCTTATACAAATTCAATCAAAAAGCAGGGCTAGACAAAGAGTATCCCATTGGATATCTGTTTGTACACCAACACAATTGTAAAAAATAAATTGTCTTAAATTTTCTGTCAAAATGGTTTTGGAGAATATTTAGTTTTGTTCGAGCAGTCGACGGAGACGGTGCTGTCGGATATTTTTATGAAAACACCGTAAGCAATATTAGGGCACATATATATATCTTACTACATATTTGAAACAAATATTTCCGAAATTGTAAATATTACTATTGTTCAAGATTTATCTTTTTGATTGATTTTTGTTTGACAGAATTTGTATTCACAAGTTAAGAGTATGGTTAATGACCTGTTGACATTAGACCTCTTGACATGTGGTGAATACCTTCATCACAAATTCTGTCAAACAGAAATCAATCAAAAAGATAAATCTTTACAGGTGTAATATTTACAATTTCGGAAATATTTGTTTCAAATACCAAACCAAAACCATTTTGACAGAAAATTTAAGACAATTTATTTTTTACAATTGTGTTGGTGTACATATCTGTTTTGTACTGGGATACTCTTTGTCTAGCCCTGCTTTAAAGGCATCCGTTTTGAAAATTGTAGATCTTTTAAAAGAATATTTTTCAATGTTGGGAGGGAGAGAGAGAGAGGATGAAAGATAGAGCGAAAGGAGGAGGTGATAAAGGTACAGGGAGAGAGAGGAAGTGGTTTAGGGAGAGGGAGAAAGAGGGAGGGAGAGAGGGGGGAGGACGGAGGGAGAGAGAGGAAGAGAGAGAGAAAAAAGGTCAATGACCCTCAGCTCAAGAGGTCATTGGGAGAGATAGTAAGATAGAGAGAGAGATAGGAAGAGATAGGTAGGAAGAGAGAGATAGGAAGAGAGAGATAGGAAGAGGAAGAGAGAGTGGAAGAGGTAGAGAGGAAGAGAGAGAGGACGAGGTAGAGAGGCAGGGAGGAAGAGAGAGAGAGAGGAAGAGGGAGAGAGATATTAAGAGAGAGACATGAAGAGAAAGAGAGGAAGAGAGAGAGAGAGGGAAAGAGAGAGACGAAGAAAGAGAGAGAGGAAAAGAGGGAGAGAGAAAGAGAGAGAGGAAAAGAGGGAGAGAGGAAGAGAGAGAGAGAGATAGGAAAAGAGAGAGAGAGAGGAAGAGAGAGAGAAAAAAGGTCAATGACCCTCAGCTCAAGAGGTCATTGGGAGAGATAGTAAGATAGAGAGAGAGAGATAGGAAGAGATAGGTAGGAAGAGAGAGATATGAAGAGAGAGATATGAAGAGAGAGATAGGAAGAGGAAGAGAGAGTGGAAGAGGTAGAGAGGAAGAGAGAGAGGACGAGGTAGAGAGGGAGGGAGGAAGAGAGAGAGGAAGAGGGAGAGAGATATTAAGAGAGAGACATGAAGAGAAAGAGAGGAAGAGAGAGACGAAGAAAGAGAGAGAGGAAGAGAGAGAGAGGAAAAGAGAGAGAGAGAGGAAGAGAGATAGAAAAGGTCAATGACCCCAGGTCAAGAGGTCATTGACCCCAGGTCAAGAAAGGAAGAGAGAGAGGAAGAGAGAGAGGAAGAGAGAGAGAGGAAGAGAGAGAGAGGAAGAGAGAGAGAGGAGGAGAGAGAGAGAGAGAGGAGGAGAGAGAGAGAGAGGAGGAGAGAGAGATATTAAGAGAGAGACATGAAGAGAAAGAGAGGAAGAGAGAGAGAGGGAAAGAGAGAGAGGGAAAGAGAGAGACGAAGAAAGAGAGAGAGGAGGAGAGAGAGAGAGAGAGAGAGGAGGAGAGAGAGAGAGGAGGAGAGAGAGAGAGAGAGAGGAGGAGAGAGAGAGAGGAGGAGAGAGAGAAGAATAGAGGGAGAGGGGAGAGAGAGAAAAGGTCAATGACCTCAGGTCAAGAGGTCATTGACCTTTCTCTCTCTCTCTCTCTAACTCTCTTCCTTTCTCTCACTCTCTTCCTTTCTCTCTCTCTTCCTTTCTCTCTCTCTTCCTTTCTCTCACTCTCTTCCTTTCTCTCTCTCTCTCCCTCTTTCTCTATCTCTTCCTCTATCTCTCCCTCTCTCTCTCCCTATTTCTCTATCTCTTCCTCTCTCTCCCTCTCTCTCTTCCTCTCTCTCTTCCTCTCTCTCTTCCTCTCTTCCTCTCTCTCTCCTTCTCTCTCTCTCTCTTGACCTGGGGTCAATGACCTCTTGACCTGGGGTCATTGACCTTTTCTCTTTTCTACATCACTCACAAAGGGTCTGTCATAATTTGCGAAACAAGTGTTTCTTTACAACTTGTAATATCTAAATATTTCTCTCAACCAGAAACCTGAGATGAATGTGGAATTTATGATTTTGCATAAAATTGGATATAAATGTTTTATATTCTTGTAATTTCGCCCATACCAATATTTGTACCCTACAACACTATATGTTGGGGGTATTATAAGTTTGGTTGGGTCAAAAATTGTGAAACACCTCGAAGTATTGGTTTCCCACATAGGAAAGTATATATGGATGTTAATATACATATATTTCAGATTGTAGTATTTGTGACATTTTTTTCTTTTTTTCATATTTTTTATCGCTAGCGGTTTTTTCAAATTGACTTATTATATTGAAGTGTATGTTTTGTAATATTTTTTCATCTTACAACACAGGTTGGGGTTATTACATACACATTGCAATTATAGTCCGATCCTCTCGAAAATTTGCATAAGGGTAGGGTGAGAACTATTGTTTTCAAACATGTCCATTGAATATATTGGACCAACAACCAACAATGTTCTAGCCGTTATAAAGGTCGAAAAATGAAACCAAAGGACACGATATCTCGCTTGAAGTTAGAGTTTAGGACAGGCGGTAGAATGAAATACTACTTTTGTATGAAAAAAGAAATACCAACAGTCCCATTCTACCGAAACGCTGAAAATAACATACAGGCGAAATCCAAATGCAGATTTCGTTGACGAATATAGCCAAATATCGTAGACAAGCAAATCATGTAGATGAGCCTAAATTGAGAGATATAGAGGAGCCTCTTGCTTTTGGAGATGATCGGTTCAAATGATTTAGGGGTTCAAATGAACAAAAAACAGAAAAAAATGAAACTAATCGTCATGGATGACATAATTTAAAAAGCTGAATCTTGCAAAATGAATTTGGACTTAAGGGGGCTTCTAACATGTTGTAGGATATCACATGGTCGGCCCCGCACTACTATAGCCTTTGCTTACTTGTTTTATATGTATTAGATGAAGTATGAAAATTGAGTACTTCTGGTACCTCACGCACATCTTAAACTTTTCCTAAAAAAATATCACATATTTCATATAAAGTGAAGGACGTAACCAATATAGTCCAAACCTGGTACGTCGCAATATTTACATCTTATTTATTTAGGTCCGATACGAAATGGACAATATTGACCCATTCCCTCGCAACCTACTCCATAGGAGACAAAAATTTGAATAATCATAGCAGAAGTCATATTGGCTGGAGGTATACACCTGACAACAAAATCGACTGATAATTTTTAGTTTTTGTTTTATTGTTTTTTTTTTTTTGACAATTTTGTGGACGGTATTCAATTTGGCGGGCCGAACTTACTGTTTTTCTACTTATTTTTAATAATACTTACATTTTATTTACACCCTCCATAATCATGACGCATATCAATATCAAAAATGACATTAGAATGGATATCTTGAAAAATTCATCGATTTCCGAGTTGTACGACGACTCCCAATTCCAATCACTAAACCACAAACAAAATGTGCTGATATTTCGATTTGCAGTAAAATCTTCCATTTCGTAGGCATCTAAGCGGGGCATTCGTGTAAAAAGTTGTTCTTTTATTCTAGAAATAGTCGTAACTCAAGATCTACTTTAAACTTCAACGGTCTTCGCAACTTACCCCAATTTGTAAATTGGCAATTTGTTAATGTCTTTGGCAATTTGCAAGTTAGCTTGAGATTTTATTGAGTTGTAATCCAACAGCATTTGATCTTCGGCATCTTTGCCATTAGTATATTGTAGCAGGGGATTAAAGTTGGTTTTATTTTTTTGTGTAGGTTTTGTTTTCAACCTGTTCTTGTAGGTTTTCCATTCTTTCGACTGGGTCATAAATTCCTAAAATATAAGAAAAGAAATAATTGTAAAAAAATATGGAAGAAATTCAAATGTCGTGGATCAATACAAATGTTCATCTAATATGCCTGATCCAACCAACGGCGAAATGCGTCGCATACTGCTTGGATGCGTGGGACTTCACAAGATTTTAATTTTCAATTAGTTTGAAACGTATGATTTTAGCTCGAGATTTGTCAAGCATTTGACTTGTCCTTGAGGGGATATAAATTCAATAAAAATAATTGGCGCATAACACTTTGGTATTTGTGAGGTTTCTACCCCCAGTAAAATCATTTATAATTTTCATTTCAAAATATCGGAACTGGTATACTCGCTTTTAAATTAAATTATTTGCCTCCATAGTATGGAGGGTACATTAAGTTCGTCATTCTGTTTGTAACTCATCGAAATAATCATTTTAGACCCAACAAAATATATATATTCTCGATCAGCATCAAATTCTATGTCAATTTAATGATGTCCGTTCATCTGTCTGTACCACTCTAGTTTCCGGATTTTGAAATTGAGGTAGGTTGATGAAATGTTACTCAAATGTGTGTTTTGTCCGCAGGACTGTTGGTAAGAAAAAATGACTATATAGGTCGACGTTTAGGTATAGCTTCCATATAACGGTACGGATTTTTTATACCCTGCACAACATAGTGGTAAGGGAATTATGCCTCTGTGCATTTGTTTGCAACGTGGAGAAGGACGCGAGATAGAGCCAGAGTTACTTTTGACGATCTTCATAGAATCACTTTCTGAGTCGATTTATGCATGTCACTCCGCCCGTCCTTCTGTACATGTATTTTTGTGAATAAAATGCATATCAGTCCAAATTAACTGAATTTTGGAACATTCGACCGATTTCAGACTGGAGGCAAATTTGGAGAAAATCGGTTCAGATATTGTGATAGCTCCCATATATAGGTTTCATCCGATTTGGTGGTTAACTCCGCCACATTCGTAATATGCACCCAACAAGAATGATATTTGTTATCAGATATCAGATATAGTCCAGAAATACCTCTGCAAAATGTATCAAGTTCGATTCAGTTTTCAGGTTTATTGTGCACCAAATGGCCTATATCAGTCCAAATGGACTAAATTTTGGAACATACAACCGTTTTCAATGTGGAAGCAAGTACTTCAAATTTGGTGAGAATCGGTTCAGAGTTAGCTATAGCTCCCATATATACGTTTTATCCGATTTGGTGTTAAAGTCCCTCATAAGCGTAATATGCAGTCTACAGCAATATTTGTTCTGTCAGTTGTAATCACGCTGTCTTTTGAACGAATTGAGATAGAAGGCTAAAATTTTGTATACATGCATAGTTCACTAGTAGGCAGTTCGGAAAACGGCCATGTCGGTCCATGTTTTCGAATAGCCCCCCTATATAACGGTAGCTCCCGGTATTCGGTATTTTGATGATTCCAGCAACTTTAATCAATGGAACTGTAACAGGTTTCGTATTTAAAGTTCGTAATGAGTACTACAGCCAACGACAAATAAATTCGTATGTAGGTTCACGTTTTCGTATCCCCCATATAACGGTACATCCCGATATTCGGTATTTTGATGATTTTTGCTACATCATTCACCGGAATTGTTTCAAATTTGGTATTTGAAATTCGAAATGGATACTACAGCCTAAGATAGAAGATTGTCTGTACAGGTCCACGTCTTCGTATAGCCCCCATATAACGGTACATCCTGATATGCGGTACATTGTTGATTTTAGCGACATTATTCACCAGAATTGTTTCAAATTTCGTATTTGAAGTTCGTAATGGGTACTACAGCCTATGACAAACAATTTGGTTAGCAGGTTCACGTCTTTGTATAGTTTCCATATAACGGTTTTCGTTTAAGTGATAGTTTTCGGAATTTTTTTGAAAACTTTCAAGTTGCTTCCAAATGGTGGAGGGTATTAAAATTTCGGCCGGCCCAACTTAGTTTCTTTTTTACTTGTTTCATATTCAACCGAATTTGACCATTTGGTGAAACTCGTTCCGGTACATATATTAAATATTTTTATATATATACAGCAATGTTATTTGATACTAAAGGTAAGCCTTCGTCAAATTTGTTGAAAATCGATTCAGAGTTTAATAAAGTTCCCAAATTGTGACTATTCTAAAGCCATGATACGCATTCAAATAAGGTGTATGGTTGGTATGATATACTTCACATACAATTTTTGTTACAAAAACTCTACTAAATATGTATAGTGATGTAGGGTATCATATAGTCGGCCTCGCCCGACATTTGACCTTTCCTTTTATTTATTTATTATTATTATTTATTTTTTTTTATTTATTTATTTTTTTTTTTTTTTTTGAAAATATACGAATTAATTCCAAATGGTGCGGGTATATCTGTTTACTTGTTTAAACTTTTTATCTACATTTTTTTTTATCAAATACTTACACTTGGACCAATAATCAGATACGTTTTAATATGCTCCCTCATTAAAAACGGATCCCTTGTGGCTTTCTCTGTGCCAGCTTCATACTCATAGTACGCCTCTATATATTTCAATGAATTTTTGCTTATATGAACTCTTCCCGGCACGCCGGTCTGTTCCAAATGCGAAGCTATGTCAACGTCTTTAGACCAAATGTCGTATTGCCATTTGGCGGCACCAATAATACCCGAAAAAATATTTCCAGAATGTACGCCAATGCGCATATCAATATCAAGATTGCGCAAATTTCTACAACTCAAAAGAAAAATTATTTATTTTCTTTTTAGAAAATACAGCCCCTCTTACCTTATTTCCGATATTTGTTCGATTATGGATCGGCCAAATTCTATGCAGCAGTGAGCATGAAATGGATGAGCTTGAGGTATACCAGTAACACCATAATAACAGTCACCCAAAAATTTGATACGTATTACATTAAACTCGTGACATGCTTGATCGAACCTCTGGAATAGATCGTGCAATGTTTCCACCAAAGTCTTGATATCTAGGGTCGTCGTGAGATGAGTATAGTTCACTAAATCCGCAAAAATAATGCTCACATTGTAATGGGATTCTATAAAGAGTTTTCTGAAGAAACGAAAAATTTATTCTGGATGGGTCAATATTCAGTTACCTAGTTAAAATTTGGGTGTCATTAATGCAAAAAAAGAGTTTACCGGTCATCAAACTACAATGAAGGTTCGCAACAGTGCCTGAGCGCATGGTGTGCCCATTTTAATGCAATTCACTGTTTGGAAATTAGCACTTTTGAAAATATGTCTATAGCCAGTTCTTATATAAAGTTCAAATTATCGGGCTTCCTTTATTACATATTTCCTTTAAAATATTTTTTAAATACCCTATACCATATGGAGGGTATATTAAGTTTGTCAT
Organism: Musca domestica; assembly: GCF_030504385.1. Lineage (NCBI taxonomy): Eukaryota > Metazoa > Arthropoda > Insecta > Diptera > Muscidae > Musca > Musca domestica. The sequence goes on along the minus strand of NW_026712296.1, from coordinate 11,375,834 downwards.
TCCGTTTGTAACACCTCGAAATATGCATTTAGGTCCCACAAAGTGTATATATTATTGATCAGCATAAAAATCTATGTCGATTTAACGTTGACCGGCCGTCCGCCTAGTTTCCGAATGAATTGAAGTAATTTGATAAATTTTCACTTAAATGTGTGTTCGGTCTGCAGGACTTTTGGTATTGAAAATGGGGTAAATAGGTCCACGTTCCATATATTCCCCCATATAAAAGTACCTCCCTATATTATTTATTTTGCTGATGTGATAACGCTGAATGTTAATAATCAATTGTTTTAAATTTCGTATTTGAAGTTCATAATGGGTACTACAGACTATGACAGAGAATTGTAAATGCAGGTCCAGGTCTTCGCATTGCCCCTAAATATCGGTTCCTCCCTATATTCGGTATTTTGATGATTTCAGCTACACTATTCGTATTTCGTATTTGAACTTTGCAGAATGTGACAGAAAATTGCCTTTGCAGGACCACGACTTAGTATAGACCCCAATATAACGGTAACTCTTTATATTCGATTTCAACATAATTTTTAACTGATTATACGTTTTATTTATTGAATTATTATTGTTATTTATTTACTTATTATTCTTATTTATTTATTTATTTTTTTTTTTTGAAAATTCCGATTCGTTCCAAATGGTGGAGGGTTCGGCCCGGCCGAACATACAGCTTTTTAACTTTTTTCCAAAAAAAATACAATAAAATGATAACTTTTTGAAAATATAAATGATAATCACAACGGTCGTAAACCCCATTATGAACTGCAAATACGGAATAAATCCGAAAAATGTCGAATAAATCTTATATATAATCTTTTCATGAGGTACCGTAAAATGGTAAAATGGTTACAGAAAAACGTGCACACTAGATGTTCCGCCACTAGATGTTGAACCCGTTGCCAATACCTTATGCCAAATGTAGAACAATTCAGTGAAAAAATATGTCAAAAAAATTATCAAAAATCCGAATATCGGAAGATACCGTTATATGGGGGCTGCGCTAAAACGTGGACCTATGTATACACTTTTTCGCCACCGGAGCTAGAACCCATTACGAACTCCAAATACAAATTTTTAGACAATAGAAAATTTTGGTAAAATCATTAAAGTATCGCAATATCATCAATATATCTAATTTTCTACAAAGAGTCAAAATTTCGAATAATTATATCTCTCATAAAACTTGAAACGAGCACACGATTTTCTTCAAAAATTTCACACATCCCAATATTTTTCTTTATACAAGAGCTGTTGGGAAGATTGTAGATATCGGTCTACTCCTTTTGGTACTTCCTCCACAAAGGGATCAATTTTTTTGAATAGCCAAACGCTCATAAAAGCAGAATAAGCATCCGATTCCATTTAAATTTCACACAACTAAATGTTTTTACTAGCGAAAGATCTGGTGTGAAGATGGGATAATCGGTGCATTCCTTCTGATACCTACCCCACAAAGTGATCTAAATATTATATAACAAAACACTTATAAACTTCAACATAAGCTTCTGATTCTTTCTTCAATTCACACATTCCAATATTTCTACTAAAGATGTAATAAAGATAGATACATTTTCCAAAAGTTATCACATAATTCATAAAATGTGAAATCTGTCAAGTTATAATATTACATCAGACATAGGTGAGATCTGAAATTGACAAACACTCCTGGGAACCACCCCCCAAAACAGATCAAAATTTTGAATAATTATAACGAAGGGCTGAGAGCATAAATCTGTCGACAAGCCCGAGTGATATTTTTTTTTTAAATTTTAACCGCCCTATAAGTCTTTCGTTAGGGTCGTATTGGTTATTATATAGGGAGTCATCATTAAATGGGTCCATTTTATACAAAAGCGTGGTTCTGTAAGAATAATTTGTTTGTCATAGGAGACGGAATCTATCGGAATTCCAAAAATTAACTTTGAAACAATTCCGTTGAAAAATGTAGCTCAAATCTTAAAAATACCCGCAGGTGTCTTCCGTGGCTAGACGAAATTGTGCACACATATAGACAATTTTCTGTTAAATGAGATGGAACCCATTGTGAACACCGAACACTAACTTTGGAATAATCCGTTCGGTAGGTATCGATATATGGAGGCCATACCAGATTTCAGATACATCGGAAATACATCTGCCAAATTTTATCGATATGGTTCATATAACTGCCATATATATCATTATCCGATTTGACGCTTATTGTGACCAAATATGCTAATATTAGCCCAAATTGGATGGATTTGTGCACATCCGACTGAATTTATCCCGGAAGCAAAAAATTACATTTGTTGAAACTCAATTCCCATATATCCATTGTTCCGATATATTTTCTTAATAAAAGCTTTGTCGAATATTTGGTACTACGTTGTATATGACTAATATATTAGTTTCCATTGATTCCAAATTATATCTGCTCTAGAGCTAAGGTACGAATTCAAAAAAGGTTAATAATTGGTACGATCCACTTCTCATTGATTCCCAATACAAACGTGTATTTGTAACGAGCAGCTCTACTAAATACGTATTGTAGTATACGGTATCATAAAGTCTGCCCGCCCGACTTTTAATACCTCCAACACTTGGAAAGAAATTCAAATTTTTCAAAAAAAGAATCCGAAAAATACTTCTTAAATGAAAACCGATATATGAGGGCTATACGAAGATGTGATTATACCATACACCACAAGGTGGTCAGGGTATTATGTCTTTGTGCATTTGTTTGTAACAGCAAAAGGAAACGAGATAGACCCATAGTTGCTTTTGATGATCTGCATAGAATCACATTCTGAGTCGATTTATGCATGTCCGTCTGTCCGTCCGTCCGTATGTCCATGTATTTTTGTAAACAGAGTACAGTTCGCATTTTTAATACCCGATCCGGATGAAATTTTACCAAAATCATTTGTTTTGCCCAAGGACGAACCCTATTGAAATTGGAGATAATCGGTAAAAATTTAGATATAGCTCCCATATATATCTTCGTCCGATTTGCCTTTTACAGTGCACCAAACGTGTAATATCAGCCCGAATAGTATGGAATTTTGCGCATATAACCAAATTAGGCCTGAAAATAAGTATGCCAAATTTGATCGAAATCGGTTCAGATATATCTATAGCTCCAATATATATAGTTCATCCGATTTGTTATTTTAGTCCTCCGCAGCTGTAATATGCACTCTGTAACAACAATATTTGGGGAAATATATCAAATACAGCTCAGAAATACCTTTGCTAAATTTTATCGAGATCGGTTCGGATTTGGATATATCTCCCATATATAACTTCGTCCGATTTACCTTTTATTGTGCACCAAACATCCAATATTTGCCCAAATGGGATGGAATTTGGCACTTACGAAAGAATGGAGTCTAGAAGCTAGTATGTCAATTTGGTGAAGATCGGTTCAGATATAGCTCATATATATATTGTTCATCCGATTTGTTATATTTGTTACCCACAGCCGTAATATGCACTCCGTAACAACGATATTCAGGGAAATATACGAAGTACAGCTCAGAAATATCTTTTCCAAATTTTATCAAGATCGGTTCAGATTTGGATATAGCTCTCATATATATATCAAATGGGCAATACAAGTCCGAATTTAAAAGATACAAATGCTTCGGCATATTTAGTCTTTTGAACTTTAAATTATAATTATAATCATAGCGTATATGATTGAATTCTCCCATAAAAACTTTTGTTATGTGGAGCTCTACTTAATTAGCAAAGTGGTGTAGGATATCATAAAGTCGTCCCCGCCCGACTTTAAGACCTTCTTTACTGTTTTTTTTTTTTTGTCATAGGTTTATCAAGAGTATTTCAATAAGTTACAAACGGAATATCAAAATTAATACACCCTCCATAGATTGGTGGAGGGTATAATAATACTATTCTGTAAGCAATTACTGGGACTAAAATATTCTTAACAAGTAAAAAAGCAGTAAGTTCAGCCGGGCCGAACTTTGAATACCCTCCACCATTTGGAACGAATTAGAAAATTTTCAAAAAAAATAAAATCCATTAAAAATTATTTTAAAATCTTTAAAATATCTAATATAGGAAAGTGCCGATATGGGGGGATATACGATATTGTGGACCTATAAAGACAAATCTATGTCTGCGTGTAAAGTACTCACAAGGAACTCCTTGTGTGGATTTTCAGATAATTCCATTGGAAAAAGTGGCTAAAATCATCAAAATACCGAATATAGGGGAGTACCGTTATAAGGGGGATAAATGATATTGTGGACCTATACAGAAAATTCCGTTTCAGAACTCCGTGTGTGGATTTTCAGACAATACGATTGGTAAATGTGGCTAAAATCATCAAAATACCGAATATCGCGGGGTATCGTTATATGGGAGCTATACATTATCGTTAACCTATATAGAGAATTCTAGAAAATTCCGTTTCAGAACTCCGTGTGTGGATTCTCAGACAATACGATTGGTAAATGTGGCTAAAATCATCAAAATACCGAATATCGCGGGGTATCGTTATATGGGAGCTATACATTATCGTTAACCTATATAGAGAATTCTCTGTCGGGGGATAAAGTGCTCACAAAGAACCCCTTGTGACCATTCCGTTGAAAAATATGGCTAAAAACATCAAAATATCGAATATCGGGGGTACCGTTATATGAGGGCTATACGATATCGTGGACCTATATAGATAATTCTCTGCCGAGGTATAAAGTACCCACAAGGAACTCCTTGTGTGGATTTTTAGACAATTCCGATGAAAAATGTGGGTAATATCATAAAAATACCGAATACAGTTATATGGGGGATATACGATATCGTGGACCTATAAAGACAATTATTTTTGAGGGGGTAAAATGCCCACAAGGGACTCCTTTTGTGGAATTTCAGACAATTCCATTGAAAAATGTGGATAAAATCATTAAAATACCAAATATCGGGGGTACCGTTATATGGGCGCTATACGATATGGTGGACCTATATGGATAATTCTCTGCCGAGGTATAAAGTACCCACAAAGAACTCCTTGTGTGGATTTTCAGACAATTCCGATGAAAAATGTGGGTAAAATCATCAAAATACCGAATATCGGGGGGTACCGTTATATGGGGGATATACGATATCGTGGACCTGTATAGACAATTCTCTCTCAGGGGGTGAACTACTCACAAGGAACTACTTGTGTGGATTTTAAGACAATTCCATTGAAAAATGTGGCTAACATCATCAAAATACCGAATATCGGGGGGTACAGTTATATGGGGGATATACGATATCGTGGACCTATATAGACAATTCTTTTTGAGGGGGTAAAATGTACACAAGGGACTCCTTTTGTGGAATTTCAGACAATTCCATTGAAAAATGTGGCTAAAATCATCAAAATACCGAATACCGTGGGGGTACAGTTATATGGGGGCTATACGATATTGTGGACCTATATAGATAATTCCCTGCCGAGGTATAAAGTACCCACAAGGAACTACTTGTGTGGATTTTCAGACAATTCCATTGAAAAATGTGGCTAAGATCATCAAAATACCGAATATCGGGTGTACCGTTATATGGTGGCTATACGATATCGTGGACCGATATAGCCTATCTTCGAACTTGACCTGCCTGCAGACAAAAGAGATATCTGTGCAAAATTTTAGCTTCCTATCTTAATTCGTTTAGACTGTAGCGTGATTACAATAGGCGGACAGACGGACGGACAGGGCTAAATCGTCTTAGAATTTTACGCTGATCAAGAATATATATACTTTGTTGGATCTAAAATGATTATTTCGATGAGTTACAAACGGAATGACGAACTTAATATACCCTCCATACTTTTTTGGTGTAGGGTATAAAAACCCATAATCTGGTAATGAAATGTTCTGCTGGGTAATAATGAAAATAAGTTTTTTGCTTTGTATATTTCTAAGGAAGCACCCATTATTCTCCACCTACTGTTATGAATTATTAGGCTCCCAAATTTTTAGCTGGGTATTCCTCAAATCATGGCCTTAGCAAAAATATTACCTTGCAAATTCACTTGCATATTGCGGCCTTTTCATTTGTGGCAGTTTATAGCGTTCAATTCTGGTTCTAATTTCTTGACCAATTTTCTCAGCTATTTGAGCCGGTATAATACTTATAAGTAGACTGTTCTAAAATAAATCAATAAAAAACACCTTCAATTCATAATGTTATCCGCATAAGCAAAAATGCTTACCTCTTGATCTTTAGCAAATTTCAATAAATAATTTTCTTTGACATTAAGATGGCGAGTTAGGAGTACTCTTCTGGTAGCGCAATCTCGTCGAATTCGAAAACAGACGCCTACCACATTAAGGCCAACAATAAATATTATGTCCGGTATCAGATATCGTAGATCCACATTTATGCGTTCATCCTCAATTGATTTATTAAATGCTGTAAAGGTGAAATATGTACTGTACAGCATACTAACGACAGTGGTCAAAGGCATTAGCGACAACAGATTCGTTAAGGGCATAAACAGGTAGAGGCAGGAAATGGTGTAAGCACAATAACAGGAACGCAATATATCGTTGTTCAGCATGAATGCCATAATGCCAATGATAAAATCTGAAAAATAAATGATAATTTTAATTATTAATAGCCTATTCACAGAACTTTTGTTTAAGGTAGACACGCAATTGCTACAAAGACAATCACGTTTTTATTTCAGTTCATTTACAACTTTCCTCTGGGAGTAAAAACTTATTTTAGGGGACATTTACCTGTAAAGCTCATAACTAAACCCGTTGACCACGCTACAATATGCTCCACACACCAATGTTGCATTACCATATTCTTCTTTAGGTATATTGAGGAACATAGGCATGTCAGTATTGCACCCAATATATAAATGTAGCCATCAATGGATGTAGAATCTGGATTCTGAAAATTTTTAAATTTGTTGCTACAACAAAATAACAAAGGTATTGGCATATACGCCTTTCCTCCAACATACCTGATCTCCAATCATGACCGCCACAGTATGGACCATTGCAATGAAGATATGGATTCTCATGAACGATTTTATATAATTGCGATAAATTGTTTTCAAATAGACTTGATATGTTTCTTCCAAGCCCAGTTGTATGCATTTTGACTGTAAATCTGACTGCACTCAGGTGCATATATTCAAAATATGTTCGTACACTTATTTACCTTTAATTCTGCCCACTCGAATAAGAAGCCATGATGCTCTTTGGAACTCCGTATAGTTGCCTCATCTCTTAACCTCTCCATAGATGCCTTCAACTCATCCGCAAGACCAATTATCATTTTTTTTAGATCAGAAGCTTCAAGAAAAATATGTTCTTTCCGAAAATATAGTTAAATTCAAAATGTTTCTTTATATATCAAAAAAAATGTTTTTCAAACATGTTTGACAATGATGACAATTTTATCGAATGCTCTTTTATGAAATTTAAAAAATTATATTCCTTCACCAAATGCAAGGCAACCCAACGGAATGAGCTCGAATTCTGAAATTCCAATCCATTTGTAACATCCCTAACTATTCGTCGTAGACCCTATAAAGTATATACAGGGTGAGATAAAAAAACTGCAACAAAGTCAAACGCCATAATTTTTACATTCTTATTTTAAATTTTATTGAATGAAAGCAAAAAATGTCGGAAATAGCATCAAATTTTAGAATAATTTAAGATTTGTTCGAATTGATCACCTTTGGCACGAATTATGATCTTTAAACGGCCAATGAAACCGCGCTGCCCGAATGTTGCTCTGCGGTATTTTGGCCCATTTCCGGCGAAGCGCTTGCTTGAGGTGATCGACACTTTGCTATTTTTTAGTATCAACATTCCTTTCCAAAATACTCCAGACACAATAGAACGGACGGAATGGTATCGGGCTATTTTGGTGGCCATTGTGCGCTGGAAATGAAGCGAGGAACCTCATTTTGTAGTGCGATGGTGCTAAGTCCTGTTAGAATGTCCAAGGTCTGCGGCCAAAATGTTTGCGTGTCCAAGACTTTAGTGCAGCCTCCAAAATATTTTCGCGATAATTTTCGGCATTTATTCTGATGTCACGGTCGATTAATACGAGCGGAGAGCGACCATCGGCTGTTATGGCGGCCCACACCATCACCATGGCCGGCGCTTGAGTTCTGTTGGCCAACCGAAGATGCACATTTTCAGCTGACCTCTTACCTCTATAAACTGCTGGACAACGAATGTTTTCTCATCAGAGAAAACCAAATTCGGCAGTTCACCGCTTTCGGCCAAGCGAAACAACTCATTAACTCGTTCGATTCTATTTTCTTTCGGTTGCGATGTAAGCTCTTGCACTTTTTGGAATTTCAATGGCTTTACTCCGAGCTCATTTTTTAATATTTGCCGAATAAAATATTGCGATATGTTCAGCTCACGAGCCATTATTTGGCCACTGCGACGCGGGTTTCGATCTAGTCACTTCTTTACTTTTAGAACCATGTCTGCTGATGTTGCTGTTTCCGTCCACTTCCTTGACGTCGGGCTACGCTATCAGTATCGCGATAAAGAGCGATGGTACGAGACACAAAAGATTTATTCACATTTAAATGCTGGAGTGTTCTAACGATTGCCACTTGTCACACAATCACACTATCCCGCTTGAATTCCATCACGAATAACTTTTTTCTGGAAAATTCTCACTAAAATGCTTTTGTTCGCTTGTAAACTATATAATCAGCGGTCATTGGACTAATTTTAACAGCTGTCGGATGAGGGGCTTAGAAATGACAGCAGTCTGAAGTTGGTTGCAGTTTTTTTTTTTATCTCACCCTGTATATGTTTTGACAGAATAAGGGCACCAAAAGAAAAAATTTTATTCTTCCCACCTTCTGTAATTATGCCATGATTCTACCGTGGGGTAGAGCTAAATACTTACAAAATTTGTTGTGAGAATTAAGGTTGAAAATATGTTTGGTATCTGGAGGTGGTTTTGGAAATATGTACTAAATGTGCCAAATGGTACTAAATTTGTAACAGAACAGGTGAACGGATGAAGCTGGAATTTTGAAATTTTATATTAGAGTCCCTGGTTGTAGTAGGTTGGTGATGAAAAGGTGGTTTGGAAAACACATACTAAAGGAGCACAAAAAGTACTAAATGGTACTCCATTTTGGTATTAGGTGAAGCGATAGGACCTGAATCTTCAAATTTGATATTGATGTCTATGAAATTGAGATGTGGATGTGGTTTTATGTGGAATGTGTGCTATAATTAAATTAAATTATTATACCCTACACCACATAGTGGTAAGGGTATTATATTTTTGTGCATTTGTTTGTAACATGGATAAGGAAACGATATAGACTCATAGTTACTTCTGACGATCTTTATAGAATCACTTTCTGAGTCGATTTATAAAGGTAACTCCGTCTGTCCGTTCGTCCGTGTATTTTTGTGAACAAATTGCAGGTCGCATTTATTATCCGATTGAGATGAATTTTTCCAAACAATATTTATTTGGCCCAAGTACGAACCCTATTGAAATTGATGAGAATCGGTTCAAAGCTCTCATATATATCTTCAACCGATTTCGGGTTAATCGTGCACCAAATGGCCAATATCAGTCCATATGGTACATACAATTTGGAGATAATCGGTTCAGAAATAGGTATAGCTCCCATATATGTGTATGTTTCATCTGATTTGGTGTTTAAGTCCTTCACATTAGTAATACGCACTACTCAGAAATGATATTTGGTACCAGATATCAGATACAACCTCTGCCAAATGGTATCAAGATCGGTTCAGATTTGAATATAGGTCCCATATATATCTTCAACCGATTTCGGGTTAATAGTGTACCAAATGGCCAATATCAGTCCAAATGACCTGACACTTCCTTCAGTCTAGAAGCAAGTAAGATTTGAATATAGCTCCCATATAAATCATTAATCCGATTTCCGGGTTATTGTGCAAATAATGGCTAATAAAAGCCCCAATGGACATTTACCCACGAAATTGTTTCAAATTTGTTATTTAAGAAGATTTGGTAGATGGCAATCCTTGAAGTATAAAATTGTCTGTAGAGGTTCCTGTTTTGGTATGGCCCACATATAACTTCCTCACCCAATTTATTATTATACCCTCCACCTTGGAAAGGAGGACATATTAACTTTGTCATTCCGTTTGTAACATCCTTAAATATTCGTCTTAGACCCCATAAAGTATATATATTCATAATCAGCATAAAATTCTAAGTCGATTTAACGTTGTCCGTCTGTCTGTCTGTCCGACTGTCTGTTGAAATCACGATACAGCCCACATTATTTGACGTAGAGCGCCAAAATTTATCAGAGCTATTTGCATTGTGTCTAGGATGGTTGGTATTGAAAATGAGATATATCGGTCCACGTTCTGGTATAGTCCCCACATAACGGTACCTACCGATATTCGGTATTTTGATGATTTATGCCACATTTTTTCACGGATTTGTCTGAAAATTGGTATTTGTAGGTCATAACGGGTCCCTGAGCGTGTTGCAATATAGGTCCACGTTGTGGTATAGCCCCAATATAACGTTACCTCCCGATGTTCGGTTTTTTGATGGTTTTTGCCACATTTTTTCACTGATTTGTCTAAAAATTGGTATTTGTGGGTCATAATGGGTCCTAGTTCGTGTAGCGAAACATTGTAATTATAGGTCCACGTTTTGGTATAGCCCCCATATAACGGTACCTCCCGATATTCGGTAATTTGATGATTTTTGCCACATTTTTTCACGGATTTGTCAGAAAATTGGTATTTGTTGGTCATAATGGGTTCCAGCTTCGGTGGCGAAACATTGCATGCATGGGTCCATGATTTGATATAGCTCCCATATAACGGTACCTCCCGATATTCGGTATTTTGATGGTTTTTGCCACATTTTTTCACTGATTTGTCTAAAAAATAGTATTTGTGGGTCATAATGGGTCCTAGTTCGTGTGGCGAAACATTTTAATTATAGGTCCACGTTTTGGTGTAGCCCCCATATAACGGTACCTCCCGATATTCGGCATTTTAATGGTTTTTGCCACATTTCTTCTAATGTTTCTTTTACCCTAAGGTGGAGGGTATTAAAAGTTTGGCCCGGCCGAACTTAATGTTTTTTACTTGTTTTTTCAAAAGTTTAACAGTATTATCCAAATGGTCTTACTGGTATTTGTAGTATAAAGTGGAACACGTTTGAAATCAGATACTTTAATTTTTTTATCCAAAGTAAGAGGGTATTAAAAATTCGACCCAGCCGAACTTAATTTTTTTTTTACTTGTTTGCGGTGGATTCCACTCAGAACTACTACTAAGTGAAACCATAGTTTTTATGTCAGTTGTATACAGAGTATTTATTGGGAAATTTCTATTGGTCTTACATTTAATAACATTATTCAACAACACTTAATTAATAATTTATAAAATAAAAAAACATTTAATTTTTCTAAAATCATAGTTCGAATTCGAACCTTAAGGTAAACCATGAACATTTATACACCCCTGGGAAGGTAGGAACCCCTTCGACTGGCTAAGAGTCGGGTCAATGTATTATATCAAGTCTCAGATTGCTTTGCGAACCACCACCGCTCTCCCTCGTTATGATGGTGATGTATTTTCATTTGGTTCATTTGTGCCCAGCTCTGGTATGAAATTTAAATTTTCATCGATTCCCACAAAATATGTTGGTATTTCGCCGCGACCCTTGACATAAGTCATGCCGCGGAAATTACATTTTATATTAAAGGTACGTAAAATGTCGGCTGTCTCTTCGGTGACTTGGATGCGACCCTGCATGCCCGTGGAATCCATGCGTGATGCCATATTAACCGCATTGCCCCAGATATCATAATGTGGTTTGGATGAACCGACAACACCGGCCATAATGGCACCATTGCTAATGCCTAAAAAAAGATAATTTTCAAATTCATAATTTTCCCATCCACACGTATGGTTTTTGTCCATCTTACCAATTCTCAGCATTCCATTATCGCCGCTACCATCCTCACATTGTAAATTTTCAACATTAAAGGAGTGCATTGTTCTCATTAGCTGCAGGGCAAATTGTGCCATGACATGTACCACATTCGATTGATTCGGTGAACTGATTTTGCGATTCTTTTGTGTAGTGCTATTTAAAGCGTTGTTGTGGCCCTCATATTGATTAGAAGCTGCCGACGTTGAGGGTGCCATATCTAGCTGGTTGCGTGAGTGCCTTACTGGCGCTCGCCCATTACTATCGTAATGGCTACGTCGCCCATTCATAAGCAGTGACGAATTACGAAAAGTTCCCTGAGTGTTGACATTTTCCGAACGTGCCAAATCTAAACCACATGCTGCCATATATGTCCAACCGGCTACTTTGATCTTCTCCACTTTGAACATACCCTCCGACTCAAAGAGTTTAAGCTTTAATGGAGTTGTAATATATTATCGAATAAAAGAGATACTTGATATTTATTTCACTTACCACTTCATCGAAATCACAAATAATTTCATTCAAAACCCTCAAGCCAACATTATCGATGTCGTAGTTTTTGATTGTCGCAAACATTACAGCCACGTTGTCGTATTCTTCGTAGTAAAGTTCGTTTTTCATTTGTTTCGATATGTAAATATCCGCTAAAATACGAAAATTAAAAAAAAAATCTAAATAAATTTAAGCAAATTAAAAACAGTAGAGCCCTATATGAACCCAGTGAAATGATAATTTATAAAATTTATGATTTCGTGAAATTAAACTGAATCTGGAGCCCACTGTGTCATTATTGATTTGTAAGATTAATTTGTAAGAGAAAACAAGTTAAAAAGGAGCTTAGTTCGGCCAGGACGAACTTTCAATACCCTCCACCATTTAAAAAAAATCCTGCTATATGTTACAAGTTAAAAAGCAATAAGTTCGGCCGGGCCGAACTTTCAATACCCTTCACCATTTGGAACAAATTTATCAATTCTCAAAAACAATAAAATCCGTCAAAAATTCTGTTAAAATCTTAAAAATGCCGAATGTAGCTATAATGTAGATAAAATCAAAATACCGAATATCGGGAGGTACCGTTATATGGGGGCTATACGAAGACGTGGACCTGCACAGACAATTTTCTGTCGTAGGCTGTAGTATCCATTACGAACTTCAAATACCAAATTTGAAACTATTCCGGTGAATAATGTCGCTAAAATCATCAAAATACGGAATTTCGGGAGGTACAATTATATGGGGGCTATACCAAAACGTGGACCTACATGGCACATTTTCAATACCAAAAGTCCTGCAGACATTACATTCATTTGAGTAAAATTTTATCAATCTACTTCAAATCGTTCGGAAGCTAGAGTGATTTCCATAGACGGACAGACGGACCGACATCGCTAAATCGACATAGAATTTTGATCAAGAATATATATACTTTGTGGGGTCTAAATGTATATTTCGAGGTGTTACAAACGGAATGACAAACTTAATATACCCTCCATCCTATGGTGGAGGGTATAAAAAAAGAATCCATTAAAATAGGCAGCTATAAAATTTCGAATATCTGGAGATACAATTATATGGAGCTATACGAAAACTTGGACTTCTACAGCCAGAGAAGACGCCCTTATCACCAGCTCCAAACACCAAGTTTCAGGTAATTTTATTCTGAGACGTAGCTAAAATCCTTAAAGTACCGAATATTGGGAGATATGGGGTCTATATGTAGATGTGGACCTCTATAGCCAATTATGTGTCAGAGAAAGCGGTCCCTAACACGATCTCAAAATACCTATATTGAGGTAATTATGTTGAAAAATGTAACTAAAATCATCCTGTATAAATAAACCAGTAAGGAAAATTTAAAAGTCGGGCGGGGCCGACTATATGATACACACTGTCAAAAGAAATGTACCCATCTAAACTTTGAATTTCATTTTATTATGTCGTGATATAATGATACGGTTTGGAAATTTCTTTGCTTTGCACTTACCCACATGTGATGGCAGAATATTTCGTATCAATAACGAAATGGAAGCGTTCGTCACCTTGGCATCATTTTGCTTTCTTTGCAACTGACGTTTCCAACTGGAAGATATAAATTTTCCAAACATAATTAATAATCCTTCCCAGGTTTTATCACATCTCAAAATTATTCACTTACTTGTAATCCACTTTCGATATAAACTCCGTTTGTCGATCCATCAAGTGGAATATGGACAATGTTATGATTATTACCATGACATGCGAGAATTCAGCTTGTAGACCGACATTTGTTGCTGGACTCGATTCGTATATGGGTGAATAACTAACAAATGTGATAATGATGTAAATTCCCGAAATCAGAACACCCACAGTAAATTTCAGAATGAAGGGAATACGAGAAAAGAGGAAAACCATACAAATTGTCAGTTCTAAGCTTTCGGTGATTGCCTGGAAGAGAAAGGAATAATAGGTTTTTATAGGACCTGGCGAAAAAGTTCATTTTTTTTTTTCGCATGCGATTTTTTTTTCAATTTGACTTATAATATTGTAATATTTTGTAATATTTTTTCACCTTACAACACAAGTTGGGGTTATTATATACAGATTGCAATTATCGTCCGATCCTCACGAAAATTTTGCACAAGGGTAGGGTCAAGCTCAGAAGGGCTAGGGCTATATTTTCAATGATGTCCGCAATATATTTATGGGTTGAAATGGACCAACAACGAAAAATGTTCCTACTTTTGCAGCCGTTACAAAGGTCAAAAATAGAAACCAAAGGACACGAAATCTCGTATGAAGTTAAGGTTTAGGACAGCGGGTAGAATGGACCACTACTTTTGTGTAAAAAAAAATACCAGCATTACTTACAGGCAATATCCGAAATACACAAAAGGCGAATTTCTGGCTTTTTATGGTGATTTCGTTGACGAATATTTCCAAATACCGGAGACAAGCAAATCATATAAATGAGTCCAAATTTTAGAGATACAAACAAAATATTTAGCGGTTCCAATGAACCAAAAACAGAAAAAAATTCCTGATCACACAATTGAAGCCAATCGACACGCATGAGAAGAGAGTTAATATTGCGACATGAGAGTGCGTAAATATTGGGTAAATGTCCAGGGTCGAAATGCTAAGGGTAATATTTCGGTAGTGCTCCGTGACATCAATTCAAAAGCGAAATCTTCCAAAAATGGTTTTGGACATAATGGGGCTTCTAACATATTGTAGTGTTGTAGGGTATCACATGGTCGGCCCCGCACGTTTATAGCCTTTGCATACTTGTTTTTGTTTTTTTTTTTTTTTTAATTTTTGTGTTTATTACTGGCTAAACACTTACCCAAGGATTGAAGCCCACATCGCAAGCATGATCATTGTTAAAGAAATTGGTTGAATTTTTCGAATCACCATCGGATAGTACGGGCCAGTTATTACAATCTAGCTAAATTGAAAAAGAATAATTAATTGAAATTCCAAATTTACGAGGACAATATTTTACCAATTGTATAAATGTTGCCGAACAGTGTATAACAATAATTAGCAGATAAATCGTTACACGCGCTGTTATACTACTCTGTATCCTCTTCGAAGAGTCGAACAAAAACAAGACAAATTTATTCTCCGGTTCCGATTGTATTGTCTCTGCCCAAAACATGATCCACAGCTTCTTGAACCATGTCAAGAATATAACAATTATAATTAGAATTATGTACAGAGCATTGGTGGTCCAAAAGTTGGCCGATTGCCTGTGAATAAATCAAGTGTTAATTCTTTGTTCATTTTCATAACTTAGCCAGAACTTACACTTTATTGATCGATTGTATAGCCATGATGCCGAAAAAGATTATAACACCCATGATCACGCTGTACTTCAGCATGTCATCTGGTTCCTGCAGAAATTGCATTTCCCAACGCCAATCCTTGAAGAACAAGCCAACCGAAGTAATATTTCGTCGAAAATTCTGTTCTTCTTGTTCGTCCTGAGTTAAACGTTTTGAGCGATCAAAGCAAAATTTTGAAACTCTGGAATTTAAAGTTTAAAATTGAATTAACAAAAACAAATGCAATAGTCTATGAAATAAAATTTAGTTATTAATTATTTTTTTCGGGAAATATACAGATATGATTGGGAGCTAAATCCACTCATCTACATTAACATCAGAATTCAAACTCTCTCTCTCTCTCTCTCTCTCTCTCTCTGCATCAATAATATGATTTCTAGCAAATAATTAGTTTTGTAGCCAATTTTTGGCAGTCGTAACTACTTACAAATCAATCTACTAACCCATTATTATACCCTCAGTCATGTGGCTACATAGGGTATATATTATTTGATAGGCCAAACGTGCCTCATCGATATAACAGTCTTAGACCCTAGGTCTTTTTGAAGCGAACCCGTTTCAGGACATTTAGAGTCGATCTAAAGGTGTCCGTCTATGGCTAGCTGGCGGTCTCGTGTCATAATCCCCACGGACATAAAAGGCGAAAAACTTAGATTTTCTCCTCGGGGTATGTCCGGAACCGGCTATAGCTAACTTAAGTTTTCTAAATTTTAATATTTTTGTAAGTAGCCGGCCGGGAATTCAGATTTTCTACTCTGGGCATGTCCGGCACCGGCTAACGCGAACCTAAGTTTACTAAATTTTAAAATTTTTGTATCGAACTCGGAGATGGGCAATATGGGTTCATTCCTTCTGGTGCCTTTTCAACAAAAGTTAAAAATTTTCAACGAAAATATTTTACTTCAAAAGAGGAAAGAATCATTCGATTTTGCGCAAACTTGGCCAATCCCAATACTTTGCTTGGCGCTAGGACAATAGTGGCCCTCTCCATCAAGTACCTCCCCCCACAAAGGGTCAAAATTTCGAATAATTATAACTGTTGTGAAGTCGGGTTGCCTTCAAATTTAACACATTCCAAAGATAGGGTAGAAGGAGTGGACCTCCTTCTGGCATCCCACACACAACGGGTCGAAATTTTGAATAATTATATCTCCCGATTTGTTTCGTTTACGTTCCCGAAGGAAAAAAAACAAGTAAAAAGCAGCTAAATAAGACCAAGCCGAAATTTTAATACCCTCCACCTTCAAAATTATTATAAAATTTGTAACAATTCCGGTGAATAATGTCGATAATGTCATCAAAATACCGGATAAAGGGAGGTACCGTTATATGTGGGCTGTACCAAAACGTGGACCTGCATAGACAATTTTCTGGCATAGGTTGTAGTAATCACGAGCTTCACACTCTAAATACGAAATTTGAAACAATTCCTGTAAAAAATTTGACTAAAATCATCAAAATACCGAATATCGGGAGGTTCCGTAATATGGGGGATATACGATATCGTGGACCTATATAGACAATTCTCTTCCAGCGGGTAAAGTACTCAGTAGGAAGTCATTTTGTGGATTTTTAGACAATTCTAAAAAAATGTGGCTACAATCATCAAAATACCGAATATCGGGTGGTTCCGTTATATGGGGGAAATACGATATCGTGGATCTATATAGTCAATTCTATTCCAGTCGGTAAAGTACCCACAAAGAACTCCTTGTGTAGATTTTCAGACAATTCAATTGGAAAACCGTTATATGTGGTCTATACCAAAACGTACTACAAATTGACCTGTTAAGACAATTTTCTGGCATAGGTTGTAGTACTCATTACGAGCTTCAAACTCTAAATCCGAAATTTGAAACAATTCCTGTAAAATATTTCGGTAAAATCAACAAAATACCGAATATCGGGAGGTTCCGTTATTATTTTCCAGGGGGTAGATATTCGGAAGGAACTCCTTGTGTAGATTTTGAGACAATTCCATTGGCAAATGTATCTAAAATCATGAAAATACCGAATATTGCGCGGTACCGTCATATGGGCGACATACGATATCGTGGACCTATATAGACAATTCTCTTCCAATGAACAAACTTCTCAGAAGAAACTCCTTGTGAGGATTTTCAGACAATTCCATTGAAAAATTTAGCTACAATCCTTAAAATATCGAATATCGGGCGGTACCGTTATATGGGGGACATACGATATCGTGGATCGATATAGCCCATCTTCGAACTTGACCTGCAGACAAAAGACTGATCAGTACAAAATTTTAGCTTCCTATATTAATTCAAACAGACAGATGGACGGACATGGCTAATATTTTTAAATTTTACGCTGATCAAGAATATACGCAATTTGTTAGGTCTAACATAATTATTTCGATGAGTTACAAACGGAATGACGAACTTAATTACCCTCCATACTATGTATTTGGAGTTAAGATTTCAATATGCAGCGTTCAAATCGGACAACTCTGAACATCCTCTCTAGAATACTATATTTTAGAACTTACTGAATTCTTCCAATTGGCATTTTATCCAACTCTCTGCTCATTTCCAATTTAGCCTGGGTACGAATTTGATTAAATTGCTGGATATTATTTTGCATAAAGTCTGTTGTGGTATCGGAACGTATACGTTCTATTTGTCGTTTGACACCGGCCCAGGGACGCCGATGTTCATTATATGAGGCATACTGCATAAAATGAATCAATTATTTTCTGAAATTAAAAATACTCTGTAGCATCTCTACTTACTTTGGGTGGCTTTATTAGAAATGTCCTAATATCGTGTTGTTTTAAGATTGGATCGGTACGTCCCTGCGCTGTGCCCTCTTCATACATATATTCCCCATCAAGTTCTCGCAGAGTTTGTTCACTGACATGCACTCTGCCAGCCATGCCGGTTTGTTCCAAACGATTGGCAATGTCAACGTCCTTCGACCATATATCATATTGCAGTTTGCAGGCACCCAACACACCGGACAGTATGCGTCCCGTGTGAACCCCAATACGCATGTCAATATTCAATTTACGTCTTGTTCTAAATTCGGAAGAAATTTAAATTCATTAAACATTTCATTAAGCATCTCTTTGTGCATTCCATTAATACCTTACTTCACGTATATCCTTAATCATACGCAATCCCAGGTCCACACAACACTTGGCATGATACTCATTGGGAATGGACACACCTGCCACACAATAATAACAGTCACCCAAAAATTTAATACGCAAGACATTGTATTCCTGGAAGAGAAAATGATGATAAATTTGAGATTTTGTTTCGGGGAAAATTCATATAAAATAAGAATACCTCGGAAGCTGTATCGAACCTCACAAAGAGATCGTGCAAAGTTTCCACAAGAGTTTTGACATCCAATGTCGTCGTAAGATGGGTATAATTTACAACATCTGCATAGAGTATGCTGACATTATCATGGGGCTCAATAAACAATTTTCTGCAAAAAAAAGGAAATAAGTAAAATTAATTACAGGCGGTGCTGATAAAGAAGCAAAACTACAGCCGGCACAATACAAACCAATCTGTATTCATAAACCAGTAAGGAATGGTCAAAAGACGGGTGGGACGACCACATAACATCCTACACTCCTATGCGTATTTTGTAGAGCTACCGTAACATAAAATATTTTTTTTGGGAATTTATGTGAAGCACATTATACCAACTATACAGGGTGAGATGAGAAAACTGCAACCAACTTCAGACTGCTGTCATTTCTAAGCCACTCGTCCGACAGCTATTGAAATTATTCCAGTGACAACTTATTATATTGTTTACAAACATACATAAGCATTTTGGTGAGAATTTTCCAGAAAAAAAGTTATTCGTGATGGAATTTAAGCGTGATAGTGTGATTTCTTTATATTTGGCTGGAAAACAACAAGTGGCTATCGTTAGAGCACTCCAGCATTTAAATGTGAATAAATCTTTTGTGTCTCGTACCATCACTCTTTTCCGTGATACTGGTAGCGTAGCCCGACGTCAACGAAGTGAACGGAAGAAAACAGCAACATCAGCAGAAATGGTTCGATAAGTAATGAAGCGACTGGATCGAAACCCGGGTCGCAGTGGCCGAAAACTGGCTCGTGAGCTGAACATATCGCAAGATTTCAATCGGCAAATATTGAAAAATGAGCTCTGGGTAAAGCCATTGAGATTCCAAAAAGTGCAAGAACTTACACTGCTACAGAAAGAAAATAGAATCAAAAGAGCTAAAAAGTTGCTTCGCTTGGACGAAAGTAGCGAACTGCCGAATTTTGTTTTCTCCGAATTGAAAACATTTGTTGTCCAGCAGTTTGTAAACAAACAAATTGATAAAGAGGTCAGCTGAAAATATGCACCTTCGGTTGGCCACCAGAACTCAAGTGCCGGCCATGGTGATGGTGTGGGCCGCCATAACAGCCGATGGTCGCTCTCTGCTCGTATTAATCGACCGTGGTATCAGAATAAATGCCGAATATTATCGCGAAAATATTCTGGAGGGTGTATTAAAACCTTGGGCACGCTAACATTTTGGCCGCAGGCCTTGGACATTCCAAGAGGATTCAGCATCATCGCACGCAGCACACGCCAACCAAGAATGGTTACAAAATGAGGTTCCTCGCTTCATTGTCAGCGCACAATGGCCACCAAAATCTCCGAAAACCAATCCGTTGGACAATTGTGTCTGCAGTATTTTGGAAAGCAAGGTTGGCACTAAAAAATACCAAAGTGTCGATCACCTCAATCAAGCGCTTCGCCGGGAATGGGCCAAAATACCGCAAAGCAACATTCGGGCAGCGTGTGACGGTTTCATTGGCCGTTTGAAGGCCATAATTCGGCATTTCACCACTTTCGGACAAGCAAAGCAACTCTTTAGATCTTTTGAGTATATTTTCTTTCTGTTGCGGTGTAAGTGTTTGCACTTTTTGCAATTTCAATGGCTTTACCCCGAGCTCATTTTTCATTATTTGCCAAATGGAATATTGCGATAGGTTCAGCGGGTTTCGATCAAGTCGCTTCTTTACTTTTCGAAGCATTTCTGCTGATGTTGCTGTTTTCTTCCGTCCACTACCTTGACGTCGGGCTACGCTACCGGTATCACGGTCCAATTTCGGCTGATATTACAGTATGTTTATATATAAATGGGTTAACCGACTGGTTTTGGATTACAATTGTCATATCTATTACTTATACTTCAAATAAATCCTCTCAAAGTCGGTTAACCCTACAAAAAGTTCTAACGTAAACATGGCATAACATATATTACATATAAGATGTATATTGACTATATATAAAAATCTGAACCAATCTCAATAAGTTTTTGTAGAGGTTTTTTCGAAATGTGTCTGATGTCCGGTATCAAATATCATTGTTGTGGAGTGTATATTACGCATGTGAGGGACTTTAGCATCAAATCTGATGAAACATATATATTTGAGAGCTATAGCTAAATCTGAACCGATTTTCACCAAAATTTGAAGTACTTGCTTCTGGGCTGAATTCAGTCGGAAGTGCCAAAATTCAGTCCATTTGGACTGATATTAGCCATTTGGTGCAAAAAAACCTTGAATCGGATGTAGATAGGTATGGAAGCTATATTCAAATCTGAACCGATGTTGATGTTTTTGTTGTTGTTATTTTTGAGCTGATATCTGGTACCATTGATCATTGTTCTGGAGTAATGGGAGACATTGCTATATCTGAACCGGTTTCCACCAAATTCGAAGTACTTATTTCTAGAATGAATTCAGTCGGAATTACCCAAATTCAGTCAATTAGGGTCGATATTAGCCATATGGTGCACAATATACCTGATATCAGATAAAGATATATGTGGGACCTATATCTAAATCTGATCCAATCTCCATAAAATTTAACCAAATACCAAATATTGTTCTTGTGGAGTGCATATTACGCATGGGACCTATAGTTATATCTGAACCGATTTTCACCAAGTTTGATGTACTTGCTTCTAGACTGAATCCGGTAGGATGTGCCAAAATTAAACCCGAAATCGGTTGAAGACCTATAAGAGCTATATCTAAATATCAAATAAATAACGATTATCACCAATTTAAATAAGATTCGGCCTTGAGTCATACAAATATTGTTTAGAAGATTTCATCTCAATGGGATAATAAATGCGACCTGCATTTTGTTCACAAAAATACGTCGACAGACGGACTGACATGCATAAATCGACTCAGAATCGATAAGGCCATCATCTTGTGTTTGTTGTTTTATCGGTGGTGATTGATATGAAATATGGCGTAGCGCGTCCATTCCACTTTGCTTCTAAAAATTATTGTTTATTTTGTCATAAACAAGCTGTTATTGTTTAGCTATTCACTTACTCGGCTTCCGGTTGACGCCAACGTCTGATAGGTTCCGGTTCTTCTCTAAAAGAAATATAAATTCCAAACAAGATAAGTAATTTTACAAAACCCATCATTTTCGCGTGTGCTTACATCAATACTTGCGTGTGTGGTGATGAGCGTCTCTTGGCTCTTTTATATTCCAATCTGGCTTTGACATCATCTTCAATTCTGCTAACAATGTGTGACGGGATTATACTTAGCAACAGACTGCGCTGTAATAAGAAAATAAAATTAACTTCTGATTAACATAACTGATGAAAATATTGTTTTCAGCCTTACTTCCTCCTCCCTGGCATGGCGCAACAACAAATTCTCCTCGACATACTGGCGTCGATCCAGAAATGTTGTACGTATGGCTATTTCCTTCATCATGCGAAAATATATGCCCAACATGTTAATCGACATCAGGAATATACCCTCCGTTATCAGTTTATTCACATCAACCCGATATGTGCCATCCGTGTGTTTGCGATATGTCACAAAGGCGTAATCGATCAGATAGGAAACGGTCACCGCCATTCCCAGCATAAACGCATGTACATTGTCGGGCAGGGGCATGAATATATAGACGGCATACAATATATAACTGCCATAGGCCGGACGCAATATATCCAAATTGATGACAGCATGATAGACAGATATGCCAATATCGGTAAGTGCCAATATACAAACTGCCAGCCAGGACGTGACATACATTATCCATGTATATCGTTTGACGAGCTCTGTGCGAAAGTTAAGCGCCAGAATTCCCCACACCAACAAAGCACAGGTGAGATAGGCAAAGATATCGGTTGACACATTGCTGAGATTCTAAAACGAATAATGTGTAACAGCCGAGGCATATCAAGCGGACGGCCAATCTTCAGCTCCGATTGGCGTGGTTCAACGCACAATACTCACCTCAATCGTTGACAAGAGAATGATGGAATGTACACCGACAACCAACAGTTCTATGATGACAAATAGCGATAGGTAGCTGACACGCAATCGCTGCATATACGATTGATAGAATTGTTCCAATTCCAGGTTGCGACATTGATTCTGAAAAAAATGATTTTTGATTTTATATATTTTAATCTTATGTGAAATAACATCTGAAAAGTTAGTGGAGTTTGTCGGACATTGTATCAAGGTAATTATTTTTTAAAACTCATTTAATGTATTTCTAATATTATGAAAATGTTAAATATTTCTAAAATTTTGCCCTATTAGATCACACGACATGTCGTGGCGACTCAAACACACCGGCAATGCGTGCACGATTTTAAATAAGCCTTGAAATCCTACATCATACATAGTACGGAGGGTATATTAAGTTCGTCATTCCGTTTGAAACTCATCGAAAGAATAATTATAGACTGAACTAAGTATAAACAGGGTGAGAAAAAAAAGGCAACAAAGTCAAACGCCATAATTTTTATTTATTTTTTTTTTTTAATTTTATTGAATGAAGCGAAAAATGTAGAAAAGAACATCAAATTTTAAAATAAGCTTAGATTTGTTCGATTTGGTCACCTTTAGCACGAATTATAGCCTTCAAACGGCCATGGAACCGTCACATGCAGCCCGAATGTTGCTCTGTGGCATTTTAGCCCATTCCCGGCGAAGCGCTTGCTTGAGGTGACCGACACCATGGTATTTTTAGTGCCAAGCTTGCTTTCGAAAATACTCCAGACACAATAGTCCAACGGATTGGTATCCGAAGATTTTGGTGGCCATTGTGCGCTGGAAATGAAGCGAGGAACCTCATTTTGTAATCATTCTTGGGTGGCGCGTGCTGAGTGCGATGATGCTGAGTCCTGTTGGAATGTCCAAGGTCTGCGGCCAAAATGTTTGCGTGCCCAAGGCTTTAATGCACCGTCCAGAATATTTCGCGATAATATTCGTAAATTTCTCACCAAATTCTAAGTCGATTTAGCGATGTCCGTCTATCTGTCTGTCCGTATGTCTGTTGTAATCACGCTATCTTTCGAACGAATTGAGACAGAAGGCTAAAATTTTGCACACATGTTTATTTTTCCAGTACGCAGGTTAAGTTCGTAAATGGCCCATGTAGGTCCACGTTTTCATATGACGGTACCTCCCGATATTCCGTATTTTGATGATTTTAGCGACATTATTCACCGGAATTGTTTCAAATTTAGCATTTGAAGTTCGAAATGGATAGTACATCCTAAGACAGAAAATTGTCTGTGCAGGTTCACGTCTTCGTATAGCCCCCATATAACGGTACCTCCAAATATTCGGTATTTTGATGATTTTAGCGTCATTATTCGCCGGAATTATTTCAAATTACGTATTTAGAGTTCGTAAAGGGAACTACAGTCTGTGACAGAAAATTGTCTATGCTGGTCCAGGTCTTCGTTTAGGCCCCATATATCAGTACCTCTCTATATTCGATATTTTGACGAGTTTGGGTACAATACCCACCGAAATTGTTTGGGATATCGTATTTGAAGTTGACAGAAAATTGTCTATGCTGGTCCAGGTATATATAACGGTATAATATCCGATATAACGGTACCTCCCTATATACGATATTTTGATGATTTTTCCTATATTATTCACCGTTTATTTCAAGTTTCGAATTTGAACATGGTAATGGCTTATGACAAACAATGCCTATGTATGTTGGGGTCCACGTCGTATAGACCCCAATATAACGGCTATATTCGGTATTTTTAAAATTTTAACAGAATTTTTTAAGGATTTTATTTTTTGAAAAATTTCAAATTCGTTCCAAATGGTGGAGGTTATTTAAAGTTTGGCCCGGCCGAACTTCCTGCTTTTTAACTTGTTTATCATAGTATAATTCAATGACACCCAAAGAAATTAATATTCGTGCTTTTTCATGTTTCTGCCACAATTTGACATTTCGGAGTTTATGTCATATAGACGTACATCCCACATCTGCGTTTCCAACCAATATTCTCTTGGGAGTTTCAAATTCAATAGAATACCAAATTTTCTTTTCTGACCGCACATTGTTTGGGAAAGTGGACTTGGGGGTTCACTAATGTGGTAACTATACTCAAATAAATGCCTATGTGGACAATTATCTGTAGGATGATTCTCTACGCTAGAGTAAAAAATTATTTGATTTTCTACGCCCTTAGAAACAAAGATGCTAAATAAAGGCTTAACAAATGAAAAAAAAGTAAAGAAAGTCTTAAAGTCGGGCGAGGCCGACGAGGCCGTAGAGCTCCACATTAAAATTAAAAGTATGGGAGAATTCAATCATACACGCTATGATTATAATTATAATTTAAAGTTCAAAGGACTAAATATGCCGAAGCATTTGTGTCTTTTAAATTCGGACTTGTATTGCCCATTTGGTGCACTATTAATTTGAAATCGGATAAAGATATATATGGAAGCTATATCCAAATCTGAACCGATCTCGATAAAATTTGGCAAAGATATTTCTGAGCTGTATTTGATATATTTCCCTGAATATCGTAGTTAGGGAGTGCATTTTACGGTTGTGGATAATAAATATAACAAATCGGATGAAAAAATATATAGGAGCTATGACTATATCTGAACCGATCTCCACCAAATTTGACATACTAGCTTCTAGGATCAATCCGGTCGTGAGTGTCAAATTCCATCCCATTTGTACATGTATTTAAATGAAAGGTACCGAAATAAGTCGGACGACCATAATTTCGACGTTAACCAATTTCAACATTGACAATTGAACAAATTCTTTTTTTGTGTGTTGAAAATAGAAAGAAATAATAGAAAAAATGTGAATGTTTGTAATTGGAAAATAAAAAAAATGCGCGAATATTCAAATTTTATTAAATTTACAAAGTCATTAGTGATAGATTTAAAGATATGGACCTGGCGTATTTGAGTAACCTGTAGTATTTGAGTCTTATTCAACAAACACTCTGCGATGGCGATTTCACTGAACGGCTTTGTTTTATTTTTCTAACGATCCCCGTTTTTTCCACCTTCCCCACCCATTACTTTTCAAGTTCTCCATTGTTTTATCAAACCAAAACAAAAATAATCACAGGTTAGTTTCGTATTTCTTTGTTTGGTTATTCCTTATTTTGCTAAATGCTCTCGTCAACAAATTTAAAATCCCACCAAATCCAAAATATTTTTTTTATTTCAAAAATTGGCATTGACTTCACAGTTATAAAAGTAGGGCGACCGACTATATGATACCCTACACCACTATGCTTATTTAGTAAAGGTCACGTAACAAAAAGGTTTATATTGGGGATTTATGTGAAGTAGATGATACCAACTATGAACCAAATAACATTACTGCGTAGTGCATGTTATGACTTCAATAAGGATTACATTAAACAATTTTTATTGGAGCAATAGATATACCCGACCGAGTTTCACTAAATGGTAAAATTCGGTTGAATATGAAAAAATCAATTCAATTTGGGCTGATCTTACATATATCGGATCGGATGAAGATGTATATCGAAGCTATATAAAAATCTGAACAGATCTCTATAAAATTTGCTAGAGGTATTTTCGAGCACTATCTGATGCCCGGTATCAAATGCCATTGTTGTGGAGGGCATATTACACATGTGAGGGACTTAAACCCCAAATAGGGTGAAACATATACATGGGAGCTAGAGCTATATCTGAACCGATTTTCTCGAAATTTGGTCGGATGTGCCGAAATTCAGGTTATTTGGAGAGATATTAGCCGTTTGGTGCACAATAAACATGATGAAGCATATATATAGGATCTATATCCTAAACTGATCCGATCACGATAAAATTTAACAGAGATAATTTTGATCTCCATAAGTTAACTGGTACCAAATATCGTTCTTGTGGAGGGTCTATTACGCATGTGAGGGACCTATATATATATATATATATATATATATATATATATATATATATATATATATATATATATATATATATATATATAGGCATATAGGATAGCTCCTATATATATATATATATATATATATATATATATAGGAGCTATAGTTATATCTGAACCGATATGGGGTCTATGTCTAAATTTGAACAGATCTCAATAACATTTGGCAAATGCATTTCTTAGCTCTATGAAATATAATTTTTGTGGAGTGCATATTACGAGTGTGATGGTGGACACACGGACGAATCGACTCAGGAATTGATTTTATGAAGATCCTCAAAAGTAACTATGGGTCTATCTCGCGCCCTTCTCCATGTTACACATAACTGTACAAAGACATAATACCCTTACCACTATGTGGTGTAGGGTATAAAAA
Organism: Musca domestica; assembly: GCF_030504385.1. NCBI lineage: Eukaryota > Metazoa > Arthropoda > Insecta > Diptera > Muscidae > Musca > Musca domestica. The sequence continues at coordinate 11,348,402 of NW_026712296.1, read as the reverse complement.
TCTGTTGGAAACTGTGGCTAAAATCATGAAAACACTGAATATTGGATACAATATAAGGGACTGTACGAAAATATGGATCTATTAAAATATATATTTTTTTTTTCGGTTTTCAAAACGATTTTTTATACCCTACAACACTATGTGTTGGGGGTATTATAAGTTTGATTGGGCCAGAATTTATGTAACACCTCGAAATATTGGTTTCCCATATAGGAAAGTATATATGGATCTTCCTAGCTCGCCGAGCTGAGTCGATCTAGCTATGTATGTCCGTCCGTCCGTCTGTCCATGTTAATTTGTAATCACGCTACAGGTCGCAATTATGGCCCGATCCTTACGAAATTTTGCACGAAGGTGGGGTTAAGGTCAGAATAGAAGCCTATTTCTTTTGGAGATGATCGCCAAATGTTTAGGGGTTGAAATGGACCAAATACTGAAAAAATTTCGGAATTTCGCATGTAGCTAGAGTTTAGGGCGGGGAAGAAGCCTACCAATTTTGGTGGCCATCGGATAATATTTAGCGGGTAAAATAGACCATATCTTTTGTGTTGAAAAAATTCAAAATTTTTCATTAAACCGCGAATATTTTAAATCCCGGGGAAATCACAAAGCCATGACAAGGTTACTTCTGATCTTTACATTGATGTTAACATCCAACAAATCGGATATATAGCAAAATATGTTCGATATATATGTCTATCAAAGAAGATAGGCTTGAAAATCTCTTATATGTCGAGAACGGCTGAACTGATTTCGACAGTTTTCATTAATTCAAAATGGCCTCTTGGCAGGAAAGAAAAAACGTCTAAAAAAATCGCATAAAAATATTTCTCTAAAGATGAAAATATTGATTTTGTAAAATTTTCTCATATTTTTTCAATTTTGTCATATTTTTGGCATATTTTCATTTTGAATTAAAAATTTGGTAATATTTCTACAGCTAACAAAGCTAAGTAGTTAGGATATCAGGATATCACAGATCTCATTTATGGCCCGATCCTTACGAAATTTTGCATGGAGATAAGATGAGGGTCAGAATAGAAGCTTACTCTTTTTGGAGATGATCGCCATATATTTAGGGGTTGAAATGGACCAAAAAACTGCAAAATTGTCAGCAGGTCGTAATTATCGCCCGATCCTCACGCACATTTGAATGAGGGTTACCGGACATTACAAAAGCCAAGAAGTTTTGGATAGCCATCCAAAAATATTCAATGTGTGAAATAGTTTGCCACTTTTTGTAGACAAAATACGAAAATGTCCATTCCAGTGACTTTTTGGAGAATTCACAAATACAGAAAAGACTCACTTCTGAATATTTCGTTAACGCTGATTTCGTGGAAGAATATAGTCAAAATTCTGCATCTCATATGGATGCGTTTCAGTCAAAAACCAATAATAAATGTTAATCTTTTGCCACTTCTGGGAGATTATAGGTCTTTGGGAAATATTGGTTCCAGATCTAGGAAGCCCATTTACGTGCAACATCTACCAATAAATTGGAAATGAGCAAATTCGTTTAAGTTGCTATAATTCGAAAATTAGAGAACGAAACCTGATGGTTTTCTGTTATGATTTGTCACATATCTTGTGGAATCCTTTCGAGTATCTCGCCTATATAAACTGTACGATTTATTATAGTGTTGTAGGGTATTCAACGGTCGGCCCCGCTCGACTGTAGCCTTTGCTTACTTGTTTGGTAATACGGTCGTACAAGGCATTTTAAAAATAGATTTAAAATTTGAAGATTTCAATTTTTTGACTTTTTCGTTTTAATTATATACTCAGTAACGGCACCGTTTACTTACACGTATCAAAGTATTATATAAATTCAGTAACAAAATGTTAAGTCCGCAGATATAAGTTGTTTTATTTTTCAAAGTACTGCTCTAAAAATACGTTAACATACAAATTGCTATTCGGGTTAAACCTGATTATAGATCAATCACAATAAATTTGGCTATGCAAAACATACATTTAGTTTACTGTCATTAGGCACTTATCATAGTTAACACGCGTGGTTTTGTTTTTTTTTTACGCGTACTACAAGATTCAAGAACTTATCTGATATATATTTTTATATGCCTCCTTTCATATCGACACACACTTTGCGTTGCTATTGATAAAGTAATAAGTGAAATAGACATTAAATTTTTGCACTCACCCTTAAGAAGCCCCATTCCCATTTTTTCTCATTAATCAAGGTATCGTGACGGGTTTCACTGCTTATACGGCTGATACACTCGGTCGAGTCTTCAAGAAATGAGTTCATAGTTTTTTTCTTGACCGCTTTTCTTTCAAAAGAACACCTTCAAGAAACCAAAAACGTCTTCTTCGTGTTTACGGACATTAAATCAAATGATTAACATTTTTGATTGCGAGCTGCAAAATTATGATGGTAGTAAATAAAATGTTAGCACAAATTTGTTTTTTTGACAACACTTTTCTGTTATATCACAATAATTAGTTTAAAATATTTTCCGCATTTCCATTGTCTCTTTCTCGGCGAACACAAGAGGCAATGTGCAGTTTAGTTCTTTATAAGGCACATGTAGCAGCAATTTGACAATTTAATTATTTTTATGTATTGTATTGTTTTTTTTTTGAGATATTGTGAAAAAATTTTATGCTCTAATAATTATTTTAAATGTACTTTTTATTATTATTTATTTTATTAATATATATTTCAAATTTGACACTAATAAGTTTTTTTATTTACATCTCTATTTCCTTCTTTATTTATTTATTATTTACAAACAATTAAAAAGGCAGGAAAGCAAAAAACATTAAGCTCGGCCGGGCCGAACTTTAAATAACCTCCACCTTAGGGCAATGGAAACACTAGAACCAATTATGACCCACAAATACCAATTTTTAGACATATTCGTGGGAAAATCTGGCAAAAATCATCAAAGTACCGAATATCGGGAGGTACCGCTATATAGGGCTGTACAAAAGCGTGGACCTATGCATACAATGTTTCAGCGGACGAACTAGGACCCATTATGACCTACAAATACCTATTTTCACACAAATCCGTGAAAAAAGTGTGGCAAAAATCATCAAAATACCGAATATCGGGATGTACAGTTATATGGGGTCCATACCAAAACGTGAACCGATATATCTCCATTTCAATACCAACCATCCCAGACACAATACAAATTATTCTGCTAAATTTTGACGCTTTACGTCAAATAATGTGGGCTGTATCGTGATTTCAACAGACAGACAAACAGACAGACAGACGGACAATGTTAAATCGTCTTAGAATTTTATGCTGATTATGAATATATATACATTATGGGGTCTACGACGAATATTTAGGGATGTTACAAACGGAATGACAACGTTAATACACCCTACTTTCCAAGGTGGAGGCCAAACTTTAAATATCCTCCACCATTTAGAACGAATTTGAACATTTTCAAAAAATAAAATCCTTAATAAATTCTGTTAAAATTTTAAAAATACCAAATATAGCCGTTATATTTTGGGTCTACACAACGTGGACCTACATAGGCATTGTTTGTCATAAGCCATTACCATATTCAAATTCGAAACTTGAAATAAACGGTGAATAATGTAGCTAAAATCATCAACATATCGTATATAGGGAGGTACCGTTATATCGGAGCTATGCGAAGACCTGGGCCAGCATAGAAATTTTCTGTCACAGGCTGTAGCATCCATTACGAACTTCAAATACGACATCTCAAACAATTTCGGTGGGTTTTGTACCTAAACTCGTCAAACTACCGAATATAGGGAGGTACAGATATATGGGGCCTATACGAAGACCTGGACCAGCATAGGCAATTTTCTGTCACAGACTGTAGTTCCCATTACGAACTTTAAATACCAAATTTGAAACAATTCCGGTGAATAATGTCACAGACTGTAGTTCCCATTACGAACTTAAATTACCACAATGTCGCTAAAATCATCAAAATACCGAATACAGGGAGGTACCGTTATATGGGGGCTTTACGAAGACGTGGACCTGCACAGATAATTTTCTGTCTTAGGCTGTAGTATCCATTTCGAACCTTAAATGTCAAATTTGAAACAATTCTGGTAAATAATGTCGCTAAAATCATCAAAATACCGAATATCGGTAGGTACCGTTATATGGGGGCTATACGAAGACGTAGACCTGCACAGATAATTTTCTGTCTTAGGCGGAATCGTTTCAAAGTTGGCATTTGAAGTTCGCAATAGATGCTGCAGCATAAAACAGAAAATGGGCCATGTAGGTCCACGTCTTCGTATAGCCCCCATATACCGTACCCCCGATATTCGGTATTTTGATGATTTTAGCGACATTATTTACCGGAATTGTTTCGAATTTCGCATGTGAAGCTCGTAATGGATACATCAACCCATGGCAGAAAATTGTCTGTGCAGGTCCACGTCTTCGTATAGCCCCCATATAACGGTACTCCCTATATTCGGTGTTTTGATGATTTTAGCTACATTATAAACAGATCTTTCTTCAAGTTTCGCATTTAAATATTGTAATAACTTAAGACAAAAGTGGCCTATGCGGTCCACGTCGTCGTATAGGCATTCGGTATTTTTAAGATTTTAACATAATTTTTAACGGATTTTATTTTTGTTTTTTTTTTTTTTTTGGAAATTGTCAAATTTGTACTAAATGGTGGAGGGTTTTAAAAGTTCGGCCCGGCCGAACTTACAGCTTTTTTACTTGTTTTAATATAATACTTGTCGAAGCGATATCATGCACCATATAGCAATGTTATTTGGTATAAAAATTTAGTGGTGGTATGATCTACTTCAGCTAAATTCTTTTGTTACGGGAGCTCTACTAAATACGCATAGAGGTGTAGGGTAGCATATAGTCGGCCCGCCCGACTTTTGACTTTTCCTTACTTTTTTTTTTTTTGAGATCTTGCTTGGAATTTTGCTTGTAAAAAATAACTTAACTAAAATAAGAAAAAAAAAAACATTAAGTTAGGCAGCCCGGAACTATTAATACCCTCCACCATTGGTGAAGAAAACATTTTTATATAAAAGTATCAGAATTCAAACGTGTTCCACTTTAAACAACAAATACCAGTAAGAAGTTCTACATAAAGAGGTCAGCTGAAAATTTGCACCTTCGATTGGCAACCAGAACTCAAGCACCGCCATGATGATGGTGTAGGCCGCCATAACAGCCGATGGTCGCTCTCCGCTCGTATTAATCGACCTTGGCATCAACATAAATGCCAAATATTATTGCGAGGAGGGTGTATTAAAGCCTTAGGCACGCAAACATTTTGGCCGCTGACCTTGGACATTCTAACAGGACTCAGCACTATCGCTCTCAGCACGATGCTATTTCAGATATTTTTTGCTTTCATTCAATAAAATTAAAAAAAATAAAATTATGGCGTTTGATTTTGTTGCAGTTTTTTTTTTATCTCACCCTTTATATAATTTATGGGGTCTACTGTGGATATTTAGCTAGGTTACAAACGGAATGACAAATTTAATATATCCTCCTTTTCAAGGTGGAGGGTATAAAAATATATATTTTTTTACTATCAGCCACTGTGCCTATTTAGTGGCACAATTTTTTTTTTTGTAATTAAATAATGCACATAATAATGTACATAACTGATTTTTATTGACTTCTTTCTCTGTGTATTTGTGACGTATGTCAGAAGTGGAAGTTGTGTTCTTCACCATCAGTTTTTTATTTTATTTTTATTTTTATTGATAAATAATGTTGGCGTATGATAGACATCGGCAACAACAACTCTGAATGCAAACACTACTAGAACAACACAACAACATTTAAACACTTCAAATAATTTGTAATCAGCCAAAGAATAGGAAAGAATTCCTTTCACATACAACTAAACGCAATAACAATGTGGACGTTTGAAATGTAAAGAAAACAGATTACGAACTCTATTTAACTTCTCTTTCGAGTAGTGTTGCCATTTTTTTATTGATTTTGAATTTAATACTCTTCCGGTATGTTTGATAAAACTTGTCGTTTATAAAAGACAAACTGTTTATAATCGGTTTTTTTGTTTTACTAACACATTCTTACTGGGTGGAATGTTTTACTAACTGTATAGAATTTTTTGAAAGAGAGTGCATGATAACATTTTTATACCCTCAGCCATATGGCTACAGAGGGTATATATCATTTGATACGGTCAAAACGTGCCTAGTCGAAATAACGGTTTTAGACCCTAGGTCTCTTTGGACCAAATCCGTTTCAGAACATTTGGAGTCGATCTAGCGATGTCCGTCCGTCCGTCCGTCCGTCTGTCTGTCTGTCTGTCTGTCTGTCGGCTGGTGCGCACGATAACTCTTGAAGGGAGTATCCGATTTGGTCCAAACTTGATACATCGTAATATTTTTGTCAAACTTAGATCGAGTTCGGAGATGGGCAATATCGGTCCACTCCTTCTGGTACCTCCCCCACAAAAGGTCGAAATTTTCAAAAAATTTATTTTTTGCACAGAAAGAGAAGCGATAAACCGATTTTGCCCCAACTTTGCAAATCTTAATATTTGCGTCAGTGTTAGGTCAAGTGTGAAAATGGACAATATCGGTCCACTCCATCAAGTACCTCCCCCACAAATGGTCAAAATTTTGAATAATTACAACTCTCATAATATGTGATGTAAGAGTCCGATTGTCTTCAAATTTCACACATGCCAATATTTATGTTAGCCCAAGGTCTGATGTTAAGATGGAATATATCGGTTCATTCCTTCTGGTACCTCCCCCACAAAGGGTCGAAATTTTAAATAATTACAACTCTCATAAAATTTGATGTAAGAGTCCGATTGTCTTCAAATTTCACACATCTTAATATTTATATTAACCCAAGGTCTGCTGTTAAGATGGAATATATCGGTCCAGTCCTTCTGGTACCTCCCACACAAATGATCAAGATTTTCAAAAAAAATAAAATATATAAAAAAATATATAAAAAAAAATATTTTCTGCACAGAAAGAGAATCGATAATCCGATTTTGTTCCAACTTTGCAAATCCTGATATTTACATCAGTTCTAGGTCAGGTGCAAAAATGGATAACATAGTTCCACTCCATCAAGTACCTCCCCCACAAAAGGTCGAAATTTTGAATATTCATCACGCTCTTAAAACACTTGAACACGATTCCATTCCAAAGAATCCGAAATAAACATCCAGTTCTCTTCATATTACACACGTCCCATTATTTCTACTAACTCAAGATCTGGTGTGAAGATGGGATATATCGGTCTACTCCTTCTGGTACCTCCCCCACAAAAGGTCAAAATTATGAGTATCCATGAAGTTCATAAAACGCAAAATTATCATTCGATTCTATTCAAACTAGGATGATGTATTTTATCTGTATTAGATGAAGTGTGAAAATGGAATACTTCGGTCCGCTGTATCTGTTACCTGACGCATATTTCCATTTTCCGAAAAGGTGCACATACCTCATATAAAGTACAAGCAGTAGTCGATATAGTCCAAATCTGTCACGTTCGTAACTCAAGGCTGAGGGTATACATCTGTCGGCAAAACCGACTGATACTATTTTACTTGTTTAATTTTCAGACAGAAAAGGAAAAGATTTATGAATGCACCTTAGGAGTGTTCGTTTACTCGATAATTTGTAAAAAATATACTGGATACTGTTTGTTTACCCAAAAGTCCAGTAAGTAAAACCGAAATGTGGGAGACATTTTTGATATTTGAGTTACTGCAAGGTTGCAAATTCTTACCGGGAAATTTTATCCAGTAAGATTTATCTAATAACGTCAGCTGTTCAATAATTACTGGTTTTGTAAAAAATAAACAAAACAAAAAAAAAACAAATTTAACCAAGAAACAAGTAAAGAAGCTGTAAGTTCGGCCGGGCCGATCTTTGAATACCCTCCACGATTTGGAACGATTTTGGTAATTTTCAAAAACATAAAATCCGTTAAAAATTCTATTAAAATTTTCAAAATACCGAATATAGCCGTTATATTGGGGTCTATACAATGTGGACCTACATAGGCATTGTTTGCATAAGCCATTACCATATTGAAATTCGAAACTTGAAATAAACGGCGAATAATGTAGCCAAAATCATCTAAATACAGAATATAGGGAGGTACTATTGGGGTTATAAAACGTGGACGTGCAAATGTAAATTTCGAGGTGTTGCAAACGGAATGACAAACTTAAGACACCCTCCATACTATGGTGGAGGGTATAAAAACAATTCAATGTATTAACAATAATGGATAAATAAAGCGTAAGTATTATTTTCATGTAGGTGTCATCAATATCATGGAAACGGCTTTTGTTTTATACCCTACACCACATAGTGGTAAGGAATTATGTCTTTGTGAATTGGTTAGTAACATAGATAAGCAAACGTGATAGACCCATATTAACTTTTAAGGATTTTCATAGAATCACTTTCTGAGTCGATTTATGTAGGTCGTATTTATTATGCGACCTACATGAAATTTTCCAAACAATATTTGAAATTGGTGAGAATCGGTTCAAATTTAGATATAGCTCCCATATATATCTTCAACCGATTTCGGGTTAATTGTGCACAAAATGACCAATATCAGTCCAATTTTTGGAACATCCGACCGAATTCTGTCTAGAAGCAAGTACATCAAATTTGGTGAAAATCGGTTCAGATATAGCTATAGCTCCCACATATATGTTCCTTCAGATTTGGTGTTTAAGTCCCTCACATTCGTAATATGCACCCCACAAGAATAATATTTGGTACCATATATCATTTACATCCCAGAAATATCTCTGTCAAATTATATCAAAATCGGTTCAGATTTAGATATAGCTCCCACATATATTTTCAACCGATTTCGGGTTAATTGTACACAAAATGGCCAATATCTGTCAAAATGAGCTGAATTTTGGCACATCCAAACGAATTCAGTCTAGAAGCAAGTACATCAAATTTAGTGAAAATCGGTCCAGACATAGCTATAGCTCCCATATATATGTTTCACATGCAATAATACACTCCACAACAAATATATTTAAACCAGACATCAGATACTGCTCGAAAATACCTCTGCAAAATTTTATCGAGATCGGTTCAGATTAATATGTGGCTTCGATATACATCTTTAACCGATTTTACGGTTATTGCTCACCATAAATGTAATATCAGCCCAAATTTAATAGAATTTTTCATAATCAACCGAATTTTAACATTTGATGAAACTCGGTCCAGTATATCTATTGCTCCAATAAATAAAATATATATTTTTATAACCCATATGCACAATACAGCAATGTTATTTGGTTCATAGTGGGTATGATCTACTTCATATGAATTCCCAATATAAACAACTCTACTAAATTCGCATAGTAGTGTAGGGTAACATATATTCGGCCCCGGCCGACTTTTGAGCTTTCCTTACAGGTTTGTTATGAAAATAAAATCAAATAAACTGCATCAAAATCTATCTGATGATAAAACTTGCGCCAAAGTTGTTTTGATGAATCAGCTGTTCTCTCTCTCGAGAGAGAGAAGAAATCGTATTTTTTCTCAATAACTTTTTACTGAGTAAATGTTATTGGGAAAGTAAACGGACGAACCAATTGTAACAATTAGATGTTGTCAAAGGTAAAATTTGAAAAAATGTAAACACATGTTTGCTGAGTAATTTCATGCAATGATACGATTACATTTTTATACCCTCCACCTTGGAAAGGAGGGTATATTAACTTCGTCATTCCGTTTGTAACATCCTTAAATATTCGTCTTAGACCCCATAAAGTATATATATTCATAATCAGCATAAAATTCTAAGTCGATTTAACGATGTCCGTCTGTCCGTCTGTCTGTTGCCCACATTATTTGACGTAGAGCGCCAAAATTTAGTAGAGCTATTTGCATTGTGTCTAGGATGGTTGGTATTGAAAATGAAATATATCGACCCACGTTCTGGTATAGTCCCCATATAACGGTACCTCCCAAAATTCGGTATTTTGATGATTTATGCCACATTTTTTCACGGATTTGTCTGAAAATTGGTATTTGTAGGTCATAACGGGTCCCTGATCGTGTGGCAAAACATTGCATGTATAGGTCTACGTTGTGGTATAGCCCCCATATAAAGGTACCTCCCGATTTTCAGTGTTTTTTTTTTCGGTTTTTTCTTTTGCCACATTTTTTCACGGATTTGTCTAAAAATTGGTATTTGTGGGTCATAATGGTTTCCAGCTCCGGTGGCGAAACATTGCATGTATGGGTCCATGATTTGGTATAGCCCCCATATAACGATACCTCCCGATATTCGGTATTTTGATGGTTTTTGCCACATTTGTTCACTGATTTGTCTAGAAATTGATATTTGTGGGTCATAATGGGTCCTAGTTCGTGTGGCGAAACATTGTATTTATAGGTACAAGTTTTGGTGTAGCTCCCATATAACGGTACCTCCCGATATTCGGCATTTTAATGGTTTTTGCCACATTTCTTCTAATGTTTATTTTACCCTAAGGTGGAGGGTATTAAAAGTTTGGCCAGGCCGAACTTAATGTTTTTTTTACTTGTTATACTCTCCGCCATGGTATGTATGGAGGTTATATTAAATTCATTATTCCGTTTGTAACTCATCGAAATAATAGTTTTAGACTCAACAAAGTATATATATTTTTGATCAGCGTAAAATAAGATAGGAAGCTGCATGAGAAATAAGATAGGAAGCTAAAATTTTGTACAGATCAGTCTTTTGTGTGCAGGCAGGTTAAGTCCGAAGATGGTGCACGATATCGAATGGTCCAGATATCGAATGGTTCCCATATAACGGTACCCCCGATAATCAGTATTTTGATGATTTTAGCAACATTTTTCAATGAAATTATCTGAAATTTTACACAAGGAGTTCTCTCTGAGTACTTTATCCCCTATCGTATATCCCCCATGTAACTGTACCTAACGACATTCGGTATTTTGATGTTTTAGTCACATTTTTAAATGGCATTGTCTGAAATTCTACACAAGGAGTTTCTGTGAGTACTTTACCCCCTGGAAGAGAAGGATACTACAACCTATGACGGAAAACAATAAAGTGGATGGAGACGTTATATGGGAGCCATACCAAAACAATTTTATATTGCAAATATTTTTATCTATTGCGAGTCTTAAATACCAAACTTGAAATAGTTTCGTGGATAAATGTGACTAGGATTAAAAAATACCGAATATCGGGAGGTACCGTTTTATGGGTGCTATTCCAAAACGTGGACCGTTTCGTTTTCAATACCAATCATCCGTGTCACATTTTAAAGCTGTGATTAAGCAATAAATCCTTATAGTGTGGGTTAATCCGGATAAAATTTGTATCTAAATGCGCTATAAGCGCACTATTACCTTGTTTGTTCTATAGTGATTCTTTTTTAAGGGATTAATTGTGTTTTGAGTAAATTGGAAAGGAATCCATTGATTAATACGAATTAAGACGTGTTTATGAAGATTTATTTAAGGTATACGCAATGGAATAGACAATTTAAATCGACTGGGCTTTCAAAAGCATTTACAACATAAACGAACGTTTAAATACCATTTAACATATGTTGTGTTTTAATAGTCATCGTTCTTGAGCGATATCCAAAATTGAAAATCAACGGCAACACTCCCTTTGACGTCTGTCCGTTCAAGAAGTAAACAACGAATCAAATCGTCAATAATCAAATCAATTGTTTTCCACAACTGTCGTTTGCTGATAATGAACAAAATAAAAGGTGTAGTGTTTTTTTTTCTCTCCCTCTCTCTCTCTTTCTTGGCATGGGCAAGCAAAGCACATGAATGGAGATAACTTTCCATTGTTGTTTTTTTTTTTTTCAATAAATTTTTATTAAAGTATTTGAAAACATTCGAATGTAATTAATTTGTTAAAATATCTAATTTAAAATGGGACTGCTGTAAGGGCAGCAGAGCGATCGCGTATATAAAACGACAACTTCCGTGTAAGATTTTGAAAACTGAGTATAAATTCCTCATTGTGGTCTTTAATACTATCTCTATTTATGTATTTTTCTTAGGTGGGATATTGTTGATTGCGACTTAATATCTAATGTTTTCAATTACCACTCCTTCGTGTAGTATATTTGTATAAATGATATATTGTGTGGGCTTCTGTCTTAAGAACAATATCGTGTTACATTTATTTTAACCTTAAACCAATTTCCCTTGGTAGTTTTGTGAGTATTTTTTTTTTTTTAATCAAGCCGAATTCTCCCAAGGTTAACAGAAACAAAATATTGGCACATGTCGGGTAAATGCTAAAAAAGAAAGCGAAAGCATAATGTCATCAGAGTCATACTTCCGAACAACATTTTGATGTAGAAAAATCTCTTCTTGTAGCAATTATCTTCCGGTTCAAGAAATGAAGGATAACAACTAAAAAAGCAGCTAAGTTCGGACGGGCCTCTCAAATGAAAACCGTGCATAGACAAATTTCCGTCATAGGTTGTAGTACCCATCACGATCCTTAAATATGAAATTTTAAAAAATTCCGATTAATGATGCAGTAAAATTATGAAAATGACGAATATCAAGAGGTAGCTTTATATTGGCGCTATACTAAGACGTGGACTTCCATTCCATTACGAACTTCAAATAAGAAATTTTAAAAAATTCCGGTAAATACTGTGGATCAGTATACTAAGATCATCAAAATACTGAATATCGGTGGGGTACCATTGTAGGCGAGGTATGTGATATCGTGGACCTATATAGACAATTCTATTCCAAGGAACTCCTTGCGTGAATTTCTAAACAATTCCGTTGAAAAAAATTGGCTACAAACATCAAAATACAGAATATCGGAAGATAACGTTATATTTGGGGCTATAAGAAGACGTGGACCTACATGTCAATTTTCGGTCACAAATGGTAGTACCTGATAGGAACTTCAAATACGAGATTTGAACCAAATCCGGTTAAAAATGTCGCTAAAATCAACAAAGTACCGAATATAGGGAGGTATCGTTATATGGGGACTATACGATATAGCCCCCATATAACGATACCTCCCGATATTCTGTGATGATTTTAGCGACATTATTAACCGGAATTGTTTCAAATTTGGTATTTGAAGTTCGAAATGGATACTACAGCCTAAGACAGAAAATTGTCTGTGCAGGTCCACGTTTTCGTATATCCCCCATATAACGGTACCTTCCAATATTCGGTATTGTGATGATTTTAGGGTCATTATTCACCAGAATTGTTTCAAATTACGTATTTAGAGTTCGTAATGGGATCTACAGTCTGTGACAGAAAATTGTCTGTGCAGGTCCACGTCTTCGTATAGCCTCCATATAACGGTACCTCCCTATATTCGGTATTTTGACGATTTTAGGTACAATACTCACCGAAATTGTTTGAGATGTTGTATTTGAAGTTCGTAATGGATTCTACAGCCTGTGACAGAAAATTGTCAATGCTGCTCCAGGTCTTCGCACAGCCCCAATATAACGGTACCTCCCTATATACGATATTTTGATGATTTTAGCTACATTATGGACCGTTTATTTCAAGTTTCGAATTTGAATTTGGTAATGGCTTATTACAAACAATGCCTATGTAGGTCCACGTCGTATACACCCCAATACAACTACTATCTTCGGTATTTTTAAAATTGTAACATACAGGCATGTCACAGAATGTAAAATCGTTCAAGAGTGAAAACGAAAACGGTTTTAGCTTCTCTAAAAAACGGAAAACGCAAAAATTTTGCGTTTTGATATCACTTTCAAAAAGCAGGGTGAAATTGAAATGTTTAGTGATTTTAACGTAAAAAATAAACAGAAGACACATACATTTAACAGAAAATATTGTATTAACCAAATTCTCTTAGAATGAACATGTTTTTGGAATTTATTTTACAAAAAATCTATTATTTTTCTAATCCATGATGAAAACGCAAAAAAATATGCAGAAACTCGTCAAAAACTGTTTATTTAATTTATTTTATACTTTAGAGGCAAACACCGAAACGTTAAACAGGACAAAATTTTTATCAATTTTATGGATAAACATCACGATATTGCCAGGGGCTATGTAAAAGGTGATAAGGTTGTTGTTGATTCTCTATGGACGGAATTGACAGCTTTGCTGAATAGTTCAGGTCCACCAAGTAAAACCTGTAAAGAATGGAAGAAAATTTGGTCAGATTGGAAAGGAAATGTTAAGGCGAAGATGTGCCATAATAAAAAGGACTTGCGAGGAACTGGTGGTGGTGATATCAATCAATATGTTTTCAGTGAACACGAGAACAGTTTAATCAGAATTTGCGAATTGTATAAAAGCGTCGATGGAGTTGGTGGTGCAGTAAGCTTTGCGGATTTTGTTCTGAAAAAGAAAACTTTGATTCGGCATCATCTACACATATTCCAAGAACTCGAAAATCAAGTCAATTAGTTTTAAGTGAATCTGAAAACGAAGAGCTTAATTTTTCACCCTCAACTTCAAAGCAGACCACTTCGATTTTAAATAAAAAAGATAGACCAAGATCATGCATTCCAGCTGCTTTTAAAAATGTTTCTACATTGGCAATTGATCCAAGAACACCAACATTGGAAGAAAACCGTTCGCGAACATCTGTAGAAATAAATTATTATTAAAATAAATTTGAAAATAACTCATTGCTGGCGGATCCTTACTCTGCATTTGAGTGAGATAAAGGATCAGATGCGTTCCTCAATGTCCGGCGACGAATTTTTTCAGTAGACCGCTGATTTATTTCTTCACCCATTACAGCAAGTATTGAAGCCCCTGGCATTTTTACTTTTGGTGTTTATATTATAAAAACAATTTAAACTCCTTTTTTAATTGTCAATAATTTGTTTACGACTTTTTTTTTCATGGAGTTACCATATTTTTATTTCAAAAATGTGAAATGATTTTTTTCCGGATTAGTCAAAACGTACGAGTGCTGAAGAAGCAAAAGCAAATCGTAACGATTTGGAAAAGGTGAAATAAATCGATTTCGTAAAACTTCTGTGACATGCCTGATAATTTTTTAAGGATTTTATTTTTTGAAAATTTCCAAATTTTGGAGGGTATTCAAAGTTCGACCCGGCCGAACTTACTGCTTTTTAACTTGTTTTACATAGTATCAGGATTTGCATTACACATTTATAACTGCCCCAGTTGTCAGTCTCTTGGCAAGAGAGGTGAGGAGTCTCAATTTTCTTCAACTCGCTCACCAACAAATTGACAAATACGGAAAATATAATTACCCAATGTAGATCAGGCGTAACAAATATTTATTCCAATAAACTAGTTCCAGAATTTGCTTTACAAATGTAGAAAGCATTCGTATTATTATATTTTGTTTTATATGGATGTCTGATAAAGTCATCAGTGTATATCAAAGGTATGTTTGTCAGCCCAATTGCTTACTGTTTTGATTTTATTGTTTGCTCTGATAAAAAAGAAATTTGATCGATAAATTCCAATTATCAGGTCAATCGTTGTGCGTGTGTTATGGTATGGCGTGTTAATTGTTCTTGACATTAAACGTGATTTTTTTTTTTTTTTTTTTTTTTTGGTGAAACATATTTCCGAATAAGATATCAGATATGTATACAGTGGCGACATTTTAAATAGCACGCTTAGTGGAAAAATTTTCACACACCTTTTGCTATTTTCTTTCTGCAATTACTCAAATTCTTTTTACAGTTATTTTTTAGAAACATGTTGTTGTTAATATACAATGTAAGCTTAGTCAAAAAATAAGTTTATTTTTAGAAACTGAAAGTTTTTGATTCTTTCAGTCTGTATTCGCCGACATTTTAAATAGCACGTGCCCTAAGATAATTAAAAAAAAATATATTTTTTTATTAAATTAAACGCTGATAAAGAAAAAAAGGTATACAGTTGAGAATAATTTATTTTTCACAAGATAAAATATTACTATTCCTATAGAATGGGGCGTGGTCAACACTCAAATCCAATCTTTCGAAGATTTGTCCTCCAATACCGCAATGACGGCCTAACATTTTCCGAAATATCGAAAAAACTAAATTGTTCGAGAAAAAAAGTTTATAACGCAATTAAACATTATGAAAAGAATCAATCTTTTGAGAGCATCACACGAAAAAGATCCAGAATAACGTCGCAAAGGACGGATCACTTAATAGTTAAAATGAGCAAAAGTGATCCTTTTTTAACTGCACCGAGGATACGGGAACAAATTCAAGAACAACTGGGAATAAACATATCAACAAGTACAATAAAGAACAGATTACGAGAAAATAATTTGTTTGGGCGCATTGCCAGGCGAAAACCACACGTGTCCCAAAAAAATCGAATAATTCGAGTTAATTTTGCCAAGGTCCATTTAGAAAAACCCCTTTCTTACTGGAATAATGTACTTTTCACGGACGAATCTAAGTTTAACCGCTTTGCCTCGGATGGAAAGTCATACGTAAGGCGAAATATAAACACAGAATTTGATCCAAGATACACGACAAAAACCATCAAACACGGTGGAGGAAGCGTGCTTGTTTGGGGAGGCTTCTCGTGGTACGGTGTGGGTCCTATAACACGAATAGAAGGTATAATGGACCAATTAGCTTACAAAAACATTTTAATGAATATAATGTTACCATACGCTGAGGAAGATATGCCTCTAAAGTGGAAGCTTGTACAGGATAATGATCCCAAGCACACGGCTAAGTCCGTTAAAAAATGGATTTCTGATAATAAAATTGAGGTAGTACCATGGCCAGCCCAATCTCACGATTTAAATCCCATCGAGAATCTATGGCACGATGTTGATAAGAGAATAGATCGTTCTAATGCTACAAATATGAACATTTTATGGACTGAAATCCAAAAGGCATGGTATTCCATCCCTTTAGAAAGATGTCAATCGCTGATTCAGTCAATGCACCGTCGATTCACAGCCCTTGTTAAAAATAAGGGATTTCCTACAAAGTACTGATGGTATTAACAAATTTAAATTTATTTAACATATAATAAAATTGAATTAATCATAAGTTTTTAATGAATTTTAGATGCACTATCATGTGTGCTATTTAATTTGTCGTGAATAAAATCGTTTTTTTTTGTTAAAAAATTATGTAAAAATATGTATGAACACAAAATAAGAAAATGAATCACTATTAATTAATTAACAACAATATATGTAACTTAAATATAATAAAGGTTTTTAATTTTTTCGTACCGATTGAAGGAAAATTATCATTTATTCCTCTATATATGAAACGTGCTATTTGAGATGTCGCCACTGTATATCTGAGATCAATATCGAATAATTTTAGAACTGCTGTCAAACGTTCTCGGGACATTTGCATATTTGGCATCTTAAGAATTCAAGTCTTTGACTGACCTACCTAGGCAAAATTAGCATGTTATCATTCTGCAAATTGAAAGAGCGTGTAAGTGTATGTTTATTTACTGATTACGCATAAACCTCTGTGGTCACAATTACTATCAATTTATACGCAACAAATTGCTTTGTTTATTGGATTTATGACTAATAGCCTGAATTTCTAAAGCAATTGAAAGGTTTCATTCGCCTCCTATTCGAAAGAAATGTAGTTCCTTTTCTAGTAACGATATATTTCTACTCGAATGTTGACTAACATCGACAACCCGAAAGAAAACCTAAGCATTTGAGAAATTCTTAGGTTTACTTGAAAACGAATGCCAAATTCAATCACTTTTATACCCTCCACCGTAGTATGGAGGGTATATTAAGTTTGTCATTCCGTTTGTAACACCTCGAAATACACATTTTAGACTCTACTAAGTATATATATTCTTAATAAGCATAAAATTCTATGTCGATTAAGCCATATGCGCCTGTCTGTCTTTTGTAATCACTCTAGCTTTCGAACGAATTGAAGTAGATTGATAAAATTTTGCTCAAATGAATGTTATGTTTGCAGGACTTTTGATATTGAAAATGGGCCATGTAGGTTCACGTTTTGGTATAGCCCCCATATAACGGTATCTCCCAATATTCGGTATTTTGATGATATTAGCGTCATTATTCACCGTTTATTTCAAATTTCGAATTTGAATATGGTAATGGCTTCGAAAGAATTGAGATAGAAGGCTAAAAATTTGAACACATGTTTATTTTGCCAGCAGGCGGGTTAAGTTCGTAAATGGGCCATGTACGTCCACGTTTTCATATAGCCTCCATATAACGGTACCTCCCTATATTCGGTATTTACACGATTTTAGCGACATTATGCACCGGAATTGTTTCAAATTTGGTGTTTGAAGTTCGTAATGAATACTACAGCCTAAGGCAGAAAATTGTCTACGCAGGTCTACGTCTTCGTGGAGCCACCATATAACGGTGCCTCCCTTTATTCGGTATTTTGATGATTTTAGCGTAATTATTCACCGGAATTGTTTCAAATTAAGTACTTATAGTTCGTAATGGAAACTACAGTCTGTGACAGAAAATTGTCTATGTAGGTTCTTGTCTTCGTATAGGCCACACATATCAGTACCCACTATATTCGGTATTTTGAAGATTTTAGGTACAATACTCACCGAAATTGTTTGAAATGTCGTATTTGAAGTTAATAATGGAAGCTACAGCCTGTGACAGAAAATTGTCTATGCTGGTCCAGGTCTTCGCACAGCTTCGATATAACGGTACCTCTTTATATACGATATTTTGATGCTTTTAGCTACATTACCGTTTATTTCAAGTTTCGAATTTGAATATTGTAATGTCTTGTGACAAACAATGCCTATGTAGGTCCACGTCGTATACACTCCAAAATAACTACTATCTTCCGTATTTTTAAAATTGTAACATAATTTTTTAAGGATTTTATTTTTTGAAAATTTCCAAATTTGTTCCAAATGGTGGAGGGTATTCAAAGTTTGCCCGGCCGAACTTACTGCATTTTAACTTGTTTTACTTTTTTTTATATAAAAATGAAATTAGTTTTTTTTTTGTTTTTAAAAAGCAAATAATATAATAATATATATAATAAATTTTGTTGTTGCAAAATGGTCTGGCTTTATCCCTTTATTGTTGTTTTTATAAAAACAACGTTTGTTTATTAGTGGAGAACGATCGTAATGTTTACCAGGGGGTAAGGCAGGGAATACCTAGGTTTCGGAAAGAGCCACCAATCCTCATCAGTTCCCTTGTTTTTGTCTGGGATATTCTCCCCAGAAGTTATTTTAAAAATAACTTCTATGACAAAAAACATTTTTTACCCGAGTGACGAGATCGTAAGCTCAATAGAAGAGGAAACCTAGGTATTCCCTGCCTTACCCCCTGGTAAACATTACCATCGTTCTCCACTAATAAACAAACGTTGTTTTTATAAAAACAACAATAAAGGGATAAAGCCAGACCATTTTGCAACAACAAAATACTACGGTATCCCGAACAAACAAGCCACACTGTTCTATTATATATAATAAATTTTAAAATTTATAGGGCAGTCATTCTCTTTGTAATTTCAGTTGCTTCAGTTTTGGCCACCGTGTATATTGTATCGAATTAATGCCGTTAGAAAAGATTATTAAACTATTTCTACATATTTTACGACCCTTTTGTTGAAATATTACTATTGCGATTTAATTTCTTCAACACCAATGTTGCTTTTGTAAAGATGCTACTTGTTGCAATTCAGGCATAGCCCGCACTTAAGCAACATGACTGCAGTTAAACATTTCTATAGTGTTGACTCACTTTTGACGTTTAAAAATAAGGTGATCTTTACAAAGGCCTAACGTATTATTTCTGACCGCATATTTCCTCATGCATCATATCTTTAATAATTCAGTTAACGAGCATGGACTAAAAAGTCCCCCATTTAAGGTGGAAATTCGAAATATGGTACGGCATCTAGGAATTTTAATGCAAAATGTCAATTATCTTCCTTTTTATACCTCCACCATACATAGTGTGGAGGGTATATTAAGTTCGTCATTCCGTTTGTAACTCATCGAAATAATCAACAAAGTATATATATTCTTGATCAGCATAAAATTCGAAGCCGATTTGGCGATGTCCGTCTGTCTGTCTCCCTGTTGTAATCACGCTATCATCATATAGCCCCATATAACGCTACCTCCCTATATTCGGTATTTTGTTGATTTTAGCGACATTATTGACGGGAATTGTTTCAAATTTGGTATTTGAAGTTCGAAATGGATACTACAGCCTAAGACAGAAAATTATCTGTGCAGGTCCACGACTTCGTATAGCCCCCATATAACGGTATCTCCCTATATTCGGTATTTTGCTGATTTTAGCGACATTATTGACCGGAAATGTTTCAAATTTGGTATTTGAAGTTCGTAATGGATACTACAGCCTAAGACAGAAAATTATCTGTGCAGGTCCACGACTTCGTATAGCCCCCACATAACGATACCTCCCTATATTCGATATTTTGCTGATTTTAGCGACATTATTCACCATTTATTTTAAGTTTCGAATTTGAATATGGTAATATGGCTTCTTACAAACAATGCCTATGTATGTTGGGGTCAACGTCGTATAGACCCCAATATAACGGCTATAAACGGTAATTTTAAAATTTTAACAGAATTTTTAAGAGTTTTATTTTTTTTTTAATTTCCAAGTTCGTTCCAAATGTTGGAGGCTATTCAAAGTTCGGCCCGGCCGAATTTTCTGCTTTTTTTACTTGTTAAATTTGATTTTAGCATTTTCATACAAAATATACTTCACTTCACAAAAGTTGAATATTTTAGTGAATTGTTTATTTTATTTATAAAACACTATTCCACAAATATACACATCACTGCATATAATATTTCTCATATATTCTATTACAGAACGTTTACAGCCTGCGTCAAATAAATGATCCTCATGAAAGAGGTTAACCAGGCAAAAATCACCAATACAAACATACTATTTGCCATATTTTTGTGCTCATCGCTAATCGCCATTTGTAGTAACATTTAATTTCTTTGACTAATTCACAAAAACGTATTACTTTTCACACAACCCTCGTATATTTACTCATATCAAGCATGTACTAGATTATTTTTTCGAGATTGTCTTCATACGAACGAGTTGATTACTTTCTTTCGATTAAATACCACTGAGGATATTTATGCCATCACATGTTGCATTATCGACAGTCAAGAATCACGCACTCTCACACTACTCGAATTATTTGACGTTTTTTGTTTTTTTTTTTTTTTCAACTTTAATTAGATCATCGAGGGATTTATTCGAATACTTTTTTACATTTATAATTTGACGAGGCCAACAATGGCTACGAGTTTAATTACTCATCAATTTTTGTATCGGAACTGCTGATAAGCGATATACATAAACAGAAAGCGGTTATAAATTTATATTTGAATTGCTGTTGTTGTTATTGTGATATTTGAAAATTGAAAAAGAAAAAAAAAACTAATGAAAATAGGCTGGTATTGGAATTATCTTTACGTTTTCGTTTACTTAGTCAACGGCGCTAGGGCAAGTGGCGGAAACAATTTGTACACTTCGTTTGTTTTACTTTCCGAAATTTCCGTAGAACCGTTAAGAGCGACAGCTCACAATACACTGTTCTTATTCGAAAAGTTGGTAGTTGAGACAGTTAGCGTTTCAGCGTCGTAGCTCCTGTTGAGTATCATTTGTTAAAACGAAAAAATCTCTTTGGTTGTGTAGCTGTGGCCTTATCAGTTGTCTTGACTATAAGATATTGGTCTGACATTGGATACCCTATGAATGCACCTTTTGTGAACTAGGAGTTCGCATTCTTTTCATTTTTAATTGCAATTTTAAAGGGGAAAAATTCTTAAAAATATTTTATACAGATCGACGGTTATGATAATTCTTAACAAATTCGATAAACACAAACCCTGAGACTTATGGCTTGTACCTTCAGACTTACCAATAACAAATGCAATAATCTGCTTTTTTGACATTTTTCTCCCAACATTTTTATATAAAAAATCGACTACAATTCTTTTTCTTAACCCCTTGTGACGGTCATTGTTGTCTCTTATAATTTTACATGTATATGCCATGCCGCGATGTCAAGCTGTTAAGGTGCAAGTACATAAAAAGCTAGGCATATTAATGTCCAATTATAATGGAAAACGACGGCAAGATTTTAGTGCGGCTCTGTAATCCCTTTATGAAATGTCACAAAATATGCCTAGCCATGACTACAAGCTTCTTATGTACTTACACCTTTAATGTATCATAGCAAGAGTCTTCATATTACACATTAACTCCAGAACTACAAAAATGTTAAAGTTATTTCTGCGATAACCGATTTTTGCTTTCATTTGATATAAAAAAGGATTCTTACAGGCTCTGGAACTTATGTCAATCTATTTTTCCATACTTACCTTTATCTTTTTATAGCATACCTTTAGAAAGTCACCAGAATTGAAATACAATTTTCATAGTTTAAATATAGTATTGTATTGAATATACTTTATAATAATTATACTTTATTTACATATAGCAATGCTGTGAAGTTTTAACATCGTTGTTGCGCCTAAAAGTATGCTACAAAACATGCTAAATATTAAATGTGAGAAACCATGGTACAATAAGGAGGTAGAACAGCTTCGTTAAACTAAAGAAATACAGGCCTGAGGCTATGCCCGCTTCCATTGTCCATTTCAAAAATGAGTCAAATAGAGCGAAAAATGAATGAAATGTCTGGATGTTCTCTCAAAAATATGATTCTAAGTGTTCAATCTCTCAGTTACATGACAAATCTGGTTAATATTATTAATGCGCGTCCCGCAATTTAAGTTTCTTCCAATCATTGCTTTTCGAAAATATTTTTTTTTTTATTTTTCAAAACAACAAATACATACACAAAATTGGCAGAAGTCGGGCACACTTAGAAAAAAATTGTGATCAGCTGGGAGCTCTACCTTACCTTTTTATTGTACCATGTGAGAAACTTACTTTACGTATGATTCTAACATCATGTCCCAACTAGGACAACGTGTTTACACATTTTAGTATGAGGTACTTCGAAGGTACTATTCATTGCTCCATAAGAATGTTTACTCAACTTCAAAGAAATTAGAAAAAATATAACTCTTTGCTGGAGTCTTCTATTGGCAAATAGACTTATGCATATGCAACAGTGGGTTTTGTTTATTTTTAATTTTGATAAAAAAAATTATATTGGGGAAAACCAGCGAAACAAGAGTAGCATTTCAAGGTTATTCCACAAGATATAATCTAAAATAGTAGGACAATGCAATTTTATCCCAATGTGTTGCCCATTAATGTCGAAAATATGTATTTATTTTGCAACCGAATTTTAAATAATTTCAAATTATTGTATTTTTTATTTAAAACCATACACACACATACACAAAATGTGTATATATTTTGACAGAATAATGGCACCAAAAGAAACATTTATTATTTAGGGGGTAGCTTTGTTCTACCTTCTGTTATTGTGCCATGGTACTGTTCTAGTTTCTTGAGTTAATATTTCTCGTTGTTTTCGGTTTTGCATTTTACTATTTCTCGCTCTTTTATTAATTCTGTCTTGATTGAAACCCGCGTCGCAGTGGTCGTTAGCGGAACATTGCGATATGTTCCATTCGGCAAATATTGAAAAATGTAGTCAATGTAAAGCCATTGAAATTCCAAATGTGCAAGAACTTAAACCGCAACAGTAAGAAAATAGACCCAAAAGAGCTAAAGAGTTACTTCGCTTGGCCGAAAGTGGTGAACTGCCGAATTTGGTTTTCTCCGATGAGAAAACATTCATTGTCCAGCAGTTTGTAAAAAAAAACAAAATGATCGTGTTTACTTCATCGGTGACTTAAGTCAGTCAAAAAAGCGTTTTACGTATTCTCACGTTCAATTCACGTGGCTTTTAATTATACCATGACATATGATAGATAATTTCTTCAAACCCTATTTTTTCAAAAAAAAATGTCACTCGTTTTACATAGAAAGTTACAGCATTTATTTTAAAATTACCTAAAAAATTATAGATGAGTTCTAATATGAAAAGGGGTTGCCATTTGTCAAAAAAAGATTACCCTTCTAATTATATCATGGATATTAAGGCTAGGACAGACCAAGGCTTAAATCTGGACTTCAGCGTGAAAATATAACACCGTTGCCACTTGTACCTGGCAACAGGGTTGTATTTTCACGTTTCGACAACATCTCATTGTCAAAATGTTTATTTATAAATGTATTATATACACAAATCAGAGACAAAATAAATTACAGAAAATGCAGAGGTGGAAAATTTTTTCATGACTTTATCTTCTTAATTTTACTTTGCTTTGGACATTATACAAAATATCTTTACATCTTTGCCAGAGTCAACCGTGATAATTTGCAAATCACAATAAACTCACTTAAAACTTAAAAATCAGTAATTTTGAAACAACATTGGTATCTATCGGTAAGTCTTAACAACTACTTTGATTTCGACGCTACCTTACCGATAAATTTCATTAATTACCCATATTATATGCAATTTATTTTAACCAACTTTTGTGGGTAACTCAAAAAAAGAGTTAAGGTAAGAATACATAAAACGCTTTTCTGACTAGCTTAAGTCATCGGCTGGATTCTTCGGAAAAGAACAAAGGAGCCTAGGGCCGAAATCGAACTAAGTCAACCTAAAACTTCTTTGTTCCTCTACTAAGAAGCCAGTCAAAATAACTTTTTATGTACTTTCACCTTTAGAGAATCACACTACTGGATAAGGATTTTAATGTAAATTTAATGTAAATGTATATTTTAAATTACGTTTCATGATATCACAAAAAAAAAAAAATGGAAGAAAATAGTTTTCCTTTCATAGAACAAGAATCGCACCCCAGGCTCGCAATTCTTGCCCATGAAATGTAATATTAAACCTTTTATTAACGAAAGATATGTAAAATATGTTGAATTTCTTTTATTACAAAGTAAACGATTGTATTTTATTTTATTCTATATTTTTATTTTTTTATTCAACAAAGCAAATATGATGACATGACACATGGAAACGTGTACAGCTATTTCTTCCCTTTCACTTCTTCGCTGCGTACGTAATTCTTAAGCTGGAAATACGTAAAGCGCTTATCTGGCTGGCTTAAGTCATCGGCTGGCTTCTTCGGAAATGAACAAAGGAGCCCAGGGCCAAAATCGAACTAAGTCAACCTAAAACTCCTTTGTTCATCTACGAAGAAGCCAGCCGATGACTTAAGCCAGCCAAATATGCTCTTTATGTATTTCCGGCCTTAGAACGACAACGTTGTTCGAATGCCATTGGAAACATGCTATTAGATATAATCCACATTCGAAAAGAACAACCGAGTACCAAACTAACAGCAATTTATCAATTATTCAAAAGTCGAACTATGAAACCCTATCTAAATGACAGCTGTGTAAAAATAATCCTGAGAGGAAAAAAGTAAACACGCAACGCAGCAAATCAACAAAGGACTAAATATTTTTGGAGTTTTCCGGAATATTTAATCATCGGTGAAGTATATCACGAGTTAGGTGCCCTAAGAGGCGTACAGAACATTTTGTATTGTCGATTTTCAGTTGCCGGCTTAGGTGGAGATGTCGGCATTTACCGAGACAGCTTTTCTAAAAAAGTTGGCAGAGCTCAATTCAAGTCAGCAAAGCATCCAGACATTATCCCTGTGGCTGATACATCACCGCAAACATCATGCCAGTATTGTTAAGACTTGGTTGCGTGAATTGCATGGAGGTAAGTGGGGAATTCCCGATACGACGTGACAAACCGCATCGCTAACGGCCACTTTGTTTTTCTAGTACCCGAACCAAAAAAATTGACATTCATGTATTTGGCCAACGATGTTATACAAAATAGCAAAAAGAAAGGTCCCGAATATGGTAAGGAATATATGAACGCATTGCCCAAAGCTTTTGCCCACATTGGAGAAACATGCAGTACCGAAAAACTGTTTGGCAGTTTGGGACGCATTCTTAATATATGGGAAGAAAGAGGTGTTTATGATTCGAAAATTATTGATGATTATCGAACTCGCTTGAATTGCAAAAAGGGCTTAGACAACACGGCTACCTCTGCTGGAGCGGACGAGAGACGTGAATCGAAACGTAAACATGAGGATAACAAACATCGTTCCAAAAAGACTCGTCCATCACCTTCGCGTGTAGAAGAGAAAACATCGAGTAGTAATGTTTTGGAACACAATGGGGATGGTGATAATAGTCCCTATGTTCCATTGGGAGAACCACCCGAACCTGAAGATCTCATTAAAGCACTGATTAGCATTGAAAATTCTGCCTCAAGTGATGCTGTTGTTCGTGAACGAATTGCCAATCTGCCTCCGGAAATATCTGAAGTCAGTTGCCTATCTAAATTGGAGGACAAGGAGGCTGCTCAAAATTTAGCTAAACAGGTGTGTAACACATTTCATAATCGATAACGTTTTGTATAGAGTTTAACTTATCTGAAACTTTTCATTGCAATGTATTGTAAAGTTACAGCATTAAATAGTAACGGTTTTAATCCCTATTATAAAAACAGTTTGTGCTATATCCTTTGTAAAAATAATATATGAGACTCAATTGTTACTGTTTTATATAGCATATTTTATGTTAACTTATACTACAAAAATTATTGCATCGGTGAAATGGGTCGAGCTGGCTATGTGCATGCGTCTCACAAACGCTTTATATTGTTGTAACACTCGCAATTTTTTTGGAGTCGGTCTAGTCAAAAGGGTTTTACTCTACATTCCGACCTTAATATTTATGCGACAGTCTTGATGTAGCTCAACAAACATCTTAGGAAGGCAGTTGTCTGTTCTCAAAAAAGTTTGGACAACCATTTTTTGAGTCCCTAACATTTGGCATAGCCGATGTAATTTGGTAAAGTTAATAGATTTTAATAAAATGGGTGCTTAACTTGAAATGTATGTGTATTGTAGTATATTTTCAACAAAAACCATCCAAAATATGAAAAATGAACAATCTCATTCGTAGAATGCTAAGAATGTGCCGTCTGGACCGCTTATATATTTATTTTTACATTTATATCTAAAAAGACTAATTGTAACGGAATTTAATTTTAGATGTGAAAAAAGCTTGAAAGGTACTTTAATGAAACAAGTCGGATTTAAAGTTTATTAAGATTAAATTCAAAAAGTACATTGTAACTTATAAATATGTAATTTATTAATATTTTTAACCACTTTTATTTTTTAGGTAAATGAAGCTGTTGAACTTTTGAATGACTACAATTCAAGACTTGCTGCCGAAATGGAAGAGCGTACAAAACTTGCAGTGATGTTGCGTGATTTTCAGGCAGAACAAAAGGAACTCCTTGCTCAAGCAGAAAAACGTTTAGAGGTAAGAAATATAAAGTGTATTTCTAAAGCACTGATGATTACTGAAGAATTAAGTATAAAAATATACGTTTATATAGTGTGAACTTACATAAACTGGTAGTGTAATCTTTTAAACAAGAAAAAAATAACTTTCGTCTTCTGAGATATAAACAAATTGTGTATGATTTCTCAAAGACTATAAATACTAAAATTTTTTACACTCTCAGTCATATGGCTACAGAGGGTATATATCATTTGATACGTCCAAATCGTGCCTGTTCGAAATAACGGACCCTAGGTCTCTTTGTCGATTTGGGGGTGTCCGTCCGTCTGTCTGATAATGGCAATATCGGTCCACTACTTCTGATGCCTCACCCGCAACGGATCAACATTTTGAATCGCCATGAAGATTATAACACTCGAAGTGAGCATCCGATTTCTTTCACACCCGTCACACCTCCATATTTCTATCAACACAAATTCTGATGTAAATATGGAATTTATCGACCAACTACTTCTGGTACCTCCCCAACGGCGAATCAAGTTCGTGAATTTCATCAAATTTCGTGTATCTCAATATTTCTGTTAATCATAGATCTAATATATATTTCGGTCCACTCGTTCTGGTTAAACTTTTGAGTAACAATTTTTCCTATAGAGCTGTAAATACAGGGTGATATGAAAAAACTGCAACCAACTTCAGACTGCTGTCATTTCTAAGCCACTCGTTCGAAAGCTGTTAAATTATTCCAGTGACAGCTCATTATATTACAAGCGTAGTTATTCGTGATACTGGTAGCGTAGCCAGACGTCAAGGAAGTGGACGGAAGAAAACAGCAACATCAGCAGAATTGATTCGAAAAGTAAAGAAGCGACTTGATCGAAGTCCGCTTCGAAGTGGCCGAAAAATGGCTCGTGAGCTGAACATATCACAATATTCCATTCGGCAAATATTGAAAAATGAGCTCGGGGTAAAACCATTGGAATTCCAAAATGTGCAAGATCTTACACCGCAACAGAAAGAAAATTGACTCAAAAGGACTGAAGAGTTGCTTCGCTTGGCGGAAAGTGGTGAACTGCCGAATTTGGTTTTCTCCGATGAGAAAACATTCGTTGTCCAGCAGTTTGTTGACAAACAAAATGATCGTGTCTACTTGCCGAAGAGGTCAGGTGAAAATGTGCATTTCAGGTTGGCCACCAGAACTCAAGCCCCGGCAATGGTGATTGCCGCCATAACAGCCGATGGTCGGTCTCCGCTCATATTAATCGACGTGGCATCAGAATAAATGGCGAATATTATCGCGAAAATATTCTGGAGGGTGTATTAATGCCTTGGGCACGCTAACATTTTGGCCGCTGACCTCAGACATTCCAACAGCACTTAGCGCCATCGCACTCAGCACGCGCCACCGAAGAATGTTTACAGAATAAGGTTCCATGCTTCATTTCCAGCGCACAATGGCCACCAAAATCCCCGGATACCAATCCGTTGGACTATTTTGTCTGGAGTATTTTGGAAATCAAGGTTGGCACCAAAAAGCACCAAAGTGTCGATCACCTCAAGCAAGCGCTTCGCCGGAAATGTTCCAAAATACCGCAGAGCAACATTCGGGCAGCGTGTGATGGTTTCATTGGCCGTTTGACCAATTCGAAGTAATATAAACTTATTCCAAAATTTGATGATATTTCCGACATTTTTTGCCTTCATTCAATAAAATTTAAAAAAATGTAAAATTTTTGGCGTTTGACTCTGTTGCAGTTTTTTTATATCACCCTGTAATTGTTCGATTTTATTTAAATTTTGCACATCCAGTCCAATCAATGGCACAAATCTGACACCTTGTAATATTATTATATTATAATAGACCAGATAGGAAATAGAGAATATTGGTCAACCGTTTCGTAATCTCCCCCATTAAGCGTCGACATATAATGTGATTTTATGAAGCTTATCAAAAGTAGCTTACGCTATGTTCAAAGATGTGCAGTTAACTTATTAGTCTTTTTAGCTACTTTAATTTTCTGGCCAGTTGAAGAATTAGAGCTGATTTTGTATCCGAGAATTAAAAGATAGACATTGGGTAATTTTTTCTCCTATAAGCCTAAGTCTCACACCAAAGAATATTGGCAAGTTTGGACTAAGAAAAGGATTATACGTCGGTTTCTTCTTCATTTAAGTACATTTCTGATATCTCCACCAACATCATTGAATCTTATTGCATGTAACTCTTACATGGTCAAACCAAAACCCCACAGCATCATGATTCATATGGATTCATTTTGATTGTAGCCAGTGGCTTTATAATCAGACTTAATCAGTAAAATACAACTCTTATTGCAGACAATTTGCTTTGCATAAACGCCAGGTTAATTATCTTTGAGGTTCCTACTTTAATTAATCCATTGCTTGTAACAATATGCATCACAGTCAAACATGCCAGTATTTCCAAAATTCGCAAAGTCTATATCTGTACTAAGAAATATTTTCTATTTGGTTTTTATTTTCAAGTGAAACAAAAAAAAAATCACATACGGTTCTCTAAATATGCAACCTGTTGCATTATTTATTTTTTATTATTTCTTTTCACTTACAGGAATCTAAAAAGAAAAAGGAAAAGGTTTTGGCTGTACAAAAAGAGATACGGGACCATCTCTCGAACTTGCCCGATCTTACTCAATTACCAGATGTAACTGGTGGTTTGGCTCCACTACCATCGGCTGGCGATCTATTCAGTATCCATTGAAGCTATTGTCGCGTTCTACAATGGAAATTCTATGAATTTTTTATTGAATGATATGTGAATGATAAACAACAAAATCATTATTAAGATTGACAAACGTAAAAAAGCTCTAGTTTTAAGATATTTTTGGACAAAATTTGAAATTTATTGTTAGACAAAAACCAAACAAAGCTATTGGAATTATACAAACAAATGTTGACACACATGGTTTTTTTCTTCTTTCTTTTATTCACCACTATGAATACACTCAATATACATGCATTGCATAGTATTTATTTCTTAAGATCGAAGCGATAAAATATCGTTCTAATATCCAGAGTTTAGTTACAAAAAAAAAAAAAAAAAAAAATAAATAAATAAACAAATAAATAAAAATAAATAAACATTAAATGTTGCTATAAGTAGTCATTAAATTAGTTTTCGCACTCAATATTTTTTTGTTTGTTTGTAATAATTTGTACAAAATGTTGCTGTGCATATATACACTGGTGGCCAAAACTAAAGCAACTTAAATCGCAAAGACGATAAATGTCCTGTAACTTTTACAAAAATAAACAAATCGTAATTATTTTTTCCAAATCGTAATAATAAACAAATCGTAATTCACTTTTAAGAAACTATAAAAAAAATACAAAAATAATTTTGAACGAAAAATAATATGTGGAAAACTAAAATGACCCAATTTTTGCTTGGTCAAAACTAAAGCAACTTTTGATTTTTTATTTTAAAATAATTAAATTTTGGCTAGTAGTCGATAGCATAACCATTATTTTTGATAGCAGCTGCACACCTACGAGGCATTGAATCTATAACACGCTCAATTGGGTGTGCTTTCCCAGGCACCCCGAATTGTTTAGAAAATGTTGTGCTTATTTATTTCCGATTCTCGCTTGATCTTCCTATCTACGATACTCCTAAGGTTTTCTATGGAGTTTAGGACAGGTAATTGTGCCGGCCATAACAAAACATCAATTTTTGACTCCCGCAACCAATATTTGACAAGTTTTGATACAAGTTTGGGATCATTGTCATGCTGAAACACCCAAATCAGCCGAATATTTCATTCAGCGTAAGGGAACAACCTGATGTCCAACACATCTTTGTAAACAAACCGATCCACAACTTCCTTTATTTTATGGAAAGGCCCAAATCTATAGAAAGAAAAAGAGCGCCACGCCATTTTTGACCCTCATGATTCACTGTACCTTTGCAACACTGCGGCTTGAGTCCTTAGTTTTTTAAACTTCTCACCGTAAAATTTTTCACGTCTGAGCCTTTAATATTAAACGTAGACTCATCCCAGAAATAATTTTTTTCCCATTGACCTTGATTCCACTTAATATTATCGTTTCAGAAAGCCTTTTTGATTTTTTTTGATGTCTTACGGGCATGCAGACCATCTGCCAATACTCATCTACGCACTGATCTCGAGCTTATATCCAATGATTGCTCTCTCACCAATCCAGTTGAACTCTTAAATGGTTGTTTTTTTATTTCTCTCACAATTTGTGGATCAGTACGGGCTGAAGTTTTTCACGGCCTTCATCCGTTATAGACTGTTACTACTGATCAAGTTTCAAAAAACCAACTTAGTATACAGAAATAAATATTTAAATATTTATGAAATATTTCTCGGAAATTATTTTCTGTGATATGTTGTATTGATAGTCACTGATAATTTGCTGTTTTATTCAGGTACTGTATTTGCTTCTAGCCATTTTTAAAACTTTTTTGGGCAGTACTTAAAAAACAAAAACAAATACTGTTGTAAAAAACTTCTCAAAAAGAATTTATGACAAACGAAATTGTCGAAGGAAGCAAAAAGCGATAAATATCACAGTAAAAACAACTGAAATTGCAGCGGTTATATGAATGTACAACAGAGTTGCTTTTGTTTTGTACAACCCAAAATCGGGTTAATTGACTTTACCAAACATTATTTTTTATATAAAAATGAATTTTGGTTTTAAATTTAAGTTTTTAAAAAGTAAATAAAGTACTTAATTTAAAACAAGAAAAACTTTCTCATTTTCTTTTAAAAAAGTTACAGGGCATTCATTCTCCTTGTAATTTCAGTTGCTTTAGTTTTGGCCACCAGTGTATATATAGTTATGTTAATGAAAGGCGTTAGTTATTTGGTTATATATTAAGAACCAACGCAAATGAAACTTCCAAATAGAATTGAATTGTTGAATTTTTTGCATTATCGTATCACATCATTAAATCACCTTATAGAAGTTTTCAGCATGTTTAGCTTATTTTTGAGATGACTTTAAAATTTAAATTCCCGAATTTTAAACATAAAATATTTTTTTGTGTAACAATCTTTTTAATTGGGGGAGTCAAATTACAATATTTCGTCTCAAAAACAAGTTATATAAGCTGCAAACTTATATATACCTTTTATACCCTCCATCATAGTATTGAGGGTATATTATATAGAGTCAATGTCAATTAAGCGATGTCCGTACGTCTGTGGCAATCACTCTAGCTTCCGAACGAAATGAAGTAGGTTGATAAAATTTTACTCAAATGTATATTATGTCTGCAGGACTTTTGGTATTGAAAATGGGCCATGTAGGTCCACGTTTTGGTATAGCCCCGTACAACGGTACCTCCCGATATTCTGTATTTTGATGATTTTAGCGACAATATTCACCCGAATTGTTTCAAATTTGGTATTTGAAGTTCGTAATAGATACTACAGTTTATGACAGAAAATAGTCTGTGCAGGTCCAAGTCTTCGTATGGCGCCAAGATAACGGCATCTCCCGATATTTGGTATTTTGATGATTTTAGCGACATTATTCGCCGGAATAGTTTCCATTTTGGTATTTGCAGTTCGTTATGGATACTACAGTCTATGACAGAAAATTGCCTGTGCAGGTTCACGTCTTCCTATAGCCCTCATATAACGGTACCTCCCGATATTTAGTATTTTGATGATTTTAGTGACATTATTCAAGGATTTTTTTCAGATTTCGCATTTGAATATTGTAATGGCTTATGACAATAGTTGCCTAGGCAGGTCCACGTCGTCTTTTAAAGCCTAATATAACGGCTACATTAGGTATTTTTAAGGTTTTAACAGAATTTTCAGCGGATTTTAGTTTTTTGAAAATTACCAAATTTGTTCCAACTGGTGGAGAGTACTCAACGTTCGGACCGGCCAAAATTACAGCTTTTTTACTTCAAGAAAAAAAAAAAAAAAAAAAAATATATATATATATATATATATATATATATATATATATATATATATATATATATATATATATATATATATATATATATATATATATATATAAATTAATTCAATGTTAATTTATTTATTTTTTTTAAAAATTTGTGATTGCTGCTTACTGCAAGCAATCACGTCTTTATTGGTTAAGGTTCCGGACTACAAAGTAAATAATGAAATAAAACTACCCTAACTTATACTTTGGATTCATGCACCCAGATGATACTGGACACCTGCTCGTGTTGGCGATGGAATGTTGCTGTCTGCCTGTTGGATGTTGTTGTCAGTGTTTCGGTGGGAACTGCAGTGTCAGCAAAATGACACGCTTATACTTTGGTTGATGAATTCTTTGGGTTGCTAATGTTGAATTTGAATATGTCTGGTGTTAACTCCTCCCCTCTTAAATACAATCGTCCCGATTGTTCAAAATGAATGAATATTGTAAATGCTGGATGTTTTAGTTTCTTTCGAAGTTGTAGGTAAATTTACTTCCGCAATCTCTATTTCATCTCCTGGGGCATCTTCGATTTTCAGATTATTATTTTCGGAGTTTTTTGCATATTTTCTTCTCAGTGATATTATTGTTATAGTTGTAAGGATTATTGCAGAAACACAACCGATGCCGACTGCTAAGGTACCTTTGGTTTCCATAGATCGTATTCGTTCGATGTTCTTTACGTTCAACTGTTTAAGCAGCTCCAATGATATTACTTCTTCTAATTTGTCTTTTGGACCTTTTGATTGCAAAAAGGCGGGAAGAGGTTTATTGGCACTTATTCCTCTTGAACTGTAACTGTGGCCATCGATTCTTATAGTGACGTTGAAATGTTTGATGAGATAAGTCCCGTTTAAAAAAATCTGCTCGTTGTCTACACTGATAGCGCCTTGATATTGGTTCAGCAAGAGCAAGTCCGATCCGATCTCTTCAATTGTTGGTATGTGTTCGTTGTTTATTTGGGTGCATTTCCCTACTCTACTTTTGAACAAATTAGTTATACAATTATCATTTCTTAATGAAATAAGCTTATCTCTATTACAAATTGTTATGTCGTAATTACTTTTACATTCTGTTTTTATTCCAAATAATTCTTTATTACATTCCAAAATTTTTTCGTATTCAATTTTATCAATTACATCTCCAGTTTTTATAGGTTTTATGAAATATACTTTACAAACTTCTTCTTGAGTTACAGGGATACTAAGGATGTACAAAATTTCTCGTTTATTTGTAACAATTTTTACGGATCCAAAAGTTAATAGTTCATCTATCGAATAAGTAGGAATATTATATTTTTCAAAAACAGTGTTTATTTGATCGATTTCGATTTTAGAAAGCAGAAATGAATTGACGATATTAGCTTTAGCCCACTGTATTGCAAACTCTACGTTTTGTAACTCTTTTTCAATAAAATTAAGTTTTCTTTCGATTTTGGATACTACTTCATCGTTCCACCCTTCCCTTTTTATCATTTCATTCGTCTTATTAGTTATTTCGGTTATTCTTTCCGAAATTAATTGGTTTATTATCAGCTGACTATTGTTATTTTCCAAAATATTGCCAATTTTCTGTTCTAGGATCTGAAAATCATGACTATCTGGACTGCCTGCAATCCACTTCCAAGCACTTCCTATGAAGTCTATCGATCTTTTCTCTCTGTGCGGCATCAGACGGTCTAATAGTCCATTGATGTCAATTAATTGTTGCTTCATAAATGGACGGAGAGGATGGTCTAGGTTCACGAATTTGTCTAGAATGTGTTCGGTTTCACGAGTGAGGTTTTCATACTGTTCAAGATCTATTGAATGAATTACTTTAAATGTCCCGTTCTGTTTCCTTGCTATTCCATTATGAATTGAAATGAGTCTTGCGTTCGAGTAGTCGAGGATGCTGAAGTCAGCCAGGGCGTTTCCAGGAAACAATCTGTAAAATTTAGGATTTTATTAATTTCTAATATGGCTTTTGTGAATAGCCCTTCCGCTTTCGGTCAAAATGGTGGTATTTCGGTTTTCCTTAACTATTTCCTCTTTGTAACGGTCGCTTAGTTTCGTTCCTAACCTTTTGTTGTTGCTTACATAAATTAATTGTCCGGGAATATAATCCTTAACTGGTCGTTTCTTTTTGTTATGATACGTCAAGTCGTTGGCCTGTTTCTGTCTGAGTTTGTCAACAATATTCCGTCTGGTAGTCTCTATGTCTTGTGGAGAAAAGTCAACAGTCAACAGGTCTTCTATTCACCGTGGAGTGAATCGAGTGATTGTATTCATTAACAGCCCTCTCCAGTAATTCCTCAAAATTCCTGGATGTTCCATCACTTTTCAAACATCTCATTATCTCAGCGAGGGTAGAATGAAAGCGTTCTATCTGTCCGTTAGCCTCGCTCCTGTAGGATGGGGTCGTAAAAATATTTATTCCTAATTCGTCCTTCATCATGAATAATATCGAACTGGAATTTAGAGACGGTTCGTTGTCCATTACCACATTCTTCGGAACTCCGTAAGAGAATAATAATTCCCTCAGTGGTCTTCTAATAGCCTCAGTAGATCTTCCGTCTAGTATTTTCACTTTAACGTACTTTGAGAATTTGTCAATGGAGGTCAGAACTAATTTCCTATCTGTAGAGAATATATCAATATGAATAGTATGACCTGGGTAATTTGGAATAGGCGTCTCACAAAGGTAAGGTTCATTGGGATGTCTCTCGTATTTGTTTTTCTTACACGTCGTGCACAGTTTTATAATTCGCTTTATTTTTCCCGACATCCCTGGAAAATAATAATTTTCCAAAATCTGTGTTTTGTTCTCTCTGTCGTTCCTATGGGCTCTATTGTGGGTATCAATAATTATTTTTTCCTGGTCATTTTCTGATAATATATCTTCTACTACCTTCTGAGTAAACCATTGCATTTGTACTGGCTAAAATGGAGTGGATAAATGTTCTGAATTTTTCCCATTATTTGTTCGGGTGCCTTGATTCCGTTAATTACAGACGGGTTCAAATACCTCTTCAAGATTGTTTGAAGTTTTCGTTCGTCATAATGTGGTTCAGTAATTGTGTGTCGGTGGATGCTTGGGAAAACAACATTGAACTGGTACGTTGATGTGTCATCCACACTTATGAGAAGCTGGTTCTTGAAAACATTAATGGGTGACTCAACACTGGGTATAAGGGTCTCTGGTGAGCTCTCCGCACTATGCTGTGTGGGAGTCAGTGAATTAATCGGAGTAATAGCATTATTGTCCTTCTGTACCGTTCTAGACAGAGCATCTGCTACGACATTCTGTCTTCCGGGTTTGTACCGCAATTCGTAATTATATTCCTCCAGAGTACATTTCCAGCGTTTCATCTTCGCATTGCTATTTTTGTTACTAATGGCGTAAGTGAGGGGTTGGTGGTCGGTATAAATTATAACTTTCTTCGATCCGTATAGATAATTCCTCAAGGTAGTGAGGGCCCATATGATGGCCAACATTTCCCTCTCATTTGTGGCGTAATGCTCCTCTGTTTCATCCAGAGTTCTTGAAATGAATGCAATTGGTCTTCCCTTTTGACTCAACACTGCTCCAAGAGCGACACTGGAGGCATCCGTCGTTAGGTCAAAATCTTCTCTGAAATCTGGATACGCAAGTATC
Source organism: Musca domestica (assembly GCF_030504385.1). NCBI lineage: Eukaryota > Metazoa > Arthropoda > Insecta > Diptera > Muscidae > Musca > Musca domestica. The sequence goes on along the minus strand of NW_026712296.1, from coordinate 11,311,477 downwards.
ACATCGTTTGAAACCAATGCATTTCTTAGCTCGTTGAAAGCTTCTACGGCGGAAACATCTAATGTCACCGGAATTTGACTGGAAGCTGTCTTTGGAATTCTGCCTTCCTCCCCTCTGAGGAGCGATGTCAGCGGCTTTGCTACATCGGCATATCCCCTTACGAACCTTCGATAGTAGCCCGAGAGGCCAAGGAAAGAACGAAGTTCCTTAAGTGTCTTAGGAATCGGGAAATTAAGAATGGCTTCCACTTTCTTTGGGTTGGTTTTTATACCATCCCTCGACACAATAAATCCCAAAAATTCCACTTCTTGTTTAAAGAATGAACACTTGTCCAACTGGATCTTCATATTAGCGGACTCTAGTGTTTGGAAAACTTTCTTTATGTTCTCGGCGTGTGACTTCTCGTCCTTGCCAAAGATGATAATATCATCGATGTAAACAAAACAGATTTTTCCAATCAATTCTCTGAGTATATCGTCCAGCGTTCGCTGAAATATTGCTGGCGCGTTCCTCAGGCCAAATGGCAGTCTCGTGAACTCGTACTTGCCATTGTTGATTGAGAATGCGATTTTCTGTCTATCCTCCTCCCGTAGGGGTATTTGATGGAAACCGCTTTTAAGATCAATGACCGTAAAATATTGATTCCCCCCTAGGTTAGATAGGACTTCCGTCACCTCGGGAATCGGATATTTATCCGGTATGGTGACGGCGTTGAGCTTTCTAAAGTCAACGACCAAACGATATTTTTTTCGACCAGAACTGTCCTCCTTTTTGGGCACTACCCAAATAGGGGAGTTGTACGGGGATCTGGATGGTCTTATGATGCCATCCCGAAGGAGACGACGAATCTCTTCCTCCACGACATCTTTTAATGCCATTGGGTAAGGATAACTTCGCGTATAGATTGGAGATTCGTTTTCAGTTCGGATTTCTCCAACCACAACAGAGGTGTATGTTAATCTCTCATCCGGATCTGAGAACAGGTTCCGGTGCTGCCTTGCAATATTATTGAGAGAACTCCTCTGACTTAATGATAGATGATCAGCCTCCAGCTCCAGACTATTAACATTCTGGGATATTCTCTGTCTAATGGCAATTTTCTTGCCACCTCTTACTTGGAAATAATCTTCGGAAGTATGAATTACTGCCGATAATTCCTTCAAGCTGTCATTCCCCAAAATCCCGTCGAAAGATACCAAACCAGGTAGAAGGAAGAATTTTAGTGGGACGTCATTGACGCCGAACATGTTAAGAAGAGTGTGGTGTGAAACTTCCACATCGCCGCCTACAGATTTTACGCTAAACCTATTGTCATTCAACTTGGGTCTCAGGACCAAAGTTGGTCTTATATAATTTTTACTGCTTCCTGTATCCAATAAAAAGTCTAATGTCTTCCCGTCCCTCGTTTTGACTTGAAAGTATGGCAACGAGGAACAGTTTAATCTAAAAAATTCATATCTATGAAGTTGGCTGGAATGTCATCGGGGTTACGTTCCTGGTAATCGTCCGGTATTATATCCTGTTGTCCGTAATTCCCTGTGTCATTTTCGTCTACTGGCTGATAGTCACTGTTGTCTCGGTAATCGTCGATATTTGGGGATTGGTTCTCAATATCTGGGTATTGATTATCCACGTTTACATGAAAATTACGCTGAATCTTATTCATAGGAGTCTGTACCGAAAACTGGGCAGGTCTTTTAAAATTCTGGTTCTGTTGGGGTCTTACTTGTATTGACCTGTCAATATCCATGGGTTCTGGCTTACTCTGGTTATTGTAAAATTGTGAGGGAAATTGCCTAAATTGGTTCTGAGGAAAATTCTGGGTTCCCGTATAAGGACGAGTGATTTGGTGTCCTCCCATCTGATTTCGTTGAAAGAATTGCTGAGGACGATGAGCAAATGGTTGTCCCCCAAACTGAGGACGCTGATTCTGCATATTCAAATTGTTCGGAAATGGAAAAGCTGGGGATACTCTAGGCCTATGAGTCGGAATATTTGCCAATTCTGGGTAAAATTTCGAACCAGTTGACATCCTCAATGGTTCCTGTCTATGGCCTCCCTTCTGGGCATAATCTCTCCGAAATGCCATATTGTCTAGCTTCAAACAAAGATGTAGAGCCTCTGGTAGAGATGTAGGACCCTTGACACTGAGCAGCCTAGGAAGGTCGCCGTTCAGGCCTCTTATGAAGGTATCAAGTGCCTTCTCTCGATATGTATTCGTCATGGCTCTGAGACTACCGTCGTCCAATTCCAGGCAGGAAACCTTATCCAAAATTAGAGATAGTGTTTGATAGACGTCCTGATAGAACTCTGTGACACCTCTGTGCCCCTGACACAAAACATTCATTTGGTACTCTAGTGTACCTATATCTCGTTTATCCGCGTAGTGCACCATCAGACATTTGCGTATTTTGGCCCAATCCAATGGAGTCCTATAGGATTCTAAAGCAGTATCGGCCTCACCTATAATTTTCGTACGAATTGTATGCAAAATTGCGTAGTATTTCCCGGTACCACGAAGTGATGAGTATAAATCAATCACCCTTTCGACTGATTTCCTCCAAGAGCTGAATTCTCCGGGTTTTCCCGAAAATTCCCTCAAGGATTTCACTATATCTGGAACTTTGTCCAGTTCCTCCAGTCTCGAGGAGACTGTTCCTACCGGTATGTCACTACCATCGTCAAACGTTTCGTCTCGTCCGGCCAAAAGGTTTGTAATCATTCGTGTGATTTCATTTCTTTGTCTGTCCGTGAGTGCTGAACTACCTGATGTAAGGGTGTTTGCCCTTGTTTGAGTCTCCATGTTATTTGAAGATGGATTTATCGTAATTCTATTTAATTTTGCGGCAATATCATCCAGTGATTCTAACATTTTTTCTCTTTATCAAAAGGAAAGGTGGAGCTATCAAAGTTACGTTATTTATCAGTATTGGGAACAAAAAAAAATTTCATAGGTAACAAATAACTATAACTATAAAATGTTAGGAACTAAATTTGTTCTTAATTTGAATTCTTAAAGTTATTCTTACAATAGCAGCATCATTAGAGTCTGGAGTAGCATCCTCAGATGAGATGATCGTTTTTCTTAGTCCTTTCAAAGTTTTCAAAGTTTTGTTGTGTCCGATTTTTTTTCACTTTTATTTATAAATTGTTAAAATATTTAATATTGTTCAAACAATTTTTTTTTATTTTAATTTTTATTTCTGTCTTAACTTTATTTTTATTTATATTCATTCAAACTTATTTAAATTGCTTTATTTTTTATCTCTTTTTTTTATAATTTCTCACAATTGTTTCTCTTTTATTTCTCACTTCATTTAATTTACTTTGCATTTAAGTTTTCACAAGTTTTTTTTTTTTTTTTTTTTTTTTTTTTTAAGTTTTCATTTTGTAATTATCATTTTAATTTCCTTTATTTTGATACTTTTTTTTTATTTTTTTTTTAAATTCTCACTTTTTATTTAATTTAATTTACTTTGTTTTTTAATTTTTCAGGAGTTTTTTTTATTTTCTTTAATAGTTTTTCATTTTTCACAATTCTTGTATCAATGTTTTTATTTTACTTTCACTTTTTTAAAATTTCCTTTATTTTGATACTTTTTTTTTAAAAATTCTCACTTTTTATTTAATTTAATTTACTTTGTTTTTTAATTTTTCAGGAGTTTTTTTTATTTTCTTTAATAGTTTTTCATTTTTCTTTCACTTTTTTAAAATTTTTATTTGTAAACTACCGTAATCTAGTGATCCGCGTCGCGGGCTTTAGGGGCTGTAACATAACGTTACGTCCTTTTCACAATTAAGGTACTGGGGCGCCACCTGAAGGCTTGACTTTTGTCGGAAATCCTTTCTTCGGGTTTCGAGTACCTGTTTAAAAACAGGTCCCTGCTCTCGGGCGCCAATTAATTCAATGTTAATTTATTTATTTTTTTAAAAATTTGTGATTGCTGCTTATTGCAAGCAATCACGTCTTTATTGGTTAAGGTTCCGGACTACAAAGTAAATAATGAAATAAAACTACCCTAACTTATACTTTGGATTCATGCACCCAGATGATACTGGACACCTGCTCGTGTTGGCGATGGAATGTTGCTGTCTGCCTGTTGGATGTTGTTGTCAGTGTTTCGGTGGGAACTGCAGTGTCAGCAAAATGACACGCTTATACTTTGGTTGATGAATTCTTTGGGTTGCTAATGTTGAATTTGAATATGTCTGGTGTTAACTTATATATATATATATATATATATATATATATATATATATATATATATATATATATATATATATATATATATATATATATATATATATATATATATATATTGACAATTGTCAATTATATGTTAACTTGGTGTATGTTTGACCTAGCTTGTTTCCTTATTAGTAAAAATTGATAGATAGTAGGAAAGCAGAAATAAATCAAGTATAGAAAAGAGTTTAGGACATTAGTCTAGTTTCTCGCCTCTCTAACGAATTCTGGTGGTTATTATTCTAATCTATATATTTTTTTACAATTCATTTTATTTTATTAAAAATTTGTTTACACTGGTTAAGACATGCTGTCCATACACTATTTTTATTCTGACTATCCTCTGCACTTTTTGTGCCTCTATGATGTCTTCTATGATATCCTAAGACCACCGCCCTCATATACTTACTGTGTATTACCAAATTTCATTTTTTCAATAAAACTTTGCAATTTTTCAATGTGCTATTTATTAAAAATTGTTACATGAAACCTTCTATGATATCCTAAGACCACCGCCCTCATATACTTACTGTGTATTACCAAATTTCATTTTTCCAATAAAACTTTGCAATTTTTCAATGTGCTATTTATTAAAAATTGTTACATGAAACCAAAAGCTCTAGTCTCTAGTGCATTACAAAATTGGCCAAGCCATTCCATTTCTCGGTAAATGCAATGACATCACTCACTTCACTTGTGGCTGATAATTTAATGGCTACGGCAAATTTACTCCACACATCCCGATTCGCCTGACGTGTTGATGATTGAAAAGTAACAGGTTGGCGTCCTCTAACTGGATAGCCGCTAAGAATGCATGGCACATCATTGGCACCCAAACTGGACTCATATAAACCTCGATCATCGATGGGCAATACCTGTTAACACATTTTAATCACACACATTATGAATCCTGTCTTAATTTTAATTTTTTTACCTGATCCACTTGTTGGTCCATACTTACGGCCAGCACCCATTCTCGAACTTCTTCGTGCAGGCCAGGATCGTTTTTCAAATGTATTTCTTCGGGTATGGGCACCGAACTGGGAAAATCAGTAGCAGCCAAATCACTATGATCCACTAAATTCCCTGTACCATCTTCAATGGCCTCACAAACATCCAAATAGTGGTTAAGAATTACAAAAGCCTCAGCTTCACGGCCAGCGTTTCGTAAATCCATTCCAGCTTCAAAGAATGCCTTATCGACAGGAATAATATCTGTATAACGCAAAAGAGCTATGGAAATACGCAGTGCTATGGGCTGTAGGGCCTGAACATGTCGGCATGCACTACGAGCACAATAGTAATGGGCAATTATAAGATATTGTTCTATATTTCCACATATCGGGGCCTGTGAGAAATCGGATGATTTAAGTGCCTGTAATGGAAAGGGATATCATTAAGGATATCACGATACATTTTACCTTATTTGACGTAGACCTTTGAAATAGGGCACAGTAGTTTGTATTGTGTCTAGCATGGTTTGTATATCGGTTTAAGTTTTCGTATTTTGATATTCTAACTACATTTTTCAACGGAATTGTTTCATATTCGGTATTAGGAGTTTGTAAACGGTTCCATTACTGGTGACAGAACATTTTTTAAACATCTCCCTATATAAGGGTAGGTGTACCGGTATCTTATTTTTCGGTATCTTTACTATTTTCCAACATTTTCGATCGGATTGGTATAGAATTCGGTATTTGTAGTTCTTAATGGGTTCTATCACCAGTTGTCCATATTGGACCATGGTTTCCGTTTAACGGTGCCGTTCAATATTCGGGGTTTTTATAACTCTGGGAACATTTTTGCACTGAATTGTGTCAAATTTTGTATCTTAGACTTAGATAACATTCCTTGTAGTCATTGAACATTGTCAGTTTACATAGCAAAAAAACCTAAATGGAGCGGGGCATGAACTAACCTCCTCCCATGGTACAAAAAAAATCAAGGTAGGGCTATGATACCATATGATTTTAATTATACCCTACAACACTATGTGTTGGGGGTATTATAAGTTTGATTGGGCCAAAAATTATGTAACACCTCGAAATAATGGTTTCCCACATAGGAAAGTATATATGGATCTTCCTAGCTCGCCGAGCTGAGTCGATCTAGCTATGTATGTCCGTCCGTCCGTCTGTCCGTCTGTCCATGTTAATTTGTAATCACTCTACAGGTCGCAATTATGGCCCGATCTTCACGAAATTTAGAATGTAGGTGGGGCTTGGACCAGAATAGAACCCTATTGCTTTTGGAGATGATCGCCAAGTGTTTAGGGGTAGGAATGGACCAAATACTGAAAAAATGTCGGATTTTGCAGAAGCAATACAGGTCGCAATTATAGACCAATCGACGCGAAATTTCGCATGTAGATAGAGTTTAGGGCGGGGAAGAAGCCTACTAATTTGAGTGGTCATCGGATAATATTTAGCGGGTAAAATAGACCATATCTTTTGTGTTGAAAAAATCAAAATTTTTCATTAAACCGTGAATATTTTAAATCCCGGAGAAATCACAAAGCCATGACAAGGTTACTTCTGATCTTTACATTGATGTTAACATCCATCAAATCGGATATATAGCAAAATATGTGCGATAAATATGTTTATCAAAGAAGATATGCTTGAAAAATCTCTTATATGTCGAGAACGGCTGAACTGATTTCGACAGTTCCCATTAATTCAGAATGGCCTCTTGGCAGGAAAGAAAAAACGTTAAAAAAATCGCATAAAAATATCTCTCTAAAGATGAAAATATTGATTTTGTAAAATTTTCTCATATTTTTTCAATTTTGTCATATTTTTGGCATATTTTCATTTTGAATTAAACATTTGGTAATATTTCTACAGCTAACAAAACTAAGTAGTTGAGATATCAGGATATCATATACAGATCGCATTTATGGACCGATCCTTACGAAATTTTGCATGGGGATAAGATGAGGGTCAGAATAGAAGCCTACTCTTTTTGGAGATGATCGCCATATATTTAGGGGTTGAAATGGACCAAAAAACTGCAAAATTGTCGGCAGGTCGTAATTAACGCTCGATCCTCACGCACATTTGAATGGGGGTTACCGGACATTGCAAAAGCCAGCAGTTTCGGATGGCCATCCAAAAATATTTAATGTGTGAAATAGTTTGCCAACTTTTGTAGACAAAATACATAAAATGTCCATTCCGGTGACTTTTTGGAGAATTCACAAATACAGGAAAGACGCACTTCCGACTATTTCGTTAACGCTGATTTCGTTGAAGAATATAGTCAAATGTCTGTATCTCATATAGATGCGTTTCAGCCAAAAACCAATAATAAATGATAATCTTTTGCCACTTCTGAGAGGTTATAGGTCTTTGGGAAATATTGGTTCCAGATCTAGGAAGACCATTTACGTGCAACATCTACCAATAAATTGGAAATGAGCAAATTAGTTTAAGTTGCTATTATTCGAAAATTAGAGAACGAAACCTGATGGTTTTCTTTTATTATTTGTCACAATATCTTGTGGAATTCTGTCGAGTATTTCGCCTATATAAACTGTATGGTTTATTATAGTGTTGTAGGGTATTCAACTGTCGGCCCCGCTCGACTGTAGCCTTTGCTTACTTGTTTTATTATTTTCTTCGCTTAGTATGTAAACTTTATTTGTTTATGTGTGTGTATTCTTTTCAATAGTAAAAACTTGTTCAGAAAATATTCAAATTCGGGTGTTTTCAAAATGCTTATTGCAACGTATGCATCGACAAAATCTACAGTTTTTGTAGGGAAATAAACCTTTAAATCACGATACAGCCCACATTATTTCACATAGAGCTTCAAAATTTTGCAGAACACTTTGTATTGTGTCTAGGATGGTTGATATTGAAAATGAGATATATTGGTCCACGTTTTGATACAGCCGTCATATAACGGTATCTGTCGATATTCCGTATTTTGATGATTTTTGCCACATTTTTCCACGGATTTGTCTAAAAATTTGTATTTATAGTTCGTAATGGGTTCTAGCTCCGGTGGCAGAACATTGAACATTTAGGTCTACGTTTTCCTGTAGCGCACTTATAACGATACCCAGCGATATTCGGTATTTAAATAATCCTAGTCACATTTACCCACGAAATTGTTTCAAATTTGGTATCTAAGAAGAATTGGTAGATGACAATCCTTGAAGTATAAAATTGCCTATAGAGGTTCCCGGTTTGGAATGTCCCCCATATAATGGCCTCAACCACTTTATGGTTTTTTGAAAAGTTTAACAATAATAGAGCCTGTTGTGGGAATACATAAATCGCTCATTTGGCTGGCTTAATTCATCGGCTGGCTTTTTCGGAAATTAACAAAGGAGCCAAGAACCAAAACCGAACTAATTCAACCTAAAACTTCTATTTTTGACAGCTAGATCAAGGGCTGGGTTCTTGTTCGATACGAAATGAAATATATTTTCGATAAAAGTATATAGATTTCACATTTTTATAAAACAAGAATAGGGCCCAGGTCTAAGTTCATCTCCTGTTTGATCTCATTCAACCGTCCTAGCTCACTAATAATTTTTCGCGATATATCGACCAAGGAATACTGAATTTTACAATCGGAGGCATTAAGTTGCTTGGAAAATCCAAGAAACAAATCATTTTGTGGCCATTCCAAGTAAGTAGCGATTAACTTTTCAAGATACATCACTTTCACCTTCCCACTATATTTACCTGCAGTAATCGATAAAGAAAATCTCTCAATTGTTTCCATAGGCCATCGGAGCATGACTCTTCGCGCAATGCAAAACAATCCATTGCTATTCTGGTGTAAATATTAAAGTTTGCCTCCAATGGTGGAGCTCCATAGTTCATGTACAGGCCAAGAGCGGAAACACTGTCTCCCTCCCTTATGAGCTGGGCAGCATAGAGAGCTACATATTTATGCAGGACCGGTGAACTGATTTGTTTTGCTTTGTCCAGGCAACGTTGCCATTGTCCTTGTTCGGCCAACATGTCTAGGGCGCTAATTATATCTAAGTAAAAATGGAAGCCATTACCATTTACACTCACGCATTAGTTATGCCTTGTGTGTCATACTTACCAATGTCTGCCAGTTGTTCCACATTGCCCTCACTTTTGAGACGAGTTTTCTGCTGGTGTTCCACATAGGCCATAAGTTCTGGATCTAGTTCTTTGGCCAAACGCCTAGCTTTGGACCATTGTTCAGCTTTGATGAAAACATCCACAGCCTCTTTGGGCATTTCGGCAGCCAAATATAACTGCGCAGCTGGACCAATTTGTTTTATTTGCAATAAACGTGGACCCAATTGATTGGCTATGTCGGTGGCATCTTTTCCCTCGAGGAACTGATTGCATATCTCAGCCGCCCTTAGCAAGGCTCTTTCCACGGTTGTGGCGTCCTCGGCATTTGTAATATCAATTTGCATTAGACATTCTGCAGCTTTGCGAAAATCTTCCTTTTTGGCAAACTCAGCAGCTCTTTGCAGATAGGTTCGTGAATCATTTGATTGGGCGCCACCTGCACTACCGCCATTGCGACGCAATTCTTGGGCTTGTAAACGTCTCAAATCATTCAAAGCCCCCGGCAAATGATCCTCGGCTATGCGTATGGCTTCATCAAACATTCCTTCGTTTTTATAAGCCTCTATTATCAGGTCTGGACGATGAGCCCTGAGCATAAGATCTTCATAGTCTGAGAAATTCCTGGTTTCCATAGCAGCATTGGCTTGACTGATAAGAATATCCGTCACCGCCTCAGGCAAATGGTTCTCGGCCACATTTAAGGCTGCCGACCAATCACCGGCATGAGTGTACATAAGTATTGCCTCCTTGGGCTTATTGGCTTTAATAAACTCAGCTTCGGCTAATTCAAATTTGCCCTCATCTTCCAGAGACATGGCTATTTTGAGATGGACTTCATCGGTGGATTTGCCAGCAAAACGACAAAGATCCATGGCAAAATCAAATTGACCTGAATCGCAAGCAAAGCCCACAGCCGTGTCAAGTAAAGCCAATTTGTTTAGCAGACGCACAGCACTCTCCACGGGCATTGATTTGGCCCACATATAGGCCACTTGATTGCTGGCACCATCGGTTCCCTTTTGCTTTGCAACCCGATAGCCATCTTCCCAGCGACCAGCTGTACAATACATATGCACCACAGATTTCCAATCCCCAGCTGCGAGATAATGGACTTCAGCATTCTTGAATTTCCCCTTCGATTCCAAAGTGCGTCCTAAATGCTGATGGGTACTTTCAAGTAGATCCTTATGGTAACGTTCTACCAAACGTATCATGGAATCATAAAGTTCACGACGTTTATACATGGCAATGGCAAGGTCCGGCTCGTTGACTGCCAATAACACCTTTTCAGCATCACGATATTTACCCTGCTCCTCCAAACCGCCGGCAAGGTTTACAAACAGATCACGCATTTCCTCGGCTTTGAGGTATTTTTCACCAATTGCATAGGCCCTTTCCCATTTGCCGTGACGGTTCAATAACTCAATGGCTTCTTTGAACAAATTGGCACGAACCAAAAGATCTTCTGCTCCATCAATGTCGCCGGCGAAGGCTAAATGTTTTGACAAATCCAAAGCGTAGCGTTGAATTTCTTCCGGTTCATCCAAAACTTTGGCTATTTGTACAGCTTTGCGCCACTGTTTGGCCCCCACTGCAGCTTCCAAAGCTTTTTGGGTTGCTCCAGCTTCAATGTAATGGTTTATAGAGGCATCAAGTTGTTTGCGGGACACCAACCAGTCACCCCATTCTTCTTCCAAAGCTGTAACTTCATCGGGGGCCAGCTGACGTGCCAAGTCTAAAGCACGGGCAAAGGCACCACCTTTGCGGTACAATGTTAGAGCCGCCTCTGGTCGTGACAAGCGATACGCAATGTCTCCAGCCATTTCAAAGAGTTCTACAAAAATAGTTTTTTTTGTTATTGTGGAGAAGAAGCTTGTTTGAAGGAAATTTCAAAAACCTACCTGAATTCACCAAACCCTCTGTCACTTTCATCATTAGGGGATGATCATCCATTAGATGCGGTGTCTTTAAAGCCAACCTTGCAGCTCTGGCAGGTTTGTTGGCCTTTAAAAACAATGTCATGGCCTTTTCAACTTCACCCTGCTCCTCCAAAACCTGACCGGCCTTTTCTTCTTGGCCCGTTGACAAAAGGAATGACATTTGATCCTCCTTGAGTTGTGTCAGACCTAAATAACCCCTCTTTTCGGCTAAATTTACTGCCTCATCCCACATTCTCAATTTCTTGTACATTTCCAATGCGGCTTCCATATCACCCTGTTCCAAGTAAATTCGCTCTGCAGTTCTAAGATCTGATGAAAGTAATGCCAATTTAGCCCTCACTTCTAGACATTGTATACCCGGTGATCCGGTTGATTCTTCGAATTTATCGGCTTCTTCAATCATTTCATTTAAATAGTAAGCCTTGGATACATTTCCAAGAGCAGCATAACAACGTTGTGCCACACGCAGATTACCATCTTCCATCGAGATGATGGCCAAGTTGTGCCACATTGCTTTTGCGGCCGGTTTGTCGCCCAACGTTTCAAGGAAATGAACGGCGCGTCCGAAATCGCTGTCATTCACAGCAGTGCCAAACTCCACCAAACCTTCGTCCAATTGATAGGTATGCTCTGTGGGTCCTTCTTGCGAAACGACTACGGTACGTCCCTGCAAAATAAATCGTTGTAGAGTTTTTGAAAAAAAAGCAGTTAAGGTGAGATTACATAAAAGGTGTTTTTGGCTGGTTTAAGTCATCGGCTGACTTCTTCGTAAAAGAACAACGGAGCGTAGGGGGAGCAAGTATAAATTTTGTACCGTAAATAATTGACTGACTTAACGATTCATCAACGTCCAGTCGAAACTAGAATCTTGAATTTTTGGGTGAAGCTAACTCTTGGTCCGATGGGGGTCAGATAAGGTTGGGCTTTGGAAATTCGTACTAGAACGGTGCGAAAAGTATGAAAAGTTACCAAATATGATACCTCTTGCATTGAGGAAGCAGTACAACTAGAGATCTTAAATTTGGAATGAGGGTCACTGATGGGGTGTGTGGAGATAGATGTACCAAAGGGTCTTTGAAAATTCGCACTGTAAGTATGCGAAAAGTACTAAACGTAACTAAATATAGTACAATTTTAATTTGAAGGATGGAACTGGAATCCTGAAATTTGAAATGTAGGATTGGGATATGGAGGGAGTTTTCGAAATTTTCGAAAAGTACTGAATTTGGTACAATTTGTTTTGGGTGAACCGATTGAGCTGGAATTGTGAAATTAAGAAATAAGATTACATTTGCATTCTGGGACTGAGGAATGTAGGTAATTGTGAAAATTCGTACTTATATGTACTAAATGGTAGTAAGTTGTACCAGAACTTAACTTTTGGGGGAACCAAAAGAGTTGGAATCCTGGAAAATGGAAATAAGATTACTATAGCACTGTAGGACTGAGGTATGTTGGTAGTTTTGGAAATTCGTACTTATGGTACTAAATTTAGTACAATTCAGAGTTGGAATCCGGAAATTTGAAAATAAGATTTCTTTTGAACTGTATGAAATTGTGTAACTAAGTGTACTAAATGGTACTATGTTTGGTGCAAATTGGATTTCACTGAATCAATAGAGCTGGTATCATGAGCATTGCTAATAAGAGAATTGGAGATAAAATTTCTATGCGATTGGTTGAGGTATGGAGGAAGGTTTGGAAATTCGGAGTGTAGGATTTGAAAGTTCGTACTAAATTTGGTACAAATTTGGAATCCCGAAATTTGATATTGAGGTATCTGTTTATATTTGTTGGTGGTTTTGCAAATTTATACTATTATTTTTCCTAGAGTAATGTTACAATTCACGGTGGCTAGGATGAGGAGATGTGGATTGTTTTGGATATGCGTACTAGATGTTATACGAAGCTGAAGCTAGAAGCAGTCTTGATGCGTAGGCGTGTGATAAGGTTCCTTTTTTGGAAAATCGTAATAAAAGTACTAAAATGTACCAAAAAATGAATACTTTGTCTTGGAAAAACGGAATGAGCTGATATTTTGGAATGAGAGTTTTTGGAAATTCGTACTTTAATGGTACTAAAATTTTAAAATTGTACCATTTGGTATTATTCGAACGAATAGAGATGAAAACTTGAAATTTGCTATGAGATTCAAGTTTGGAAAGTAAGTTTTAATATATGAAGGAGGTTTTGGAAATGTGTACAAGATGTGCAAAATGTACTGTACTAAATGGTACTTAATTTGGAACAGTTTGGTTTAGAGTGGACGGATATAGGTTTAATTTTGAAATTTTATATGGAGTCCCTGTTAGTGTTATATTTTGTACAATTGGTATTGGGTGAACATATAGTGCTTAAAATCTGAAACTTGGTAATAGGGTCGCTATTCATGTGTAGCCTTGACAAATGAAGGAGGTTTTGGAAATGTGTACTATAATTGTACGAAAAGTACTGAATGGTACTATATTTGGTATAGGGTGAAGGAATAGAGATAAAATTCTGAAATTTGATACTTAAATTATTGAGTATCTGTGAGATTGAGATTTGGCGGTGGTTAGATTTGGCGGTGATTTGACATTGAGGTCTCTGTTAGTATCTGGGATCGATATATGAAAATGTGTGTTATAATTGTTCGAAAAGTACTAATTGGGTGAAGGGATAGAGATGGAATCCCGAAAATTGGCATTGAGGTCTCTGCTGGTGTCTCGGATTAAGATATGTAGGTTATTTTAGGAAATGCGTACTTTAATTGTTCGGAAATACTAAATGCTACTAAATTAGGTATTTGGTGAAGGGATAGAGCTGAAATTGTGAAATTTGATATGGATGTCACTGAAATCGTGAAATTTTATATTGAGGCCACTGTTGGTATCTGAGGTTTTGATATGAAGATTGTTTTGAAATGCGTACTTTAACTGCTACTAAATATGGTATTGGGTGCTACTTTCTAGGGTTATTATATGGAAAAGTTGAAATAGTTTTGAACAGAAAAATTGAATGTGGGTCCATTGTGCACTGGCTTAACTAATATCCTCCTCGGAAATTTTCAAAATGAAAGGTTTTGAAGATTTTTTGGTGTAAATGGTAAACATTGCAAAAAAAAACAAGTTAAAAAGCACCCTCCAGCATTTGGAAGGAAGGAAGAAAGGAAGGAAAATTTTCAAAAAAAAAAAACTTCCGGAAACTACCACTTAAATGAAAACGGTTATATGGAGACGAAGACGTGGACCTGCTTACGATTTTTTTTGTCATAGACTGTAGTACCCATTACGAACTTCAAATACCAAATTTGAATAAAACCCGGTGAATATTGTCGCTGAAATCATCAAAATACCGAATATAGGGATGTACCGTTATATGGGAGATATACGAAAACGTGAACCTACATACGATTTTTTTGTCATAGGCTCTAGAACTCATTACGAACTTCAAATACGAAATTTGAAATAGTAAATAAATAAATAATGGCGCTGAAATCATGAAAATACCGAATATCGGGAGGTACCGTTATATTGGGGGCATACGAAAACGTGGACCGACATGGCCCACTAACCTGCTTACTGGTAAATTACGATGTATGCAAAGTTTTAGCCTTCTATTTCAATTCGTTCGAAATATAGCGTGATTACAACAGACGGACATCGTTAGGCCGTCTTAGAATTTTACGCTGATCCAGAATACTTTGCTGAAAATATATACTTGTAGGGTCCAATGTAAATATTTCAAATATTTTACAAATGGAATAACACAATGTTGAAAGTTAAAAATGTTGAAAGTCTAAAAAATTTAGTTTTGAACAAAGAAGTTTTGCCAGACTGAATAAATGGTGCATTTTGAGTAGTAAAAGCCCTAACACGAACTGTTGGAACGAATCTAAAATTTTAAAGTAGATATTAAATATTTTATGTCTCAACCCTTGATTGGGGGTTGGATTGGATTTTCATTTCTTAACGGGTGAATAAAATTTCATGTTATGATTGATAAATTATTTTTTTTAATATGAAAAAATATATTAACCACACTTTCACATTTCGGATTAATTAATAACTACTTACACATATCATATTGACTTACCCCCTCTCGTATAACCTCCATAACTTCGCCACGTATGGCCATCAATGTCAAATGTTCGGGCAAGTCAATGTTATACCAAATGGCTAAATTGTTATTGCTTTGAGCCACGACCACATCGCTCTGCGGCACCCATTGGACAAAGGATATATTGTTGAGAAGGGTTTGCTTTTTGCCCGTGTAAATGTCGATGAGTATTAGACGCATTTTCTTGTCGCGAAACAATAGCTTATGGGCTGTTTCACTCAATTCGATCCAATCGATTTTTGTTTCATGATTAACTTGGCCAATAACCATTTGGGTAATTAGATCCACCACACAAATAGTTTTAGCATCCAAAAGAAAGGCCAATTTTTTGTTGTCCCTGAAAAGAAAGACAAAAAATAAAACCGCTTCCTACGATCGTAGTGGAATTGCCTTACCTTGTATTGCCACGTTCATTTAGCCGTACAGAGATGACATGTGGATTAACAAATTCCGTGCGAACCGAACCCAAAATTTGTTGTTCGCCATATTCGACCAGGCTCAGCTCGCCAACATTGAATATTAAACATACCGTTGGATTTTCAAAGTAAAATCGTTCATGACGTCCCGACGCCGACCAGGGTACCTCACTGACCAAATTACGTGTAAGATCACAGAGAATTAGGGACTCTTCGGTACGTGCCACCAGAAAGTTGTCTTTGCCCATTATCCGTACATCGTCGATTTCTAGACCCAGTTGGGATTCAATTGTCATTTGTTCGTGTGGCTCTTGGAGGGAACGAACTAACAACTGACTTGGTGCCACAAAAATCAACTCAAACTTGTCCTGCCATATGGTTCGTTTGAGAACCGATTCGAATACGATTACAGCTCCGGTGACGCTAGACATTGCTAGTCTTGGATAGAAAAAAAAAAAAACAGATTTCAAGAACATAAATAAACCAGAAATGAGAAGGACCGTGTGTAAGAAAAGAAATTGCAATTGAAAAATATTAACTAGTAAAAAAGAAGTTAAGTTCGGCCAGGCCGAACTTTTTATACCCACACCATTTGGAAGAAACTTGAAAAATTAAAAAAAAATTCAGTAAAGAAAGGTCTAAAGTCGGACGGGGCCGATTTTATGATACCCTACACCACTTTGCTAATTTAGTTGAGCTGCACTTAACAATTAAAAGTTTTTATGGGAGAATTCAATCATACACGCTATGATTATAATTATAATTATAATTTAAATTTCAAAGGACTAAATATGCCAAAGCATTTGTATCTTTTAAATTCGGACTTGTATTGCCCATTTGGTGCAAAATTAATTTGAAATCAGATAAAGATATATATGGGAACTATATCCAAATCTGAACCGATCTCCATAAAATTTGGCAAAGATATTTTTGAGCTGTACTTGATATATTTCCCTGAATATCGTTGTTACGGAGTGCATATTACGGCTGTAGGTAACAAATACAACAAATCGGATGAACAATATATATGGGAGTTATAGCTATATCTGAACCGATCTTCACCAAATTTGCCATACCACCTTCTAGACTAAATTCGGTCGTATGTGCCAAATTCCATCCCATTTGGACAAATATTAGACGTTTGGTGCACAATAAAAGGTAAATCGGACGAATTTATATGGGAGCTATATCCAAATCTGAACCGATCTCGATAAAATTTAGCAAAGGTATTTCTGAGCTGCATTTGATATATTTCCCCAAATATTGTTGTTACAGAATGTATATTACGGCTGCGGAGAACAAAAATAACAAATCGGATGAACAATATATATGGGAGCTATAGCTATATCTGAACCGATTTCGATCAAATTTGGCATACTTATTTTCAGGCCTAATTTGGTTGTATGTGCATACTATTCGGGCTGATATTACACGTTTGGTGCACAATAAAAGGCAAATCGGACGAAGATATATATGGGAGCTATATCTAAATTGTTACCGATTATCTCCAATTTCAATAGGGTTCGTCCTTGGGCCAAACAAATGTTGTTTGCAAAGTTTCATCTCAATCGGATAATAAATGCGACCTGCATTTTGTTCACAAGAATACATGGACGGACGGACGGACAGACGGACTGACATACATAAATCAACTCAGAAAGTGATTCTATGCAGATCATCAAAAGGAACTATGGGTCTATCTCGTTGCCTTTTGCCTGTTACAAACAAATGCACAAAGACATAATACCCTGACCACCTTGTGGTGTAGGGTATAAAAATCTGTCGAAAAATACCACACAAATGAAAACCGTTATATGGGGTCTATACGAAGACGTGGTCCTGCATAAGTAACTTTTGTCATGGGCTGTAGTAACTATTCCGAACTTCAAATATGAAATACCGCATAAAGTGAGGTACCGTCATACCGAAGACGTGAATCTGCATATACAATTTTTCGTCATAGGTTGTAGTACCCATAGCGAACTTTAAATACGGAATTTGACACAACTCCCGTGAATAATGTCGATATCGTGGACCTTTATAGACAATTCTCTTATAGGGGATAAAGTACTTACAAGAATCTCCTTTTGTAGACTTTAAGGTAGATCCATTGAAAAATTTTGCTGAAATCATGAAAATTCCGAATATCTGGAGGTACCATTATATGAGGGCTATACGATATATTGGACCTATATAGACAATTATTTCCAGGGGATAGAATACTCACAAAGAACTCCTTGTGTGGATTTTCAGACAATTCGAAAAAATCAAAATACCGAATATCGGGGGTACCGTCATATGGGGGCTATACGATATCGTGTACCGATATAGTCAATCTTCGAAATTGACCTGCATGCATACAAAAGACAGATCTGTGCAAAATGTTAGCTTCCTATTTTAATTCGTTTTGAATCTAGCGTGATTACAATAGGCGGACATACGGACGGACATAGCTAAATAATCTTAGAAGAAATAATCTTAGAATATACATATACTTTGTTAGGTCTAAAATTATTATTTCGATTAGTTACAAACGGAATGACGAACTTAATATACCCTCCATACTATGTATGGTGCATGGTAGAAAAATACAGGTAGATGCATCAACGCTTGGGAAAATTGATATGTCAAAATTTTTGAAATGTTTTTTCATGTTTTTTTATGTTTTTTATATGACACCAATCGGAGATTGTTATGATGTTCGTTTTTCAACAATTTTTACAGATTTGAATAACTTTTCATTCAAAATTTTTAACTTCAAATTTAGTTTGACAGTTCATTGTCCCAGCAGCTGTGTCGATGCGACTTCCTGTATTCTTCTACCATGGTATAGTGGTGGGTATAAAAAATGTGGAGGCGCCTTAAAGTATGCTACAATAATACTAAAGATTATTGTGGACTTCTGAAACTGTTCATACTTCATATTCTCAGAAATCCGATTTCCAATACAAATATTCACACATACACATACATATACATATACACACATATTTATATAAATCACAATAATTCAATTAGGAGATTTGAATAAATCTTTGTTTATATTTTTTGTATATTAATATTTACCTTGCACCATCACGTCGCCAAAGTAAACATGTAACCGTGTAAAAATAATTGATATCTTTGGTGGCACTTTCACTCCAGGCCGACAGCCGAGGACTCCATGTGAATATTCGTATGCGATCATAGCTGCCAAATGCCACAGCCTGTCCATTGGGACTGCAGGCAGCCACGGTAAATTCACGTTCACCTTCTGTGCGTGAGTAATCAAATGTACGAACCTGTCGTCCCTAAAGTGTTTTGAAAAACATACGTATATTTTAATACAAAGACACACACTCATATGCAAAGGCATTGTCAGGGCCTTAGAAACATGGATTATATTACTTGTTAATGTCTATATGTTAGAGTAATGTACCTTGTTTGCAAATCCATTTCTTAGCCTCTCCATACTCATTGTCAATTTTCCTTATACTTACCATGGTATCATAGAAAACAATCCGTTGATCACAACCGCCCACACAAAAGCCACCCTGAGGCCAAGCCAATGCAAATGGTGGCACAGGATGTTGGACTATGCGACCCGATGGCTCATTACTGTCATCCACCAAGAAAAATCGAATGATGGTGCCATCATTATGGCCGGACAAGAATGCCGTTCCTCTTGTATTTGGTGCTAACGATACACAGATACTTTCAGCTCCGTAAAGGCTTTGAGATTTATTTGTTTTGCAATGTAGTGCTCGAACTTTGCCATCATCAAGACCTTGAGTGAAAAAAAAACACACATTAATTAAGCATGCTTAAAGAGACAGTCATTATACCCTCAGCCATATGGCTACAGAGGGTATATATCATTTGATACGGTCAAAACGTGCCTAGTCGAAATAACGGTTTTAGACCCTAGGTCTCTTTGGACCAAATCCGTTTCAGAACATTTGGAGTCGATCTACCGATGTCCGTCCGTCCGTCTGTCTGTCTGTCTGTCTGGCTGGCTGGTGCGCACGATAACTCTCAAAGGAAGTATCCGATTTGATCCAAACTTGGTACAGCGTAATATTTTTGTCAAACTTAGATCGAGTTCGGAGATGGGCGATATCGGTCCACTCCTTCTGGTACCTCCTACACAAAATGTCAAAATTTTCAAAGAAACGAATTTATTGCACAGAAAGAGAAAGGATTATCCGATTTTGCTCGAACTTTGCGAATGCTAATATTTTCATCAGTGCTAGACCAGGTGTGAAAATGGACGATATCGGTCCACTCCATCAAGTACCTCCCCCACAAATGGTCAAAATTTTGAATAATTACAACTTTGAATAATTACACATCCCAAAACCTTTATTGGTCCAAGGTCTGGTGCGAAAATGGAATGTATCGGTCCACTCCTTCTTGTACCTCCCCCATAAAAGGTCGAACTTTTCAAAAAATATTTTTTGCACAAAAAGAGAAAGGATAATCCGATTTTGCCGGAACTTTGTGAATCCTAATATTTTCATCAGTGTTAGGTCATGTGCGAAAATGGACAATATCGGTCCACTCCATCAGGGACCTCCCCCACAAAGGGTCAAAATTTTGGATAATTAAAACTCTTATAAAATGTGATGTAAGAGTTTGATAGTCTTTAAATTTCACACATCCCAATAATTTTATTAGTCCAAGGTCTGGTGCGAAAATGGAATGTATCGGCACACTCCTTCTGGTACCTCCACCACAAAGTGTCGAAATTTTGAATACCCATAAAGTAATAAAACGCCAAATTAACATCCGATTCCATTTAGACTTGGCACATCTCAACATTTCTATCAACACAAGATCTGTTATAAAGGTGGTATACCTGCCAACCCCTTCTGGGATCACAATTTTCAATAATTTTATCTGTCATAACTTTCGAAACAATTTAGCAATTCTTTACTACTTGCTATGCTCAAATATTTCTCTAAACAAGAGCCTGATATGAATATGAAATTTATCGGAATTTATGATTTCGCATGAAATTGGACATAAATATTCTTTCTTTTATTGTTGCCAAATATTTCGCTCAATATTTTTTATTTGTATCAGATGCAGTATAAAAGTGGAATATATCGGTAGACTCTATCTTGTACATCACTCACATTTTAACATTTTCTAAAAATTATTAAATATCTCATACATAGTGAAGGAGTTAGTCGATATAATCCATACCAGGAACGTCGGAATATTTATATCATATATTGGGGTCCGATACGAAATAGACAATATTGACCCATTCCTTCGGAACCTGCTTCATAGAGGGTAAAACGTTTGAATAATTGTAACACTAGTCAAATTATATTTAAATAATCGAACACAGGCTGAGGGTATATATCTGTCGGCAATACCGACCGATACTTTTTAACTTGTTTTTGTTGGATATTTAACCGACATACATACACACTCAGAAATAACAAAAGCGTAAATACACTGCAGTTCAATTGAATAGAACCCTTTTTATATCCTACACTATACATAGTATGGAGGGGATATTAAGTTTGTAATTCCGTTTGTAGATTTATACTTGTCCGTCCGACCGTCCGTCTGTTGCAATCACATCAGAGTCCAAACGGCATGAAATAGAAAGCTAATATATTGCATAGAGTTGTCTTTTGTTTACATTCAGGTCAAGTTCGAAGATGAGTTCTGTCGGTCACCGTTTTTATATAGCGTCCATATAATGGTTAAAATTTAGAGTTCTTAACGGTTTCTACCCCTTTTGACAGCATATTGCTTATATATGAAAAAACTGCAACCAACTTAAGATTGCTGTCATTTCTAAGCCACTCGTCCGACGACTGCTTAAATTATTCCAGTGACAACTTATTATATTGTTTACAAGCGTACAAAAGGATTTTGGTGAGAATTTTCCAGAAAAAAAGTTATTCGTGATGGAATTCAAGCGTGAATTATTTGGCTGGAAAACCACAAGTGGCAGTCGTTAGAGCACTCCAGCATTTAAATGTGAATAAATCTTTTGTGTCTCGTACCATAGCATAGCTCGACGTTAAGGAAGTGGACGGAAGAAAACAGCAACATCAGCAGAGATGGTTCGAAAAGTAAAGAAGCGAGTTGATCGAAACCCGCGTCGTAGTGGCCGAAAAATGGACATATCGCAATATTTCATTCGGCGAATATTGAAAAATGAGCTCGGGGTAGGGGCATTGAAATTCCAAAGAGTGCAAGAACTTACACCGCAACAAAAAGAAAATGGAGTCAAAAGAGCTAAAGAGTTGCTTCGCTTGGCCGAAAGTGGTGAACTGCTGAATTTGGTTTTCTCCGATGAGAAAACATTCGTTGTCAGCAGTTTGTAAACAAACAAAATGATCGTGTCTACTTGCCAAAGAGGTCAGCTGAAAATGTGCACCTTCCGTTGGCCACCACAACTCAAGCGCCAGCCATTGTGATGGTGATGGTGTGGGCCGCCATAACAGCCGATGGTCGCTCTCCGCGCGTTTTAATCGACCGTGGCATCAGAATAAATGTCGAATATTATCGCGAAAATATTATTAAAGCCTTGGACACGCAAACATTTTGGCTGCAGACCTTGGATATTCCAACAGGACTCACCACCATCGCACTCAGCACGCGTCACCCAAGAATGGTTATAAAATGAGGTTCCTCGCTTCATTTCCAGAGCACAATGGCCACCAAAATCTCCGGATACTAATTCGTTGGACTATTGTGTCTGGAGTATTTTGGAAGGCAAGGTTGGCACTAAAAAATACCAAAGTGTCGATCACCTCAAGCATGCGCTGCTCCGGGAATGGGCCAAAATACAGCAGATCAACATTCAGGCAGCGTGTGACGTGTGGTTTCATTGGCCGTTTGAAGGCCATAATTCCTGCCAAAGGTGACCAATTTGAACAAATCGCAACTTATTCTAAAATTTGATGCTATTTCCGACATTTTTCTTTCTTTCAATAAAAATTAAAAAAAAAAAATGTAAAAATTATGGCGTTTGACTTTATTGCACTTTTTTATCTCACCCTGTATATCCACATTTTCCAATAGCAACCATATAACGGTACCTCCCCATATTCGGTATTTTGAAGATTTTAGCCTCAGTTTCTAAAAAATAGTGGTAAATCTGGAATCAAGAGTTCATAACGGATTCTACCTCCTGTGGCAGGACTTGGTGTTTAAAGCTTCACGTTCTCCTATTGCCCCTATATTACGATACTCCCCAATATTTGGTATTTGACGATTTTATTCTCAGTTTCTAAGGGATTTACTTAAAATTCGGCATTTGAATTTCATAGAGGGTAAAGCGCTCAAGCAAATCTATTCCTTTATAGGCCAACGTTTTTTTATAGCCTGCATCGTTACTTTCCTAATGGAGAAGGGTATAAAATGTTCGGCCCGGGGGAACTTAACTACTTTTTTAGTTGTTTTATCCTTTACTATGGAGGGTATGCTATGTAGCGTATCATTTTAGATCCCAGCAATCAATTTAGTCATATCCGTCCGTCTGTGGAAATCCCTCTAGCTTCCGAACGGAATGAAGTAGGTGGACAAAATTTCACTCGAATGTATTTAAGGTCCGTAAAATGTTTGAAATTGAAAATGGTTCATAGAGGCCCACGTTTTAGTATAGTCCCACATAAATTAAACGGAATGTGTAAGAAGCTTTGGGTGTTTTAGTCACAATTTTAAACAGAGTTTACTGTTAATTGACAGTTTGCGGTTCCAGTATGTAGAAAAACTCCTTAAAGAGCACTGTCCATAAAGGTCGAAGTTTAGTGCAGATCCAATGTAACTGTACATCCAGATGTGCCGAATATCTGATTTTATGATTTGTGTCTCGTTTTCAAGGGAATTGTTTTAAAATTAATAAGGTTGGTAATTGGAGTTCACATAGATACCACCTTCTAGTACATGTTCAGCTCTTTTTGACTTTTTATATCCTCAGCCATATGATTACAGAGAGTATATATCATTTGATACCGACTTAAACCCTAGGTCTCTTTGGACCAAATCAGCTTCTGGACATTTAGGGGTGTCCGTCTCTCTGTCTGGATGGCTGGTGGGCACAATATATATCTCGAAGGGAGTATCGGATTTGGAACATCGCTATATTTTATCAAACTTAGGTCGAGTCGGAAGGGCGCTTCGTAATATCGGACCACTCTTTCTGGTAACTCCCCCACAAAAGCTCAGAAATTTCTCAGAAAATTATTTACTTCAACGAACAAAAATGGATCATCCAATTTTGTGCAAACTTTGCAGATCCTATTATTTGTATCAGTGCTAGGTCAGGTGGGAAAATGGACAATATCGGTCCATCCCATCAATGACCTCCCCCACAAAGGGTCAACATTTTGTATTATCACAACACATATTAAATGCGAAATAAAAGTCCGATTGTCTTCCAATTTCGCATATGTCTATATTGCTATCAAAGGGGTCAAAATTTTGAAAACAAGAAGCTCATTTAAGACATCCCAAAATTTAAGACATCCCAATATAACATATGGTGTGAACATGATAGATATCAGTCCAGCCCTACTGACACCTCCCCCACAAGGGATCAACATTTTCCATACTTATATCTCTAATGAATTCCGAAACAATTTGTACGGTAGGACAGTTCTCTCTTTGCAAAAAATTTAAAAGGTCTCTGCCACAATGTCCAACCAAATTAAATGATACTTGACACTTGGCGTTTCCGGTAGGTCTGTTCTCTCCCTGCAAAAAATACTCCCTGCATGCCCATTAATTGATATAGCCCCATATATCGGTACCCTCCGATTTTCAGTATTTCGAAGGTTTCTGTCACAATTTCCATCCAAATTAGCTGAAACTTGACAATTAGGGTTCTCGATAAGTCAGTTCTCTACTTGCAAAAAATGTTATATTCAGGTCCAATAATAGATATAGCCCTCATAATACGGTACCTTCAGATTTTTATACCCTCCACCATTCTATGGAATTGAGATAGAAGGCTAAAATTGTGCATACATGCATAGTTTAGCAGTAGGCAGGTTAAGTTAGTAAATGGGCCATGTCGGTCCACGTTTTCGTATAGCCCCCATATAACGGTACCTCCGATATTCGGTATTTTCATGATTTTAGCGACATTATTTACCTGAATTATTTCAAATTTTATATTTGAAGTTCGTAAATGGTACTACAGCCTATGAAAAAAAATTTTGTATGTAGGTCCACGTCTTCGTATAGCCTCCACATAACGGTACCTCCCGATAGTCGGTATTTTGATTATTTCAGCAACATTTTTCACCGGAATCGTTTCAAATTTCGTATTGGAAGATCTTAATGGGTACTACAGCCTATGACAAACAAGTAAAAAACATTATGTTCGGCCGGGCCAAACTTTTAATACCCTACACCTTAGGGTAAAAGAAATATTAGAAGAAATGTGGCAAAAACCATTAAATTACCGAATATCGGGAGGTACCGTTATATGGGGGCTATACCAAAACGTGGACCTATAATTACACTGTTTCGCTACACGAACTAGGACCCATTATGACCCACAAATACCAATTTTTAGACAAATCAGTGAAAAAATGTGGCAAAAACCATAAAAATACCGAATATCGGGATGTACCGTTATATGGGGGCTATATCAAATCATGGACCCATGCATGCAATGTTTCGCCACCGGAGCTGGAACCCATTATGACCAACAAATACCAATTTTCAGACAAATCCGTGAAAAAAGGTTGCAAAAATCATCAAATTACCGAATATCGGGAGGTACCGTTATATGGGGGCTATACCAAATCATGGACCCATGTATGCAATGTTTCGCCACCGGAGCTGGAAACCATTATGACCCACAAATACCAATTTTTAGACAAATCCGTGAAAAGATGTGGCAAAAAAAACTAAAATACCGAATATCGGGAGGTACCTTTATATGGGGGCTATACCACAACGTGGACCTATACATGCAATGTTTTGCCACACGCTCAGGGACCCGTTATGACCTACAAGTACCAATTTCCAGACAAATCCGTGAAAAAATGTGGCATAAATCATCAAAATACGGAATATCGGGAGGTACCGTTATATGGGGACTATACCAGAACGTGGACCGATATATCTCATTTTCAATACCAAAACGTCAAATAATGTGGGCTGAATCGTGATTTCAACAGACAGACAGACGGACAGACAGACAGACGGACAGACAGACAGACGGAAATCGTTAAATCGACTTAGAATTTTATGCTGATTATGAATATATATACTTTATGGGGACTAAGACGAATATTTAAGGATGTTACAAACGGAATGACAAAGTTAATATACCCTCCTTTCCAAGGTGGAGGGTATAAAAATGTCGTATTCAGGTCCACACCTTCGTTTGGCCCCCTTATGATTTTTGCGATATTATCACCGGAATTGTAACGGTACTTCCCCATATTCGATATTTTAATGATTTTAGCGACATTATTCAATGGAACTGTTTCAAATTTCGTATTTGAAGTTCGTAATGGGTAGTTCGTAATGGAAGTTCGTAATGGTACAGTATATGGCAAAAAAAGTGGTAGGCAGGTCCACGTCTTCGTATAGTCCCCATTTAACGGTTTTCAAGTAAGTGGTAGTCTTCGGTTTTTTTTTTTTTAATTTATTAAAAGTTCGGCCCGGCCGAACTTAGTATTAGTCGATTCCAGGTACAGTCTTAAAATCTGGTTTTTGCAACAGAATTTGGAACAAAAATATATTGAAATCGGTTCAGATTTGGCTTCAGCTCCCATATATTTTTTTCGGCAGATTTCATTCATTTGATGCATTATGTTTCTTCAATTTCAATGAAATTTGGAATGTGTCACGGAATTTGGTACAAAAATTTATTTGTCAAAGAATATTTAAATCGTTTAAAGTTTGGATATAACTTCCATATATTTTTTCGACCGAATTCATGTATTTGATGCACCAAACACGCTATGTATCTCAAATATCAATAAAATCTGGAATGTGTTTCGGAATTTCGCTAAAAAATTAATTTGTCAAATTTGTTGAAATCAGATCAGATTTGGATATAGTTCCTGTAGGTTCATGTGTATTGCTACCTCCAACCCCTCTAATAGAAAAGGGTTAACATCTTCAAAAATATATTTAAATAAACGAAAATTGGATGAGGGTATACATCTGTCGGCAAAACCGACTTGTAAATTTTAACTTGTTAGCTCCTTTTTGAAACTTTGTTACGGAATTAATTTTTACTTAACTTATTGTACCACATAAAACGCAGATTCCACAATATGCTGTTCGTGGAACGTTAAAAAATAAATCTATACGTAAAAGTACGACGACAGGCCTCTGTAGCATATCTGTCATTACAAGTCTCTCGAGTGGGACAATAATGTCAACACAGTATTAATTGAATTTATAGCCCTTAGCATAGCATAGCATTGACAACATTGTCTGCATACATTCTCATTAAGGGACAATTAAGATTTTCACCATTAATTTCCTGTTTGTATAAAGTACATGAGTATGGGTTTGCAGGACCCGAAAGTCCCAACCCTACCAAAGCTGACACAATTAGTATATCAGTATGTGCTTAAAATCAAAACATTCTTAAACTAAAACATGGACAATTATCCTTGCGATAATATTTTGCCATACTATAAGGCAACTCGCACAAGTGTATTTGCGGTATGAAGTTCTTGCATTGCTTCTCAGACATGTTGACTATTTAATTATTTAATTAATTGGAATAATTGAAGTCATATACACATGATAAAATTTCATTAGGCAAAATGTTTGAATGCTAGCACCATAACCGACACTTGGAGATGCAACAAATGTGTGCAAATGTTTATTAAATACGCTTTGCTCAGTTTTGGGTGTTTGCGGACAGAGACTAATGAAGTGATAAATACAATGACAGGAAATGTCTACATGTAGTTTGATACATTGTTGTTTACGAAATGAAAAATATTATACAATTCTATTTCATTATACAGGGTGAGAGAAAATCAAAAGCCATAATTTTTACATTTTTTTTAAATTTTATTGAATGAAAGCAAAAAATGTGGGAAATAGTATCAAGTTTTAGAATAAGTTGCGATTTGTTCGAATTGGTCACTTTTGGCACGAATTATGACCTTCAAACGGCCAATGAAACCGTAACACGCTGCCCGAAAGTTGCTCTGCTGAATTTTGGCCCATTCCCGGCGCAGCGCTTGCTTGAGGTGATCGACACTTTGGTATTTTTTAGTGCCAACCTTGCTTTCCAAAATACTCCAGACACAATAGTCCAACGGATTGGTATCCGGAGATTTTGGTGGCCATTGTGCTCTGGAAATGAAGCGAGGAACCTCATTTTGTAACAGTTGTTGGGTGCGCTTGCTGAGTGCGATGGTGCTGAGTCCTGTTAGAATGTCCAAGGTCTGGGGCCAAAATGTTAGCGTGCCCAAGGCGTTAATACACCCTCCAGAATATTTTTGCGATAATATTCGGCATTAATTCTGATGCCACGGTCGATTAATACGAGCGGAGAGTGACCATCGGCTGTTATGGCAGCACACACCATCACCACAGCCGGCGCTTGAGTTCTGGTGGCGAACCGAAGGTGCACATTTTCAGCTGACCTCTTTGGCAAATAAACACGATCATTTTGTTTGTTTACAAATTGCTGGACAATGAATGTTTTCTCATCGGAGAAAACGAAATTCCGCAGTTCACCATTTTCGACTAAGCGAAGCAACTCTTTAGCTCTTTTGAGTCTATTTTATTTCTCTTGCGGTGTAAGTTCTTGCACATTTTGGAATTTCTATGGATTTACCCCAAGCTCATTTTTTAATATTTGCTGAATGAAATATTCAGATATGTTCAGCTCACGAGCCATTTTTCGGCCAATGCGACCCAAGTTTCGATCAAGTCGCCTCTTTACTTTTCGAACCATTCCTGCTGATGTTGTTGTTTTCTTCCGTCCACTTTCTTGACGTTGGGCTACGCTACCAGTATCACGGTAACGAGCGATGGTACGAGACACAAAATATTTATTCACATTTAAATGCAGGAGTGATCTAACGATAGCCACTTGTTTTTTCCAGCCAAATATAAAGAAATCACACTATCACGCTTGAATTCCATCAAGAATACGTTTTTATGGAAAATTCTCACCAAAATGCTTTTGCACGCTTGTAAAAAATATAATGAGCTGTCACTGGAAAAAATGTTAACAGCTGTCGGACGAGTGGCTTGGAAATGACAGCAGTCTGAAGTTCGTTGCTGTTTTTTCATCTCACCTTGTATAGCTTTGGAGCTTTAGCTATATCTGAACCGATTTTCACCAACATTTAAAGTACGTGCTTCTGGGTTGAATTCCGTCGAAAATGCCAAAATTCAGTCCATTTGGGCTAATATTGGCCATTTGGCTCACAATTAAACTGAAATCCGATAAAGATATATATGGGAGCTATATCCAATTCGGAACCGATCTTGACGAATTTTTAGGCACCTATTTCTGAGCTGTATCTGATGTCTGGTACTAATACCATATCATTCTTGTGAGGGGTGCATATTACGAATGTGAGGGACTTAAATACTAAATTGGATGAAACAGATATGTATAATGGAGATATATCTATATCTGAACCGATTTTCACTAAATTTAATGTATAGGCTTCAAGACTGAATTCGTTTGGATGTGCCAAAATGCAGGTAACTTTTAGTGATATTGGTCATTTGGTGCACAATTAATCCGAAAACGGTTGAAGATATATGTGGGAGTTATATCTACCGATTCTCAGCAATTTCAACAGGGTTCGTCCTTGGGCCAAGCAAATTATTAGTGGTAAAGTTCATATCACTCGGATAATGAATGCGACCTACATTTTGTTCACAAAAATGGAAAGACGGACGAACAGACGGTTGATAATTACAAATATTATTGGCCGAATCAATTTTCTCGTCTTAAATTCCAATTCAAAATCGTGTAAAATTCACGAAGAATGTTACACACCAAAAGAGTTGATGGATTTCGAATCGAGAAGAAAACTCTCTCCTAAAAATGTTCAGTATAAACATGTATTGGTACAACAACACCAATGTAAGGCCATCTCCAATTTTCAGGGGGTGGGTTTTTTTCAATTTGTGGATTTAACACATTTAATTTGCAAGGTGACGCATTTAGTTTTAGTACTTCCCTATTCGAGCGGAACATGCTATCGTATACCAGTCTTGAGTTAAAAGCAACAAATTGATACTTTATAAGGGATTTTTTTAATACCAACAGATCCCATGAGTAATAGTAAACTCAATAGTATGAACTTACCTGCAATTATCGCTCCCGTCGATAGCCATATCAAGGCTGTAACCGCTGCCGTCTGAGGGAATTTGTTACAAATAACTTTCTTGTCATTCCACGATTCGCCGAGCTTGTAGACATACACAATATTATCACTTTGACCCACTGCCAATTTGGTTGAATCCGGGCTAAAGGCTAGACCGCGTACGACATAGGATTGTTTGCCATTTGCGGGATTTGAGGGTTTGGTCGAGAACTTATCACGCCGCTCACCCGCATCGTCAAACAGCAGAATATGGCGATCGGCAGTGGCCACAGCTAATTTTTTGTGATTCGGTGACCAGGCAAGACCAGCAATGCGATTTATGTGGTCCTGTCGTCAGTGCAAAGGAAATATAATATGAAAAGTGTTGCATTTTCACTATTCTGCAACGTACTTACCTGGCCATCCAATATGGTTTTCAAATATTTTAATTGCATTGTATTCGGTCGTGATTGACTTTTTTTTACTTTCTCATGCTAATGTTTTGCTCAGTTTTAATGCTAATAGTTTCGTATTCCCGAATGAAAATTAATGTCTGACAATTTTGAGTTGTTATGGCAACCATAACCACTACCACCCTTCATTATGACACCTGTTTTATTGTAAGCACAAGGGTGGTTAGTTTTTGAGTTGCATAGAATCGTAGTAGTTCCTTCATTCGCGCCAAAATTGTAATTTATTGTACATGTTTTAGAATATCATCTAATTTGTATTTACAAGGCGACATAGTAGGCCTATCTCCTCCTCCTGTAAAAAATACATTGCTTTAATCATGGCGCAATAAGGAGGTAACACAGTTCGTTAACACTACCACTACCTGATGCCAAGCCCGTTTTCTATAAGAATATTTTAAAAGTACATGTAACAAATGTTTCCTGCAAAAAGCTTCTGGCAGTTAGATAAGACTAGCTTTGAATTCGCCTCCTGCTTGACTTCATTAAATTTGCCTTCATACTATCCATAGAAAATAAATTTCACAAAAGTATAATTACAAGAAAAATAAAGCAGATTACGAAAGTAGAGCTAAAAATATAAGAACCACGTATGGGAGTTTTGTAAGTTTACATCGCAAAGTAACCGAAATAAAGGGAGAATTTCCCCAAGCAAAACATTTCGAAAATAGCATCGAATTTTAGCATAAGTTTAGATTTGTTCGAATTGGCCACCTTTGGCACGAATTGTGGCCTTCAAACGGCCAATGAAACCGTCACACGCTGTTCGAATGATGCTCTGCTGTATTTTGGACACTGGTACTTTTTAGTGCCAACCTTACTTTCCAAAATACTCCAGACACAATAGTCCAACAGATTAGTATCCGGAGATTTTGGTGGCCATTGCGCTGGAAATGAAGCAAGGAACACCACTTTGTAACAATTCTTGGGTGGCGTGTGCTGAGTGCGATGGTGCTGAGTTCTGTTGGAATGTCCAAGGTCTGCGGCTAACATGTTGGCGTGCCCAAGGCTTTAATACACCCTCCAGAATATTTTCGCGATAATATTTCGCGATAATAATTCTGATGACATGGTCGATTAATACGAGCGGAGAGCGACCATCGGCTGTTATGGCGGCCCACATTTTTACCATGGCCGGCGCTTGAGTTCTGGAGGCCAACCAAAGGTGCAT
Organism: Musca domestica; assembly: GCF_030504385.1. Lineage (NCBI taxonomy): Eukaryota > Metazoa > Arthropoda > Insecta > Diptera > Muscidae > Musca > Musca domestica. The sequence continues at coordinate 11,279,794 of NW_026712296.1, read as the reverse complement.
GTTTTCAGCTGACCTCTTTGGCAAGTAAAAATATCTTTGGCAAGTAATCACGATCATTTTGTTTTTTTTACAAACTACTGGACAACGAATCGTTTCTCATCGGGGAAAATCATATTCGGCAGTTCACCGCTTTCGGCCAAGCGAAGCAACCCTTTAGCTCTTTTGAGTCTATTATTTTTCTGTTGCGGTGTTAGTTCTGGCACTTTTTGGAATTTCAATGGCTTCATTTTATTAATATTTGCCGAATATAATATTGCGATATGTTCAGCTCACGAGCCATTTTTGAGCACACGAGCCACCGCGACGCGGGTTTCGATCGAGCTCTTTTTTAATTTTCGAACCATTTCTGCTGATGTTGCTGTTTTCTTCCGTTCACTTCCTTGACGTTGGGCTACGCTACCAGTATCACGGTAACGAGCGATGGTACAAGACACAAAATATTTATTCACATTTAAATGCTGGAGTGCTCTAACGGTAGCCACATGAGGTTTTCAAGCCAAATACAAAGAAATCACAAAATCACGCTTGAATTCCATCACGAATAACTTTTTTCTGGAAAATTCTCATCATAATGCTTTACCACCATAAAGAGACCCATGACTTTTTTTCAATGACGCACGTTTTGACCGTAGCGAATGGTATATAACCTCTGTAGCCATATGGCTGAGATTATAAATGGCATTTTCCTTATTTATATACCCTCCGTCATTCTATGCAGGAAGTATATATATTTTGGATCAGCGTAAAATTCTAAGTCGATTTAGCGATGTCCGTCTGTCTGTCTGTTTTAGTCACGCTATCTTTCGAACGAATTGAGATAGAAGGCTACAATTTTGCACACATGCGCAAATTAGTCATGTCGTTCAACGTTTTCGTATAGCCCCCCATATAATTGTTCCTCCCGATAGACTTTTTATTGATCCCATATAATGGTACCATCCGATAGTCGGTATTTTGACGATTTCAGCACAATTATTCACCTGAATCGTTTCGTATTTAAAGTTCGTAGTGGGAACTACAGCCTAAGACAAATTTTTTTGTATGCAGGCCCACGTCTTCGTATATCCCCCATGTAACGGTACCTCCCGATATTCCATATTTTTATGATTCCAGCAACATTATTCACCAGAATCGTTTCAAATTTCGTAGTGGAAGATCTTAATGGGCACTACAACATTACTTCATTACTTCAAATTTCGTGTGTTCCTAATTGGTACTACAGCCTAAGACAGAAAATAGTCTGCGCAGGTCTACGTCTTCGTATAGCCCTCATATAATGGTATCTCCCGGTATTCGGTATTTTGATGATTTTCGCTACAGTATTCACCGATTTTTACAAGTTTCGCATTTGAATATTGTAATGGCTTATGACAAAACTTACCTATGCAGGTCCACCTCTTCGTATAGACCTACATTCGGTATTTTTAAGTTTTTAAGAAAATTTTTAACGGATTTAATTTTTTTGAAAATTGTCAAATTCGTTCCGAATGTTGGAGGGTATTCAAAGTTCAGCCCGGCCGAACTTACAGATTTTTATACCCTCCACCATACTATGGAGGGTATATTAACTTTGTCATTCCGTTTGTAACTCCTCGAAATACTCAACAAAGTATATATATTCTTGATCAGCGTAAAATTCTAAGTTGATTTAGTCATGTCCGTCTGCCTGTCTGTTGTAATCACGCTATCTTTCGAACGAATTCAGATAGACGGCTAAAATTTTGCACACATGTTTATTTTTCCAGTGGACCATGTAGGTCCACGTTTTCATATAGCCCCCATATAACGGTACCTCCCGATATTCGGTATTATAATGATTTTAGCGACATTATTCACCGAAATTGTTTCAAATTTGGTATTTGAAGTTCGAAATGGATAATACAGCCTAAGACAGAAAATTGTCTGTGCAGGTCCAAGTCTTCGTATAGCCCCCATATAACGGTACCTCCCGATATTCGGTATTTTGATGATCTTAGCGACTTATTTCACCGGAATTGTTTCAAATGTGGTATTTGAGATTCGTAATGGATATTACAGCCTATGACAGAAAATTGTCTGTGCGGCTCCATATTTTGGTATAGCCCCCATATATATAATAGTACCTCCCTATATTGATGATTTTAGCTACATTATTCATCGATTTTTTTCAAGTTTCGAATTTGAATATTTTAATAGCTTTTGACAAAAATTACCTACGCATGTCCATGTCGTCGTTTAGACCCTAATATGACTGCAACATTTGATATTTTTAAGATTTTAACAGAATTTTTAACGGATTTTATTGTTTTTGAGAATTGCGAAATTCGTTCCAAATGATGGAGGGTATTCAAAGTTTGGGACGGCCGAACTTACAGCTTTTTTATACCATCCACCAAAAAAGGTATGGAGGGTCTATTAACTTTGTCATTCCGTTTGTAACTCATCGAAATAATCATTTTAGACCCAACAAAGTATATATATTCTTGATCAGCGTAAAATTCTAAGACGATTTAGCCCTGTCCGTCCGTCTGTCCGTCTGTCCGTCTGTCCGTCTGTTGTAATCACGCTACAGTCTAAACGAATTAAGATAGGAAGCATAAATTTTGCACAGATCTCTCTTTTGTCTGCAGGCAGGTCAAGTTCGAAGATGGGCTATATCGGTCCACGATATCGTATAGCCCCCATGTAACGGTACCCCCCGATATTCGGTATTTTGATGATTTTACCCACATTTTTCAACGGCATTGTCTGAAAATCCACAAAAGGAGTTCCTTGTGGGTACTTTATACCTCGGAAGAGAATTATCTATATAGGTCCACAATATCGTATAGCCCCCATGTAACGGTACCCCCCGATATTCGGTATTTTGATGATTTTACCCACATTTTTCAACGGAATTGTCTGAAAATCCACACAAGGAGTTCCTTGTGGGTACTTTATACCTCGGCAGAGAATTGTCCATATAGGTCCACGATATCGTATAGCCCCCATGTAACGGTACCCCCCGATATTCGGTATTTTGATGATTTTACCCACATTTTTCAACGGAATTGTCTGAAAATCCACACAAGGAGTTCCTTGTGGGTACTTTATACCTCGGCGGAGAATTATCTATATAAGTCCACAATATCGTATAGCCCCCATATAACGGTACCCCCCGATATTCGGTATTTTGATGATTTTACCCACATTTTTCAACGGAATTGTCTGAAAATCCACACAAAGAGTTCCTTGTGGGTACTTTATACCTCGGCAGAGAATTATCTATATAGGTCCACAATATCGTATAGCCCCCATATAACGGTACCCCCCGATATTCGGTATTTTGATGATTTTACCCACATTTTCAACGGAATTGTCTGAAAATCCACACAAGGAGTTCCTTGTGGACACTTTATACCTCGGCAGAGAATTATCTATATATTTCGACAATATCGTATAGCCCCCATATAACGGTACCCCCGATATTTGGTATTTTGATGATTTTACCCACATTTGTCAACGGAATTGTCTGAAAATCCACAAAAGGAGTCCCTTGTGGGCATTTTACCGCCTCAAAATGAAGTGTCTATATAGGTCCACGATATCGTATATCCCCCATATAACTGTAACCTCCGATATTCGGTATTTTGATGATTTTACCCACATTTTTCAACGGAATTGTCTGAAAATCCACACAAAGAGTTCCTTGTGGGTACTTTATACCTCGGCAGAGAATTATCTATATAGATCCACGATATTGTATAGCCCTCATATAACGGTACCCCCGATATTCGGTATTTTGATGTTTTTAGCCATATTTTTCAACGGAATGGCCACAAGGGGTTCTCTGTACACAAGGGGTTCTATGTGAGCACTTTACCCACCGACAGAGAATTCTCTATATAGGTTAACGATAACGTATAGCTCCCATATAACGGTACCCCGCGATATTCGGTATTTTGATGATTTTAGCCACATTTTCCAATCGTATTGCCTGAAAATCCACACATGGAGTTCCTTGTGAGTACTTTACACGCAGACATAGATTTGTCTTTATAGGTCCACAATATCGTATATCCCCCCATATATCGGCACCTTCCTAAATTAGATATTTTAAAGATTTTAAAAGAATTTTTATTGGATTTTTTTTTGAAAATTTTCTAATTCGTTCCAAATGGTGGAGGGTATTCAAAGTTCGGCCCGGCCGAACTTACTGCTTTTTTACTTGTTACTTGTTTACTTTGTTTTTTTTTTTTTAATTTGTCGAGTCTGGAACTCAGTCTGTACCAATGTTACCCATTACTTGGTAATGAGAAAAAACATTTATTTTGCTTGGGAACTTTTCATTATTTTCAACCAATTGGCAATGCAGAAGGTTCGGCTTATACAAATTCCAAGTTACCAAGTTACTCCACCAAAAAAGGTATGGAGGGTATATTAACTTTGTCATTCCGTTTGTAACTCATCGAAATAATCATTTTAGACCCAACAAAGTATATATATTCCTGATCAGCGTAAAATTCTAAGACGATTTAGCCATGTCCGTCCGTCTGTCCGTCTGTTGTAATCACGCTACAGTCTAAACGAATTAAGATAGGAAGCTAAAATTTTGCACATATCTCTCTTTTGTCTGCAGGCAGGTCAAGTTCGAAGATGGGCTATATCGGTCTACGATATCGTATAGCCCCGATGTAACGGTACCCACTGATATTCGGTATTTTGATGATTTTACCCACATTTTTCAACGGAATTGTCTGAAAATCCACACAAGGAGTTCCTTGTGGGTACTTTATACCGCGGCAGAGAATTGTTTATATAGGTCCACAATATCGTATAGCCCCCATATAACGGTACCCCTCGATGTTCGGTATTTTGATGATTTTACCCACATTTTTGAACGGAATTGTCTGAAAATCCACACAAGGAGTTCCTTGTAGGTACTTTATACCTCGGCAGAGAATTATCTATATAGGTCCACAAAATCGTATAGCCCCCATATAACGGTACCCCCACGGTATTCGGTATTTTGAAGATTTTACCCACATTTTTGAACGGAATTTTCTGAAAATCCACACAAGGAGTTCCTTGTGGGTACTTTATACCTCGGCAGAGAATTATCTATATAAGTCCACAATATCGTATAGCCCCCATATAACGGTACCCCCCGATATTCGGTATTTTGATGATTTTACCCACATTTTTCAACGGAATTGTCTGAAAATCCACACAAGGAGTTCCTTGTGGGTACTTTATACCTCGGCAGAGAATTATCTATATAGGTCCACAAAATCGTATAGCCCCCATATAACGGTACCCCCACGGTATTCGGTATTTTGATGATTTTAGCCACATTTTTCAAACGGAATTGTCTGAAAATCCACAAAAGGAGTCCTTTATGGGCATTTTACCTCCTCAAAATGAAGTGTCTATGTAGGTCCACGATATCGTATATCCCCCATATAACTGTAACCTCCGATATTCGGTATTTTGATGATGTTAGCCACGCTTTTCGATGGAATTGTCTTAAAATCAACATAAGTAGTTCCTTGTGAGTACTTCACCCCCTGAGAGAGAATTGTCTATACAGGTCCACGATATCGTATATCCCCCATATAACGGTACCTCCCGATATTCGGTATTATATGATTTGACCCACATTTTTCATCGGAATTGTCTGAAAATCCACACAAGGAGTTCCTTGTGGGTACTTTATACCTCGGCAGAGAATAATCTATATAGATCTACGATATTGTATAGCCCTCATATAACGGTACCCCCGATATTCGGTATTTTGATGTTTTTAGCCATATGTTTCAACGGAATGGTCACAAGGGGTTCTTTGTACACAAGGGGTTCTTTGTGAGCACTTTACCCACCGACAGAGAATTCTCTATATAGGTTAACGATAACGTATAGCTCCCATATAACGGTACCCCGCGATATTCGGTATTTTGATGATTTTAGTCACATTTTCCAATCGTATTGTCTGAAAATCCACACACGAAGTTCCTTGTGAGTACTTTACACGCAGACATAGATTTGTCTTTATAGGTCCACAATATCGTATATCCCCCCATATATCGGCACCTTCCTATATTAGATATTTTAAAGATTTTAAAAGAATTTTTATTGGATTTTATTTTTTTGAAAATTTTCTAATTCGTTCCAAATGGTGGAGGGTATTCAAAGTTCGGCCCGGCCGAACTTACTGCTTTTTTTACTTGTTATTCATTTTTTTCACAAAATTGCTCAGCCATTAGATATTACTTGGTAATGAGGAAAACAAAATTATTTTCCTTATAATTTTAAGGAATAGCTCACCTAATTATATTGCACTGTAATGGGAAATTTCGCCATAAAAATATCTAATGAGTTGTTATCTTTTATAAAGAAAATTAATTTTTAGGGTAATTTGGGGTTACTGAGAAAAATTTTCAGATTTTTCGTTTTTCTTTTTCAGAAACCAGTGTTTGAAATTTCGAAGAGTCAAGTTTACACAAATGTAAAGTAACGCTTGTGCATGCAAACCATGCTTTTTAACGGTTACATATATTGGCAATAATTCCTCATCATTACTTTCTCCATTTATTTTTGTTTTTTTTTTTTTTAATTAATTGTAAAACTATAAAAAAATATGGATTTACCTCTACCATTGCGAGTGAGGGGGTATTTTAAGGGAGGTGGGGGATACTTATTGGGGGCAGGGTTTAATTACCGACAGATGACTCTTACTACCGAAACAAAGATTTGTTTAAAATTTTATCCTTTTCATACATAAATATTTTTTTGAAAAAGCGTGTTTTAAATGTTCGAAAAATCGAAGAGAGGAGCGAAATAGGTTAAATCATTAAATTGCATTTTCTGTAAAATCAACTTTTTTGGCTTAACTTACTCTTTCTTTAAATGGACGTTATTCCATCAACATAAGGCGCCAATTTTGAACAACTCACATATTTGCACACATACATTAAAGGATTCACATGCTACTGATAGTATGACCCACAGAAACACTACTATATAGCCATCTTATGGTACTACAATTTATACTCATACACACACTTTTGAGGTGATTCGGAATTTTCATTGTCCCTAATTACGGTATTATACATACATACATACACACAAATTGCTCTGAGATTTTTGTGTATAATTGAATTTTGTATTTTGATTATGTACACACACACAAAAACAACATCCCAAAGAAATGTTCCGTTAATGTGGGTAAGAATACAAAACAAAAAAAGAAGGATAATGCTGATGGATACGTACGTATATATGCGCCCCATCATATTTATGTGAGCATACCAAGCAAATCCTGTTGTAGACAGAGCTATGTATGCTATTATGTTGTGACCAACTGACTACAACCACTCCAGTATGACATTTGTTTTCACTGTTTGTTTTTGCCTTGTCGTAGTCCCACATCTATAGCGAGTTTCCTGTTATTTCTGTTCACCATCTGAGAGTTGAGGAACATCCGTACCCTTTGTGCCTTGTCATTGTGCGTAAGGTGGATTGTCGTCTCTTAAGTTGTGTTTTGTAAATTTTTGTAAGTGAAGCGTCTCTCTTTTTGTGGGTTCTCTGTAATAACGTTGCCAGATTTCATTGATTTTTATATCTACCCTGATAAAAGGTATATCTATATAATTTTCACATTTCATAGGGTTTATAATTTTCAAAGAATTTAAAAATGAATTTGTAATGAATGCTATACGAATACTTATACCCTACAACACTATGTGTTGGGGGTATTATAAGTTTGATTGGGCCAAAAATTATGTAACACCTCGAAATATTGGTTTCCCACATAGGAAAGTATATATGGATCTTCCTATCTCGCCGAACTGAGTCGATCTAGCTATGTATGTCCGTCCGTCCGTCTGTCCAAGTTAATTTGTAATCACCCTACAGGTCGCAATTATGGCCCGATCTTCACAAAATTTAGAATGGAGGTGGGACGGGAACCAGAATAGAACCCTATTGCTTTTGAAGATGATCGCGTAAGGGGGTTGAAATGGACCAAAAACTGAAAAATATCCCAATTTTGCAGTTGCTCTACAGGTCGCAATTATAGACCAATCGGAAGTTAGCATGGGGTTAGAGCTTAGGACTAGGCAGAAGTCTTCCAATTTTGGTGGTCATCGGGAAAGAAGACAATCCTGACCGTTATGTAGATGCCGAAAGTAAATATATCGAATATATATAGCGAAATATATACATTGTGTATATACATACGAGGAGGATGTTAACTAGAATTCTTATATCTCAAGAATAGCTGGAACGATTTTGACAAATTTTGTCAATTCAGAATGCCCTCTTGGCAAAAAAGAATAAAATCTAAAACAATCGCATAAAAAGATGCCAATAATGATGTTAATATAGATTTTGTAGTATTTTATGACATTTTTTCCATATCTTTTATCGCATGCGATTTTTTTCAATTTGACTTATAATATTTTGTGATATTTTTTCACCTTACAACACAGGTTGGGGATATTATATACAGATTGGAATTATCGTCCGATCCTCACGACAATTTTCACAAGGGTAGGGTTAGGCTCAGAAGTGCTAGGCCTCTTGTTTTTAAAGGTGTCCGTAATATATTTGGGTTTTTGAATGGACCAGAAATGGACAGAAAAAAATTCCTGATCACACAATTGAAGGCAATCGATACACTTAAGAAGAGAGTTAAAGACAGGGAAGAATTGTAGCATTTTGGATGACCACTGGATTATATTTAGCTATAAAAGGGACCACAACAACTAACAGCACGACGGAGAGTGTAAATATTGGGCAAATGTCCCTATTCAATATCTGGTCAGTGCTCCGTGACATAATTTCAAAAGCGAATTCTTCCAAAATGCATTTGGACATAAGGGGGCTTCTAACATATTGTAGTGTTATAGTATATCACACGGTCGAGTTTTTTCATCTTCTTCTGTATCTATAAAAGAGGAAATAAACAGTTTACCTGAAATTTTTCAAATATACAACAGCATCGCCTGAAAGTAACATAGGCTATATACATTTTTAAAATACAACTTGGAACTGGAGATCGGTTTAGATTTTGAAATACTTTTTTATATATATTTTAGGGCGACTTCAGGTATTTTAAGCACCAAACGATATGCATGACAGATTCCAATGAAATTTCAGAATAAGTAACGGAATTTCCAAATGGAGAAATTCGGTCAAATGTGCAAAAATCCATCCAATTTGTGCTGATATCACATATGTAAATGGCGCACAATAACCATGAAATATGATGAAGATACACAGGGTCAGATAAAAAAAAAAACTGCAACCAACTTCAGACTGCTATCATTTCTAAGCCACTCGTTCGACAGCTGTTAAAATTATTCCAGTTACAGCTCATTATATTGTTTACAAGCGTACAAAAGCATTTTGGTGAGAATTTTACAGAAAAAAAACTTATTCGTGATGGAATTCAAGCGTGATAGTTTGATTTCTTTATATTTGGCTGGGAACCCACAAGTGGCTATCGTTAGAACACTCCAGCAATCGCTCGTTACCGTGATACTGGTAGCGGTGCCCGACGTGAAGGAAGTGGACGGAAGAATACAGCAACATCAGCAGAAATGCTTCGAAAAGTAAAGAAGCGACTTGATCGAAACCCGCAGCCGAAAAATGGATCGTGAGCTGATCATATCGCAACATTCCATTCGGCAAATATTGAAAAATGAGCTTGGGATAAATCCATAGAAATTCTAAAAAGACTCAAAAGAGCTAAAGGGTTGCTTCGCTTGGCCGAAAGCGGTGACCTGCCGAATTTGGTTTTCTCCGATGAGAAAACATTCGTTGTCCAGCAGTTTATAAACAAATAAAATTATCGTGTTTACTTGCCAAAGAGGTCAACTGAAAATGTGCACCTTCAGTTGGCCACCATAACTCAAGCGCCGGCCATGGTAATGATGAGGGTCGCCATAACAGCCGATGGTCGCTCTCCGCTCGTATTAATCGACCGTGGCATCCTTTAGAGCTTGGGCACGCAAACATTTTGGCTGCAGACCTTGGACATTCTAACAGGACTCAGCACCATCGCACTCAGCACGCATCACCCAAGAATGATTACAAAATGAGGTTCCTCGCTTCATTTCCAGCGCACCATGGCCATCAAAATCTCCGGATACCAATCCGTTGGACTATTGTGTATGAAGTATTTTGGAAAGCAAGGTTGGCACTAAAAATACCAAAGTGTCGATCACCTAAATCAAGCACTTCGCCGGGAATGGGCCAAAATACCGTAGATCAACATTCGGGCAACGTGTGGCGGTTTCATTGGCCGTTTGAAGGCCATAATTCGTGCCAAAGGTGACCAATTCGAAGAAATCTAAACTTATTCTAAAATCGGATGCTATTTTCGACATTTTTTTCTTTCATTCAATAAAATTAAAAAAATGACTTTGTTGCAGTTCTTTTTATCTCACCCTGTATATGGAAGCTATATCCAAATCTGAACCGATCTCAATCAATTTTTGCAGAGGCATTTCGAAGCTGTATGGGATATTTGGTACCAAATATCTTTGTTGTGGAGTGCATATTGTAAATATGAGAGACTTAAATCGGATGAAACATATATATGGGAGCTATAGCTATATCTGCACCGATTTTTACTAACTTTGAAAAGTTTGCTTCTTGGCAGAATTCGTTTGTATTTGCAAAAATCTACTCCATTTGGGCTGATATTAACCATTTGGTGTACAATAAACGTCAAGTCGGATAATTGAAGTTTGACAGAGGTATTTCTGGAGTATATGCGATATCTGGCTTTATCTTGTCATTGTTGTGGTGTGTATATTAAGAATGTGAGGGACTTAAACCGAAAATCGGATGAAACACATGTATGGGAGCTATAGCTATATCTGAACTGATTGTCAACAAATTTGAAGGAGTTGCTTCTACGCTGAATTCCCTCGAATGTGCCGAAATCCATTCCATTTGGGCGAATATTGAACATGTGGGGTACAATAAAATTGAAATCGGACGAAAATATTTATGGAAACTATATCGAAATCTGAACCGATATTCACCAAAAATGTCGTGCATACTACTGAACCGTGTTTTCTAAAATGCATATGCTTCGGACCGATGTTACGCATTTGGTGCAAAACTCTTATGACATCGGATGTCACTATATATGGGAGCTATATCCAACTCTGATCCGATTGACACCAATCTCTATAGGTTTCGTCCTAGGGCCAAGTAAATATTTTGGGCAAAGTTTCTTCTTGATCGATCAATAAATGCGACCCATACTTCGTATACAAACATACGTGGACATTCATAAATCAACTGATACTGTGCAGATCATCAAAAGGCACTATAGGTCTAACTCTCTTCCTTCTCTAAGTTATAATACTAAGACATAATACCCTGAACAAAATATGGTGAAGGTTATAAATATCCTGTATGCTATTCACAATTGCGAGTGGCCACACTAGCATTCTCTGGTAACTTGCTCATGTTTTTCATGTGGTTGCATTATACCAGTTTTATAGTTCTCTTCAAAGGACTATGTGCTCATATAATAACTTTAACATATAACGTCGAATCGGTTAACATTTGTTATATTGCGGACGAAAACCTTTACATTTTTTAATTTGTTTAATTTTTCTATAGATGTCGTGACAGTATAACTACACGGTTGTATTTTAATGAGCTCGAAGACATTGTTAAATATTTTCAATAGATGTCTCCATGTTAGGAACCAGGAAAATCGTATAATATCGGGACATTTAATTGCTGTTATATTGCGGTAGGTGGCGCTAGTAGTATGAAATTATGTTTACACCATATCATGACATACATTATGCTATACTTTAATAAAGTTGACAATTTTAAAGATCATTCGCCGATTTTTATACCCTCCACCATAGTATTAAGTTTGTCATTCCTTTTGTAACGTCTCGAAATATACATTCTATACCCCACAAGTATATATATTCTTGATCAGCATTCTATGTCGATTTAGCGATGTCCGTCTATCCGGCTGTGGAAATCACTCTAGCTTCCGAAAGAATTTAAGTAGATTGATAACATTTTACTCAAATATATATTAGACTGCAGGACTTTTGGTATTGAAAATGGGCCATGTCTTCGTATAATGGTACCTCCCGACATTCGGTATTTTGATTATTTTAGCGACATTATTCAACGGAATTGTTTCAAATTTGTAGTTGAAGTTCGTAATGGATACTACAGCCTATGACAGAAAATTGTCTGTCTACGTTTTGGTGTAGCCCCATATAATAGTACCTCCTATATTCGGTAACGGTATTCGGTATTTTGCTGATTTTAGCGACATTATTGACCGGAATTGTTACAAATTTCGTATTTGGCGTTCATAATGGATACTTCAGCCTATGACAGAAAACTGTCAATGCAGGTTCATGTCTTCGTATGGCCCCCATATAACGGTACCTCCCAATATTCGGTATTTTGATGATTTTAGCGTCATTATTCACCGGAATTGTTTCAAATTAAGTATTTAGAGTTCGTAATGGGAACTACAGTCTGTGGCAGACAATTGTCTATGTAGGTCCAGGTCTTCGTATAGGCTCCATATATCAGTACCTCCCTATATTCGGTATTTTGACGAGTTTAGGTACAATACCCTACGAAATTGTTTGAGATGTCGTATTTGAAGTTCGCTATAGCCTGTGACAGAAAATTGTCTATGCTGGTCCAGGTCTTCGCACAACTCCGATATAACGGTACCTCCCTATATTCTGTATTTTGATGATTTTAGCTACATTATTCACCGTTTATTTCAAGTTTCGAATTTGAATATGGTAATGGCTTCTGACAAACAATGCCAATGTAGGTCCACGTCGTATAGACCCCAATATAACGGCTATAATCGGTATTTTTAAAATTTTAACAGAATTTTTTTTTTAAATTTTCAAATTAGTTCCAAATGGTGGAGGGTATTCAAAGTTCGGCCCTGCCGAACTTACTGCTTTTTAACTTGTTCATGTTTCGCTTTTGAATATTGTAATGGCAAAGTTGCCTATGCAGGTCCACGACGTCGTATATACCCTAATATAATGGCTTCATTCGACAGAGTTTTCAACAGATATTATTTTATTTTGAAAATTGCCAAATTCGTTTTAATTACAGATGGGGAAGACCTGTTTGAGAAGTGGTTTTTAGGCTCTTCACCATTTTTTTTTTTAATTTTTCAATCGTTTTGTACTTTTTACAAAACCACAAACATTTCAATGCCAGAAATACACAAACAATACGATTGCCTTAATGTACTTCGGCTGTGAGTTGCCGAATTGTATCGTTTTCGAACGAATCGCTAGAAAACGCTTCCAAACGTTTCCTGTGCGAAATGATGACTTCTATATTTAGAGTTGTCATTCTAAATATTTTGTTTGCACCTTGCCGATTGTATGATGGACATAATAAATGAATAAATAAATACATTTAATTTACTATTAATTTTTTATTTATTTTTAATGAGTTCATATAGAGGAAAACGTTTACAAACGTTTCCAATGAGTTTTACTGTTACTGTTTCGTGTTCCAATGTTGCGTCATCCAGCCGAGTACATTTCAGTTTTGTTTTTGTTTCCACGCATCTGCTCAAACAGTACAAAATAAGACAAGTAAAAAGTTCAGCCGGGCCAAACTTTGAATATCTTTCACCATTTGGAACGAAATTGGCACTTCTCAAAAACAATAAACTACGTTAAAAATGCTGTTAAAATCTTAAAAATACCGAATGTAGCTGTTATTTTAGGGTATATACGACGACATGGACCTGTATATGCAACTTTTGTCAAAAGCCATCACAGTATTCAAATAAGAAACTTAAAAAAAAATGGGCGAATAATGTAGCTAAAATCATCAAAATACCGAATATCGTGGGTACCGTTAAAAGGGTCTATACGAAGACCTCGACCTGCACAGACAATTTTCTGTCTTAGGCTGTAGTATCCATTTTGAACTTCATATACCGAATTTTAAACAATTTCGGTGAATAATGTCGCTAAAATCATCAAAATATCGAATAGCCGTAGCTGCCGTTTTATGGGGGCTATACGAAGGCGTGGACCTACATGACCCATTTTCAATACCAAAAGTGCTGCAGACTTAATATGCCTTTGATTAGAATTTTATCAACCTACTACATTCAGCATACAATTCTAAGTCGATTTAACGATGTCCGTCTGTCTGTCTCTCTGTCTGTCTGTCCGTCTGTCTGTCTGTCTGTTGAAATCACGATACAGCCCACATTATTTGACGTAGAGCGCCAAAATTTAGCAGAGCTATTTGCATTGTGTCTAGGATGGTTGGTATTGAAAATGAGATATATCGGTCCACGTTCTGGTATAGTCCCCATATAACGGTACCTCCCGATATTCGGCATTTTGATTATTTATGCCACATTTTTTCACGGATTTGTCTGGAAATTGGTATTTGTAGGTCATAACGGGTCCCTGAGCGTGTGGCAAAACATTGCATGTATAGGTCCACGTTGTGGTATAGCCCTCATATAAAGGTACCTCCCGATATTCGGTATTATAGTTTTTTTGCCACATTTTTTCACGGATTTGTCTAAAAATTGGTATTTGTGGGTCATAATGGTTTCCAGCTCCGGTGGCGAAACATTGCATGTATGGGTCCATGATTTGGTATAGCCCCCATATAACGGTACCTCCCGATATTCGGTAATTTGATGATTTTTGCAACCTTTTTTCACGGATTTGTCTGAAACTGGTATTTGTTGGTCATAATGGGTTCCAGCTCCGGTGGCGAAACATTGCATGTATGGGTCCATGTTTTGGTATAGCCCCCATATAACAGTACCTCCCGATATTCGGTATTTTTATGTTTTTTTGCCACATTTTTTCACTGATTTGTCTAAAAATTGGTATTTGTGGGTCATAATGGGTCCTAGTTCGTGTAGCGAAACATTGTTATTATAGGTCCACGTTTTGGTATAGCCCCCATATAACGGTACCTCCCGATATTCGGTAATTTGATGATTTTTGCCACATTTTTTGCCATATTGGTATTTGTTGGTCATAATGGGTTCCAGCTTCGGTGGCGAAACATTGCATGCATGGGTCCATGATTTGATACAGCCCCCATATAACGGTACATCCCGATATTCGGTATTTTGATGGTTTTTGCAACATTTTTTCACTGATTTGCCTAAAAATTGGTATTTGTGGGTCCTAGTTTGTGTAGCGAAACATTGTAATTATAGGTCCACGTTTTGGTGTAGCCCCCATATAACGGTACCTCCCGATATTCGGCATTTTAATGGTTTTTGCCACATTTCTTCTAATATTTCTATTACCCTAAGGTGGAGGGTATTAAAAGTTTGACCCGGCCGAACTTAATGTTTTTTACTTGTTTTATTTATGATTCATTTTTATACCCTCCACGACACATAGTATGGAGAGTATATTAAATTCGTCATCGAAATAATAATTTCGATATCGTATAGCTCCCATCAACCGTACCCCCATATTCGGTATTTTTATGATTTCAGCCACATTTTTCAATGGAATTGTCTGATATTCCACACAAAGAGTTCCTTGTGAGTACTTTACCCCCATGTCTATATAGGTCTACGATATCGTATAGCCCCCATACAACAGTACCCCCGATATTCGGTATTTTGATGATATTAGCCACATTTTTCAATGAAATTGTCTGAAAATAAGTTCCTTTTGATTACTTTACCCCCTGGAAGAGAATTGTCTATATAAGTCTACGATACCGTATAGCCCACTTTCAACGGTATTTGGTATTTTAATGGTTGAAGCCAATTTTCCATTAAATTGTCTTAAAATATACAATACGACTTCTTTCTGAGTACTTCATCCCTTATTGTCTATATAGGTCGATATCGTATATCTCCATATAACGGTACCTTCCTATATCCG
The DNA here is from genome assembly GCF_030504385.1 of Musca domestica. Taxonomy (NCBI): domain Eukaryota; kingdom Metazoa; phylum Arthropoda; class Insecta; order Diptera; family Muscidae; genus Musca; species Musca domestica. The sequence goes on along the minus strand of NW_026712296.1, from coordinate 11,263,907 downwards.
TGAATTTGATGATTTTAGCAACAATTTTCAATCGAATTGTTTGAAAATCCATACTAGAAGTTTTTTCCAAGCACTTTACTCTCTGGAATAGAAATATTTACATATATAGGTCCACGATATCGTATAGTCCACATACAACAGTACCCCCCGATATTCGATATTTCGACGATTTTAGTGACGACAACACTGGTGAAGTTGTTTTAAATTTCGTATCTAGAATTCGTAATGGGTACAATAGCCTATGACAAAAAATTACTTATGCAGGCCCACGTCTTCGTACATCCTCCATATATTGGTACATCCCAATATTCGGTAGTTTGATGATTTTAGCGACATTATTCACCGGAGTGGTTTCAAATTTCGTATTTAGAGTTCGTAATGGTCTATGACAGAAAATTGTCTATATCCAGGCCTTCGTACAGGCCCCATATATGAGTACCTTCCTATATTCGGTACTTTTATGATTTTAGCTACATTATTCACCGGATTTTTTTCAGGTTTCGTATTTGAATATTGTAATGGCAAATGACAAAAGTTGTCTATGCAGGTCCACGCCTTCTTATAAACCCCAATATTTCTGCTATATTCGGTATTTCTACGATTTTAACAAAATTTGTGTCTAATGTTTTATTTTTTTTTTTTTTTGAAAATTTACCAAATTCGTTTGAAATGGTGGAAGTTCGGCCCGGCCGAACTTACTACTTTTTTACTTGTTATTTTATTGTTTTCATTCATTTCGATTTATTTGAGCTGAATTTTAACAGAATTTATAATAAAACAAATCATTAAAATTAATGTATAACAAAGCTAAGACAGTTTAGACTGGCGAGTGATTTCTTGTTATTGAGCAGGTCTGGTTATGGGTACTAGCCTACTGTTATTATACCAAGATATATATTATATATTCTCCTTGAACAATTTGTCACTTCTCACCTTTTGCGGTGAGTACCCAAATCTCCTTAATTATGATTAGAGGAGAAAATTCAACGTCTTAATTTTTTTTCACCATATTCTTTCCCCTTGCCCTTATGAACCAAAATGGGGAAACCCACCATAACAAAATTGTGGATATCACAATAAACTTTTGAATTCAACATTTTACCACACTTTGAGTTACTATTAAAGGGGCAAACAATTGTCTGTTGGCATTTCAAAAGCTTTGTGAACGAAGAGAGAGAATGAGAGAGCGAACGAGCGAGGTGTGCACGCATTGAAGACTTCAGCTTGCCGACACCCGAATGAAAGCATCAATGAAAAGCTACGGGAAAACTCCTTCAGTTGCTGTTCAACATTTGAAAAATCACAAAATTTCGTAATGACAAACGGATTTTTTCAAATAGTCACAAACGAAGGCTAAACCTGTATTGACGCGTACTTCCATGACGAACGGACTTCGTCGACGGGTATCCTTCTGAGGGAAAATGTTGTTATTTTAAAAAAATTAAATTGAAATGCCTGAAGTAGCCCCTTGGAATGGTCGCCAATGGAGAAAAGTGAAATTTATGCCAAAAAGGCAGTGAGAATAAAAATTAAGGAAGTGCCAAAAATGTGAATGATTTATGAATGGCAATGGATTCAAATAAAACCTGACAAGTAAAAGAATCGAAAGTCAAAAATTTTAAAGATTGTCTAGCCTAGTACAAGTGAAGCAAATGGATGAAGGATAAGGTGCGTACGTGCGTACATTTTTTTTTTGGAATTTGTTCTTCTCTGCTTACGATGAGCCTTAGCGAAGGAGTGACAGATGTCACTCCTTTTGTCTGTCCTTTTTATGTGAAGTGCAACCGAATCCGACAGCGTTACGCTAAAGTGTTGTCAATTTACGAAACGTGAAACTCGAAATGTACAACTTGTACAAAAGGTTGAATTATCTTGAAATGGAAAGTGAAACTTAAATCCCATTGCTATCTAGGATACCATAGCAGTATTTGTCTGTTGGATGCATGTGTCTGTGAGTGCGAGTGTGTGTGTGTGTGTAGGTTTGGGTGAACACGAGTAGCACCACACATAGAAACTCATTTAATTTCTTTTTGGTGTGTCCTTTTGATTCGATTTTGGAGGCTTTCCAACTTTTGTGCTGTTTGATGTCAGGACCATGTTAGGATATGTGTGTGTGTGTGTTTGCTTGTGTTGGAATGTTTATGATTGTAAGCGTTCGTATAAATGTGTTAACGTCGGTTGCTTAAGTGTTTTTGTTTCTTTCAGCCGAAAAGAAGACCATCTAAAAGAGATGAAACCATTAAAAAAAAAAAAATAAAATAAAATAAAAAAATACAAAACAAACAACAACTACAATAAGAAATATATTAAAACACATATGAAACCACCATAAAAAGGCTTATTTGGGCCTCAAAATGTAAAAGGCTCAAATCGCGGTTGAGTGTTTGTGCCATTTAAGAAATGTGTGATTGTGTCGAGGTTTTGAGAAACGAACACAAGGATAATGCAAACAGAAAATGTAATAAAAATAACACATTAAATTCTTTTTTATGTGAAAGCTGACGAAAAAAAAAAAAAAAAATAGGTGTCAAGAGATATATGAGATGAGTCGTCTCTTGGCAAATAAAAGTGAGGCCAAGTAAATAAAACTAATTTTATTAATTCTGCTGCAAAATGAGAAAAGTTGTTAAACAAATAAAGGAAAAGGATGTTGTGATTTAAAACTACTTTCAAATAAAATCAACAATACATTCTTTAAACACAAAAGCACACATATGCAAAATCATAAAGTAACGTAAATGTGATGGATAAGAATACGATTTTGCAAAAATTCGAACCATTTAATGCAAAAAGGAATATCGTCTGAATGACTAATATTGGGATATGGAGCTTAAGCAAGTAAGCAAAGTAGAACAGGTGAAGTTAAATCTTTAAGAAAATGTTTTGTTTTTTTAAATCTGTCACAAAAGTGTACCCATGCAGTGTGGACCCATTTTTATGCGAAAGTGCGACTCGTTGAGCGGGACATCTCATTGAGCGTGACATCTCAATAAATTCAGGTTGGAGAAAATCTTATTTTAAGTTATCAATTGAAACTTGACTTCACGAATTAAAAACAAGTAAAAAAGGTGTAAGTTCCACCGGGACGATTTTTGAATACCACCATTTGTAACGAATTTGGCATTTTCCCAAAAAAAAAAAAAAAAAATAAATAAATAAATAAATAAATAAATAAATAAATAAATAAATAATAATAATAATAATAATAATAATAATAATAATAATAATAATAATAATAATAATAATAATAATAATAATAATAATAATAATAATAATAATAATAATAATAATAATAATAATAATAATAATAATAATAATAATAATAATAATAATAATAATAATAATAATAATAATAATAATAATAATAATAATAATAATAATAATAATAATAATAATAATAATAATAAGAAAATCCGTTAAAACTTCTGTTAAAATCTTATAAATACCGAATGTAGCCGTTATATTAGGGTCTATACGACGATGTGGACCAAATCGGCAAGAAAATGCAGCTAAATCATCAAAATACCGAATATCGGGGGGAGAGGGGTGTACCGTTATATGGGTGCTATATAAAGACCTGCACAGACAATTTTCTGTCTTAGGGTGTACTATCCATTACGAACTTCAAATAACAAATTTCTGGTGAATAATGACGCTTAAATCACCAAAATACCGAAAAACGGGAGGTACCATTATATGTGTGCTGTACCAAAACGTTGACTTACATGACCCATTTTCAGTACCAAAAGTCTTGCAAACATAATATACAGTTGAGTAAAATATTATCAACATACTTCATATCGTTCGGAAGCTAGAGTGATTTTCACAGTCGGACAGACGGATAGACGGACGGACATCGCTAAATCGACATTGATCAAGAATATATATACTTGGTAGGATCTAAAATGTATATTTCGAGGTGTTACAAACGGAGTGACAAACTCTCCATACTATGGTGGATATTCCACGGACCCATGACTCTTTTGGCCCATCCCAATCGACGAGGCTTGTCCGCAGGCAACATTCTTTGCGTCAATTGAATTTTGTACGGGAACAAATGCAAATCAATGCGAATAATCCGTTGTAAAGTGGACCGAGCCATGCCCAACTGCTGAGACCGGCGTTTTTGGGATGTTCTTGGGGACCTCTCCACACTGGCTCGTACGGCAGCGATATTCTCGGCCGATCGCCTTGGTCGACTTTTATATGGCCTCTTCGGAAAGAGCCTTACCAATCGAAATTTTTTCGTATAAACGCTTAATGGTGTTCTTAGAAGGCGAACTTCTCACATTTTTTTAATATTTTAAAAGCACGTTGAGTTTTCACAATTGACTTCTTCTGTTGAATTTAAATTTCAACTATTTCATGTGGCGTGTATTGGTTCATCGTAAAACTCTGCTTGGACTGACGCTTCAAACGCGGTATGTCATTAAGCGATGTGACATCTCTGTCAAAAGTTATGGCGTTGCCAGATGGGTCCGTCGAATATGGATAACCCTGTATATAGGCAATTAATCGCAAAAAGGTCACCAGATATCAGTGCTACATTGGCATTAAAGATCAAGCATGATTTAGAGCAGTGGTTCCCAAAGTTCACTAGATTCCAGCCCATCTAACAAAGACTTAAAAAATTGTGATCCACCTATTGTTAATTTTTTCTCTATATATAAACGAGTTGCGAAATAACTTACTGACTGTCTGACAGAAAATCAATGCCCAGACGAAACTGGTAAAGCTAGAATCTGGAAATTTTGCACGAGGGCCAGTCTTGGTGCATAGGCGTAATAAGGCTGGGTTTTTGGAAAATCGTATTAAAAGGGTACTACAACGAAAAGAACTAAAATTTAATACTTTGTATTGGAAAGACCGAATGAGCTAGAATTTAAATTTGGAATGAGAGTCACTGATGGAGTGCAGGATAGATGTACCAAAGCGTTTTTTTTAATCCAAATGTTAATATAACAAGTAAAATAGTATCAGTCGGTTTTTCCGACAGATGTATACCCCCGGCCTAGAGGTATGATTTTAAAAACTAAAAAAAATAAAAATCTTTTTGACGAGGTTCCTAAGCAGTTGGCCAATATTGAACAATTCGTATCTGACCTAAGACTGATATAAATATTACAACGTGCCAGATTTAGACTACATCGACAACATCCTATACTTTATATGAGATATGTGCACATTTTTGGAAAATGTGGAAATACGCGTAAGGTACCATATATAGCGGACCGAAGTATTCCATTTTCATATTCCTCTAATACAGATAAAAATATTGATATGTGCAAAATTTGAAGGAAATCGAACAATTATATCCACATTTATGCGAAATCATAAATTCCAATAAATTAGATATCAGATTTCGGTTGAAGAGAAATATTTAGATACTAGCTGGCCTGGTCCGCGTTGCCGGGCCGTATTTTTAGTCTTTAATGCATATTTTTTAAAGCATAATAAATCGCAGATCGGACTTATGTAAGCGGCACATTTTTTATTATAAGTAATGACTCCATAGTAATTTCTAAATAAAAATAAATATTAAATAAAAATTATAATAGATGTTCGCCTAGATATTTTGAATAGCCTTAGGCCTTAATTTGAATTTAAAAAACCTATATAAGATATAGAACATCATTCCAGGTAAAAACTCAGCTCAATTTTTGGTTTTGTAAAGAGCTTAGCACCGTCTTCCATTCAAATGAGCTGTAATTTGGAATTTGTATTTTCAACGTAACTCATAATAAGGGACAGAATGATTGCAGAATAGTCAAAGATAATTTATCTTTTACATCCTTTACCGTAAGAATGGAATTAATTTAAATTGTGCGTTGGAGACCACATGAAGTCCATATTTTCATCATAGTATAATTCAATGACGATTATACAAATGTTCGGTCCCGTTCTACTTTCTAATATTTTTATACCCTCCACCTTGGAAAGGAGGGTATATTAACTTTATATTAACTTCATTCCGTTTGTAACATCCTTAAATATTCGTCCAGACCCCATAAAGTATTTATATTCATAATCAGCATAAAATTCTAAGTCGATTTAACGATGTCCGTCTGTCTGTCTGTCCGTCCGTCTGTCTGTTGAAATCACGATACAGCCCACATTATTTGACGTAGAGCGCCAAAATTTAGGAGAGGTACTTGTATTGTGTCTAGGATGGTTGGTATTGAAAATGAGATATAGCGGTCCACGTTCTGGTATAGTCCCCATATAATGGTACCTCCCGATATTCGGTATTTTGATTATTTATTATTTGGTATTTTAATTTTTTTGCCACATTTTTTCACGGATTTGTTTAAAAATTGGTATTTGTTGGTCATAATGGGTTCCAGCTCCGGTGGCGAAACATTGCATGTATGGGTCCATGATTTGGTATAGCCCGCATATAACGGTACCTCCCAATATTCGGTATTTTGATGATTTTTGAAAAATTTTTTCAAGAATTACTCTGAAAATTGGTAGTTGTCGATCATAATGGGCCCCAGTTCGTGTGGCGAGTTATTGTAATTATAGGTCCACGTTTTGGTATAGCCCCCATATAACGGTACCTCCCGATATTCGGTAATTTGATGATTTTTGCCACATTTTTTCATGGATTTGTCTGAAAATTGGTATTTGTAGTCATAATGGGTTCTAGCTCCATTGGCGAAACGTTGTATGCATAGGTCCATGATTTGATATAGCCTCCATATAACGGTACCTCCCGATATTCGGTATTTTGATGGTTTTTGCCACATTTCTTCTACTGTTTCCTTTACCCTAAGGTGGAGGGTATTAAAAGTTTGGCCCGGCCGAACTTAATGTTTTTTTTTTACTTGTTAATTTTTTTAATGTTTATGCCACAATTTTCGACTGAATGAGTCACAGTTTGACATTTCGGAGTTTATTTCATACATCGAAAATCTACGTTCCCAACCAATGTCCCCTTGGGGGTCACAAATTCAATAGAATACAAAAAGTTCTTTTCTTACCACACATTAGTTAGGAAACTGGACTTGCGGGTACACTAATGTGGGGACAATACTTAAATAAATGCCTATGAGGACAATTATCTTTAAGATTAAGATTGGTTTGAAAAGGAGCTCTATATTTGTACGAAAAGTACTAAATTTGGTGTTGAGTGAATGTAAAGAAATGGGATCCCGAAATTTGATATTGAGGTGTCTGCTGGTATCTGGTGTTGAGATCTAGTGGTGGTGTTGTAAATGCGTTTGAAAAGTACTAAATGATACTAGTTTTGGATAACTGTTGGTGTCTAGGATGGAGAGATGTAAACTGTTTTGGGTATGCGAAATAATTGTTACCAAAATTGTTATTACATTTGGAAGTGAAGGTATAGAGCCACTGTTGATATTGAGGCCACTGTTGGTTTCTAGGGTTGGAGAGAAAAAATTGCACATAACAAATTAACTACGCCATCCCGAACTAAAATAACAACGCTGTTCTCTGTGGATAGGGGTACTCATTTTGCTGCAGCACCTCAAATAATGGTACTGCTCCCCAATTTCGCTGATTTTTTGGGTTTTGAGTTCTAAGTGAATAAAAAATCATATAAATTTTGTAAACATTTGTTTACAGGTCCAGTAAAAAGTAACCACAAAACTCAGAGTATTTTTAAAACTTTAGTTATTTCTGTTAAACTATATGGCTGTAATTTGTAATTTCTTTCCTAATGAAGAAAAAAAAAACACACATAAGGAGATTTTCAAAAACACATTTAAAAATTGGTGTTTGTAGTTCATAATGGGTTCTAATTTGATGTATATAATACACCAACGATGCTACGCAAGACTTATTGGTTTGAATTTTAGAACATACGATAAGGTTTCGACCAGAAAGAAATCAGGCAAGCTACAGCTCCGAAATATATGGTAAACCTAATTTTTATTTAAACATTTTCAAAGTCATGACATGCAGTCTATAGTAATGAAATTTAATTCTAGAGATCACATGCAAATACCGAATACAGGGAGGTATTACTATATGGGGGCTATATCAAAACCTGGACCTACACGTACAATTTTTTGTTGTATCCGTTACGAACTTCAAATACCAAATTTAAAACAATTCCGGTGAATAATGTCGCTAAAATCATCAAAATACCGAATAACGGAAGGTACCGTTATATGGGGGCTATACGAAGACGTGGACCTGCACAAACAATTTTATGTCATATGCGCTAGTATCCATTACGCACTTCAAATACCAAATTTGAAAGAATTCCAGTGAATAATGTCATTAAAACCGTTATATGGAGACTATACGAAGATGTGGGTCTACATACGCAATTTTCTCTCATATACTGTAGTATCCATTATGATCGGGAGGTACTGTTATATGACGGTTATAGGTTGTAATATTCATTGCGAACTTCAAATACCAAATTTGAAACGATTCCGGTGAATAATGTCACTAAAATCATCAAAATACCGAATATCGGAAGGTACTATTATATGGAGGCTATACGAAGATGTGGGCCTGCATACGCAATTTTCTTTCATAGGTTGTAGTATCCATTACGAACCTCAAATTTGAAACAATTCCGGTGAATAATGTCGCTAAAATCATCAAAATAGCGAATATCGGGAGTTACCGTTATATAGGGGCTATGCGAAGACGTGGACCTGCACAGACAATTTTCTGTCACATGCTGTAGCATCCGTTACGAACTTCATATACCAAATTTGAAACAATTCCGGTGAATTATGTCACTAAAATCATCAAAATACCGAATATCGGAAAGTACTGTTATATGGAGGCTATACGAAGATGTGGGCCTGCATACGCAATTTTCTTTCATAGGCTGTAGTATCCATTACGAACCTCAAATTTGAAACAATTCCGGTGAATAATGTCACTAAAATCATCAAAATAGCGAATATCGGGAGGTTCCGTTATATGACAGCTATACGAAGACGTGGACCTGCACAGACAATTTTCTGTCACATGCTGTAATATCCATTGCGAACTTCAAATACCAAATTTGAAACAATTCCGGTGAATAATGTCGCTAAAATCATCAAAATACCGAATATCGGGAGGCACCAAAACGTGGTCCACATGGCCCATTTTCAAGTCCTGCTGACATAATATACATTTGAGTAAAATTTTATCAACCTACTTCATTTTGTTCGGAAGCCAGACAGATTTCCAGAGACGGACGGACGGACGGACATCGCTAAATCGCCATAGATCAGGAATATATATACTTTGTAGGGTCTAAAATGTATATTTTGAGGTGTTACAAACAGAACGACAAACTTAGTATACCCTCCATGCTATGGCGGAGGGTATAGAATCAATAATACGAACTAAACGTTTATCCAGCAACTTCGGATATATTATGTGGGATATTACAATAAATTTGCAGTTTATGGCGTTGTATACTTTTTTACGTTTTTTGCATTTACATTTTTCGACCTGTGAAAACGTAAAAAATTCTGAAACGGACCATTCTGGTCACGCCACTATTGATATAACAACGTATTCCAATACCCAACATTTGGGTTTATTGGTATTGTAGATTATGTGTCATTGTCATTATTTTTGGTCAGATACGCACCTTCAGAAAAATATGTTTCTCAGGGCATCTACATCAAACGAAATTCACAGAATTAAATATTTAAATTTTAATCTTAAAGTGAAAATTGAACTAATTTCAATATTATTATCAAGTTGTATAGTCTATTGAGAATGATTTACAGGAATTGCTTTTGACATTTTAATCATTGAAACATTTTAAATTACTTTAATAATGTCTGTACATAAAAATGAAGTCATTGTCATCTGCTAATCCCCCGATCTATGTACACTTGTACGTACTCATGTATGTCAGAGCGTATATTTATTCATTTCTTTGATACGGTTTTGCCACATCAAACCACAGAGACAAATAAATAAAATGGCATGTCTTTGTCCATCAATCATTGCAAAACATTTCAATTTCCAACAAACGCTTCCGAGACCATTGATTTTTGTTTGTTTGGTTTTTTTTACAATTTTTACAATAAAATAAAGATAACGCCTTTTTATGCTCACCAGCCGACAATAACAACAAGAACATCAACAAATAATAGATTAAAACGAAAAACGAATGACAAATGCCAAGAATGTATTGCCAATCCCTCGGTCATTGTAAAATAGCACCATGGAATGATAATTTTAACGACCCAATTTCCATAAATGCAAGGGACACAATGGAGATGAGGCAAATAATGTAAATTTTATTGAAGTGGCATTGGTATTTTGGGATTTTTTATTATACCTGTCTGCTTATTGGAAAATATCAAAGAAAGACTTCCAATCCCACTTCAACACGATATTGAGTATCAGATATTATAATTTTGATGGGATCGGTATAAAATTTTGGTGAAATATGAGGACTTCCCTCAGTATACTTTTCTTTAAATCCATATATTTAAAAAATAGTAAAACTAGTAAAGAAGCTGTAAGTTCGGCAGGGCCGAACTTTCAATACCCTCCACCATTTGGAACGAATTTGGCAATTTCAAAAAAAAAAAAAAAATAATAATAATAATAATAAATAAATAAAATGCGTTAACAATTCTGTTAAATTCTTAAAAATACCGAATTTAGCCGTTATATTATATGGACAAATGCGAAACTTGGAAAAAATCGGTGAATAATGTTGCTAAAATCATCAAACCAGTAAAGAAAGTCTTAAAGTCGGGCGGGGCCGACTTTATGATATCCTACACCACTTTGCTAATTTAGTAGAGCTCCACATAACAATTAAAAGTTTTTATGGGAGAATTCAATCATACACGCTATGATTATAATTATAATTTAAAGTTCAAAGGACTAAATATGGCGAAGCATTTGTATCTTTTAAATTCGGAATTGCATTGCCCATTTGGTGCACAATTAATTTGAAATCGGATAAAGATATATATGCTATATCCAAATCTGAACCGATCTCGATAAAATTTGGCAAATATATTTCTGAGCTGTATTTGATATATTTCCCTGAATATCGTTGTTACGGAGTGCATATTACGGTTGTGGGTAACAAATATAACAAATCGGACGAATAATATATATGGAAGCTATAGCTATATCCGAGCCGATCTTCACCAAATTTGACATACTAGCTTCTAGACTCAATTCGGTCGTAAGTGCCAAATTCCATCCCATTTGGACAAATATTAGACGTTTGGTGCACAATAAAAGGTAAATCGGACGAAGTTATATATTGGAGCTACATCCAAATCTGAACCGATCTGGATAAAATTTAGCAAATGTATTTCTGAGCTGTATTTGACATATTCCCCCAAATATTGTTGTTGCAGAGTGCATATTACGGCGGCGGTGGACAAAAATAACAAATCGGATAAACAATATATATGGAAGCTATAGCTATATCTGAACCGATTTCGATCAAATTTGGCACACATATTTTAAGGCTGATATTACACGTTTGGTGCACAATAAAACGCAAATCGGACGAAGATATATATGGGAGCTATATCTAAATTTTGACCGATTATCTCCAATTTCAATAGGGTTCGGCCTTGGGCCAAACAAATGATCTGTGCAAAATTTCATCTGGATCGTCTTTGATTCATCTTTGTTTACAAAAATACATGGACAGACGGACAGACGGACGGACGGACATGCATAAATCGACTCAGAATGTGATTCTATGCAGATCATCAAAAGGAACTATGGGTCTATCCCGTTTCCTTCTGCCTGTTACAAACAAATGCACAAAGACATAATACCCTGACCACCTTGTGGTGTAGGGTATAAATACCGAATATCGGGGGGTACCGTTATATGGGGGGTACACGAAGACGTGGACCTGCACAGACAATTTTCTGTCTTAGGCTGTAGTATCCATTACGAACTTTAAATGCCAAATTTGAAACAATTCCGGTGAATAATTTCGCTAATATCATAAAAATACTAAATATCGGGAGGTACAGTTATATGGGGGCTATACGAAGCCGTGAACCTGCAGAGACAATTTCCTGTCATAGGCTGTAATATCCATTGCGAACTTCAAATACGAAATATCCATTTTCAATACCAAAAGTTCTGCAGGCATAATATGCATTTGAGTAAAATTGTATCAATCTACTTCAATTCGTTCTGAAGCTAGAGTGATTTCCACAGACGGACGGACATCGCTAAATCGACATAGAATTTTAAGCTGAAATGTACATTTCGAGGTATTAAAAACGGAATTACAAACTTAATATACCCTTCATACTATGATGAAGGGTATAAAAATGACCAGGCAAAACGGCTGCAGCTGGAATCCCAAAGTATAGCATGTGGGTCAATGTTTGTGGGTAGGGGTGAGATAATACTGTTTTTTTTTGGAAATTCGGTACTACATTTTTTCCCTCTTTGTATTTTGTGAACGAATACAGCGATAATAATATGTGGTATATAAATTAAATTTAGGAAGTATTGTTGATATAAGTAGACGTTTTTTAAAAATGTGTAATAAGTGTAAAAACTGTACTGAATGGTACTAAATTCGGTACATTTTGGATTTATTGAACGGATTGGTCTGGACATTTAAAATGTTGGTATTGGGGCAGCGTTAAGATAAAGAGATAGGGTTTGAAATTCGTTCAATAAGCATACGAAGGGCACTAAATTTGGTATTGCCTATACGGATACTGCTTGAAATCTGAAATTTGGTAAAGGGATCGCTGTTAGTGTGTGGGGTTCAGATTTGGAAGTGAGTTTGGTAATACGTACTAAAAAGTACTAAATTTGGTATGACATTTGACATTAGGGTCATTTTTTGTGCGGTTTGGTTGATACATAGCGGCGGATTTAGAAATACTTTCTAAAAACTACGAAAAGTACAAAGTAGAATTAACTTTGGTATTTGGATAAGGAATAGAGCTGGTAATCTGAAATTTACAGGGAGAGTCTTTGATGTTGTGTAGGTTAAATAAATTAAAGGATTTTTTAGAAATTCCAAAAATATTTGTATCAAAATTTAAAAATGCACTAAATTTGATACAAATTAGAATTGTGTAAACGGACATTGAAATTTGAACTAATTAAATTTAGTTACATTTGGTAATAGGATCTGTGTTTATTTATAGGCTGGAGGTTACTATAATTTTACGAAAAGTACTACATTTGGTATGTGGGTGAAGGGATAGAGATCACATTCAGATATGGTGGTGGTTTTGAAATACGTCCTATATTTGTACGAAAAGTACTAAATGATACTAAATTTTGTATTGGGTAAAAGGATAGTGATGGAATCCTGAACTTTGATATTTATGTCACTGTTTGTGTCAATGGTTAAGATGTGATGGCGGTTTTGAAAATATGTACTATAATTATACGAAAAGTACTAAGTAGTAATAAATTGGTTATTGGGTGAAGGGAATGAGCTGGAATACCGAAATTTGATATTGAGGTCTTGGTATTGAATTTGGACTTGGTTGAAGGGATAGAGATAAAATTGTGAAAATTAGTGTTTAAATTACATATGGTATCTCTGTTTGAGATTTGGCGGTGGTACTAAATGGTACTAAATTTGGTATTGGATGAATGGATTGAGATCGAATTCAAAGATTTGATATTTAGATTACGGATGGCATCTGTGTGTGAGATTTGGCGGAAGTTTGGAAATGCGTCCTGTATTTGTACGGAAATAACTAAATTTTACTAAATTAGGTATTAGGTGAAGGATCCTCAAATTTGATATTCTTTAAAAAGTTCACGTTTATTCAAATGTTGGTCCTTTGGAAAATTTCTTAAAAAAAGTCCAAGTTTGTTCAACTGTAGTTCCTTTTAAAATTTTCAATTAAAAGTCCACGTTTATTCAGCTGTTGGTCCTTTGGAAAATTTCTTAAAAAAAGTCCAAGTTTATTCAACTGTTGGTTCTTTGTAAAATTTCATTAAAAAAATTCAAGTTTATTCAACTATTGGTCCTTTAGAAAATTTCTCCAAAAAAAAGACGTTTTTTGAACTCTTGGTCCTTTGGAAAATTTCTTTAAAAAATCTACGCTTATTCAACTGTTGGTCCTTTGGAAAACTTCTTTAAAAAAGCCACTTTTTTTGAACACTTGGTCCTTTGGAAAACTTCTTTAAAAAATTCATGTTTATTCAACTGTTGGTCCTTTGGAAAACTTCTTTAAAAAATCCACTTTTTTGAACTCTTGGTCCTTTGGAAATTTTCTTTAAAAAATCCGCGTTTATTTAACTGTTGGTCCTTTGGAAAACTTCTTTAAAAAAACCACTTTTTAGAACTCTGGGTCCTTTGGAAAATTTCTTAAAAAAATCCACGTTTATTCAACTGTTGGTCCTTTGGAAAACTTCTTTAAAAAGCCACTTTTTTTGAACTCTTTGTTTTCGAAAATTTCATTAAAAAAATCAGGTTTATTCAACTGTTGGTCATTTGGAAAATTTCTCCAAAAAAAAAAGACGTTTTTGTAATTGTTGGTCCTTTGGAAAACTTCTTTAAAAAAAGCCACTTTTTTTGAACACTTGGTCCTTTGGAAAATTTCTTTAAACAATTCATGTTTATTCAACTGTCGGTCCTTTGGAAAACTTCTTTAAAAAGCCACTTTTTTGAACTCTTGGTCTTTTGGAAATTTTCTTTAAAAAATCCGCGTTTATTTAACTGTTGGTCCTTTGGAAAACTTCTTTAAAAAAAACACTTTTTTGAACTCTTGGTTCTTTGGAAAATTTCTTTAAAAAATCCACGTTTATTCAACTGTTGGTCCTTTGGAAAACTTCTTTAAAAAAAGCACTTTTTTTGAACTCTTGGTCCTTTGGAAAATTTATTTAAAAAATCCACGTTTATTCAACTGTTGGTCCTTTGGAAAACTTCTTTAAAAAAGCCACTTTTTTTTAAACTCTTTGGTCTTTGGTCCTTTGGAAAATTTCTTTAAAAAATCCACGTTTATTCAACTGTTGTTCCTTTGGAAAACTTCTTTAAAAAAGCAACTTTTTTGAACTCTTGGTCCTTTGGAAAATTTCTTTAAAAAATCCACGTTTATTCAACTGTTGGTCCTTTGGAAAACTTCTTTAAAAAAGCCACTCTTTTTAAACTCTTGGTCCTTTGGAAAAATTCTTTAAAAAATCCACGTTTATTCAACTGTTGGTCCTTTGGAAAACTTCTTTAAAAAAGCCACTCTTTTTAAACTCTTGGTCCTTTGGAAAAATTCTTTAAAAAATCCACGTTTATTCAACTGTTGGTCCTTTGGAAAACTTCTTTAAAAAAGCCACTTTTTTTTAAACTCTTTGGTCCTTTGGAAAATTTCTTTAAAAAATCCACGTTTATTCAACTGTTGTTCCTTTGGAAAACTTATTTAAAAAAGCAACTTTTTTGAACTCTTGGTCCTTTGGAAAATTTCTTTAAAAAATCCACGTTTATTTAACTCTTGGTCCTTTGGAAAATTTCTCCAATAAAAAAAGTTACGTTTATTTAACGGTTCGTCTTTTGGAAAATTTCTTTAAAAAATCCACGTTTATTCAACTGTTGGTCCTTTGGAAAATTTCTCCAATAAAAAAAGTTACGTTTATTTAACGGTTCGTCTTTTGGAAAATTTCTTTAAAAAATCCACGTTTATTCAACTGTTGTTCCTTTGGAAAACTTCTTTAAAAAAGCAACTTTTTTGAACTCTTGGTCCTTTGGAAAATTTCTTTAAAAAATCCACGTTTATTCAACTGTTGTTCCTTTGGAAAACTTCTTTAAAAAAGCAACTTTTTTGAACTCTTGGTCCTTTGGAAAATTTCTTTAAAAAATCCACGTTTATTCAACTGTTGGTCCTTTGGAACACTTCTTTAAAAAAGACACTTATTTGAACTCTTGGTCCTTTGGAAAATTTCTTTAAAAAATCCACGTTTATTCAACTGTTGTTCCTTTGGAAAACTTCTTTAATAAAGCAACTTTTTTGAACTCTTTGTCCTTTGGAAAATTTCTTTAAAAAATCCACGTTTATTCAACTGTTGGTCCTTTGGAAAACTTCTTTAAAAAAGCCACTCTTTTTAAAATCTTGGTCCTTTGGAAAAATTCTTTAAAAAATCCATGTTTATTCAACTGTTGGTCCTTTGGAAAACTTCTTTAAAAAAGCCACTTTTTTTGAATTCTTGGTCCTTTGGAAAATTTCTTTAAAAAATCCACGTTTATTCAACTGTTGGTCCTTTGGAAAACTTCTTTAAAAAAGCCACTTTTTTTGAATTCTTGGTCCTTTGGAAAATTTCTTTAAAAAATCCACGTTTATTCAACTGTTCGTCCTTTGGAAAACTTCTTTAAAAAAGCCACTTTTTTGAACTCTTGGTCCTTTGGAAGATTTCTTTAAAAAATCCACGTTTATTCAACTGTTGGTCCTTTGGAAAACTTCTTTAAAAAAGCCACTTTTTTTTTTGAACTCTTGGTCCTTTGGGAAATTTCTTAAAAAAATCCACGTTTATTCAACTGTTGGTCCTTTGGAAAATTTCTCCAATAAAAAAAGTTACGTTTATTTAACGGTTCGTCTTTTGGAAAATTTCTTTAAAAAATCCACGTTTATTCAACTGTTGGTCCTTTGGAAATTTTCTTTAAACAACACACGTTTACTCAACTGTTGGTCCTTTGGAAAATTTCTTAAAAAAAACCACGTTTATTCAACTGTCCGTCCTTTGGAAAAATTCTGCAAAATGCACAAAGACATAATACCCACATCACCTTGTGGTGTAGGGTATGAACAGAAGATATCGACAAATGGAGGCTGTTCTATTACATTTATGTGTAGCTATTTTACATTTATGTGTAGTAGATTTTACAACATTCCTGATCTCCCCATAAAATTGCTTCCAATTACACAAATTCCTACATACATGTATTTGCGTTCACGTATAACTAACATTAATTATTATAGTTCAATCGAAATGCATTATGCACCCACAAGCTTACAATGTTTAAGCCGAAATGAAATTTATTTCCATTGCGACGGATTGGGTCAATACTTTATTTGACTGTGTTCATTTGCAATTCAATTCATAATATTATGATTTCGTATTTTGTCAAAAGCGCTGTCTCTAAATTACAAACACATCAAACACACACACACACACATATTTGTTCATTTCGATATTGACAATGTTTGTGTAGTTTTTTTCCATTAGGATGCATAATTCCTGAAATATACACAGTCGAATTGACATAATTCCTAAAATATGCAGTGAACCCTAGATTATCAGCACGTGTAAAATAAAAACTAGTAAAGCATGCGTTAATTACACTGTATAATAGGGACTTATAGTTAGATATCGGAAACTAAAATTCGAATTTTACGAAAAGTTCTAAAATAGAACCATTTGGTATTTTGTAAACGGACAGAGATGAAAACTTGAAATTTGGTAGAGAATCATCTTTGGAATATAAGTTTGATATAGCAAAGTGGTTTTGGTAATGTGTACCAAGCGTGCTTACTGTACTGTACTAAATGGTACTTAATTTGGAACGCTCTGGAATTTTACAATTTTATATTGGGCAACCTGTTAGTTGTAGGTTTGTAAAGAAGAGATGGGAAGAGAATGTGTAACAAAAGTGCACGAAAAGCACTAAAAAGTACTATATTTGGTACAAGTTAAAAATTAGTATTAGTGACGCTATCCATGTGTAACCTG
Source organism: Musca domestica (assembly GCF_030504385.1). Taxonomy (NCBI): domain Eukaryota; kingdom Metazoa; phylum Arthropoda; class Insecta; order Diptera; family Muscidae; genus Musca; species Musca domestica. The sequence continues at coordinate 11,246,282 of NW_026712296.1, read as the reverse complement.
GACATATAAATGTGATTTTAAAAATGTGTACAATAATTGTACGAAAAGTACTGACTAGTACTATACTTGGTATTGGATGAAAGGATAGAGATAATATTCTGAAATTTGATATTTAGATTACTGATGGTATTTGTGTTTGAGATTTGGTGGTGGTTTGGAAATGCGTCCTATATTTGTGCAAAGAGTACTAAACGGTACTAAATCTGGTATTGGGTGAAAGGATAGAGCTGGAATCCTGAAATTTGATATGAATATCAGTCAGTTGTTGTGAGAAGCAACTGGTTTTGGATAAGAGTGTCATAATTGTTCTAAATGGTACTAAATTTGATAATGAGGAAAATTACAGAGCTGAAACATTGAAATTTGATATTAAGGTCACTGTTGGTATCCGAGGTTGAGATATGGAGATCGCTTTGAGAATGCTTACATCAACGGTAGGAAAGAAATTAAATTTTACTAAATTTCGTATTGAGTGAAGCGATAGAGATGGAATCATGAAAATTGGTATGGATAGCAGTGTTGATGTCTGTGGTTGTGAGAAGGATCCATGGTCACTATTGGTGGCTAGGGTGGAGAGAAGAAGTGATTTTGCACATGCGTAGTATAACTGTATGAAAACAATGATAATAAATTCGGGATTGGGTCTAAGGATAGAGCTTGAATTCGTTATGGAGACCACTTTTTGTATATGATTTGAGTTATAGTATGATAAAGGGATAGAGCTGAAATCCTGAAATTGGATATGGAGGTCATTGTTGATTTCTGGGGTTTAGATATGGTGGTGTTTTCAGTTTTCACTAGAAAAATTGGATGTGGAGTTATGTTGAAAAGTTTTAACTAATATGATTTTCGGTAAACTTCAAAACGACCAAATATCGGGAGGTACTGTTATATGGGGACTATACAATATGGTACCCACATCGGAGATTTTCCAAAAAAGAAAAAAAAAGAAAATCCGTTAAAAATTAGTTAAAATCTTAAAAATACTAAATTTAGACGTTATATCGGGGCTATACGAAAACCTGGACCTTCATAAACAATTTTCTGTCACAGGCTGTAGTACCTATTAGGAACTTTCAAACAATTTCGGTTAATATTGTTCCTGAACTTGTCAAAATACCGAATATTGGGAGGTACTGACTGATACAATTTTCTGGCATAGACTGTAGTTCCCATTACGAATTCTATATACGAAATTTGAAACAACTCAAAATATCGAATATCGGGGCCCTTCCGGTGTATGTGGCTTAAACGATATCGTGGACCTAAATAGAAAATTTTCTTCCAGGGGGAAAAGTGCTTAGAAAGAAAAAATTAGCTAAAATCATCAAAATACCGAATGTCGGGATGTACCGTTATATGAGGGATACACGATATCGTGTACCTATATAGACAATACTCTTCCAGTACAAGACAAAATGTTGGCTACAATCATCAAAATATAGAATATCGGGAGGTATCGTTATATGGGGATACACGATATCGTGGACCTATATACATAATACTTTTCCAGGGGGTAGAGTATTCACAAAGAACTCCTTGTGTAGAATTTCCATTGAAATGTGGCTGCAACCATCAAAATACCGAATATTGGGGGTACCGCTATATAGGGGCTATACGACATCGTACACCGATATAGCCCACCTACAAACTTGACCTATCTGCTAACAAAAGTCTTATCTATGCAGAATTTTAGCTTCCTATCTTTATTTGTTTTGGTTCTGACGTGATTACAAAAGGCCGATTATTTTATTTGGTATTGAATTTGCAATCTTCTGATTTGTTGTTAAATACACTACCGATATCCACAGAATGCTAACTACACTCCAATGCACATTAAAATGCAAACAGAGAAAATTCTATTTTAGCAACAAATCAACAATAATGCTGAACAAATAAAATAGACCGTAGTTGGCCATTCTTGTTTATTCGTTTCAACAAATCATGTTGAAAAACCATTGTTAACTTGGATATTTGTATGTATCAATCAAACATCATTGATATGACAAGTCCTAGCGAATAAATATGATTTCGAAAATGTTATAATCCATGCGAAATGGTAATAATTGTCAGGCGCCCTATTTTTTGGCGGAAATTTTCAATAATAGCAAAAGTAAAATTTACATACAGGCACACATCCGGTTGTGGTAGTAATACATTTATGACCAGCCATTATTCCATCAACTTTTAATTTGGAAATTAAAAGCAAATATTCTAAAAACCTCCAAGGCTAAGTTTTGAATTTTCAGTGTGGGGGAAAAAACTGCAATTATGTTAGAATATTGCGGAAAAATAATCAATGGCGTTGGTAAAAAGTTGGCATTGCAATTGGTTGTTTAATTCAAATTGAACTTTTTTTTTGCAATGAACATCCAGTGGTGTACGTTAGTTAGTTTTTGGTTGAGCTTCCAAATATGGAAATAAAGTTATTGTAATAATTGGAATTGTTATTGTTTGTTATTCGATTTTTTCTTTGCGGTGGAAAACAATATGTTTTATGTACAAGCGATAAAATAATATTCAATTTACTTTTTTTTGTTAGCTTGCAGTTAAAATGTGCCCCCTTGAGTTTAGCATACCTAAATCCAGTGGAAAGGACAGATTTCAGTCTATTGAATAATAAGGAAAATTAACAAAGATACTCTGCACAAAAAGTTGTGAATTCCATTGTAAAGGGGTGGACAAAAACTGCAGGAAAAAAGAAATGATTTTCTTATAACATTGGAGATTTTAAAGTCGTTGGACAGCGTTTCCGAGAAGAGAAACATATTTTGTTAACTTACGATTTTTAAAGTTTCTAATATTTTTCCAGTAGTAATAATCGATTTTTAAGAGCTATAGGTAGATTTCATTTTTGAAATAATGCCATACCGGTGACCGGTGGCATTTGCTCTACATTTACGTCAACTCTTGGATCGGATGATGATTGCGACTTATATACAGAGTGAGATGAAAAGACTTCAACCAACTTCAGACTGCTGTCATTTCTAAGCCACTCGTCCGACAGCTGTTAACATTATTCCAGTGACAGCTCATTATATTGTTTACAAGCGTACATAAGCATTTTGGTGAGAATTTTCCAGAAAAAAAGTTATTCGTGATGGAATTCAAGCGTGATTTCTTTATATTTGGCTGGAAAACCACATGTGGCTATCGTTAGAGCACTCCAGCATTTAAATGCTTTTGTGTCTTGTACCATCGCTCGTTACCGTGATACTGGTAGCGTAGGCCGACGTCAAGGTAGTGGACGGAAAAAAACAGCAACATCAGCAGAAATGGTTCGAAAAATGGCCACCAAAATCTCCGAAAACCAATCCGTTGGACTATTGTGTCTGGAGTATTTTTGAAAGCAATGTTGACACTAAAAATTACCAAAGTGTCGCTTCGCCGGGAATGTTCCAAAATACCGCAGAGCAACATTCGGGCAACGTGTGACGGTTTTTTTAGCCATTTGAAGGTCATTATTTGTGCCAAATATGACCAATTCGAACAAATCTAAACTTATTCTAAAATTTGATGGGATTTCATTCAATAAAATTAAAAAAAGTAAAAAAGCAGTAAGTTCGGCCGGGCCGAACTTTGAATACCCTCCACCATTTGGAACGAATTAGAAAATTTTCAAAAAAAAAATAAAACAAAATCCCATAAAAAATCTGTTAAAATCTTTAAAATATCTAATATAGGAAGGTGCCGATATATGGGGGGATATACGATATTGTGGACCTGTAAAGACAAATCTATGTCTGCGTGTAAAGTACTCACAAGGAACTCCTTTTGTGGAATTTCAGACAATTCCATTGAAAAATGTGGATAAAATCATCAAAATACCAAATATCGGGGGTACCGTTATATGGGGGCTATACGATATCGTAGACCTATATAGATAATTCTCTACCGAAGTATAAAGTACCCACAAGGAACTCCTTGTGAGGATTTTCAGACAATTCCATTGAAAAATGTGGGTAAAATCATCAAAATACCGAATATCGGGGGGTACCGTTATATGGGGGCTATACGATATCGTAGACCGATATAGCCCATCTTCGAACTTGACATGCCTGCAGACAAAAGAGAGATCTGTGCAAAATTTTAGCTTCCTATCTTAATTCGTTTATACTGTAGTATGATTACAACAGACGGACAGACGTACGGACAGGGCTAAATCGTCTCAGAATTTTACGCTGATCAAGAATATATATACTTTGTTGGGTCTAAAATGATTATTTCGATGAGTTACAAACGAAATGACGAACTTAATATACCCTCCATACTTTTTTTGGTGGAGGGTATGAAAACATGTAAAAATTATGGCGATCGACTTTATTTCACCCTGTTTTGTGGAGGGCATAACAAGTAATGAATTCTCTCCAGTCTTGCTTTGTTTGTTTTAAGTTATCATTATATACTTACAAAACCTCTTACATTTTTTTTCCATTTATTTGCACTTTTAGGAATCACTTTTCAACACCAACAATTATAATGGAGCGATCGAACAGAACTCAACGAAATGTGTAATCTAAATGAAAAGTGAAACAACACGATAGCGAAAAGAAGTGTTAGAAATATTTCGGTTTTCTCTTTTCATTTTGTTTTTTTAAAGTTTTCAGTGTTTAAAATGCATAAAACTGATTCAGATCCGCTCAAGTATGTAAAGCATCAAAATGTGGCTTAAGTTTAAAAATGTTGCCACACCTGTAATTGAAACGTTTCATTTGTTGCTATTAACTCTAATACTGGGCCATACATTCCATGTTAAGCAAATTGACGATATTGTCGTTATGGCTGCAACAATAACCAACTTTCCAACAACAATAACAGCAACAGCAACAACATCATCATCAACAACGACAACGAAAACAATACCAACACATCCGGCTAGAATAGCAGCAGCAACAACAACAACAACAATACCAAACAGTGAAACTGCATTTACATCCTTGCTATCGCCATCATCATTATCAGCACTGTCGTCATCGCCGTCATCCTCATCAGTGGCATCAAGTTTTCCAAGGACAAGAGGAGCAAGTGCATCAGCATCAGCATCACTGTTATCGTTATCAACTTTGCCATTGCCACAACAATTCACGGCGTTGTGGGAAACAAGTGCAGCAAATAGTACAACAGAATTACTCAATTCATCTGCAAACACAGCTGATGCAATAACGACGGGTAAGTAAACCGAATACGAATGAATGTAGGTAGGTAGATGTTAAGAAGAGAGTAGGACGAATGAAAGTTTGCATGGGAATATGGAAGGAAGAGAACGGAAGGAAGAGTTTGCTTAGCATTGCTACATTCAACCCTTTTGGGGGCCATTGTCTGAAAATACACAAACCCCCCACCCCCCTCTCCCGCACTGAGGCACTTTTGCCAAGAAACCGTTTCTAAGCCAAGCTAATGCGTCTGACTGCAACAACAAGCCGAGAGCGGAAAATAACTTTGAATGAATGAAAAATAATTATGGTAACTAAATTCAATGTTGGATGGAAAGTTAGAGAACAAACTTCGCAAACTGTTATTCTAACATTTTTATTGGCAAAAATAATAATAATTTTATAAGTAAAGTAATAAATAGTTGAAACTGATGGGCGGAAGAAACTTCTGCAATACTAACTTCGTGTTTAGCACAGCAGGACGCTTTTGTCGCTGTCACAGAAAATAGCTTGTTTAAATGGTTCTAGGCAGTTCTCAGAAAGTTGATTAGACAGACAATGCGTAAACAGATGCAGGTCATAATTTTATCTTGATGATGAAATTAAATTATATTGTTTGTATTTTTATACCCTTTTAATATACATTTAAATACAACTCCTCGAAATACCCAATGTGTTTATACCCTACACCACAAGGTGGTCAGGGTATTATGTCTTTGTGCATTTGTTTGTAACAGGCAAAAGGAAACGAGATAGACCCATAGTTCCTTTTGATGATCTGCATAGAATCACATTCTGAGTCGATTTATGCATGTCCGTCCGTCCGTCTGTCCGTCTGTCCATGTATTTTTGTAAACAAAGTACAGTTCGCATTTATTATCCTATCCACATGAAATTTTGCACAAATCATTTGTTTGGCCCAAGGACGAACCCTATTGAAATTGGAGATAATCGGTCAAAATTTAGATATAGCTCCCATATATATCTTCGTCCGATTTGCCTTTTATTGTGCACCAAACGTGTAATATCAGCCCGAATTGTATTGAATTTTGCATATACAACCAAATTAGACCTGAAAATAAGTATGCCTAATTTGATCGAAATCGGTTCAGATGTAGCTATAGCTCCCATATATTGTTCATCCGATTTGTTATTTTTGTCCTCCTATGCACTCTGTAACAACAATATTTGAGAAAATATATCAAATACAGCTCAGAAATACATTTGCTAAATTTTATCGAAATCGGTTCAGATTCGGTTCAGATATAGCTCCCATATATAACTTTGTCCGATTTACCTTTGATTGTGCATCAAACGTCTAATATTTGCCCAAATTAGATGAAATTTGGCACTTTCGACCGAATTGAAGCTGGGAATACATAAAGCGCTTATTTGGCTGGCTTAAGTCATTGGCTGGCTTCTTCGGAAATGAACAAAGGAGTCTAGGGCCAAAATCGAACTAGGTTAACCTAAAACTCCTTTGTTCATTTACGAAGAAGCCAGCCGATGACTTAAGCCAGCCAAATATGCGCTTTATGTATTTCCAGCCTGAGTCTAGAAGCTAGTATGTCAAATTTGGTGAAGATCAGTTCAGATATAGCTATAGCTCCCATATATATTGTTCATCCGATGTGTGATATTTGTTACCCACAGCCGTAATATGCACTCCGTAAGAACGATATTCAGTGAAATATATCAAATACAGCTCAGAAATATCTTTGCCAAATTTTATCGAGATCGGTTCAGATTTGGATAAAGTTCCCATATATATTTTTATCCGATTTCAAATTAATTTCGCACCAAATGGGCAATACAAGTCCGAATTTAAAAGATACAAATGCTTCGGCATATTTAGTCCTTTGAATTTTATATTATAATTATAATCATAGCGTGTATGATTGAATTCTCCCATAAAAACTTTTAATTATTGAGTGGAGCTCAACTAAAGTAGCAAAGTGGTGTAGGGTATCATAAAATCGGCCCCGCCTGACTTTAGGACTTTCTTTACTGGTTTTTCTATAGTCTCTGTACCGTACCTCCCGATATTCAGTATTTTGAGGATTTTGGAAACATGTTCCCACGGAATTTTTCAAATTTGGTATTTGAAACTCACAGCAACTTCTGAATCTGAAAGTTCTCTATTAAGGCACTGCCGACATTACAGTACTTTGAAGACTTCAAATGCATTTTCCAATCGATTTGACTGGTTTCTGTAAAATTAAGGCACATTTATCTATGATTATTTTAAAGTATAATTTTAGGTTTTTAGCTGGGTTTCATCATATTTTCTAACGAAAATTACAGCAATTTGCTATCTCAAATTTTAATCATGTATTTCACCTACTTTAAAAAATTATTTTATCATACAACGGTACTGCCCGACTTCATGTTTTAATTAATTTTTGAATCAACTATTTTTCTCTTATTCGTACCTCATTGAATCAGAAATTTGCTGTCTTTGGTCTTGCGACTTTTTATACCCTACACCACATAGTGGTCAGGGTATTATGTCTTTGTGCATTTGTTTGTAACAGGCAAAAGGAAACGAGATAGACCCATAGTTCCTTTTGATGATCTGCATAGAATCACATTCTGAGTCGATTTATGCATGTCCGTCCGTCCGTCTGTCCGTCTGTCCATGTATTTTTGTAAACAAAGTACAGTTCGCATTTATTATCCTATCCACATGAAATTTTGCACAAATCATTTGTTTGGCCCAAGGACGAACCCTATTGAAATTGGAGATAATCGGTCAAAATTTAGATATAGCTCCCATATATACTGTTCATCCGATTTGTTATTTTTGTCCTCCGCAGCCGTAATATGCACTCTGTAACCACAATATTTTGGGAAGTATATCAAATACAACTCAGAAATACATTTGCTAAATTTTATCGAGATCGGTTCAGATTTGGATATAGCTCCCATATATAACTTCGTCCGATTTACCATTTATTGTGTACCAAACGTCTAATATTTGTCCAAATGGGATGGAATTTGGCACTTACGACCGAATTGAGTCTAGAAGCTAGTATGCCAAATTTGGTGAAGATCGGTTCAGATATAGCTATAGCTCCCATATATACTGTTCATCCGATTTGTTATATTTGTTACCAAATGCTGTAATAAGCACACCGTAACGACGATTTTCAGGGAAATATATCAAATACAGCTCAGAAATATCTTTGCCAAATTTTATGGAGTTCGGTTCAGATTTGGATATAGCTCCCATATATATCTCTATCCGATTTCAAGTTAATTGTGCACCAAATGGGCAATACAAGTCCGAATTTAAAGATACAAATGCTTCGGCATATTCAGTCCTTTGAACTTTAAATTATAATTATAATCATAGCGTGTATGAACTTTTAGTTTTTATGCGGAGCTCTACTAAATTAGAAAAGTGGTGTAGGGTATCATAATGTCGGCCTCGCCCGACTTTAAGACTTTCTTTACTGGTTTCCCATTGCGATGTTTTCAATAGCAACACATTAGTAACTAAAAGTCATGTAATATATACAATTTTTTTTGTCATGCTTACGCTTGATATCATAAACAAAAAAGAAAAAAGTAAATTAAATTAATTATTTACTGCAATTATTGCATCGTTTGTTTAACATGAAAAACATTAACAATGCAAACAAATCAAAATTGTTGATTTGTGCGTGAGCGTGTAAGAGAGTGTCAGATCACAAATCATGCATACCACCATACACACACACATTAATATAAATTAATGTTTACAGTTTAATGGGATGTATCGAACATTCGCCATTTTTTATGTCCGAGTCCACCATAATACGGAGAGTATATTAAGGTTGTCATTCGATATGTCTTTTGTCGATGTCTTTTATTCACCGGAATTGTTTTTTTTAGGTCTGCAGGACTTTCGGTATTGGAAATAGGCTATATAGGTCCACGTTTTGGTAAAGCATGCATATAACCTTTTTGCCAAATATAAAGTCCTTTAGTTGCTTTAGGCACAATTTTAACCCGAATTTGCCGTAAATGTAAGTTTGTGTTCCCAGCATGTAGGAAACATCCCTACATAGAACTGTTCGTATAGGCCCAAATTTTTGTATAGTCCCAATATAACTGTATCATTTTTAATGGTAAATCATAAAGCATGGTCCTATCAAATGTATACAATTTATATAATAAACGAGTAAAGTAAATGACTGACTGACTGACTTAACGAATTACCAATGCCCAGACGAAACGGCTGAAGCTAGAATCTTGTGGGCTAGTTTTATGGTCTGAAAGTGTCAGATAAGTGTCCACCATACTATGGAGGGTATATTAATTTTGTCATTCCGTTTGTAACTCCTCGAAATACTCATGTCAGACCCAACAAAGTATATATATTCTTGATCAGCGTAAAATTCTAAGTCGATTTAGCAATGTCTGTCTGTCTGTTGTAATCACGCTATCTTTCGAACAAATTGAGATAGAAGGCTAAAATTTTGCACACATGTATATTTTGCCAGTATTTTTAAGATTTTAAAAGAATTTTAAACGGATTTCTTTTCTTTTGAAAATTGCCAAATTTGTACCAAATGGTGAAGGGTATTAAAAGTTCGGCCCGGCCGAACTTACAGCTTTTTTACTTGTTAAAAATTCGTACTTGAACGGTGCTAAAATGTACTAAATATGGTACCCTTTGTATTTAACAAACCAGTAGAGCTAGAACCCTTAAATACGGAATAAGGGTCACTGTTAAAGTAAACAAGTAAAAAAACTTCAATACTGTCCACAATTTGGATCAAATTTGGCAATTAAAAAAAAAAACAATGAATAAAATCCGTTAAAAATTCTAAAAAAAAATAAGGAATGTATTCATTATATTAGGGTCTATACGACGACGTGGACCTGCATAGGCAACTTATGTCACAAGCCATTACAATATTCAAAGCATCAATATACCGAATATCAGAAGGTACTATTATATGGAGACTATAACAAAACGTGGATCTGCACAGACAATTTTCTGTCATAGGCTGTACTATCCTTTACGAACTTCAAATACCAAATTTGAAACAATTCCGGTGAATAATGTCGCTAAAATCATAAAAGTACCGAATATCGGGAGGTACCGTCATATGAGGGCTATACGAAGACGTGGACCTGCACAGATAATTTTCTGTCTTAGGCTGTAGTATCCATTTCGAACTTTAAATACCAAAGTTGAAACTATTCCGGAGAATAATGTCGCTAAAATCATCAAAATACCGAATATCGGGGGATCCTTCATATGGGGGCTACACGGAGGCGTGGGCCTGCACAGACAATTTTCTGTCATAGGCTGTAGTTCCCATTATGAACTTCAAATACCAAATTTGAAACAATTCCTGTGAATAATGTCACTAAAATCGTGAAAGTACCGAATATTGGGAGGTACCGTTATATGAGGGCTTTACGAAGACGTGGACCTACACAGACAATTTTCTGTCATAGACTGTAGTATACATTGCGAACTTCAAATACCAAAGTTGAAACAATTCCGGAGAATAATGTCGCTAAAATCATCAAAATACCGAATATCGGGAGGTACCGTTATATGAGGGCTATACGAAGACGTGAACCTGCACAGACAATTTTCTGTCATAGACTGTAGTATATATTGCGAACTTCAAATCCCAAAGTTGAAACAATTCCAGAGAATATGTAGCTAAAACCATCAAAATATCGAATATCGGGGGATCCCTTATATGGGGGCTACACGAAGGCGTGGACCTGCACAGACAATTTTCTGTCATAGGCTGTAGTATCCCTTACTAACTTCAAATTTCAAAAATTTTCGGTTAATAATGTCGCTTAAATCACCAAAATACCGAAAATGGGGAGGTACTATTTTATGGGGGCTATACCAAAACGTGGACCGACATGACCCATTTTCAATACCAAAAGTCCTGCAGACATAATATACATTTGAGTAGAATTTTATCAATCTACTTTAGTTCGTTCGGAAGCTAGAGTGATTTTCACAGGCAGACGGACATCGCTAAATCGACATAGAATTTTATGCTGATCAAGAATATATATACTTTGTGGGATCAAAAATGTATATTTCGAGGTGTTACAAACGGAATGACAAAATTAATATACCGTCCATACTACGGTGGAGGGTATAAACATTTTTTATCGAACTGGTGCAGCTGAGAAGTTAGTACGATGTATGAAGTTTGGTTGTAGGAATCTAAGTCTAAGAAATAATGAACAAGTGAACCAGTGAACTGGTGGAACGAAGCCAAAATTTTAAGTTGAATTTTTCGCTAACGAAGTAGCGGGCACTTGCTAGTAATATATATCTGACATAATTTTGATTCTTGAATTTTATATTTTTTCAATCAAATACCTTTAATTTGTATTCGTAATTGCCACCTTTTATTGCTGAAAAAATATCATTTTGATAATTCTAAAGCTAAACTCAAATTTTCAAGATATATTGCAGGAACACATTTCCATCGTCTTCCTAAACAAACACAAAAGCCCTTGTGTTCCCTCGATACCATGTAGTGCAATCCTGTCAATATTTAAGACATGAACGATCTTTTGTAAACATGAAATTTCTCCGCCGTGATAGTTTTCAATAAAAATCAGTGTTGGCCTCCTACCAAGAACCTGTCGTGGAAGAAATGGTTTTAAATCTCTCCTGTAAAAAACTATTTTATGTGTTATACGTTTAACCATTAAGCCATTGCTCAACGTTTGCATATAGATCCCAATGTATGTACAACCTTCACCTCCATGTAAGAGGAGTTCTCGAATAAGGTACTACTTGTTTTTGTAACTTTTTTCTGAGTTCGTGAGTGGGTGGATGGGCGGTTAGTGTTCTGTTCTCGTGGGTTTTTCGCCTGTATGCATATTGACACACACATTCATGCATAAACATTTACACAGGTACTCTATAAATATCAGTTGAAATATTTGTTTACCTTCATTCGTTGCAGGACAATGTGATTGTTAGCGAGTAAATGACAACAACAGGCATCATTGTAGACACACATACACCCACACACAAACTCATTCATCCATAGATTCGTACACGTTCAATCAGAACCGAGTTCATACATAATTTATGAAATAATTAAAACAACGTATACTTTTACATATCAATAGGAATTGTTATGATAATTTATGCTGTCACATGCTGTAGAGAAAAATTGTCGTAACCTTTTAACAAGTCAAGGTATTTGGGGGTGGGTGGTGGACAATTTGTGTTTATATTTTAATAATAAAAACAATTAAAACAAATAGACCAATAAGGAAATGGTACAAGTTAGGTAGAGCCGACTATATGATACCCTACATCAATATGCCCACTAAGCAATTCTATCCGTAACAAACATAGGGCATGTGCGGTTGATTTCGGCATATACCAGTAGTCGGCATTTTTATAATCTCCATCATACTCCCGATATTCGGTATTTTTATGATTTTGCCACACTTTCCACGGAATTGTTTAAAATTTGGTGTTTAGAGTTTGTCCTGGGTCCTACCTCTTGTGGCAGAACATTGTCCGTGTAAGTCCACGTTTTCTTTCAATCCGCACATAGCGATACTTTCCGATATACGGTATTTTGAGGATTTTATCCACATTTTGGATATGAAAAGGAGTTTATGACTCATAAATTATCATTACTTTTTATACCCTACACTACATAATGGTAAGGGTATTATGTCTTTGTGCATTTGTTTGTAACATGGAGAAGGAAGCGATATAGTTAGTTACTTTTGAGGATCTTTATGGAATCACTTTCGGAGTCGATTTATGCATGTCAGTCCGTCTGTCTGTACGTCCGTCCATGTATTCTTGTGAACAAAATGCAGGTCGCATTTATTATCCGATTGAGATGAAATTTTGTAAACAATATTTGTTTGGCCCAAGGACGAACCCTATTGAAATTGGTGATAATCGGATCAGATTTAGATATAGCTCACATATGTCTTCAACCGATGTCGGGTTAATTGTGCACCAAAGGGGCAATATATGACCTGTATTTTAGTAAATATAGATATAGCTATAGCTTCAAGATATATGTGTTTCATCCGATTTAGGATTTTAACTCCCTCACATGCGAAATATGCACTCCGGAGAATGATATTTGGTACCAGACATCAGATACTGCTCGAAAATACCTCTGTCAAATGTTATCGAGATCGGTTCAGATTTGGATATAGATCCCATATATATCTTTATCCGATATCAGGTTTATGGACTGAATTTTGGCAATTACGACTGAAATTATCCAATATATTCAGATATAACTATAGCTCCCATATATATGTTTTATCCGATTTGGGGTTAAAAGTCCCTAATATGTATTCGACAACAATAATATTTGGTACCAGTTATCAGATACAGCCCAGAAATACCTATGCCAAATTTTATCAAAATCGGATCAGATTTGGATATAGGTCCTTATATATACCCAATCGATTTCGGGTTAATTGTGTATCAAATAGCCAATATCAGTCCAAATAACCTGAATTTCGGTACATCCGACCGAATTTAGTCTAGAAGCAAGTACATTTCATTGTGTTTAAGTCCCTCACATTCGTAATATGCATTCAACAACAGAGATATTTTGTACCAGTTATCAGATACTGCCCAGAAATACCTCTTCAAATTTAATCAGAATCGGTTCAGATTTGGATATAGGTCCCATATGTATCTTCAACCGATTTCGGGTTATTGGTGTACCAAATGAATTTTGGTACATCCGTTCGAATTTAGTCTGGAACCAAATACATCGAATTCGGAGAACATCGGTACAGATATAGCTATAGCTCCCATATATATGTTTTATCCGATTTAGGGTTTTAAGTCCCTCACATGCGTAATATGCATTCAACATACAATGATCCGTCCTTACGTCAGTTCAGCTTTCTGGTGCGTACGATAACTTAAAAATTTCAATAACAATTACTCGCATAAAATTAGAAATAAATGTTCGATTTTTTTTAAACTTTACAAATTGCAATATTTATACCCTCAGTCATATGGCTACAGAGGGTATATATCATTTAATATGGTCAAAACGTGCCGTGTCGAAATAACGGTTTTAGATCCTAGGTCTCTTTGGACCAAATCCGTTTCAGAACATTTTGAGTCGCTCTAGCGATGTCCGTCTGTCCGTCCGTCTGGCTGGCTGGCGCGCACGATAACTTTTGAAGGGAGTATCCGATTTGGTCCAAACTGGGTACATCGTAATATTTTTGTCAAACTTAGATCGAGTTCGGAGATGGGCAATATCGGCCCACTTCGTCTGGTACCTTCCCCACAAAAGGTCGACATTTTTAAAGAAAATATTTTATTGCACAGATGGAGAAAGGATGACCCGATTTTGCTCCAATATTGCAAATCCTAATATTTGCGTCAGTGCTACGTTAGGTGTGAAAATGGAAAATACCTCCCCCACGAACGGTCAACATTTTGAATAATTACAACTCTCATAAAATGTGATGTAAGAGTCCGACTGTCTTCAAATTTCTCACATCCCAATATTTATATTGACCCAAGGTCTGGTGTTAAGTTGGAATATATCGGTATCTGGTACCTCCTCACAAAAGGTCGAAAGTTTCAAAAAATATATTTCTTGCACAGAAAGAGAAAGGATAATCCGATTTTGCTCCAACTTTGCAAATCTTAAAATTTGCGTCAGTGCTAGGTCAGGTGTAATAATGGACAATATCGGTGCACTCCATCAAGTACCTCTCCCACAAATGTTCAAAATTTTTAATAATTAAAACTCTCATAAAATGTGATGTAAGAGTCCGATTGTCTTCAAATTTCACTTATTCCAATATTAATATTAACCTAAGGTCTGATGTTAAAAAAAAGATCAAATTTTCCAAAAAAAAAAAAATGTTTTCTGTCCTACTAGTCCACTCCATCAAGTGCCTCTCCCATAATAGGTCAAAATTTGGAATAATTATGTCTCTTAAAAAATATGATGTAAGAGTCCGATTGTCTTCAAATTTCACACATCCTACTATTTTTATGAACCCAAGATCTGGTATTAAGACGGAATATATCGGTCCACTCCTTCTGGCACCTCCCCCACATACGATCAAAATTTTGAATTTCCATGATGTTCATAAGAAGCGAAATCAACATCCGATTCCATTTCAGACAAGGTACATCTGAATATTTCCATCAACACAAGATCTGTTATAAAGATAGTAGAGATCGGACCAATTCTTTTGCTACTTGCGCCACATAGAGTTCAAGATTTTGAAATTTCAAACATTTTTGCTAACACAAGATCTGTTGTGAAGATGCTATATATCTGCGAACCCCTTATCATACCTCATCCACAACACACACAATTTTCAATACTTTTATCTGTCATAAATTGCGAAACAACTTAACGATTCTTTACCACTTGCTATATCTAAATATATATGTTTCTCAACCAGAATCCTGAGATGAATATGGAATTTATGATTTCCCATAAATTGGATATAAATGTTCGATGTTCTTATATATTTCTTGGATCTCATCTTAGTTCGTAAATTCTAACTAGTCTCAGTCATTTAACTGTCATACTAGTTCTCTCAATTACAGAGTACAATTTATACAAATTATCTAATTTTAAAACATGTAACAATTGTTTTTTACTATTTTACAAATTTTAAATTAATTATATTTGCGAAAAACTCATATCATATCACGCTTTGAGTCGATTAATGCATATTCCTCCCAATTTTGACTTTAAAAACAAAAGTCATTGCACTGTAAATTCTTTAAAACGAATCTCTTAGAATGTTTTTTTTTTGGGGCAGCGGCAGAGGATATTGAGTCGCTATACTCTTGCAACGTACATATGTGGTAATCCGATGTGACCGCAGAATTGCTGGGAAGTGGTTACAGTCTTAAAACTGTGTATGTGAATACAAATGAAACATTTTCTTCAAAAAATCCATTAATGGATTTTGAAAATCCCCAAAAAGGAGAAATTCCATTGAAATTTCCATCGAAACATCAACATTTATGGAATATGGAATTCACAAGAATGTCATACAGGTTAAGATTAAAAAACAAAGTCAAACGCCATAATTTTTACATTTTTTTAAAATTTTATTGAGGGGAAGCAAAAAATGTCGAAATTATCATCAAATTTTAGAATAGGTTTGGATTTGTTCGAATTTATCTCCTTTGGCACGAATTATGGACTTCAAACGCTGCCCGAATGTTGCTCTGTGGTATTTTGGCCCATTCCCAGCGAAGCGCTTGCTTAAGGTACTTTTTAGTGCCAACCTTGCTTTCCAAAATACTCCAGACACAATAGTCCAACGGATTGGTGTCCGGAGATTTTGGTGGCCATTGTGCGCTGGAAAGCGAGGAACCTCATTTTGTATCCATTCTTGTGTGGCGCGTGTTGAGTGCGATGGTGCTGAGTCCTGTGAGAATGTCCAAGGTCTGTGGCCAAAATGTTTGAGTGCCCAAGGCTTTAAGGGATTCCACGGTCAATTAATACGAGCGGAGAGCGACCATCGGCTTTACCATAGCGGCGCTTGAGTTCTGGTGACCAACAGAAGGTGCACATTTTCAACTGACCTCTTTTTCAAGTAAACACGAGCATTTTGTTTGTTTACAAACTGTTGGACAACGAATGTTCTCCATCGGAGAAAACCAAATTCGGCAGTTCACTACTTACGGCCAAGCCACTCTTTAGCTCTTTTGAGTCTATTTATACCCTACACCACAAGGTGGTCAGGGTATTATGTCTTTGTGCATTTGTTTGTAACAGGCAAAAGGAAACGAGATAGACCCATAGTTCCTTTTGATGATCTGCATAGAATCACTTTCTGAGTTGATTTATGCATGTCAGTCCGTCTGTCCGTCCGTCCGTCCGTCTGTCCATGTATTCTTGTGAACAAAATGCAGGTCGCATTTATTATCCGATTGAGATGAAATTTTGCAAACAACATTTGTTTGGCCCAAGGACGAACCCTATTGAAATTGGAGATAATCGGTAAAAATTTAGATATAGCTCCCATATATATCTCCGTCCGATTTGCCTTTTATTGTGCACCAAACGTGTAATATCAGCCCGAATAGTATGGAATTTTGCACATACAACCAGGCCTGAAAATAAGTATGCCAAATTTTATCGAAATCGGTTCAGATATAGCTATAGCTCCCATATATATTGTTCATCCGATTTGTTATTTTTGTCCTCCGCAGCCGTAATATGCACTCTGTAACAACAATATTTGGGGAATATATTAAATGCAGCTCAGAAATTCATTTGCTAAATGTTATCGAGATGGGTTCAGATTTGGATATAGCTCCCATATATAACTTCGTCCGATTTACCATTTATTGTGCACCAAACGTCTAATATTTGTCCAAATGGGATGGAATTTGGCACATACGACCGAATTTAGTGTAGAAGGTAGTATGCCAAATTTGGTGAAGATCGGTTCAGATATAGTTATAGCTCCCATATATATTGTTCATCCGATTTATTGTATTTGGTACCCACAGCCGTAATATGCACTCCGTAACAACGATATTCAGGGAAATATATCAAATACAGTTCAGAAATATCTTTGCCAAATTTTATCGAGATCGGTTCAGATTTGGATATAGTTCCCATATATATTTTTATCCGATTTCAAATTAATTTCGCACCAAATGGGCAATATAAGTTCGAATTTAAAAGATACAAATGCTTCGGCATATTTAGTCCTTTGAACTTTAAATTATAATTATAATCATAGCGAGTATGATTGAATTCTCCACTAAAAACTTTTAATTATTAAGTGGAGCTCAACTAAATTAGCAAAGTGGTGTAGGGTATCATAAAATCGGCCCCGCCCGACTTTAGGACTTTCTTTACTGATTTCTTTCTATTTCACTGTCACGCTTGAATTCCGTCACGAATAACTTTTTTTCTGGAAAATTCTCACCAAAATGCTTGTGTACGCTTGTAAACAATATAATGAGCTGCCACTGGAATAATTTTAACTGCTGTCGGACGAATGGCTTAGAAATTACAGCAGTCTGAAGTTGGTTGCAGTTTTTTCATCTCACCCTGTAGATTGAATTCAGTCGGATGTGCCAAAATTCAGGTCATTTGGACTGATATTGGCCATTTGGTGCACAATAAAACCGTAATCGGTTAAATATATATGTGGGAACTATATCTAAATTCGAACCGGTTTGGGTACATCCTTGGGCCAAAAAAAATATTGTTTGCAAATTTTCATCTCAATCTGCTAATTAATGCGACCTGCATTTTGTTCACAAAAATACATGGACAGACGGACTAACATGCATAAGTCGACTCAGAAAGTGATTCTATAAAGATCCTCAAAAGTAGCTATGGGTATATTTCGCTTCCATCTCCATGTTACGAACAAATGCACAGAGACATAATACCCTTACCACTATGTGGTGTAGAGTATAAAAACAGTAGAGAAGAAGCTAAGTTAGACTGGCCGAACTTTTAATATCCTCCACCATATGGAAGGAACTAACTCAAACTCAAAATATCCGAAAAATACCGTTTACAAGATACACCGAAATACGGAAATCATAAAAATACTGAATATTGGGAGATGCCATTGAATGGGGGCTATGCGAAAACGTGGGACGACATGGTCCATTTACGAATTTAACCTGCCTACAGGCACAATACAGATGGGTGCAAAATGTTCGCCTTCTATCTTAATTCGTTCGATAGATAGCGCGATTATAACACACTGAAAAATTGACGGAAATGTCTAAATCGACTTAGAATTCAACGCTGATCCATATTCTTTCTGGGGTATATCATAAGTTTTTCGCGAGTTTACAAACAGAATGACAAAGTTAATATATCCTCCATAGAAAGGTGGTAGGGCAGCTTCTATGCATACATCCGTTACGAACTCATGTTTGTGTGCACCAGCAGATGTTCGGACAAAATATTTTCTATTAAGACCAACTTTTTAACCTAATTTTTAATTTGTACATGCAGAGCTGAACACATATTGTGTCCTGACCGCTATTAAGTTGCTTTCAGTTTTCCTAATTTAATTAAATAACAATGAATTTAATACATACTTTTGGTTTTGTTTGCAACAATATTCAATAAAATGTTAAATTAAATTCTTGTGAATCAATAGTTGCTAACAGATAGTTATTAATTGCGTAGACTAATTAATATGGGCTATTGTTATATACGAATGTTGCTATCGAAGAGTTAAAAACTAAATTGTTAGGTATTGTTTATTTAATGTTTTGAAATTAGTTTTATGTTGTGTTCCGGGAAATCTCAATGCATAGCTAACAGTTTATAATAAAAGTTTTAAATTTCCAATTAAAATGAACAAATATTGCGAATAAAATGAATTGTTAAATTAAAGCAATACTAAGAAATGTATAATTAAATAATTTTATCAAAAAAAAAAAAAAAAATATATATATATATATTTTCGAAAAGAATAATGTAATCAATAAACAAGTAAAAAAGCAGTAAGTTCGGCCGGGCCGAACTTTGAATATCCTTCACCATTTGGAACGAATTCGAAAATTTTCAAAAAAAAAAAAAAATAAAAAAAAAAAATAAAATCCATTAAAAATTCTTTTAAAATCTTTAAAATATCTAATATAGGAAGGTGCCGATATGGGGGGACATACGATATTGTGGACCTATAAAGACAATTCCGTCTCAGGGGTAAAGTGTTCAAAAAGAACTCCGTGTGTGGATTTTCAGACAATACGATTGGTAAATGTGGCTAAAATCATCAAAATACGGAATATAGGGGAGTACCGTTATATGGGGGCTATACGATATTGTGGACCTATATAGACAATTCCGTTTCAGGGGTAAAGTGTTCAAAAAGAACTCCGTGTGTGGATTTTCAGACAATACGATTGGTAAATGTGGCTAAAATCATCAAAATACGGAATATCGCGGGGTATCGTTATATGGGAGCTATACGTTATCGTTAACCTATATAGAGAATTCTCTGTCGGGGGATAAAGTGCTGACAAAGAACCCCTTGTGACCATTCCGTTGAAAACTATGGCTAAAAACATCAAAATACCCAATATCGGGAGTACCGTTATATGAGGGCTATACGATATCGTGGACCTCTATAGATAATTCTCTGCCGTGGTATAAAGTACCCACAAGGAACTCCTTGTGTGGATTTTCAGACAATTCCGATGAAAAATGTGGGTAAAATCATCAATATACCGAATATCGGGGGGTACAGTTATATGGGGGATATACGATATGGTGGACCTATATAGATAATTCTCTGCCGAGGTATAAAGTACCCACAAGGAACACCTTGTGTGGATTTTCAGACAATTCCGATGAAAAATGTGGGTAAAATCATAAAAATACCGAATATCGGGGGGTACCGTTATATGGGGGATATACGATATCGTGGACCTGTATAGACAATTCTCTCTCAGGGGGTGAAGTACTCACAAGGAACTACTTGTGTGGATTTTAAGACAATTCCATTGAAAAGTGTAGCTAACATCATCAAAATACCGAATATCGGGGGGTACAGTTATATGAGGGATATACGATATCGTGGACCTATATAGACAATTCTTTTTGAGGAGGTAAAATGTCCACAAGGGACTCCTTTTGTGGAATTTCAGACAATTCCATTGAAAAACGTGGATAAAATAATCAAAATACCAAATATCGGGAGGTACCGTTATATTGGGGCTATACGATATCGTGGACCTATATAGATAATTCTCTGCTGAGGTATAAAGTGCCCACAAGGAACTCCTTGTGTGGATTTTCAGACAATTCCATTGAAAAATGTGGGTAAAATCATCAATATACCGAATATCGGGGGGTACAGTTATATGGGGGATATACGATATGGTGGACCTATATAGATAATTCTCTGCCGAGGTATAAAGTACCCACAAGGAACACCTTGTGTGGATTTTCAGACAATTCCATTGAAAAATGTGGGTAAAATCATCAATATACCGAATATCGGGGGGTACAGTTATATGGGGGATATACGATATCGTGGACCTGTATAGACAATTCTCTCTCAGGGGGTAAAGTACTTACAAGGAACTACTTGTGTGGATTTTAAGACAATTCCATTGAAAAATGTGGCTAAAATCATCAAAATACCGAATACCGTGGGGGTACCGTTATATGGGGGCTATACGATATTGTGGACCTATATAGATAATTGTAATAATGGACCTATCTGCCGATGTATAAAGTACCCACAAGGAACTACTTGTGTGAATTTTCAGACAATTCCATTGAAAAATGTGGCTAAAATTATCAAAATACCGAATATCGGGGGTGCCGTTATACGGGGGCTATACGATATCGTGGACCGATATAGCCAATCTTCGAACTTGACCTGCCTGCAGACAAGAGAGAGATCTGTGCAAAATTTTAGATTCCTATCTTAATTCGTTTAGACTGTAGCGTGATTACAACAGACGGACAGACGGACGGACGGACAGGGCCAAATCGTCTTAGAATTTTACGCTGATCAATAATATATATACTTTGTTGGGTCTAAAATGATTATTTCGATGAGTTACAAACGGAATGACGAACTTAATATACCCTCCATACCTTTTTTGGTGGAGGGTATAAAAATCATGGATATATTCGTATACCCAACCGTCACGTGCAAACTTATATGTCCATTGTTTGATTCACAATACATCAGACTGTGTTGAGGATAGAGATGCTTAGTATGTTAAACAAGTGAAAAAATACCCTCAACTATTTGGAAAGAATTTGGGAATTAAAAAAAAAAAAAATAATAATAATAAAAAAATAAAGCAAGTAAGCAAAGGCTACAGTCGAGCGGGGCCGACCGTTGAATACCCTACAACACTATAATAAATGATACAGTTTATATAGGCGAGATATTCGAAAGAATTCCACAAGATATTGTGATAAATAATAAAAGAAAACCATCAGGTTTCGTTCTCTAATTTTCGAATAATAGCAACTTAAACTAATTTGCTCATTTCCAATTTATAGGTAGATGTTGCACGTAAATGGTCTTCCTAGATCTGGAACCAATATTTCCGAGAGACCCATAATCTCTCAGAAGTGGCAAAAGATTAACATTTATTATTGGTTTTTGACTAAAACGCATCTATATGAGATACAGACATTTGACTATGTTCTTCAACGAAATCAGCCTTAACGAAATAGTCAGAAGTGCGTCTTACCTGTATTTGTGAATTCTCCAAAAAGTCACTGGAATGGATATTTTCGTATTTTGTCTACAAAAGTTGGCAAACTATTTCACACATTGAATATTTTTGGATGGCCATCCAAAGCTATTTGGTTTTTGCAATGTCCGGTAACCTCCATTCAAATGCGCGTGAGGATCGGGCGATAAGTACGACTTGCTGACAATTTTGCAGTTTTTTTGTCCATTTCAACCCCTAAATATATGGCGATTATCTCCAAAAAGAGTAGGCTTCTATTCTGACCCTCATGTTATCCCTATGCAAAATTTCATAAGGATCGGGCCATAAGTGCGATCTGTATATGATATCCTGATATCCTAACTACTTAGTTTTGTTAGCTGTAGAAATATTACCAAATGTTTAATTCAAAATGAAAATATGCCAAAAAATATGACAAAATTGAAAAAATATGAGAAAATTTTACAAAATCAATATTTTCATCTTTAGAGAGATATTTTTATACGATTTTTTTATACGTTTTTTGCTTCCTAACAAGAGGCCATTCTGAATTAATGAGAACTGTCGAAATCAGTTCAGCCGTTCTCGACATATAAGAGATCTTTCAAGCATATCTTCTTTGATAGACATATATATCGCACATATTTAGCTATATATCCGATTTGTTGGATGTTAACATCAATGTAAAGGTCAGAAGTAACCTTGTCATGGCTTCGTGATTTCGCCAGGATTTAAAATATTCACGGTTTAATGAAAAATGTTGAATTTTTTCAACACAAAATATATGGTCTATTTTACCCGCCAAATATTATCCGATGACCACCCTAATTGGTAGGCTTCTTCCCCGCCCTAAACTCTAGCTACATACTAACTCTACTTCCGTGTCGATTGGTCTATAATTGCGACCTGTATAGCAACTGCAAAATCCGATATTTTTTCAGTATTTGGTCCATTTCGACCCCTAAATATTACGCGATCATCTCCAAAAGAAATAGGGTTCTATTCTGACCCTAGCCCAACCTCCATTTTAAATTTCGATCGGGCCATAATTGCGACCTGTAGAGTGATTACAAATTAACATGGACAGACGGACAGACGGACGGACCGACATACATAGCTAGATCGACTCAGCTCGGCGAGCTAGGAAGATCCATATATACTTTCCTATATGGGAAACCAATATTTCGAGGTGTTACATAAATTCTGGCCCAATCAAACTTATAATACCCTCAACACATAGTGTTGTAGGGTATAATAAATAAAACCAGTAAGGAATGCGGGCCGACTTTATGATACCCCACACCACTTTACCAATTTAGTAGAGCTCCGCATAACATTTAAAAGTTGAAAAGCTGAACCGATCTCGATAAAATTTGGCAAAGATATTTCTGAGCTGTATTTGATATATTTCCCTGAATATCGTTGTTACGGAGGGCATATTATGGATGTGGGTAACAAATATAACAAATCGGATGAACAGTCATGAGAGCTATAGCTATATCCGAGCCGATCTTCACCAAATTTGACATACTAGCTTCTAGACTCAATTCGGTCGTAAGTGCCAAATTCCATCCCATTTGGACAAATATTAGACGTTTGTTGCACAATAAAAGGTAAATCGGATGAAGTTATATATGGGAGCTATATCCAAATCTGAACCGATCTCGATAAAATTAGGCAAAGGTATTTCTGAGCCATATTTGATATATTTCCCCAAATATTGTTGTTACAGAGCGCATATTACGGCTGCAGAGGACAAAAATAACAAATCGGATGAACAATATATATATGGGAGCTATAGCTATATCTGAACCGATTTCGATCAAATTTTGCACACTTATTTTCAGGCCTAATTTGGTTGTATGTGCAAAATTCCATACAATTAGGGCTGATATTACACGTTTGGTGCACAATAAAAGGCAAATCGGACGAAGATATATATGAGAGCTATATCTAAATTTTGACCGATTATCTCCAATTTCGTCCTTGGGTCAAACAAATGATCTGTGCAAAATTTCATCTGGATAGGGCAATAAGTGCGAACTGTACTTTGTTTACAAAAATACATTGACAGACGGACGGACAGACGGACATGCATAAATCGACTCAGAATGTGATTCTATGCAGATCATCATGTGGGTCTATCTCGTTTCCTTTTGCCTGTTACAAACAAATGCACAAAGACATAATACCCTGACCACCTTGTGGTGTAGGGTACAATAAATAAATAAACAAGTAAACAAGTAAACAAAGACAATAGCCGTGCGGGACCGACTATTTGATACCCTACAACACTTTGATATATTGGAAGCCCCTTATGTCCAAATATATTTTGAAAGATTTCATTTTCGAAGTATTGAATTGCTTATTTACGCACGCACAACAAAAGTTGTGGTCCATTTTACAACTATAAAAATATAATTCAATGGTCATACAAACTGCTCGACCTGTTCCCTGTTCGTAACTTTCTCCTCATGCAAAATTCCGTGTCGATCGGTTTTCAATTGTGACTTATAGAGCGACTGCAAAATCAGGAAAATTTTAGTTTCTGGTCCATGCGAACATCAAAATGTACATCTCCATAACAATGGTCTTTAATTTTGATCCTAACCCTACCCCATGCAAAATTTGTTGAGGATTGGACGTTAATTGCGACCTGTCTATCAACCCATAGTGTTGCAGGGTGTAGAGAAAATTGTAAAAAAAGAATAATTCAAAAATAATTCATATTGAAACCAGTAAAGAAAGTCCTAAAGTCGGGCGGTGCCGATTTTATGATACCCTACACCACTTTGCTAATTTAGTTGAGCTCCACTTAATAATTAAAAGTTTTTATGGGAGAATTCAATCATACACGCTATGATTATAATTATAATTTCAAATTCAAAGGACTATATATGCCGAAGCATTTGTATCTTTTAAATTCGGACTTGTATTGCCCATTTGGTGCGAAATTAATTTGAAATCGGATAAAAATATATATGGGAACTTTATCCAAATCTGAACCGATCTCGATAAAATTTGGCAAAGATATTTCTGAGCTGTATTTGATATATTGCCCTGAATATCGTTGTTACGGAGTGCATATTACGGCTGTAGGTAACAAATACAACAAATCGGATGAACAGTATATATGGGAGCTATAACTATATCTGAACCGATCTTCACCAAATTCGGTCGTAAGTGCCAAATTCCATCCCATTTGGACAAATATTAGACGTTTGGTGCACAATAAATGGTACATCGGACGAACTTATATATGGGAGCTATATCTATATCTGAACCGATTTCGATAAAATTTGGCATACTTATTTTCAGCCCAAATTTGGTTGTATGCGCAAAATTCCATACTATTCTGGCTGATATTACACGTTTGGTGCACAATAAAAGCAAATCGGATAAAGATATATATGAGAGCTATATCTAAATTTTTACCGATTATCAATAGGGTTCGTCCTTGGGCCAAACAAATGTTGTTTGCAAAATTTCATCTCAATCGGATAATAAATGCGACCTGCATTTTGTTCACAAGAATACATGGACAGACGGACGGACGGACGGACTGACATGGATAAATCAACTCAGAAAGTCTATTGGTCTATCTCGTTTCCTTTTGCCTGTTTCAAACAAATGCACAAAGACATAATACCCTGACCACCTTGTGGTGTAGGGTATAAAAATCGCATGCGATAAAAAATATGACGAAATTTGAAAAAAATATTCATTTTTTTGTTGGTAGACTTTTGCGCGATTTCTTTAGGTTTTGCCCTTTTCTGGCAAGAAGTCATTGCAGATTAGTGAAAATTGTCAAAATTCGTCCAGCGGTTGTTGACTTAAAAGCGTAATAACTAATATCAATTTCATTTACATATGAATTGTAACTATTTCGCTACATATCCGATATCTTGGCTGTCAGCATCACCGTTATGGTCAGAAGTGACCTTTTAATGTATTTGCGATGTCGCCGTTATAAACCAGTAAGGAAAGCTCAAAAGTCGGGCGGGGCCGACTATATGATACCCTACACCACTATGCATATTTAGTAGAGCTCTCGTAAAAAGGTTTATACAGGGCATTTCAGAGCTCTATGAGATATTTGGTACAAAATCAAAATCTATCGTGCATTTTACGAACTATAGCTATCTTTGAACCGGGTTTCTCCAAATTTGACGTATTAGCTTCTAGACTGAATTCGGTCTTATGTACGAAAATTCAGGTGATTTGGGCTGATATTGGCCATTTGTTGCACAATTAACACGAAATCGGATGAAGATACATATGGGTGCTATATCCAAATCTGAACAGATTTTGATAAAATTAAAATCGACTATTTTTGGGCTTTATCTGATATCTGGTACCAAATATCATTCCTGTGAAGAGTATATTACGAATGTAAGGGACTTAAAGAGCAAATCGGATGAAACATATATATGCGAGCTAGAGCTATATCTGAACCGATTTTTACTAAAATTTGTGTACTTGCTTATAGGCTGGTTTCGGTCGGATTTGCCAAAATTCATGCCATTTGGGCTGATATTGGCCATTCGATGCACAATTAACACGAAATCGGATGAAGATATATATGGGAGGCATATCCAAATCGGAACAGATTTTAATAAAATTAAAATCTACTATTTTTGGGCTTTATCTGATATCTGGTACCAAATATCATTCCTGTGGAGTGCATATTACGAATGTGAGGGACTTAAAGACCAAATCGGATGAAAGATATATATGGGAGCTATAGCTATATCTGAACCGATTTTTACTAAAATTGGTGTACTTGCTTCTAAGCTGGTTTCGGTCGGATTTGCCAAAATTGATGCTATTACGGCCATATATATATATATATGGGAGCTATATCCAAATCTGAACCGATTTCGATAAAATTTAAAACAGCTATTCCTGTGCTCCATCTAATACTTGGTACCAAATATCACGGTTGTGGAGTGAATATTACGAATGTAAGGGACTAAAACACTAAATCGGATGAAACATATATATGGTTGCTATATCTATATCTGAACCGATTTTCACTAAATTTGATATACTTGCTTCTAGGCTGAATTTGGTCCGATGTACTAAAATTCAGTCCATTTGGACTTATATCAGCCATTTGGTTCACAATTAACCCGAAATCGGATGAAGATGTATATGGGAGCTATATCTAAATTTGATCCGATTCTCACCAATTTCAATAGGGTTCGTCCTAGGGCCAAAAAAATATAGTTTGGAAAATTTCATCTCAATCGGATAATAAATGCGACCTGCATTTTGTTCACAAGAATACATGGACAGACGGACGGACGGACGGACGGACGGACGGACGGACAGACGGACTGACATGCATAAATCGACTCAGAAACTGATTCTATGAAGGTTCTCAAAAGTAACTATGGGTCTATCTCGTTTCCTTCTCCATATTACAAACAAATGCACAAAGACATAATACCCTTACCACTATGTGGTGTAGGGTATAAAAATATTCGCCGTTTAGTGGAAATTTTCGTATTTTTTACCTAAAAGTTTTGTTTATCCGTTAAATATTGTCATTGATGAAATTGGTAGGCTTCTGCCCAACCCCTAAATCTAACGCCATGTTAAATTTCGCGTCGATTGGTCTATAATTGTGGCCTTTAGAGCAACAGCAATATCAAGAATTTTTTATGTATTTGGTGTATTTCCACCCCTTTATATTTTGCGATCATCTCCAAAAACAGTAGACTTCTATTCTAACCCTAACCCCCTCCATTTTCAATTTCGTAAGGATCGGGCCATAATTACGACCTGGATAGACGGACGGACAGACATACATAGCTACATCGACTCAGCTCAGCGAGATAGGAAGATCCATATATACTTTCCTATGTGGGAAATCAATATTTCGAGGTGTTAAACTAATACATGGTGTTATAGAGTATAAAAATCGAATTTGTGATAATTTCTATTAAAATCTTAAAAGTATATAGGGAGTTACCGTTTCTTGTCTATACGAAGACGTGGATCTGCAATTTTCTGTCACAGGCTGTAGTAACCATTACGAAGTGCAAATACGAAATTTTAACGATTCCGGTGAATAATGTACCTAAAATTATCAAACAACCGAATATAGGGAGGTACCAATAATTTGGGGCTATCTAAGACCTACTTACACAATTTTCTGTCACATGCTGTAGTTCTCATTAGGAACTTCAAATAACACATTCGAAACAATTTCCGTGAATAAAGTCGCTAAAATCATAAAAATACTGAATATCGGTAGGTACCGATATCTAGGGGCAATACGAAGACCTGCATAGACAATTTTCTGTCATAGATTGTACTACCTATTAGGAAAATCAAACACGAAATATGAAACAATTCCGATAAATAATATCGCCAAAAACATCAGAATACAGAATATGGGGAGGAACAGCTAAATGGGGGGGAACGTGTAACTAAATTTATATAGCCCATTTTCAATACCAAAAGTCTTGCAGATCAAACACAATATTTTGTGTCTCGTACCACCGCTCGTTACCGTGATACTGGTAGCGTAGCTCGACGACAAGGAAGTAGACGGAAGAAAACAGCAACATCAGCAGAAATGGTTCGAAAAATAAAGAAGCGACTTGATCGAAACCCGTGTCGCAGTGGCCGAAAACTGGCTCGTGAGCTTAACATATCACAATATTCCATTCGGCAAACATCGAAATATGACCTCGGCGTAAAGCCATTGAAATTCCAAAAAGTGCAAGAACTTTCACCGCAACGGAGAGAAAATAGACTTAAAAGAGCTAAAGAGTTGCTTCGCTTGGCCGAAAGTGGTGAACTGCCGAATTTGGTTTTCTCTCTCGTTGTCCAGCAGTTTGTAAACAAACAAAAGGATCGTGTTTACTTGCAAAGAGGTCAGCTGAAAATGTGCACCTTCGGTTGGCCACCAGAACTCAAGCGCCGCCATGGTGATGGTGTGGACCGCCATAACAGCCGATGGTCGCTCTCCGCTCATATCAATCAACCGTGGCATCAGGATAAATGCCGAATATTATCGCGAAAATATTCTGGGGGTGTATTAAAGGTTTGGACACGCAAACATTTTGGCCGCAGACCTTGGACTTGCCAACAGGACTCATCATTATCGCACTCAGCACGCGCCACCCAAGAATGGTTACAAAATGAGATTCCTCGCTTCATTTACATCGCACAATGGCCACCAAAATCTCCGGATACCAATCCGTTGGACTATTGTGTCTGGAGTATTTTGTAAAGCAAGGTTGGCACTAAAAAATACTGAAGTGTCGATCACCTCAAGCAAGTGCTTCGCCGGGAATGGGCCAAAATACCGCAGAGCAACATTCGGGCAGCGTGTGACGGTTTCATTGGCCGTTTAAAGGTCAAAATTCGTGCCAAAGGTGACCAATTCGAACAAATTTTAACTTATTCTAAAATTTGATGTTATATCCGACAATTTGATTTCATTCAATAAAATTAAAAATTATGGCTTTGTATTATTTTTTAACAAATTCCGTCACTCGTTCCAAATTACATTGGAATCGAACATACATATCGTGTTTGGTGTATAAAATAAACGAAATTGATCGAAAAGATAGATGTGAACTATATCAAAATCTGAACCGATTTCAATACAATTTGGTAAATGTGTGTTCGTTTTATAATCCGAATATTCCAAGTTCCATTAAAATTGGGGTTACATATCGTGTTTGGTGAATCAAATACATGAAATCGGCGGAAGATGTATATGGGAGCTATATCAAAATCTGAAACGATTTCAAAATAATTTTGTTAATTTAATTTTTGGTCCAAATTCCGTTACGCATTCCAAATTTGGAGGCTGTATCAGTGATCGATAGATATGTGCATATATATAATTTATATTTTTGCGAAGTACCTCGAAATTCTGATGCTATATCTCCAGTTCCAAGTGGAATCTCGAAAATTCATATAGCCCATGTTGCTTTCAAGCGATGTTGTAGTATACTTGGAATTTTTCAGGAAAATCTGTTCATCGGTTGTCGAGTTCATAAATTACAAAGAATCATACAAACATTTTCCTCTTTTATAGATATAGAAGATATAATTTTTCAAAATTTTGACACTTTGTGGGGGAGTTACTAGAAGTAGTGGTCCGATATATTCAATCTCTACAACAGAATTTGTGCTAAAAGAAATATTGGAACGTGGGAAATTTGGAGAAAATAGGATGTTTATATTACATTTTTTAAGAGTTATAATTATTCCAAATTTTGACCCTTGATGTGGAAGGTACTTAATGTAGTGGACTGATATTGTCCATTTTCGCACCTGATCTAGCACTGAAAAAAATATTGGGATTTGCAAAGTTTGCGCATGATCGAATGATCCTTTCTCTTCCTATGAGGTAAATTATATTCTTTGAAAATGTTGACGTTTTGTGGGAAAGGTACTAGAAGAAGAAGGACACCGAAAATAATATTCCGATTTACCAAGTTTGGTAAAAATCTGAAACTCTCTTCGAGAGTTATCGTGCGCGCCATCCAGACAGGCAGACGCACGGACATCGCCAGATCGACTCTAAATGCCCTGAAACGGGTGTGGTCCAAAGAGACCTAGGGTCTAAAACCGTTATTTCGATAAGGCAAGTTTTGGCCGTATCAAATGATATATACCCTCTCTAACTATTTGGCTGAGGGTATAAAAACATAAACAATGCAATATAATCAGATCTCAATGCTTCTGTAGCATGCATTCCGAATATATCCCATACATGTCTCTGTTGTCTCCTTAATTTGATGTTTATGCAAAGAAAAATGTCTTTGGATTTTTAATTAAATACTGAAAACATACATCTCTTTA
Source organism: Musca domestica (assembly GCF_030504385.1). Taxonomy (NCBI): domain Eukaryota; kingdom Metazoa; phylum Arthropoda; class Insecta; order Diptera; family Muscidae; genus Musca; species Musca domestica. The sequence goes on along the minus strand of NW_026712296.1, from coordinate 11,215,127 downwards.
TCTATTTCCTTTGGGTTAATATGAAATTTTAGGATTCTGTTAACGAAATTCATAATGAACAGAACATGATGTTTTCCACTTCTATGTATTCTGGCCCTGTTGTGAGGACTTTGACAGTTTGGTTTTTTTTCTGGACCAGTTGTAATATTGCTTGTACTGGCATCAGCACATCTAATTTACATTTTCATTCGAACTATGCATACAAACATATATTCTCTCTAGTCTAGTGAAGGACAAACTAACTATTCATTCCAAAGTCTAGGTAAAGATTGTTGATTTGTGGTTAGTCTTAAAGTCATACATTTATTGGAATATGTTGTGTCTATGCCCACATCCCCATACATGTGTACATTTACATGTATGGAGATGTGTGCGTGTGTGTGTGGGCATGCATATTTGTTTGTGGCCTTAATTGGCCATATCTCCTAATATTGGTCAACATTCTGCCTCATTTCCTTAATTCGGGTATGAGAGTACATGTTTGTTGTTTTTGTTTGCGTACAGTTCTTCACCATCTTTATGTGGAGTTAGTTTCTTGGTCCTTTTCTGGCCATTTTCCTAAAAATGTTTGGTTCAAGTTTTCTGCTTTGGCCAAAATATATGGATTTCAAATATTTTATTGATGGACAGTCTTAATTAAAAAAGTTTTTTTTTTTTTTTGCTTCTGCCACCATTGCATAATTTTTCAAACCAATATTTGGAAACGAACGAATGTTGCTGTCGTTTCATATTAATTTTGAGGGTCTCGTATTTTGGTTTTTGATGAGCATGTGAAAACAAGCAAGAGGCAAAAGGGCAGGCTGTTTTAATAGGGAACCCACAAATAAATATGCTATAGTTTGTTCTATTAAGGTCAAGAATAAATTTCTATGGAACATGTACAAGAGAAGTGGAGAAGAGAAATGGACATGTATTTTTGTTAATGATGGATGTTTAATATTTTACATTTCAGTTAAATTTACTTTGTACGTTTGTTCCAATCCGTAATTTTGCATATTATGTCTACAGTGAAGTTTAAATTTAAAGTCAGCTGTACCAAATAATATTTATTAAAATCGAAAATTGTTTCAATGATCCGAAATTCATTTTAAACATCAATCCAGACAGAATTTTATACGAGGTAAATCTAAATATGTAAAAGAGTAGTAAAACATGTTAAAAACCAGAAAAGAAAGTCTTAAAGTCGTGCTAAATTAGTAGAGCTCCACATAACAATGAAAAGTTTTTATGGGAGAATTCAATCATACACGCTATGATTATAATTATAATTTATAGTTCAAAAGACCGAATATGCCGAAGCATTTGTATCTTTTAAATTCGGACTTGTATTGCCCATTTCATATATATGGGAGCTATATACTAATCTGAACCGATCTTGATAAAATTTGGCAAAGATATTTCTGAGCTGCATTTCATATATGTCCCTGAATATCGTTTTTACGGAGGGCATATTACGGCTTTGGGTAACAAATATAACAAATCGGTTGAACAATATATATGGGAGCTATAGCTATATCTGAACCGATCTTCACCAAATTTGACATACTAGCTTCTAGACTCAATTCGGTCGTAAGTGCCAAATTCCATCCCATTTGGACAAATATTAGACGTTTGGTGCACAATAAAAGGTAAGCCGGACGATGTTATATATGGGAGATATATCCAAATCTGAACCGATCTCGATAAAATTTAGCAAATGTATTTCTGAGCTGTATTTGATATATTTCCCCAAATATTGTTGTCACAGAGTGCAGAGTGCGGAGGACTAAAATAACAAATCGGATGAAAAATATATATGGGAGCTACAGCTATATCTGAACCGATTTCGATCAAATTTGGCATACCTATTTTCAGACCTAAATTGGTTGTATGTGCAAAATTCCATACTATTCCGTCTGATATTACACGATTGGTGCACAATAAAAGGCAAATCGAACGAAGATATATATGTGAGCTATATCTAAATTTTTACCAAATATCTCCAATTTCATTAGGGTTCGTCCTTGGGCCAAACAAATGATTTGTGCAAAATTTCATCTAGATAGGGCTATAAATTCGAACTGTACTTTGTTCACAAAAATATATGGACAGACGGACGGACGGACGGACATGCATAAATCGACTCAGAATGTGATCCTATGCAGATCATCAAAAGGAACTATGGGTCTATCTCGTTTCCTTTTGCCTGTTACAAACAAATGCACAAAGACATAATACCCTGACCACCTTGTGGTGTAGGGTATAAAAAAGTATCAGTCGGTTTTGCCGACAAATGTATACCCTCAGCCAATATTCGATTACTTAAAGAATCGCTGACTTGTTACGCAAGTTATGACAGATAAAAGTTTTGAATATTGTGACCCTTCGTGGTTGAGGTACCAGAAGGGGTTCGTAGGTATATATCATCTTCTCAACATAGTTTGTGACAGCAAAAATGTTTGTGTAAAATTTGAAGAGAGTTGTTCCCTTTGTTTTTCGAAATCTTGAAACCAATGTGGGTCAGATCTCTATCCTCTTTATAACTCTTTATAACAGATCTTGTGTTGATGGAAATAGTGAGATGTACTAATTCTGAATGGAATTGGATGTTAATTTCGCGTTTTGTGAGCTTCTGGATATTCAGAATTTTGACCCTTTGTGTGGGACTTACTAGAAGGAGTGGACGGATATATCCCATCTTCACACCAGACCTTGGGTTAATAAAAATATTGTGATGTGTGAAATATGAGAAGAAGCGAATCCTTATTTCGGATTTTATGATCGTTTTGGTTTTTCAAAACTTTGACACTTTGTGGGGGAGGTACTAGAGGGAATAGTCCAATTTCTAGCATCTTTATTACAGAACTTGGGTTGATAGAACCAGCCCTCAATGGAATCGGATGTTAATTTCGCTCTTTATGTGCATCATGGATATTCAAAATTATGTCCCTTTTGGGGGGGTGGGGTGGTGTACCAGGAGGATTGGACCTATATATTCCATTTTCACACCAGGCCTTGGAAAAATAACAAATTGTGATGTGTGTAATGTAATGTAAGGTCATCGGACTCTTACATCACATTTTATAAGAGTTTTAATAATTCAAACTTTTTAACCCTTTGTGGAGGCAAAGTTGGAGCAAAATCGGAAAATCCTCTCTCCTTCTGTGCAGTAAATTATTTTCTTTGAAAATGTTGACATTTTGTGGATTAGGTACCAGCAGGAGTGGACCGATATTGTCGATATCCGAACTCGATCTAAGTTTGACAATAATATTACTATGTACCAAGTTTGGATCGGATGCCAGCCAGACGGACGGACATCGCTAGATCGACTCCAAATGTCCTGAAATGGATTTGGTCTAAAAAGAGACCTAGGATCTAAAACCGTTATTGTGATGAGGCACAAGTTTGGCCGTATCTAAAAAGTATTTAAATATGTTTTGACTTACATTTTGTTTATTTAAAATGTTGACCCTATATGGAGGAGATACCGAAGGAGTAGACAAATATTATCCACTTCTCATCTCAACTATCTCTGATATACGACCCCTATTTGGAATATATCGACTACTTCCTCCACTTTATATTGGACATGTTACATTTTTTGGATATATATATATTGGAGCAAAGCATCCCACTTAACCTATTACTGATAAAAATATTTGGATGTCCAAAAGTTGATCATTTTTTGGGAATAATCTGGTGTTAGGCACATTATTAGAGATATAAGTATTGTAAACGGTGAATCTTTGTTGGAGAGATACAGAAGGGGTAGGCCGATGTCTATACTTTTCACTCCGGAACCTGCATTAGTAAAAATATTGGGATGCATGAAATTTGAAGAGAATTCGATGATTATTTCACATTTTATGAGAGATATAATTATTCAACATTTTGAGCCGTTGTGGTGGAGGTACCAGAAGGAGTGTTCCGGCATATTCCATCTTCACACCTGGTTTTATGTAGCTAGTAGTAGTATATGTGAAATTTGAATAGAATCTGATGCTTTTTTCACATTTTATGAAAGATATAATTATTCCAAATATTGACCCATTGTGGGGGAGTACCAGAAGGAATGGAATGATATATCCTGCCTTCGCACCAGATTTTTTGTCAATAAAAATATTGGAATGTGCCGAGTTTGAAGACAATTGGACGCTTATTTCACATTTTATAAAACTTATAATTATTCCAAATTTTAACCCCTTGTGGGAGAGGTACCAGAATTAGTGGTCCGATTTCTTTCGGATGAAATCTAGAAATGTTATATTTATGTCACTGTTGGTGTATGTGATTAAAATGTAGAAGTGGTTTCGGAAATATGTGCTATAATTATTCGAAAAGTACTAAGTGGAACATATTTGGGTATTGGGTGAAGGGATAGAGCTAGAATCTTGAAATTTGATATTGAGGCCTCTGTTTGTATCTAGGATTGAGATATGGAGGTGGTTTTGACAATGTGTACTATAATTATTCGAAAAGTACTTATATGGTACAAAATTTGATATTAGGGGAAGAGATAGAGATAAAATTCTGAACTTTGGAAAAATTGGATGTGGATGGTTCCACTGTGCAATGGTTTTACTGATGTCCTCTTCGGTAAACTTCAAAATGAAAGATTTTGAAGATGTTTTGGCGTAAAAGGTAAACATTTCCTATTATACCTCTAGGGAACTGAATAATGTATAAATCCTTGAAGATCAGAAAATTTAGAACAATGTATGTGGTTTTGATTAAACAATTGTGCCAAGCTGAACAAATTGTGAATTTTGTGTAGTTAAAAGGTCTAACACGAACTGTTCGAACGAATCTATAAATTGTAGTAGCGGGCACTTTAGAACTATATATTTAAATTTGTAGAGTCGATTTAGAGGTGTCCGTTCGTCCGTCAAAAAAGTCAAAGAAAATAGAATGAAAAGAATCATTCAAATTAATGCAAACCTTGCAAATCCCAAAGTTTTTGTCAGTACTAGGTCAGATGAAAAAGGGTCAAAATTTGGAACAATTGAACTTTTATAAATTGTGAAATAAGGTCCGATTCTCTTCAAATTTCACATATTCCAATGTTTTTATACCCTCCACCTTGGAAAGAAGGGTATATTAACTTTGTCATTCCATTTGTAACATCCCTAAATATTCGTCGTAGACCCCATAAAGTATATATATATACTAGCTGAACCCGGTGCGCTTCGCTACCCCTTTTGATTTTATATGCATTGAACATTTTATATACCAAATAAACCAATTCAAAAATTTAAAAAACGTAATTATTGTATTAATTAAATCATATCCCTATCTGAACCGATTTCAAAACAAATTGAAAAAATTACTTTTACACCAAATTCCGTCACACCTTCCATATTTCATTGAAATTGGAGGTATATACCGTGTTTGGTGTATCAATTGTGTGAAATCGGCCGAGAGTATATATATGGCAAATATATCGAAATCTTAACCGATTTCTAATTAATTTGTCTAATTTATTATTGTAAACAAATTCCGCCACACATACTGAATTTCATTGGAATCGGACATACATATCGTGTTGGTGCATAGCATACATGAAATCGGCCGAAATATTTATATGGGTGCTATACCTAAACCTCAACCGATTTCAGTATATTTTGGCAATTTTTTGGTACCAAATTTCGTCTCTCTGTCCGAATTTTATTGGAATCCGATATATGTATGGTGTTGGTGCATCAAATATGTGAGATCGGCCGAAAATATATATGGGAGCTATATCCAAATCTGAACCGATTTCAATATAATTTGACAAATTTATTTTCGGATCAAATCCCGCCACACATTCCAAATTTCATTGGAATCGAACATAAACATCGTGTTTGAGGCATGAAATAAACGAAATCGGTCAAAAATATATATGGAAGATATATCCAAATATTTACCGATTTCAATATAATTTGATTAATAAATCGTTAGACCCAATTCACTCACACATTCTGAATTTCATTGGTATTTGAAATACGCAGCGTGTTTGATGCATCAAATACATGAAATCGGCCGAAAATATATATGGAAACTAAAACCAAATCTGAACCGGTTTCAATATAATTCGACAAATTCATTTTTGTTCCCAAATTCGCTACTTATTTCAAATTTCATTAAAATTGGAAATACATATCATGTTTGGTGCCCCAAATACATGAAATTGGTCCAAAATATATATAAGAGCTACATCCAAATCTGAACCGATTTTAATATAATTTGGCAAATTTATTTTTGTTCAAAATTTCTTTCCAAAGAGCAAATTTGGAGACTGTATCTGTTATCTATCAATAGATATGTGCCTATAAAATATATAATTTTTTTGAGGTACCTCCGATTCTGATGCTATATCTGCAGTTACAAGTAGAATTTCAAAAATTTATATAGCCTATGTTACTTTCAGGCGATGTTATAGTATACATGGAAATTTTCAGGAAAATCTGTTCGGCGGTTTTCGAGTCCATAAATTACAAACAAACAAACAAACATACAAACATTTTCCTCTTTTATAGATATAGATAGATTCATAATCAGCATACAATTCTAAGTCGATTTATCGATATCCGTCTGTCTGTCTGTTAAGATAAAACTGTCCACGTTTTGGTATAATCCTCATACAACGGTACCTCCCCATATTCGGTATTTTGATGATTTTTGCCACATTTTTTCACGGATGATACTAGTAGTTCGTATGGGGTCCTAACTCTTGTGGCGGAACATTGTATGTTTTGGTCCACGTTATGGTATAGTCGCCATATAACGGTACCTCCGGATATTCGGTATTTTCATGATTTTTGCCGAAATTATTCACTGATTTCTCTAAAAGTTGGTATTTGCAGGTCATAATGGGCTCCAGCTCGTGTGGCCCCATATAACGGTACCTCCCGATATTTTGATGATTTTTACCACATTTTTCCACATATTTGTCTAATAATTGACATTTGTAGTTCATAATGGGTTCTAGCTCGTGTGGAGAAATCTTCTGGTACCTCCTCCACAATGGGCCAAAATTTTGAATAACCTTGAAGTTCATGAAACGCAAAACCTTTTGAGCTGGGTACACATTCTACTACTTCTACTAACATAAGATCTGCTGTGATGATGGTCTACATCGGCACGCTCCTTCCAGTACCTTCCCTACAAAGGGGGTCAACATTTTGGATAATTAAATTTCTATTAACATGCAAAAAAACATCAGCGATATTTCTGTTAACCATATATTTAATAGATTCTTTCCGCTCCTTCTGGTAAAACTTTTGACTTAGCTATTATTCCCATATGAACAGATAAATAACAATATTTTCCAGTTGTTTTACTCTCCAGCATAAAATTGAATTTAATACACAAAACGTCATATCGAGTTTGACAGTAGATTCAAATGCAGTGCAGTTACCTTGGAGAAATTGTAGCATGATATTACAACAAGGACGAGACGGCGCACCACTCAACAGTATGCTCTTGAAATGGCTCATGTGACTAACAAACTTTTGCCAGATATATATTATTTAGATTTATGGGGTAAATTAAAACCACATTTTGCAGCACGTTTATTTTGATTTATTTTTGGTACATTAAAATAATGGAGCATAATTAACATTCTGCCACATACTATTACAAAATGTACCAAGAGAAAAGTGAAAGTGCTTCATAATAATTGAAATTTATGTCACGAAATAATTTCTACCTTTAAAAAAAAAACTCAAAAAACCGAATATTTTGTATTCCAGATAAAACTGACATTTTTACGACATTTACGCCTTCAAAAAGTCACATTTCCACGTTCGTATTGAAAAAATTATGAATGAAAGAAAATTGGTATTAAAATTCCTTTTGCGCACGTTACGCACACAGACACCATCACTCTGTCACACACATTTCCAAATTAATCAAAACTCTCACATTTTCAAGTTTTTGCTTTTTTTTTTTTTGCCAGTAAATATTTTACAACTTTTTGGAAAGTTGCTGTGAACAAATAATGAAGAAAACCTAAGGAAATAATCAAAAAAGTTTTTCCTCAAATGTGTGGCAAATAAAAAAAAAAAAACTCTTCAAAAATTTTCAACATAAAAATTGAGACAAAAGTTCCAAGAATGTGAGGTGCTATTACGCTCTCGTTAATGGTGAAGTGAATAAACTCAGATAATTATTATTATAACAAGCAATCGAAATAATAACCAGGAAGAAGAAACTGGCCAAAAAGATGGTAAGACGAAGATGTAAAGGACCAAGTTTTTGATGTATGTGTGTGAGTACGAATGTTGGTGATTGCCCAGATAATCAATAATTAATGCAGGTAAGAGAAAAAATTAACTCCGCCACGCAAGCGTTTATTCAATGGATATTTATATTTAGCTCGCGGTAATCTTTTTATGTGGAGCATAAGGAAGAGTTCGAAATCGATTCAATAGATCAGTGTTGTGTTTTTTTTAATGTGATGCAATATATCAAACAATTTAAAGCCACATGAGCCGACTAACCCATTACATGGTCATAGGTAGTTTGTTTACCTTTTGCATTACCAGTACATTGAAAAATAAAACAAGTTAAAAAGTACCAGTCGGTGTTGCCGACAGACAGTTCTACCCTCAGACAATATTCGATTTTATAAATATACTAGCTGGCCCAGTCCGCGTTGCCGGCCCGTACTTTTAGTCTTTAAAGCATAATAAATCACAGATCTAACTTATGTAGGCGGCAAAATTTTGATTATAAGTAATGACTCCATTATAATTACTCCAATTTTGAATTTAAGGAATGACTTGATTATGAGTAATGACTCCATGACTAAATATAAATTTATATTCATGGCAAAAATTATAATTACCGTCTGTTTTAGATATTTTGAAGAGCCTGATCTTATTTTTCAGCTATAGGCTTTAATTTGAGTGTTAAAGAACATCTATAATAGCCCCATGTGAAAATTCAGCTCAATTTTTGATATTGTAAAAAGCATTCAAATGAGCTATAATTTGAAATTTGTATTACCAACGTTTAAAATCCCGTACTGCGTGGTATTCAGTTTTGTCCACCTCATACTTGAAGGCAGAACGTTGTCAGAATAGCCAAAAAAAATTACTCTTTTGCTCCGATTACAGTAAGATGGGAATTAATAGTGTGTAATTTAAATTGTGCGGTGGAGATCCAATAAAGATACTTTATAATTTCGTATTTTGTTAGGTTTCTGCCACAATTTCCGACTGAATGAGTCCCAGATAGACATTTCGGAGTTTATTTCATATAGACCTACATACCAAATCTACGTCCCCAACCAATATTTTCTTGGGGGTTACAAATTCAATAGAATACCACATTTTCTTTTCCGACCACACATTGGTTGGGAAAGTAAACTTGGGGGTATACTAATGTGGGGACTATACTTAAATAAATTCCTATGAGTATAATTATCTGTAAGATGATTTTCTACCCCAGGGTTTTTTACCCCAGGTAGCCTCAAGACTAAGATGCGCACTTTTCCGACAATTTATTGTCATATGAAAGAATCAGGTCCACTTTTTGAAATTAACCCCATAACGCTTCTTCGATCATTTTTGTTTGTTTAAATGTGTTCGCATCTTCCAGCTGAAGCACGATGTAGGTCCTGGAGTAGAAAGCATTTAACATCGTATTGCGCCCTCGTTTCATTTTCAATATTATTCATTCAGAATTCAAACCAATAAAAAATGTACACTTCAATATAGAAAAAAGAAAAAGAATCTCCAACTGGTTCTCTGATTTTTTATCGGTAGAAAGTACTATTATTTTGAAATTCGATTCCATTGAAAAATTGTCGATTATTCCCGATTTTAGAATTTTCATATAAAGCGACAACGAATAAATACATAAAATCTATATTTTTTTATAAATAATAAGATTTTTTTTCGAGCTTTAGGCCATTTTCGGATTTTTTTTTTTTTTTTATTGATTACAATAATATGTTCCCAATATTTCGCAATTATCAAATTGCATCTTCAGGGGCAATCTATTTTAGAAAACATAATTATCAGTATCACAGTATTTTGTTATGGGCACAATAATTTTCCAAAAAAGAGATTTCTTACATTTACATAAAATTGTCAGATTTCCTTAACAGCTAATGTAGTTTTTACTACCATTGTCTGGTGTTATTATTGCACTGATTATGGTAGTAAAAACTACATTAGCTGTTAAGGAAATCTGACAATTTTATGTAAATGTAAGAAATCTCTTTTTTGGAAAATAATTGTGCTCATAACAAAATACTGTGATACTAACAATTATGTTTTCTAAAATAGATTGCCCCTGAAGATGCAATTTGATAATTGCGAAATATTGGGAACATATTATTGTAATCAATAAAAAAAAAAAATCCGAAAATGGCCTAAAGCTCGAAAAAAAATCTTATTATTTATAAATCAAATAAAAAGGCCGATAAACAACCATTTCTCAACATAAAATCTATAAATAACAGTTTTATCCGTTGTGGCTTTATACTACCCAAAAAACCCTACACATCATATTAGAATTCAAAAAAAAAAAAAAAAAAAAAACACTACAAATGTACATTCGAAAATAGTAAGTCAAAATGGAAAAAAATATGCAATATAAAACATTACTATTGTACATTTTAAAAGTCAAAATGAAAATGTTCAAATTTCACATTTTTACGCTATTTTTTTTGGATTTTATTCTTTTCTGCCAAGAGGCAATTCCGAATTTGTCTAAATCGTTAAAATCAGACCGGCGGTCTTTATATTATAAGAGTAGTAACTAACACAACTTTCTTTTACATATAGAGAGATAGATTTAAATATAGGCGCGTTCCTCAGCCCCTAAATAAATACTTAGGGTTGGATGGAAAGCCAACAGCATCTCGTGTAATAATTCTCAAACCGATATCTTCTCTATTTTGGCAAATATAAAGATTTTAGATAAATCATAATAGTGGGCGTAAAAGGAGACGAAGTCGATATTTTTTTCTTTAAAAACCTAACTCGGGGTATGACGAACGTTTGTACAAAAAATTATGCAAATCGGTCCAGCCGTTTTCAACTGATTCCGTTACCAACAAACAACAATTGATTTTTATATATATAGATTTTGACTTTTGTTATGATTATTCAAATTGTTGACCCCCTATGAAGTAGGTGCCGAAGGAATGGGCCAATATTATCCACTTCGTATTGGACCTAAATAAATATGATATAAACATAAGCAACGTGCCAGGTTTGGACTATATTGGTTACTTCCTTCACTTTGTATGAGATATGTGATCGAAGTCAATTCCACTTTCATACTTCATCTACAACAGATAAAAATATAGCTATAGCTCCAATATATATTGTTCATCCGATTTGTTATTTTAGTCCTCCGCAGCAGTAATATGCACTCTGCAACAACAATATTTGGGGAAATATATCAAATACAGCTCAGAAATACATTTGCTAAATTTTATCGAGATCGGTTCGGATTTGGATATATCTCCCATATATAAGTTCGTCTGATTTACCTTTTATTGTGCACCAAACGTCTAATATTTGCCCAAATGGGATGAATTTTGGCACTTACGACCGAATTGAGAAGCTAGTATGTCAAATTTGATGAAGATCGGTTCAGATATAGCTATAGCTCCCATATATATTGTTCATCCGATTTGTTATATTTGTTACCCACAGCCGTAATATGGACTCCGTAACAACCGTATGTGGAATATAGCTCAGAAATATCTTTGCTAAATTTTATGGAGATCGGTTCAGATTTGCATATATCTCCCATATATAAGTTCGTCCGATTTACTTTTTGTTGTGCACCAAACGTCTAATATTTGCCCAAATGTGATGAAATTTGGCACTTACGACAGAATTGAGTCTAGAAGCTAGTATGTCAAATTTGGTGAAGTTCGGTTTAGATATAGCTATAGCTCTCATATATATTGTCCATCCGATTTGTTATATTTGTTACCCACAGCCGTAACAACGATATTTAGGGAAATATATGAAATACAGCTCAGAAATATATTTGCCAAATTTTATCAAGATCGGTTCAAATTTGAATATAGCTCCCATATATATGAAATGGGCAATACAAGTCCGAATTTAAAAGATACAAATACTTCGGCATATTTAGTCTTTTGAATTTTTAATTACAATTATAATCATAGCGTGTTTGATTGAATTCTCCCATAAAAACTTTTAATTGTTATGTGGAGCTCTACTAAATTAGCAAAGTGGTATAGGGTATCATATAGTCGGCTCCGCCCGACTTTAAGACTTTCTTTACTGGTAAAAATTGTGACCCTTTGTGGGTAAGGTAGGGGTGGAAAATATATATCATCTTTACAACAGAAGGAGTAGACCGATATATCCCATCTCCACAGCAGGTCTTGTGTTAGTAGAAATAATAGGGTGTGTGAAATATGAAGAGAGCCGGATGCTAATTTCGAATTTTATAATCATTTTGGTTATTCAAAATTTTGACACTTTATCTACCATCTTCAAAACACATCTTGTCTTGATGGAAATATTGAGATGAGCCAAGTTGGAAAGGAATCGGTTCTTCATTTCGCATTTTACGAGCTTCAATGCTATTCAAAATGTTGACCCGTGAGAATTATCATGCTCACGAGCCAGCTATGACGGACAGACACACGAATGGACACCCCTTGATTGACTCGACATGTCCTGAATGGGATTTGTTCCGAAAAGACTTAGGGTCTGAAACCGTTATTTCGATGAGACACGATGAAATGATATATAGCCTCTGTTGCCATATGGCTAAACCATTGCACAATTGATCCACATTCAACAAAGACCCAAAATGGTAAAGTATTTCGCTTTTGAAATTAGGATTTTGACTAGGGACAGTTGCCCAATATTTATGCACTCCGTCGTGCTGTTAGTTGTTGTGGTCTTTACAGCTAAATATAATCCAATGATCATCCAAAATGCTAGAAGATGGAAGACCCTGTCCTTAACTCTCTTCACAGGTGTGTCGATGGCTTCGATTGTGTGATCGGAAAAACATTTCGGTTTTTGGTTATTTTGAACCCCTAAATAATTTGCAATCATCTCCAAAAGCAAGAAGCCCCTCTGTATCTCCAAATTTAGGCTCATCTATATGATTTGCTTGTCTACGATATTTGGCTATATTCGTCATCGAAATCAGCATAAAAAAGACAGAAGTTCGCCTTTTGTGTATTTCGGATATCGCGTGTAAGTAATGCTGGTATTTATACCCTAGATGATCGCATAATATTTAGGGGTTGAAATGGACCAAAAACTGAAAAAAATCCTGATTTTGCAGTTGCTCTACAGGTCGCAATTATAGACCAATCGACGCGGAATTGCGGGGAAGAAGCCTACCAATTTGGGTGGTCATCGGATAATATTTAGCGGATAAAATATACCATATCTTTTGTGTTGAAAAAATTCAAAATTTTTCATTAACCGTGAATATTTTAAATCCCGGCGAAATCAAAAGCCATGACAAGGTTACTTCTTATCTTTACATTGATGTTAACATCCATCAAATCGGATATATAGCAAAATATGTGCGATATATATTTCTATCAAAGAAGATATGCTTGAAAGATCTCTTATATGTCGAGAACGGCTGAACTGATTTCGACAGTTCTCATTAAATCAAAATGGCCTCTTGGCAGGAAAGAAAAAACGTCTAAAAAAATCGCATAAAAATATCTCTCTAAAGATGAAAATATTGATTTTGTAATATTTTCTCATATTTTTTCAATTTTGTCATATTTTTGGCATATTTTTATTTTGAATTAAACATTTGGTAATATTTCTACAGCTAACAAAACTAAGTAGTTAGGATATCAGGATATCATATACAGATCGCATTTATGGCCCGATCCTTATGAAATTTTGCATGGGGATAAGATGAGGGCCAGAATAGAAGCCTACTCTTTTTGGAGATAATCCCCATATATTTAGGGGTTGAAATGGACAAAAAACTGCAAAATTGTCAGCAAGTCGTAATTATCGCCCGATCCTCACGCGCATTTGAATAGATGTTACAGGACATTGCAAAAGCCAAATAGTTTTGGATGGCCATCCAAAAATATTTAATGTGTGAAATAGTTTGCCAACTTTTGTAGACAAAATACCAAAATATCCATTCCAGTGTCTTTTTGGAGAATTCACAAATACAGGAAAGACGCACTTCTGACTATTTCGTTAAGTCAAATGTCTATATCTCATATAGATGCGTTTAAGTCAAAAACCAATAATAAATGTTAATCTTTTGCCACTTCTGAGAGATTATAGGTCTTTGGGAAATATTGGTTCCAGATCTAGGAAGACCATTTACGTGCAACATCTACCAATAAATTGGAAATGAGCAATTTAGTTAAAGTTGCTATTATTCGAAAATTAGAGAACGAAACCTGATGGTTTTCTTTTATTATTTGTCACAATATCTTGTGGAATTCTTTCGAGTATCTCGCCTATATAAACTGTATCGTTTATTATAGTGTTGTAGGGTATTCAACGGTCGGCCCCGCTCGACTGTAGCCTTTGCTTACTTGTTTTCACACTAATTTGGTGGTCCATTGTGTGGTTCTAAACTCTAACTTTATGCGAGATTTCGTGTCCTTTGGTTTCTATTTGTGACATCTATAACGGCTGCAAAATCAGGAAAATTTTTAGTTGTTGGTCCATTCCAACCCCTAATATATTGCGGACTTCTTTGAAAACAATAGGCCTAGACCTTCTGAGCCCAACCCTACTCTTGTGAAAATTTTCGTGAGGATCGGACCATAATGGCAATCTGTATATAATAACCCCAACCTGTGTTGTAAGGTGAAAAAATATTACAAAATATTATAAGTCAAATTGAAAAAATCGCATGCGATAAAAAATATGAAAAAATAAAAATATGTCACAAAATGCTACAAAATCTATATTAACACCATTATTGGCATATTTTTCTGCGATTTTTTTAGATTTTATACTTTTATGTCAAGAGGGCAATTTGCATCGACAAAATTTGTCAAAATCGGTCAAGACACTCTTGAGGTATAAGCATTCTAACTAACATCCCCTTCCTCTGTATATACACATTGTATATATTTCGCTATATATATATCCAATATATTTACTATCGGCATCTATGTAGCGGTCAGAATTGACCTGTTCGTCTATATGTGATTTTGCCGGGATTAAAAATATTCGCGGTTTAATGGAAAATTTGATTTTTATTTAACACAAATGTTGTGGCCTATTTCACCCACTAAATATTACCCGATGACCATCAAAATATGAAGGCTTCAGCCCAGCCCTAAGCTCTAGCCCCTTGCTAAATTCCGCGTCGATTGGTCTAATATTGCGACCTGTAGAGCAACTGCAAAATAAGGATTTTTTTCCGTTTTTGGTCCATTTCAACCCCTAAATATTATGCAATCATCTCCAAAAGAAATAGGGTTCTATTCTGACTCTAGCCCCACCTCCATTCTAAATGGGGCCATAATTGCGACCTGTAGAGTGATTACAAATTAACATGGACAGACGGACGGATGGACATACATAGCTAGATCGACTCACCTTTTTTTTGGGCCAATCAAACTTATAATACCCCCAACACATAGTGTTGTAGGGTATAATGACAAAAAAGTTTTGAAAATCCAAAAATTGGGTTTCAAAATTCTATTCCATAGATTTTTCCAATTAATTACATATTGACTAAGCGGTTTAAATCGCATAACATTGCTAACTATGTTGTTACGATATCATAACAACAGAGGTATTTTCACAGGGTTGCCATATCTTGACTCTGTCTTGTCCCATCTTTATACTTCTATGTCTTTGCATTCAATTTTTCTGAATTTCAACTCTATTCATTTACCTGAAACCCAATTTAGTAGCACTTAGTACTTTTCGAACACAAATAGGATGCAATTCCAAATAAACATATTTCAAGCACTATCTGCTCAGCCAATACCAAATTGTACCAATTATAGTACTATTTAGTACTTTTCGTACACTTGTAGTACATATATCCGAAACCACCTCTTTGTCACAAACCTAAAAGCAACAGGGGCCCAAATAAAAATTTTAAAATTCCAGCTTCATTCGTTCACTCAAATTTCCAAAATTAGTTAAGTTCGTACACTTAGTACACATTCCCAAAACCACCTTCATATATCAAATTTACTTTCTAAACTTGATCCTCATACCATATTTCAAGATATTGGCTCTACCCTTTCATGTAATACCAAAGAGTACCATTTTAGAAGTTTAGTACCATTTTAGAACTCTTCGAATCCTTAAATTCGAATAACTTAAAACTCTTTGGTTCATCTATCGTGTACTCCTATATTTTTCGAACGCTTTTCGTACGAATTTCCAAAAATCCAGCCTTATCACATGACTACGCATCAAACCTGACCCTCGTGCAAAATGTCATTATTCTGTTTCAGCCGTTTCATCTGGGCGTTGATGAATCAGTTATTCACTCATTTTTTCACACTTGGTCTGGTTTTTTGGTTTTTTCACTTGGTCCATCATAGATACAATGGAGAATGTTAAAACCAGTAAGGAAAGCTCAAAAGTCGGGCGGGGCCGACTATATGATACCCTACACCACTATGCATATTTAGTAGAGCTCTCGTAAAAAGGTTTATACAGGGCATTTCAGAGCTCTATGAGATATTTGGTACAAAATCAAAATCTATCTAATTCTATCGTGTATTTTACGAACTATAGCTATCTCTGAACCGGGTTTCTCCAAATTTGACGTATTAGCTTCTAGACTGAATTCGGTCTTATGTACGAAAATTCAGGTGATTTGGGCTGATATTGGCCATTTGATGCACAATTAACACGAAATCGGATGAAGATATATATGGGAGCTATAGCTATATCTGAACCTATTTTTACTAAAATTGGTGTACTTGCTTCTAAGCTGGTTTCGGTCGGATTTGCCAAGATTGATGCTATTACGGCCATTTGGTGGTCAATCACCCGAAATCGGATGAAGATATATATGGGAGCTATATCCAAGTCTGAACCGATTTCGGTAAAAATTAAAACAGCTATTCCTGTGCTCCATCTAATACCTGGAACCAAATATCACGGTTGTGGAGTGAATATTACGAATGTAATGGACTAAAACACTGAATCGGATGAAACATATATATGGTTGCTATATCTATATCTTAACCGATTTTCACTAAATTTGATATACTTGCTTCTAGGCTGAATTTAGTCCGATGTACTAAAATTCAGTCCATTTGGACTTATATCGGCCATTTGGTGCACAATTAACCCGAAATCGGATGAAGATATATATGGGAGCTATATCCAAATCTGAACCGATTTCGATAAAATTACAAACAGCTATTTCTGGGCTGTATCTTTTATCTGGTACCAAATATCATTCTTGTGGAGTGCATATTACGAATGTGAGAGGCTTAAACACCAAATCGGATAAAACATATATATGGGAGCTATAGCTGTTTCTGAACCGATTTTCTCCAAATTTGTTGTATTTGCTTTAAGGCTAATCTCGGTAACATGTGCCAAAATTCGGGCCATTTGGGCTGATATTGGCCATTTGGTGGCCAATTAACCCGAAATCGGATGAAGATATATATGGAAGCTATATCCAAATCTGAACCGATTTCGATAAAATTTAAAACAGCTATTTCTGTGTTCCATCTAATACCTGGTACCAAATATCACGGTTGTGGAGTGCATAGTAGGAATGTGAGGGACTTAAAGGTCAAATCGGATGAAAGATATATATGGGAGCTATAGCTATATCTGAACCGATTTTCTCCAAATTTGATATACTTCCTTCTAGGCTGAATTTGGTCCGATGTACTAAAATTCAGTCCATTTGGACTTATATCGGCCATTTGGTGCACATTTAACCCGAAATCGGATGAAGATATATATGGGAGCTATATCTAAATTTGATCCGATTCTCACCAATTTCAATAGGGTTCGTCCTTGGTCCAAAAAAATATTGTTTGGAAAATTTCGTCTCAATCGGATAATAAATGCGACCTGCATTTTGTTCACAAGAATACATGGACAGACGGACGGACGGACAGACGGACGGACGGACAGTCGGACTGACATGCATAAATTGACTCAGAAAGTGATTCTGTGGAGATCCTCAAAAGTAACTATGGGTCTATCTCGTTTCCTTCTCCATGTTACAAACAAATGCACAAAGACATAATACCCTTACCACTATGTGGTGTAGGGTATAAAAACAGCATAAGATTCTATGTGTAAATCATCTAGCTTCCGAACGGAATGAACATTTCGCTCAAATATATTTTAAGTGCATAGAATGTTTGGTCATATTGCATCACATTTTGGCATAGTCCACATATAACGGTTCCAGCGTAATCAAGGGTTTAATCTGTTATAGTCAAATTTTTAAACCGATATTCGTTATTCTGATCGGTTGTTTCATAATTTTCATTAGAATTGTTTGGTATATTTGGTATTTGGAGTTCGTAATGGATATTTCCTCCAATTACAGAAATTTGCCTATGCGTTTTCGTATAGTCCCCCATATATCGGTACCTTCCGATATTCGGTATTTCAATGTTTAATGGTTAATTAAATTCACCAGGAATCAGCATAGCATTAAAAATATGAAATGCTCATAGTAACATGCTCATGCAGGGCGAGATGAAAAACTGCAACCAACTTCAGACTGCTGTCATTTCAAAGCCACTCGTCCGACAGCTGTTAAAATTATTCAAGTGACTGCTCATTATATTGTTTACAACCGTACAAAAGCATTATGGTCAGAATTTTCCAGAAAAAAGTTATTCGTAATGGAATTCAAGCGTGATTTCTTTATATTTGGCTGGAAACCCACAAGTGGCTATCGTTAGAGCATTCCAGCATTTAAATGTGAATAAATCTTTTGTGTCTCGTACCATCGCTCGTTACCGTGATACTGGTAGCGTAGCCCGACGTCAAGGAAGTGGACGGAAGAAAACAGCAACATCAGCAGAAATGGTTCGAAAAATTTAGAAGCGACTTGATCGAAACCCGCATCGCAGTGGCCGAAAAATGGCTCGTGAGCTAAACATATCGCGATATTCCATTCGGCAAATATTGAAAAATGAGCTCGGGCAAAGCCATTGAAATTCCAAAATGTGCAAGAACTTACACCACAAAAGAAAGAAAACAGGCTGGATAGAGCTAAGGAGTTGCTTCTCTTGGCCGAAAGTGGTGAACTGCCGCCATAACAGACGATGGTCGCTCTCCGCTCTTATTAATCGACCGTGGCATCAGAAGAAATGCCGAATATTATCTCGAAAATATTCTGGAGGGGGTATTAAAGCCTTAGGCACGCAAACATTTTTGCCGCAGACTTTGGACATTCCAATAGGACTCAGCATCATCGCACTCAGCACTCTCCACCCAAAAATGGTTACAACATGAGGTTCCTCACTTCATTTCCAGCACACAATGGCCACCAAAATCTCCGGATACCAATCCGTTGGACTATTGTGTCTGGAGCATTTTGGAAAACAAGGTTGACACTAAAAAATACCAAAGTGTCGATTCCGGCTCTTCGCCGGAAATGGGCCAAAATACCGCAGAGCAACATTAGTGCAGCGTGTGACAGTTTCATTGGCTGATTGAGGTCATAATTCGTGCCAAAGTTGACCAATTCGAACAAATCTAAACTTATTCTAAAATTTGATGCTATTTCTGATATTTTTTGCTTTCTTTTAATAAAATTTAAAAAAAGAATTAAAAATTGGCGTTTGACTTTGTTGCAGTTTTTATACCCTCCACCATACTATGGAGGGTATATTAATTTTGTCATTCCGTGTGTAACTCCTCGAAATACTCATGTCAGACCCAACAAAGTATATATATTCTTGATCAGCGTAAAATTCTAAGACGATTTATGTCCGTCTGTCTGTCTGTCCGTCTGTCTGTCTGTTGTAATCACGCTATCTTTCGAACAAATTGAGATAGAAGGCTAAAAATTTGCCCACATGTATATTTTGCCAGTAGGCAGGTTATGTTCGAAAATGGGCCATGTAGGTTCAAGTTATCATATAGCCCCCATATAACGGTACCTCCCGATATTCGGTATTTTGATGATTTTAGCGACATTATTTATCGGAATTGTTTCAAATTTGGCATTTGAAGTTCGTAATGGATACTACATCCTAAGTCAAAAAATGAGCCATGTAGGTCCACGTCTTCATATAGTCCCCATATAACGGTACCTCCCGATATTCGGGATTTTAATGATTTTAGCGACATTGTTTACCGGGATTGTTTCAAATTTCGCATGTGAAGTTCGTAATGGATACTTCAGCCCATGCCAGATAATTGTCTGTGCATATAAACAGATTTTTCTTCAAGTTTCGCATTTAAATATTGTAATAACTTATGACAAAAGTTGCCTATGCAGGTCCACGTCGTGGTATAAGCATTCGGTATTTTTAAGATTTTAACAGAATTTTTAACGGATTTTATTTATTTATTTATTTATTTATTTTTTTTTTTTTGTGTAAATTGCCAAATTTGTACCAAGTGGTGGAGGGTATTAAAAGTTCGACCCGGCCGAACTTACAGCTTTTTTACTTGTTTTTATATCACCCTGTATATTACTACTTGGGGAAAAATAAGTTGGGAATGAGTTGCGAATTTGGGACCCTTAAATATAATTATAATTATATATATATATATATATATATATATATCTATATATATAAAAATCAATTGTTGTTTGTTGGTAACGGAATCAGTTGAAAACGGCTGGACCGATTTGCATAATTTTTTGTACAAACGTTCGTCATACCCCGAGTTAGGTTTTTAAAGAAAAAAATATCGACTTCGTCTCCTTTTACGCCCACTATTATGATTTATCTAAAATCTTTATATTTGCCAAAATAGAGAAGATATCGGTTTGAGAATTATTACACGAGATGCTGTTGGCTTTCCATCCAACCCTAAGTATTTATTTAGGGGCTGAGGAACGCGCCTATATTTAAATCTATCTCTCTATATGTAAAAGAAAGTTGTGTTAGTTACTACTCTTATAATATAAAGACCGCCGGTCTGATTTTAACGATTTAGACAAATTCGGAATTGCCTCTTGGCAGAAAAGAATAAAATCCAAAAAAAATAGCGTAAAAATGTGAAATTTGAACATTTTCATTTTGACTTTTAAAATGTACAATAGTAATGTTTTATATTGCATATTTTTTTCCATTTTGACTTACTATTTTCGAATGTACATTTGTAGTGTTTTTTTTTTTTTTTTTTTTTTGAATTCTAATATGATGTGTAGGGTTTTTTGGGTAGTATAAAGCCACAACGGATAAAACTGTTATTTATAGATTTTATGTTGAGAAATGGTTGTTTATCGGCCTTTTTATTTGATTTATAAATAATAAGATTTTTTTTCGAGCTTTAGGCCATTTTCGGATTTTTTTTTTTTATTGATTACAATAATATGTTCCCAATATTTCGCAATTATCAAATTGCATCTTCAGGGGCAATCTATTTTAGAAAACATAATTGTTAGTATCACAGTATTTTGTTATGAGCACAATTATTTTCCAAAAAAGAGATTTCTTACATTTACATAAAATTGTCAGATTTCCTTAACAGCTAATGTAGTTTTTACTACCATAATCAGTGCAATAATAACACCAGACAATGGTAGTAAAAACTACATTAGCTGTTAAGGAAATCTGACAATTTTATGTAAATGTAAGAAATCTCTTTTTTGGAAAATTATTGTGCCCATAACAAAATACTGTGATACTGATAATTATGTTTTCTAAAATAGATTGCCCCTGAAGATGCAATTTGATAATTGCGAAATATTGGGAACATATTATTGTAATCAATAAAAAAAAAAAAAAAATCCGAAAATGGCCTAAAGCTCGAAAAAAAATCTTATTATTTATAAAAAAATATAGATTTTATGTATTTATTCGTTGTCGCTTTATATGAAAATTCTAAAATCGGGAATAATCGACAATTTTTCAATGGAATCGAATTTCAAAATAATAGTACTTTCTACCGATAAAAAATCAGAGAACCAGTTGGAGATTCTTTTTCTTTTTTCTATATTGAAGTGTACATTTTTTATTGGTTTGAATTCTGAATGAATAATATTGAAAATGAAACGAGGGCGCAATACGATGTTAAATGCTTTCTACTCCAGGACCTACATCGTGCTTCAGCTGGAAGATGCGAACACATTTAAACAAACAAAAATGATCGAAGAAGCGTTATGGGGTTAATTTCAAAAAGTGGACCTGATTCTTTCATATGACAATAAATTGTCGGAAAAGTGCGCATCTTAGTCTTGAGGCTACCTGGGGTAAAAAACCCTGGGGTAGAAAATCATCTTACAGATAATTATACTCATAGGAATTTATTTAAGTATAGTCCCCACATTAGTATACCCCCAAGTTTACTTTCCCAACCAATGTGTGGTCGGAAAAGAAAATGTGGTATTCTATTGAATTTGTAACCCCCAAGAAAATATTGGTTGGGGACGTAGATTTGGTATGTAGGTCTATATGAAATAAACTCCGAAATGTCTATCTGGGACTCATTCAGTCGGAAATTGTGGCAGAAACCTAACAAAATACGAAATTATAAAGTATCTTTATTGGATCTCCACCGCACAATTTAAATTACACACTATTAATTCCCATCTTACTGTAATCGGAGCAAAAGAGTAATTTTTTTTGGCTATTCTGACAACGTTCTGCCTTCAAGTATGAGGTGGACAAAACTGAATACCACGCAGTACGGGATTTTAAACGTTGGTAATACAAATTTCAAATTATAGCTCATTTGAATGCTTTTTACAATATCAAAAATTGAGCTGAATTTTCACATGGGGCTATTATAGATGTTCTTTAACACTCAAATTAAAGCCTATAGCTGAAAAATAAGATCAGGCTCTTCAAAATATCTAAAACAGACGGTAATTATAATTTTTGCCATGAATATAAATTTATATTTAGTCATGGAGTCATTACTCATAATCAAGTCATTCCTTAAATTCAAAATTGGAGTAATTATAATGGAGTCATTACTTATAATCAAAATTTTGCCGCCTACATAAGTTAGATCTGTGATTTATTATGCTTTAAAGACTAAAAGTACGGGCCGGCAACGCGGACTGGGCCAGCTAGTATATATATATATATATACATATATATATATATATATATATATATATATATATATAAATCATATAGATATAGATATATATATATATATATATATATATATATATATATATATATATATATATATATATATATATATATATATATATATATATATTTTTTTTTTTTTTTTTTTTTTTTTATAATTTTAGCGGAACTTAGATATCTGAAAATTATTTTTGTCGATGAAAATGTATGCAGTATTTACAACATCTATCATTCAATCATTGAGGACCGCATTTTGGAATTTGAAATGATTTGATGATTCAAGTTATTCCTTTCAGTGTCAAAAAGGACTCCAGCATTCTCGTCAAAAAGGTAATGGATATAACGGTGATTTTTTGGCTATTATTTTATCTTCGTTCCATGACATTAATTGTAACCTTTAGAAATCGAAAATTTGATCACATCGTTATCTTTTTTCTTTAAGTGATCCATTTTTAACGAAAAAACAAACGTTTTAACCCACACAACAACTATTCAACTATTTTGAAAGATGCACAAATATTTCGTCCAAATACTTTGTTATTAACTACCGTTAATACAACCTAATTTGTAATTACCTAAACATGACCGTAACAGATTAACAGAACTAAATTAAGGGCTTTATCTTCAACACAAATACATTTCAAGGACCAACGGGAGAGATGTTTATGTATCCATCGGTTCTCCATCAATACACCCAATCAGCCGTAATGAAGCAATTGATTGCTTTTCCTCCTTTCTGAATTAGATGAAACATGAATACCAAATCATTGCAAAACGACCTTTTTAATGCCAATTTACAAATAAACTGACCGGTTTTGGTGAGGCCTAAACTCAAAACCACGGAGGATAACCTGCAATGGTTGTGGTGTGGTAGGGCCGAGGAAATAGGGAATATCTACATCGAAACGAAACGAAACCATTAGAGTTGAACATACATATGAACATTAAAGCGAGGGAGAATAGGCTTCATGATTAATGAGGGTGATTTGAAAATGGACCACAAGGAAAAGTGTGTGTTTTTGAAATGACCTTCTTTAAATATTTCATTGATGTGGGTATTCATTTTTTATAGCCCAAATGATGTGCAAAGTCATGGAATTTGCTGGAATTAGGCATTTCTTAGCATTACGAAAAAATTATGGTGTATTATTTTTACATAAATCATTGATGAAGCTGCAACAACCCTCGTTGGTAGCTAAAGTTACAAAATATGGATTGATAATTTGGTTTCCACTTTACCTACTCTTTGTTCCCCTGCTTTAAGATGACTTTGTATCACCTATATAAGAACTTTTCCTTTAAGAGGTGTTCGGTGTTGTTACATGGGTTTTCTTATTCCTTATAATATACATACATTTTATATCCTCAATCATTGCATCCCGTCCGTCTCTATATTTTGTTTAAAGGTAGGTCAAGTTATACGAAATAAGTAATATGGTCCAATGATATTATATGACCATCATATAACGCTATCACTGCATATAACCCTAAGCGCACATTTTCAAGCTAAGAGTCCGTAATAATCAGCATGAGTGTGAAAACATGTATATATTTAGGAAATGTCTGATATTTTTTGGTGGGAAAAATTTCCTTAAATAATGAGCCGTCTTCCTTTTTCCCACCTACATACATACTCCTGGCATGTTTTATTCACTTATATTTCGATACATTTATTTTTTGCCTTTTTGATTGCCAAGTATGGTGCAATAAGTAAGATAATTGACTGAATTACAACAATTTCAAATTTAGCAAAATTTCCGAATGTATATTAGAACCCTTATGGGCGTCGTTTCGATTTCTTCAAGTTCGGTCGGGGAAACTTTGAATACCCTCCACCATATGAAACAAATAAAAATAAAAAAAATAAAAAAGAGAATCCGTTAAAAATACCGAATATAGGGAATTACCGTTATTTTGGGGTCTATGCGAAGACGTGGACCTGTATAAGTAATTTTCTGTCACAGGCTGTAGTACCCATTACGAAGAGCAAATACGAAATTTGAAATAATTCCGGAAAATAAAATCATCAAATCTACTTCTTCTATCTTCTTCTATATCTATAAAAGAGGAAAATGTTTCTATGTAATTTATGGACTCGAAAACAGCTGCACAGATTTTCCTGAAAATTTCCAAGAATACTACAACATTGCCTAAAGTAACATAGGTTGTATAAATTTTTGAAATTCCTCTTGGAACTGGAGATATAACATAAGATTCGCAGGTACCTCACAAAAATTTAGATTTTATATGCACATATCTTTTGATCGATTGCAGATACACTCTCCAAATTTCGAATGCGTAACGGAATTTGAAACAAAAATAAATTTGTCAAATTATATTGAAATCGTTTCAGATATAGCTCCCATATATATTTTCGTCTGATTTTACATATTTGATGCACCTAACACGATACGTATGTTCGATTCCAATGAAATTCAGATGATGTGGCGGAATTCAGTTACAATAGTGAAATTAACAAATTATACTGAAATAGGTTCAGATTGAGATATAATTTTATTAAGAAGCATTGGACCACAACGCGTTTGGAATGATATTAGGCTAACAGTAAAAAACTACACAAAAATTTAATTGAGGATACGATTATTACAGAAAGTACCGGGTAAGATGAAAAACCTGTAACCAACTTCAGACTGCTGTCATATCTAAGTCACTCGTCCGAAAGCTCTTAAAATTATTCTAGTGACAGCTCCTTACATTGTTTACAAGCGTACAAAATCATTTTGGTGAGAATCTTCCAGAAAACAAGTTATTCGTTATGGAATTCAAGCGTGATAGTGTGATTTCTTTATATTTGACTGGAAAACCACAAGTGGCTATCGTTAGAGCACTCCAGCATTTAAATGTGAATAAATCTTTTGTGTCTCGTACCATCGCTCGTTACTCGTTACCATGATACTGCTAGCATTGCCCGACGTCAAGGAAGTGAACGGAAGAAAACAGCAACATCAGCAGAAATGGTTCGAAAAATAAAGAAGCGATTTGATCGAAAAATGGCTCGTGAGCTGAACACATCGCAATATTTCATTCGGCAAATATTGAAAAATGTACTCGGGGTAAAGTCATTGAAATTCCAAACAAAAAAACAAGAAGTTACACCGCAACAGAATGAAAATCTACTCAAGAACTGCAGAATTTGGTTTTCCTTCTCGTTGTTCACCAGTTTGTAAAAAAACAAAATGATCGTGTTTACTTCCCAAAGAGGTCAGCTGAAAATGTGCACCTTCGGTTAGCCACTAGAACTCAACCGCCGGCCATGGTGCTGGTGTAGGCCGCCATAACAGCCGATGGTCGCTCTCCACTCGTATTAATCGACCGTGGCATATTCGGCAATGCCGAATATTATGGCGAAAATATTCTGGAGGTTATATTAAAGCCTTGAGCACGCAAACATTTTGGCCGCAGACCTTGGACATTCCAAAAGGACTCAGCACCATCGCATTCAGCACGCGCCACTCAAGAATGGTTACAGAATGAGGTTCCACGCTTCATTTCCAGTGCACAATGGCCACCAAAATCTCCGGATATCAATCCGTTGGACTATAGTGTCTGGAGTATTTTTGAAAGCAAGGTTGGCACTAAAAAATACAAAAGTGGGCCAAAATACCACAGAGCAACATTCAGGCAGAGAGTGACGATTTCATTGGCCGTTTGAAGGCCATAATTCGTACCAAAGGTGACCAATTCGAACAAATCTAAACTTATTCTAAAATTTGGTGCTATTTCCGATTTTGTTTGCTTTCATTCAATAAAATTTAAATTATGGCTTTGCATGTTGCTACTTCGAGTTCTCTAAGTGCAACAGAAATGCCACTTAACTTTAAAAGATTGCAGTTTCCTGCACGCTTGTCCCATCGTGTGTGCGGACATGGTCAACTGTTCTTGGCATGTTCACGCGTTGGTAGACCGAGCTATTTTTTTACGCGTTAAAGTATTACAATAACGTTTTTTAAATTTTTGAATTTGTTTTATTTTTTATATCATACACCACAAGGTGGTCAGGGTATTACGTCTTTGTGCATTTGTTTGTAACAGGCAAAAGGAAACGAGATAGACCCATAGTTCCTTTTGATGATCTGCATAGAATCACATTCTGAGCCGTCCGTCCGTCCGTCTGTCCATGTATTTTTGTAAACAAAGTTCAATTCGCATTTATTGCCCTATCCAGATGAAATTTTACACAAATTATTTGTCTGGCCCAAAGACGAACCGTATTGAAATTGGAGATAATCGGTCAAAATTTAGATGTAGCTCCCATATATATCTTCGTCCGATTTGCTTTTTATTGTGCACCAAACGTCTAATATTCTTCCAAATGGGATGAATTTGGCACTTACGATCGAATTGAGTCTAGAAGCTAGTATGTCAATTTGGTGAAGATCGGTTTAGATATAGATATAGCTCCCATATATACTGTTCATCCGATTTGTTATATTTGTTACCCACAGCCGTAATATGCACTCGATAACAACGATATTTACTGAAATATATCAAATACAGCTCAGAAATGTCTTTGCCAAATTTTATTGAAATCAGTTCCGATTTGGATATAGCGACCATATATATCTTTATCCGATTTCAAATTAATTGTGTACAAAATGTGCAATACAAGTCCGAATTTAAAAGATACAAATGCTTCGGCATATATAGTCCTTTGAACTTTTAATTGCAATAATTATAATTATATAATTATAATTATAGTGTGTATGTTGAATTCTCCCATTAAAACGTTTAATTGTTATGCGGAGCTCTACTAAATTGGCAAAGTGGTGTAGGGTATTATAAAGTCGGCCCCGCCCGACTTTAAGACTTTCTTTGCTGTTTTTTTTTAATCAACAAATATTCGTATATCAAATTTTGAACGCTTATAAAACCAAAAGAGGTAGGGATGCGCACCGGGTTCAGCTAGTATATATATGTTTTTACCACTCAAATAATGCCTATGGCTGAAAAATAAGATCAGGCTATTCAAAAAACCTAAAACCGGCGGTTGTTGAACATCTACTATAGTTTTTGCCACGAATAATTATTTCTATTTTGAAATTACTATGGAGTCATTACTCATAATAAAAATTGTGCCGCTTACATAAATCACATCTGTATTCTTTATTATGCTTTAAAAAATATGCACCGACCGGCAACGCGGATCGGGCCAGCTAGTTTTTTTTATATAAACGATAACACAAAATGAATTGAAAGACATTTATCAGTACGAGCAATTTTTTTCCATTTCCATTTCCGTTCCCCTTTATCCCTCTTTCCTACAAAGACCTGTAGGGTCCCTAACAAATTTTTAGTTTTTCTGGATGTTGAAATTTTCTCTCGAAAGAAATTACTTAGTAAATATTACACTGAAAACACTCAAACTTTTAAATTCGTCTTGAATCATTTAGAAAATTGAACAAAATATTTACAATGAAATTTCTATAAAAATGTTATTGTTTTGAGAATTTAGTTTTGTTTGGGCAGATTGTTGGGAAGAAGCCAATGCAATAACAGGGTACATACTTCGTGCATTTTTATTGAAAGAAATTATTTCTGCAAAATTGACTAAAAATGCACAAAAACATTGCACTCTGTACCGCAATTTGATGCAGCTAATAAAGATTTATATACTCCCTGCTACCGGATTGTTTTATGGAAACCTTCTGCTTTTTTTATTTTATAAAAATAATCATTTTATTTATGAACTACATCAAGCTCCCTAGGTACATTTAAATATAATTTTGCATTGCCCTTGAGCCTCTGTCCGTTACAAGTGCTGCAATGAAGGTGTAGAAATCGTTTTGTGTTCATTCCTGATTTATTGTAATTTTCCAATCACAATTACTCAATTATTATTGCAAATTTGATTCAATAATTGATGACCTCTTTGCTCTTGCGGTTGTTGTTGTTGCTATTTTTAAATTAAACTCAATTCCATACAATTTCCTCGAATCATGCGCCAGCATTTTGCCACAGACACACTCATTTACATTTCATTCGCTCCCGAATGTTACCACACACTGTGCCGACTAAATTCCACACAAATCGCAAACAAGGACTCCTCAAGTGGAACCACTTGTTCTAGCAACTTTTGTGGAGGGCTATAAATTTATTTGAAATTTCGTAAACGTGCCACAACCCCCTCCCCCATCCCCTCTCGCTTTCATCCCAAAACGAAAATTCAGGTGAACAGCAAGAGCTTTGTTTATATTGCAGAAAACAACAACAACAACAACAACAAAAATTAAATAAACAAACATAAGGTAACAAAACAATAACAAATCAAACAAAATAACAGGTTGCCCTTTCCCCGAAAAGTTTGTTAGGCAACTTTCCATGTCAGTTGAACGCTCGGGGGCACATTTGTTTAATGGGCGGAAAATACATTTATATAGGTTAACGTGGTATGCTATTTGCAAACTCCAGACATTCATTATAGCTGCAGTGAGAAGCAGCAACTTCTTGGATCAAAAACAAAAAAAAAAAACACAGGAAAGGACGATGTTGGATGGGTCGACTCTATGGAACCCTACACCAATAGGCATATTTAGCAGAGCTATCCATTAGAAATAAACGTTCAAATTGGGGATATGTGGAAAATATAACAATTAAAACAAATATGACAGTTATATGATCGAAACTCATATATGGGAGCTTATATCGTGACAGAGTGCGCTCAACTTTTAGGTCTTGTGAAATTAAATAGGAATTCACCTCCACACCTTCTTCAGATGTAATTCAAAACGTTTTACTTATAATACGTAATATTTCATTAATATTTCGAGAATTTCATTAATAATTAATAATTTGTAAAATTCCATTCAAATGCGAATTATTTTATTTGTAATTCGAATTCTCTATTTATAACCTACACCACAAGGTGGTCAGGATATTATGTCTTTGTGCATTTGATTGTAACAGGCAAAAGGAAACGAGATAGACCCATAGTTCCTTTTGATGATCTGCATAGAATCATATTCTGGGTCGATTTATGCATGTCCGTTCGTCCGTCCGTCTGTCTGTCCGTCCGTCTGTCCGTGTATTTTAGTAAACAAAGCTCAGTTCGCTTTTATTACCCTATCCAGATGAAATTTTGCACAAATCATTTGTTGGCCCAAGGATGAACCCTATTGAAATTGGAGATAATTGGTAAAAATTTAGATATAGCTCCCATATACATATTCTTCCGATTTGACTTTTATTGTGCTCAGCCTGAATAGTATGGAATTTTGCACACACAACCAAATTATGTGTATGATTGAATTCTCCCATAAAAACTATTAATTATTAAGTGAAGCTGAACTAAATTAGCAAAGTGGTGTAGGGTATCATAAAGTTGGTCCCGCCCGACTTTCTTTACTGTTTTTTTTTTTTTTTTTTTTTTTGAAATCTTCCATTTCAAGTTTGAATTATTGCACTAGTAGTTCGAATCATTTTATTTGTATCAATACACATAAATATTTGCTTTTTTATACCCTCCACCATACATGGTATGGAGGGTATATAAAGTTGGTCATTCCGTTTGTAACTCATCGAAATAGTAATTTTAGACCTAACAAAGTATATATATTCTTGATCAGCGTAAAATTCTAAGACGATTTAGCCCTTTCTAAAAAGCTTTAGTCCGTCTGTTGTAATCACGCTAGAGTCAAAACGAATCAAGATAGGATGCTAAAATGTTGCCTCAGGCTTTTGTGTGCAGGTCAGTTCGAAGATGGGCTATATCGGTCCACTATATCGTATGGCCCCCATATAACGGTACCTTCGATATTCGGCATTTTAATGATTTTAGGCACATTTTTCAATAGAATTGTCTGGAATTCCACACAAAGAGTTCCTTCTGAGTTTTTTACTTCCTGTAAGAGAATTGTCTATATAGGTCCACGATATCATATATCCCCCATATGATCATTTTAGCCACATTTTTCAATGAAACTGTCCGAAAATCCTCACAAGGAGTACCTTCTGAGTACTTTACCCCCTAGAAGAAACTTGTCTATATACGTTCACGATGTCGTATAAGCCCCATTAAACGGTCCCCCGGTATTTTGATGATTTTAGAGACATTAATCGCCAGACTTGTTTCAAAACTTGGTATTTTAAGTTCGTAATGGGTACTACAGCCTATGACAAAAAATTGTTTATGCAGGCCCACGTCTTCGTATAACCCCCAACATAACGGCTACATTAGGTATTTTTAATATTTTATCGGAATTTTTAATGGTTTTTCTCAAATTCAAATTTTTTTTCAAATGGTAGAGGGTATTCAATGTTCGGCCCGGCCGAACTTACTGCTTTTTTATTTGTTCTGTCTAATTTTAAATGAAATAATAATAATAAGTTCGGCAAGGAATTTCGACATTTTTAAAAATAAACAAGTGAAACAGCTGTAATTTCGGCCGAGCCGAAATTTGAATACCCTACACCATTTTGAACGAATTTCAAATATGAATTTGAATTTTCAAACAATAAAATCCTTTAAAATTCTGTTATAATCTTAAAAATACCGAATGTAGTCGTTATATTAGTGTCTATACGACGACGTGAACCTATATGGGCAATTCTTGACATAGGCCTTTACAATATTCAAATGCGAAAATTGAAAAAAAATCGCTGAATAATGTAGCTTAAATCATCAAAATACCGAATATAGGGAGGTACCATTATATGGGGCTATACCAAAACGTGGACCTGCACAAACAATTTTCTGTCTTCTGCTGTAGTATCCATTACGAACTTCAAATGCCAAATTAGAAACAATTCTGGAGAATAATGTCGTTAAAATCATCAAAGTACCGAATTTCGGTAGGTACCGTTATATAGGGGCTATACGAAGGCGTGGACCTGCACGGACAATATTCTGTCGTAGGCTGTAGTATCTGTTACGAATTTTAAATACGAAATTTGAAACAATTGCGGTAAATAATGTTTCTAATACCATAGAAATACCTAATACTGGAAGGTGGCCCCCCATATAACGGGTTTCATTTAAATGGTATTTTTCGACGATTTTGTGTTTAAGTTTTTCCAGTTCCTTTCTTATGGTGGAGGGTATTAAAAGTTAGGCCCGGTCAAATTTAGGTGCTTTTTTATTTGTTCTGATTTTTCTTAGATTTTGTAAAGAGTTCTATCTCAGAACATAGAAAATAGGTTCACGTTTTATATTAGCACTCATATAACGGTACTTTCACATTTTTTCACGGATTTGTCTAAAATTCGGTGGCAGAGCACTGTATTTATTATCGAAGTTTTTTCTGTAGCGTCCATATAATGGTACCTCCCAATATTTAGTATTTTTAAAATTTTAGCCACATTTTCACTAAACGTTTTAATTGAATTTGGTAGAGTTTGTAGTGGGTTTTACCTCCTGTGGCATAACATTGCCTGTATAAGTGCATATTTTCATATAGCCCCAAATTCGTCCAGATATTCTGTATTTTTACGATTTTTAAGGGGATTCGTTTAAAATTCGATGTTCGATGTAGTTCTTAATAATTTCCACAAACAATTTCAAAACATTGGCCATATTGTTCCACGGTTTTCGTATAACGACACCAGTCGATATTCGGTATTTTAATGATACAAGCAGATTTTTCCACGGTATTGATTCAATTTTGGTATTTAAGACTAGCAGAAGATAGTGGTAGACTTTATAGTATTTTGAAAACATTAACTGGTAGGCAACTGCAGGTATTCCACTCATGTGGCTGCCAAACTTTTGTTGGGTTTAAGTTCCAGCAGCGTTCGAAAATAAACAGTACACTAACATAGTGTACTGTACCGGTACAGTATCACTAAAAAAATTTAGCGGTAGTGTACCGGTACACTACCACTAAAATACATTTTGTGATACTGTACCGGAACACAACGTTGATCGTAGTGTACCGCAGTCGGAGCGCTAAAAAATCGTAGTATACCGCAGTCGGAACACTAAAAAATCGTAGTGTTGCACATGCACCACATTAAAAACAAGTAAGCAAAGGCTATAGCCGAGCGGGGCCGACCATGTGATGCCCTACAACACTACAATATATAAAAAGCTTTATCGCATTTGAAATTATGTCAAAGAGCACTGCCCAGATATTACCCTTAGCATTTTGACCAGGGAAATTTCCCCAATATTTACGCACTTCGTCGTGCTGTTGGTTGTAGTGGTCCATTTTACAGCTTAATATAATCCAATGGTCATCCAAAATGCTAGAATTCTTCCCTGTCCTTAACTTTCTGCGAAGGCGTGTCGATTGGCTTCAATTGTGTGATCAGGAAATTTGTTCTGTGTTTGGTTCATTTGAACCTCTAAATATTTTGCGATCATCTCCAAAAGCAAGTGGATCCTCTGTGTTTCCAAATTTAGACTCATATATATGATTTGCTTGGCTACAATATTTGGCTATATTCGTTAACAAAATCAGGCTATTTGTGTATTTCGGATATCATCTGTAAGTAATGTTGGTATTCTTTCACACAAAATTAGTGGTCCATTCTACCCGCTGTCCTAAACCCTAAGTTCATGTGAGACTTCGTGTTCTTTAGTTTCTATTTGTACCTTTATAACGGCTGCAAAATCAGTGACATTTTTAGTTGTTGGTCCATTTCAACCCCTAAATATATTGCGGACATCTTTGAAGACAATTGGCCTAGCCCTTCCGAGCTTAACCCTTCCATTGTGAACATTTTCGTGAGGATCAGACGATAATTTCAATCTGTATATAATAATCCCAACCTGTGTTGTAAACTGAAAAAATATTCAAAATGTATACTTCAATATTATAAGTCAAATTGAAAAATCGCATGCGATATAAAATGTGAAAAAATAAAAAAATGTCACAAAATACTACAAAATCTATATTAACATCACAACTGGCATTTATTATGCGATTTTTTTAGATTTTATACCTTTATGCCAAGAGGGCATTCTGAATTGGCAAAATTTGTCAAAATCGGTCCGGCCATTCTTGAGATATAAGCATCCTAGCTAACATCCCCTTCCTTTGTATATACACATTGTATATATTTCACTATATATATGCGATATATTTACTATCGGCATCGACGTAACGGTCAGAATCGACCCGTTCGTCTATTTGTGATTTCGTCGGGATTAAAAATATTCGCGATTTAATGGAAAATTTGACTTTTATTTAACAGAAATGTTATGGTCTATTTCACCCACTAAATATTACCGGATGATCATCAAAATTGGAAGACTTCTAGCCACCCCTAAGCTCTAGCTCCATTCTAACTTCTGCTTCGATTTGTCCATAATTGCGACCTGTAGAGTAGCTACAAAATCAAGAAATTTTTCAGTTTTTGCTCCATTTCAACCCCTAGATATTTTGCGATGATCTCCAAAAGTTCTATTCTGGCCCTATCCCCACCTTCATTCTAAATTTCGTGAAGATCGGGCCATAATTGCGAACTGTAGAGTGATTACAAATTAACATGGACAGACGGACAGACGGACGGACGGACATACATGGCTAGATCTACTCAGCTCGGCGAAAGATCCATATATACTTTCCTATGTGGGAAATCAATATTTTGAGGTGTTACATAATTTTTGGCCCAATCAAACTTATAATAGCCCCAACACATAGTGTTGTAGGGTATAAAAATTGAAATCATAAAACTGATTTTAAATACTCAGCCATACTTTTTAAAATATTTAGTTTTTACACCTACATTCATTGATTTTTCGGTACCATAAAATAGCAGCTAAATTATTTGCGTAATAACCCATTAGAACGCAACCACTAAAATGCCCCTTTTCACGAAAAATTAAAAATTTCAATTTCCAATGGTTAAATACAAATTATTATCACATCAGATTTGGTCCTTTTTTATTCTTTCTGCTTGTTCCCATATTTTTGTACTTTCTTCAATTTCGCAACCAATCTAAACATATATGACAAATAAAATAAATTCAGCTTTTATTTTCATAATATTGAATTGTATTAGTAATTTTTGCATTATCAAAAACATCAAACATCTAATTTTCTCTCAAATCGTAAACAACACATATGTGGCACACTACCGGTACATTATTTTTTTAATGTTCCGCCATGTGGTACACTACGATTTTCTAGTGCTCCGACTGCGGAACACTACGATTTCGTAGTGCTCCGACTGCGGTAAAGTACGATTCTAGTTGTGCTCCGGTACAGTATCACCAAAATATTTTTTATGGGTTGTGCTCCGGTACGGTACATTATCTTAGTGTACCACTCCACCTCGGAACGGTACAGATCACTACGGTACAGTACCATACTGTTTATTTTCGAACGCTGGTTTGCAGTCACATACATATGCAGTACAAAGCTAAATTAAAAGATCCGTTAATGTCGACAAAAATAACTTGTTCTTCGCTCTCTTCTTTAAATTCAAATCACAATCGTTGGAAATCGTTGCTTTAAACTTTCTATGTTTTTTTCCCCATCATACTTTTCAATTTCCTAATTGGGTACTTTGGTTACTTCCTCTTGAGCTTTTAATGACAGAATAATTACAATCATCTCTCTATTGCAATTAACTTCAATTAATTTTCCTGAATTTAAACTTCCACACACACACACATACCTACACAGAGATGCATACGAAATGAGTTAATGGGCCCTTTCAACATTTCGATTTCTATAGAAAATGCTGGGATTTGATGGCTTTCGCACTGTTTCCCGGTTGTATATTTTGTTCATGGCAAACATTAACGCTTCGCTGGTCTTTTCATTAAAAGTTGCTCCTACGTCCCCCTCTAACACATTGTTGTATGGTGCGGAGGGGGTTTGTGTGTAATAAAAAAAACATTGTTTAAATGAAAGTGAAAAAGTCATTATGAAGCTGCTCCGGTACCACCTCTTACTTTAGCATTTCAATTAAATGCGAACAAAGGATTTACTCGGTAAAATAAATAAAAAAATAATAAAAATACTTCTTCAACAACAAACGAATGACACGAATAACACAAAATACTCTATCAACAACAACAAAAACCTCATTATTTTGTGTTAACCTTGGGGCGAATGGGCGTTGGTAAATGGGTTGATAACTGGTATTACAAAATAATTTAAAAGGCGACAATTTTATTCCGACGAAATGGTTGACTTTCCGCCTTGACAGAATATAATATATTTATTGCATTTTTGTACCAAAAATAAATATCTAATTGCTAGGGCATTGTTAAAAGACCACCAAACCCCATAAATTTAATTTTTTTTTCCAATTTCTACTTTTTGCTCGTGCTTAAGGCAAGAATAAATTGCGTCTAGTCATTAAAAATAAATTAAACCAGAAATATAATTTTTTTTACTAAACTTGATGGGTTGTAAACAAAATAAAATAGGGTAATCATTGTTTCGATAATATTTGACAGGAGAAAATGTTTATTATGGCTAGTTTACTTTTCACATTTATGGATAACAGTTTTCGAGCCTACTTTAAGGCGCTTAAGGCGCAAAGTAAAAAGGAACGTTTTGGTTTGTACTTTAAATTAATAATCGGTTACTATCCTATAGAGGGCATATAAGATCGCACAAAGTATATATATTCTTGATCAGCATAATTTTTGTTTTTGGTGTTTTGTCATAGTTTCGAACCGAATTTGAACTGTAAATTGGCAGTTTATGTTCCCAGTTAGTCTTTATATACACGATCTCTCTATAAAACGTCACTTTTTATACCCTCAGCCATATGGCTAGAGAGGATATATTTCATATTATACGGCCAAAACGTGCCTAATCGAAATAACGATTTTAGATCCTAGGTCTCTTTGGACAAAATCCGTATCAAGACATTTGAAGTCGATCTAGCGATGTCCGATGTCCGCCCGTCCGTCTGTCTGGCTGGAGCGCACGATAACTCTCGAAGGGAGTATCTGATTTGATCCAAACTTGGTGCATTGCAATATCATTGTCAAACTTAGATCGAATTCGGATATGGGCATATCGGTCTACTCCTTCTGGTTACACACATCTCAATATTTCTATCAACATAAGATCTGTTATAAAGACGTTAGAGATCGGGCCATTCCTTCTGGTACCTCTCCCACAAAGGGTCATAGTTTCGAATAACCAAAACGATAATAAATTCCGAAAGCCGGTTCTCTTATAGCCGGTATACATGCGTATTGTTGCTGGTCTTCCCCCAAAAAGGGTTGCAAATTTTCAAGAACAAAACGCGAAATTAGCATCCAATTTTTTTCAAATTTCACACATCCAAACATTTTTGCTAACGCAGCATCTGTTGTGAAGATGAAAGATATCTGCCAACCCGTTCTGGTACCTCAACCACAAAATGTACAATTCAAAATTGTAAGTTAAATTAAAACAAGTAAGCAAAGGCTATAGCCGTGCGGGGCCGACCATGTGATACCCTACAACACTACAATATTTTTAAAGTCCCCTTATATCCAAATGCATTTTGGGAAGTCTCAGAGGTTACCCTTAGGGTTTTGACCCGTAGAATTTGGCCAATATTTATGCACTCCATAGTGTTGTTAAATATTCAAAACAATTTCACACGAAAGTTGTGGTCCATTTTACAGCTAAATATAATCCAATGGTCATCCAAAATGCTAGACTTCTTCCCTGTCCTTAACTCTCTTCTGATGCGAAATTCCGTGTCGATTAGTTTTCAATTGTGGTCTATAGAGCGACTACAAAATTATAAAAAATTAATATTTTTAGTCCATTTGAACCTCTAAATGCACATCTTAAGAACAATAGACTTTAATTCTGACCCTAATCCTATCCTCATGCAAAATTTCGTGAGGATCGGACGATAATTGCGACATGCATATAGTACCCTCAAAACGTAGTGTTGGGGTTGTAAAAATTTAGAACATTTAAAATTCAAAACTGTAGTCAAATTGAAAAAATCGCATGCGATAAAAAATTTGACAAAAATTGAAAAAAATCGACAAAAGATATTCACTTTTTTATTGGTATGTTTTTCCGCGATTTTCTTAGATTTTATCGTTTTCTGGCAAGAGACCATTCGGAATTGATGGGAATTGTGAAAATCTGCCCAGCAGTACTTGATTTATAAACATAATAAATAAGATAAATTCTTTTACATATATATTGTACCTATTTTGCTATATATCCGATTTCTTAACTTTTAGCATCACTCTAATGATCAGAAGTAATATATTTGTCATTTGGCTGGGATTACAAAATTTTTCGGTTTAATTTTCCTATTTTCTTACATAAAACTCCATGTAAATTTTCGCGTCGATTGGTTCATAATTGTGGCCTTTAGAGCAACTTCAAAATCAGAAAAATTTCCTGTTTTTGGTTCATTTCAACCCCTAAATATCTTGCGATCATCTCCAAAAACAATAGGGTTCTATTCTGACCCTAACTTCTCCTCCATTTTCAATTTCGTGCGGTCAATTTCAACCTCTAAATATTAAAATATATCATCTCCAAAAACAATAGGGTTATATTCTGACCCCAACCCCACCTCTATTTTCAATTTCGCGAGGATCGGGCCACAATTGCGACCTGTTGCGTGATTACAAATTAACAGAGACACACGGACGGACATACATAGCTAGATCGACTCAGCTTGGCGGGATAGGAAGATACATATATAGTTTCCTATGTCGGAAATCATAAGTTGTAGGTGTTACATAAATTTTGGCCCAATCAATGTAGGGTATAAAAGGGTAGCGAAGCGCCCTTTTCAGCTAGTTTAATATATAGATGTATTTAAACATTTTAAGAGAGATTATTAGAGTTTGGGAGTGGAATAATTATGCTCCATATTGATTAAAAACTTTATTAACTACACAAAGAGGAGAGGAGAATATTTGCCTTGAGAAACTTAATTTAAAATTTAACAAAATTTCATAGGAAGTTGAACACAAAGATCGCATCTCTCAAAATAGCATCCTAATAAACAGTTTTTTTTCCTTGACTGCTCTTTGCCATTTCAAATAAATAAAAAAATTCAAGGGCACTCATCAATGTTTAATAAAAATAAACCGAATGTAATAAATTTCTTTGGGGAGATTATTCTCCTTAAAATGTCTATAGATTCCGTTTACTATGTTCCACACCAAACAAAAGTTTTCCCCTAATTCTGGACGAGCTATAATTAGTTAGAAAACTAATAAAAACTTATTATTGTTATTGGAACACTCCTAATCCACTCAAAAAACATCAATTTTCTATTCTGCATTTATGAGCAATCAATATCATCTACCTTTGGCCACAAAAAAGGCAAGGGCTTTCATCAAAGCAAATTATTTCTTGAAATATAATAAAAGTTAACATAAATTAATTACTCCCCCGTTTTTCTTCTACTTGGTCCGATGAGGAAGCGTCCACATAATGTCTAGGTTTTGTGGCATAATTACAGGGCATACTGGTGGGTTTATCGGTTCGTTTTTGTGCTCAGGCTGCTGCGCGTTTTTTTTTTTTGTACTTTCGTTGTAATTAATGGAAACATGCCAATGAAAGGACCATGGCATGGAAACTCTTTCAAGTCAACAGCACCACCTTCAGTTATTCATTCATTCTACTCGTTTGGTAAGTAGACGTGAACGAAAAGTTGTTATCCTTTGTAGCAGTAGAATGTGGAATGGAACCTTTGGGTAATGGCAAAATGTAATCACCCTTCCCATTAATATGGACAAAAACAATAAGAATATTTACTGCTGCTTTTTTCAGTCCATTTAAAAGGGCTTCGAACAGTAGATACTATTCATTTTTTTTGATGTTCTGAATGTTGAGCTTTTCCTTTTTTTTTTTTGTATTGGCAAAGGAACATCTGTCTGAAAAAGGAACAAACTTTTTCGGTCTTATCCTTTATTATCCTGTCAATTATTTTTTCCTTTCATAACGAAATGTGAAAGTAATATTTCATAAAAAGTTGGCTTCATATTAATGATGGAAATGATGGACTGACGGAGTGTCCCTTAAGTTAAAGGCCAACGCAATTTTATGACGAAGCTATAAATATCTGTGTGGGCGAATGTTTTTGGTATGCTTCACCATGCATTGCAGGGAGGGTAAATTAGCTGAGTCACTTCGATTGTAGCTCATAGAAATAAACAGATAATGAAATATGACTCACGACCATATTATGTCTGGTTTACGGGAGTGAAGTTAGTATATATCGTTTCAGGCTTTGATGTAACCCCCATATAGTTGTTCCCGATTTCAGGTTTTGACCGAATTTTCAATGAAATTATATATAATTTGATATTTGAAGACCTTTTTATCTCCCTACAAAAAAAAAAAAAAAATAATAATAAATAAAATCGCATTACACTTTGGTGTAGCCCCTATATAATATTTCCACCCGATTTTAGGTCTTTTGAATGTTTTGACCCTGTTTTCCAATGGAATTGTCTATAATGTTGTATTCAGCGTCCTCTGTTATATAAATAAATTGCAATCGGTTTACGTTTTCGTAAAGATAAAGTTCCATCTGATCTTTACTATTATATCCTTCCACACTCTGTGGAGGCCTTGTCTCCTCGGAAATGCCTATTTTTCTGATTTTTTATACCCTCCACCATAGAATGGAGGGTATATTAAGTTTGTCATTCCGTTTGTAACACCTCGAAATATACATTTTAGACCCCACAAAGTATATATATTCTTGATCAGCATAAAATTCTACATCGATTTAGCGATGCCCGTCGGTCTTTCCACGTTTTGGTATAGCCCTCATATAATGGTACCTCCGTACATTGCTCACCGGAAATGTTTCAAATTTCGTATTTGAAGTTCGAAATGGATACTACAGCCTACAACGGAATATTGTCTCTGCAGGTCCATGCCTTCGTATAGCCCCCATATAACGGTACATCCCGATATTCGGCACTTTGTTGATTTCAGCGACTTTATCCACCGGAATCGTTTCAAATTTGGTATTTGAAGTTCGTAATGGATACTACAGCCTATGACAAAAAAAGTGTCTGTGCAGGTCCCCGTTTTGGTATAGCCGCCATGGTACCCCCTTATATTCGGTATTTTGATGATTTTAGCTACATTATTCACCGACTATTTCAAGTTTCGCATTTAAAATGTAGGTCCACCCTAATATTACGGCTACATTCGGTATTTTTAAGATTTTAACACAATTTTTTTTTTGAAAATTGCCAAATTCTTTGCAAATGGTGGAGGGTATTCAAAGTTCGGCCGACCGAACTTACAGCTTTTTTACTTATTCGTATAGTAAATATATAAAAATTAGATTTTTTGTCGAGAACCCTCAAATGTTTTTTCAAATGCATTTCTCTATATTCCTGGTATAGTGCATTATGTCCTTATGCATATGTTTGTAACATCTAGAGGAAACCAGATCCTTTTAGTGAAATAAGTAGTTTAAGCTAAGCTTAAAAAAAACTCGCACTGCTGAGAATAGAAAAAAAATCGAGCATATTCTATTTTCGATGTCGCTCGAATAAGAGCGAGCATCCTTCCCTCGTTTTCAACTTTAATCTTCACAAAATTCCTGTCCTTCTGTGGAAATCTCTCTAGGTTTCAAACCGAATGAAGTAGACTTATAAAATTTTACTAAAATGTATTTTAGGCCTCTATAATTTTTGGTATGGGATTTGGTATTGAAAATGTGGATAAGACCCTACCATATCCTCGATAATCGGTATTTAGATGATTTGAGACATTTTTAAGATATTTTCTTAAAGTAGGTATTTGGAGTTCATAATTGGTCCCCTTTTCTTTGGCATATAATTTTCTATGTGGGTCCGCGTTTTGTGTAGCACCTTGTAACGAAACGGAAATTCTGTTTTTTTTTTGAAATTTTTCAGAACAATAGTTTGAAATTTGTAAGTTAAAGTGCCATGGGTACCATCCTCTCAGGTAGGGAATTATCCCAGGTTTTCATATAGGTCTTATACATATGGGTACAGAAGGTATATATCATTTGACACGGTCAAAACGTGCCTTATTAAAATTATTGTTTTAGACCCTAAGTCTCTTTGGACGAAATTCGTTTCAGGATGTTTGGAGTCGATCTTCTTACATCAGTCTGCCTGCCCGTTTGTTTGGCAAATGCCCACATTAAATCTCGAAGGAATTATCCGATTTCGCTCAAACCTGGGCATTTTAATATTAGTATTAAATTTTCCTCGGTTTTGGTACATAGGCGTGTGATAAGGCTCAGTTTTTGGAAATTCGTACTAAAATGTACTAAATATTTACAGACGGAATGAGCTAGAAATTTAGAATGAAAGACTGATGGAGTGCAGGATATATGTACCAGAGGGGTTTTGGAAATTCGAACTTTAAGCTTACGAAATGTTCTAAAATGTTAGTAAACTTCTAAAACCAAAAAACTTGAAATTTGGAATGAGATAATTTTTGGAAAGTACAGGGTGGGATGACAAAATTGCAACCAACTTCAGACTGCTGTCATTTCTAAGCCACTCGTCCGACAGCTGTTAAAATTATTCCAGTGACAGCTTATTATATTATTTACAAGTGTACAAAACCATTTCGGTGAGAATTTTCCAGAGAAAGTTATTCGTGATGGAATTCAAGCGTGATAGTGTGATTTCTTTATGTGTGGCTGGAAAACCACAAGTGGCTATCGTTAGAGCACTCCAGCATTTAAATGTGAATAAATCTTTTGTATCTTGTATTATCGCTCGTTACTGGTATCGCTGGTTGATACTGGTAGCGTAGCCCGACGTCAAAGAAGTGGACGGAAGAAAACAGCAACATCAGAAGAAATGGTTCGAAAAGTGAAGAAACGACTTAATCGAAACCCACATCGCTGTGGCCAAAAAATGACTCTTGAGCTGAACTTATCGCAATATTCCATTCGGTAAGATTTGAAAAAATGAGCTCGGGGTAAAGCCACCAAAAAAATGCAAGAGCCTACACAGCAACAGAAAGAAAATAGGCTCAAAAGAGCAAAAGAGTTGTTTCGCTTGGCCGAAAGTGATGAACTGCCGAATTTGGGTTTCTTCGTTGTCCAGCAGAACAAACAAACAAACAAAATGATCGTGTTTACTTGTCAAAGCGGTCAGCTGAAAATGTGCACCTTCAGTTGGCCACTAGAACTGAAGCGCCGGCCATGGTAATGGTGTGATCGCTCTCCACTCATATTAGTGGACCGTGGCATCAGAATAAATGACGTAT
This sequence comes from Musca domestica, assembly GCF_030504385.1. Lineage (NCBI taxonomy): Eukaryota > Metazoa > Arthropoda > Insecta > Diptera > Muscidae > Musca > Musca domestica. The sequence goes on along the minus strand of NW_026712296.1, from coordinate 11,171,849 downwards.
AATATCGCGAAAATATTCTAGAGGTTGTATTTAAGCCTTGGGCACGCAAACATTTTGGCCGCAGATCTTGGATATTCCAACAGGACTCAGAACCATCGCACTCAGCACGCGCCACCAATGGTTACAAAATGAGGTTCCTCGCTTCATTTCCAGTGCACAATGGCCACCAAAAACTCCTGATACCAATCCGTTGGACTATTGTGCTATTGTGTCTGGAGTATTTTGGAAAGCAAGGTTGGCACTACAAAATACCAACGTTTCGATCACCTTAAGCAAGCGCTTCGCCGGAAATGGGCCAAAATACCACAGAGCAACTTTTGGGCAGCGTGTGATGGTTTCATTGGCTGTTTAAAGGGCATAATTCGTGCCAAAGGTGACCAGTTCGAACAAACATAAACTTACTCTAAAAGTTGATGCTATTTCCGACATTTTTGCTTTCATTCCATAAAATTAAAAAAAAATGTAAAAATTATGGCGTTTGACTTTGTTGCAGTTTTTTATCTCACCTTCTTCAACCGATTTCGGGTAAATTGCGCACCTAATGACTAATACAAGTCCAAATGACCTGTGTTTTGATACATCCCACCGAATTTAGTCTAGAAGCAAGTAAATCAATTTTGGAGAAAATCGGTTCAGATATAGCTATAGCTCCCACATATATATTTTTCATCTGATTTGAGGTTTTACATCCCTCACATGCGTAATATGCACTATCCAGAAGAATGATGTTTGGTACCGGCCAAAAGATACAGCTCCGAAATAAGTGTACCAAACTTTATCAGGATCGATTCAGATTTGTATATAGCTCCCACATATATATCCTCAACTGATTTCGGGTTAATTGTTGACCAAATGGCCAAGGGAGAAAATCGGTTTAGATATAGCTATAGCTCCCATATATATTTTTCATCCGATTTGGTATTTAAGTCGCTCACATCTGTAATATGCATTTGTCAACAATGATATTTGTCACCAGATATCTTATAAAGCTCGGAAATACCTTAGCCAATTTTTATCGCGAACGGCAAAGATTTGGATATCCTGTATGTAAATAATATCAGCCCAAATGGGGTGAATTTCGAGACGTACGTTTCCATTTTGTGCAACCCGTGCAATATAATCCTGCTCCAAGTGATATCATGCACTCTATAGCACACTGTAACTGTGCTAAAGCCAAATGTTGACAGATGGTATGATCTACTAGAAATAAATTCTTTTGTTACGGGAACTCTACTAAATATGCATAGTGGTGTAGGTTATCATATTTGCGGCCCCGCCCGACTCTTGACTTTTCCTTGCTGTTTTTTTTTTTTTTGTTTTTTGCCTCATTCTTATCGATCATTCTTTTTTTCTTTTGATTGACGTTTTTTTGCACACTTCATGCCAATTTGACAATACTCTACTCACAGACGGTACTTAATGAGAGCATGTATTTGATTGGGATGTTAATACAATCTCGGGTACTTCGGAGTGCCTTAATCTTTACCCCATATTTTATGAACCCTAGAAAATACCATAAAAACTTAATTTTCAATAAATAAATTTCACCAATAAATCTGAAAAAAAAACTCTAAAACTTAGACTTAACCCGAACCCAAAACAGGAACGCAATTGAAATGCTACATTCTGCCTGTTGCTATAAAGTATGTATGTATGTATGTGCGTCTTTTGTTGGAATTTGCATAAAATAATTTCTGCTTGTACAAAAAAGCAAACCAACCCATCCACCGCGTTCTGTAACAATAATAAATTTTATATGTTACACTTTTTCCAGAGAAAATGTTAAACGAAATACATGGATAATGTAATACAGAATAAATAAACTTAAAACAATTCTATTGTTTCCATTTTATGCATTTTCTTGTTGATTCTTCCAAGGATTTCATAAATATGCTAATTTCCCATGCATATGCTCCTGCCTCCAGTCCAGGGCTTTGTGTTAGTGTGTGCGTAGTGTGCATAGTTATATTTGCCTAAATGTAAACATCCATAAATAAGTGGGTTTGCGTTTTTGTGTTTACTCGGGTATGTCATTGAAAATTGTTGTCCAGTTTAAGGACATCATATTCATAAAGTCCTGCTACCGGATACAAACTTATGCAAATATTTGTTACAAGAAGAAGGACGTATATATATATCTATCTGTAGGTATGTATGTGTATATGTCTACATTTATATAAATATGAATACAATAGCATTTATGGATCTTTAAATATTGGGTTTAATAGATAAAAGCAAAATTGAAGTTTGTTGTTTTGTGCCATACATAATTTTGTATGCAAATTTAGGCAAAGGAGAAAAACATGCAGTTGATTCCTGATAACTGTAATTTTGAAATACATGGGTTTCGATGACAATATACATATCTGTATGATGTAAAGTTGTCGAAGAGAACGCAACAAATGCAGACACTATCTTTTTAACGAAATGAGATAGAAGGCTTAAATTTTGCACACATGTGTATTTTGTAACCATGTGTAACCATGTTGGTACACATTTTCGTATAGCCACCATATTTGATTTTCCTGTTGCTCTACAGGCCACAATGGAGTTAGAGTTTAGGGTTGTATAGAGTATATTTGGCTTCTTTTGTATCTCGTACCATCGCTCGTTACCGTGATACTGGAAGCGTAGCCCGACGTCAGAGAAGTGGACGGAAGAAAACAGAAACATCAGCAGAAATGGTTCGAAAAGTATTTGATATATTTCCCTGAATATCGTTGTTACGAAGTGCATACTACAGCTGTGGGTAACAAATATGACAAATCGGATGAACAGTATATATGGGAGCTATAGCTATATCTGAACCGATCTTCACCAAATTTGACATACTAGCTTCTATACTCAATTCGGTCGTAAGTGCCAAATTTCATCCCATTTGGGCAAATATTAGACGTTTGGTGCACAATCAAAGGCAAATCGGACGGAGTTATATATGGGAGGTATATCCAAATCCGAACCGATCTCCATAAAATTTAGAAAATGTATTTCTGAGCTGTATTTAATATATTTCCCCGGCTGCGGAGGCCAAAAATAACAAACCGGATGAACAATATATATAGGAGCTATAGCTATATCTGAACCGATTTCGATCAAATTTGGCATACTTATTTTCAGACCTAATTTGGGTGTACGTGCAAAATTCCATACAATTCGGACTGATATTACACGTTTGGTGCACAATAAAAGGCAAATCGGACGAAGACATATATGGGAGCTATATCTAAATTTTGACCGATTATCTCCAATTTCAATAGAGTTCGTCCTTGGGCCAAACAAATGATCTGTGCAAAATTTCATCTGGATCGGGCAATAAATGCGACCTGTACTTTGTGTACAAAAATATACATGGACAGACGGACAGACGGACGGACGGACGGACGGACATGCATAAATCGACTCAGAATGTGATTATATGCAGATCATCAAAAGGAACTATGGGTCTATCTCGTTTCCTTCTGCCTGTTACAAACAAATGCACAAAGACATAACACCCTGACCACCTTGTGGTGTAGGGTATTAAAAACGAGCTCAGGGTAAAGCCATCCAAAAAGTGCAAGAGCCTACACCGCAACAGAAAGAAGATAGACTCAAAAGAGCTAAAGAGTTGCTTCGCTTGGCCGAAATTGGAGAAACGCCGAATTTGGTTTCCTCCGATGAGAAAACATTCGTTGTAAAATAGTTTGTTAACAAACAAACGAACAAATAATCGTGTTTACTTGCCTTACCAAAGAGGTCAGCTGAAAATGTGCTCCTTCGGTTGACCACCAGAACCCAAGCGCCGGTCATGGTGATGGTGTACGCCGTCATAACAACCGATGGTCGACCGTGGCATCAGAATAAATGCCGAATATTATCGCGAAGATATTCTGGAGGGTGTATTAAAGCCTTGGACACGCAAACATTTTGGCCGCAGACCTTGGACATTCCAACTGGACTCAGCATCATCGCACTCAGCAAGCGCCGCCCAAGAACGGTTACAAAATGAAGTTCCTCGCTTCATTTCCAGCGCACAATGGCCACCAATATCTCCGGATACCAATCCGTTGGACTATTGTGTCTGGAGTTTTTTGGAAAGAAAGGTTGGCATTAAAAAAAAAAAAAAAAATACGCAAGTGTCGATCACCTCAAGAAAGCGCTTCGCCGGGAGTGGGCCAAAATACCGCAGAGCAAAATTCGGACAGCGTGTGACAGTTTCATTGGCCGTTTGAATGCCATAATTCGTGCCAAAGGTGACCAATTCGAACAAATCTAAACTTATTCTAGTTGCAGTCGCTCCACAGGTCACAATCGACACGGAATTTTGCATGAGGAGAGAGTTATGGACAGGGAAGAAGACGAGCATTTTGGATGACAATTGTATTATACAGGGTGGCGCAAAAGTAGTCCTCTTATCAGAAAATGCCATACATTTTACGATTGGTCCCTAATGTCTTAATTACAGCAAAAAAAAAAAAAAAATCGAAAGTTTACTTTTGCCCCACCTTGTACATGCATATGTACTTGACAGACATTCCGATGTTTTTAGAGGCCAATCGTACAATTTATAGCATTTTCTGATAGGAGGATTATTTTTGCGCCACCTTGTATTTAGCTGAAAAATTGACCAACACATTTATTGAATATATTTCGAATACATTGCAAAACGGCGGAGTACGTAAATAAGGGTAACATCTGTGTAGGGGCTCTATGGAATTATTTCAAAAACGAAATCTTCCAAAATAGATTTGGACATAAATTGGCTTCCAACATATTGCAGTGTTGTTGGGTATCACCTGTTCGGTAACGCACTACTATAGCCTCTGCTTACTTGTTTTATAATATGTTTTTCACCTTACAACACTATGTGTTGGGGGTATTATATTCGGGTCGCAATTATAGTGTGATCTTCACGAAATTTTGATTGGGGATAGGCCTAAGGTTTTTAAAGTGTTCGTCAAATATATAAAGTGACCAAAAACATAAACACAAATTGTCCAGATTTTGCAGTTGCCATTGAATCTGTTATGAGGTTAAGACTGCTCTGAAACCTAGCATTTTGGAGGTCATGGGATAATATTTAGCTGGTAAAATGGACTACAATTTGGTTTGGAAAAATATCAAAATTAGCGAAATCTCAAATATATGAATGTGAAATTTCTGTTCTTTCCGAAAGTGCGAATTAAATAGTTGATGTAGTAGCGACATCTGCTTCGTAAAATACGGCTATTTTTTAGGAGATCGTATGTTTTTGGGAAATATTGGTTCCAGATCCAGAATACTCGAAAAGAGGAACATTTCTTGTAAAGGGTTGCCCATATTCGACGGACCCATCTGGCAACGCCATAACTTTTGACAGAGATGTCACATCGCTTAATGACATACCGCGTTTGAAGCGTCAGTCCAAGCAGATTTTTACCATGCACCAATATACGCCACGCGAGCGCTCTGAAATAGTTGAAATTTACATTAAGTCAATTGTGAAAACTCAACGTGCTTTTAAAACATTAAAAAAATGTGAGAAGTGCACCATCTAAGAACACCATTAAGCGTTTATACGAAAAATGTTCGACTGGTAAGGCTTTTTCTAATCCGAAGAGGCCATATAAAAGTCGACCAAGGCGATCGGCCGAGAATATCGCTGCCGTACGAGCCAGTGTTGAGAGGTCCCCAAGAACATCCCAAAAACGCCGTTCTCAGCAGTTGGGCATGGCTCGGTCCACTTTACAACGGATTATTCGCATTGATTTGCATTTGTTCCCATACAAAATTTAATTGATGCAAAGAATGTTGCCTGCGGACAAGCCTCGTCGATTGGAATGGGCCCAAAGAGTCATCGAAAAAAAAACATGGGTCCGTCGAAAATGGGCAACCCTGTATATGCCTTATGTAACGGCACCTCTTAACATTCCGAATAAGGATTTTAGCGATATTATAGACCGGAATTGTTTAAAATTTGTGTAACACAAAATTAAATAATTAAGGAAAAATCCTGCCCTACCTTTCTTGAAGTTTTTTCTTCTTTTTATCACAAAAAATGAAGTGATTTATTTCACTTTTTTGCTGAACCCGTAAAGATTTATGGAGCTTTCTAAGAAACACAAACTAGTGCCCTAGACGTTGAAGTAAAATAATCTTAAATACAAACCATTTTTTTCCTATCATACATTCTAATCAACATTCTTGACGATAGATCCTTTAAGTACAAATAGGCTTCTTTTGTGTGTGTTTATGCTGCAAAGATTTCTTCTTCGTCTTCTTTAATATATGTTTATCTCTTCTTTCTGCATGTACACACATGCTTGCATACAGTATTTGCACACTTTTATTTTTAAGTGACGAACAAACACACTGAATGAGAATACAAATATGTTGACGTATAAATTTTACCCAACATCCTTACAGTAGAAGTTCATTTTAGTTTCTATCTTAATTAAAATGTATGTGTACTCATGTGTCAATAGCGATGATACTACTGAATAATGACCAAATTTAAAAAAATCTTGAAAATATACCATTGAGTGCAATGATAATTTACCGAATATATCGTTTAGATTTGCAGATGGTGTAATGAATAAATATACTAAATTAAATATATTAAATGTAATTTAAATGTATTACCAAGGCAGTATTTTATATTAGTTGTCTCATCAGAATTGGGCTTAAGTTTTGCATAGACTTAATTTCGAATAGTAGTAGTTATAAATGAATGTGTTTTATGCATTAAGCCCAAATATTCTTGAGTTTAAAATATAAATTTCAAATTTAAGGATTTCAGCTCTATCCCTTTAGCCGATACCAAATTTAGTACTTTTCAGTACTCTTCGTACAATTATAGTAAACATTTCCAAAACCACCTCCATATTTCAATTCCAGATACCAACAGAGGTTACAATATCGAATTTAAGAATTCCACCATTATCCCTTCACCCAATACCAAATTTAGTAGGTTTTAGTAATTTTCGTACAAATATAGGACGCATTTTCAAACCAACGCCAAATACCATCAGAAATCCGTATAGGATAAGTGCGCCTAAGGTCGGCATGTCCCAGTAGTCGGCAGTTTTGAAATTTAAACTTAAATAACTAAAATTAGAATTGACCCAATAATGAAAAAATTACAAAAAACGTCAACAAACGAACGCCCGCTCTCTTTGTGTAATAAAAACAATGAGCTCCGATCATTTATTACGAGAGAATAACGGTTTTCGGTTTTAATGCTTTTGGAATCAGAAATATTTTATTAAAGTAAATAACAGTCTAAAGATCATTTTATAACTTAAAAAATTTACAAATCAAGCATTTTTCTGTTATATTATTTAATGCCGACATTAGGAACAGAAACAAGTTAAAAAGCAGTAAGTTCGGCCGGGCCGAACTTTTAATACCCTCCACCATTTGCAACGAATTTGGAAATTTTCAAAAAATAAAATCATTAAAAAATTCTGTTAAAATTATAAAAATACCGAATATAGCCGTTATATTGGGGTCTATACGACGTTTGTCATAAGCCATTACCATATTCAAATTCGAAACTGGACCCGCACCGACAATTTTCTGTCACAGACTGTAGTTCCCATAACGAACTTCAAATACCAAATTTTAAACAATTCCGGTTAATAATGTCGCTAAAATCATCAAAATACCGAACATAGCGAGGTGCCGTTATTTGGGGGCTATACGAAGACGTGGACCTGCACAGACAATTTTCAGTCTTAGGGTGTAGTATCCATTTGGAACTTCAAATACCAAATTTGAAACAATTCCGGTGAATAACGTCGCTAAAATCATCAAAATGCCGAATATAAGGGGGTTACCGTTATATGGGAGCTATATGAAAACGTGGACCTACATGGCCCATTTACGAACTTAACCTGCCTACTGGAAAAATAAACATGTGTGCAAAATTTAGCCATCTATCTCAATTTATTCGAAAGATAGCGTGATTACAAGACAGACGGACAGACAGACAGACTGACAGATAGACAGACAGACAGACGGACATCGCTAAATCGTTTATAATGTAGCTAAAATCGTCAAAACACCGAATATGGGGGGTACCGTTATATGTGGGCTATACGAAGACGTGGACCTGCACAGACAATTTTTTGGCATGCGCTGAAGTATCCATTACGAACTTCACATACGAAATTTGGAACAATCCCTGTAAATAACGTCGCTAAAATCATTAAAATACCGAATATCGGGGGGTACCGTTATATGGGGGCTATATGAAGACGTGGACCTACATGGCTCATTCTTTGACTGTGGATGAAGTATCCATTACGAACTTCAAATACCAAATTTGAAACGATTCCGGTAAACAATGTCGCTAAAATCATCAAAATACCGAATATCGGGGGGTACCGTTATATGGGGGCTATATGAAGACGTGGACCTACATGGCTCATTTTTTGATTTAGGATGTAGTATCCATTACGAACTTCAAATACCAAATTTGAAACGATTCCGGTAAACAATGTCGCTAAAATCATCAAAAAACCGAATATCGGGGGGTACCGTTATATGGGGGCTACAGGAAGACGTGGACCTGCACAGATAATTTTCTGTCTTAGGCTGTAGCATCCATTACAAACTTCAAATGCCAAATTTGAAATAATTCCGGTGAATAATGTCGCTAAAATCATCAAAAAACCGAATATCGGGAGGTACCGTTATATGGGGGCTATATGATAACTTGGACCTACATGGCCCATTTACGAACTTAACCTGCCTACTGACAAAATATACATGTGTACAAAATTTTAGCCTTCTATCTCAATTTGTTCGAAAGATAGCGTGATTACAACAGACAGACAGACGGACAGACAGACAGACACACAGACAGACAGACGGACATGGCTAAATCGTTAGAATCGTTAGAATTTTACGCTGATCAAGAATAAATATACTTTGTTGGGTCTGACATGAATATTTCGAGGAGTTACAAACGGAATGACAAAATTAATATACCCTCCATAGTATGGTGGAGGGTATAAAAATGATATTTGCCAGTAGTCGGCAGGGGGTGCCGACTAATAAAAAAATATAATTTTTGATCCATTTCACAAAAACTTGAGAAAACTATTAAAAAATTATCCAAAAACTACACAAATAAAAAAATATTTTTGTGTCGGCAGTTGTTTTTATTTGTACTTTTTGACCAACTTTTCTAAATTAAGTAGGTTTTTTAAATCAGCTATTTGACGTTTTATATAGCGGTGACATTTTTGAAGAAAGGAAAGAGATCAATTCACAAATTCCAAATATAAGAAAGGTAGTTTGTTCTTTTTTATTTAATCTCATTTTTATTTTAGTTGAAAATCCATTCGTTACTCAAGGTAACCATACTATTCTTGATTTTCTACTAATATTTGGTTTAGAATGATAATTAAATAAAACACTATTTAAAAACGAAATTAATTAATTGAACTGTGAATTAGTAATATAACATTGTTTTATACTATTAGAAATTAAAAAAATATATATATATAAAATAATATTTTTTTTTTACTGAAATACTATATGCCGACTACTGGCAAATTGACATGCCGAGCATTGGAAAATGGTGCCGACTACTGGCAAAAAACTACTATTTTAGTAAAATTGCAAATTTTGCCAATTTAATAACAACAAATTCAATTGTTGTTTATTATTTCGAAAACTAAACAAAAATTGGAATCTGAACAACTTTATTTTTCTGCAATTGAAAAATTTCACTCAGAATGTTGAAAGATTGAAACATTGAAAATTCTAAAAGTGCCGACTACTGGTACACTTACCCTATCTAATTTCTGAATTTGATCTTTGTACCTTCTCCCAATTGAAAATATATTACCACTCATTACTTTTCGTACAATTATAGTACACATTTCCAAACCCACCTCCATTTGTCCAGGCTACACATGAAAAACGATTTTTTTGTACCAAATTTCAGATTTCAAGCCCTCTCTTTTCACCCAATACCAAATTGTACAAAAAAAGAGTACTATTTAGTACTTTCTGTGCCATTGTAGATAGCACATTTCTAAAACCTCCTCTTTAACAGAAACCTACCACCCACAGGGCCTCAATACTAAATTTCTAAATTCCAGCTAATTCCATTCACTCTAATCCAAATTGTTTCACATTTAGTACCTTTTAGTACAGTTCGCGCATTAAGTAAACATTTCGTAGATCACCTTCATATTTCAAAATTACTTTCCAACCTTAATTCTTCAAATTTGAAGCTTTTAGCTCCATTCGTTCAAAATAATAGTTACAGAAAATTTTTATACCCTCCACCATACTATGGAGGGTATATTAATTTTGTCATTCCGTTTGTAACTCCTCGAAATACTCATGTCAGACCCAACAAAATATATATATTCTTGATCAGCGTAAAATTCTAAGACGATTTAGCCATGTCCGTCTGTCTGTCTGTGTGTCTATCTGCAGGTCTGTCCGTCTGTCTGTCTGTCTGTTGTAATCACGCTATCTTTCGAACAAATTGAGATAGAAAGCTAAAATTTTGCACACATGTATATTTTGCCAGTAGGCAGGTTAAGTTTGAAAATGGGCCATGTAAGTCCAAGTTATCATATAGCCCCCATATAACGGTACCTCCCGATATCCGGTATTTTGATGATTTTAGCGACATTATTCATCGGAATTGTTTCAAATTTGGCATTTGAAGTTCGTAATGGATACTACATCCTAAGTCAAAAAATGAGCCATGTAGGTCCACGTCTTCATATAGTCCCCATATAACGGTACCCCCGATATTCGGGATTTTAATGATTTTAGCGACATTGTTTACCGGAATCGTTTCAAATTTGGTATTTGAAGTTTGTAATGGATACTACATCCTAAGTCAAAAAATGAGCCATGTAGGTCCACGCCTTCATATAGTGCCCATATAACGGAACCCCCCGAAATTCGGTATTTTGATGATTTTAGCGACATTATTCCCCGGAATTGTTCCAAATTTGGTATTTGAAGTTCGCAATAGATACTGCAGCATAAAACAGAAAATGGGCCATGTAGGTCCACGTCTTCATATAGCCCCCATGTACCGTACCCCCCGATATTCGGTATTTTGATGATTTTAGCGACACTATTTACCGGGATTGTTTCAAATTTCGCATGTGAAGTTCGTAATGGATACTTCAGCCCATGCCAGAAAATTGTCTGTGCATATAAATAGATTTTTCTTCAAGTTTCGCATTTATATATTGTAATAACTTATGACAAAAGTTGCCTATAGTTATGTTTTAGATTTTTTGTAAAACATTTTAATTATTTATTATTAAATAAAACACTTTTTGAAAAGATAATTTTTAATTCAATTTTTTATTTTTTTTTAAATTACACACAATTTTCAAGGTTACGGATGAATGTAAATGATACTAACTCAACTAATCTTGATTGATGATTGAAACTCTTAAAACAAAATACATCTCATTATATTAAAATTAAATAATGTGATTATTAATCATCATTGAGAGGAAAGCAAATAACAACAAAAATAAAGTGGGAGTGAGTGGGAGAATATTGGAGAGTGAGAGAATGATTATTAAATAAGAAAGAGTGAGAGCGAGAGAACGTTTTATTAAAAGAGATGAATTAAAGGTCTAAGAGAAATGTTTAGATAATTAGAGTTAAGATGTTAAGGAAGAGGTATTGTTGTATGTAGGCGAATGTGACTCCCCCATCCCTTGTTATAACATTCCCCCTGGAATGTAGATAATAAATAAAGAACAATTTATTTGGTATATTAAATAATATGACTTAAAAGCTAAAACTTAAATTCTGTTTACAATATTTGATTAGATTTCAATAAAAACGTAATACATTTTGATTTCAAAATTATTAAATAAGTTCATAATTACGTTATTGTTTTTTTGGTTGAATAATTTCTTCCAGTTATTTTTCTATCAAACTTTACATCTTTAATTTCATTTTGGTATTTATATTTTCTTTTTACAATATTTCTATCTCTTTTACAACCTTTTTCGTCTACAAAATTATGTTTACCTTTTTCTTTTACTTCTTTTATTATGTACTTTGGTTTACTTTTAATGTTTTGAAAACCTAGATTTTTAACAAATTCTTTATCACAAAATTTCTGGCAATCAATTCTATTTTCATTCAATTTCTGTGTTCTTTTCATCTTTTCATTAACGATTTTATTATGCATATTTGTCCAAATGGCTTTATCACATTTATTATGTAGTAAATTATTAGGTTTTTCTCCTGTAGCTGAGTGTTTAGAATTATTGTAAATTTCTACTGCTTTGTATGCCATAGCTTTATCATCTAAATCACTGTCCTTAGAATCTAATTTAAATAAACGAATGTGTTCATTTAACGTTAAGTGGAACCTTTCAATATCTGAATTTCCAGTATGTGTATTTGGGGATGTAAAATGATATTCTATACTTTCTTTAATAAAATAGTCCCTTATAAATGCTGAGTTAAATTCATTATCAGCTATAATTTTGCGTGGTTTTCCCATTGTAGCAAATCGCTCTCTTAATTTTTCAACTATTGTTATTGAGTTTTTATCATTTAAATGATGTATAGTTACATGTTTTGTTAATTTATCTATACAGGTCAAAAATGTTAATGTTTTATTTAAAAACCATATATCAATATGAATTATTTCATTAGAAGTAGTGGGTGTTTCTGTGATACAAAACTTGGGTTTTATGGGTTGTCTATCATACTTACACATATTGCAAATTACGCAATTATTTATGAACTTATGAATTTCTGTTCTAAGATTGGGGTAATAAATTATATTTTTCAAATCACTGTATGTTTCTTGAATGCCTCTATGATTTTTTTCTTTGTGGTATTTATCAATAATATCGTATAAAATATCTTTTTCAAATATATCTTCCAGAAATTTAGAACATTTTAAAACTGTCATATTCTTTATGTTAGAAAAATAGTTTACTATAATATTTTGTAATTGTTTAAATATTTCAAAATCTTCACAAAACAGTCCGAGTTTACCCTTGATTGGCAGTATGTCGCGTAACATCAGTAGTACAGTTTTTTCATTAAATTCTTTTATAGTTATAGTAAATCTAATCTTATTATCAAAAATTCTATTATTTGTATATTTATTTTTACAACCTAGTTCAACAACAATTTGATTTCTAAAAATATTTAACGGTAATTCACTAAAATGTATATGATCATTTAGGTCTTCAATACCACTATGTATGGTGGCTAAATCCGATTTTATATCATCATTTTCATCTGCATTTTCAAATTTATTTACTTCTAAACGACTGAGAAAGTCAGCAACGTGATTCGTTTTACCCTTAATATACTCTATGTCAAAATCGAACTCATTTAATTTTATTTTCCATCTCTGCAATTTCATATTAGGTTCTTTGAGTGAGTTAAGCCAAATAAGAGGTCTGTGATCAGTCTGAATTTTAAATTTTCTTCCGAACAAATAGGGTCTAAAATATGTTGTTGCCCATATTATAGCTAACAATTCCTTTTCAATCGTGCTATAATTGCATTCATGTTTATTCAAAGTTCGAGAACTATATGCAATGGGGTGACCATTTTGGGACAAAACTGCTCCCAATGCAGCATTACTTGCGTCTGTTGTCAATACGAACGTTTTATCCCAATCTGGATACGCTAAAACTGGACTTTGGGAAACAAGTGTCTTCAGTTTATTGAATGAATCTATATAGTATGGGTTGTGTACATCAATTTTAGCGCCTTTCTTCAAACATTTTATCATAGGTAATGCAATTTTTCCATAATCTTTTATAAATTTTCTGTAAAAACCTGTTAACCCTAGAAAAGAACGTACATTTTTTATATTTTTGGGAATGGGTACTTTTTGTATAGCTTCTATTTTTGCTGGGTTGGGTTTTATTCCGTCTGGGGTAATAATATGGCCTAAATACTCGGATTCCCTCTTGAAAAAATTGCATTTATCAATTTGTACCTTCAGATTATATTCTGATAATCGTTTAAAAATATTTCTTAGGGAGTCAATATGCTCTTGCAATGATGTAGAAAACACAAGGATGTCGTCAAGGTATACTACACAAATATTATTAATATAGTCGTGTAAAACCTCATTCATCATTCTTTGAAAGGATGCTGGTGCATTTTTCAAGCCAAATGGCATACGGGTAAATTCATAATGACCAGTATGAGTGGAGAATGCTGTTTTATGCACATCATCAGGGTGAATGGGTATTTGGTGAAAGCCTTTAGCTAAATCTAATGTAGAAAAATATAAACATTTTCCTAATTTTGAAAACAAATCGTCCATATTTGGCATAGGAAATTTGTCACTTACAGTAACTTCATTAATTTTTCTATAATCAACTACGACTCTCCATTTCTGTTCTCCTGAATTATCCATTTTTTTGGGAACTACCCATATAGGAGCATTGTAGGGACTCGTTGATTTTTTAATAATGCCAGAATTTAGCATCTCTTTAACTTGCTTCTCAACTTCAGTTTTATGGATTTCTGGGAAACGATATGTTCTTGAATATACAGGTATATCATTTGTAGTGTTTATTCTATGTTTATATTTACATACAGCTGTTAAATTGTCTCCTTCAATGTAAAATGTTTTATTAAATTCTTTAATAATTTTCAATAATTTAGATATTTCTTCTTCATTTAAATGGTCAATTTGTAATCTATCTATTAAATTGCCTATGTCCGGTTTATGAAAATTAATATCTATTACATCAAAATATATATCATTTATATCTAATTGTTTATTATTTCCTATGTCGAATAACAATGGCAATTCAGTATGATGTGTTGTTAACTTATTTTCTTCCAAGTCAATCTTAATTTGTAATGGCCTTAATACATTACAACCTAATATACCATCATAGTCGCCACTTATGTCACATTCTAACAACTCTATCGTTGCTTCTGGTATATTAAATTCTTTAAAAAATGGTATTCTGATTTTAGTTGTAGATATTGATTTTGAGTTAATAGTCTTTAGTATTATAGGTTTTTCTAATTCTGTGCGAAATGATTGATGATACAATCCTTTCTTTATTAGTGACGTCGCTGCGCCTGTATCTACTAAAAGTTTTATTGGGATCGAACTAGTCCTTATAATTAAATAGGATAGCGATCGTTGGCTGGTGATTGAAAATTTGAATGTCCAACAACTCCTACTTCCATAGGAATCGGACTATCATTATTAGCATTATTATTGTTTCTATATATTTGATTTGAATGTTGTTGTGGGGGGTAGTTTATATTTTGATTATGGTAGGGTTGAAATTGTTTATTGCCGTTGTGAAAATTATTAGAAACATTACTTTGATTGTTAAAATTTCGAATTTGATTTGAATACTGTTGTGGGGGGTAGTTTATATTTTGATTATGGTATGGTTGAACTTGTTTATTGCCGTTATGAAAATTATTGGAAATATTACTTTGATTGTTAAAATTTCGAATTTGATGATTTATATATTGACCAGAATTATCGTGTTTTTGTACTGCAGTATTTTGTGATGAAGAATTATTGTTGTTATAATATCTATTGTGATTACTATTTTGTTGATAATTTAAATTATTGTTATATTTATAATTATTGTTTTGTCTATTATTATTAGAATAATTTTGGTCATATTTATATGAAAAAGGTTGCATATGAGAATTGTATTTTGTACTATTGTTTACCTTTTTATAAAAATATTCAGTTTCGATTAATATTTCTTTCGCTTTTAAAAGACTATCTGGATTCCTAGCATTTAATATTAGTTTTGCCTCAGCAGGTAGTTTATTAATAAAAATTCTTAAAACCATCTTTTCGTTATTGGTGCATGTGTACCATTGATCACTGCTATCTGATGCAGCTCTTAAATTTAATCTGGTTAACAATGTTATTAATTGCTCATATAAATTATTAATACTCTCTCCCATCTCCAACATTTTAATTTTGTTAATAATGCTCTCAATACTCTCATTGATACAAAAATTAGCTTTTAAAACTCTCTTAATTTCGTCCCAAGTTGTTGGACTACTATTATTTATAAGAGCAATATTAGCACTATTAACAATCTTATGTCTAATTTTTAAATCGAACAATGCTATATGTGTACCTTCGACGTATTGCCTTATCTCTTCAATGGATCTTATAAAGAGTGGAAGTTCTTCAGCTTTGCCATCGAAATCAGGAACGCTCTTAAGAAATTCAAAAACATTGTACGCTGCCATGATGAATGTTGTGATCTTCCTTTAATTTATTTTCTTTCTATTTTCTTCAAATTGGGGAGGGGGAATGGCGGTTTGGTTTAATATTCTGGTTGTTGATTATTTTTGTATTGTTGTTGGCTAATTGTTGTTGTTGTTATGATTGCAATTTTTGTGATTCTGCATTGATGTTTAAATTCGTGGGGTGGGTAAACTTTTTTGGTGTGATGATGGGGGGTCTTTGGTCACGTACGCATGAAATTTTGCAACGTCTAATTTTTAAGTTTTGTTATGTCTTCAAAATTGTTGGTGTTTTTTTGTTTTGTTAATTCGTTGATGATGTGGTGTTATTTGTTGTAACCAAAGTGTATCAAAACTGGAGTTCATAGAAGGTACAGTTTCGTATGAAATTTTTAGTTGTAATTTGTTCATGAATATTTTGATATTTCGATTTAGTCTTTTCACAAATATGTTAATATCTAAAATAATAGCTTTTCGCATACATTACGATTTTATGTAACATAAAATTTGATTTGATTTTTTTTTTTATTTCAAATGGAATATTGTTCACAATGTTTACTTTATCAAAATTATTTTTATACGATTTTCACTGTTTTTATGTTGATGGAAAAGATTTTATATTTTCACATTTATTTGGTTCGTAAACCGACTGCGCCAGTTATGTTTTAGATTTTTTGTAAAACATTTTAATTATTTATTATTAAATAAAACACTTTTTGAAAAGATAATTTTTAATTCAATTTTTTATTTTTTTTTAAATTACACACAATTTTCAAGGTTACGGATGAATGTAAATGATACTAACTCAACTAATCTTGATTGATGATTGAAACTCTTAAAACAAAATACATCTCATTATATTAAAATTAAATAATGTGATTATTAATCATCATTGAGAGGAAAGCAAATAACAACAAAAATAAAGTGGGAGTGAGTGGGAGAATATTGGAGAGTGAGAGAATGATTATTAAATAAGAAAGAGTGAGAGCGAGAGAACGTTTTATTAAAAGAGATGAATTAAAGGTCTAAGAGAAATGTTTAGATAATTAGAGTTAAGATGTTAAGGAAGAGGTATTGTTGTATGTAGGCGAATGTGACTCTATGCAGGTCCACGTCGTCATATAAGCATTCGGTATTTTTAAGATTTTAACAGAATTTTTAACGGATTTTATTTATTTATTTATTTTATTTTTTTTTGTGGAAATTGCCAAAATTGTACCAAGTGGTGGAGGGTATTAAAAGTTCGGCCCGGCCGAACTTACAGCTTTTTTACTTGTTTGTACATACTTCTTTCATAACTTGTAGTATCAACTCGAAATGTTTGAAAGAAAAAATCATCAAAAACAATTGTTAAAATTATTGTAAATATTATACCCTCAGCAATATGGCTACAGAGGGAATATATCATTTGATATGGCCAAAACGTGCTTAATCGAAATAACGGGTTTAAATCTTAGGTCTTTGTCCGTCCATCTCTCTGTTTGTCTGACTGACTGGCGCGCACGATAACTCTCGAAGGAAGTATCTGATTTGGTCCAAACTTGGTACATCGTAACATTATTGTCAAACTTAGATCGAGTTCGGAGATGGACAATATCGGTCCATTTCTTCTGGTACCTCTGCCACAAAATGTCAACATTTTCAAAGAAAATATTTTTTTCCTGTACAGAAAGAGAAAGGATAATTCGATTTTGTTCCAACTTTGCAAATCCTAATATTTACATCAGCGCTAGGCCAGGTGCGAAAATGGACAATATCGGTCCACTTCATCAAATTTGGGCGACAATTGGGTAACATTTAGTGGGTAAAATAGACCCTAACGTTCATGTAAGAAAATACGAAAATTTCCACAGAGCCGGAAAACATTGTATTACAATAAATATTTTATACCCTCCACCATTTTATGGAGGGTATATTAACTTTGTCATTCAGTTTGTAACTCCTCGAAATACTCATGTCAGACCCAGCAAAGTATATATATTCTTGATCAGCGTAAAATGCTAAGTCGATTTAGCGATGTCCGTCTGTCTGTCTGTCTGTCTGTTGTAATCACGCTATCTTTCGAACAAATTGAGATAGAAGGCTAAAATTTTGCACACATGTATATTTTGCCAGTAGGCAGGTTAAGTTCGTAAATGGGCCATGTAGGTCCAAGTTATCATATAGCCCCCATATGACGGTACCTCCCGATATTCGGTATTTTGATGATTTTAGCGACATTTTTGACCGGAATTGTTTCAAATTTGGTATTTGAAGTTCGAAATGGATACTACAGACTGAGACAAAAAATTATCTGTGCAGGTCCACGTCTTCGTATAGCCCCCATATAACGGCACCTCCCTATATTCTGTATTTTGCTGATTTTAGCGACTTTATTTACCGGAATTGTTTCAAATTTGGTATTTGAAGTTCGTAATAGATACTACAGCCTATAACAGAAAATTGTTTATGCAGGTCCACGTCTTCGTATAGCCCTCATATAACGGTAACTCCCCATATTTAGAGTTCGTAATGGGAACTACAGTCTGTGACAGAAAATTTTCTATGTAGGTCCAGGTCGTCGTATAGGCCCCATATATCAGTACCTCCCTATATTCGGTATTTTGACGAGTTTAGGTATAATACCCAACGAAATTTTTTGAGATGTCATATTTGAAGTTCGTAATGGATGCTATAACCTGTGACAGAAAATTGTCTATGCTGGTCCAGGTCTTCGCACTGCTCCGATATAACGGTACCTCCCTTTATTCGATATTTTGATGATTTTAGCTACATTATTCACCTTTTATTTCAAGTTTCGAATTTGAATATGGTAATGGCTTCTGACAAACAATGCCTATGTAGGTCCACCTCGTATAGACTCCAATATAACGGCTATAATCGGTATTTTTAAAATTTTAACAGAATTTTTTAAGGGTTTTATTTTTTTTTTTAAATTTCCCAATTTGCTTCAAATGGTGGAAGGTATTCAAAGTTCGGCCCGGCCGAACTTACTGCTTTTTAACTTGTTTATATTATATTATTATATTCTTGAATTTGTTTTATATTTATTTAAAAACAACAAATTTTAGAATGAAGGGTCTCTTTCTGCATGACAATCCGAAAATTAATGCGAATGAGTTTTTTTCCCATTCCATGGGTGTATTTTTTTTTTCGCATTCTTATTTGGTTAAATTTTTAAACTGAAGGATAAAAAAAAAATTAATTCATAATGCGATAAGCGGATAATATTTTATAAAGAAAACAGTTTCTAATAATACAATAACAATAAAATAACTACAAAAATTCGTTAACTTTAAGTTCTCTTTAAAATGCACCGTGATAAAATGTGGATTAATATACTACATGTTGTCCGTTCTGTTTTTGTTTTTTTTCCTTACTCTAATACAATATTAGCCTTGTTAATGTCTTTAAAGAAATTTATACAAATTCATTCAATTTTCCATCATCCCGAATGCCTTAAGCCATCAATGTCCTGCAATATAAATCTTTAGATTACGAACTAATTAAGTTATCCAAAACATGGGCAAAAACTTTGTTAACAGCCTTTGTTAGGGAAAGAAAACAAATATCTCTTATCGAGATTATTCTGTAAAACCGAAGCAATAGAAAGCAAACAATGACTGCGAGTTTAAAAGTTTTCATCCCTCACACACACACACACAAATCCCTTTGACATGTAACAGAATACTAATGCTGAAATTTATTTCGTTTTTTCTTTCTCTCTCTCTCTTCCTTCTCATCTTCGTCCTGTCTTGTCTTTTGCCATTTTTCACTTGTGTTTCATGTATTACACTTCATTTATCATGAAATAGATTCCAATGAAATCGATACCATGGACAATGATAAGCACCATGAGGCGAAAGCATTTCGGGACAAGGATTACATCATGACAAAACATATTGCTTTGCTTGATGAGACAAAACGACGACGACAAATCGAGGTGGCAGACCCAGCACCAGAAGAGATGTCATCGAAATCAATAGCAACAACGACATCGCCAACAGCCATCTTTACCACACTACCAGAGGCATCGAAAGTGGCAACGCCTTCAACTTTGACAACAACAACAACAACAACACGCCACAGACACAGTTCGACGAAAGCAACGAAAACGATGGCAGCAGAAAATTTACCGGCAACAGCTTCACTGGCATCATTAGTAAATCATAGATTGTATGCGAATAAGACTCACTTAGATGATTTATCATCTTTGTCCTTGTTGAGTCTGCAGGACACAACACTCACCACAGCAGACTCACTGCAAACCACATTGTCTTCGGCCTTGTCCTCTGTGTCTGGTGCGACCACAACTCCTACCACCAGCAAATATGCCACTGCCCTGAGAGTAAAGGGAGACGAACAGACTATGCACCACACTAACAGCCATTTGACTGTTGACAATGTTAATGCAACAATTGTGGCAAGTAGCAATGGCGGCACTAGTGGCCCTCCACACAACCACCATCAACATCATCTCCATCAGGCGCTGCATTCCGATGGTGATTCTTCAAGTACCATTTCCGCCGGACATAGCAATCGCAGTGTAATTGTTGTTGGCACTACAAGCACCAGCATTAGTAACAGCAGCGCGACAACTACTACAGCCACGGCCAGGGACACAACAGACAACTTTCTGACAGCTAAACAGAATATTGGCGGAGAAGCGGGTAACAACAAGACAAACAGTACGGTGGGTAGCGGCACCACCAGGATATCAGCACGCAGAGTTGAACACAAACATCTACTGCCGAAGTCCCATAAAACCGATGCACCAATGTTGAATTATATATTTGATACCTTTTCATCGGCTAATAAGCATCACCATCATGATCAGAGGTAAGTGATTAGATGAATCTAATAAATTTAAGACAGCCTGGTGTCAGCCTGAGTTCCGTCATATATATATCCTCAGTATTTGACTTATGAATATATGCCTTATTTGGGGCACGTACCGAAAGAATGCACCAACATACTCCAACCTTACTTTAGAACTAATCTCAATACAAATGTTGCAATGGGCGAAGTTTGAAGGCAACCAAGGAATGGAAAGGATTTGCTCTATATGGGATATTTATGTTTTAGTTAGAATAAGTAGACCGCTGTATTTCATTTTCAAAATTGTTCTAAATAAAGCAAAAATTGGGCACTGATTTAATATTTTACGAATGATTATACCCTAGACCACATAGTGGTAGAAGGGTATTATGTCTTTCTGCATTTGTTTGTAACAGGGAGAAGGAAGCGAGATAGACGCATAATTACTTCTGAGGATATTCATAGAATCACTTCCTGAGTCACAATAGTCCAACGGATTGGTATCCGGAGATTTTAGTGGCCATTGTGCGCTGGAAATGAAGCGAGGAACCTCATTTTATAACCATTCTTGGGAAGAGCGTACTGAGTGCGATGGTGATGATTCTTGTTGGAATGTCCAAGATTTGCGGCCAAAATGTTTGGGTGCCCAAGGCTTTAATGCAGCCTCCAGAATATTTTCGCGATAATATTCGGCATTTATTCTGATGCTACGGTCGATTAATAGGAGCGGAGAGTGAGCTTCGGCTGTTATGGCGGCCCACACCATTACCAAGGCCGCGTTTGAGTTCTGGTGGCCAACCGAAGGTGCACATTTTCAGCTGTCCTCTTTGGCAATTAATCACGATCATTTTGTTTGTTTACAGCGGAGGAAATCATATTCGGCAGTTTACCACTTTCGGCCAGCGAAGCAACTCTTTAGCTCATTTGAGTCTATTTTTTATCTGTTGCGGTGTAAGTTCTTGCACTTGTTGGAATTTCAATGGCTCTACCCCGAGCTCATTTTTCAATACTCCGAGCTCATTTCACTGCGAAGGGAGTTTCAATCAAGTCGCTTATTCTCACCAATTTCAAAAGCGTCGGTTGCACTCTCACAATATTTTTATACCCTCCACCTTGGAAAGGAGGGTATGTCATTCCGTTTGTAACATCCCTAAATATTCGTCGTAGATCCCATAAAGTATATATATATTCATAATCAGCATAAAATTCTGAGTCGATTTAACGATGTCTGCTGTTAACGTCTGTCTGCTGAAATCACGATACTGCCCACGTTTTATGAAGTAGAGCGTCAAAATTTAGCAGAACGATTTTTATTGTGTCTAGAACGGTTGGTATTGAAAATTAGATGTATCGATTCACGTTTTTGTATAGTCCCCATATAACGGAACCTTTCGATATTCGGTATATTGATGATTTTTGCCACATTTTTCCACGGATTTGTCTAAAAATTGGTATTTGTTGGTCATAATGGGTTCTAGCTCCGGTGGCAAAACATTGTATGTGTAGGTTCACGTTTTGGTATAGCCCCCATACAGCGGTACCTCCCGATATTCGGTATATATATAATTTTTACCACATTTTCCCAAGAATATGTCAAAAAATTGGTATCTATGGGTCAAATGTTTTCTTTACCCTAAGGTGGAGGGTATTAAAAGTTCGGCTCAGCAGAACTTAATGTTTTTTACTTGTTACTTATACTTTAGTTTCACCATGTTTGACCTCTCGCCCGAACTGTGTGAAGAAAAAAGGCTACCCTTGACTTACAAATTACTATGCCTCATTTCCGAACTATAACACACCACAGATTTTGCAAACCTCTAATTTAATGAAGACCACGCACATTTATATTTGTTTTACTATTAGGGTACAATAAAAGTAAGATTGGATCGAAACACCAAGCTCCGAAGTTAAATATTATTCTTCCAACCCTTATTTAGGGACACAATATATAGCTGACATGGCGTCATTGACAGATTAATTAAGACCATCAATTGCAGCAAATGCATTTCAGAATAAAAATTATTGGAAGTTACCAGCTTTTTATGACTTCCTCTTTTTAGTTACTGTGCAAACAGAAAAACGACACTTCCACTCGTTTGCCTATTGCACAATTCATTTGTTCCTTAGGCCGAAAGCACTTTGAGCTGCCCATGAGCATATCCCTTTGCCAAGGTATTGTGAATAAATGTGGAAGTGAATAAATAAAACAACAAAAATATAAAAAAAGGAAAGCAAACAAAAATGTAAAAGACCAGAACTGAAAGGCAAACATAACGAGCATTATGTACTCCCATAGACCATAGAAACGAATGAACGAACGAACGAAATCCATTTGTTTTGCTCCGTTTCTGTTTCTGTTTCCGTTCATTTTACAAATATTTCAATGACCGAGTTTCCACCAGTGTGTCAGTGACAAATGGCAATGGAATGGATTTAACTAGATTTTTCCGAACTACACATATTTTTTATTTCTTTTTTTTTCGGTTCTTACAGGATGTAAAGGCTAAGCCTGCTAATGTTGTTGCATGGAAAGCAACGGCGTCCAACATGTAGTTCATTATGTCCAAGTAGATCGGAGGCAAAGCTACTAACTGTAAACTCATTTTGTAACTTGGACAACAATTAAAATTGTTAAGGAAAATATTCAGAAAATCTGCAGGGAACAGAAGCATGCAATGAAATATTTTATTGAAAAGGGAAATGACAATACATTGAAAATGCGAAATTAAAATGAATGTAATTAAATACAAAGCAAGTAAAAAAGCTGTAAGTTCAGTCGGGCCGAACTTTGAATACCCTCCACCATTTGGTACAAATTTGGCCATTTTCCAAAAATTAAAATCTATTAAAAATTCTGTTAAAATCTTAAAAATACCGAATGTAGCCGTATATTAGGGTCTATACGACGATGTGGCTCAAATGCGAAATTTGAAACAATTCCGCTAAAATCATCAAAATACCGAATATCAAGGGGTACCGTTATATGGGGGCTATACGAAGACGTGGACCAGCACAAAAAAATTTCTGTCTCAGGCTGTAGTATCTATTACGAACGGCAAATACCAAATTTTAAAGTATTCAGGTGAATAATGCCGCTAAAATCTTCAAAATACCGAATATCGGGGGTACCGTTTTATGGTGGCTATACGAAGACGTGGACCAGCACGGACAATTTTCTGTCATAGGCTGTAGTACCTATTACGAACTTCAAATACCAAATTTGAAACGATTCCGGTGAATAAAGTCGCTGAATTCAACAAAGTGCCGAATATCAGGATGTACCGTTATATAGGGGCTATACAAAGACGTGGACCAGCACAAACATTTTCTGTCTCAGGCTGTAGTATCCATTACGAAACTCAAATATCAAATTTTAAAGTATTCAGGTGAATAATGTCGCTAAAATCATCAAAATACCGAATATCGGGAGGTGCCGTTATATGGGGTGGCGTGGACCTACACAGGCAATTTTCTGTCATATCCTGTAGTATTTATTACGAACTTCAAATACTAAATTTATAAATGTTCCGGTAAATAATGTCGCTGAAATAATCAAAATACCTAATATCGGGGGATACCGTTATATGGGGGCTGTACGAAGATGTGGGCCTACATGGCCCATTTTCAATACCAAAAGATATAATACGCGTTTGAGTAAATTTTTATCGACTTACTTCATTTCGTTTGGAAGCTAAAGTGATTTCCACAGACGGTCCGACATTGTTAAATCGACCTGGAAGTTTATGCTGATCAAGAATATATACTTTGTGGGGTCTAAAATGTATATTTCGAGGTGTTACAAACGGAATGACAAACTTAATATACCCTCCATACTATGATGGAGGGTATAAAAAGGTGAGTTCGGATGTGGCCAGACTGTATGATACTCTACACCGTTCTAACTAAAAGTTTGGAGTACCCATTAGCATGACAGGGGGCGTAAATATATCGTCACCAGATATGGTATTGTTTTTATGTCCTACACCACATATAGAAGAGCATTTTGTCTTTGTGCATTTGTTTGTAACATATCCATGGGAGCGAGACAGACCCATAGTTACTTTTGAGGATCTTCATAGAATCACTTTCTGAGTCGATTTATAAATGTCTGTCTGTCTGTCCATGTATTTTTGTGGATCGCATGTATATGCAGGTCGCATTTATCATCCGATTGAGATGAAGTTTTCCAAACAATATTTGTTTGGCACAAAGACGAACCCTATTGAAATTGGTGAGAATCAGTATAAATTTAGATAAAGCTCTCATCAATATCTACAACCGATTTGTGGTTAATTGTGCGCCAAATGGCCAATATCAGTCCAAACGACCAGAATTTTGGCACATCCGACTACAGTCTAGAAGTAAGTACATTAAATTTCGTGATAATCGGTTCAGATATAGCTATAGCTACCATATATGTGTCTCTTCCGATTTGGGGTTTTAAGTCCCTCACATTCGTAATACGCTCTCCACAAGAATGATATTTGGTACCAGATATCAGATACATCCTAAAAAATACCTCTACCAAGTTGTATCGGTTCAGATCGGTTCAGATTTGGATATAACTTCCATATATATCTTCAACAGGTTTCGGCTTAATTGCGCACCAAATGACCAATATCAGTTTAAATGACCTGAATTTCGGTACATCCGACCGAATTCAGTCTAGAAGCAAGTACATTAAATTTGGAGGAAGTCGGTTCAGATATAGCTATAGCTCCCATACATATGTGTCGTCCGATTTGGGTCTTTTAATCCCTCACATTCTTAATATGCATTCGACAACAATGATATTTTGTACCAGATATCCAAATTTTATCGATATCGGCTATGATTTGAATATAGGTTTATTGTGCAAATAATGGCTAATATCAGCCCAAATGGAGTGAATTTCGGGACGTACGTTTCCATTTGGTAGAACTCGTCCCCGATATAAATTTTTTAATGCAATCCTTCTGAAAGTGATATCATGCACCCTATAGCATTGTATTTCGGTATAAAAAATATCTCCGTCACATTTAGTGAAAATCGATTCAGAATTGGATATGTCTCCCATATCTTATTAGTTCCCTCTGAAAGCAAATTGTAGGTGGTATGATCTACTTCAAATTAATTATTTTGTTACGGGAGCTCCACTAAATATGCATAGTGGAGTAGGGTATCATATAGTCGGCCCCGCCCGAATTTTTACACTTCCTTACTGTTTTTATAATTTTATTTATTTATTTATTTATTTTTTTTTTTTGAAAGTTTACAAATCCCTCCCAAATTGTGGAGGTTATTTTTATACCCTCCACCATAGTATGGAGAGTATATTAAGTTTGTCATTTCGTTTGTAACACATCGAAATTTACATTTTCGACCCCACAAAGTTTATTTATTCTTGATCAGCATAAAAATCTATGTCGATTTAGCGATGTCCGTCCGTCTATCCGTCTGTGGAAATCACTCTAGCTTCCGAAAGAAATTAAAAGGACTTTTGGTATTGAAAATGGGTCATGTAGGTCCACGTTTTGGTGTAGCCCCCATATAATAGTACCTCCCTATTTTCGGTATTTTGGTTCCTAATGGGTACGACGCCCTATGACAGAAAATTATCTGTGCAGGTCCACGTTTTCGTATAGCCCCTATTTAACGGTACATCCCGATATTCGATACTTTGACGATTTTAGGGATATTATTCACCGGAGTTTTTATACCCTACACCACAAGGTGGTCAGGGTATTATGTCTTTGTGCATTTGTTTGTAACAGGCAAAAGGAAACGAGATAGACCCATAGTTCCTTTTGATGATCTGCTTAGAATCACATTCTGAGTCGATTTATGCATGTCCGTCCGTCTGTCCGTCCGTCCGTCTGTCCATGTATTTTTGTAAACAAAGTACAGTTCGCATTTATTACCCGATCCAGATGAAATTTTGCACAAATCATTTGTTTGGCCCAAGGACGAACCCTATTGAAATTGGAGATAATCGGTCTAAATTTAGATATAGCTCCCATACATATCTTCGTCCGATTTGCTTTAATTGTGCACTAAACGTGTAATATCAGCCCGAATAGTATGGAATTGTGCACATACAACCAAATGACCAAACCAAAATAAGTATGCCAAATTTGATCGAAATCGGTTCAGATATAGCTATAGCTCCCATATATATATTGTTCATCCGATTTGTTATTTTTGTCCTACGCAGCCGTAATATGCACTCTGCAACAACAATATTTGGGAAATATATCAAATACAGGTCAGAAATATCTTTGCCAAATTTTATCGAGATCGGTTCAGATTTGAATATAGCTTCCATACATAACTTCGTCCGATTTACTTTTTATTATGCACCAAACGTCTAATATCTATCTAACTAACTACCGAATTGACACTAGTTTCTAGTGTGTCAAATTTGGTGAAGATCGGTTCAGATATAGCCATAGCTTCCATATATATTGTTCATTCGATTTGTTATATTTGTTATCCACAACCGTAATATGCAATCCGTAACAATGATATTCAGGGAAATATATCAAATACAGCTCAGAAATATCTTCGCCATCCGATTTTAAATTATTTGTGCACCAAATGGGCAACACATGTCCCAATTTAAAGGATACAAATGCTTCGACATATTTAGTCCTTTGAACTTTAAATTACAATTATAATCATAGCTTGTATGACTGAATTCTCCCATAAAAACTTTTAATTGTTATGTGGAACTCTACTAAATTAGCAAAGTGGTGTAGGGTATCATAAAGTCGGCCCCGCCCGACTTTAAGAGTTTTTTTACTGGTTGTAAATTTCGTATTTAGAATTCGTGATGGATACAAAGCCTATGACGAAACATTGTGTATGAAGGCTCACGTTTTCGTATAGGCCCCGATATTCGGTACTTTGATGTTTTTTGCGACATTATTCACCGGAATTGTTTCAAATTTGGTATTTGAAGTTCGTAATGAATAATACAACCTATGACAGAAAATTGTTTGGGCAGGCCCACGTCTTCGTATTTTGATGATTTTAGCTATATTATTCACCGATTTTTTTTTCGAGTTCCGCATTTCAATATTGTATTGTTTCCTATGCTGGTCCACGTCGTCGTATATATCCTAATATAACGACGGCATTTTTAAGATTTTAACAGAATTGTTGACGGATTTTAATTTTTTGAAAATAGCCGAATTCGTTGCAAAGGGTGGAGGGTATTTTAAAGTTCTGCCAGGTCGAACTTACAGCTTGTTTATTTGTTATGTGGCTAAATTTGTATGGTGCATAAGTGGTCAACAATGTGTTCTAGAGCACCAGTCCAATTTCTTTTAATTTTTTCTAGACTTCATCATTATTGGTTTTTAAATAATCTCTTTTTAGGATTTTTCTCAGCGCTGGTCTAGTGAAAAGTGTTAACGGAAGTTGCGGGTACAGAAAATGTTTTCTAGTAAACAGTTGTAATCGATTTTGTACATTCAGGAACGGGTCGATTTTGTTTGATGGTATTCTCCCATTTAACTGTATTTCCTGAATTTTAGATTTTTGAACGTTTCAGTCACAATATCGATTTTGGTTGCTTATCAGAAACGGAAACCAAAAATTGGCTTGATATAAAAATTCTTTACTTAATAATTTGGCAAAATCGCTAACAAGTCTGGATTCTCTATTTATGTTAATATTTTATTAGTTTTTACTAGTTTTTAACGGCTGAGAACTAAAAGTCCTTCATGCCTCATTGCATATATCAAATTTTTGTTCTATCATCTACTTTAGCATAAATTTACAAAACGAAAATATGTCATTTCTCTGGCAACACTACCAAATCGAAAAGCTATTTCGAATTGTTTTGGAGCTTTGGGGAATCTAGTTATGGAACATTTAATAAATCCATTGAGTCACCTTAATCGGATTATCGAATGAATAACTTCATTTAACATGTGCTCTCACAGATGTTGCCTTTCGCAAGCGAATCATAAATTCTGATGCATTTTCTTTTATGGCGTTGCACACACGCACACCCACACATGTTGCCTTTTGTTCGGTTGGCGGAGAGTGACAGGGAATACTGGGAGCATTATGAGTAATATATCATAGCTTTAGCTGGTGAATCCATCATAACAAATGACACATAAACAAAGGAGTAACATTTGCATTTGCTGGTGATACATT
Organism: Musca domestica; assembly: GCF_030504385.1. NCBI lineage: Eukaryota > Metazoa > Arthropoda > Insecta > Diptera > Muscidae > Musca > Musca domestica. The sequence goes on along the minus strand of NW_026712296.1, from coordinate 11,142,689 downwards.
TATGGCAGCAGATGATGACTATGATTCGGCGCAAGTAGTTTGGAGATTTTAAACATGTTTTGCATTAAATATAACGTTTTAATTCTCCATTCTAATTACTCTGGGAATGGAAATTGTATTTGGTTGTGTAAATAATTCTGTTAGTATGTGGTGATGTCAGATTTGTTCTGAAGTATTTAAAACGCATTATTATGTGCAATGTTTAAAGTTTAACCATATTCAACCCTATAAGCAAGTAGCTGAAAATACATATTATTTTGAAGGTCGATTAAAAAATATTGAAGTAAAAAAAAACAAGTTAAAAACGGTAAGTGTGGCCAGTCCGAATTTTAAATACCCGCCACCATTCGGAAGGAATTTGGAGATTTAAAAAAAATAAAAATGTTGAAAAAATACTGTTAAAATCATAAAAATGCCGAATATAGGGATATATTTTGGAGTCTGTACGAAGTCCTGGACATGCATAGGCAATTTTCTGTCACAGGCTGAAGTACTCGTTCAGAACTTTAACTTCGAAATTTGAAACAATTCCGGTGAATAATATCGCAAAAATCATCAAAATACTGAATATAGGGAGGTACCGTTATATGGGGGCTATACGAAGATCTGGACCTGTATACGTAATTTTCTGTTACAGGTTTTAGTACCCATTACGAACTGCAAATACGAAATATAAAACATAGACAGACGGACGGACATTGCTAAATCGACATAGAATTTTATGCTGATCAAGGATATACAGGGTGAGATAAAAAAAAACTGAAACAAAGTCAAACGCAATATTTTTTAATTTTTTTTAACTTTTATTGAATGGTAGCCAAAAATACCAGAAATAGCATAAAACTTTAGAATAAGTTTAGATTTGTTCGAATTGGTCACCTTTGGCACGAATTATGGCCTTCAAAGGGCCAATGAAACCGTCACACGCTGGGCGAATGTTGCTCTGCGATATTTTGGTCCATTCCCGCGATTGCTTGGTATTTTTAGTGCCAACCTTGCTTTCCAAAATACTCCAGATACAATAGTCCAATGGATTGGTATCCAGAGATTTTGGTGGCCATTGTGCGCTGAAAATAAAGCGAGAAACCTCATTTTGTAACCATTCTTGGGTGGCGCGTGCTGAGTGCGATGGAGTCCTGTTGGCAAGTCCAAGGTCTGCGGCCAAAATGTTTGTGTGCCCAAGGCTTTAATACACCCTCCAGAATATTTTCGTGATAATATTCGGCATTTATTCTGATGCCACGGTCTATTAATACGAGCGTGACCATCGGCTGTTATGGCGGCCCACATCGTCACCAGGGCCGGCGCTTGAGTTCTAGTGGCCAACCGAAGGTGCACATTTTAAGCTGACCTCTTTGGCAAGTAAACACGAACATTTTGTTTCTTTACAAACTGCTGGACAACGAATGTTTTCTCATCGGAGAAAACTAAGTTCGGCAGTTCACCACTTTCGCCAAGCCAACCGAAGCGAAGCAACTCTTTAGCCTTTTTGAGTCTATTTTCTTTCTGTTACGGTGTAAGTTCATGCACTTTCTGGAATTTCAATGTTTTTACTAAAAGAGTACTCGAAGAGTGAATCTGCTAATCTTACTCGTACATAAAAAAATTGTGTATACTCGTGTTTTTTTCCAGGTCCCAGAAATATTCGCGTGGATTCGAGTAGAAAATGAAGCTCGGAAGTCCCTCTTGGGTAAGAAGTAGAGCATACTCTATTTTTCCATATCAATCGAATAAGAGTGAGCATGGTTTGCTTGTTTTAGAGTGAAAGCAAAATTCTCTCTAAATTGAGCATAATCTACCCTTGTTGGTACTCTTTAAGTTTTTGTCGTATCGGCTTTGTATTTTCTCAATGCACATCCTGGTACTACTGCACGAACACAGCAAATTTTTCGTGCAATTTTTGTGGACTCTGTTAGCTTCGGCAGTGTGGTATGTAACTCAGCTTGCGATCAAGTTTCACTGCCGAGTAAAAACGAGTACATTTGTGCTCTGCATCTTTTTCAATTCGCAGAAGTCTTCCCGCTCCAATTCTAGGAAAAAGTGGAGCTCGAATTTTGTAGCTCTGCTTACGACACCCCAAGCTTTCAGAACAATGAAAGGTCATATTCTCCAGGACTGATATAGGATACTTAAAATGTATTTTCTCGTAAGATTGTTTTTCAATCAATTGTTAAATTTTAATGCAAGTCCACACATATGCATCAACATTTTTATAAAAATTATAAAACTGAAGATGTAAGGTTCTAATCCATCTCGTTAATTATAAATTTTATCTAATTTAGATGTAAATTTACCGAAATTAATAAAAAAAATCCTTACCCAAGCAGTTTCGGTCGGAAAGACTTAGCGATAATTCAGAAGTTATTGAATCTACCGGTCTTTCCCCCATAAACGCCAAACAAGTGTTTCACTTTCATTTTAAATTGGAACCAAATTACGGAAAACTGAAACCAAGTCGAATAAATGCAATTACTCAATGATAATAAACTTCAATTAACAATAATTTTACTCAAAGTGCTAAAGCTCCCGGGGCCATTTATGCTTCAATATAAATTTCATTATAAACGCTGTTCATCGTAACTGGCCGTGGGATTGGTAATAATTAACTTCTTGTTGGCCGGTATCTGACAAAAGGACACTGCTTTTTAATTTGCTGAACTCAAACTTAAAAGAGAAATACAAAAACAGGGGCGTTTCAATAGCCTGGCCTTGTTTTCATTTAGAGATCCTGGTGTGAGTGGTCACAAGTCACCAACAGGATGCAGTTGCACGCAGATAAGCCGGTTCATTAAAATGCAAAGCCAATAGCAAAGTTTAACACATTTTTTCGGGTACCTTTGTTGCATGCAACATTTATGGTCAGTAGCGGCAGTACTTTTTTTTCGCGTTGTTGTTGTCCTTCAGAAAGTTTTTGTTTTTCTTCGTTCTCGTTGGCATTCACATCATCAACGTCATGCAATATTTGTAGCATGAAGGCCAATAGTGTATGTTACAGTTTTAAAGTTTTCGCCCAGCATCACAAAAGTTTGTTTTTCTACTCTGTCTCACTCTCTCTCTCTCTCTCTCTGTTCTATTTCTTACAGATATGGACCACACTTCGAGGATGTGCAGCTGGTGGGAAAACCAACCAATATGACAGTACAGGCTGGCAGCAGTATACACTTAAATTGCAGAATATCCTTGCTCCAAGATAAGACTGTAAGTAAACCAACTGCCACACAGCTAAGATACAGAACTTTAAGCAAAGCCCAGAGACTTGTCTTGGCCGGAAAAAATTGGTTCCCATAAACAATATTCACTCCTTGGGAGTGAAATAAACCAAACTTTGGGCGGATTGTTTTTCTTAAGTGGCAATGGCAAACGGCAAACTTTGACTGCAACAGCGCAAGCCAGTGGCAGGAATTGTTATAAGAAATAGATTTCCCAACTCCTAGTGTCGTAAAACTGAAGTGCATGTTTTTGTCTTGTTTATAATTTCCATTTAATTCATCAGCAACAAAAAAGCAGAAACGTCCAATGCTGCTGGTCGTAAAAAGAACTTTGTCGTTGGGACTTAAAGGGCGAAACAGTGTTTACGTGACAAACACGAAATTAAATGCAAATCATTTCTATGATAAACAAACAAGTAAAAACAAGTAAAAAAGCAGCTAAGATCGACCGGGCCGAACTTTTAATACCCTCGACCATTTTGGAAGGAACTTAAAAATTAAAAAAAAAAAAACGTCAAAAATATCGCTTAAATGTAACCGTTACAAATGTAAAATACGAAATGTAAAACAATTCCGGTGAATACATATGGGCTATAAGAAGACGTCGACCTGCATTAGTAACCATTACGAACTTAAAATACGAAATTTGAAATCCTCAAAATATCGAATATCGGGAGGTATCGTTATATGGAGGCTATACGAAGACGTGGACCTACATGACCCATTTTCTGTCTTAAGCCGTAGTATCTATTACGAACTTCAAATATCAAATTTGAAACAATTCTGGTGAAAAATGTCCCTAAAATCATTAAAATATCGCATATCGGGAGGTACCGGCATGGCCAATTTATGAGCTAAACCTGCCTACTGGCTAAATTTTAGCCCTCTATCTCAATTCGTTCGAAAGATAGCGTGGTATGTTGACCCTTTGTGGGGGAGGTATCAGAAGGAGTAGGCCGATATCTGTCATCTTCACAGCAGATCTTGTGTTGATAGAAATATTGGGGTGTATCGAATTTAAAAGAAATCTGTTGCTCATTTCGTGTTTTACGAGCTTTATAGCTATTCGAAATTTTGATCCGTTGTGGGGGAGGTACCGGAAGGAGTGGACCAATATACTCCACCTTCACACGATACATTGTTTAAGTATAAATATTAGAATGTGTAAAAAAGTGCACGTTCAATTTGCATTTTATGATCGATCGGGGGTGTTTACTTGAATTAATGATCCTTTTACTTTCGATGAGGTAAATTATTTTCTTCGAAAATTTTGGCTTCTTGCGGGGGAGGTACCAATGGACCGATATTGATCCTCTCGGAACGCGAGACGGAACGGAACCTCTAGATCTATTCCAAATGTCCTGAAACGGATTCGGTACAAAGAGACCTAGAGCCTTAAATAGCCATGTGGCTGAAACCTTTATGACTAGTTTATGGATCATCTGATCTGGAACCAATATTTTCCAAAAACATATAATCTCTAAAAAAACATCGGAATTTGTCGAAGCAGATATTCCCACTACATCAAATTTCTGATTTGCTATTTTCGAAAGAACAGAAATTTCAAATTAATTTTTTTTTCTCTGCATATTGAACATTTTATTTTCATTTCATTCTTGAAATAATATCACATACTCCTACCAAAGTTTTATCTTGGTTTTTGGCAGAGAATACGAGGTCATGTAAATCCTGTGAAATTTTAGATTCTTCTACGTGATTTTTTATATCTCTAATATTTGGCTTTATTTGTCAATGAAATCAACATGAATCCGCCTTTCATGTCCATTTCACCAGTTAAATATTATTCGATGACCATTCAAAATTCTGGGCTTCAGCGCAGTCCTTGATGCTAACCTCATAAAAGAACCCATATCTATTGGTCCTTAGTTGAGAACTTTAGGGCGACTGCAAAATCTAGACAATTTTTAGGTTTTTGATCAATTATAAACTTAAATTCTTTGCGAACATCCTTTAAAACCATAGGCTTCTATTGTGATCCTAACCCAACCACCATGAAGATCGAACGATAATTGCGACCATAATATATATTATCTCCAACACATAGTGTTGTACGGTGAATAAAATCACAATGTACAATTCAATATTATAAGTAAAATTTAAAAAATATCATGCGATAAAAAATATGACTAAAAATCAAAACTATTTGTCCTCTTTTTAAGCGATTTTTCTAGAATTTATTATTTTCTGCCAAAAGCCCATTCTGAATTGATTAGAATTTTCAAAATTCGTATTAAGTTATAACCGGTCGGTAATTCAGATCCCTTTCTATGATATATGAGTATTTATTTATTTTTTTTTTTTTTTGCTATATAAGCGATATTTTTTTTATTAGCATCGATGTAAGGGTCAGAAATGACCTTTTCGCTGTTTAATGATGTTTTTATAGTTTTCTAAAAAAACCCCTTAACTTAAGCTAAATGTAAAATTCCGAGTCGATTGGTCTATGATTGGGACCTCTATAGGAACTGCAAAATCAGGAAATTTTTCTGTTTTGGGTCCATTTCATACCTACATATTTTGCAATCATCTGCAATAGGCTTCTATTCTGAACTCTATGCAAAATTTCGTGAGGATCGGGCCTTATTTGCGACCTTTAGCGAGATAGGAAGATTCATATATGATATCCTATGTGCATGACCAATATTTCGAGGCCCAATCAAACTTATGATACCCCGAACAGATGGCGTTGTAGGGTATACCAGGTAAAAACCTAGCTAATTTCGACCGAACTTTTAATAACCTACACAATTTTAAAAGAATTTGAAAGATTTCCAAAAAAAAAATTCGCCGAAAATGCCGCTCAAATGAAAACCGATATATGGGAGCTATACGAAAATGTTGACCTGCATAGACAATTTTTCATCATAAGGTGGTGGTACCCTTTGAGAACTACAACAATTCCGGTAAATAATGTGGCTAAAATCATCAAAATGCCGCGAGGCATCGTTATTTGGGGGATATACGTCATCGTGGAGCTATTTAGGCAATACTCTTCCAGGGGGGAAATGTTCTCAGAAGGAAAAATGTGGCTAAAGTCATCAAAATAGCGAATATCGGAGGTGTACCATTATATGGGTGTTATACGATATCGTGGACCGACAGAGCCTATCTTCGAACTTGACCTGCCTGCACACAAAAGACTGATCTGTGCCAAATGTTAGCTTCCTATCTTAATTCGTGATTACAACAGACGGACGGAGAGAGCTAAATCGTCTTAGAATTTTACGCTGATTTAATCTTCGCACTTTAATTCTTACAGAAGGTAGATTGACAGGCAGACATACCGGTAGGACGTAAAATCTCGTACTGATCAAGAATATATGTATAATATACGTATCTCATGTATTTATGTATGTATGCCATCTTTCTCGTCCCCCACGAAATCACAGTGCAACATTGTCGAAGCTTTATACTGCATATATTATGCAACAATGTTTAAGGAATCCTTGTTGCGTTGGTGTTGTTGCCATTCTGTTAAAACTTCCGTTTCCTGATAATATTGCGAATTTCCTTAACGACCACAATAAGCCTTTTATTTACTTCATTGCACTTTGACTTTGCTGCTGGTGCCGCTGCCGTTGCTGCTGGTTTAACAAGTGCTCGTTACAAGCTTGCCGCTCACTTGCGGGCACTAACGAATACGAATACGAAAACGTTTTCAACGTTGCAAACTTTGCACTTGTGTTTGCTTTAAGTGGCATCATCGTTAAAGACTTTTTACACACTTTGTTTTTGATGTTGTCCTCTTTCGTGTCATTCTCTCTAATTTCGACAGGTCTCGTGGGTGCGCCGCAATCCCGGAGGGGAAAATGCCTTGGATCTACTCACCGTTGGCCTGCACACATACACCGGCGACAAGCGCTACAAAATGGAATTTCAATACCCGAATAATTGGCGTTTAAAAATTTCCAATGTAAAAAAGGATGATGAGGCCACCTACGAATGCCAAATATCCACACATCCGCCACGAGTGATACAAATAAATCTGCATGTAAATGGTAAGTGTGATAGTATAGTGGGAGTGTTGCCATAAAATCTCCATCCGATAATAGTGGGATAATCCGGATACTGAACGTTGCATTGTTTTTTTTTTTGTGTTTATCCAATAGCGCCCAAAGTCATGATTGTCGATGAGTTTGGCGATCCCTTGCAGGAGAAATACTACGAGCAGGACTCAACGCTACAGCTATCTTGTGTTGTGCGCAACGTTGCTATGTCAACATCTGTTGTGTTTTGGAAACACAGTGAAGATGTCCTCAACTATGACGTTACCCGTGGCGGAATAAAGTAAGTTAGAATCTGTTATTCGAAAATGATTTGGTTTTTGAGAATGTTTTAGAGGGGAAGGGAATCAATGTTACTATTACAATGTAACAACTGTAACTTTAAATTTATTGTTGGAGTTGGAAAAACGAAGATATGGACCTGTGGTGCCCATTACGAACTCCAAATATCAAAATTTGAAACAACTCTGGGGGAAAATGTGACGGAAAGTGTTATTAAAATACCAAATATCTGAATGAACAGTTATACGGGGACCATACCAACACTGGACCGATATGAACAGTTGCAAGCATGTTTCCTACATACTTCGAACACGAATTGTAATTAACAGCAAATTAAATTATGTTATTAACACAACCAAAAGATCTTAAATACAATTGAAAAAATTGAAAAAAGGGCAATCAAAGATTTGTTTAACAAATTATTTAAAAACAAGTAAAAAAATATTAAGTTCTCCCGGGCCGAACTTTCAATATCATTCGCCATTAGGTAAATGATCTTTGAAATCTTTGTTGTTTGGGACTATAGAAAAAAGTGGACCTATGTGTACAATGATATATTGCAGATGTTAAACCCATTACAAACTGTGAATAAGCAATTGAAAAAAAAATTAAAAAAATTAGCTTAAATTGCCAAAATACCGAATATCGGGAGGTACCGATACATGATCGATATAGGAAAATGTGGACCCATATATACAATGCTCTTCCACCAAACTACAAGTACAAAATACCGCTAGTAAATTGGGCTTGAATCGTCAAAATACCGAATATCCGAATGTAAGGTGGACCTATACAGAAAAAGTTCTGCCACCAGAAGTAGAACCGGTTACAAAGTCTTAATACCAAATTTGGAACAATTCCGTTAAATATCACAAAAAACCGGATATCGGTATGGACGATACAAGCAAGCAGACAGGTAATGTTCTGCCACCGGAGGTAGAATTCGTTGCAAACTCTCAATACCAAAATTGGGGCAATTTTGTGAAAAAATGTGACTAAAACCATCAAAATACAGAATATCGGGAGGTACATCCATGTCAAACCTCTACAAACAGACGGATATCTTTAAGTCGACTTAGAATTTTATGCTGATCATGACAATATATACTTTATGAGGTCTATGACGAATATGTAGAGATGTTACTCATTTCAAAGGAGGAGGGTATAAAATAAGCATAATTTTTATATTTGTTCGACAAATTTCATACAGACATTTGGATTTTATGTCTAAAAATGACTGTCTGAGTATCAGACCGTGTATGGTAATCACTCGAATTTTCAGGGAGATCGATCGAGTTATATTTTCCAGGACAAAGACCCAATATTTGTCGTTTCCTGGCCAAAACTCCAAGATCGGAGTTCTTAATTTTTTTTATACAAAAAAAAAAAAAAAAAAAATTGAAGAAAAACATAAAATATTACAACAAAAAAAATTATGTTCATATGTTACAGAATTTCGACCAGTTACATCATTTCGACCGGAATATTCTCAACCACTGTGTAACGTAGATGACTGAAATTTTTCTATTTACCAATTTTTTGTTTTGTTTGTCTTATTGGATTGAAAATGGCATGTATCGGACCACATTTGGTATAGCCTGTACAACCAGATTTTAGGTATTTGGACCGTATTTCCAATATCTGTCATTTTTACACCAGAACTTGCGTTATTCAAAAGATTGACCCGTTGTGGGGGAGTTACTAGAAGGAGTGATCCATCTTTACAACTGATTTTGTATTGATAGAAATACTGTGATATTCCCAGATTGAAAAGAATGGGATGCTCATTTCGAGCTTTACGAGCTTCATGGCTCTTCAAAATTTTGACTCTTTGTAGGGTTCAGAAGGAGAGGATCGATATATCAAATCTTTACAACAGATCTTGTGTAGGTAGAAATATTGAAGACAATAATGTAAATTATTTTCATTGAAAATTATAAACTTTCGTGAAGTAAAATGATTTTGCCCATTTCCGAACTCGATCTACGTTTGACTATAATATTATAATGTACCAAGTTTTGACTAAATCGGATACTCCCTACGGGCGTTATCGTGCGCCCCAGCCGGATAAAAAGACAGACGGACGGACGGATATCTCTAGATCGACTCCAAATGTCCTGACACGAATTTGGTACAGGGTCTAAAACCGTTATTTCGATGAGGCACGTTTTGGCCGTATCCAATTATATATACCCTTATAACAATATGGCTGAGGGTAAAAAAACGAGTAAGCGGGCGGGCCGACCACTTGATACCCTACAACACTAAAATTTGCCGCAAAGTTTCCAAACACTTTTGACTAGAATGAAATATCCCCTCGTTTGGGCTTGGAAATGGAATTATCAAAACTTCTACAAAGGAAGTTCTTTATAAGAACTTTATCCACTGGATGAGTTTTATCGATAGAGGTCCGCGAAATCGTATGTCCCCGAAATTTTGCATTTTGATCATTTTTCCCACGTTTTTCAATGGAATTGTCAGAAATTCCACACAAGGAGTTCTTTTTGAGTACTTTACTCTCTGAAAGAGATTTGTCGACGATATCGTATAGCCCCCATACAGCGGAAACCCCGATATTCGGTATTTTCATGATTTAAGGGACATTATTCACCGGAATTGTTTCCAATTTCGTATTTGAAGTTCGTAATGGATACTACAGCCTGTGACAGAAAATTGTCCGTGCAGGTCCACGACTTCGTATAGTCCCCATATAACGGTACCCGCGATATACGGTATTTTAGTGATTTTAGCGACATTATTTACCGGAATCATTTCAAATTTTGTATTTGAAGTTCGTAATGGATACTACAGGTTATGCCAGAAAATTGTCTGGGCAGGCTTATGACAAAAGTTACGTATGCAGTTCCACGTCGTCGTATAGACCCTAATATACGGCTACATTCGGTATTTGTACCCTACACCACAAGATGGTCAGGGTATTATGTCTTTGTGCATTTGTTAGTTACAGGCAAAAGGAAACGAGATAGACCTATAGTTCCTTTTGATGATCTGCATAGAATCACATTCTGAGTCGATTTATGCATGTCCGTCCGCCCGTCCGTCTGTCCATGCATTATTGTGAACAAAGTACAGTTCGCATTTATTACCCGATGCAGATGAAATTTTGCACAAATCGTTTGTCTGACCCAAGGACGAACCCTATTAGAATTGGAGAGAATATGTAAAAATTTAGATATAGCTCCCATATATATCTTCGTCCGATTTGCTTTTTATTGTGCACCAATATCAGTCCGAATAGTATGGAATTTTGCACATACGATCAGATTGGACCTGAAAATAAGTATGCCAAATTTGATCGAAATCGGTGCAGATATAGCTATAGCTCCCATATATATTGCTCATCCGATTTGTTATTTTAGTCTTCCGCAGCAGTAATATAATAAATAATAAATAGATTAAATACAGCTCAGAAATACCTTTGTAAAATTTTATAGAGATCGGTTCGGATTTCGATATATCTCCCATATATAACTTCGTCCGATTTACTTATTATTGTGCACCAAACGTCTAATAATTTGCCACTTACTATCGAATTGAATCTAGAAGCTAGTATGTCAAATTTGGTGAAGATCGGTTCAGATATAGTTCATAGTTCATCCGATTTTTTATATTTGTTACAAACAGCCGTAATATGCACTCCGCAACAACGATATTCAGGGAAATATATGAAATATAGCTCCCATATATATCAAATGGGCAATACTAGTGTGAATTTAAAATGTACAATTGCTTCGGCATATTTAGTCCTTTGAACTTTGAATTATAATTATAATCATAGCGTGTATGATTGAATTCTCCCATAAAATCTTTTAATTGTTATGTGGAGATCTACTAAATTAGCAAAGTGTTGTGCGGTATCATAAAGTCGGGCGTCTTTACTGGTTTTAGGATTTTAACAGAATTTTTAACCGATTTTTATTATAATTGCCAAATTTGTCCTAGTTCGTGTGGCGAAACATTGTATGTATAAGTCCACGTTTCGGTATGGCCCCCATATAACGGTACCTCCTGGTACCGTTGGCCACATTTTCCCGAGAACATGTCTAAAAATTGGTATTTTTGTGTCAAATGTTTCCTTTACCCTCATGTGGAGTGTATTAAAAGTTCGGCCCGGCCGAACTTAATATTTTTTTTATTTGTTTTACTCCATTTCTATTTGCATTTTGTAATACAATACTTGCCTGTTTATTACATAACTTCTAAAAATCTATTGCATTTTCCTTTATGTTATTTAAATAAAAATTATTAGTTCATATATTGTATTCCTAATAATAACAATAATATTATTTGAATTGAATATATACTTTTTTCCATAGATTATAGCAAAATTTCCCGAAAAAAACTTGGTGTTTAATTTCATTTTGTTAAACTTCATTTGTTTGCAGTGTAAAAACAGAATTGATGGATGATGGCGCCAACTCCACGCTATTTATTGCCAAAATCAATAAAGCCGATTCCGGCAACTATACGTGCTCAATTAGTGAATATCAGAACTATACCATAGTTGTACACATACTGAATGGTAAGTTTGATTGTTGGTTGGAGTGTCGACACATCAATGCGCTCAATATATTCATTACATACATACATACATATCACACCAAGTCATTTAATTACACAATTTGTACGCAATGAAAGTATAAACAATTTTATTAATTAATTTATAGTATAAACAATTTTATTGTATTAAATAGTGCAATTAATGAGTTGATTTTAAGATAAACTAAATATTTCGAGATGATTTATTACATTTATGTCCAGCGCTGGAACATTTTCATAATAATGTTTATATTCATTATACCCTCAGTCATATGGCTAGAGAGGGTTTACATCATTTGATACGGACAAATCTTGCTTCATCGAAATAACGGTTTTAGACCCTAGGTCTTTTCAGGGCATTTGAAGTCGATATAGCGATGCCCGTACATCGGGTCTGTCTGTCTGGTGCCCTCGGTAACTCTCTAGGGGAGTATTCGACTTACTCCAAACTTGGCACATCATAATCTTATTTTCAAACTTATATCGAATTCGGATATGGGTAATATTGGTCTACTCCTTCTGGTATCACCCTCACAGAAGGTCGAAATTAAAAAAAAATATTTTACTGCACAGAAAGAGAAAGGATAGTCCGAGTTTGCTTCAACTTTAAAAATCCTAATATTTACAGCAGAATTAATCAATTGCGAAAATGGAAAATATCTGTCTACTCCATCAAGTACCTCGCCCACAAAGGATCAACATTTTGATCACCCATAAAGCTCATAAAACTTGAATTTTACATCAGATTCCACTCAGACTTGGCACATCTCAATATTTCTATTAACACAAGATCTGTTATAAAGATGATACAGATCAGGCCATTACTTCTGGTACCTCCCCCACAAAAAGTCAATATTTTGAATAACCGAAACGATTATAAAATCCGAAATAAAAAAATTACATCCGATTCCATTCCAAACTGGTACATCTCAATATTTCCATCAACATAAGTTCTGTTATAAAGATGGAAGAAATCGGACCATTTCTTCTGGTACCTTCTTCTCATAGGGTTCAAGATTTTTAAAATCCAAACGCTCAAAGAAAGCGAAATAAGCATCCAAATCTCTTCAAATTTGATACATTCATGCGGTATTTTCCGAATACTTCAGACACAATAGTCCAACGGATTGGTATCCGGAGATTTTGCGCTGGAAATAAAGCAAGGAACCTTTGTAACCATTCTTAGGTGGTGCGAGGTGAGTGCGATGGTGCTGAGTCCTGTTGGAATGTCCAAGGTCTGCGGCCAAAATGTTTGCGTGCCCAAGGCTTCAATACACCCTACAGAATATTTTCGCGATAATATTCGGCATTTATTCTTATGCTACGGTCAATTAATATGAGATTAGAGCGACCATCGACTGTTATGGCGGCCCACACCATCACCATGGACGGCGCTTGAGTTCTGGTGGTCAACCGAATGTGAACATTTTCAGCTGACCTCCTTGGCAAGTAAACACGATCATTTTGTTTTTGTTTACAAACTGGTGGACAACGAGAGAGAAAACCAAATTCGGCTGTTTACAACTTTCGGCCAAGCGAAGCAACTCTTTAGCCCTTTTGATTCTCTTTTCTTTTTTTTTTTGCGGTGTAAGTTCATGCAGTTTTTGGAATTTCAATGACTTTATCCCCAGCTCATTTTTCAATATTTCCCGAATGGAATATTGCGATATGTTCAGCTCACGAGCCATTTTCCGGCCACTGCGACGCGAGTTTCGATCAAGTAGCTTCTTTACTTTTTGAACAATTCCTGCTGATGTTGCTGTTTTCTTCCGTCCACTTCTTTATTGCAAAAAAAGGACTTCGTTTTGCCAAATCTAGCAGGGAATTACCCATATATTAACAAAAACATTGCTTGCCGAATTTTACAACAAACTTTTTTGCACAAGTTTGACTTGCAACATGTTGTAGCCATTAATTTACTTATCATTGGAATTTCATTTCATTCCCATTCATGTTAAACCGTAATGAAGGCATCCGTACCTTAATTATAACTTGCCACTTAATTAAGCGCTGTTACAACTTTTGTCACATTTACTTAAGTACACTTGTAATTTGATGTAATGTTTTAGTGTTCCATTCTTGTTATTTCTTATTTTAATTCTCCTTCTTTCTCTCGTTTTTTTCTCTCTCTCTCTATTCCTGAACAGGTGAAAGTTTTGCCGAGTTACATCATGGCAATGCCATCTGTTGGCAGTGCCCTACGCGGCAGACGTGGGCAATTAATTTAATTGTTCTTGCATCAATTCTCCTGCTATTACCGGCCTACTTAACTAGATAAAATTCATTGGAAGTCAGCAATGGGCAATGTGGCTATCGTTACCAACCAACCGCCTCCCTCATTATCACCACAAACATGGCCCCCCTCAACTGTGGCCGTGTTACCCAGAGCGACCCACTCACCGGTGAACTCATTGATGTGAGAAGGACCTTAAAGCAAAATGGAACTTTTTTAATTTGGTAAATACTTGAGCACCATCCGAAGTGAAAATGAAAATGATGTGAAAAGATAAGAAAATGAAAAAAAAAAAAAAAATGAAAATGTTGTGTTCAATTAATTTAGTTTTTTTTTCGTTTTTGTTTCTTAAGGATTCCGTTGAATGAACATCCATTATTGTTCATTTTGATTTGTAACAGACATTTTTTATACATACCTATGTCCTTTTGAAAATTCCAATTAAGGTAAACGAAAGAAAAACATCTACTTAACATGAAACGCATTTCCAGAGATATTTTCAGTTATTATAAATAACTAAAATATTGCTCTATTGAATTCTTAAATAAAAAGAGAACGAAAATTTAAACAGAAATAACAAAATAATGAATGAAAAGAAATTGTCTTTAAGCGATAACATGGAATATTTAAAAACACAATTTGTTGTTAAATTAACTACAACTGTATAATTTTTATATACAAGACTCACACATAAACACACATACGTTCATATATGAATCTAGACATAATTATGACATTATCATTGAAATTCGAATTTAAGAAATCTTGGAAAATTATTATTTTTTTTAAATTTTTAGATAAATATTTTTTTTTTTTGATTTCTGATTTCCATATTGAAGAGTGGCCATCGACTATATCATTATATTAGAGAATAATTTCGACAAGACATTTCAATTTTTTTTTTTTTTAATTTTTAAATAAATATTTTTTTTTATTTTTGATTTCCATATTGAAGAGTGGCCATCGACTTTATCAATATATTAGAGAATAATTTCGACAAGACATTTCAAATAGCTTCGAAGAAATCCCCGACGCCTAGCGAAAATATGGTAATATAGCGGATTGCAAAATAAAACAATGTAAACCAGTAAAAAAATCTTAACGTTGAGCGGGGCCGACTTTATAATACCCTACACCACTTCAAATTCAAATATCAAAAATCGGACAATATATATGAGAGCTATAGCTATATCTAAACCGATCTTCACCAAATTTGACATACTAGCTTCTAGACTAAATTCGGTCGCAAGTGCCAAATTTCATCCCATTTGGGCAAATATTAGACGTTTGGTGCACAACAAAAAGTAAATCGGACGAACTTATATATGGGAGATATATGCAAATCTGAACCGATCTCCATAAAATTTAGCAAATGTATTTCTGAGCTGTATTTGATATATTTCCCCAAATATTGTTGTTACAGAGTGCATATTACGGCTGCGGAGGACTAAAATAACAAATCGGATGAACAATATATATGGAAGCTGCAGCTATATCTGAACCGATTTCGATCAAAATTTGGCATACTTATTTTCAGGCCTAATTTGGTTGTATGTGCAAAATTCCGTACTATTTGGGCTGATATTCCACGTTTGGTGCACAATAATAGGCATATCGGACGAAAATATATATGGGAGCTATATCTAAATTTTTACCGATTATCTCCAATTTCAATAGGGTTCGTCTTTGGGCCAAACAAATGATTTGTGCAAAATTTCATCTGGATCGGGTAATAAATGCCAACTGTACTTTGTTCACAAAAATACATGGACAGACGGACTGTCCGACGGACGGACATGCTTAAATCGACTCAGAATGTGATTCTATGCAGATCATAAAAAGGAACTATGGGTCTATCTCGTTTCCTTTTGCCTGTTACCAACAAATGAACAAAGAAATAATACCCTGACCATCTTGTGGTGTAGGGTATAAAAAGGTATTTATGCGTCATATATACCAAAATGTGGGTCTGACCTCAGTGGGTCTGACTAAAGTTTGATGCAAATGATGAATGCAATTTCGCTCTATATGTGATCCATGATTGTAATAGCGTTTATGGGTTGTGCGAAGGTACGAGTAAAGTAGAAGTGGACGCATATTGGCCATCTTCAAATTTCATCTATACTTGGTACCTACTTCGTACTTGGTGTGGTCACCAACACACCACAGCATTTGACCCAGAGAGACAAAGGGTATACCCCATTATTTCTATGAATAATATTTTGATCTTGCCAAATGATATTTTACAAAAATACCTAAAAGAGGCGTACTTATGTCCGCAAAAAAAAGCATTGTTGGTGTGAAATTAGAAGAAAGTCGGGGACAGAGCCGAGAATACGGCTGGGTTTTTCGAAATTCGTACTAAAGTGAAACTATACTTAAAATAGAATAATTTGTATTGGATAAACGAAATGAGCTAGATTTCTGAAATTTAGAAAGAGAGACCCTGATGGTGTGCAGGATAGATGATCCAAAGGGTTTTTGGAAATTCGAAATTTAAAGTAAAAAAGTTATAAAATGGTACTAAACTTCTAAACTTCAAATTGTTTTATATAAGAATCGAGGTTGGAAAGTAAGTTTGCTATATGAAGATAGATTTGAAAATGTGTACTAAGTGTTCGAACTGTAATAAATGGTACTACATTTGGAACACTCGTTCCCCAAATTTTGCTTGATAAAAACATAACGATATGCAATGTTTGGGCCAAAACTTGGACTTCATTCATTGCCTATACACAAATCAATTACTTCAAATTTGGTGAAAATCGGTTCAAATAAAGCTAAAGCTTCCATATATACGTTTCATCCGATTTGGCATTTAAGTCACTCACAATGGTAATATGCACTATAAAACAATTGTATTTGATACTCAGAAAAGCCTTAGTCAAAATTTATCAAGATCGATCCTTAATTTAATTTTTTTTAAAATAATTTTCAAGGTCTTCATCGTCAAAATGGTACTTTTTCTAATAATATTTTTTAAAGAACTAGCTGCCGAGTACCACAGCTTAAAAAATATCCAAAGCTTCTTGACTGAAATCGTAAATCACAAAAAATGTATTTTAAGGACTTTCAAGCTCTATAAAAGTCGAGATTACAAACAAAAAATATTATTATCATTATTAAAGACAACTTCGTAAGAAATTATAAATATATTAAGATTATACTTAAAATGTCCTAAAATATATAAGGAACTAGTTCATCGAAATAGATTGGCATAACTCTGTCGTGGCCTCCGGTCGTTTGAATGAAAACTCTGCGTATGAGTGATATGAAATATGTGAAATATACGAAATCACTCATACGTTGTACTGAACTCTGAACTAAATTGAGCAAATTCTAGTTGGGGATTTGTTTAATATTACAATTCGTCATATTTCAAAGGTATAGGGTTTCCTTGTGGTGGATTAGAATGATACATGCATATATACACATATATACATATGTATCGTCCGCGGCAGTTTTGTGTTAAAAAGTATAATTATAAAAACCACACCCATATTTTTTTTTATATAATGGCATCACTCAAAATTCTCATTATGGGGCGTATGAGCCTTTTTATGATGGTAGTAAAAATACTTAATGCTACATTTCCCTTTCAAGGTTGTTATTTTTTTAATATAGTAGATACTATAAGCTTTGAAGAACTTCATTTTGATAATGTTTAATGTTCACATTTCCAAGATTTTCTTTACTCGAAAGCCAACATCACAACACATTTACCACCACAACATACAAAAATACATTTAGATATGAAACATATTTTGAATGAAAACGAAAACAAACCCATAGTAATCTAGGAAAAATCTAAATTGAAAAAAAAAAATAAAAGAATTAACAAACGAAACTTTTAGACTTTAAGTCGTTCCAAATTGCAATTTGTGAAATTGTGTTATAATATTGTAGTAGTATTTTTTATTATACCATATATCATACAGCCATACATCATTGTTATATTCATATAAAATAGCAAAATTCAAAGAAGAAGAAAAAGGAGACACACACACAAACACTCACATACTCGTATTTATATTTAAAGAAATTTAGAAAATAAAATTAAAACTATTGTTTTGTCCTTGCTGTTTTTTTTTTTTTTTTTCTTAAATTCCTAAGAGTTAACTTAACAAAATAAAAACCACAGTTGCTTGGAAATGAAAACACGGGTTGGCTATTGACATTTTAACGATTTGCATTTCAAAAGAAATCCTTAATTCGAAGAATATTTCAATTACATACAACACTTGATGTATTATCCTGAAGAATATAGTATCTCTATTTCAGGAAAAAAAAAGTATTAAAAACTTATTTGCCTTACAAGAGTAAAGGGCGTGAATTTGTGTAACTCATTTCATAAGAGTTATGTTCCACAGAAGCTGTCATTGTTTTTTTTTTATACCAAACACCACATATTGGTGAGGGTATTGTGTCTTTATGCATTTATTTATATATATACCCTCAAATTTGGTGGAAATCGGTTTGGATATAGCTATAGTTCCTACATATATGTTTCATCCGAATTGGTTATTAAAGTCCCGCACATGCGCATTCCACAACAATGATATTTGATACCGGGCCTCAGATACTACTCGAAAATACCTCTGCCAAATTTTATCGAGCTCGGTTCAGATTCTTATATAGCTTCGATATACATTTTCATCCGATTTCACGGTTTTGACATGAACTCACTTCGAACTTGAAAAATGGCTCAATTGCAATATTGCGGAGAAGGAGATAAAGAAATAGAGAAATAGAGACAACGAAACTACTGCAGGTTGGGATGGCCGTTTGAATTTTAGTGAAATAATTTCAGATTGAATTCGAAGACTGAGAAAACTATTTCATTGTTGTCGATCCAAAATTTTGCTGGGCGCAGAACCGTCACGAAGTTACATTTTAAGGTAACATCTCACTAGTTCGATAAATAAAGGACTCTTTATTAAATACACGACGAAAATAACTTTATTTACCAATAAATGATGTTCGTCTCTGACAAAAATCCCGCAGGTTGTGATTTCGATACTCAGCGTTACGGTGAAAATCAGTTAAGATCCGATTTGGTGTTGAAGTCTTTCTCCTTCGAAGTATGCGCTTCACAAAAATGACATTTTGAGTCGATCTAAGGGTGTCCGCCTGTTTCTGCCGTTTTCCATATAGAACCATCCGATATTATTTGTATCAGTGCTATCTCAGGTGCAAAAATGGACATATGGACCCACTCCCCCATGTACATCCCACACAAAGCGTAAACATTTAGAATAATTATAACTCTTATAAAATACGAAATAAGGCATATAAACACAAGATGTTGCGAGGAAATGGGATATATGTTTATCCGGGTATTTCACCCGCAAAGAGTCAATATTTTTAATAATCGTCTTATAAATGTGAAGTAAGAATACCATGGTCTTCAAATTTCAGTCATCTCAATTCTTTTACCCACAAAAGATCTGGCATCTGGGACCTCCACCACAAAGCGTCGAAATTTTGAATAATTATAATTCCTATAAAATGAGAAATAAACGATGGAATGTCTTCAGGTTTCATTCCGTTTGTAACTCATCGAAATAATAATTTTAGACCCAACTAGTCATATATATTCTTGATCAACGTAAAATTCTAAGGTTATTTAACCTTGACCGTTCGTCCGTCTGTTGTAAACACGTTAGAGTCACAACGAATTAAGATAGGAAGCTAACATCTTGCACATATCAGTTTTTTGTTTGTAGACAGGTCAAGTTCGAAGATGGGCTCTATCGGTCCACAATATCGTATACTTCCGTATTACGCTACCCCCCCCCCCCCCCCCCCCCAATATTCGCTATTTAGATGATTTTAGCGACATTTTTCACCGGAATTGTTTTAAATTTCGTATTTGTAGCTCGTAATTGGTACTACATTCCCTCCTAAAACGGGTTTCCTTTGAATGTTATTTTTCGACCAATTTTTTAAGTTCCTTTAAAATTGTAGAAGGTGATGTTTTATTGATGTTTTACTTGTTAAACTTCGCACAACATTCCTTGTCGTACCTTCCCCAAAAAAGGTTTAAATTTTGATTATCATTTAAAATAAGAAATATATGTATCAGTATTAGATGAAGTGGAATACTTCGGTCCGCTATACATGGTACCTCACACATATTTCAACATTTTCCAAAAATTATCACATATCTCATAATCTTATACGTTGCAACATTAATATCAGACTCATTGGCCTACTCCTTCGGAGACTCCCCTATAAAGAGTCAACAGTTTGAATAATCATAACGCAAGACTGGGGCTATACATATATCGGCAAAACCGCCTGATACTATTTAACTTGTTATGATGCCTTTTTATGGACTCGAGCCCGTTTTTCAACTCACGAATGTTTTCTAGGAACTGAGCAACGATTAGCTGTATTATTATCGCAGATTACGTTCAATTATCGTTTGTTGTTTCGCGGATTCTCTTGATATATGTTGCATTATTTACTGCGATTCATTACGTCAAAAAATGTTTATATTTTGTTTTGACTAATATTCTTTTGGCCTAATTATACAAAAAACAGCAAGGAACAGAATAATAAATACATAAATAAAAAAAAACCAAAAAATAACCTACATAAATGACAAAGAAATAATTTATGTTAGTGTGTAAGCATAGTCAAGTAATTAGAGATATAAGTTAACCCAAAATTGTAAATGGAATTTATAGAAAAAGGGAAAAAAATCAATGAGGGCCCATAGGTTGGTTCAATTTTAGGATGATTATAATTAAACAAAGCATTTGAGTGGTATAGCCTATGCCAATGTTGAACCCTTGAAGATTATTGCTTAATACATTTGTAAAAAAAAGTTTGCATTCTAAACGAACCTAGAAGCTTGAGGCATTTTACATTAAATTAAATAAAATATGAACTGTTCTGTCAGTGGCACTGTGTCACTAAAGCGATCCGAAGGTAAAAATGCTTTTGGGAATAAAAAAAGAGTATACCTACAGTGTCATTCTTTATGGACATGTACGCTTAAGACCCTTTAAAACAGCGACATAGGGAGACATGGATTAGGGCCTTGAACATTTTGATTAAATATTACTTAGAATCCGTACATTTGAGGTACACAGTGTCTCTGGCATTATTACCGACAAAGTTTTTACAAAGGTTATTTTTCGAAAAATTTAACCCCAAAGCAGGTTATCAAAAGGGCATTTTTGGCCTTTTATACCCTCCTCATATATAGTATGGAGGATGTATTAAGTTTGTCATTCCGTTTTCAACTCATCGAAATAATCGTTTACGACCCAACAAAGTATTTATATTTTTGATCAACGTAAAATACCAGGTCAATCTGTTATAATTACCCTAGAGTCCAAACGGCATGTAATAGGAAGCTAAAATATTGCATAGAGTTTTCTTTTATCCGCAGTCAGGTCAATTTCGAAGGTGAGTTACATCCGTCAAGGTTTTCGTATAGCCCGCAATATTTGTGGCTGACCATATTCGGCATTTGAGGATTTTAACCACATTTTCTAAAGTAATAGTTTCGGTATTTAGCGTTTATATTGGAATTTATCTCATGTGGCAGAACTTTATCTTTATAGATCCACCTTTTCGTACGGTCCCATATACATAACTGTACCTCCCCGTATTCGGAATTTCGATGATTTTTCCCACATTTTCAAACGGAATAATTTAAAATTAGTTTGTATTAGGATCTACCTCCTGTAGCATAATAGTGCCCATATAGGTCCACGTTTTGCTATAATCTTCAAATAAAGTTATTCCTGAATTCCAAAATATTCAATATTTTGACGATTTAATATAATTGTGCCTTTCCATATTCGGTATTTTAATGAACTCAGGCTCGGCTTCTAGCGATAAAGCTATAAATTTGATATTAAGAATTCATATTGGATTATATTTCCTGTAGCAGAACACTGCCTATATGGGTCCACGTTTTCCTATAGTCTCAATATATATAGGTATTTCCCGATATTCGGTATTTTGACAATGTAAGTCACATTTCGGAATAAAGTAAAAACTTAGTTTATTTGTTCTCTGCAAATTTGTGACTTTTTCGAATTCGCTGTATATTATCCTAAAATTACATTGTGCAGCAATCAATCTGGGGGAAATTCCAAATGGATTTCATAGTATTCAGTTTGTAGACTAAAACCCTAAAAGAGTTGTTGGATTCTCAGGCTAAACTCTTTGAGGGCCTCTATAAAGCCTTAACCATAAAAGAATGGATCCCAAACATTTTGAGCCATATTTTAGAAGATATATAATCTAGATTTGGATTAATTCAAGAATCTTTGTTTTAAAAATGAGTCATGCCGTTCCATTTTTTTGTACAGGCCCGATATAATGGCGAACCTCTGGTTCAAGATTATTTTACGTTTTTATTCAAAATGTTCATCTAATTTCGCCAATTTTAGTTATTTTTAGTTCTTAGTAAAGAGGAACATCCCTTGGAAAATATTTTCAATATAGGTTCGGGCATAGTTCTCATATGTACTTATGTATATGACCTTTGAATTACGTTGTTTTAAGAGTCTTGGCCACATTTTGCTTTTGATTAGTCTGTAACAACTTATCTTAGGTTTTCAGGAAGTAGAATACCTCTTTGTAAAAAAATTCACAATTTAGACCCAAGTTTCGGAGTTGCGACCGTTTATAGGTACGTCCTGATTTAACCAATTTCGAGGCTTTTGCCCATATTTTCCAATCGATCTGTCTAAAAGATGTATTTCGATTTCTTCAGGGTTAGAAACCATTCCCACAAAGGGTATAAAAAGTATATATTTCGGTATAGCCCCCAAATAACCAAATGTGGAAATGTGTCCAAAAGTTTTTGCAAGCAATACTTGAAGTAAATTTTTAAAAATGTTAAATTTGTTATACCCTTCACCATACATGGAGGGTATATTAAGTTCATCATTCCGTTGATAACTCATCGAAATAATAATTTTAGATCTATATATATATATATTCTTGATCAGCGTAAAATTCTAAGACGTCCGTCCGTCAGTTGTAATCACGCTAGAGTCAAAACGAATTAAGATAGAAGTTAAAATTTTGCACAGATCAGTCCTCTGTCTGCAGGCAGGCCAATCCCACGATAACGTATAGCCCCCATATAACGATAACTCCCGATATTCGGTATTTTGATGATTTCAGAAACATTATATGCCGGTAAATTGTCTGTGTAGGTTCACGTCTTCATATAGCCCACATAAGCGGCACCACCCTGTATTCTGTATTTCAATGATATTAGCGACAGTATTCATCGGAATTCTTTCAAAGTTCGTATTTAGAGTTCGTAATGGGTACTACAGCCGATTGCCAAAAATTACTAATGCAACACTACGTCTTCGTATAACCCCCATATAACGGTTTTCTTTTGAGCGGTATTTTACGGCGGATTTTATACCCTCCAACATACTATGGAGGGTATATTAACTTTGTCATTCTGTTTGTAACTCCTCGATATACTCATGTCAGACCCAACAAAGTATATATATTCTTCATCAGCTTAAAATTTCAAGTCGATTTAGCGATGTCCGTCTGTCTGTTATAATCACGCTATCTTTCGAATGAATTGAGATAGATGGCTAAAATTTTGCACACATGTTTATTTTTCCAGTAAGCAGGTTAAGTTCGTAAACGGGCCATGTAGGTTCACATTTTCATATAGTTCCATAGAACGGTACCTCCCGATATTCGGTATTTTGATAATTTTAGCGATATTATTCACCGGAATTGTTTCAAATTTGGTATTTGAAGTTCGAAATGGATACTACAGCCTATGACAGAAAATTGTCTGTGCAGGTCTACGTCTTCGTATGGCCGTCATATAACGGTACCTCCCGATATTCGGTATTTTGATAAGTTTAACGACATTATTCACCGGAATTGTTTCAAATTTGGCATTTGAAATTCGAAATGGATACTACAGCTTATGACAGAAAATTGTCTGTGCAGGCCCACGATTTCGTATAGACCCCATATAACGGTACATCTCTACATTCGGTATTTTGATGATTATAGCGTCATTATTCACCAGAATTGTTTTAAATTACGTATTTAGAGTTTGTAATGGGAACTACAGTCAGTGACAGAAAATTGTATATACAGGTCCAGGTCTTCGTATAGGTCCCATACATCAGTACCCCCCTATATTCGGTATTTTGACGATTTTAGGTACAATACCCACCGAAATTGTTTGAGATTTATTTGCAGTTCGTATTGGATGCTACGGCCTGTGACAGAAAATTGTTTATGCTGGTTCAGGTCTTCGCACAGCTCCGATATAACTGTACCTCCCTATATACCATATTTTGATTATTTTAGCTTCACCGTTTATTTCAAGTTTCGAATTTAAATATGGTAATGGCTTGTGACAAAGAATGCCTGTGTAGGTCCACGTCGTATAGAAGACCCCAATATAACGGCTATGTTCGGTATTTTTAAAATTTTAACAGAATTTTTTTAAAGATTTTATTTTTTGAAAATTTCCAAATTTGTTCCAAATGGTGGAGGGTATTCAAAATTCGGCCCGGTCGAACTTACTGTTTTTTAACTTGTTTTTCTTACGTTCAGAAGCAAAACTTTCAATTTTAACTTTTCCTGATTAAAAGTCTTTCGTTTACATAAATTGCCTTTAATTAAACAAAGATATTTAGTTTTTGCTCCCAGATTAATCAACATTAAGCTCAGTGCACGCTCTGCAGTTTCGCAACGGCATCGGAAGTATTCTCAACAAAGTAAGCTTCATAAACAATGTATTATAAAAAAAAGACAATTTATGTTAAGGTTCTACCAAAACTATGTCCGTTGCGGAGCATGTTGTATGAACACGAGTGTGTGCCATCAAAACAATTTTTTTTAATATATTCATGGTAATGACAAAATTGGAAAAAATTCGTACTCATTAATAATTTTTTAGTTATTAATACTAAAAAAAAGTAAATTGCAAAAAAGTCGCGGGTTCAATAGCACATGGCCAGCTTAAATGTCATAAAAATACCCTATTGAACGTGTCCAAGGTCGAAAATTGTTGTAACGTTATAAAATATTTTAATTTAATTTGTATTATTTTTGTTTTGTTTTCTTGTGATAATATCACTGTTAGATAAGATAAACAAAAAAAAAACGAAGGAAAACACAAAATTGTACACAATGTGTAATAAAAGAAAATTTAAAATTAAAACCAAATAAATACGAAAATAAACAACAAACAAAAATTATATGTTTGTTTTTAATTAAGATTATTTTTTTTAAACGGAAAAGTAAGTATGCATCAAAATACATTTAGATTCAATCAAAGTGATTGGTAACCACATATTATTTTAGTAAACATTTTGTTGGATTGCAAATATAAAAGGCCTTGCTCATTTTGCCACCTATTCAGCAATTATTAATTTTTAATTTATTTTAAAGTGGATTCAAAAAAAAAAAAAAAAAGTAAGCAAAGGCTACAGTCGAGCGGGGCCGACCGTTGAATACCCTACAACACTATAATAAATGATACAGTTTATATAGGCCAGATACTCGAAAGAATTCCACAAGATATTGTGACAAATAATAAAAGAAAACCATCAGGTTTCGTTCTCTAATTTTCGAATAATAGAAACTTCAACTAATTTGATCATTTCCAATTTATAGGTAGATGTTGCACGTAAATGGTCTTCCTAGATCTGGAACCAATATTTCCCAAAGACCTATAATCTCTCAGAAGTGGCAAAAGATTAACATTTATTATTGGTTTTTGACTAAAACGCATCTATATGAGATACAGACATTTGACTATATTCTTCAACGAAATCAGCCTTAACGAAATAGTCAGAAGTGCGTCTTTCCTGCATTTGTGAATTCTCCAAAAAGTCGCTGGAATGGACATTTTCGTATTTTGTCTACAAAAGTTGGCAAACTATTTCACACATTGAATATTTTTGGATGGCCATCCGAAACTGCTTGGCTTTTGCAATGTGCGGTAACCCCTATTCAAATGCGCGTGAGGATCGGGCGATAATTACGACCTGCTGACAATTTTGCAGTTTTTTTTTTTTTTTTTTTTTGGTCCATTTCAACCCCTAAATATATGGCGATCATCTCCAAAAAGTGTAGGCTTCTATTCTGACCCTCATCTTATCCCCATGCAAAATTTCATAAGGATCGGGCCATAGATGCGATCTGTATATGATATCCTGATATCCTAACTACTTAGTTTTGTTAGCTGTAGAAATATTACCAAATGTTTAAATCAAAATGAAAATATGCCAAAAATATGACAAAATTGAAAAAATATGAGAAAATATTACAAAATCAATATTTTCATCTTTAGAGAGATATTTTTATGCAATTTTTTAGACGTTGTTTCTTTCCTGCCAAGAAGCCATTTTGAATTAATGCGAACTGTCGAAATCAGTTCAGCCGTTCTCGACATATAAGAGATCTTTCAAGCATATCTTCTTTGATAGACATATATATCGCACATATTTTGCTATATATCCGATTTGATGGATGTTAACATCAATGTAAAGATCAGAAGTAACCTTGTCATGGCTTTGTGATTTCGCCGGGATTTAAAATATTCGCGGTTTAATGAAAAATTTTGAATTTTTTCAACACAAAAGATATGGTCTATTTTACCCGCTAAATATTATCCGATGACCACCCAAATTGGTTGGCTTCTTCCCCGACCTAAACTCTAGCTACATGCGAAATCCCGTCGATTGGTCTATAATTGCGACCTGTAGAGCAACTGCAAAATAAGGAATTTTTTCAGTTTTTGGTCCATTTCAACCCCTAAATATTATGCGATCATCTCCAAAAGAAATAGGGTTCTATTCTGACCTTAACCCCACCTACATTCTAAATTTCGTGAAGATCGGGCCATAATTGCGACCTGTAGCGTGATTACAAATTAACATGGACAGACGGACAGAAGGACGGACGGACACACATAGCTAGATCTACTCAGCTCGGCGAGCTAGGAAGATCCATATATACTTTCCTATATGGGAAACCAATATTTCGAGGTGTTACATAAATTCTGGCCCTATCAAACTTATAATACCCCCAACACATAGTGTTGTAGGGTATAAAAACTGGAATTAATATCACATAATTTGAAGAAACATCTCCCTACTAGTTCACACTTATGTAAATGCTGCAATGTTCCATCGAAAAAAATTCTCTCAAACCCATTTACATTTCTAGATTATTTCACACGGAGGGAAAAATTGCCTCTCTAACATAAGTCTCCAAACATATTTTGCAGCAAATATATATATATGTTTGCTACAGTCTCAAACATATAATATGTTTGGGTAATACAAGTAAATATATGCTTAGATGTAAGTATATATATGCTTGGATGCAGGTAAAGTTATGCGTGGATACAAGTATATATATGTTTGCATGTAAGCATATATATACTTCAATACAATTACATATATGATTGATCTAAGCATGTATATGCTTATTGTTGTTTTTATAAAAACATTGTTTGTTTATTAGTGGAGAACGATGGTAATGTTTACCATGGGGTAAGGCAGGGAATACATAGGTTTCGGAAAGTGCCACCAATCCTCATCAGTTCCCTTGTTTTTTGTCTGAGATATATAGCTATATCTATATAGCTAGCTATAGCTATATTCAAACTACCTCCTACTTTACTAATGAGTTTTAGGGTGTAGTTTCTTACAAAACACCACAAAATACGACGAGTTCTTGATGTAGATTAACTCAGCTCAAATACTCATTACTTCCTTCACTTTATATCAGATATGTGATAACTTATAGAAAATGCTATATAGTAGACCGAATTATTCAAATTTCAGAGATCATATAACACAGATATTGGCATGGGCAAAATGACAACAAAATCGAACATTAATATCCAATTTTATTCGAAATCATAAATTCTATATATATATATATATCCCAGGTTTCGGGTTGGGAGAAATATTTAGATATAGCAAGTTGTACAGAATCGCTGACTTATTCCGCAATTTATGACAGACAAAAGTATTAAAAATTTTAAATTTTATTGAATGAAAGCCAAAAATGTCGGAAATAGCATCAAATTTTAGAATAAGTTTAGATTTGTTCGAATTGGTCACCTTTGACCTCATGGCCTTCAAACGGCCAATGAAAACGTCACACGTTGCCCGAATGTCGCTCTGCGGTATTTTGGCCCATTCCCAGCGAATCGCAAGCTTCAGGGATCGACACTTTAGTATTTTTTTAGTGCCAACCTTGCTTTCCAAAATACTCCAGACACAATAGTCCAACGAGTTTCTATCCGCAGATTTTGGTGGCCATTGTGCGCTGGAAATGAAGCGAGGAACCTCCTGAGAAAGTCTGAGTCTGTTGGAATGTCCAAGGTCTGCGGCCAAAATGTTTGCGTGCCGAAGGCTTTAATACACCCCCAGAATATTTTCGCAATAATATTCGGCATTTATTCTGATGCCACCATCGACCATCGGCTATTATGGCGGCCCACACCAGTGCACATTTTCAGGTATACTCTTTGGCAAGTAAACACAATTATTTTGTTTATTTACAAACTGCTGGACAACGAATGGAGAAATCGGAAAAAACCAAATTCGTTAGTTCACCACTTTCGACCAAGCGAAGCAACTCTTTAACTATTTTGAGTCTATTTTCTTTCTGTTGCGGTGTAAGTTCTTGTACTTTTTGGAATTTCAATGGCTTTAGCCCGAGCTCATTTTTCAATATTTGCCGAATTGAATATTGCGATATGTTCAGCTCTCGAGCCATTTTTCGGCAACTGTGACACGGGTTTCGATCAAGTCGCTTTTTTACTTTTCGAACCATTTCTGCTGATGTTGCTGTTTTCCGTCCAATTCCTTCACGCCGGGCTACGCTACCAATATCACGGTAACGAGCGATGGAACGAGACACAAATTATTTATTCACATTTAAATGGTGGATAGGTCTAACGATATCCACTTGTGGTTTTCCAGCCAAATATGAAGAAATCACACTCTCACGCTTGAATTCCATTACGAGTAACTTTTTTTCTAAAAAATTCTCACCAAATTGGTTTTGTACGCTTGTAAACAATATAGTGAGCTGTCACTGGAATAATTTTGGCAGCTGTTGGACGAGTGGCTTAAAAATGACAGCTGTGTTAAGTTGGTTGCAGTTTTTATACCCTCCACCTTGGAAAGGAGGGTATATTAACTTTGTCATTCCGTTTGTAACATCCCTAAATATTCGTTTTAGACCCCATAAAGTATATATATTCATAATCAGCATAAAATTCTAAGTCGATTTAACGATGTCCGTCTGTCTGTCTGTCCGTCTGTCTGTCTGTTGAAATCACGATACAGCCCACATTATTTGACGTAGAGCTCCAAAATTTAACAGAGCTATTTGCATTGTGTCTAGGATGGTTGGTATTGAAAATGAGATATATCGGTCCACGTTCTGGTATAGTCCCCATATAACGGTACCTCCCGATATTCGGTATTTTGATGATTTATGCCACATTTTTTCACGGATTTGTCTTAAAATTGGTATTTGTAGGTCATAGCGGGTCCCTGAACGTGTGGCAAAACATTGCATGTATAGGTCCACGTTGTGGTATAGCCCCCATATAAAGGTACCTCCCGATATTTAGTATTTTAGTTTTTTTGCCACATTTTTTCACTGATTTGTCTAAAAATTGGTATTTGTGGGTCATAATGGGTTCCAGCTCCGGTGGCGAAACATTGTAATTATAGGTCCACGTTTTGGTATAGCCCCCATATAACGGTACCTCCCCATA
This sequence comes from Musca domestica, assembly GCF_030504385.1. NCBI lineage: Eukaryota > Metazoa > Arthropoda > Insecta > Diptera > Muscidae > Musca > Musca domestica. The sequence continues at coordinate 11,112,602 of NW_026712296.1, read as the reverse complement.
ATCGGCATTTTAGTGGGTTTTGCCACATTTCTTCTAATGTTTCTTTTACCCTAAGGTGGAGGGTATTAAAAGTTTGGCCCGGCCGAACTTAATGTTTTTTTACTTGTTTCATCTCACCCTGTATGTGTTCTAAAAGTGATAACAATAAACAATGTTGCGTAAACCGCTACCTTAATCAGCTAAAGTCGCTACTGTAGCGATTTAAAAAATTGGTTTTTGCACATCTAAAATCACCACAAGTGGCGCAGAAACCACCAAGTTGGCATCTCTGATTCTTGGTGTACATACATACCTATTAATGAATCTTCGGATTTTAATGACACCTTTCAGGGACAAATAAAATTCATCTAACTTTGTATATATTGGTATATAAATTATGTATTTTAACTATACACACTTTTTTTTTTTTGAAATTTTTGGTTAATTAACAAAATTTGGTTTAAAACTAAAGAATTAATAAAAAAAATTGTTAACAAAAAAACTTTTGTTTTCTTTTAGCATTTCTTAATCAGTATACTTATTTCATAAACATTTAATGAGAATAAAACATTACAGTAAAGTAGAGATTAATGTAAAGCTAAAACATAACTGTTGAGTATTAAATAAAAAAAGTGTTTAAATAAATATGTTTTATTTTTAACGGTAACATTATATGTTCTGGGTAATTTACAAATACATATTTACAGCAAATCATAGATTTTAAAATATATTTATTTGAAATTAATTTGGTTGTATTTTTTTTCTTTCTTAATTTTATTAAAGTAACAGCTAAACTAGTTTGTTCTTATCAACATAGAGATATATAAATATATAAGAAATGAATTCAGATTAATTTAAACTTTCGTACAAGAATATAGTTTTAAATTGTTATTGTTGTATTTATTTAAAAATTATACTTCTCCTTTTTTTTTTTTTTTTTTTTTTGAACTTCATGATAGTCAAAAAGTACTTGCACAAGTTATAGGGCAGCTTTTTGCTTTATTGTATATCATATTTATACCCTACAACACTATGTGTTGGGGGTATTATAAGTTTGATTGGGCCAAAAATTATCTAACACCTCGAAATATTGGTTTACCACATAGGAAAGTATATATGTATCTTCCTATCTCGCCGAGCTGAGTTGATCTGGCTATGTATGTCCGTCCGTCCGTCTGTCTATGTTAATTTGTAATCAAGCTACAGGTCGCAATTATGAACCGATCCTCACGAAATTTAAAATGGAGGTTAGGGTCAGAATAGAACCCTATTGTTTTTGGAGATGAAAATTTTCCTGGTTTTGCAGTTGCTTTATAGGCCACAATTATGAACCAATCGAGGGGAAAATTTACATGGAGTTAGAGTTTGGGACAGAAACCTACCAATTTGGGCGGCCATCGGACAATAATTAGCGGCTAAAAAAACCCTAACTTTTATGTAAGAAAATAGGAAACTCTCCACTAAACCGCGAATATTTTTAATCCCAGCCAAATGACAAATACACTAAAAGTTCACTTCTGACCACTAAGTGATGCTAATAGCCAGAAATCGTATATATAGCAAAATAGGTACAATAAATATGTAAAAAATTGATCTTATTTATTCTGCTTATAAATAAAAAACCGCTGGGCCGATTTTCGCAATTCCCACCAATTCGAAATGGTCTCTTGCCAGAAAAGGATAAAATCTAAGAAAATCGCGGGATAATATAACAATAAAAAAGTTATATCTTTTGTTTCATTTTTTTTTAGTTTTTGTCAAATTTTTTATAGCATGCAATTTTTTTTAATTTGACTTACAATTTTGAATTTTACACCCCAAACCCTACATTTTGAGGGTATTATATCTACGTCGCAATTATCGTCCGATCCTCACGAAATTTTACATGGGCGTAGGGTCAGAATTGAAGCCTACTGTTCTTAGGATGTACATTTAGAGGTTTAAATGGCTAAAAAATTTTAAATTTTTCTAATTTTGTAGTCGTTCTATAGGTCACAGTTGAAAAGTAATCGACACGGAATTTCGCATCGGAAGAGACTTAAGGACAGGGAAGAAGTCTAGCATTTTGGGTGACCATTGGATTATATTTAGCTGTAAAATGGACCACAACTTTCGTGTGCAATTATTTTGAATACTTAACAACACTACGGAGTGCGTAAATATTGGCCAAATTCTCATGGTCAAAAACCTAAGGGTAACCTCTGGGCAGGGCTCTCTGTCATTATTTCAAAAACGAAATTTTCCAAAATGGACTTCGATCATATTGTAGTGTTGTAGGGTATCACATTGTCGACCCCGCACGACTACAGCCACTGCTTACTTGTTTGTAATATTAACTCCGTTATTTTAACTTTATGTATTTCACATATTTACTGCCTATTTTTTTATTTTTTTTATTTTTCAAAAAGCTAAACGTTAAAAAATCGAAATACTAAAAATTAATATCATTCTTTATTTAACTTTTTATGAATATAACAAAATAAATTGCCTTTGGATATTCAACATTATGACGGCTTAAGTAACATTTTCTTTCGGATTTGTATAAAATTTGATATTTGTAGTTCATAATGGGTTCTACCACCAATTTCAGAAAAGTGTGTATATTGGTCCAAGTTTTCAGTCACATTTTTCCATAGAATTGTTACAAATTTGGTATTTAAGACTCGCAATAAATAACAACCATTAAAGCAGAGAGATTCCGATTTTACTACTGCGCCCACATAACGGTTCCACCCACTTGATGGTATTTATTAAACTGTAACTGCATTCTCCTGGCCGATCTTACTTCTATATAAATATTTTTTATAAATGTTTTCTTTACCTCATTGTGGAGAGTATTAAACGTTTTTTATACCCTCCACCATACTATGGAGGGTATATTAACTTTGTCATTCCGTTTGTAACTCCTCGAAATACTCATGTCAGACCCAACAAAGTATATAAATTCTTGATCAGCATAAAATTCTGAGTCGGCTTAGCGGTGTTCGTCTGTCTGTCTCTCCGCCTGCCTGTTGTAATCACGCTATCTTTCGAACGAATTCAGATAGAAAGCTAAAATTTTGCACACATGTTTATTTTTCCAGTAGGCAAAAATTCTAACCTCGAGCTTGAAGAAATATTTATTTAATTATTTAACGGATAAATATCAAAAAAAAAAGCAGTACGTTCGGCTGGACCGAATTTTGAATACTCTCCACCATTCGTAACGTTTTAGAAAAGTAAAAGAAAGAAATAAAAAAAAAATAAAAATACGTTAAAAATTCCGTCACCATTATATTGGGGTCTATACGGAGAGAGGACCCTGGGGGATATACGAAGACCTGAGATTGCATAGGCAATTTTCTGTCACAGGCCCATTACCCATTACGAAGGGCAAACACGAAATTTGAAACAATTCCGGTAAACAATGTGGCTGAAATCATTAAAATATCGGATATAAGGAGATAATAATATATGGGTGCTATACGAAGAACTGGTCCTTCCTAAACAGTTTTCTGTCACAGGCTGTAGTACCCATTACGAAGTGTAAACATGAAACTTGGTACAATTCCAGTGAATAATGTCGCTGAAATCATCAAAATATCGAATATAGGGAGGTACTGACATATGGGGGCTATAGGAAGATCCGAGCCTGCATTGGCAATTTTTTGTCACAGTCTGTAGTACCGATTACGAAGTGCAAGCACATAATTTGAAGTAATTCATCAAACTATCGAATATGGGAAACGTAGATATAGATAGCCCATTTTCAATACCAAAAGTCTTGCAGCCCAAAAACACATTTGAGGAAAATTTAATCAACCTACTTCGATTTGTTCGGAAGCTAGAGAGATTTTCCCAGACGGACAGACAGACAGACAGCCGGTCAGACATCCATCCTACTTTGTGGGGTCTAAAATGTACATTTCTAGGTGATACAAACGTAGTGACATACTTAATAATACCCTCCATACTATTGTGGGGGTATAAAAATAATAATTTTAGACCTAACAGATCTTGATCAGCGTAAAATTCTAAGAAGATTTAGCCCTGTCCGTCTGTTGTAATCACACTAGAGTCGAAACTAATTAAGAGAAGAAGTTAAAATTTGGCACAAAACAGGTTTTTTTGTGTGCAGGCAGGTCAAGTTTGAAGATGGGCTATATCGGTCCACGATATCGTATAACTTCCATATAACGGTACCCCCCTATATTTGGTATTTTTATGGTTTTAGCCACATTTTTCGAGGGAATTGTCTGAAAATCCACACAAGGGTTTTGTTCTAAGTACTTTACCGCCTGGAATAGAATTGTCTATATAGGTCTACGATATTGCATTTGTAGCCAAATTTTTCAATGGAATTGTTTTGAAATCCATGGAGTTCCTTCTGAGTACTCCACCTCCTGAAAGAGAATTGTCTATATAGGTCCACGATGATGATTTGATGATTTTAACGTATTTTAAGTTTGAAGCTCGTAATTTGTACTGCAACCTGTGACAAAAAATTACTTATGCAGGTTCACGTCTTCGTATAGCCCCCATATCGCGGTTTTCATTTATGTTGTTATATGTTGTTATGTTTTTTTGACATTTTCAAGATCTTTCAAAGTGGTGGAGGTATTAAAAGTTTGGCCCCGCCGAACTTTGCTGCTTTTTTGCTTCTCTTTATAATGCATTCAACTTAATTCTGCAACAACGAATCATTCGAAATACAATGAACAATTTTAGCATCAGCCCCTTTAGTTCTTCGGTGTAAATTATTCAAATGAACAAAATTCTTACACCAAGGTGCCTAATTGACTTATATCTACGGTATTCATAGCCACCAATGATGCCGGAGATGAAGTGGATGCAGGCAATGCAACCGCTACCTTTGTTGCCTGCACAATCGTTGGTGAAGTTTCGGCTGCCAATTTGGCAGGTCCTGATGAAAACGCCTGATGCTGCTGCCATGGCGTTAAATCGACATGTGATGAAGGACGTGTTAGGTGGGCCATATGCTGATTAAAATTCTGGCATTGCTGTATTGTCTTCACTGTTGGTGTTGATGTAGTTGTGAATGCATTAATTTCAGTTGGCTTAGGCGGTGGTGGTGGGGGTGGCATTGTTAGTTTCGTTGTTTTGCCAGTGGTCTGCATTGATGCTGTTGGCAATACAAATAGCATTGCTGTTCCTGCTGCTGAGAACGGTACTGGTGATGTAAGTGATATTGCTTCTGTTGCTTTGGTATCTGTTGTTGCCGCCGCGTGCGAATGAAACATTTGCTTCTTAATGGTTTTGGCATTTTGAACGTGTAATGATGTCGACATGTTTTTATCTATCGCCACACAGACGGGTGACATTGCCCTTGTCGGATCTGGTGTATTGTAGAATCTCGCTGCTGTTGGTTCCTGTCCTTCGTTGGGGGGTACTGTGAACTCCTCTAATTCCTCTAAAAGTTGTAAACAGTGTGTAGACTGAGGACGTAATGGCTTAGCCACATTTGTTAATGGAGCAACTTGTCCCTCATTATTGGCCACAAAATCCGGATTTAATTGTCGTTCCTCGTTTGTTTGTTGTTGCGGATGATGATGATGATGATGATGCGTTAATGCTGTGACGCCACTCATTTGTGGAGCCGCATGAACTAATTGTTCTGCATTTGAATGCCTTAATGGAATTGATGTTTTCATCCTTTGTTGTTCGCAATTTGGTTTGGATATTAATTTTTGCAATTGCACAACTTCTTCCACCGACTTGATATTATTTATCAGCAATACTTTTTGTGTTGCTTCCTTTGATGTATCCAACAATGGCTGATGATGATGCTGCTGCTGCAAGCCACTGGCATTTTTTTCATTTTCCAAATTTTGTTGCCGTGCGGTTAGTGCTTCTTCTTGTTCGTCGTCGCCTTGCTGCTGCCTCAAGTATTCCAAACTCAAACGCTCCAATATCGCCAGTTTCTTTTGCAGTTGTTCATTTGTTTCCATCAATGTGGCCTCCACCCGTCTTATATTGCCGCATTGCAGAGCTAGATTGTTGTCCAATTTGTCCATTTCCAATTGTACCTCCTTTTGCGTTTGATTGGCCTTCTTCAGCTGATGCTTCCGTATCTTCGCATGTAATTTTGCAGCCAACTCTTCTTCCCTTTGCAGTTGTTTGTTTAGCGTGTAAACCTTCTCCAACCAGAATATTTGCAATTCAATTTCCGTCTGATTGCGACTGACGACGTCTTCGCCATTTAATTTAAAATCCTGCTCTTCCTCGAATATACTTCCGGGTATATTTGTTGTATTGTTGTTGTAATGTTGCCTTGCAACCTTTTCAAATTTATCTTTTGTCCGCTGCATGCCACTGGCTGAGAGCTTCGTTTCAATATTCGAGGATTTTTCTTTAGCTCGTTTCTTCCTTTTGTCCTTTTTACTATCTTTGGGCTTAAAATTATCCAGTATATCCATTGTTAATGTGTCCTTCGTGGATGTGTGTGTGGTAGTCTCACAGAACTGCTGGCATGGTTCATCTTGAAAATATAAAAAAAAAAACCAAAATAATGAATTGAAAAAAGTGAAATCATAATTCGGTAAATACATTTCGTAATTATTTGTTTGAACGAATTTTAATTTGCGTATATTAATTATCTTGATATCATAAATAGTTTGTAAATCTGAGGACGTATAAGTAATGTCGTATGAGTAATGTGTATGTGTGGGTGTGTGTATGCATAATTCATCATCTGGACATCAATAAAATATTAACAGAATACACATGGAATTTCGGTTAAATATTTCGAGTAAAGTTGGCCTTCATTACTTGGATTATTGCAGTTAATTCAATATTTCTGATTTTACGGACAGCAACGTTTAATTATTAATGCGGTGAAGGATGAATTGCTTGCCAAAGGGAAAATTAATTTTTTTTCTTTGTCGTATGTTCTTTATAGACTTAATAAAAAAAGGCTTAAAAATTTTCTTGACATTTTCAGAGAATGTAAAGGCGCTTTATGCAGTAAAACCGGTTAAATGGGATTTTTAATTTGTCGAAATTCAGGGCGTTACGTCTGTGAATATCGACCGTTCTTATTGTAATCCAATATTAGTGAAATCGCGAATTTCACACGAAAGTCAAAGAAAATAGCTCATTTACTCAAAGAGCGAGACACATCGAAGAAAATCGATTTTAAGTTAAAAAAAAAACTCGTTTTAGTTCATCTAAATTTCCAGAAAATACCAAGCATGGTTCAAGTAAAACTCATAAATTCAATTAACTTTATATTGATTTATTACATAATTCAGGTAACTATGGCTCTAAAAATATCAAAATGAAAATTATACACCCGATAAAGTAGAATTGTGGCAAAAATTTAAATTGCTAATTCAAAACGCGCATTTTTTGAGTCATCCAACTCTTTGAGTAATTGAGCGAAATATGATAAACATTGCAGGACAATTAATGTTTTCCATAATAAAAAGGAAACTATAGCAGATTGTGAAAGTAGAGCTAAAAATAGCAAGTTCCCCCTTATATCACATTTCTTGAAATTTTTCGGATTAAGTTTCCTTGATATCCATTAATTTTAGATGTACAAAGTCTTCGACAATATTACAGACAAAAACACAGGAATTATATTGGTAGAAAGTGTTAATCCTCCGATTAGACAACAAAGTGATCAGTTTGGTTCTTTTTAAAAAAATATTTGTCATAAAATTATACTATAGGTCCTAGAGGTCGTCAAAAGTGTAAATCTTACCGAAATTTGAGTACGTATACATATCATTTTAGAAGAATGACTTCAAAGACAAAAATATTCTTCATCAAATTTCAGTCACCAAAGGAAATAAATCTTTATTTCCATCGAATATCAAAAACAAGTAAGCAACGTAAGCAAAGGTCATAAGCAACCTTATGTCGAAATCCATTGTGGAAAATTTCGCTTTTGAAATTATGTCATGGAGCACTACCCAGATATTACCCTTATCATTTTGACCAAGGACATTTGCGCAATATTTACGCACTCCGTCGTGCTGTTAGTTGTTGTGGGCCATTTTACAGCTAAATATAATCCAATGGTCATCCAAAATGCTAGAATTCTTCCCTGTCCTTAACTATCTTCTCAGGCGTGTCGATTGGCTTAAATTGTGTGATCAGAAAATTGTTTTCTGTTTTTGGTTCATTTGTACGCCTATATATTCTGCGATCATATCCAAAAGCAAGAGGCTCCTTTGTACCCCCTAATTTAAACTCATCTATATGATTTGATTGTCTAGGATATTTGGTTATACCAACGTAGTCAACATAAACAAGTAAAAAAGCTGCACCATTTGGAACGACTGCGGCAATTCTCAAAAACAATAAAATCCATTTAAAATGCTGTTAAAATCCTAAAAATACCGAATCTAGCTGTTATATTAGGGTCTATACGACGACATGAGCCTGTATAGGTACCTTTTGTCATAAGCCATTATAATATTTAAATGCGAAAATTAAAAAAACAAAATCGGTGAATAATGTAGCTAAAATCATCAAAATACCGAATATCGGGAGGTACCGTTATATGGGGGCTATACGAAGACGTGGATCTGCAAAGACAATTTTCTGTCTTCGGCTGTAGTATCCATAACGAACTTCAAATATAAAATTTAAAACAATTCCGGTGAATAATATCGCTAAAATTATGAAAATACCGAATATCGGAAGGTGTCGTTATATATCAAAACGTAGGTCCACATGGCCCATTTTCAATGCCAAAAGACATAATATACATTTGAGTAAAATTTTATCAATCTACTTCAATTCCTTCGGAAATCGTTTTATCGACATAGAATTTTATGCTGATCCAGAATATATATACAGGGTTGCCCATATTCGACGGACACATGCGCCCATTCCAATCGACGAGGCTTGTCCGCAGGCAACATTCTTTGCGTCAATTGAATTTTGTACGGGAACAAATGCAAATCAATGCGAATAATCCGTTGTAAAGTGGACCGAGCCATGCCCAACTGCTGAGAACGGCGTTTTTGGGATGTTCTTGGGGACCTCTCAACACTGGCTCGTACGGCAGCGATATTCTCGGCCGATCGCCTTGGTCGACTTTTGTATGGCCTCTTCGGATTAGAAAGAGACTTACCAGTCGAAAATTTTTCGTATAAACGCTTAATGGTGTTCTTAGAAGGTGCACTTCCCACCTTTTTTAATGTTTTAAAAGCACGTTGAGTTTTTACAATTGACTTCTTCTGTTGAATATAAATTTCAACTATTTCAGAGCGCTCGCGTGGCGTGTATTGGTTCATGGTAAAAATCTGCTTGGACTGACGCTTCAAACGCGGTATGTCATTAAGCGATGTGACATCTCTGTCAAAAGTTATGGCGTTGCCAGATGGGTCCGTCGAATATGGGCAACCCTGTATACTTTGTGGGGTCTAAAACGTATATTTCGAGGTGTTACAAACGGAATGACAAACTTAATATACCCTCCATACTATGGTGGAGGGTATAAAAAGCCAGACATTCGCCTTTTGTGTACTTCGGATATCGCCTATAAGTAATGTTAGTATTTTTTCACACAAAAGTAGTGGTCCATTCTACCCGCTGACCTAAACTCTAACTTCATGCGAGATTTTGTGTCCTTTGGTTTCTATTTGTGACATTTATAACGTCTGCGAAATGTTCCTTTTTAGTTGTTGGTCCATTTCAACCCCTAACTATATTGTGGATATCTTTGAAAACAATAGGCCTAGCCCTTCTGAGCCGAACCCTACCACTTGTGAACATTTTCGTGAGGATCGGACAATAATTGCAATCTGTATAGAATAACCCCAACCTGTGTTGTAAGGTGAAAAACTATTACAAAGGCTACAGTCGAGCGGGGCCGACCGTTGAATACCCTACAACACTATAATAAACCATACAGTTTATACAGGCGAGATACTCGAAAGAACTCCACAATGTTTCGTTCTCTAATTTTCGGATAATAGCAGCTTAAACTAATTTGCTCATTTCCAATTTATTGGTAGATGTCGCTGGAATGGACATTTTCGTATTTAGTCTACAAAAGTTAGCAAACTATTTCACACATTGAATATTTTGGATGGCCATCCGAAACTGCTTGGCTTTTGCAATGTGCGGTAACCCCCATTCAAATGTGCGTGAGGATCGGGCGATAATTACGACCTGCTGACAATTTGGCAGTTTTTTGATCCATTTCAACCCCTAAATATATAGCGATCATCTCCAAAAAGAGTAGGCATCTATTCTGACCCTCATCTTATCCCCATGCAAAATTTCGTAAGTATCTGTATATGATATCCTAATATCCTAACTACTTAGTTTTGATAGCTGTAGAAATATTACCAAATGTTTAATTCAAAATGAAAATATGCCAAAAATATGACAAAATTGAAAAAATATGAGAAAATATTACAAAATCAATATTTTCGTTATTAGAGAGATATTTTTATGCAATTTTTTTAGAGGTTTTTTTTCCTGCCAAGAGGTCATTTTGAATTAATGACAACTGTCGAAATCAGTTCAGCCGTTCTCGACATATAAGAGATCTTTCAAGCATATCTTTTTTGATAGACATATATATCGCACATATTTTGCTATATATCCGATTTGTTGGATGTTAACATCAATATAAAGGTCAGAAGTAACCTTGTGATGGCTTTGTGACTTCGCCGGGATTTAAAAAATTCACTGTTTAATGAAAAAAATTGAATTTTTTCAACACAAAAGACATGGTCTATTTTACCCGCTAAATATAATCCGATAACCACCCAAATTGGTAGACTTCTTTCCCGCCCTAAACTCTAGCTACATGCTACATTCCGCGTCGATTGGTCTATAATTGCGACCTGTATAGCCACTGCAAAATCCGACATTTTTTCAGTATTTGGTCCATTTCAACCCCTAAACATTTGGCGATCATCTCCAAAAGAAATAGGCTTCAATTCTGACCCTAACCCCACCTTCGTGCAAAATTTCGTAAGGATCGGGCCATAATTGCGACCTGTAGAGTGATTAAATATTATGCCATCATCCAGAAATTTCGTGAAGATCAGGATATAATTGCGACCTGTAGAGTGATTACAAATTAACATGGAAAGACGAACGGACATACATACATAGCTAGATCGACTCAGCTCGGCGAGATAAGAAAATCTATATATACTTTCCAATGTGGGAAACCAATATTTCGAGGTGTTTCATAATTTTTGGCCCAATCAAACTTATAATACCCCCAACACATAGTATTGTAGAGTATAAATTTTAAAGTCAATATTCCCAAAAAAAAAAAACAAGTAAAAAATATTTAAATGAGCCGGGTCGAGCTTTTTATACCCACCACCAGTGGGCTAATCTAAATTCAAACATGTATCTGAATTCAAACATGTTCCACTAGTTTTAAGTGGAAGTGAGTGAGGCCGTTATATGGGGAACCTATGTAACCAACTTTGTAATACAGTGATTGTTATCTATTGCGAGTCTTAAATGGCAAATTTGAAAAAAAAAATCGTGGGCAAATGTGGCTAGCATTATCAAATTACCGAATATCTATGGGTAACTTTACATGTGCGCTATAGGAAAACTACAAATGCCAATTTTTAGATAAATCAGTGCAGCCAATATTATTTGTTGTAGACTTTTAAAATTTGTATTGTGTCTAGGATGGTTGGTATTGAAAATGAGATATATCGACCCAGGTTTTGGGATATGTAATGGTAGCTGCCCATAGCCCATTAGCCACATTCTTCACCAATTTGTAGTAAAATTAGTATTTGTAGTTCGGTGACAGAACATTGGTTATGTATGTCCTCGTTTTCATATAGCCCCCTATAACCGTACCTCCCGATATTCGTTATTTTGACCAATTGTTATTTGTATTTCGTCCATATAAGGGAATCTCACAATATTCAGTATTTTAATCACATTTTCGAACAAATCTTTTTTTTAAATTCAGTACTTAGAGTTTGTAATGGGAATCGGGCGAAACCGTTATATGGGTGTTATACCGAAACATTTTACCCTTATGCCTCAATTAGTTCGAAAAACAGACTCATTGCAACATACAGACTGATATCATTAAATCGACTTAGAATTCAAGAGCGTCTAAAATAGTTATTTCCTGGAGCTATAAAGTGAGTTAGTATACCCTCAATAGTATGCCAAGTCATGAAATTGAAACAACTCGAAAAAGCCCTCAGAAGTTTTTCTGGGTGTATTTTTTTTTCTCACCAGGAAATTACTGTGTTCATAATCCTAGTTGGTAATTAATAATATTATTATTATTACTAATTAACTAAAATTACCCGATATTTTTGGGATTTTTTATGAACTATGTATGTTTTTGATAGTTCCGTAAAAAATTATAAATCTAGCCATCATTCTGTTTGTAGGATAAAGTCCTGCATAGCCTTTACATACTTATTTCAATATAAAATATGCACTGCATGCAAAGGCTTATGAATGTTATTTACCCGCTTTATAAGACTGACACAAGGTAATCGTAAAAACAACAACACCAACATGTTAATTTATGTGTGTATGTAGGTGTGTCGACATTGAGACGACATTTGAGCCTCGTAGAAAAAATGAGAAAACCGTATATGACCTATTTAAGAATGATATGAAATGCGCAGTAAAAGTAAACAACAACAACAACTACTACTACCCAAAGCCTGAAAAATGCTTTAACCAAAATGAAAGTCCTTCAGAAGAGCAGTCTTTGAGACAACAAAACCAAAGCAAACGAAGAAAATGTGGCAACAAGATACAAATTAAAATAATTAAGTATGTATAAAGGAGTATTTTGCAAAGTCTCTTGTGCAAAATTGTGACAGACTAAGATTCCACTTTGTCTTCGTTCCAGATCCAACATTGAGATTTACTTGGGGAAATAAATGATGGGATTTGTAAGGAAAAAATTTGATAACAAATGACGCAGTGACAGTAAACACGACCAAAATTTGTTGGGAAATTAATTAAAGAGATTCGCGTTTACTCTTGACCATGAGAAGAAGAAAATTGAGCTCCGCCAGCTCGTGGGGGTTGTCAACGCATTGTTTAATTAATTATTTTATTAATTTACAACCTTTTATTATTTTTTTATTCGCTTCATTTTTTTTCAAAGTTTGCGCTTCACAGTATATAGAATCTCGTTCTACAAAAATATTTGGCATAAACCCCATACGAAAGTTCGATGTTTAGATAAGGAACTTCAAGCTTGGGAGCAGGTCATATTTTGGTTAGAAAGCAAGTAAGCATAGGCTTAAGTCGGATGGGACGGATAGTTTGATACCCTACGAAACTACAATTTGCGCAAAAAAAGTTCTGCAGATCTGACAAACAATTTGGAGCTGATCTAGCGATGTCCGTCCGTCCGTCTGTCTGGCTGATTTGATCCAAACTCGTAATATTATTGTCCACGATTTTCCTCCAACTTTGCAAATCCTAATATTTACATCAGTGCTAGGTCAGGTACGTAAATAGACAACATCCGTCCACTCCATCAAGTACATCCCCCACAAAGGGTCAACGTTTAGAACTTTTGAACTTTTATAAAATTTGATATAAAAGTCCGATTGTCTTCAAATTTGACATATAACAATACTTTTATTAATCCAAGGTCTGGTGTGAAGATGAAATATATCGGTCCACTCCTCCACTCCAAAGGGTCACAATTTACTTTACTTATATCTGTCATTGCTCGCGAAACAAGACTGTGATTCTTTTTCAACTTGCTATATCTAAATATTTCTCTTCAGAAATCTAATATGATATCTGAATATGTTATTTATCGGAATTTATGATTTCGCATAAAAGTAAATATAAATGATCGATTTCCTTCAAATTTTGAACATATCAATATTTTTATCTGTATTAGATGAAGTATGAAAATGGAATTTGTCGGTCCGCTATACCTGTTACCTCACGCTTATATTCACATTTTTCAAAAATTTGCACACATCTCATATAAAGTATAGGAAGTAATCGGTATAGTCCATCTGGCATGATCTGGCACGTTGTAATGTTTTTATCAGTCCTAGGAGTCTTCCCCATAAAGGGAATCTTCCCCATAAAGGGTCAACAGTTTGAATAATCATCACTCAAGGCTTTATGTGGAAAAAATGGAATGAACCATAAAAAGATGACAATATTTATTTGAACCACAATCACCGATTTAGACTCGACTCGAGAAAACATCCTAACCTCCGTTTCTATCACTTGATATCAAAGTTTATTTATAATCTCTGCAAACAGATATATAGAGCTGTCTCATCTTCAACATGTAAAAAGGCAGCTAAGTTCGGCCAGGTCTAGTTTTTAATACCCTCCCCCATTTTGAAGGATCTTGAATAATTTCAAAAAAATCTGTCGAAAAAATGTGAATCTGAAAACGGTTATATGGGGAATGTCCGAAGACATGGACCTGCATAAGTAATTTTTTTCATAAGCTGTAGTTTCGATTCCGAACTTAAAATACCAAATTTGAAAGAATTTCATTAAATAATGTTGCTAATATCGTCTAAATGCCAAATAAAGGGAGATACCGTTGTATGTGGGCTATACAATAGACAATTTTTTGGGCATAGGTTGTAGTACTCATTACGAGCTTCAAACTTTAAATACAAAATTTAAAGCAATTGCGGACAAAATGCGGGTAAAGTCATAAAAATACCGAATATCGGGGGGTACCGTTATATGGGGGCTACACGGTAAAGTACCCACAAAGAACTCCTAGTGTAGAATTTCAGACGATTCTATTGAAAATGTGGTAAAATCATGAAAATACCGAATATCGAGGGGTACCGTTATATGGGGGCCATGCGATATCGTGGACCGATATAGCTTGCGCACAAAAGACTAATCTGTACGAAATTTAGCTTCCTATCTTAATTCGTTTTGAATGCACGCTGATTAAGAATATATATACTTTAGGTCTAAAATTATTATTTTGATGAGTTAGAAACGGAATGACGACCTTAATATACCCTTCATACTATGTATGGTGGAGGGTAAAAAACAGGGTCACTAACAAAGCCATAAAGAGCAAATATGCCTCTACAGGCTCTTTACATAATTGTCAAGACTTCCACTTCTACAAGGACTTTTCCAACTCGACGACGTGGACCTGCATAGACAAGCTATTACAATATTCAAATGCGAAACTTGAAAAAAAACTGTTTATAATGTAGCTAAAATCATCAAAATACCGAATATAGGAGGTACCATGGGGGTTATAAAACATAGACCTGCACAAACAATTTTCTGTCATAGGCTGTAGTATTTATTGCGAACTTTAAATACTAAATTTGAAATAGTTCCGGCAAATAATGTTTCTAAAATCATCAAAATACCCAATATCGGGAGATACCGTTATATGGGGGCTATACGAAGTCGTGGACCTACATGGCTCATTTTTTGTCTTAGAATGTAGTACCAAATACCAAAATTGAAACAATTCCTGTATATAATGTCGCTAAAATCATCAAAATACGGAATATCGTGGGATACCGTTATATGGGGGCTGTATGAAGTCGTGATCCTACATGGCTCATTTTCAATACCGAAAATCCTGCAGACATTATACACATTTGAGTAAAATTTTATCAACCTACTTTATTTCGTTCGGAAGCTAGAGTGATTTCCACAGACGGACAGACGGACGGACATTGTTAAATCGACATAGAAGAGGGTATAAAAAAATGACAGTCAATCCTGTTTTACATTTTAATTTGATAACAAATATTGCTTAAAAACGAATATACAAACATTTTATTAATAACATATAGTAGACAGGAAACATCTTTAAAATCCTATGGTTAAAATGTGTGAAGCTATTACGTAACACCCTTTGCCACATTCTCAGTAATATCAATAGTATTAAGAAACGGCACACACACAATTTTCGATAATCCGTTTGAAGGAAAAAAAAAAAACATTCAAACTGCATAAGCCTTGCCATTACACCAGGGAATTATTGACTTATACGGATTGTTGTTCCAAACAGAATTACTGAACAAACAAACAAAAAATGTAACAAACTTACTTTAATCCATTCAAGAATTTTCCATAAAATCATTGTTGGAATTTTAATATAAGAATGCGCGAATTGAGAAAAATAGGTGAAATATGTGAGTGTTTTGAATGTGAAAGAATTTATATATGCATATATGGAAAACATTTATAATATATAAGATCGACTATGGTGGTGACATCATGTGCATGATAACGACTATTATGCAACACTTAGAGAACATTATAATTTTAAACTAAATATGCACAGGGTGAGATAAAAAACTGCAACAAAGTCAGACGCCATAGTTTTTACATTCTTTTTATACCCTCCACCATATTATGGCGGGTATATTAACTTTGTCATTCCGTTTGTAACTCCTCGAAATACTCATGTCAGACCCTAAGACAGAAAATTGTCTGTGCAGGTCCACGTCTTCGTATAGCCCCCATATAACGGTACCTCCCTATATTCAGTATGTTGATGATTTTAGCGACATTATTCACCGGAATTGTTTCAAAATTGGTCTTTGAAGTTCGTTATGGGAACTACAGTCTGTGACAGAAAACTGCCTGTGCGGGTCCAGGTCTTCGTATAGGCCCCATATATCGGTACCTCCCTATATTCGGTATTTTGACGATTTTAGGTACAATACCCACCGAAATTGTTTGAGATGTGGTATTTGAAGTTCGTAATAGATGCTACAGCCTGTGACAGAAAATTGTCTATGCTGGTCCAGGTCTTCGCACAGCTTCAATTTAACGGCACCTCCTTATATACGATATTTTGATGATTTTAGCTACATTATTCACCGTTTACTTCAAGTTTCGAATTTGAAAATGGTAATGGCTTATGACAAACAATGCCAATGTATGTCCACGTCGTATAGACCCCAATATAACGGCTATATTCGGTATTTTTAAAATTTTAACAGAATTTTTTAAGGATTTTATTTTTTGAAAATTTCCAAATTCGTTGCAAATGGTGGAGGGTATTAAAAGTTCGGCCCGGCCGAACATACTGCTTTTTAACTTGTTTAATTTTATTAAAGGTAAAGCCATTGAAATTCCAAAAAGGGCAAGAACATACACCGCAACAGAAAGAAAATAGACTCAAAATAGCTAAAGAGTTGCTTCGCTTGGTCGAAACAGGCGAACTAACGAATTTGGTTTTTTCCGTTGAAGAAACACTCGTTGTTCAGCAGTTTGTAAACAAACAAAATTATCGTGTTTACTTGCCAAAGAGGTCAGCTGAAATTGT
The DNA here is from genome assembly GCF_030504385.1 of Musca domestica. Taxonomy (NCBI): domain Eukaryota; kingdom Metazoa; phylum Arthropoda; class Insecta; order Diptera; family Muscidae; genus Musca; species Musca domestica. The sequence goes on along the minus strand of NW_026712296.1, from coordinate 11,095,390 downwards.
GCAGTTCGGTTGGCCACCAAAACTCAAGCGCCGGCAATGGTGATGGTGTGGGCCGCCATTACTTCCGATGGTAGCTCTCCGCTCGTATTAATCAACCGTGGCATCAGAATAAATGCCGAATATTATCGCGAAAATATTCTGGAGGGCACGAAAACATTTTGGCCTCAGACCTTCGACAATCCAAAAGGACTCAGCACCATCGCACTCAGCAAGCGCAACCAAGAATTGTTACAAAATGAGGTTCCGCGCTTCATTTCCAGAGCACAATGGCCACCAAAATCTCCGGATACCAATTCGTTGGACTATTGATTCTGGAGTATTTTGAAAAGCAAGGTTGGCATTAAAAAATAGCAAATACCAAAGTGTCGATCACCTGAAGCATGCGCTTTGCCGTGAAGGGTTTCATTGACAGTTTGAAGGCCATAATTCGTGTCAAAGGTGACCAATACGAACAAATCTAAACTTGTTCAAAAATTTGATGCTATTTCCGACATTTTTCCAAAATTAAAAAAAATGTATGAATTATGGCGTTTGACTTAGTTGCAGTTTTTTATCTTACCCTGCATATTTTCGCCCGATTTGCCTTTTTAATGTAACACAAATGGTTTATATTATCCCAAACAGAATATAAACAAGTGTGTCAAATTTGGTGAAAATCGGTTCAGATATAGCTATAGCTCCCATATACATATATGTATAGTGACAGTTTATAAGGAATATGTTACCTTTGATATCGTCACTCAAAAATTATGCTTTTTAGGAGATTTTTGCATAAACTCACATCGAGTAAGTCTCTAATAATAAATTTGATCCTTAATATACATGAATTCCTTGCGTTTAGATAGGGTTTAGACTTTTGACGTCTTCTAGGGCCTATGGTAGAATTTTATGACAATAAATTTTGTTGGATATTTTGACTTGTCACGATCCCGTTTATAGAGAGGTTTTAACCATATATTAACAAAATACCAATCAAAAACCCTATCTTGCTTAAAAACTAATTTTCCTTATTATACCCTACAACACTATGTGTTGGGGGTATTATAAGTTTGATTGGGCCAGAATTTATGTAACACCTCGAAATATTGGTTTCCCATATAGGAAAGTATATATGGATCTTCCTAGCTCGCCGAGCTGAGTCGATCTAGCTATGTATGTCCGTCCGTCCGTCTGTCCGTCTGTCCATGTTAATTTGTAATCACGCTACAGGTCGCAATTATGGCCCGATCCTTACGAAATTTTGCACGAAGGTGGGGTTAGGGTCAGAATAGAAGCCTATTTCTTTCGGAGATGATCGCCAAATGTTTAGGGGTTGAAATGGACCAAATACTGAAAAAATATCGGATTTTGCAGTAGCTATACAGGTCGCAATTATAGACCAATCGACGCGGAATTTCGTATGTAGCTAGGGTTTAGGGCGGGGAAGAAGCCTACCAATTAGGCTGGTCATCGGATAATATTTGGCGGGTAAAATATACCATATCTTTTGTGTTGAAAAAATTCAACATTTTTTATTAAACCGCGAATATTTTAAATCCCGGCGAAATCACTAAGCCATGACAAGGTTACTTCTGACCTTTACATTGATGTTAACATCCAACAAATCAGATATATAGCAAAATATGTGCGATATATATGTCTATCAAAGAAGATATGCTTGAAAGATCTCTTATATGTCGAGAACGGCTGAACTGATTTCGACAGTTCTCTTTAATTCAGAATGGGCTCTTGGCAACGTCTAAAAAAATTGCATAAAAATATCTCTCTAAAAATGAAAATATTGATTTTGTAACATTTTCTCATATTTTTTCAATTTTGTCATATTTTTGGCATATTTATACCCTACAACACTATGTGTTGGGGGTATTATAATTATACCCTACAACACTATGTGTTGGGGGTATTATAAGTTTGATTGGGCCAAAAATTATGTAACACCTCGAAATATTGGTTTCCCACATAGGAAAGTATATATGGATCTTCCTAGCTCGCCGAGCTGAGTCGATCTAGCTATGTATGTCCGTCCGTCCGTCTGTCCGTCTGTCCGTCTGTCCATGTTAATTTGTAATCACTCTACAGGTCGCAATTATGGCCCGATCGTCACGAAATTTAGAATGGAGGTGGGGCTAGGGTCAGAATAGAACCCTATTTCTTTTGGAGATGGTCGCATAACATTTAGGGGTCCAAATGGACCAAAAACTGAAAAAATGTCGGATTTTGCAGTAGCTATACAGGTCGCAATTATAGACCAATCGACGCGGAACTTCGCATGTTGCTAGAGTTTAGGGCGGGGAAGAAGCCTATCAATTTGGGTGGTCATCGGATAACATTTAGCGGGTAAAATAAACCATATCTTTTTTGTTGAAAAAATTCAAAATTTTTCATTAAACCGCGAAAATTTTATATCCCGGGGAAATCACAAAGCCATGACAAGGTTACTTCTGATCTTTACATTGATCTAAAAGATCCAAAAAATCGAATATATAGCAAATATGTGCGATATATATGTCTATCAAAGAAGATATGCATGTAAGATCTCATACATGTCGAGAACGGCTGAACTGATTTCGACAGTTCTCATTAATTCAGAATGGCCTCTTGGCAGGAAAGGAAAAACGTCTAAAAAACGCATACAAATATCTCTCTAAAGACGAAAATATTGATTTTGTAACATTTTCTCATATTTTTTCAATTTTCTCATATTTTTGGCATATTTTCATTTTGAATTAAACATTTGGTAATATTTCTACAGCTAACAAAACTAAGTAGTTAGGATATCAGGATATCATATACAGATCGCATTTATGGCCCGATCCTTACGAAATTTTGCATGGGAATAAGATGAGGGTCTGAATAGAAGCCTACTCTTTTTGGAGATGATCGCCATATATTTAGGGGTTGAAATGAACCAAAAAGTGCAAAATTGTCAGCAGGTCGTAATTATCGCTCGATCCTCACGCACATTGGCCATCCAAAAATATTCAATGTGTGAAATAGTTTGCCAACTTTTGTAGACAAAATACGAAAATGTCCATTCCAGTGACTCTTTGTAGAATTCACAAATACAGGAAAGACGCACTTCTGACTATTTCGTTAATGCTGATTTCGTTGAAGAATATAGTCAAATTTCTGTATCTCATATAGATGCGTTTCAGTCAAAAACCAATAATAAATGTTAATCTTTTGCCACATTATTATAGAGATTATAGGTCTTTGGGAAATAATGGTTCCAGATCTAGGGAGACCATTTACGTGCATTTTAAGTTGCTATTATTCGAAAATTAGAGAACGAAACCTGATGGTTTTCTTTTATTATTTGTCACAATATCTTGTAAAATTCATTCGAGTATCTCGCCTATATAAACTGTATCACTTATTATAGTGTTGTAGGGTATTCAATGGTCGGCCCCGCTCGACTGTAGCCTTTGCTTACTTGTTTCATTTTGAATTAAACATTTGGTAATATTTCTACAGCTAACAAAACTAAGTAGTTAGGATATCATCATACAGATCGCATTTATGGCCCGATCCTTACGAAATTTTTCATGGGGATAAGATGAGGGTCAGAATAGAGGCCTACTCTTTTTGGAGATGATCGCCATATATTTAGGGGTTGAAATGGACCAAAAAACTGCAAAATTGTTAGCAGGTCATAATTATCGCCCGATCCTCACGCACATTTGAGTGGGGGTTACCGGACATTGCAAAGCCAAGAAGTTTTGGATAGCCATCCAAAAATATTCAATGTGCGAAATAGTTTGCCAACTTTTGTAGACAAAATACGAAAATGTCCAGGAAAGACGCACTTCTGACTATTTCGTTAACGCTGATTTCGTGGAAGAATATAGTCAAATGTCTGTATCTCATATAGATGCGTTTTAGTCAAAAAACAATAATAAATGTTAATCTTTTCTGAGAGATTATAGGTCTTTGGGAAATATTGGTTTCAGATCTAGGAAGACCATTTACGTGCAACATCTACCAATAAATTGGAAATGAGCAAATAAGTTTAAGTTGCTTTTATTCGAAAATTAGAGAACGAAACCTGATTGTTTTCTTTTATAATTTGTCACAATATCTTGTGGAATTCTTTCGAGTATGTCGCCTATATAAACTGTATCGTGTATTATAGTGTTGTAGGGTATTCAACGGCCGCCCCCGCTCGACTGTAGCTTTTGCTTACTTGTTATACCCTACAACACTATGTGTTGGGGGTATTATAAGTTTGATTGGGCCAGAATTTATGTAACACCTCCAAATATTGATTTCCCATATAGGAAAGTATATATGGATCTTCCTAGCTCGCCGAGCTGAGTCGATCTAGCTATGTATGTCCGTCCGTCCGTCTGTCCGTCTGTCCGTCTGTCCATGTTAATTTGTAATCACTCTACAGGTCGCAATTACGGTCCGATCTTCACGAAATTTAGAATGTAGGTGGGGCTTGGACCAGAATAGAACCCTATTGCTTTTGGAGATGATCGCCAAATGTTTAGGGGTTGAAATGGACCAAATACTGAAAAAATGTCGGATTTTGCAGAAGCTATACAGGTCGCAATTATAGACCAATCGACGCGGAATTTCGCATGTAGCTGGAGTTTAGGGCGGGAAAGAAGCCTACCAATTTGGGTGGTCATCGGATAATATTTAGCGGGTAAAATAGACCATATCTTCTGTATTGAAAAAATTCAAAATTTTTCATCAAACCGCGAACATTTTAAATCCCGGCGAAATCATAAAGCCATGACAAGGTTACTTCTGATCTTTACATTGATGTTAACATCCAACAAATCGGATATATAGCAAAATGTGTGCGATATATATGTCTATCAAAGAAGATATGCTTGAAAGATCTCTTATATGTCGAGAACGGCTGAACTGATTTCGACAGTTCTCATTAATTAAGAATGGCCTCTTGGCAGGAAAGAAAAAACGTCTAAAAAAATCGCATAAAAATATCTCTCTAAAGATGAAAATATTGATTTTGTAAAATTTTCTCATATTTTTTCAATTTTGTCATATTTATTTTGGCATATTTTCATTTTGAATTAAACATTTGGTAATATTCCTACAGCTAACAAAACTAAGTAGTTGGGATATCAGGATATCACATACAGATCGCATTTATGGCCCGATCCTTACGAAATTTTGCATGGGGATAAAATGAGGGTCAGAATAGGAGCCTACTCTTTTTGGAGATGATCGCCATATATTTAGGGGTTGAAATGGACCAAAAAACTGCAAAATTGTCGGCAGGTCGTAATTATCGCCCGATCCTCACGCACATTTGAATGGGGGTTAGCAGACATTGCAAAAGCCAAGCAGTTTTGGATGGCCATCCAAAAATATTCAATGTGTGAAGGAGTTTGCCAACTTTTGTAGACAAAATAAGAAAATGTCCATTCCAGTGAATTTTTGGAGAATTCACAAATACAGGAAAGACGCACTTCTGACTATTTCGTTTACGCTGATTTCATTGAAGAATATAGTCAAATGTCTGTATCTCAGATAGATGCATTTCAGTCAAAAACCAATAATTGAGATCTTTGGGAAATATTGGTTCCAGATCTAGGAAGACCATTTAAGTGCAACATCTACCAATAAATTGGAAATGAGCAAATTAGTTTAAGTTGCTATTCTAAAATTAGAGAACGAAACCTGATTGTTTTCTTTTATTATTTGTCACACTATCTTGTGCAATTCTTTCGAGTATCTCGCCTAAATAAACTGTATCGTTTATTATAGTGTTGTAGGGTATTCAACGGTCGGCCCCGCTCGACTGTAGCCTTTGCTTACTTGTTTTTTTACTGCAATAATACCGAAGACACTGTATACCTGGCCCCTCAATTCAGACTACTTTGCAATGTAAACTTTCAAAAATGTCTTCTATTTTAAGGAACAATAACTATTTTTGTGTTGGCCAGTGTAATAATAATGATCATAACAACACTCATAACTATGATTTTTTAACAAAGACCTCCAAAACAAGTGAAAATAAGTTGCCATTAAATATTATGACATGTTTAAGATGTCTGTGTTAATTTTCGAACTCGTCCTTGTATGTGAGTGTGTGTGTGCATTTTTTTACTTTTTTATAATTTATGCATTTTAAGTAGAACAGCGGAATATTTGGTTATATCTTACCTATAAAAATTTCCTCTCCATCCTGTGGTTGCGGCTGACATTCCGCCTCGTCCAGGCCATTAAGGTATGTTTCCAGCAGATAGTTTTTACCCAGCTCACGTTCACGTTTGCGATGTTTCTCCTCTTCAATCTTGTTAATTTGACGCTCCTTTTCGCTGTTTGTTGTATGGGGAAAGTTTTTTGCCATTGTGTGGGTGTGTGTGTGTGTGAGAAAATGTGGACATATGAGTGTGTGTGTGTGTAGTTGTAAGGATATAAAGTTTTTTTTTTGTTTTTGTGTGTTTGAGATTTGTAGGAATGTGATTGTGCCACAAACGATTGTTAAGGAAGACACATGACCACCGGCCACACGTTGTTGGTCAATGGCAAACGGGAAGGTAATGTAAACATGCCACATGTAACAACAGCAGCAACAACAACAACATGAAATAAATGTTGAAAAAGCGAAAAGAGAAATAAATAAAAAGAAAACATTAAAGTAAAAATTCAAGTTAAACTTTATTAATTGCAGCCAATGACATTCTCTTTTAATTATCGTACATGTCAACATGGCAACTAACGACGGGATGTAATCCGTGGTGTAATGGGGCCAAGGTTGCATTACATACGAGAGCATTTTTTTTTTTAATTGGTAAATTAAATTGTAAATGTACTAAAATGTCATAGAAATTTAATACTTCCCATTGGTCAAACGGAATGATCTAGAATTCTGAAATTTGAAATGAGAGTCGCTGATGGAGTGCAGATGTACCAAATGGTGTTTGGAAGTTCGAACTTTAAGGTTACCAACAATTCTAAAATCGTACTAAATTTCCGTACCAAAAACTTGAAATTTACTATGAGAATAAAGGTTGGACAGTAAGTTTTATATTGGGGTCCCTGGTTGTGGTAGAGTTTTGATAAGAAGGTGCTTTTGGAAATGTGTACAACAAGTGCACAAAAGTACTATAGTTTGTACAATTTGGTATTGGGTGAACAAATGGTGCTTGAAACCTGATATTTGGTATCAGCTATGATGTGTAGCCTTTAAATATGAAGGTGCAGCCTGGATATATGAAGGTGGTTTCGGAAATTTGTACTATAATTGTACGAAAAGTACCAAATTTAAGATTAGGTGAAGGTATGGAGATAAAATCCTGAAATTTGATATTTGGATTACTGATGGTATCTTTGGTTGAGATTTGGTGGTGGTTTAGAAATGTATTTTATATTTGTACGAAAAGTACTAAATGGTACGAATTATGGTATTTGGTGAAGGGAAGATATATATTGAGGTTTCTATAGGTATCGGGAATCGAGATATGGAGGTAGTTTTGGAAATGTATACTATAATTGTACGTAAAGTACTAAATGGTACTAAATTTTGTCTTTGTTGAAGAGATAGAGCTGAAACCGTGAAATTTAATATTGCGATAACTGTTGGTGTCTAGGATTGAAATTTCCGTATCTCAATCCTAGACACCAACAGTTATCAAATGAGTTTTGCAAACGAGTACTATAATTGTACGATAAGTACTAAATTGGGTTTTGAGTGAATGTATAGAGATGGAACCCTGAAATATGATTTGAGGTCTCTGTTGGTATCTGATGGTGGTTTTGCAAATGCGTATTATAATTGTTTTCTGTCAAAAACTATTTTAACATTTTCTTACATAAATCATAGAAACCAATTTCAGTATTCAGCTTAATCCTTCACCCATTACCAAACTCTGTAACATTTAGTACTCATATCCGCATATATTATGGTACTTATTTATATAGTACTAATTGTGGATTACGGTAGGTGTCTAAAATAAGGGATCATTTGGGATATGCGTACTAAATGTTACTAAGTTTGGTATTGGCTGAAGGAATTGAGTTGAAATTCTGAAATTGGATACTGGTTTCACTGTAGGTTTCTAGGGTTTACATATGAAGACGTTGAAATAGAGTTGGACAGAAAAATTGGATTAGGGTCCATAGTGCAATGGTAAATGAAAAAAAATTTCAAAATAAAAAATTCTGAAATTTTTTTCGTGTAAAAGGTAAACATTATCCTTTCATTCTTTCCGAAAAAGGAAAAACTTGAATAATATATAAGACTTTGAAAGCCTGAAAATTTAATACGATGTACGAAGATTTGATTAAAAAATGTTGTCACAATGGACAAATTGCTCATTTTGAGTACTAAAAAGTACTAACATGGGCTTCGTTGAAAAAAGTGGGCACAATCTAGTATAAAATAAAACACTTCACTATATTACTATAGCATGAATCCGCAAATCCTTACTCCATGCATATATATAAATAGAGAAATCAACAGGCCGAATTTCAGGCCAATCTGTACAGGGTGAGATGAAAAAACTGCAACTAACTTGAGACTGCCAAAGCCACTTGTCCGACTGCTGTTAAGATTATTCCCGTGACATATCATTATATTGTTTACAAGCGTAAAAAGCATTTTGGTGAGAATTTTCCCGATTTTCCAGTGTGATTTTTATTTGTGCATTTGTTTGTAACAGGTAAAATTAAACGAGATAGACCCATAGTTCCTTTTGATGATCTGCATAGAATCACATTCTGAGTCGATTTATGCATGTCCGTCCGTCCGCTTATCCGTCCGTCTGTCCGTCCATCTGTCAGCCTGACCATGTATTTTTGTAAATTTTGCACAAATCATTTGCTTGGCCCAAGGACGAACCCTATTGAAATTGGAGATAATCGGTTAAAATTTAGATATAGCTCCCATATATATGTTCGTCCGATTTGCCTTTTATTGTGCACCAAACGTGTAATATCAGCCCGAATAATATGGAATTTTGCACATACAACCAAATTAGGCCTGAAAATAAGTATGCCAAATTTAATCAAATCGGTTCAGATATAGCTATAGCTCCCATATATATTGTTCATCCGATTTGTTATTTTTGTCCTCCGCAGCCGTAACAACAATATTTTGGGAAATATATCAAATGCAGATCAGAAATACCTTTGCTAAATTTTATCGAGATTGGTTCAGATTTGGATATAGCTCCCATATATAACTTCGTCCGATTTACCTTTGATTGTGCACCAAACGTCTAATATTTGCCCAAATGGGATGAAATTTGGCACTTACGACCGAATTGAGTCTAGAAGATAGTATGTCAAATTTGGTGAAGATCGGTTCAGATATGGCTATAGCTCCCACATATACTGTTCATCCGATTTGTTATATTTGTTACCCACAGCCGTAATATGCACTCCGTAACAACTATATTCAGGAAAATATATCAAATACAGCTCAGAAATATCTTTGCCAAATTTTATCGAGATCGGTTCCGATTTGGATATAGCTCCCATATATATCTTTATCTGATTTCAAATTAATTTTGCACCGAATTTAAAAGATACAAATGCTTCGGCAAATTTAGTCCTTTGAACTTTAAACTATAATTATAATCATAGCGTGTATGATTGAATTCTCCCATAAAAACTTTTAATTTTTATGCGGAGCTCGTCCCCGCCCGACTTCAAGACTTTCTTTACTGGTTTTATATTGGACTGGAACACCATAAGTGGCTAACGTTAGAGCACTCCAGCATTTAAATGTGAATAAATCTTTTGTGTCTCGTACCATCGCTCGTTACAGTGATATTGGCAGCTTAGCCAGACGTCAAGGAAGTGGACGAAACAGAAAGAAAATAGACTCAAAAGAGCTAAAGAGTTGCTGCGCTTGGTCGAAAATGGTGGACTGCCGAATTTGGTTTTCTCAAGCGCCGGCCATGGTATGGTTTGGGCAGCCATAACGGCCGATTGTCGCTCTCCACTCGTATTAATCAACCGTGCCACCAGAATAAATGCCGAATATTATTGCGGAAATATTCTGGAGGGTGTATTAAGGCCTTGGGCACGCAAATATTTTGGCCGCAGACCTTGAACGTTCATTTCATTTGTTTTACTACCTTTTCATATTTAAAACATGAATGACCCACAACCAAAATTTAAGTTGCCCCCACCAGGTATCACCGGACGTGGCATAAAACCTAAACATTATTATTTATTGCAATTCCCCGCTTGGCAAATTAGACATCACAAATGAAACTACGTGATTTTTCTCTCGTTCCCATTTTTTGTTGCGGTCAATGCTAAGGATAATTAAGATGGCAATGATGCCCCCCTCTGTATGCGACCTTCTGCTGTCCCATCATTAACCCCATTGACACAAATCACGCCACTGTGCCACTCGACCCAAAAGCTCAATTTATTCAAGGACCTACCGTAACAATGACAATTGCCGTTGAATTGTCTCATCCTGGGCCATTATAATCTTGAGAAGACGTTCATTGGCCGTGGCCGTGCAGCGGGACAATTTCGGGTGCAATGTATTTGCCTGGGCCAACCACTGCGATGATTTATGTTTGCGGCGGCGAAACTTGGCACTTCGAGCACTACCCACCGGACTGCCCATGCCGCTGTCCTTGTCCGTGGAGATTAATGAAGACAACTGCGGCGTGTTGGCTGTATTACTGCTGCTGTTGTTGTTGCTGTTATTATTGTTGGCGTATGCGGTCACTGGTGCTGGACCCAAACGCCGTAGCAGTAATTCACACTGCAAGAGAAGAAAAAAAAAAAAAAAGAAAGACAAGACAAATACTTTTATTTACTTTCGCTTGAGCAAAAAGAACATTTACCAGTGGTAAGTAGTTGATTATGATTTATCAAAAAAAATTTGTAATGGAGCAATTTTTCACCCAGTTCGATCCCCACCTCCCACCAACCAAGAATGTCACCGCCCGTTTTGAGTCAATTTATACGTGACTTTGAAAATTTATTATTTTCTAAATGTTTCTTGATGGTGCTCGAAGCTATTTAAGTTTGTTATGTTGCCCTCATGGCGTAAATGCTCTTATTGTAAGTCCTCGCCGCAGGAAAGTAGTAATAATTCAGAAAAATAAAAAACAAGACAACAACGAAAAATCGTTAAACGTTAAATCGTTAAATGAAATTATTGAAACAATTACTTACAAACTCCCTTATTTTGCACAATGTGTGGGAACGTGTTTTCAGCTCCTTTGTTTGTTTTAAATTTCTTTATTTCTTCATGGACTTTAATTTAAAGATATCGAAAAAAAGAACAAAGACTAATACTATCATGGCATTTTACCTCTTCAAATTAGGTTTAAGATTACTCTTCTGGAGGCATGAAGTGACAATACAACTACTTACGGTGCCCCTTGGAGCAATATATATTGTAAACCCCTACAAATATTTTCCCAGTTTTTTGTAACGTCCGCTTTTATGTTCTACACTCCTGTTTTAATTAAATGGGCTAAGGATAATTTAAATACAACTAGCTGAACCCGGTCCACTTCGGAATTTTGTTTTTCCTTCAGGAGCATCAGAAACAGAAAAAAGTAAAAAACATTAAGTTCGGCCGGGCCAAACTTTTAATACCCTCCACCTTAGGGTAAGGGAAACATTAGAACCCATTGTGTCCCACAAATACCAATTTTTAGACATATTCGTGGGAAAATTTCTCAAAATCATCAAAATATTGAATATCGGGAGGTACCGCTATATGGGGCTATACAAAAACATGAACCTGTACACAATATGTCGGCACCGGAGCTAGAACCCATTAGGACACAAAAATACCAATTTTTAGCCGAATCCGCAAAGAAATCATCAAAATACCGAATATCTGGAGGTACCGTTATATGGGAGATATACCACAACGTGGACCTATACATACAGTGTTTCGCCACCGCAGCCAGAACCCATAATGACCAAAAATAACAATTTTTAAACAAATCCGTGAAAAAATGTGAAACAACCATAAAAATACTGCATATCGGGAGGTACCATTATATGGGGGCTATACCAAATTGTATACCTATACATGCAATGTTTTGCCATCGAAGCTAGAACCCATTATGACCAACAAATACCAATTTTTAGACAAATCCGTGAAAAAAATGTGGAAAAAATCATCAAAAAACCGAATATCGGAAGGTACCGTTACATGGGGACTATACCAAAACGTGAACGGATACATCTCATTTTCAATACCAACCATTGTAGACACAATACAAATGATTCTTCTAAATTTTGACGCTCTACGTCAAATAATGTGGGCTGTATTGTGATTTCAACAGACAGACATCGTTAAATCGACTTAGAATTTTATGCTGATTATGAATGCTGATTTATGGGATCTACGACGAATATTTAGGGATGTTACAAACGGAATGACAAAGTTAATATACCCTCCTTTCCAATGTGGAGGATATAAACATGTTCATGATCCCCATAATTGCAATGGCGATTTTGTCCGGGCGCCACATCAAGTACATGAAATCAGCCGAAAATATATATGGGGGCTATATACAAATCTGAATTGAATTGGCCGAAAAATGTATGCGAGCTACATCCAAACCTCACCCGATTTCATTGCACTTTGACAAATAAATTTTTAAACTAAGTTCTATCACACAAATCTGAACCGATTTCAATATAATTCGACAAATTTAGTTTTGTACAAATTTTCATTGGAATCGAACATACACATCGTTTTTGGTGTATAAATACCTGATGTGGGGCGAAAATACATATGGGAGCTATATCCAAATCTGGACCGATTTCAATATAATTTGACCGATTTATTTTTGTACCAAATTCCCTCACACATTCCAATTTCGAAGACTGTATCTATAACCGATCAAAAGATATTTGCAATATCTATATCTATATGTATATATATGTATATATATATATATATATATATATATATATATATATATATATATATATATATATATATATATATATATATATAAATTACCGGCGAAGCGGTTGCTTGATGTGATCGACACTTTGGTATTTACTAGTGCCAAACTTGATTTCCAAAATACTCCGGACACAATAGTCCAACGGATTGGTATTCGGAGATTTTGGTGGCGCTTGTGCGCTTGAAATGATGCGAGGACACTCATCTTGTAACCATTCTTGGGTGGCGCGTGCTGAGTGCGATGGTGCTCCTGTTGGAATGTCCAAGGTCTGCGGCCAAAATGTCTATCTATCTATTTTATTTCTGTTGCGGTGTAAGTTCTTGCATTTTTTGAAACTTCAATGGCTTTACCCCGAGCTCATTTTACAATATTTGCCGAATGGAATATTGCGATATATTCAGCTCACGAGCCATTTTTCGGCCACTGCGACGCGGGTTTCGATCAAGTCGCTTCTGTACTTTTCGAACCATTTCTGCTTATGTTGCTACTTTTTTCCGTCCATCTCCTTGACGTCGGGCTACGCTACCAGTATCACGGTAACAAGCGATGGAGTGCTCTAACGATAACCACTTGTAGTTTTCCAGCCAAATATAAAGAAATCACACTATCGCGCTCGAACTCCATCATGAATAACTTTTTTTCTGGAAAATTCTCACCAAAATACTTTTGTACGCTTGTAAACATTATAGTGAGCTGTCACTAGAATAATTTTAACAGCTGTCGGGCGAATGGCTTGGAATTGACAGCAGTCTGAAGTTGGTCGCAGTTTTTTCATCTCACCCTATATGTGTCCTTTATTACGAGATATCATTGGTATGGAGTGCATGACTATAAAATCGGATGACTGACTGACGGAAAATCAACGTCCAGACGAAACGGCTGAAGCTAGAATCTTGAAATTTTGCGCAAGGGTCAGTCAATGGTATGCATCATCTAGCCTTATCACAGATTTATGGAAATTCGTAGTAGAAGTGCTAAAATGTAATGAAAACTGCATATTTTCTATTGAAGAAACTCAATGAGCTAGAATTCTGAAATTTGTGAAAAATAGATGTACTAAAGGGTTTTTTTTTTTTTTTGGAAATTTGAAATTAGGGCTACGAAAAGTTATAAGTTCTACTAATTATTTAAAATAAGTATTGAAATTTGGTGTGAGAATCAAGTTTGGAAAGTAAGTTTTATGCAGTTTTGGATATGAGCACTAGGTGTGCGAACTGTACTAAATGTTACTAAATTTGGAATACGCTGGTTTAGGGTGAACGGAAGAAGCAGGAATTTTGAAATTTTGTATTGGGATTCCTGTTGGTGGTAGGTTTGTGATAAAGAAGTCGGTTTGGAAATGTGCAATACAAGAGAACGAAAAGTACTAATTAGTACAATATTTGGTACAATATCGTATTGGGTGAATAGATAGTGTTTGAAATCTAAAATTTGGAATTATGGTCGCTGTTCATGTGTAGCCTTTACATACGGAGATTCTTTTTGAAATTTGTACCATAATTGTAAGAAAAGTACTGAATGGTGCTGTATTTGGTATTGGGTGAAGGGATACAGATCAAATTCTGAAATTTGATATTTAAATTATTTATGGTATGTGTGTTTGAAATTTGGCGGTGGGTTCGTATTGCGTCCTAAAATTGTACGAAATGAACTAAATGGTACTAAAATTGGTATTTGGTGATGGGAAAGGGCTGGAATCCTGAAATTTGCTATTGTGGTCTGTGTTGGTATCTTGAATTGAGATATGGAGGTGGTTTTGGAAATGTGTACTATAAATGCACAAAAAGTTCTAAATAGTACTAAATTTAGTCTTTGGTGAAAGAATAGAACTGATATCATGAAATTTGTTATTAAGGTTGTTTCGAAAATGCGTTGGTGTCTGTGGAGGTGGTTTCGGAAATGTTTACTATAATTCTACGAAATGAACTAAATGATAAGTTAAGTTATTTTAGTTGAAGTAATAGAACTGAAATCCTGTAATTTGATATAGATGCCACTGTTGGCATCTGAATTTCGGATGTGGAGGAAGTTTTGGAAATATGTACTATAATTTTTCGAAAAGTTCTAAGTGGTACTAAATTGGATATTGGGTGAAGGATAGAGGTGAAAACGTGATTTTTTTTATTGAAGGATAAAACTGGTGTCCTCAAATTTTATATGGATGGACTGAATTGTACTACATTTTATTTTGGTTTCAGGAATAGAGCTGAAATCCTATAATGTAATATATATGTCACTGTTGGCATCTGAAATTGAGATGTGGAGTAAGTTTTGGAAATGTGTACTTTTTTTTTTGAAAAGTACTAAGTAGTACTAAATTGAGTATGGGGTGAAGGTATAAAGCTGAAACAGTGACATTGAATTTAAAATTATACGAAGAATTTTCGATCACTGTTGGTGTCAGGGCTGGAGAGATGTCGACTGTTTTGGATATACGTACTCAATGTTACTTAATTTGGCCTTGGATAGAGCTGGGATAGAGTTGTAATTTTGAAATTTGATATTGAGAACGGTGTTAATTCCTAGGATAAACATATGGAGACGTTGAAATAGTTTTGGGCAGAAAAATTGGATATGGGTCCATTGTGCAATGATTTTACTAATATCCTTCTGGGTTATACACTGGCTCGTACGGCAGCGATATTCTCGGCCGATCGCCTTGGTTGACTTTTATATGGCCTCTTCGGATTAGAAAGAGCCTTACCAGTCGAAAATTGTTCGTATAAACGCTTAAAGGTGTTCTTAGAATTTCAGCGCGCTCGCGTGGCGTGTATTGGTTCATGGTAAAAATCTGCTTGGACTGACGCTTCAAACGCGGTATATCATTAAGCGATGTGACATCTCTGTCAAAAGTTATGGCGTTGCCAGATGGGTCCGTCGAATATGGGCAACCCTGTATATGTCATCTTTAGCTATATTTCAATCGATTTTGTTAAAAATTGGCAAACATTTTTCCGGTAAACTTCATTCACCATTTTCATGTAATTAGAGGGAAATGTGTGTGAAAACTATATTTAAATCTGAACCGATTTCGACAACGACGGCTGTATTTGATAAATATGCTAATATACTTAAATATGCTATCCAATATAACATATGTATGGGAGATATATCTACATATGAACCGATTTACACCGCATGTGACAAAATCAAACCTCTTTCAGTTGATATTATACATTTTCTTCAAAATAATTGTAAAATCCGATGAGCTGATTTTCACCAATTTCAATAGAGCTCGTCATTTGACCCAATAAATGAAGTATGCAACATTTTATATTATAAACTGTAGTATCCATAACAAATTTCAAATACCAAATTTGAGACGGTTCCGTTGAAATATGTGTCTAAAATCACCGAATATAAGAAAGTACAGTTATATGGCGGCTATACGACGACGTGGACCTATTTTGGCAATATTCTCTTTTATGAGGTAGTACCCATTGCGAACTAAAAATATAAAATTTCAATCTAGTGGTACAAACGGAATGATAGGCTTCATAAATCTCCATATTATTGTGTAGGGTATAACAATAAATAGACTGAGAATGTGATTATATGGAGATCACCAAATATCGTTTCCTTCTGTCTATGTTACACTCAAATCTACCACGGTCTAGTATCTCAGTACAAATTGGAAGGCATATGTGCTGCATTAAGCATTGTAGTAATGATGACTACATACACTCTGCATTGTCAGTTTCCCAAACATAAAGACTACTACATACTCTCTGGATTACATGTTAGCGAAGCAATAACAAGTTATTTCTATCAAATTTACTAGGCAAAATAACTTACTTTTTTCAATTGCTTCTTTACTTGTTTAGCCAACTATCGAAAAACCACAGAGTTTTCTTTTTTCCGAATATGAGGCATTCAAAGTTTGTGCGTGGTAAAGTTCTCTTGTGCTTATTAATTGCATAACTTTATGCATTAAAAAGTTTTCATCAACATCGGTAATTACACACGTTGTCAAGCCTTTTTTGTTCCACATCAAATCAATGAACTACATTTCAAAGAGAAGTTTCCACACTTCACCCGTAACAACGTTTCATACATCTGGTTGTTGAATCCTGCAAGGAAACTGTATTCCTTGCGTGACCTGTCTACACTCACCTAAGGACTCGTTAAATTGTAAAATTTAAACTTTTTTATTTGTTACCTGTCAGTGAGAGAAAAGTGCAACTTCATGATGCAAAATAACAAAACCGTCGACCACATTGCATGCGCTCGTTTGGTTGAAATAATGACAGCAAGTTTTTTTTTTGATCGACAAGAGATGGTGAATTTTAAAATATAAAAATACTTATCAATCAATAAGACCCGCAGGAACTAAATATCACTACAATTTCTCTCAACAAAAAAAGTTAATTATGCTTGAAATCTGATTGATCGTTGTAAAATTTTATAGACATGGAAATTCGGAATTGTCTCCTGTCCGAAAAGGATAATATCCAAAAAAATCGCGTAAAAATGTGATATATTAACATTTTCATTTTGACTTTTGAAATGTACAATAGTAATGTTTTATTTTGCATGATTGGTTTCCATTTTGACTTACTTTTTTCTAATGTACATTTGTAGTGTTTTTTATATTTTATTTTTGAATTTCTTGAGAATTGAAATTGATGGCGGGTTACATGGAAGTGTAGATGATATCGAAATAATTTAACGCGGCCAAACCAAAGTTAAAAGACAATTAATTTTTCAAAATCGCTAAAAAATCACGAAAAAGAGATCTCATTGCAAAAACTCTGAAATCGGGAAAAAATCGTAAAAAAATTCAATGGAAACGAATTTTAAAATAATAGTACATTCTATTGACAAACTTAGTAAGGATCTTTAAACACGTGCTGTAAAAAATCAGCGAACAAGTTGAAGATATTTTCAATTTGTTATTCTTCTTTTGTCAATTTTTTTTCAATTTGTATTATCATATTGAATTCAGTGAATTTTTTGTGAACAAAATAAAGAATAATTTTTCACTACATGCAATTTTTCACCAAAAAAATGAAATAAGTGCGAAATAGGATGTTAACTGACATCTACCTTTCAACTCCAGGGCCTACATCGTGGTTCAGCTGGAAGATGCGAACACATTAAAACAAACAAAAATGACCGAAAAAGCCTAATGTGGCTCATTTAAAAGCGTGGTCCTACTTCTTTCATGTGACAATAATCCGTCCACTGAGAGCTCAAAATGCAAAATTCTTTGGGAGTACAATCCGTAAAATGCCAAATTTAAAGGGTGCAAAATAGTAGAGCGAATGGGATTTTTAATAAGAAAAGGATTTCTATCCTTCCACAAATTCTTTCCAAACATTCAAGATACCTTAAATCGTGATATCGATCATAACTCACGGATAAGGATACAACCCGATTTCATATTAATATATCCATCGTATGATTTAAGCTATTTTTGGGGTCTTGGTCACTTTTTTCATTTTTTGGCTCTTATTTGGCATCTTTGTTTGTAAGGGGGTAGAGAACCTCTTGGATTTGAAAATTTCAGACTAGGGCCCATATTGGTCTTGACCACATTCATCAATTGATTTGGCTAAAAAATTGTGTTTATGCTACCCTGGGGTAGGGAACCATCATACAGATAATTGCCACATAGGAATTTATTTAAGCAAAGTCCCCACATTGGAGTATCACCAAGTCCACCATCACATCTAATGTGTGGTCAGAAAAGAAAATTTTGTATTATATTGAATTTGTAACCCCCAAGAGAATATTGGTTGGGAACGTAGATTTAGGAGGTACATCTATATGAAATGAATTGTGGAAACATGAACAAATTACAAATATAAGAAAGTAGCACGAGACCGAATATTTGTAGAATCGTCATTGAATTATACTATGAGGGAAAATATGTACCTTATGAGTTCTCCAACTTACAATTTAAATGGCAAATAAAATTATTTCCCATCTTACGGTAATGGGTGTAAAATTGTATTTATATTTGACTATTCTGAAATCAATCTGCCCTCAATTATGAGGTGGATAAAACTATTTTTACTCACTTAAATCACGCGAAATTTTTTTCAGTTTGACATACTATGTTGTTCTGCTATATTATTGATGAGGCCTCTATTTCTCATCTTGGCTTATAAGGGATAGAAGAAAGCTTTAAATGTAGGTCGATGTTTCGGAGTAGTGCCCATATAGAGGTACCTCCTGATTTTACCATATTTCAAAGGATTTGGCTATAAATGTGTATTTGGGGGATGAAAATCTTACATAAAAATTTCAATATGTCTACAAATTTTATAATTTTCTCCATGTAATAGTACCCCCTCAGGTCCACCTTTTGGCGAACAAACAGACCGACATGGTTAGGGGACCTTATAAGGACTCTAATGAACAATCTAAGGTGTTAATGGGTTTAAAAAAGTAATTTGGCTTTGGCTATTCATAAATCATTCAGCCTTCAATTATGAGGTGTACAAAATACGATAAATTCCAAATTACTGCTCATTTGACTGGAAAATTTTGTTACGATTTTTACCATACTAAAAATTAATTGATCCCTTACATGAGGATAAGATTGATATATGCTTTTTAAAAGATTTGTATAGCACATCCACACATTTGAAGCCCAAGATTTAAATATTGAAGCCCACGGCTTAAATATGGGTATAGGTATTTTAAAACACTTTTAATCGATCAGTACGTGAACTCTTATATCACTCATATCTGTTAATAATTATGCTTGGACAAATATGCATAGTAGACAAAAACTACGGGCCGGCAACGCGGACCGGGCCAGCTAGTATATTATATTTGCTTTATATTGCGGAACCTCATAGTATCCGGTATTTCACAGCATTTCAATTTTGATTCCCACTAAATGGAAATTTGCCATACGAAAGTAGTAGGTCCACGTTTCGATAAAAACTCCATATAGCTGCATCAGTCATATTAGTTTCCTTAGTTTATTGGAGTTCGGATTAGAGTTGTTATTTGGATTTCGTCACGCGTGCAACTTCCTGTGACAGTAAATGACCTATAAAGATCGACATTTTCGCGAATCCCCATATAATTGTAACTCTCTAAATTCGATACTTTCTAGATTTAAGCCTCATTTTTCAACAGAATCAAATAAAAATGGTTTTTTATACCCTCCACCTTGGAAAGGAGGGTATATTAACTTTGTCATTCCGTTTGTAACATGTATAAATATTTGTCGTAGACCCCATTATGTATATATAGTCATAATCAGCATAAAATTCTAAGTCGATTTAACGATGTCCGTCTGTCTGCCCGTCTGTCTGTCTGTTGAAATCACGATACAGGCCACATTATTTGACGTAGAGCGTCAAAATTTAGCAGAATAATTTGTATTGTGTCTAGAATGGTTGGTATTGAAAATGACATATATCGGTCTACGTTTTGGTACAGTCCCCATATAACAGTACTCGGTATACTCGGTATTTTGATTATTGTTGCCACATTTTTTCATGGATTTGTCTAAAAATTGGCATTTGTTGGTCATAGTGGGTTCTAGCTCCGGTGGCGAAACATTGCATGTATAGGTCCACGTTTTGGTATAGCCCCCATATAAAGGTACCTCCCGATATTCGGTTTTTTTGATGATTTTTGCCACATTTTTTCATGGGTTTGTCTAAAAATCTCCGGTGGCGAAATATTGCATTTATAAGTCCACTTTTTTTGATGACTTTTGCCACATTTCTTCACGGATTTGTCTGAGAATTGGTATTTTTAGGTCATAATGGGTCCTAGTTCGTGTGACGAAACATTGTATGTATAGGTATAGCCCCATATAACGGTATCTCCCGATATTCGGTATTTTGATGGTTTTTGTCACATTTTTTCACGAATTTGTCTAAAAATTGGAATTAGTTGGTCATAATAGGCTCTAGCTTCGTTGGCGAAACATTGTATGTATAGATCCACAGTTTTGTATAGCCCTATTTAGCGGTAACCCCGATATTCCGTATTTTTATGATTTTTGCCACAGTTTCCCACGAATATGTCTAATAATTGGTATTTGTGGGTCATAATTGGTTCTAATGTTTCCATTACTCTAAGGTGGAGGGTATTAAAAGTTCGGCCCGTCAGAACTTAATGTTTTTTTACTTGTTAAGTTCGCAATAGGCACCGACTTCTCTGACAGGCGATTACATTTGCAGGACCACTCATTCGCACAGTCGCCATTAAACTGTCTGGCATTTTTCAACAGAATTTTTTGAAATTTGGCAAGTTCCCTCTAAACGATGGAGGTTCGAATGAACTTAGCTGCTTTTTCCTTGTTAGCTCTGCTGTCATATAATATTGTAATTCTTTTGTTATAAAAAATTTAAATTTTGATGCACAGCGTTAGTTTCAAATTGTCGATAACCCGAATCTGATTAATTAATTAGATCAACTGGAACATTTTCAAAAATATATGTTACGAAATAAATACGGTGTTCTCTGGTATTAACGTTACCTTTTATGCATTCCAGAGACATCAATTTCTGACACTTTCCATTGAAACTCTTTCCCTTTTTATACCAAATGTATCTTCTAATTACGTTGTATGGAGTCTATTCGATATCGTGGGCCTATATAGGCAATTCTCTTTCAGGGGGTAGAGTACTCAAAAGAAACTCCTTACGTAGAATTTCAGACAATTCCATTGAAAAATTTGGCTAAAATCATCAACATTCCGAATATCGGGAGGTATCATTATATGGGGGCTATGCGAAGACGTGAACCTATATACCAAACTTTTTGTCATGAGCTGTAGTACCTATTACGAGCTTCAAATATGAAATTTGAAAAAATACCGGTAGAAAAATAGCTTAAATCATGAAAAATCGAATATGGGGGTACCGTTGTATAGGGGCTATACGATATCGTAGACCTATATAGGCAATTTTCAGACAATTCCATTGAAAAATGTGGCTAAAATCATCAAAATGGGTAGCGATGGGTACCCTTATATGGGGGCTATACGATATCGTGAACCAATATGGCCCATCTTCGAACTTGACCTGCCCGCAGACAAAAAACAAACCTGTGCAAAATTTTAGCTTCCTATCTTAATTCGTTTTGACTCTAGCGTGATTAAAACTGACGGACAGACGAATGGACCGACAAGGCTTAATCGTCTTTGTTAGGTCTAAGATTATTATTTCGATAATTAATATACCCTTTATACCCTTTTATGTATGGTATAAAAAGATATCATTTCAATAACATTGACTTCGAAGGAGAAGCTCTGAGATAAATCAATATTTTCTATTTTATGTCTTACCTCCTTCTTGTGCTGACTATTTCGCGGTGGTAGAACATCAAAAATTTTTGTACTCCCATCCAGATACTCTTCGCAATGATGATACTGTTTGACGATGACATATTCGGTTGTCAATTGCGCTGCGCTGCTAATGCCAGGTGGAAATGGCAAAGCTGTAGCCGGAAATCTGCTACCATTCGGACATGACGACGCTGTCCTCGCCGTTGATGTGGTTGTAGCTGGATTTTGCTTTATTTTACAATTTTCTTCTTTGGTATTTTTTGGCATTGATTGATTGAAATTGTTCGCAAGGCCAGAGTTGGCCATGGTATTGCTGTGGCAGTTGTTAAAATCCATTGCCCTACTGGTTTCGCAATTGTTCTCGATGATTTGGTTATCCTTAGAGTCATTTGGTGTTTCCAAAGTATATCCGCGCCCATTGTCATCTGCAGCAGACGCACTCTT
Source organism: Musca domestica (assembly GCF_030504385.1). Taxonomy (NCBI): domain Eukaryota; kingdom Metazoa; phylum Arthropoda; class Insecta; order Diptera; family Muscidae; genus Musca; species Musca domestica. Next base: position 11,072,794 of record NW_026712296.1, on the reverse strand, counting down.
TCCATCACTTTGTCCATTTTGATAATGCAATAGAGCCCAGATGAGATCCGAACATGTCGTTTGTGCATCGACACCGGCTATCCAATGCTTTTCTCCATCAATCCAAATCGAGACATTGTCTGAAAGTGTTTCCAAAGAGACCAATGAATCATCGTCGTCGTCATCATCATCATCATTATGATCACCATCGTTGTCCTGCTGATTGCTGCCCCCATCAATGTCAATATTGCCCAGGCAATCCTTGACATTCTCATGTTGACTGTTTCTATTTGAAATAGTTTGATGTCTCATGTTTCCATGGGATATATCAATGGAACGTTGTTTTAAGACCGGACGACCTGAGAAATGGAAGGGAGCTGGTGCCAATGATTGCCCTGGATTAGATCCCTCAAAGAGTTGTTCATCTTCGATATCGATGACAACAATATCACAGTTATTGGTGTGTGTGTTATTTCCATGGTTGTTGTTTTCGTTCAAACATTTGTCCATAGACGATGCTTGTTGTTGCTGCTGCTGCTGCTTTTGTTTACCAGTTATCACTTCGTCGCCATGGACCGAGTTGAACAAATTTCCACTTTCATCGAGATTACTCAAAGACATCGTTGCTCTTACATTGTTCTTGGCTTTCTTGTTGTTTTCGTTTTCGTTTTCGTTGTCATTGTTGGTGTTGTTAGAGCTTTGGAAACGTTGACGTTGAAGTTGCATTAATTGTATTTGCTGTTGGACATTGTTGTCAATTGTGTCATAGTCCTGATACCATATTCCATGGGCATATGCTTTTATAGGATTTTGTCGACACCCAGCCTTATCCGTATGATAGTCATTAACTTTATTGTTGCCACCTTCAGGACATGATTTGCTATCGGCATTTCTGTTGCTGTTGTTGCTGTTGTTGCTTTTGTTGTAATGGTTATTGATTTGAGTTGAGGAAATCGCATTCGACAGCGTCGCTGTTGCTTTTGCCGTTGTTGTCGATGATGATGACGACAGCTTTGATGTAACAACCGCCGCCGTGTTCAATGGACTCGATATTCTGTTTTGATGTTCGCTATTATTCGCATTACTGATATGGTCGAGAGCCTTATTGGTCATAATTGTCAACACAGATAGAATGTATTCGTTGGGCTTGGGGGGGTTTAATTCCTCTTTTGTGCAATCTACTACAGGGCAGTAACTAAGTCAACTCCCATGTGGTGTTGCCGTTTTTCCTTTCAATTGTCAATTGCTGTCCTTGGTTACATCAATCGTTGAGCGAAAGTAAAGCGTTGGTATTGCACAAAGGCAAATATTCTTCAATTACTTTGTTGAGGGGGGTACTTTAATTCTGGAATGGAAATAAAGAGGCAATTGGATTAAGTTTTCTTTTTATGAAGAAAATTATTTGTGTTTTTGTATTTGATTTGTGTTTTAAATGACATACGCTTCACTTCACTTTCCTTTTTTTTTTTTTGGTTCTATATGCATTCAAAACTTTATCTACAACCAGTAAAGAAAGTCCTAAAGTAGGGGGGGGGGGGGTGGGTTGGGTTTAGATTTTATGATACCCTACACCACAATGCTAATTTAGTTAAGCTCCACATAACAATTAAAAGTTTTTAAAGGAGAATTCAATCCTACACCCTATGATTATAATTATAAATTAAAATAAATATGGCGAAACATTTGTATCTTTTAAATTCGGACGAAGTTACATATGGGAGCTATATCCAAATCTGAACCGATCTCGATAAAATTTAGTAACTATGGGTCTCTCCCGCTTCCTTCTCCATGTTACAAACAAATGCACAAAGATATAATACCCTGCCACTATGTGGTGTAGGGTATAAATATTTGGTGATTAAAAAAACAAAGCAAATTCAAGAGTTTAACAAGTAAAAAAGCAGTAAGTTCAATACCCTCCACCATTTAAAACGAATTAGAAAATTTTCAAAAAAATAAAATCCATTAAAAATTATTTTTTAAAATCTTTAAAATGTCTAATATAGGAAGGTGCCGATATATGGGGGGATATACGATATTGTGGACCTATAAGACAAATCTATGTCTGCGTGTAAAGTACTCACAAGGATGGATTTTCAGACAATACGATTGGAAAATGTGGCTAAAATCATCAAAATGCCGAATATCGCGTGGTACCGTTATATGGGAGCTATACGTTATCGTTAACCTATATAGAAAATTCGCTGTCGGGGGATAAAGTGCTCACAAAGAACCCCTTGTGTACAAAGAACCCCTTGTGACCATTCCGTTGAAAAATATGGCTAAAAACATCAAAATACCGAATATCGGGGGTACCGTTATATGAGGGCTATACGATATCCCTGCCGAGGTATAAAGTACTCACAAGGAACTATTTGTGAGGATTTTAAGACAATTCCATTGAAAAGTGTGGCTAACATCATCAAAATACCGAATATCGGGGGGTACAGTTATATGGGGGATATACGATATCGTGGACCTATATAGATAATTCTCTGCCGAGGTATAAAGTACCCACAAGGAACTCCTTGTGTGGATTTTCAAACAATTCCGTTGAAGAATGTGGGTAAAATCATCAAAATACCGAATATCGGGGGGTACCGTAATATGGGGGATGTACGATATCGTGGACCTGTATAGACACTTCTCTCTCAGGGGGTAAAGTACTCGCAAGGAACTACTTGTGTGGATTTTAAGACAATTCAATTGAAAAATGTGGCTAACATCATCAAAATACCGAATATCGGATGTCCGTTATATGGGGGCTATACGATATCGTGGACCGATATAGCCCATCTTCGAGCTTGACCTGCCTGCAGACAATAGAGATATCTGTGCAAAATTTTAGCTTCCTATCTTAATTCGTTTAGACTGTAGCGTGATTACAACAGACGGACGGACAGGGCTAAATCGTCTTAGAATTTTACGCTGATCAAGAATATATATACTTTGTTGGGTCTAAAATGATTATTTCGATGAGTTACAAACGGAATGACGAATTTAATATACCCTCCATACTTCTTTTGGTGGAGGGTATAAAAACCTATTTATTATAATGCTTTAGGATATATATTTTTATATCCTCCAACTTGGAATGGAGGGTATATTAACTTTGTCAATATACGTCGAAGACGCCATAGAGTATATATTCATAATCAGCATACAATTCTAAGTCGATCTAACAATGTCCGTCTGTCTGTCTGGCCGTCTGTTGAAATCACGATACAGCCCACATTATTTGACGTAGAGCGTCAACATTTAGCAAAAAAAAAATTGTATTGTGTCTAGGATGGTTGGTATTGAAAATAGGATATATCGGTCCACGTCTTGGTATAGTTCCCATATAACGGTACCTCCCGATATTCGGTATTTTGATTTATTTTTTATCACATTTGTTCACGGATTTGTCTAAAAATTGGTATTTGTAGGTCATAATGGGTTCTAGTTCGCGTGGCAAAACATTGTATGTACAGGGCAAGATGAAAAAACTGCAACCATCTTCAGACTGCTATCATTTCTAAGCCACTCGTCCGACAGCTGTTAAAATTATTCCAGTCACAGCTCATTATATTGTTTGCAAGCGTACAAAAGCATTTTGGTGAATTTTCCATATAACAGTACCTGCCGATATTCGGTATTTTGATGATTTTTGCCACATTTTTTCGCGGATTTGTCTAAAAATTAGTATCTAAAAAATAGGAAATCTTTTCAAGTTAAATGATATTGTTGCAGATATTGGAGGGATTCTAGATAGCGTGTTTGGTGCATCAAATACACAAAATCGGATCTAAAATGTATATAGAAAATATATCCCCATCTGAACAGATTTCAATATAATTTTACAACAATATAGCCTATGTTACTTTCAGGGGATGCTGCAGTATTTTTGGGAATTCTCAGTAAACTCTGTTTAACAGCTTCTGAGTCTATAAATTACAAACAACAAACATATAGAAATGTAATAATTTTTGGAAAATGTTGATGAAGTACCGGATATAGTGGACCGAAGTGTTCCAATTCATCTAATATTGAAAAAAATTCTGGGATGTGCAAAAATTTAATTAATTGAAGATTTATTTCCAATTTGGTACGAAGACTTGCTAATAAAAATGCCGATAAACCCTACATTTATATCAGATCTATGGTTGAGAGTAATATTTAGATATGCCAAATCTGAATAGTATCGCTGACATGTTTCGCAAGTTATAAGAGATATAAATACTGAATGTTGTGACCCTTTGTGGTGAAGGTACCAGAAGGGGACGGCGGACATATACCATCTTCACATCAGGTCTTGTGTTAATAAAAATACTGAGATGAGTGAAATTTGAAGAGAATCGGCATCTAATTCCATATTGTGTGATGGTTTTATTATTCAAAAATTTGACTCCTCTGTAGGGGAGATACCTGCAGGTGTGGTCCGATATAATCCATTTTCACACATGATCTTTTGCTGGTAGCAATACTGGGATGCGCAAAGTTCGAAATGATCGGATGCTTATTTTATGAGGTTCATGGTTATTCAAAATGTTGACCCCTTTCTGTCTTCATACCAAATCTTGCGCCGGTAAAAATATTTAAGTCTATGAAAATTAAAGAGAATCGAATGCTTATTTCGCATTTTATGAGATATATAATTATTCAAAATATTGACCCGTTGTGGGAGAGGTGCCAAAATCTTCACCCAGATCTTGTGTTAATAAAAATATTAAAATGTATAAAATTTGAAGACAATCAGACTCGTATATCTTAAAATAGTTATAATTATTCCAAATGTTGACCCTTTGTGGGAAAACTACTTGATTGAGTTGGCCGAAATTGTCAATTTTCGCACCTGACTTAGCACTGACAAAAATCTTGGAAACGTACACTCCCTTCTAGAAGTATCGTGCGCCAGACATACGAACGGACAAATGTCCTGAAACGGATTTGATCCAAAGAGAGCTGGGGTCTAAAATGTTATGAGGCCAGATTTGCCGTATCAAATGATATATACCCTTTGTAGCCATATGGCTGAGGTGATAAATACCTAGAGCTCATTATTTCAATAGAACTGCGAAAATTAAAAATTACAAAAACAACATTTTCTTATTGTTCTACACAATGAAAGACATAGTCGGGCTGGATCGACTTTATGATACCCACTTTTCATATATACAAAATCGGACCAAACATACATATGGTACCCATAGCTATATCTTAACTGATTTTCACCAAATTTGATATACATTCTTCCAGGCTAAATTCGTTCGTATGTGCCAAAATCCATTCAATTCGAGCTATTATTAACCATTTGCTGCACAATTAACGTGAAATTGGATGTAGACATATATGGGAGCTATATCCAAATCTGAACCGATATCGATAACATTTGACAAAGGTATTTCTGAGCTGTATTTGATATATTTCTCCGAATATCGTTGTTACGGAGTGTGTATTATGGCTGTGGAGGAGAAATTTCTTAAATCGGATGAAGAAGATATACGAAAGTTTTAGCTATACCTGAACTGATTTCCACAAAATTTGTCACACTTGTTTCTAGGCTCAATTTAGTTATATGTGCCAAATTCCTTCTAATTTGGGGTAATATTACACATTTGATCGGACATGCATAAATCGACTTAAAATGTGATTCTATGCAGATCATCAAAAGGAACTATAGGTCTAACTCTCTTCCTTATCTATGCTACAAACAAATGAACAAAAACATACTACCCTGACCATAGTGTGGTGTAGGGTATACGAAGTGTATTCAGGTGATTTCTACATCCTGCATCTTATATTATTGTACCGTGACTCAAACCTTGAAAATTGTTTGTTATGGCAAATTTATTACTAAACTTCATCAAATGTTTCCAATATATTTTCTTTAATTTATGGTCGTTAAAAATACTACTTAGAATGCTATAAATTAAGTTGTTTTTTCCGAACTAGATGTCCACTTATATATGTATGTACACTCGTCATACACACAGGTTTGACAGAAAGCGTAACACCTGTCGTATTCACCATTGATGGAAAAAAGGAAACCAAACTACAATAACAACAGCGCAAGTCTCGTCCTTTGGCCGATCATAAGGTGTGACCGGTAAATCTACTATCTCCATCAATGGCGAGGGTTTCTTTTTGAACTTTAGAAGGAATTCATCCGAAACAATTCGTCAGAATAGCTCTTAATAAAATTAAATGTAGAAAAAAAACTAAATGTCAAACTTTTATCGCAAATGAAATTTATATCCGCATTATTTTGTTCGCCTTTAAAGCAAAAAGCATGATTTAGATGATTGTATGTATGTTGGCGAACCAAATTTTTTTTATTTAGTTGATAATGTAGAGTTTGCCAATAAGTATAAAAATAAGAACGACTAAGCCTTATAAAATCAAAAAAAAAAAAAAACTGGACATACGAAGAAGGTATATATATATATATATATATATATATATATATATATATATAATAGAATTGTCGATTGTAGAGTGAATATCAGCCAGAAGTATTGCAAAAGCTAAGCTGCATAAAAAAACACAGGTTGGTGCGGTTTATGGACTGGTGGTATCATTGAACCGTTCCTCTACCAAGATGCTGTCAGTGGTCCTATTGAAAGGCGAGTTCGGTGAGCATTTTATTTCACGTACGAGACCGAACTATTTGTGGGGCTATGTTAAAGTCAATAGTCTATACAGACGACCCCGCTTCAATTGGTGCAATTTAAGAAAAGGTAGCAGCATTTATTCGTGTGTTACAAGCCCAAATGTTGGAAAATTATATGACCGTACAGGGTGAAATAAAAAATCTGCATAAAAGCCAAACGCCATCATTTTTAAAAATTTTTTACATGTTATTAAATGAAAACAAAAAATGTCGTGTTTGGCATTAAATTTTAGAATAAGTTTAGATTGGTTCGTATTGGCCACCTTTGCACGAATTATGGCCTTCAAACGGCCAATAGAACCGTCACACGCTGTCCGAATGTTGCTCTGCAATATTTTGGCCCATTCCCGTCGAAGCGCTTTCTTGAGATGATCGACAATTTGGTATTTTTTAGTGCCAACCTTGCTTTCCAAAATACTACAGACATAATAGTCCAACGGATTGGTATCCCGAAGTTTTTGTGGCCATTGTGCGCTGGCAGTGAAGCGAGGAACCTCATTTTGTAGGGTGCGATGGTGCTGAGTCCTGTTGGAATGTCCAAGGTTTGCGGGCCAAAGGCTTTAATGCACCCTCCAGAATATTTTTGCGATAATATTCGGCATTTATTCTGATGCCACGGTCGATTGATACGAGCGGCCAAGCGAAGCAACTCTTTAGCTATTTTCAGTCTATTTTCTTTCTGTTGTGGTGTAAGTTGTTGCACTTTTTGGAATTTCAATGGCTTTACCTCGAGCTAATTTTTCAATGTACCGTGGTATTAGAATAAATGCCGAATATTATGGCGAAAATATTCTGGAGGGTGTTTTAAAGCTTAGGCACGCACACATTTTGGCCGCAAACCTTGGTGGCATGCGCCACCCAAGAATGGTTACAAAATGAGGTTCCGCGCTTCATTTGCAGCGCAGAATGGCCAGCAAAATCTACGGATACCAATCCGTTGGACTATTGTGTCTGCAGTATTTTAGAAAGCAAGGTTGGCACTAAAAACCACCAAAGTCTCGATCACCTCAAGCAAGCGCTTCGCCGGGAGTGGGCCAAAATACAGCAGAGCAACATTCAAGCAGCCTGTGACGGTTTCATTGGCCGTTTGAAAGCCATAATTCGTGCCAAAGGTGACCAATTCGGAAAAATCTAAACTTATTCTAAAATTTGATGCTATTTCCGACATTTTTTGCTTTCATTCAATAAAATTAAAAAAACAAGTAAAAAACATTAAGTTCGTCCGGGCCAAACTTTTAATACCCTCCACCTTAGGGTAAAGGAAACATTAGAAGAAATGTGGCAAAACCCATTAAAATGCCGAATATTGGGAGGCGCCGTTATATGGGGGCTATACCAAATCGTGGACCTACACATACAATGTTTCGCCAAAGGAGCTAGAACCCATTACGTCTACAAATATCAATTTTCAGACAAATCCGTGAAAAAATGTGGCAAAAATAATCAAAATACCGAATATGGGGAGGTACCGTTATATGGGGCTATACCAAAACGTGGACTTATACATGCAATGTTTTGCCACACGTACAGGGATTCGTTATGACCTACAAATACCAATTTTCAGACAAATCCGTGAAAAAAATTGGCATAAATCATCAAAATACCGAATATCGGGAGGTACCGGTATATGGGGACTATACCAGAACGTGGACCGATATATATCATTTTCAATACCAACCATCCTAGACACAATAAAAATTGCTCTGCTAAATTTTGGCGCTCTACGTCAAATAATGTGGACTGTATCGTGATTTCAACAGACAGACAGACGGACATCGTTAAATCGACTTAGAATTTTATGCTGATTATGAATATATATACTTTATGGGGTCTAAGACGAATATTTAAGGATCTTACAAATGGAATGAGAAAGTTAATATACCCTCCTCCTACCCTAAAAAAATTAAAAAACTATGGTGTTTAACTTTGTTGCAGTTTTTTATCTCACCCTGTATATTGCAAGACTTCAACCTATTTTAACTAAGATAAACAGATATGTTTCTAAGCTGTGGATTATAGATTAGAAAGGTGGCACAGAAAAAGCTTTAATATGGAGATATAGGCTCATTTGAACCGATTTTCACCTTTTTCTAAGTTCTAAGCTTAACTTAGTCGTATTATATTCATTCGGATTGGAAATTATATATGTGATAGTTACATATATGCAGACCTAAAGCTAGTTTGGACATAAAAAATTCTGCAATAATTTTCGAAGGCTACCTGCATTTTGTTGACAAACCGGCAAGACATGTCTACATAAATAAATTGACACCGGAAGTCGTTCTATGTAGAACGTTGGAAGAAACTTGATCTTTGAACTTTGACCAACGGCATAGGACAAAATTGCCGGTACCACAGTGCGGTGTATGGTTTGTATTTTGGCATGTTTAAGCAAGTACACTTGCCTTTGTTAAATTTGCAATACCATCTGTTGATTTTTTTTATCACCAGCTAACATCTCCACTTAAATTTAAATGACGTTTATTTCACTAACATTTAGCTTTCTCCCCTTGCTTTTCGTTGCTATGTTCTCGCTTCTTTTCGTTTTGGTGGTGGAAGTGTTGGTATTTCCCATGAAGTCAACTTTTGAATGAAGATAGCCAGTAAAACATCTAAAATGTTCCAAGAATGTTTTTTTATTATTTGAAATAATATTTTTTGAGAAGGCATGAAAGGAAACATTTTTGACGCCTTCCAATTTACAAATAGTTATTACTTTGTGTATAAAAGTATAACATCTTGATTTAAGTGCCAGTGGCAGAAAGAAAAAAAGAAAACATTTAAACGCTTCAATAATTTTGTTAAATATGTTCCAGAAAATGACGGGGGGAAATACTTATCTCTTTCGGCAGTTTTCTTTAACAGGTAAAGTGGACTACTTAAACCACATTCATTTCTATCTAGAGGTTGCGTAGAGATATAACGAAATGTTAACTTAAGGGAAACAAACCAGACAGTTGGCAGATGATCAAAAATGTATGTAACAAATATCTTTGCCATGGAGTGCATATCCTCACTTTGACATGTCTTAAATATAAAATCTGCATCGATGTGGCCGAAAGTTTACAAGCTTTATTGCTGTCCGAATTTTATTGTATATCGAGTCTTATACGAAGTTTACTTTTGTTTACTTTGTACTCTTTTGTTATACCATCCCCCATACAAAGGATGGAGGGTATATTAAGATCTTTTGTAGGTCATCGAAGTAATAATTTTAGACCCAACAAAGTATATATATTCTTGATCAGCGTAAAATTCTAAGACTATTCAGCCCAGTCTGTCCGTCTGCCGTAATCAAGTCACAGTCAAAACGAATTAAGATAGGAATCTAAAATTTTGCCCAGATCTGTCCGTAGCCCCCATACAACGGTACCCCCCATATTTGGTATTTTGTGGTTTTAGCCACATTTTTCAATGGAATTGTTTAAATTTCTACACAAGGAGTTCCTTGTGAGTACATTATCCCCTGAAAGAGGTCTACGATATTATATATCCCCCATACACCGGTTCCACCCGATATTCGGTATTTTGATTTGATTTTAGCCACAGTTTTTTAACGAAATTGGCTAAAAATCCTCACAAGGAGTTACTTGTGAGTACCTTATTCCTTAGAAAATAGTATTGTCTTAAAAGGTCCACGTTTAATATAGCGCCCATATAACGGTATTTCCAGACACCGGAATTTTTTCAAATTTCCTATATAAAGTTCGTAACTGTTACTACAGCCTATGACACATCTGAGAATATATATGTTTCATACGATTTGGTGTTTAAATCTCCACACTCGTAATATGCACTCCACAAAAATCGAGATTGATCCAAATTATAGCTCCCATCATATCATCGGACCGATTTCAGGTTTATTGTGATTTAGATGGTTAATATCAGTCCAAATTAAGTGCATTTTGCTACTTAAAATTTTCCAACCGAATTCAATCTAGAAACAAGTACTTCGAATTTGGTGAAAATCGGTTCAGATTTGGATATAGCTGCCATATATGTTTCATCCGATTTTGTGTTTAAATCCCTCACGCTAGGTAACATGCACTCCACAAAAAATGATATTTGGTACCAGATAACAGATACAGCTCAGAAATGCCTGTGCCAAATTTTATCAGTTCAGATTTAGCTATGGTTCCTATAGATTTCTTTATTCGATTTCAAGTATAATGTTCGTCAAATGTGTAAAATTAAAAAAGACTACGAAATGTAACTTAGAATGAAGTGTTTAAATTTCGGTTCAAAAATAGCTATAGCTTCCATACATATTTTTCATCCGATTATGTATCTAAGTTACTCTAATCCATGTAATATACTCCATAACGAGGATGGGCTACAACTTAAAAATAACTTTTCCAAGTTTTGTCGAGATCGGTTCAGATTATGCCTTGTAACCCATTTCCCCCTAATTTGATGTAAATAATACATCAAGAACGCCACTTTTGATCAAATAAAGTGGCTTTATTCGATTATATATTTAACTATTCTAGACGTGACTCTACAAAATGGTGTTGTGTATCATAATGTCGGCACCGCCCGACTTTGGTTTTTTCCTACGGATTTTTGCCCCAAAGAGAGAGTTAAATCACAAATCGGATGCAACGTATATTTGAGAACTATTGCTATCTGAACCGATTCTCACCAAATTGTATGCACTTACTTATTGCTATGCATCTATAGCTATATGCGCACCGATTGTCACAAAATATCATTGGCTTGCTTCTAAAAATAATGGAAACCACTCCGAAAAACTTTTTTTTTTTTTGACTCTCGCTGCGAAATTTTGGGGAGGTTCAAGTCCTTACGTCTTCGAAATATATGAAATATAAGGAATGCACCTACACAACTTCGCTAGCTGACAAAGAATGCGACCCTCTGTCAAACAAACACAAAAAACACAGCTGAAAACAAAAAAAAAAAATGTTCCGCTTGCCGCAAATCAAGAGTTAAATTTACTTCCCTCAACAAGACAAAAAAAAAGTTTTGTGGGTCGCTAGGTCGGTGGGCGATGTTAACAGCGAAATTGAATTGCAATACAATTCCAATCCACAATACAATCGAAGTGTAACGTTTAACGAAATACACACGCGAAACAGCAAATATTGAAGTGAAAGCTGATATTCCCATGGGAGTGCTGGTTTTCACCCAACCATATAAATGGATAAATAAAGCAACAACAAAGTAAGCAGAGAGAGAGAGAGAGAGAGAGAGAGAGAGAAAAACATTAACCGGAAGTAACTGGAGCTACGATGTCAATACATCAGATTTCAACTAAAGTATATATCGAGAAAATTACCGTATTGACAGTGATGGTGACGGCAACACACACACATGCACTGCAGTTTTCGTAGAGCTTCGTAGAGCATCGTAGAGCTGATATCTTGGTAAAGCGGAAGTATAGTATATTTGGTTTGGGACATTTCTATTGTTTGCTTAGCCATTATTTACTATTTTTCTGCAGCGCAATACAAATGGACAAAACATGTTTAGATGTAAGTGGATATTATTTACTATGAAATTCCTCCAGTAATACAATAGTGTTAGGAATTTTTACAACTACTACATTAGTTATTATATAATTTTCTGTGTACTTTCTTTTGAAAAAGAATCTTTGGAATAAGGCAATGTCGCGAAATCAGACTGTTTTTCCGAGTTAATAAGATTCCTCTGTTTTTGTTAAAAAAAATACGTGAAAAAAACGTCGTATCTTTTGGAATGTATATCATACCTCCTCTAAAGAAAGGTCAAAGGTAGTTTTTCTTACATTTCCTCGTTTATCCCAAAAAACAATCTTTTAATACACTCAAGGCAAAAAATAAACTTAATTTAAACAAAAACTTGCAAAAATACATGCAGAATAAAAATTGCATTTTCCCCCTCTTTTAATTAAGGAATATATAAGTGAGGGGTTATTTATATGGATGTGACAGTATGAATGCTTATATGTAATACCTTTGCATTTCAAATACCGTCAAAATAGTTCCAGTGATCCACAGCCTGAAACTCATATTCAAAGACCTGGACTCTGCGATTAGCACACCCTACACAGCAGTTCTCCAATATGTAGCATGTCCTTAGTAAGATTCACGCTCAATGTAAACTCAAAGACAGTAGAAATCAACACGCCCTTAACTAGCCCCGTGCTTTTATCGCTCTTCATCCACATATACGGTACTTTTTATACCGTCTGCCATATGGCTAGAGATGGTATACAGGGTGAGATGAAAAAACGGCAACCCGATTCAGACTGCTGTTATTTCTAAGCCACTCGTTCGACAGCTGTTAAAATTATTCCAGTGACACCTCATTATATTGTTTACAAGCGCCAAAAGCATTTTGGTGAAAATTTTCCAGAAAAAAGGTTATTCGTGATGGAATTCAAGCGTGATAGTGTGATTTCTCTATATTGGGCTACAAAACCACAAGTGCCTATCGTTGGAGCACGACAGCATTTAAATGAGAGCACTCCAGCATTTTGTGTCTCATACCATTGAATAGCCCGACGTCAAGGAAGTGGACGGAAGAAAACACAACATCGGCAGAAATGGTTCGAAAAGTAAAGAAGCGACTTAATCGAAATCCGCGTCACAGTGGCCGAAAAACGGTTCGTGAGCTGAACATATCGCGATATTCCATTTTGAAAATAATGAAAAATCAGCTCGGGGTAAGGCCATTGATATTCCGAAAAGTGCAAGAACTTACACCGCAACAGGAAGAAAATATACTCAAAAGAGCTAAAGAGTTGCTCGCTTTGCCGAAAGTGGTAAACTGCCCAATTTGGTTTCTCCGATTAGAAAACATTCGTTGTTGTCCAGCAGTTTGTAAACAAACAAAATTATGGTATTTACTTGTCAAAGAGGTCAGCTGAAAATGTACACCTTCGGTTGGCCACCAGAACTCAAGCGCCGGCCATGGTGATGGTGTGGACCGCCATAACAGTCGATGGTCGCTCTCCGCTCGTATTAATCCACCGTGGCATCAGAAAAAATGCCGAATATTATCGCGAACATATTCTGGAGGGTGTATTAAAGCCTTGGGCACTCAAACATTTTGGCCGCAGACTTCGGGCATTCCAATTGGACTCAGCACGCGCCACCCAAAAATGGTTACAAATTGAGGTTCCTCACTTCATTTCCAGCGCACAATGGCCACCAAAATCTCCGGATACCAATCCGTTGGACTATTGTGTCTCGAGTATTTTGGAAAGCAAGGTTGGCACTAAAAAATACCAAAGTGTCGATCCAAAGTGCCAAAATACCGCAGAGCAACATTCGGACAGCGTGTGACGGTTTCATTGGCCGTTTGAAGGCCATATTTCGTGCCAAAGTTGACCAATTCGAACAAATCTAAAATTTAATGATATTTCTGACATTTTTTGCTCTAATTCAATAAACTTAAAAAAATGTAAGAATTATGACATTTCACTTTAATGCAGCATTTTATCTCATCCTATATATCATTTGATACGGCCAAAACGTGCCTAATCGAAATAACGGGTTTAGACCCTGGGTAACTTTATACCAAATTTGTTTCAGGGCATTTGGAGTCGATCTAGCAATGTCCGTTTGTCCGTCTGGTTGGTGCGGACTATAACTCTTGAAGGGAGTATCCGATTTGTTCCAAACTTGGTACATCGTAATATTATTGTCAAACCTAGATCGAGTCCGGGCTGGGCAATATCGGTCCACTCCTTCTGGTACCTCCCTCACAAAGGGTCAACATTTTGAATATCCATGAAGATCATAAAACGCGAAATTAGACTTGGCATATGTCAATATTTCTATCAACACAAGATCATTTAAAAAGATGGTAGAGATCGGACCATTTTTCTGATACCTCCCCCACATAGGGTTCAAGGTTTTGAAAAACAAAATAGAACCCTATTGTTTTTGGAGATGATCGCACGATATTTAGGGGTAGGGGGGTACATTAAAAGATAACTTCTGGCCATTACAGTGATGCTAATAGCCAAGAAATCGGATATATAGCAATATATATGTAAAAGAATTGATCTTATTTATTCTGCTTATAAATCAAGAACCGCTGGACCGATTTTCACAATTCCCATCAATTCGAAATGGTCTCTTGTCGGAAAACGATAAAATCTAAGAAAATTGCGAAAAAATATACCAATAAAAAAGTGAATATCTTTTGTCGAATTTTTACAATTTTTGTCACATTTTTTATAGCATGCGATTTTTTCAATTTGACTTAAAATTTTGAATTGTAAATTTTCTACATTTTTACACCCCCAACACTACGTTTTGAGGATATTATATGCATATCGCAATTATCGTCCGATCCTTACGAAATTTTGCATGGGAGTAGGGTTGGGGTCAGAATTAAAGCCTATTGTTCTTAAATGTACATTTAGAGTTGCAAATGGACTAAAAAGAATTATTTTTTTCTAATTTTATAGTCGCCACAATTGAAAACTAATCGACACGGAATTTCGCATCAGAAGAGAGTTAAGGACAGGGAAGAAGTCTAGCATTTTGGATGACCATTGGATTATATTTAGCTGTAAAATGGACCACAACTTTCGTGTGAAATTGTTTTGAATACTTAACAAAACTACGGAGTGCGTAAACATTGGCCAAATTCTCCGGATCAAAAAAACTAAGGGGAACCTCTTGGCAGGGCTCTTTGACATTATTTTAAAAACCAGATCTTCCTAAATGGATTTGGATATAAGGGGACTTCGAACATAATGTAGTGTTGTAGGATATCACATGGTCGGCGTCTTTGCTTATTTGTTTTTTATTTATTTTTTTTTTTTCTTAAGGTTTGTAGCTTCTCAGGTCGATCCTGACAGCGATTGGGAGTACATGAAGAAAAGATAATACCAGGTTTTGAAATTGCTCCCATATCAATATGTATATGGGAGCAATTTCAAAACCTGGTATTATCTCTTTTTCATGTACTCCCAATCGCTGTCAGGATCGACCTGAGAAGCTACAAACCTTAAGAAATAAAAAACAAATAAGCAAAGGCGCCGACCATGTGATATCCTACAACACTACATTATGTTCGAAGTCCCCTATATAATAATATAAACTCAGATTTCATGTGAAACATATTTAATAGACATATTTAATGTACGATCATTCAAATACTGGCACTAAGTTTCAAATATTCGGGTCTCCCTCATTTTCACTATCCCTTACCGTTTACAGAGTTTTTGATTTGAACCCCTATTATATTGTAGACAGGCAAATTAATCTATGTAAAATTCTTTTTTGTAGGTTTCTATCTCTACTACTACCCTACTTTTACCTAACATACAAATCCATATATATTTATTTACGAGTCTTTCACATATTTTACATGCTCATATAAACATATACAAACATTTTATGTACGAAAACATCCTTGTAACTATTGGAGCATTCTTAATGTCGACAGTTTAACAGAGTGGCAGAATGTGGCAGAGGTCACAACATCTGGAGTCCGTTTCACAAACAGAACAACAGTTCGATTTCACAGCAAACAAAAGTAAAAAAGGACCGGAAATGCGTTCAACATGGCAAATGTAAGCCGAGTACTTCGATTCAAGACCATCGTGGTGTGAAGAATGGGAACACCAGCAACAACAGAAACTAAATACTACAGAAATCACAATCGAAATTGAAACCGGCACAAACAATGGCAGAAACAAAAATAAAAACACAAAATGAAGGCAAATGCATACGAAAATGGTAAAAATTGAAACTCTGAAGCAAATGAATAAACTTAAAAGCATTTACAGATCAAATAGCCGCAATAGTAGTATTTACACTCACACACACACACACAAATCAACTACCATCCATCAATGAATGAGTGGGAAGGAAACTCGAGTACGGTCGGTCGACTATGAAACAACAGCAGCACACAAAAGAACCAAAAAAGGTTTGGACCTAATTTTGGGACTGTGGCAAATGAAGAGTGGAAGTAGTGAAATCAAATGAAAGCAGCGAAAAAATGCAGCAGCAAAAACTTCCACAAAAAAAAAATCACATATATATGTTAAGAAAAAAAAGGAAACCCACATTTTTACCACCAGGAATCTCTACCATCGGCCAAGCCAAGTGCGGTAAGTAACACACGGAAGAAGGTCAAGAACATTTGCGTTGAAACAAAAACCAATGAAAGGAAAGCCATTACATCAACAACCAACAGACCGAACAACCGACTGACTCCCCTGTCAGTTAGTCAGATCCACCTTTCTTTCCTCCTGCATACATACTTACATTTAGTTCCTACACTCACACACCTTCACAGTTAGGCGGCATCACAGCCAGCCCAGCAAGCAAAATCTATCCCCCAAATCACTTAGAGGTCACGTCTAAGCGATTAAAATCATCGCGTCTGATATCGCTTTCTCACCCCGGAAGGATCATCCTTCGGGAACAGATGAACCACGCCCGCGATAGTTTTCTAAAAATCGTGGAAGTCACTTCCTCAATAGTTATTGGAAGTGAAAAAACAAAAAAAAAAAAACATTTTTTTACTCCAGACTTAAGTATTTATTATTTTTTTATTGTTATTGTTACGTTTTCCAATGTTAATTTACATAGAACTCTTACTTATTAGATGAAATATTCGAACATTTTTTTTTTTTCGTTTTAAAAATGTGATGTCTGGATTGGGAATCGAACCGAGGTGTTCAGAGAGCAAAGCTGGCATGCTTACCACTGCGCCACAGTGTCTTATATTCCTCAGATAGAATAAAGTCTTATTTATGTTCAATTCGTGAATGATTGTAAACTATCACTGTTTTATCCGATGGCAGTCACTAGATAGTGTCTGCACACGAGACACCTTCTTTTAACTCTCTTGCGCCTCTAAGTAGTAACTACGTGACGATAGAAAGTAGACAACAGTAGTTTTGTTATTGTAAATCTACATACTATCGCATTTATTAGGATTAGAAGCGTCGCAGAAGTGGCATCTTGAAATGGAAGTGAGTCACTCACTTCCAAATGCTTGCTGGGAGAAGATATATATCAAACAGAAGATATGGGTGAGTATGTTGTTGACCTCAAATATGATGGAGTGTGGCAAGCAGAAAAAACATGGAAGATGAGAAGATCAAGTGACGTTTAAGATGAACGCTATCAACATGTTCAAATAAGCTATAAAAACCCCATTTTGAGGAACGTAAAGTGTATTAGTAAATTAAATTGCTGTGAATTGAAAGGAAACATCGGTGCTAAAAAACATTCAAGAAAATTGCACAAGTTTTCCATTGGCTTAGAAAAAAAAACTAAGGAGTAAGGAAAGGTGAAAAGTCGGGTGGGCCAATTATAAGATAACCACTATGCATATTAAGCAGAGCAGAGAGGTAAAAAAAATACATTTATATTGGGAATTTACTTCATGAGAATCAAACCAAATCACTTACGACCAAATTCATTTTTAATACAATTTAGTAATTAAAATAAGTATAGGGCGCTGCATTGAGTACTGGGTGAGATGAAAAAACTGCACCCAACTTCAGACTGCTGTCATTTCTAAGCCAGCCGTCCGACACCTGTTAAATTTATTCCAGTTACAGCTCATTATATTGTTTACAAGCGTACAAAAGCATTTAGTGAGAATTTTCCCGAAAAAAAGTTATTCGTGATGGAATTCAAGCGTGATAGTGTGAATTCTTTATATTTGGCTGGAAAACCACATGTGGATATCGTTAGAGCACTCCAGCATTTAAATGTGAATAGATCTTTTGTGTCTCGTACCATCGCTCGTTACCGTGATACTGGTAGCGTAGTCCGACGTCAAGGAAATGGACGGAAGAAAACAGCAACATTCCAAAATGAGCTCGGGGTAAAGCCATTGAAATTCCAAAAAGTGCAAGAACTTACTCCGCAACAGAAAGGAAATATACTAAAGAGTTGTTTCGCTTGACCGCAAGTGGTGAACTGCCCAATTTGGTTTTCACCGTTGAGAAAACATTTGTTGTCCATCAGTTTGTAAATAAACAAAATTATCGTGTTTACTTGGCAAAGAGGTCAGCTGAAAATCCAGAAAATCCACCAGAACTCAAGCGCCGTTCATGGTGACGGTGTGGTCGCTCTCCGCTCTATTAATCATCAGAATAAATGCCGAATATTATGGTGAAAATATTCTGGAGGGTGTATTTCATTCAATAAAATTCAAAAAAAAAAAAAGGAAAAATTATGTCGTTTGACTTTGTTGCAGTCTTCTATCTCACTCTGTATATAATAAATATCCTCCTATATTCCTATATAATATATAAATTAAAATAACTTACTTTTATCATAACACGTTAAGAGTAAAGGCGGTGTGGTCGTATAAGGTGGGACCAACTACCAATCAGGAGATACTAAGTTTAATCCCATTTAGTATATACAGAGTGAGATAAAAGACTGCAACAAAGTCACACGACACAATTTTTCTTTTTTTTAATTTTATTGAATGAAAGCCAAAAATGTCGGAAATAGCATCAAATTTTAGATTTGTTCGAATTGGTCCACTTTAGCACGAAATATGGCCGTCACACGCTGTCCGAATGTTGCTCTGCGGTATTTTGGCACTTTGGATCGATACTTTGGTATTTTCTAGTACCAACCTTGCTTTCCAAAATACTCGAGACACAGTAGTACAGCGGATTGGTATCCGGGGATTTTGGTGGCCATTGTGCGCTGGAAATGAAGCGAGAACCTCATTTTGTAACCATTCTTGGGTGGCGCGTGCAGAGTGCGATGGTGTTGAGTCCTGTTGGAACGTCCAAGGTCTGCGGCAAAAATGTTTGCGTGCCCAAGACTTTAATACACGCTCCAGAGTATTTCCGCGATAATATTCGGCATTTATTCTGATGCCAGGGTCGATTAATACGAGCGGAGAGCGACCATCGGCTGTTATGGCGGCCCACACCATCACCATGGCCGGCGCATGAGTTTTGGTGGCCAACCGAAACTGCACATTTCCGGCTGACCTCTTTGGCAAGTAAACACGATCATTTTGTTTGTTTACAACCAGCTGGGCAATGAATGTTTTCTCATCGGAGAAAACCAAATTCGGTAGTTCACAACTTTCAGCCAAGCGAAGCAACTCTTTAGCTCTTTTGAGTCTATTTTCTTTCTTCTGCGGTGTAAGTTCTTGCTTTTTTGGAATTTCAATGACTTTACCCCGAGCTCATTTTTCAATATTTGCCGTATGGAATATTGCGATATGTTCAGATCACGATCCATTTTTCGGCCACTGCGATGCGAGTTTCGATCAAGTCGCTTCTGTACTTTTCGAACCATTTCTGCTGATGTTGTCGTTTTCCAGCCAAATATAAAGAAATCACACCATCACGCTTGCATTCCATCACAAATAATTTTTTTGTGGAAAATTCTCACCAAAACGCTTTTGTACGCTTGTAAACACTATAATGAGCTATCACTGGAATAATTATAACAGCTGTCGGACGAGTGGCTTAGAAATGACAGCATGAAAAAATGAGAAAATATAAAACTATAAAACAGTTTTTTATTGGACACAGACACATTTCTGTATTTAAGTGTCTCTTTCTATGCCGGTGGGGCAGTATAGATCTCTATTTGGCATTGAGTTTATTTTTCTAACAATTAAAATTCTCCAAAAATATCCGCCTTAAATCGAAAATTCATGCGCAATTTTTGGGTACCTAGTTAGGAGCGGAAAGAGTAGAGAGAGAGAGTTTCATTCCTCTCTCCTTTTGTACATAAAATAAATATATTTCTGGCTAATAAATGCCCACACTCAAAAATACGATTCGTAATGATTTATTTTTATTTTCAATATAAAACTCATTTCAACTTTCACTGCCCCTCAATACATACATGTTCAAACTAACCGGTATATACATACAAACACTTTCGCAAACGATGTCCTGCATGTCCATAGCTGTATCATAAATGCTATAACTTAAATACTCATCGAAATAGATTTTTCTAATAATTATTCTCTGTGGTTAATCAGTAGCCGATTCATTATGCATGATATCTAATTGAATGCCTCTCTGTCTGTATTTCAATTTTCTTTTTGTGGTTGCACAAAATTGCCATCCAAAACGATGCTTACAGCCTAATGACCTTTATCAGCTCAGTTTTAGTACAAATAGCTGCAATGCAAATATTATCGAGCATCTCTTTCAATATTGGCAATAATAGAATAATTGCAAACTGTAATAATGTGTCTGAGTCTTTTATTGATGCTGTTAATATTATTAATGGGTCATTTGAGCGAGCCAACATCAAGTGACACGAAGCATTTAATGTACTCTTGTATGTGTAATAATCCTGTCTGAGCTGAGCAGTGAAAATCCACTTTGAGCACAAATACTGAATTCATGCGAAGCGAATAAATGTATTTCGAGAATAACTCAAAGCGTTTAAATAGCAAAAAAAATTGAATATGGTCTTAGTACTTGGAATCAGAAAATATCAATATTATTTTTTTTAATAAAAGGCAATTAATGCTCGGGAAAACGTTCGATTGAAAGATTTAACATGAATTGCAATTAAATTGTTTCATCAATTAACAAGTAAGCAAAGGGTACAGTCGAGCGGGGCCGACCGTTGAATACCCTACAACACTATAATAAACGATACAGTTTATATAGGCGCGATACTCGAAAGAATTCCACAAGATATTGTGACAAATAATAAAAGAAAACCATCAGGTTTCGTTCTCTAATTTTCGAATAATAGCAACTTAAACTAATTTGATCATTTCCAATTTATTGGTAGATGTTGCACGTAAATGGTCTTCCTAGATCTGGAACCAATATTTCCCAAAGACCTATAATCTCTCAGAAGTGGCGAAAGATCAACATTTATTATTGGTTTTTGACTGAAACGCATCTATATGAGATACAGACATTTGACTATATTCTTCAACGAAATCAGCCTTAACGGAATAGTCAGATATTTTCGTATTTTGTCTACAAAAGTTGGCAAACTATTTCACACATTGAATATTTTTGGATGGCCATCCAAAACTGCTTGGCTTTTTGCAATGCCCGTAACCCCCATTCAAATGTGCGTGAGGATCGGGCAATAATTACGACCTGCTGACAATTTTGCAGTTTTTTTTGGTCCATTTCAACCCCTAAATATACGGCGATCATCTCCAAAAAGAGTAAGCTTCTTTTCTGACCCTCATCTGATCCCCATGCAAAATTTCATAAGGATCGGGCCATAAATGTGATCTGTATATGATATCCTGATATCGTAACTACTTAGTTTTGTTAGCTGTAGAAATATTACCAAATGTTTTATTCAAAATGAAAATATGCCAAAAATATGACAAAATTGAAAAAATATGAGAAAATATTACAAAATCAATATTTTCATCTTTAGAGAGATATTTTTATGCAATTTTTTTAGACGTTTTTTCTTTCCTGTCAAGTGGCCATTTTGAATTGATGAGAACTGTCGAAATCAGTTCAGCCGTTCTCGACATATAAGAGATCTTTCAAGCATATCTTCTTTGATAGACATATATATCGCACATATTTTGCTATATATCCGATTTGTTGGATCTTAACATCAATGTAAAGATCAGAAGTAACCTTGTCTTTGTGATTTCGCCGGGATTTAAAATATTCGCGGTTTAATGAAAAATTTTAAATTTTTCAACACAAAAGATATCGTCTATTTTACCCGCTAAATATTAACCGATGACCACCCAAATTGGTAGGCTTCTTTCCCGCCCTAAACTCTAGCTACATGCGAAATTCCGTCGATTGGTCTACAATTGCGACCTGTATAGTTACTGCAAAATCCGACATTTTTTCAGTATTTGGTCCATTTCAACCCCTAAATATTTGGCGATCATCTCCAAAAGAAATAGGCTTCTATTCTGACTCTAACCCCACCTTCGTGCAAAATTTCGTAAGGATCGGGCCATAATTACGACCTGTGGCGTGATTACAGATTAACATGGACAGACGGACAGACGGACGGACGGACATACATAGCTAGATCGACTCAGCTCGGCGAGATATATACTTTCCTATATGGGAAACCAATATTTCGAGGTGTTACATAAATTCTGGCCCAATCAAACTTTTAATACCCCCAACACATAGTGTTGTAGGGTGTAACTACGTTGTTCCACTTAGTTGCTGAACGGGAAGATTAAAAAAAATTCAATAGTATTTTATTATATACAATAATAGTTTTTGATATGTTGTCACAGAGCCCTGCCCAGATGTTACCCTTAAGTTTTTGACGAGGAAATTTGCTCAATATTTACGCGCTTCTCGTGATGTTAGGTATTCAAAATAATTTCACACGAAAGTTGTGGCCCATTTTACAGCAAAATCCAATGGTTATGCAAATGAAGACTTCTTCCCTGTTCTTAACTCTCCTCATGCGAAATTCTGGTGGATTGGGTTTCATCGTGACCTGTAGACCGACTGTAAAATCAGGAAATTTTTAATTTTTTTTTCAAGGACAAAAGGCTTCAATTCTGACCCTAACCCTACCCACATGCAAAATTTCGTGAGTATCGGACGATACTTGTGACCTGTATATAATAGCCTAAAAGCAGAGTGTTGCGGGGTGTAGAAAAACTTTAGAAAATGTACAATTCGAAATAGTAAACAAAAATTGAAAAAATGTAGCAAAATGTATTCCCTTTTTATTAATTTTGTCATTCCGTTTGTAACTCCTCGAAATACTCATGTCAGACCCAACAAAGTATATATATTCTTGATCAGCGTAAAATTCTAAGACGATTTAGCCATGTCCGTCTGTTTGTCTGTTGTTATCACTCTATCTTTCGAACAAATTGAGATAGAAGGCTAAAATTTTGCACACATGTATATTTTGCCAGTAGGCAGGTTAAGTTCGTAAATGGGCCATGTAGGTCCAAGTTATCATATAACCCCCATATAACGGTACCTCCCGATATTCGGTATTTTGATGATTTTAGCGATATTATTCACCGGAATTGTTTTAAATTTGGCATTTGAAGTTCGTAATGGATACTACAGCGTAAGACAGAAAATTATCTGTGCAGGTCCACGTCTTCGTGTAGCCCCCATGTAACGGTACCCCCCGATATTCGGTATTTTGATGATTTTAGCGACATTATTTAGCGGAATTGGTATTTGAAGTTCGTAATAGATACTGCAGCATAAAACAGAAAATGGGTCATGTAGGTCCACGTCTTCATATAGCCCCCATATACCGTACCCCCCCGATATTAGGTATTTTGATGATTTTAGCGACATTATTTACCGGGATTGTTACAAATTTCGAATGTGAAGTTCGTAATGGATACTTCAGCCCATGCCAGAAAATTGTCTGTGCAGATTCACGTCTTCGTGTAGCCCCCATATAACGGTACCCCCCATATTCGGTATTTTGATGATTTTAGCTACATTATAAACAGATTTTTCTTCAACTTTCGCATTTAAATATTGTAATAACTTATGACAAAAGTTGCCTATGCAGGTCCACGTCGTCGTATAAGCATTCGGTATTTTTAAGATTTTAACAGAATTTTTAACGGATTTTTTTTTTGGAAATTGCCAAATTTGTAGCAAATGGTGGAGGGTATTACAGCTTTTTTACTTGTTTATTGTCATATTTTTACTCGATTTTCTTAGATTTTATTCTTTTCTGGCAAGAGACCATTCCGCATTGATGAGAATTGTGAAAATCAATCCATGCGATGATTTCTATCGCTTAGGTATGACTTCTAAGTGATTTGCGGGATCATGGCTATCGGCATCACTGCAATGATCAGAAGTGATCTTTTAATGTATTTGTGATATGACCGGGATTAGTGGATATTTTCGTATTTTGTGACAAAAAATTAATAGTTTAGTAAAATATGGTCCAATGACCTCCAAATTTTTAGGTTTCTGTGGCCTGTAGAGGAACAGCAAAATCTGGAAAATTTTCCGTTTTTGGTTCATTTCAACCCCTAAATATTTTGCGAACATCTCCAAAAACAGTAGGTTTCTATTCTGACCCTAACCCCACCTAATAATTGTGATAGTGTTATGGGCTATAAATACTACTAAAGTCATAAAAATATTGAATATGGGGAGTTACCGTTATATTAGAGCTATACGAAGACGAGGACCTGCATAGGCAATTTTTTGTCACAGATGGTAGTATCCATTAGGTAATTCAAATACTAATTTTGATGCAATTCCGATTAATAATATCGCTAAAACCATAAAATGGGGAGGTACCATTATATTGGGGCTATACAAAGACCTAAACCTGCATATGCAATTTTCTGTTATAAGATGTAGTCCCCATTAGGAACTAAAATTACGAAAAAAAAAACTCTGGTGGGTAAACTAAAATTACGAAAAAAAACTCTGGTGGTTTATACTGATCAAGTGGGGGGGGGGGTCCAACATTTATATTTCGAAGTGTTGCAAACGGAATGAGAAACTTAATATACCCTCCATACTATGGTGGAGGGTATGGAAATCTGCAATGGATTTTTTACAGAACGAAGATATTGCTAATGTAAGTTAGAAAAAGAAATCTCAACTCCACTAATAAACAACCGTTGTTTTTATAAAAACAACAATAAAGGGATAAGCCTGACCATTTTGCAACAACAAAATACTACGGTATCCCGAACAAACAAGCCACACTGTTCTATTTATAGACAAGGCACGGTCGACGAAGGGGTTTTTGTTGTAACAGACAAAACCAACTTACAAGTGGAGAAAGATGTAAATGTTTATAAGTGCGGTTGTAAGATTTAGAAGACTTTCCAAAAGAATTTTAGTTTTATTTAATTCTTTGGTTCCTCTTCTATTGAGCTTACGATCTCGTCACTTGGGTAAAAAATGTTTTTTGCCATAGAAGTTATTTTTTAAAATAACTTCTGGAGAGAATATCCCAGACAAAAAACAAGGGAACTGATGAGGATTGTTGGCTCTTTCCGAAACCTAGGTATTCCCTGCCTTACCCCCAGGTAAACATTACCATCGTTCTCCACTAATAAACAAACGTTGTTTTTATAAAAACAACAATAAAGGGATAAGCCTGACCATTTTGCAACAACAAAAAGAAAACTCTTTAAAGATTTGAAAAAAAAAAATAACATTTCGAATTATATTTGAAGTTTTCTTCATAAAGCATTTTTATTCCTTTTTATTTTTGGTCATTGTAAATCACTTTTCTAAATTTCATATCTTGTTCATATCCCACAATATAAAAGTGCGTATGTGATCTATTTGAAATCCACTTTAGATCCTCAGTATAGACGCCCATGTAATAATCTCTGGCTGGGCAGTGTTTATTGTACCAAAGCCCTTACCGATTTCATTGGCATAATAATCCAAACCAAAAAATACGTGCATAAATTACACTGTCTTTGATTTAGAAAAAAAAAACAGTTGAGTAGATGCTCCCCCCGCAAATTACACGCAAAAATGCTTATGGCCAACAGCATCACCAGATAATACAATTTCTCTGAATGGACCAACTGCTCGAACTCGCACTTTCAATAATTATCATAAACGAATGGTGGATGAGCTCCAAAATAATAAACAACACTTCATTAGCGAAGTGGTTATAAATGCTATAACGAAAACAACAAAAACAACGCTGTACATTATAATTACGGAAGCATAAATATAAAGACTTGGCCAAGGGACTTAACATGAGCTAACTCCAATGTTCATTTCTGCAACGAACAGCATTTTACACATACAAATGTAGCTACGCGGACATGCAAAGTATTGTTGTTGGCTTAAGCCACGATGCTACTAAATAAACCAACCCACCTAAGCCACAAAACCAGCCAACGAACAGACCGAACAACAATACATTAGTTCATTTCCTGCACCATGGGCTAGGAGCTGAACAGAACATTGTGACATTTTTTGTTAACAGAAGACAATAATTTGAAATACTTAACCTTGAAATATTCGACCAAGCATTAGGCATTAAGTCCCAACTTCCCTAACAGATGATTTTCTATATAGGTCCACCTTTTGAAATTAGGTATTTGAATCCCCTCTGATTTGAAATGATCTAGTTGGTCCCAGAATTTCATTTAGCTTCATATAACGGCACCACCCCAATATTCGGTATTATTTTTCAACGATTTGTTTTTCCGCCCGGTCAAACTCAACACTCCACCATTCTATGGAAGGTATATGAACTTTGTAATTTCTTTTGTGACTCCTGGAAATGGTCATGCCAGACCCAACAAAGTATATATATTTTTGATCAGCTTAAAATCGTAAGCCGATTTGGCAACTCTCTGTTGTAATCACGCTATCTTTGGAACTTGAGATAGATGGCTATAGTTTTGCACACATATGTATTTTGTCAGTAGGCAGGCTAATATGGGCTATACCGGTCCACATTTCCATATAGCCCCCATATAACGGTACCCCTAAATATTCTGCATTTTGATGATTTTTGAGATATATTTTTACTGGAATTGTTTAATTGTTTCACATTTAAAGTTCATAATAGCTACAACAGCTTATAACAAAAATTCGTGTATGCAGGTCCTCGTCTTCGTATAGCTCCCATATAACGATACCTCCCGATATTCGGTATTTTGATGATTTTAGCGACATTATTCACCGAAATTGTTTCAAATTTGGTATTTGAAGTTCGTAATGGATACTAAATCCTATGACAGAAAATTTTCTGTACAGGTCCACCTCTGCGTATAGCCCCCATATAACGGTACCTTCCTATATTCGGTATATTGGCTACTATAGCCTGCGACAGAAAATTATTATGCTGTCCCACGTCTTCGTATAAGGAGTTTCATTTGATAGTTATTCTTCTACGATTTTTTTTTTTTCATGTTTCTTCAAAATGGAGAAATGTGTTAAAAGTTCGGCCGAACCTAGCAGCTTTTTTACTTGTTAATTATATGGTTTATTATTTAGATGATCGAATGAAGAAAGACATTAGAATTAAAATTTTGTTGACTGATCTAGAATTAATGCAAATTAAATACTTTGTATTGGACAAACGGAATGAACTAGCATAGAAATTTCGCATGTGAGTCACTAATGGAGTGCAGGATAGATGTACCAAAGGGTTTTTGAAAATTCAAACGAAAAGTTCTAAAATGGAAGCAAACTTCTAAAATTATATAATTTCGAATTATGTGAACGGATATGTGAATAGAAAGCGAAACTTGAAATTTGTTGTGAGAATCAATATTGGAAAGTAAGTTTGACACATGAAGGTAGTTTTGGTAAGGTAAGTGTACGAAATATACTAAATGGTACTAAATTTGATATAGTTAGGGTTAGGGTGAACGGATGAAACTGGTATTTCGAAATTTTGAACTAGGTCCCTGTAGGTGGTAGGTTTGTGATAATGTGGTAGCATGAAAAGTACAAAATAGTACTTTATTTGGTACAATTTGGTATTGGGTGAGCAGATATTGCTTGAAATCTGAAATTTGGTACTAGAATCGCTGTTCATGTGTACAATAATAGTACGAAAAGTACGGAATGGTGCTATATTTAGTATTGGGTTAAGGTATACAGGGTGAGATGAAAAAACTGCAACCAACTTCAGACTGCTGTCATTTCTAAGCCACTAAGGTTGGAACTAAAAAATACCAAAGTGTAGATCACCTCAAGCAAGTGCTTCGACGGGAATGGGCCAAAATATCGCAGATCGGGCAGAGAGTGACGGTTTCATTGGCGGTTTGAAGGCCATAATTCGTGCCAAAGGTGATCAATTCGAACAAATCTAAGCTTATTCTAAAATTTGTTGCTATTTCCGAATTTAAAAAAAAGTTTGAAAATTATGACGTTTTGACTTTGTTGAAGCTTTTTATCTCACCCTGTAGAGATAAAAGAAAATTATTGATGGTATCTGTGTTTGACATTTGTCATTCGGCTGGAACTGCGTCCTAAATTTTTTAAATTACGGAAAGTACTAAATTTGGGTATTGGGTGAGATTGATGACTCTGTTGGCACCTGAAACTGAGATATGAAGGTGGTTTTGGAAATGTGTACATTAACTGTACGAGAAATACTGAATGATACTATATTTGGCATTGGGTGAAGGGATACAGTTAGAATTCTGAAATTTGATTATTTATTTTTTCAGATGTGGTGGAGGTTTAAGAATGCGACATATACTTGTACGGAAATTATTAAATGATGCCAAATGTTTATATTGGGTGAAGAGAAAGGGTTGCAATCGGCATATTTGACATCGATGTCTCTCTTGGTATCTGGAATTGAGATATGGTGGCGGTGTGTACTATAATTGAACAAAAATTACTGAATTTGGTATTGGGTGAAGGTATAAAGATAAAATCCTGTAATTTGATATTGATGTCACTGGTTCTAAATTGGGTATTGGGTGAAGGGATAGAGCTTGAATTCTGAAATTTGATATAGATATCACTGTTCGTGTCTATGGTGGAGATAAGGTGGCTGCTTTGGAAATTCGTACTATAAATGTACGAAAAGAGCTCAATGCCACAAAATGTGTCGTTGGGTGTTGGGATAGATATAGAATTCTGAAATTTGGTATCGACAGTGTTTCGCTTGGAGCTGGTAACTGCCCGAAAAGTATGGTAATAAATTTGGGATGGTGTCTTAAGATAGAGCTGGAATTCTTAAATTTGATATTGCGGTCTCTGTTGAAAAGTATTTAAATATGGTGGTGGTCAATTTCTATTATGAAAAGACGTTGAAATAGTTTTGGCCAGAAAATTGGATGTGGAACCATGGTGCAAGGGTTTTAGCTAATACGCTTTTCGGTAAATTTCAAAATGAAAGATTTTGAAAACCTTATCCTTTTCGATAAAGTAAAAACTTGAAGATGTGTAAAGTGTTATAGAAATGGTGTAGCTGAAAAGTAAGTACGATGTATGGAGTTTTGTTTAGAAATTTGAACAAAAATTGTGCATTTTGAGTACTAAAATGAGCTGGTGGAATAAATCTAAAATTTTAAGGTGGACTTTTCATTGACGAAGTAGCGAGGCACTTGCTCGTATAACTATATAACTAAAGTACAGCTAAAAAGTCTTTATTTATAAATAATACCATCGAAATGTTCCTAGCAACAGTTCTTGTTTTTGTTTTCGTTGACTAGCAAAGGTCTTGCCCATAGTGCAATAATCGTGAAAATTGGACAGAATGCTGTTCATGATGTTACTGTGTGCTCATGATGTTACACATTAATGGTGGGCTAATGCACAGTAATTTGAAACATTCCAAAATATTTAAAATTTAATTTTTTTTATGTCGTACCTTGAACACACTATGCTTCCAGAAACGAATTGTAATATTTAGGTTTTTGTCAAACAAGGAGTATAACAAATGGTATCTCTGAGATCTGCAGATAACAACATAAACAAAACATAAACATTTTATGAAAAACAAATCTTTGAAAAAACAACATGAAAATTCGGTTTTGATACTCTTTGTGAAAATGAGCAATATTTTTTTTTTGGTCAGCTAATGTATTGAAATGTTCGAAGTCTGAAGAAAGTGCGTTATTGTTTCTTTTATGAGGCCCAATATAATTTAAATATATAAAAAAGCTGGTCAATCTCAGAACTCAGAAAACTCGCTCGAACTTGAGATAGAGAGAAACACACATGAATTGGAAAGGGAACACTCCGGCGATTAGAAAAAAAACGAGCATACTCCATTTTTCGATGTCTCTAGAATACAAGCAAAATTCACTCGAAATCGAGAAGTTTGTACTCAGTTTTGTCATACGGTTGTTGTGTTTGTATTTTCTCAATCCAGAGCTGTTTTCTCTTCTTTGATGATACCCCACCTTCCCCACAGTTTACAGCAACATCAGGACCGGTGTGCTGTTACACCACCACAAATCAGTAAAAAATTAAAAAAAAAATTTCCACTCGGTTTTATTCTTTGAGCAAAGTCTTGCTCCGTTTTCTGCGTTTCGACTCCCACTCTAACCACTTAATCAAGAAGTCGATCTAGCGATGTACGTCCATCCATCTGTGCACTGGTGCGCACGATAACTGTCGAAGGGAGTATCCGATTTGGTCCAAACTTGGTACATCGTAATATTATTTCAAACTTAGTTTGAGTTCGCAGATGGGCCCACTCCTTTTGGTACATCCCCCACAAAAGGTGGCAATTTTCAAAAAAAAAAAAACCTTTTACTGCACAGAAAGAGGAAGGATGATCCGATTTTGCTCCACCTTCGCAAATCCTAATATTTTCCTCAGTGCTAAGTCAGGTGCGAAAATGGACAATATCGGTGCACTCCTCTGTACCTCCCCCACAAAAAGGGTCACCATTTTGAAAATCCATGAAGCTCATAAAACGGGACATTAACATCCTTTACGAATCTGACTTGGTATATCTCAATATTAAATATGGTACAGATTGGAACATTTCTTCTGGTACTCCCTCCACACCTCCCATTATTTTTACTAATACAAGATCTGCTGTGAAGATGGGATATATCGGTTCACTTCTTCTGGTGACTCCCTCACAAGCGGCCAAAATTTAAATACCCATGAAGCTCATAAAACGCGAAATTAACATCCGATTCCATTCAGGAACATCTCAATATTTCCATCAACACAAGATCAGTTATAAAGATGGTACCTCCCCCACACAGGGTTTAAGATTTGAATAATAAAACGCTCAAAGAAAGCAAAATGAGTATCCAGCTCTCTTTAAATTTCACACATACAAACATTTTTGCTAACACATGATCTCTTGTGAAGATGATAAACACTGCGAACAACATCTATCTGGTATCTCATGGAATATGGAATTTATGATTTCGCATTTCGCTCGTATCAATATTATTATCTGTTTTAGATGAAGTATGAAAATGGAGCACTTCGGTCGACTATATCTGGTACATAAAGCACATTTTAACATTTTCTAAAAATTATCTCACATAAAATGAAGGAAATAGTCGAAATAGTCCAAACCTAACACGTCGCAATATTTAGACCATATTTATTTAGGTCCAATACTAAATGGTCAATATTGGCCCATTCCTTAAGAATCTAAGCCATAGAGGATCAACAATTTAAATAATCATAACAGACGTCAACAAATATTTAAATAATCAAACACTGGCTGAGGATATAAATCTGTCGGCATAACCGACTGATTCATTATACCCTACACCACAAGGTGGTCAGGGTATTATGTCTTTGTGCATTTGTTTGTAACAGGCAAAAGGAAACGAGATAGACCCATAGTTCCTTTTGATGATATGAATAGAATCACATTCTGAGTCGATTTATGCATGTCCGTCCGTCTGTCCATGTATTTTTGTAAACAAAGTACAGTTCGCATTTATTGCCCTATCCAGATGAAATTTTGCACAAATCATTTGGCCCAAGGACGAACCCTATTGAAATTGGAGATAATCGGCCAAAATTTAGATATAGCTCCCATATATATCTTCGTCCGATTTGCCTTTTATTGTACACCAAACGTGTAATATCAGTCCGAATTGTATGGGATTTTGCACGTACGATCAGATTGGACCTAAAAATAAGTATGCCAAATTTCGAAATCGGTTCAGATATTGCTATAGCTCCCATATATATTGTTCATCCGATTTGCTATTTTTGTCCTCCGCAGCCGTAATATACACCCTGTAACAACAATATTTGGGGAAATATATCAAATACAGCTCAGAAATACATTTGCTAAATTTTATCGAGATCGGTTCAGATTTGGATATATAACACATATAACTTCGTCCGATTTACCTTTGATTGTCCACCAAACGTGTAATATTTGGCCAAATTGGATGAAATTTGGCACATACGACCGAATTGAGTCTAGAAGCTAGTATGTTAAATTTGGTGAAGATCGGTTCAGATATAGCTATAGCTCCCATATATATTGTTCATCCGATTTGTTATATTTGTTACCTACAGCCGTAGTAACAATACTTCGTAACAATTATATTCAGGAAAATACATCCAATACAGCTCAGAAATATCTTTGCCAAATTTTATCGAGATCGATTCCGATTTGGATATAGCTCCCATATATATTTTTATCCGATTTCAAATTAATTGTGCACCAAATGGGCAATACAAGTCCGAATTAAAAATATACAATTGCTTCTGCATATTTAGTTTAAATTATAATTATAATCATAGCGTGTATGATTGAATTCTTCCATAAAAACTTTTAATTGTTATATACAGCTCTACTAAATTTACACAGTGGTGTAGGGTATCATAAAGTCGGCCCCGGCCGATTTTAAGACTTTCTTTACTGGTTTTATCTTGTTTTATCAATATTTGAACGAAGCAAAATTATGAGTATTTACTACGCATCTTCCCTTTAATAATTTGTTCATCTGCCGTAACTAAGTCTCGAACTCACAATTCTCGATTTTGTAGCTGCTAATGAAAAACACTACTTCGTGCCTTGCAATTTTTTTCTGAGTATCTATTACCGAAATGAAAACTAATATGTCCACGAGCAAAGAAACTCGCATGCCACTGTTCATAGTAGACGCTAGTCAATGCTTGGCTTAAAACCTCAAGTACGAGAGAATGTGCAACCGACAAACCGCCTAACAAAAGATATGTTCGAATAATATAGAACTAACAACGTTTTGCTCCAGTTCTTTAGATCGTTTGCAGAACAAAATGCCAAGCAAACTATGGGAAAAAATACGATGACGGCAGAGCCAAAAAAAAAAACCCAAAAACAAAGAAAATATACAGAGAAGCACATCAGAACAAAATGGACACGGACGGATACAATTTTTGGCAACATGACACGGCTTAAAAGCATTCTGCCACACACACACACACACAAACAAACCTGCCTCATTGTTTCATTCACCGATTCTTCCAGTGAAGTTTTCGGTTGTTATTGTTCCATTCACTTGCCGATGTTTTCGGTGCATTGGTGCGAGGGGGAGATGGAGAGGAGCGAACAGTGGTCGGAACGTTTTAGTACTGGAGAAGTAGTTTACGTGTTATTTCAAACATTTATAATTGGTTAGCTGAATAATTACAGTTGGTAAGCTGATGTTGGGGTTTTTGTTCTCTTTCAACGTTTGTTTTTGTTTTTCTTTTTTCGAGAAATTCAGTTGCCGCTTCAGTTATTAATTTTGACCCCCCAAAGAAATAAAAATAAAAAAACAACAATGTTAATACATATGAACATTACGATTATTGTTTATTATTCGCATTAAGGCAAATGTTCACTTAACTTAATGTCATTCGTGTGTATTTTTTATTAACTTGTTCAGAAGTTTTGTTGTTTCGTTTTTTGGCAACATGAGAACAAAAAACTCATGCATGGCTTGACATTATTCGTAGGGAACTTCACATGGAAAATGGTGTTAAGTTTATGGGGTTAAATGTTAGTTGGGCGGAAGAAATCGTTTTGTGAAATGAGTTCAACTTTTAATAGTAAAATTATCCAAAGACAATTTTCTGGAGGGGGGAGGGTGGTTGCACGCACTCAGTTAATGTGGTGAATTTTATATCCCCCACTATATCAATTATTGCAAATATAGCAAATCGAGCAGGCAGGCAAATGGACAATTTATAACATTTAGAGAGAAAGCAGATGATTAAAACTACATACAACCCGAATGACGGAAACAACAACCAGTTCCAAAAAGGTTTTATGCTCGAAATTTTAGGTCACTGATATATCAGTTGAAGGAATAATTATTAAATAATACCTGAAAATGGCAAGAGTTTGGCTCCAGTTGCTTCTTTGATTTTTTCTATCACTAAATTCCTTTCCAATAAATTGTAATTGTATTACCGATTGTGAAATTCTGGGTATATGCTCCTGCTGCGTTTTTTATACACTCAGCCATATGGCTAATCATACCCTCAGCCATATGGCTAGAGAGGATAAGTATCATATGATACGGCCAAAATGTGCCTCATCGATGTCTGTGCGTCTGTCCGTCTACCTGTCTGGCTGGTGCGCCGATAACTCTCGAAGGGGGTTTCCGATTTTGTACATCGTAATATTATATTTTAAACTTAGATCAAGTTCGGAGATGGGCAGTATAGGTTCACTCCTTCAGGTACTTCCCCCACGTACGGTCGACATTTTCAATAAAAATAGAAAGAAATGAAAATCCGATTTGGATCCACCTTTGCAAATCCTAATATTTGCATCAGTGCTAAGTCAGGTGGGACAATATTGGTCAATCCCAGCAAGAATCTCCCCAAAAAGGGTCAAAATTGGAATAATTATAACTATTATAAAATGGAAAATAAGATTCCGATAGTCCTCAAATTTGGATGGACCTCCCCCACAAGGGGTGAAAATTTTGAATATCGATGAAGCTCACAAAACGCGAAATTAAAATCCGATTCCATTCAGACTTGGCACATCTCAATATTTCTATCAACACAAGATCTGTTATAAAGATGATGGAGATCGGACCAATTCTCCTGGTACCTCGCCCACATAGGTTTCAAGATTTAAAAAAAAAAAAAAACAGTCAAAAAAGTAAAATGAGCATCCAACTCTCTTCAAATTTCACACATACAAACATTTTTACTAACACAACATCTGTTTTGAAGATGATATGTATATCTGCGAACGCCTTCTGGTACCTCACTCACAAAGGGTCACAATTTTCAATACTTTTATCTGTCGTAACTTACGAAACAATTCTGCGATCCTTTACAATTTGCTATATCTAAATATTGCTCTCAATTAGAAACTTGAGATGAATATGGATTTCATGATGAAGTTTATATTGGTAACCAAACCTGGTACGTCGCAATATTTACATAATATTTATTTAGGTCTGATATGAAATGGACAATATTGGTCCATTCCTTCAGAACCAACTCCATAGAGGGTTAAGAGTTTGAATAATCATAATAGAACTCAAAATATATTTAAGTAATCGAACATTGGCTGAGGGTATACGTCTGTCGGCAGAACCGACTGATACTTTTTATTTCAAGTTCCTTCCAAATGGTGGAGTGTATAAAAAAATCGGATATTACTAAAACCATTGCGCAATGGACTCAAATCCAATTTTCCCGTTCAAAAGTACTTCAACGCCTCCATGTGTAAAACCTAAAAATTAGTACTTTAGTACTTTTTGTAGAATTATAGTACACCATCCAAAACCATCCCCATATCCAAATTCCAGATACCAACAGAGACTTCAATATCAAATTTCGGAATTCCAGCGTTATCCCTACACCCAATACCCAATTTAGTACCCTTTAGTAGTTTTCTAACAATTATAGATCACATTTCCACAACCACCTCCATATCTTAAACACAGACACCAACAGTGACATCTATATCCAATTTCAGGATTTCACGATGTAGGTCTGGTGGTAGAAATCTAGATGCCAATTATAGTCAGGAAAGGTCACCAATTAATATTGGTTTTGGATATATAAAGCTCAAAACATATTATATTCATTATTGTTTTATTTGTGGAAATTTTAATGTTTACCAAGGAGTATGGCAAATTATGTTTAAATAAAATAGCTTACCTTGGGTACTTATGAGCGACATTACTCTCTTAAGAATGGCAAAATAGCTTATTCTGCAAACAAAAGAACAAATACAAATTAATTAATAATTTCATCAATGTCCGATATATAAGAAGAGACCTACTCCCATTGTTCATTGCAATGCTGGAGCGGGACAGGCTATTTATACCCTACACAACAAGGTGGTCAGGGTATTATGTCTTTGTGCATTTGTTTGTAACAGGCAGAAGGAAACGAGATAGACCCATAGTTCCTTTTGATGATCTGCATAGAATCACATTCTGAGTCGATTTATGCATGTCCGTCCGTCCGTCTGTCCGTCCGTCCGTCCGTCTGTCCATGTATTTTTGCAAACAAAGTACAGGTCGCATTTATTGCCCGATCCAGATGAAATTTTGCAAAGATCTTTTGTTTGGCTCAAGGACGAACCCTATTGAAATTGGAGATAATCGGTAAAAATTTAGATATAGCTCCCATATATATCTTCGTCCGATTTGCCTTTTATTGTGCACCAAACGTGTAATATCAGCCCGAATTGTATGGAATTTTGCATATACACCCAAATTAGGCCTGAAAATATGTGTGCCAAATTTGATCGAAATCGGTTCAGATATAGCTATAGCTTCTATATATATTTTTCATCCGATTTGTTATTTTTGTCCACCACCGCCGTAATATGCACTCTGTAACAACAATATTTGGGGAAATATATCAAATGCAGCTCA
Source organism: Musca domestica (assembly GCF_030504385.1). Classification (NCBI taxonomy): domain Eukaryota; kingdom Metazoa; phylum Arthropoda; class Insecta; order Diptera; family Muscidae; genus Musca; species Musca domestica. The sequence goes on along the minus strand of NW_026712296.1, from coordinate 11,036,010 downwards.
GAAATACATTTGCTAAATTTTATCGAGATCGGTTCAGATTTGAATATAGCTCCCATATATAACTGCGTCCGATTTACCTTTTATGGTGCACCAAACGTCTAATATTTGTTCAAATGGGATGGAATTTGGCACTTACGACCGAATTGGGTCTAGAAGCTAGTATGTCAAATTTGGTGAAGATCGGTTCAGATGGAGCTATAGCTTCCATATATATTATTCATCCGATTTATCATATTTGTTACCCACAACCGTAATATGCACTCCGTAACAACGATATTCAGGGAAATATATCAAATACAGCTCAGAAATATCTTTGCCAAATTTTATCGAGATCGGTTCAGATTTGGATATAGCTCCCATATATATCTTTATCCGATTTCAAATTAATTGTGCACCAAATGGGCAATACAATTCCGAATTTAAAAGATACAAATGCTTCGGCATATTTAGTCCTTTGAACTTTAAATTATAATTATAATCATAGCGTGTATGATTGAATTCTCCCATAAAAACTTTTAATTGTTATGTGGAGCTCTACTTAATTAGCAAAGTGGTGTAGGGTATCATAAAGTCGGCCCCGCCCGACTTGAAGACTTTCTTTACTGGTTTTTTATTGGAAAAACGGAAACCGATACCCAGCAAAAAATGTCAATATCAAATAAATCTCATTATTAGGTACATTTTTATAGTCATTATTTGCAACTAACCTATTACTGGTGCATATATTAATTCGGATATTCCCATATACTTCGAAGCTATGCATATACCCGTTACAAATTAACGATTATATTGGGAATTGATGTGAAGTAGATCAATAAATATATGGGAACCGAGTATCACTAATTCTAGCATAAAGTCAGTGAAATGTGTCTCAACATTTTATTAGCAACTTAATTTTTCATTGTCTAACTCTGTACCTTCAGTTAAACAAAATTTAGATTAGGGTCCTGTTTGTCTTCCCCCTGCACTAAGACGTTTACGCAACTTGAAAAGCAGATTATTCCAAAGAATTTTAAATGTCAAATACTGCACTGAACTATTCAAAGTATTCTTCCGCAAGGAATAGATAGGAAAAAGGTAAAAAAAAAAAGCTGTAAGTTCGGCCGGGCCGAAGTTTGAATACCCTCCAACACTTGGAACCAATTTGGCAATTTTCATTTTTTTTTTCAAATACAGGTCCACGTCGTCGTATAGACCCTAATATGTGTAATATCTGTGGACCTGCATCATTAAAATCATCAAAATACCGAATACCAAAAACGTGAACCTGCACAGACAATTTTGAATAATGTCGCTAAAATCATCAAAATACCGAATATGGGGAGGTACCCTTATATGGGGGCTATAAGAAGACATGGTCCTGCACAGACAATCTTCTGTCATAGGCTGTAGTATCCATTACAAACTTCAAATACCAAATTTGAAACAATTTCGGTGAATAATGTCGCTAAAATGATCAAAATACCGAATATCTGGAGGTACCGTTATATGGAGACTTTACCAAAACGTGGACCTACATGGCCCATTTTCAATACCCAAAGACCTACAGACATAATATTAATTTGAGTAAAATTTTTTAAATTTGCAAATTCCAAAAGAAAGGTACAGACATTTCTCAGCTGTATGAAATTTGATAGTAGTGAATCTTCTTATAATTCAGTGATATCTAATTTATTTGCCGACTTTTCTTATACTCCTAACACTTTTAATGGTTCTTATAGCTAAAATTGACTCTACCACACTAGGAAGGGTATACAAAATATATATGTATATTCTTGCACAGCATAAAGTTCTATGTCGATTTATCCATATCCGTTCGTCTATCTGAAATCCGATTTGGTATGGTCCCATAGAACAGTACCGCCCAATTTATAATATTTTTCAGGTCTTTGCCACATTTTTCACTGAATTTAAATGCTGTAAGTCAGCATTTTACGTTCCAAGTCCTTGAAACTAACTTTCCATATAAGACCAAGTTCAGACTCCATATTTGGTTAGTCTAGCCTTATTTTGAACGAAATTTTTCAAAATTTGATTTTTTGTGTTTTACTGCACAGAAAACGATACTGTGATATTGGTAGCGTTGCCTGATGTCAAGGAAGTGGACGGAAGAAAACAGCAACATCAGCAGAAATAGTTCAAAAAGTAAAGAAGCGATTTGATCGAAACCCGCGTAGCAGTGGCCGCGAAATTCCAAAAAGTGCAAAAACTTATTCCTCAACATCCATAACAGCCGATAGTCGCTCTCCGCTCGTATTAATCGACCGTGACATCAGAGTAAATACCGAATATTATCGCGAAAATATTCTGTAGGGTGTATTGAAGCCTTGGACACGAAAACATTTTGGCGGCAGACCTTGGACATTCCAACAGGTCTCAGCACCATCGCACTCAGCACGCGCCACCCAAGAATGGTTAGAAAATGAGGTCATTTCCAACGCACAATAGCCACCAAAATCTCCGGATACCAATCCGTTGGACAATTGTGTCTGGAGTATTTTGGAAAGCAAGGTTGGCACTAAAAAATACCAAATTGTCGATCACCTGAAGCTTGCGCTTCGCCGGGAATGGACCAAAATACCGCAAAGCTACATTCGGGCAGCGTGTGACGGTTTCATTGGCCGTTTGAAGGCCATAATTCGTACCAAAGGTTTCCAATTCGAACAAATCTAAACTTATTATACCCTACAACACTATGTGTCAAAGACCTAAAATGGTAAAGACTAGACAAAATGCATTTTGAGCAAAGGGTTTGTGTCTACAATACATAGAGTAACAGCTCATGGCAGAGACATGTTAATATAAAAACCACAATTACAAAAACAGATAACAAATAAAAATTTGAAAAATCCAAAATTTTGGTTTCAAAATTCTATTCCATGGACCTTTCCGAAAATTTGCACATTGCCTTAGCGGTTTAAACCAGTCAACATTGGTAACTATGTTGTCATGATATCGTAACAACAGAGTTATTTTCACAGGGTTACCATATCTTGAACCTGTCTTGTCCTATCTTTACACTTCTATGTCTTTGTATGTGTTTGGGGGTATTATAAGTTTGATTGTGCCAAAAATTATGTAACACCTCGAAATATTGGTTTCCCACATAGGAAAGTATATATGGGTCTTCCTAGCTCGCCGAGCTGAGTCGATCTAGCTATGTATGTCCGTCCGTCCGTCTGTCCATGTTAATTTGTAATCAAGCTACAGTTCGCAATTATGAACCATCCTCACGAAATTGAAAGTGGAGGTGGGGTTAGGGTCAGAATAGAACCCTATTGTTTTTGGAGATGATCGCACTATATTTAGGGGTTGAAATGGACCAATTTCCTGATTTTGCAGTTGCTCTATAGGTCACAATTATGAACCAATCGACTCAAAAATTTATATGGAGTTAGAGTTTGGGACTGGGCAGAAACCTACCAATTTGAGCGGCCATAGGACAATAATTAGCGGGTAAAATAGACTTTTATGTTAGAAAATAGGAAAATTTCCACTAAACCGCGAATATTTTTAATCCCAGCCAAATCACAAATACATTAAAGAATCACTTCTGACCATTACAGTGATTCTAATAGCCAAGAAATCGGATATATAGCAAAATAGGTACAATATATTGATCTAATTTTTTCTGCTTATAAATCAAGAACTGCTGGGCCGATTTTCACAATTCACATCAATTCTCTTGCCAGAAAACGATAAAATCTAAGAAAATCGCGGAATAATATACCAATAAAAAATATATATTTTCGTTTCATTTTTTTCCATTTTTGTCATATTTTTTTATCGCATGCGATTTTTTCAATTTGACTTACAATTTTGAATTTTAAATTTTCTAAATTTTTACACCCCCCCAACACTACGTTTTGAGGGTATTATATGAATGTCGCAATTATAGTCCGATCCTCACGAAATTTTGCATGGGGGTGGGTCGGAATTAAAGCCTATTGTTCTTAGGATGTGCATTTAGAGGTTTAAATGGCTAAAAATTTTAAAAATTTTCTAATTTTGTAGTCGTTTTATAGGCTACAATTGAAAACTAATCGACAAGGAAATTCGCATCGGAAGAGAGTTGAGGACAGAGAAGAAGTCTAGCATTTTGGATGACCATTGGATTATATTTAGCTGTAAAATGGACCACAACTTTCGTGTGCAATTGTTTTTAATGCTTCACAATACTACGGAGTGCGTAAATATTGGCCAAATTCTTCGGGTCAAAAACCTAAGGGTAACCTCTGGGCAGAGCTCTTTAGCATTATTTCAAAAACGAAATCTTCCAAAATGGATTTGTAAGGGGACTTCGAACATTTGTAGTGTTGTAGGGTATCACATGGTCGGCCCCGCACGACTATAGCCTTTGCTTACTTGTTCTAAAATTTTATGCTATTATCGACACTTTTGCTTTCATTCAATAAAATTTAAAACAAATGTAAAAATTACGACATATGACATTGTTGCAGTTTTTTTTTATCTCCTCCTGTATATCTCCGAACCCACTTCTGGCACCTCACCCACAAGGGGTCACAATTTTCAATACTTCTACCTGTCATAACTTGCGAAACAAGTCGGCGATTCTTTACAACTGGCTATATCTAATTGTTTATCTTACATCTTATAATATATCGAAATTTATGATTTCACATAAAAATGACATATAGTCCAAACCTGGCACGTCGCAATCTTTATTTCATTTTTATTTATCGAAATTGACAGGTACATACGCAGACGACTGTGTACGTCCCTTTTGTGAGCATTAAAAGTATGAAAATAAAATCAGTATTCACCCTGTGAAAATTTCCCCGCCAAGGATTTAAAACTCACAAAACTTTAGGAATAAACCTCGAATGTAGGTAAAAAATTGAAAATAACAGAATATATATATTTTAAATAATTAGATCGTTGATAATTTAACAATTGTTTGACATATTTCAATAGTTTCACACTTTTCTCATGGTCTCGGTTATAAACCGGAATGTTGTAAGTTACTCAAAAAAAAACTCTCTTTCGGCGTTTCATAATTTTTTAAATCGAATTATAATTTTAAATTAATCTGAATGAAGCATTCAAAGCAATGAAGCATGGACGTAAGCAATAACGTGAGTACAACAACTGCGTGACTCGTTGGTTGAATGGCGCACCATCCAAGTGGTGCTGTTCAGCAATGTAAATGTGTCACTTTTCATAATAAAAGTATGTTTCTGGCACAGTTCTTAACACCGAATGGCGAATAGAGTTTTCAAGTGGAAATAAAAGAAAGCGGTAGGTATTTAGATTGAGATGTGTTTTTTTTTTATTTTTCAAATTTGCAAGAATCACTACAGTTTTGTACTCAAAGTCTATTTAAGTTCTCGACGAATGGCGTGTGTCAAGTTATGAAGTTTCCATGAAAATGCCTGTCAAAGAACTCAGAGTGGGTAGTTGGAATGCACGGTATTTAAAATGAATGAGGACGATCAAAGAGTTTCCCGGAATCAGTTATTGATTTATTCATTTCAATTGAAAGTAACGAATATTCTATTCAAGTGAGCTGGAAACTTTAGAAAAGTTTATGACAAGTGTTCCATTTTTAAATTAGAAGGTCAACGCCAACAAATAATAAAATGAGGACAATGTAAATTAATATTTTTACAATTACTAAGACAAGCACATACAGGGTGAGTTAAAAAACTGCAACAAAGTCAAACGCCATAATTTTTACATTTTTGTTAAGTTTATTAAATGAAAGCACAAAAAAGTCGGAAATCGTATCAAATTTTAGAATAAGTTTAGATTTGTTCGAATTGGTCACCTTTGGCACGAATTAAGTCCTTCAAACGGCCAATGAAACCGTCACACGCTGTCCGAATGTTGCTCTGCGGTATTTTGGCCCATTCCCGGCGAAGCGCTTGCTTGAAGTGATCGACAGTTTTTCTAGTGCCAACCTTGCTTCCCAAAATACTCCAGACACAATAGTCCAACGGATTGGTTTCCGAAGATTTTCGTCGCCATTGTGCACTGGAAATGAAGCGAGGAACCTCATTTTGTAATCATTCTTGGGTGGCGCGTGCTGAGTCCTGTTGGAAGTCCAAGGTCTGCGGCCAAAATGTTTGCGTGCCTAAGGCTTAATATACTCCCCAGAATATTTTCGCGATAATATTCGGTATTTATTCTGAGGCCAGGGTCGATTAATACGAGCAGAGAGCGACCATCGACTGTTATGGCGACCCACACCATCTCCATGGCCGACGCTTGAGTTCTGGTGGCCAACCGAAGTTGCACATTTTCAACTGTCCTCTTTGGCAAGTAAACACGGTAATTTAGTTTGTTTACAACTGCTGGACAACGAATGTTTTCTCATCGGAGAAAATTAAATTCGGCAGTTCACCACTTTCGGTCAAGCGAAACAACTCCTTAGCTCTTTTGAGTCTATTTAATTCTTCTGCGGTGTATGCTCTTGCACTTTTTGGAATTTCAATGGCTTTACCCCGAGCCCATTTTTCAAAATTTTCCGAATGGGATATTGTGATATGTTCAGCTCAGGAGCCATTTTTCGGCCATTGCGATGCGGATTCCGATCAAGTCGCTTCTTTAATTTTCGAACCATTTCTACTGGTGTTGTTGTTTTCTTTCGTCCACCTCCTTCACGTCGAACTAAGCTACCAGTATCACGGTAACGATCGATAGCACGAGACACAAAAGATTTATTCACATTTAAATGCAGGAGTGCCCTAACGATAGCCACTTGTGGTTTTCCAGCCAAATATAAAGAAATCGCACTATCACGCTTGAATTCCATCACGAATAACTTTCTCACCTTCTGGAAAATTCTCACCAAAATGCTTTGGTACGCTTGTAAACAATTCAAACAATGAGCTGTCACTGGAATAATTTTAATAGCTGTCGGTGGCTTAGAAATGACAATTGAAGTTGGTTGCAGTTTTTTCATCTCACTCTGTATGTAGCTTTCATATGTCAAGTCCATCCGATTTCAAATTTAAATTGCTCTAAACCTGTAAAATGCTTCAATAAAGTTGCTGTACTTATTTCCGGTAACTCTGTTCATCATCGTGGTATATGATAGCATATTGTGGTGCCCGCTTGACTTAACGGCTTATATTTACAATACTATGTGCGTATGTATGTTTAAAGTTATTTAACTACAATTTTTAACAATTTCCTTATCATTTTACATATACAAATCTACACCCTAGACTTCCGCTAAAACTCTAAACAATAATTTCAGCAATAATAGGCGAAATTACAAAATTAGACTCTGAGGGGCGAAATTGAAATTATTTATTTTTTACAACCCATATCAAATGGCACACTCAGATACCAAAATAAAATGTTTCCCTTGACTCCCAATACGCATATGTGTGCGTGTGTGTCCCTTCGCTAGATATGAATAATGTACAATAAATAACAAACAAAAAAAGAGAAGGAATCTGTTGTTTTTGGATATGTAAATACAATTTAAAAATTCATATTTGAGAGTCCATGATTTATTTAAGTTTTTTTTTTTTTGCTAAAAAAAGGCCCATAGATCACGTATTGAAGTGACGTGTTTTTGCTCTTGCACAAATGTTAACAACAATTTATAGACAGACGAATTTTGAATAAATTTACAATTGGCGTCTTAGACAAAAACAACAACAGCAATGTTGGCACTTTAAAATCATTTTTATTTTTTGCTGATTGTTCAGTTTTGTTTTAAAATAAAGCAGTTGTTGGAGAAAGAAAATGCCAAAAGGAAAACACACACACACACACATAAGAGAGTGACACTTACAATGTCGCCTTCAATGTAAATATTATTTTGAAAATATTCGACCACCCTCCACATAACATTTGACAGTCCACAATTGTATGCCCGTAGATATGTGTGTAGTATTCACAAACAAGACAACGACGAACGATCAACAGACATACAAATATTAAATGTTTGCAGATGGAATTGCCACCATGCACTCACATTTAATTCATTTGAATAACACATACGCATGGCTGGATAAACACCTCAGCTCACCTCACAGCCATAATAGCTTTTCGCACAAAACACGACCACAAAACCTCAACGTTAAAAACATTTGTTCTAATATAATTCTGGTACCTGTAATTCCAGAAATGGCCATAAGCCAAGTACATCACCCGCAGTGGCATTGTTCTAATAACACGTAGAAATGTAAAGTCAAAACAAGAAAAAAAGGACACAACAAAAAGAGAACAAACCAGAAAATTCCGCCACAACAGTGCGTTTCAAATTCTTTGTAATTCAAATAATATACAAAATTAATTATTTTACGAATGCACAAGAAAATTAAACGCCTCGTATAGGGAGTATTAGGGAGTAACATAGGGGAGCATTTTTACACTGAGAATAACAAATTACTTTGCATAACTTAGTTTGAACACTATTCCAGCAAAAAAAAGAATAGTAAGTAACCAGTAAAGAAAGTCTTAAAGTTGGGCGGGGCCGACTTTATGATGCCCTACACCACTTTACTAATTTAGTAGAACTCCGCATAACAATTAAAAGTTTTTATGGGAGAATTCTACCATACACGCTATGATTATAATTATAATTTAAAGTTCAAAGGATTAAATGTGCGGAAGAATTTGTATCTTTTAAATTCGGAATTGTATTGCCCATTTGGTGCACAATTAATTTGAAATCGGATAAAGATATATATGGGAGCTATATCCAAATCGAACCGTCTTGATAAAATTTGGCAAAGATATTTCTGAGCTGTATTTCATCTATTTCCCTGAATATCGTTGTTACGGAGTGCATACTACGGCTGTGGGTAACAAATATCACACATCGGATGAACAATATATATGGAAGCTATAGCTATATCTGAACTGATCTTCACCAAATTTGACATACTAGCTTCTAGACTCAGTTCGGTCGTAAGTGCCAAATTCCATCCCATTTGGACAAATATTAAACGCTTGGTGCACAATCAAAGGTAAATCGGACGAAGTTATATATGGGAGCTATATCCAAATCTGAACCGATCTCGATAAAAATGTATTTCTGAGCTGTATTTGATATATTTCCCCAAATATTGTTGTTACAGAGTGCATATTTCGACTGCGGAGGACAAAAATAACAAATCGGATGAACAATATATGGGAGATATAGCTACATCTGAACCGATTTCGATCAAATTTGGCATACTTATTTTCAGGTCTAATTCAGTTTGTATGTGCAAAATTCCATACTATTCGGGCTGATATTACACGTTTGGTGCACAATAAAAGGCAAATCGGACGAAGATATATATGGGAGCTATATCTATCTCGCTTCCTTCTCCATGTTACAAACAAATGCACAAAGACATAATACCCTTACCACAGTGTGGCGTAGGGTACAAAGAAGCTAAGTTCGGCCGGGCCCGACTTTTAATACAATCCACCATTTGGAAGGAACATGCAAAATGTAAAGAAAATTTCGTCGTTTAAATGAAAACCGTCATATAGGGTCTATACAAAGATGAGGACCTGCATACGCAATTTCTTATCATAGGCTGTAGTACCCATTAGAACCTTCAAATACGAAATTTAAAACAATTCCGTTGAATAATGTCGCTAAAATCATGAAAATAACGAATATCGACAGGTATCGTTATATGGTGGCTATATGAAGGCGTGGACCTGCATACGCACATTTTTGTCATGTCACGCATTACGAACTTAAAATACGAACTTTGAAACAATTCCAGTCTATAATGACTCTAATACCGTATATTGGTCATAGGTTGTAGTACCCATTAGCATCTTCCAATACGAAATTTGAAACGATTCCGGCCTTCAATGTAGCTAAAATAATCAAAACAGCGAATATTTAGTGCTGCCGTTATATGGGGACTATACGAAACGTGGACCGACAAGACCAATTATCGAACTTAACCTGCCTACTGACAAAACAGACATGTGTGCAAAGCTTTAGCCTTCTATCTCAATTCGTTCCAAAAATAGCCTGATTAGATCTGATCAAGAATATATATACTTTGCCGGGTCTGACATGAGTATTTCGAGGAGTTACAAACGGAATGACAAAGTTAATATACCCTCCATAGTATGGTCACTCGAAATGAATAATTGTTCTATGAGCACTGAATGTTCACCAAACCCTTGTCGTTTCGGAAATGCGTACAGCAACTGTACAAATAGTACTAAATTGTACTAAATTTTGCCATAGAGTTTAGTAATAGAGTCAGAATTAGGAATATGAATATGAGTATGTAGCTCTAAGATATACGAACCATTCCATAAATGGTACTATATCTTCTTTATATCAATAAAAGTGGACAGATTTTCCTGCAAACTTTCAAATATGCTACAGCATGTCCTGAAATTAACATAAGCTATATAGATTTTTATACCCTCCACCATACTATGGAGGGTATATTAATTTTGTCATTCCGTTTGTAACTCCTCGAAATACTCATGTCAGACCCAGCAAAGTATATATATTCTTGATCAGCGTAAAATTCTAAGACCATGTCCGTCTGTCTGTCTGTCTGTCTGCCCGTCTGACTGTCTGTTGTAATCACGCTATCTTTCAAACAAATTGAGATAGAAGGCTAAAATTTTGCACATATATATATTTTGCCAGTAGGCAGGTTAAGTTCGTAAATGGGTCACGTAGGTCTAAGTTATCATATAGCCCCCATATATCGGTACCTCCCGATATACGGTATTTTGATGATTTTAGCGACATTATTCACCGGAATTGTTTCAAATTTGGCATTTGAAGTTCGTAATGGATACTACAGCCTAAGACAGAAAATAATCTGTGTAGGTCCACGTCTTCGCATAGCCCCTATATAACGGTACCCCACGATATTCGGTATTTTGATGATTTTATCGACATTATTTAACGGAATCGTTCCAAATTTGGTATTTGAAGTTCGTAATAGATACTGCATCATAAAGCAGAAAATGGGCTATGTAGGTCCACGTCTTCGTATAGCCCCCATATACCATACCCCCGATATTCGGTATTTTGATGATTTTAGCGACATTATTTACCGAAATCGTTTCAAACTTGGCATTTGAAGTTCGTAATAGATGCTGCAGCATAAAACAGAAAATGGGCCATGTAGGTCCACGTCTTCGTATAGCCCCCATATACCATACCACGTATTTTATTATATATTATTTTCGGTATTTTGATGATTTCAGCGACATTATTTACCGGGATTGTTTCAAATTTCGCATGTGAAGTTCGTAATGGATACTTCAGCCCATGCCAGAAAATTGTCTGTGCAGGTCCACGTCTTCGTATAGCCCCCAATAACGGTACACCCTATATTCGGTGTTTTGATGATTTTAGCTACATTATGAACAGATTTTTCTTCAAGTTTCGGATTTAAATATTGTAACAACTTATGACAAAAGTTGCCTATGCAGGTCCACGTCGTCGTATAGGCATTCGGTATTTTTAAGATTTTAACAGAATTTTTAACGGAATTTATTTATTTATTTATTTATTTTTTTTTTTTTTTTGGAAATTGTCTAATTTGTACCAAATGGTGGAGGGTATTAAATTTTAGATATAGTTCCCATGTATATTTTCTTCCGATTTCATGTATTTGATGCACCTAAAACGATATGTAGTCAGATTCTTTTTTTTTTCACAGCAGATTATTTCGTAATGTAAGGATTCCAAGAAATCTTTTTCCGAAAATTAAAAAAAAAAATATGTGGGAGACGGGGGTCTTGCACCCTCTATATAGGTTACTTCGGTTCAAAACACCGATACACGTGACTTCTATTGCCAACATTTATTATTGAAAAAATTACATTTTTGCCGCAAAGTGTGATTATTTCCATATTTCATAACTCTCTTAAAAATTATTAAATTTTTATTGAAAACATTAATTTGTATGTCCATAACTTTGTATTCTAATTCACAAATATCCAAAATGGGGTACCATACTTCTCTAACCTACCCCAAGAGATATGTTCATACCTAAAAACAGCTAATTTGCATTGAACTTGGACTTTGTCACCAATGACATAAGAATCGCATACATTCATATGTATCATGTATGTATGTATATCCTTTTGCATTTCCCATTAACAACTACTGTGCATTCGACGCCTTACAACCGCACTAAGAGAAGCCAATGATGGATTCATTTAAAATTCCAAGCACACTTATTTGGCAACAATAAAACAAACCGAAGTTGGAACAGAAGCCAAGACCTCTTGCAAGAAAAAAACAAGCAGAAAATCGCTAACCAATACTGCGGCGACTGGCAAACGTGGCCATACTACCGAAGTAGACAAGCCAAGCGAAACACATGCCGGTCTGACGGGCAAGGAAAAGGGACATGGACTTGACTGAAATATGAAATTAGTCTTGTAAGTCGCCAACTTAATGGGCTAACGACACCACAATGCGTCGGCACCATTACCACCAACTGCCACCATCACCACCACCACCACCATGTCACCATCACCCGGACGCCTTGGCATTCCGCTGGGCAAGCAGCAATACTTCTATAAAATTTAAGAAAATAAAAAAAATATAATTCTTTAAAAAAAATTATTTCTGATTTGTCTGCCAGCCATAACTTTTCTAGATTTCTATGAATGGTGTATGAACAAATGGCAGAGTCATAAGCGAGCGTATGTTTGCTTTATTAAGAAGTTAGTGCTTGGCAAATCAGAACAGTGTGTAAATTATCTTTAAAGAAATCATCAAACTATCTAGGGGGTGAAGAGGAACAGTGGTACAACATACAACCAAGAGCAAAAGTGATAGAAATCTGTCATCATAAATAGGAATAAACCAAAAACGTATTCAACTATTTGCTGTATTAACAATTTTTAAACCTTACAGAGTGAGATAAACAACTGCAACAAAGTCAAACGCCATAATTTTTACATTTTCATACCCTACAACACTATGTGTTGGGAGTATTATAAGTTTGATTGGCCCAAAAATTATGTAACACCACGAAATATTGATTTCCCACATAGAAAATTATATATGGATCTTCCTATCTCGCCGAGCTGAGTCGATCTAGCTATGTATGTCCGTCCGTCCGTCAGTCCATGTTAATTTGTAATCACTCTACAGGTCGCAATTATGCCCCGATCTTCACGAAATTTAGAATGGAGGTGGGGATAAGGTCAGAATAAAACCCTATTGGAAATGGACCAAAAACTGAAAAAAATCCTGATTTTGCAGTTGCTCTACAGGTCGCAATTATGGGCTGGGCAGAAGCATTCCGATTTTGATGGTCATCGGGTAATATTTAGTGGTTGAAATAGGCCATAGCATTTGTGATAAATAAAAGTCAAATTTCCATTATACCGCGAATATTTTTAGTCCCGGCGAAATCATAAATAGACGAACAGGTCAATTCTGACCGTTACGTAGATGCCGATAGTAAATATATCGGATATATAGCGAAATATATACAATGTGTATATACAAAGGAAAGGAATGTTAGATGGAATGCTTATATCTCAAGAATGGCTGGACCGATTTTGACAAATTTTGTCAATTCAGAATGCCCTCTTTCAATTTGACTTATAATATTAAGGTGTACATTTTGTAATATTTTTCCACCTTACAACACAGGTTTGGGATATTATATACAGATTGCAATTATCGTCCCATCCTTACGAAAAGGGTAGGGTTGTCCGCAATATATTTAGGGGTTGAAATGGACCAACAATTAAAAATGTTCCTGATTTTGCAGCCGTTATAAAGGTGATAAATAGAAACCAAAGGACACGAAATCTCGCATGAAGTTAGAGTTTTCGACAATGGACCACTACTTTTATGTTAAAAATACCAACATTACTTACAGGCGATAGCCGAAATACACAAAATGCGAACTTCTGCCTTTTTTGCTGATTTCTTTGACGAATATAGCCAAATATCGTAGACAAGAAGATCGTATAGAAGAGTCTAAATTTGGAGATACAGAGGAGCCTCTTGCTTTCGGAGATGATCGCAAAATACGACAGAGTGCGCAAATATTGGGCAAATGTCCCTGGTCTAAATGCTAAGGGTAATATCTGGGCAGTGCTCCGTCACATAATTTCAAAAGCGAAATCTTCCAAAATGGATGTGGACTATAGCCTTTGCTTACTTGTTTTTTTTTAATTTTATTGAATAAAAGCAAAGAATGTCGGAAATAACATCAATTTTTAGAATAAGTTTGATTTGTTCGAACTGGTCACCTTTGGTACGAATTATGGCCTTCAAACGGCCAATGATGACACGCTTCCCGAATGTTACTATGTTCATTTCCGGTGAAGCGGTTGCTTGAGGTAATCGACACTTTGGTATTTTTTAGTGCCAACCTTGCTTTCCAAAATACTCCAGACACAAAAGTCCAACGAATTGGTTTCCGGAGATTTTAGTGGCCATTGTGCGTTGGAAATGAAGCGAGGAACCTCATTTTGTAACCATTCTTGGGTGTGCTGACTGCGTGCTGACTGCGGTGGTACAAGGTCAGCGGCCAAAATGTTTGCATGCCCAAGGCTTTAATACACCCTTCAGAATATTTTCGCGATAATATTCGTAATTTATTCTGATGCTACAGTCGATTAATACGAGCGGCGAGCCCACACCATCACCATGGCCGGCGCTTAATTTCTGGTGGCCAACCGAAGGTACACATTTTCAGCTGACCTCTTTGGCAAGTAAACACGATCATTTTGTTTGTTTACAAACTGCTGGACAACGAATGTTTTCTCATCGGAGAAAACCAAATTCGGCAGTCCACCACTTTCGGTCAAGAGAAGCAACTCTCAAGCACTTTTGAGTCCATTTATTTCCATTTATTTATTCACATTTAAATGCTGGAGTGCTCTAACGATAGCCACTTGTGGTTTTCCAGTCAAATACAAAGAAATCACACTATCACGCTTGAATTCCATCACGAGTAACTTTTTTTCTGGAAAACTCTGACCAGAATCACTGGAATAATTTTAGGAGCTGTGGTACTATTCAGTACTTTTCTTACTATTATACCACATTTTCCCGAAATCACCTCCATATGTCTAGACTACACAGGGGCAGCGACTCTAACACCAAATTTGGGATTTCAAGGATTATCTGTTAACCCAATACCAAATTGTACCAAATATACCAAACCCATTTCCAAAACTACCCATTCATCCCAAACCTTCCACCAACACGGACTCCTATATCAGGATTTCTAACCTCCAGCTTAATCCGGTGGCCCGAAACGGTACAAATCTAGTACTATTTAGTAAATTATTTACACTTTGTACACATTTCCAAACCCACCTCCATATCTCATTCCTACTCTCCGTCAGTAATGTTAATTTGAAATTTCTGGACACCAGCACCAGCCGTACTTCAAATCCAAATTGTACCAAAATTTAGTACCATAACTACCTTCATAACCCAATACTATTCTACGACAGTAATCTTCTTTCCCAATTTTAGCATTCCAGGCCTATTGGTTCATCCAATTGTACCAAATTTAGCACAATGTCGTACACATAAGTACAAGTTTCCATAAAATACAATCCAATAGAAAACTTATTTCCAAATTTCAGTATACCAACTCCACTGGTTCTCCCCAAACTTAAATTTTATTAAATTTAGTACCATTTAGTACACAAAAGTACGAATGTCCAAGACTACGTACATAGTCCAATGGTACACTTTAACAGTAATTTTATTTTCAAATTTCAAGATACTAACTCTTTTGGTTCACCCAAATACAAATTGTATCACATTTAGTTACATTTTGTACACATAAGTACGAATTTCCAAAACTTCCGACATACTTCTATCCTATAATGCAATAGCAATCTTTTTTTCAAATTTCAGGATTCTAACTTTATTGGTCCTCCCAAAATTTAAAATGTACCATATTTAGTACTATTTTGTACTTCTCGTGCACCTAAGTACAAATTTCGAAAACTACATCCATATCCCAATCCTCCTCCTCGCCAATAATGTTATTTTCGGATTTCTGGATTCCAGCTCTATTCGCTCCTCCAAATCCGAATTGTACCAAACTTAGTATCGTTTATTACTTATCGTATACATGAGTACACACTTCCAAAACTACCTTCATCGACCATACTACTAAATTAAAATTCAAGTTTTAGCCCTAACCGTTCACATGATATCAAATCGTACTAAATAAGTAAATTTTAGTACCTTTTGTATACTTACAGTGCGAATTTTTAAAAACTCTTTGGTACATCCATTATAAAATTCATTAGTGACCATCGTACCAAATTTAAGAGTTCTAGCTCTTTACGTTTTTAGATCTAACTGTTCACATGATACGGAATCGTACTGAATATTGTAAATTTTAGCACATTTTGGTACATCCATTATAAACTTCATCAGCGACCCTCATTCCAAATTTAAGAGTTCTAGCACTACTGGTACGTCAAATAAAAAGGGTACCATATTTAGTACCAAATTCCGTCAGCCATAGAGAGTGTGATGAAAAAAATGGAACCAAGTTCAGCCTGCTGTCATTTCCAAGCCACACGTCCGCCAGCTCTTTATATTGTTTACAAGCGTACAAAAGCATTTTGGTGAGAATTTTCCAGAAAAAAAGTCATTCTAATGGAATTCAAGCGTGATAGAATGATATAAGCGACTTGATCGAAACCCGTGTGGCGTTGGCCGAAAAATGGGTCGTGAGCTGAACATATCGCAATATTCCATTCGCAAATATTAAAAAATGAGCTCGGGTTAAAGCCATTGAAATTCCAAAAACTGCAAGTACTTACACAGAAAGATAATAGACTCAAAAGAGCTAAAGAGTTGCTTCGCTTGGCCGAATTTGGTTTTCTGCGATGAGAAAATATTCGTTATCCAGCAGTTTGTAAACAAACAAAATGATAGTGTTTACTTGGCAAAGAGGTCAGCTGAAAATATGCACCTTCGGTTGGCCACCAGAACTCAATCGCCGGTCATGGCCGATGGTCGCTCTACGATCGTATTAATCCACCGTGGCATCAGAATAAATGCCGTATATTATTGCGAAAATATTCTGGAGGGTGTACTAAATCAATCATACCACAGTGCACAACACCAACATACCATTGCAGGTCTAATTGGAGAGCATTGCAAATTGTTCGCATATAATTTATAATTCCGTCTGTATTACTGGCGGTTGGTTTTTTGTTTATTAATATTTATTTTTCCACTTTCTTCTTCGTCTTCGTTTCTCTTTTACATTGAAAGATAAACATTTCTGCAAAAAAATGGACAAGCTGAGCATTTTAAATGTATTTGTCTTTTTTTTATTTCTTTCTAACACTTTTTCTACTTGTCTGTTATAGCTCTCTATAACCACACTGAATAAAAACTATGATAAATAATTCTCTTTAAGTTGGCAATTAAAATAAAATGTATCTAAAATTAAAATCATTTCTTATTAAATAATAAGTGGACATTGCACAAAAATATTGACCAGACAATGAAATCAATTTGAAATTTTTAAGTTTTTTTTTATTAAAACAAGTTAAAACCAGTAAAGAAAGTCTTAATGTCGGGCGGGGCCGACTTTATGATACCCTACACCACTTTGCTAATTTAGTAGAGTTGCGCATAACAATTAAAAGTTTTTATGGAAGAATTCAATCATACACGCTATGATTATAATTATAATTTAAACTAAATATGCAGAAGCAATTGTATATTTTTAATTCGGACTTGTATTGCCCATTTGGTGCACAATTAATTTGAAATCGGATAAAAATATATATGGGAGCTATATCCAAATCGGAACCGATCTCGATAAAATTTGGCAAAGATATTTCTGAGCTGTATTTCATATATTTCCCTGAATATCGTTGTTGCGGAATGCATATTACGGCTGTGGGTAACACATATGACAAATCGGATGAGCAATATATATGGGAGCTATAGCTATATCTGAACCGATTTTCACCAAATTTGACATACTAGCTTTTAGACTCAATTAAGAGCCAAATTTCATCCAATTTGGCCAAATATTAGACATTTGGTGCACAATCCAAAGTAAATCGGACGAAGTTATATATGGGAGCTATATCCAAATCTGAACCGATCTCGATAAAATTTAGCAAATGTATTTCTGATCTGCATTTGATTTATTTCCCAAAATATTGTTGTTACAGAGTGTATATTACGGCTGCGGAGGACAAAAATAACAAATCGGATGAACAATATATATGGGAGCTATAGCTATATCTGAACCGATTTCGATCAAATTTGGCATACTTATTTTTAGGCCTAATTTGGTTGTATGTGCAATATTCCATACAATTCGGACTTATATAACACGTTTGGTGCACAGTGAAAGGCAAATCGGACAAAGATATATATGGGAACTATATCTAAATTTTGACCGGTTATCTCCAATTTCAATAGGGTTCGTCCTTGGGCCAAACAAATGATTTGTGCAAAATTTCATCTGGATAGGGCAATAAATGCGAACTGTTCTTTGTTTACAAAAATACATGGACAGACGGACGGACGGACATGCATAAATCGACTCAGAATGTGATTCTATGCAGATCATCAAAAGGAACTATGGGTCTATCTCGTTTCCTTTTTCCTGTTACATAAAAATCAATCAATTATGCCGACAGATGTACATGGTGAGATGAAAAGACTGCAACCAACTTCAGACTGCTGCTATTTCTAAGCCACTCGTCCGACAGCTGTTAAAATTATTCGAGTGACAGCTCATTATATTGTTTACAAGCGTAAAAAAGCATTTTGGTGAGAATTTTCCATACATGAGAGATGAGAGAAATATTTACATATAGCAAGTTTTAAAGAGTCGCTGACAAGTTATGACATAAAAGTATTGGAAATTGTGACATTTTGTGGGTGAGGTTCCAGAAGGGGTCCCCAGATCTTGTGTTGGTAAGAATATTTTAAATTTGATTTTCAAAATCTTGAACCCTTTTTGGAAAAATTACCGAAGAAATCGTCCGATCCCTCCCATCTTTATAACAGATAACAGATGTTGATAGAAAAATTGAGATGTACCAAGTCCGAATCAAAATTCAAAATTTTGACCCTTTGTGGGGGAAATACCTGAGGAAATGAACCGATATATCCCATCTTCATACCAGACATTGGGTTAATGAAAATATTGTGATATGTGTAATTTGAAGGCAAACGGACTCTTATATCACATTTTAAAAGAGTAATAATTATTCAAAATGTTGACCCTCTGTGGGAAAGGTACTTGGTGGAGTGGACCGACATTGTCCATTATCGCACCAGTCCTAGCACTGATGCGAATATTAAGATTTGCAAAATTGAAGCAAACTCGGATTATCCTTTCTCTTTCTGTTTAGTAAAATATTTTTTGTAAATTTCAACCTTTTGTTGGGGAGTTCCATGAAGGAGTGGACCAATATTCGAACTCGCTCTATGTTTGACAATAATATTATGATGTACCAAGTTTGGACCAACTCGGATACTCCCGTCGAGAGTTATCGTGCGTACCAGCCAGACAGACGAACGGACATCTTTAGATTAATCTAAATGTCCTGAAACGGAATTGGTGTAAAGAAACCTAGAAACCGTTATATCGATGAGGAACGTTGAGGTCATAAAGAAACAAGTAGTCAAAGACTATATACGACCATGCACCCTCTTAATTTACGGTAAAGTTTCTATAGACCTGAAACCTTATTTACTAGACTCTGGTGTATGTATAGATATACTATCGTTGTCAGACTTCATGGGTATATTGCGATCACCACAAACGGGAGGCGTCTATTCGGCTTGGACCTTGTCCTCGACATTCATGGCGACCGGTCTATAATTACGGCCTGGCGTTTGATGGCAAATTATAATGGGCATTTACACACATTGCTAGATCGACTCAGCTTGTCGATATATGATAATTGGGTCTAGGGCTAATATCTCGTCACAAACTTATTGGCGAAAACATAGTTATAAAATTATACAAATACAAATTATATTATTTCAATATTAAGGCCGTTCAATCGTAGTCCCAATACATTTAATACAAATTAATAGCAACATTCTGAAAGTAATTTCTAGTGGATTCTATTTTTTACAATCTTTGTCTCAACTGTCTTTTTGTGTGTGTGTTTTTTTTTTTTTAATCGAAACCGCATTTGTTCGTTTTAGATTTGGCAAACAAAAGTTTTCCCAGCCCCATCTAATAAGGTCATACAGGCGGTGAATTCAGATTTATGTTAAAGAGCCTACAAATTTCCAAAAGTCTGAATTTAATTTCAATCAAATCAAGGTTATTTGCCATTTTCAAAAAATACGTACACACATACATCGTCATCGTTTTGTATTCAAAATTGATTTGTAGCATTTCAACATTTCGAATGGTCCTCTCCAAACAAATGCGTTACTGGCAAGCAGGAAAAAATGTAAATTAACTCAATTTTGCTTACCCTCAAAAATTCCAAACGAAAATTGAACAAATGCTGTTGTACCAAGGATACGTGTGAATGCCGGCATGTTGTTGGTATGAGGACTAGAGAGTATTGATGTTCGTTCGTTCGTTCGTTCGTTCGTTCGTTTGTTTGTTATTGTTACGGTTTCTCGTTGTCAAACCAATGTCATTGGTATAATTAGTTTTCCAACATCTGACCAGCATTGTAGTGATACTCGGGCTGAACATATCAAATGCCACATTATGGATTGAAAAATGCATAGGTTTCGGGTAGATTCAAAAATTTCATAAGGATAATACCAGAAAAACGTTAATCTCAACAATATTCAAGAAATAATTAAATATCAGGACGATATATTGCCATACGATGAGAAATTTTAATATCTTCTTCTATATCCATAAAGGAGGAAAATGTTTGTCCGTTTGATTATTCTTTTGCTTGTTTGTTTGTAAGTTATAAACTCAAAAACCACTAAACAGATTTTCTTGCAAATTTTCAAATATACTACTGCATCGCCTGAAAGTAACAAAGGATATGTATATTTTTTAAATTCCAAGAAATTTAGATATTGTATGCACATATGTTTTGATCGGTTATTGAGGGTGAGATAAAAAAACCTGCAACAAAGTCAAATGCCATAATTTTTTAATTTTTTTTAATGTTATTGAATGAAAGCAGAAAGTGTCGAAATAGCATCGGAGAAAACCAAATTCGGCAGTTCACCTCTTTCGGCTAAGCGAAGCATCTCTTTAGCTCTTTTGAGTCTATTTTCTTTCTGTTGCGGTGTAAGTTCTTGCACTTTTTGGAATTTCAATGGCTTCACCCCAAGCTCATTTTTCAATATTTGCCGAATGAAATATTGCGATATGATCAGAGCAATTTTTCGGCAACTGCGACGGGGGTTTCGATCAAGTCGCTTATTTACTTTTCGAACCATTTCTGCTGATGTTGTTGTTTTCTTCCGTCCACTTCCTTGACGTCGAGCAACGCTACCATTATCACCGTAACGAGCGATGGTACGAGACACAAAAGATTTATTCACATTTAAATGCTTGAGTGCTCTAACGATAGCCACTTGTGGTTTTCCAGCCAAATAAAAATAAATCACACTATCACGCTTGAATTCCATCACGAATAACTTTTTTTTTGGAAAATTCTCAGCAAAATGCTTTTGTATGCTTGTAGGCAATATAATGTAACATAATATAATATAATATAATATAATATAATATAATATAATATAATATAATATAATATAATATAATATAATATAATATAATATAATATAATATAATATAATATAATATAATATAATATAATATAATATAATATAATATAATATAATATAATATAATATAATATAATATAATATAATATAATATAATATAATATAATATAATATAATATAATATAATATAATATAATATAATATAATATAATATAATATAATATAATATAATATAATATAATATAATATAATATAATATAATATAATATAATATAATATAATATAATATAATATAATATAATATAATATAATATAATATAATATAATATAATATAATATAATATAATTCTCTTCAAATTTCACTAACATTTCAACATTATCTAAAAATTGTTAGATATCTCATAGCAAGTGTAGCGAAGATATAGTCCAAATATGGCACGTTGTAATATTTATATCAGGCTATATCTTCGAGGAGTTGTACAATTGGCCAACTCCTTCGGAACCTCCCTCATACATGTTCAACATTCTAAGCCATAACAACCGATGTCAAAATATATTTAAATAAACAAACAATAGCTGAGGGTATACATCGGTCGGAAAAACCGAGTGATACCGTCCGTCCGTCTGTCCATGTATTTTTGTAAACAAAGTACAGGTCGCATTTATTGTCCTATCCAGATGAAATTTTGCACAAATCATTTGTTTGGCCCAAGGATGAACCCTATTGAAATTGGAGATAATCAGTCAAAATTTAGATATAAATTCCTATATATATCTTCTTCCGATTTGCCTTTTATTGTGCACCAAAGGTGTAATATCAGCCCGAGTAATATGTAATTTTGCACATACAACCAAATTAATAAGTATGACAAATTTGATCGAAATCGGTTCAGATATAGCTATAGCTCCCATATATATTGTTCATACGATTTGTTATATTTCTTACCCACAGCCGTAATATGCACTCCGTAGCAACGATATTCAGGGAAATATATCAAATACAGCTCAGAAATGTCTTTGCTAAATTTTAACGAGATCGGTTCAGATATAGCTATAGCTCCCATATATATTGTTCATCCAATTTGTTATATTTCTTACCCAAAGCCGTAATATGCACTCCGTAACAACGATATTCAGGGAAATATATCAAATACAGCTCAGAAATGTCTTTGCCAAATATTATCGAGATCGGTTCAGATTTTGATATAGCTCCCATATATATCTTTATCCGATTTCAAATTAATTGTACCCCAAATGGGTAATACAAGTCCGAAATTAAAAGATACAAATGCGTCCGCATATTTAGTCCTTTGAACTTTAAATTATAATTATAATCATAGCGTGTATGATTGAATTCTCCCACAAAAACTTTTAAATGTTATGCGGATCTTCACTAAATTACATGGTGAAGGCTATAAAAAGGTGTGCTTAGAACTATAATGGTAATATATTCAAATTATTTGGAGCCATTTCAATATAAATATAAAATGTCATCTGCTCATCCTCAATACATGAAACTAACCAGCGTACTTGACTTACGACTACCTTTAGATGCAAATACAGATAAATATCTGATTAAAAAAAAAAAAACAATTACTCTTATTTAAATTGCCACACACACACACTCGCAGCAAGATCTCAGCACCAACAACAACATAATGTTTGTCATGATTTTCTTTAACTCTCCCAACATTACTGTAAATTACATAAATTACTCTGAGGCTGTAAAACATTTCACGTTGGCATGTTTGCATTTCCAACTGACTGCCTGACATCAGCGTATCTGTCTCTCGTCTGTCCGTCTGTCGCTCTGTCTGTATGTTTGTCTGTCTGTCCATCTGAGTATCTGTCTCTTTGTTTTTATCTTTTCACGTCAAGTTTCTAATTTTCTATAGATTAAAGTTATTACAGCTTGCATTTACGTAGAATGTGGAAGCAAAGACTGTGAGTGGAAAGTAGATTGAGAAGCAGATTTTGCTAGTGAACTCCACAGATACTTATGTGTGTGCATAAAATATAGTAATGCCAGCCAGCGCTTGTGTGTGCGTGTGTGTGTGTGACGCCTGTATGTTTATGAAATTGAAGTAATAACATGACATTAAAATTGTGTGTAACTGTCAAAGCGCATGCTTAACCGTAATACAATTTGCATCAACAGTTACGTGATGTCTAAATTAACAGTAGTGAACAAGATAATAGCACACTTGCCTGAAGGACATTATTTTGTGACTTTCTGAAAAGCAATGTAAGTGGACTGTGGTCCAATTTGATTTGTTGGCATCACATTGTTATTCTGTTTCGAAACTTGGTTGAAATGATTATTTTCAAACGAATTGTAATGGGAACCTAGACTTTTGCACAGAGCTGTCTTTCAAATGTAGATGAGTCAATTTCGAAGATGGTCTATATCAGAACACCCAATCGCCCGCTATTTTCATGATTTCATCAGTAATTTTCAACGGAGTTGTTACCGTTTTCATTAGCCTCATATCATGGTACTTCCCAGTACCAAGGAAGTGGACGGAAGAAAACAGCAACATCAGCAGAAATGTTCGAAAAGTAAAGAAGCGACTTGATCGAAACGCGCGTCGCAGTGGCCGATAAATGGCTCATGAGCTGAACAGATCGCAATATTTCATTAGGCAAATATTGAAAAATGAGCTCGGGGTAAAGCTATTGCAATTTCAAAAAGTGGAAGAACTTACACCGCAACAGAAAGAAAATAGACGCTTGGCCGAAAGTGGTGAACTGCCAAATTTGGTTTTCTCCGATGAGAAAACATTCGTTGTCCAGCAGTTTGTAAACAAACAAAATGATCGTGTTTACTTGCCAAAGAGGTCAGCTGACCTCTCACCGGCTATGGTGATGGTGTGGGCCGCCATGGTGCCCTTGAGCACGCAAACATTTTGGCCGCAGACCTTGGAATTCCAACAGGTCTCAGCACCATCGGACGCAGCATGCACCACTCAAGAATAATTACAAAATGAGGTTCCTCGCTTTATTTCCAGCGCACAATAGCCACCAAAATCTCCAGTGACTCTCAAATTTTTAGTTCATTTTAGTAGGAATTTGCAAAAATCCAGCCTTATTACAGGCCTACGCACTAAGACTGAACCTCGTGCAAAGTTTCGAGATTCTAGCCTCAGCCGTTTCGTTTGGGAGTATGGCGTAATTGACTGTATCAAAAGCTTTTGGAAATGACGTGTAAAGTTGTAGTTGAGCTATGCATTTTCCAGAATCCATGTTGATGATCAGCTACTGAGAAATACTCTTTTATGCTGGTGAGGGGTAATGCCTCAAACGTCTTTACTACTGGCGATAAAAGTGATATGAATCACTTTTGCTGGCATGCTTCCCTGGTTTCAGTAGTAGGACCACAATGCCTGCCCATTTGCTCAAGCATCGGGAACTATTAGGTTAGCTAACGACAGGTTGAGGGGTTTGGTAAAATACTCAACTCCAGGTTCATTCAGTTGCTTCAACATCACCTTAGATATTCCGCCAAGACCCAGCTACTTCGAAGACTTTACACTTCTGACATGGGTAACATCTTCCATCGAAAATTGTGGTGGTACCTCCTTGGCTAGAAGAGATCTTACACGGCATAGGATCCTTCGCTTAGCCATGTTATCCTCGTGGTGCTCTATAAATTTCTGGTTAAAAATAGCTCGCGCACGGTTTGCTTTCTAACTGTTTTAGTTCTATAATTCTCAGGGCAAAACTGACTGTCTGTTACTCCACAATTAAATTTATAGAATTTGGCCGCCCGCGTTGTTTTTGCCACCAAATTTGCCATCATGAAAAATTATCCTACACTACGATCAACGGAGGATCTGAATGAATTCGCCAAAAGAGGTGGTTTTAAATATTTTGTGAGTTGGGAAAGCATTGGCGCATTGTCTCTAGAGGGCTACTCTACATGACGCAACTTTTTCCGAAGTGTGATTATCAGATTATATAGGTTCAGTATGAACAAAATATTTAGACTAACCATATCCCTTTCTTATTATTTACCTATTTAAAAAAAACTCATATGTTCTTATATTGTAATCTAAAAACACTTCACTGCTACTTTTGTGGACAGAGAAATATTTTCCAGCGCTTACTGTTGTTCTGTTCTGATTTTTTTTGCCGTTTAACTCAAGATGTGTAGCAAATCTTGTTTACATTGCATAATCTTTCCATGTACAATGGATGTTGCAATGAACAAGAATTATGCCCGACAAGACTCACAGCAAAAATTTAAAAATCCGGCCACAGAGAATCTTGGCTATGAATAGCCTTTAAGGCAGGTTGGTGAGTCAATCTAAACTGGGGTGGGATAAACATTACTTCGTTCAAACTGAACAACAGACTGTGTGCAGTCTTTTGCGGTGTATGTGTTTGTCACAGTGGCATACACTTACATACATTCACATGTATTTTATGAAAGCACACATGTATTGTCTGGATAGCACTTTGTCCTATACGCCGGAGCAATGCAAATTCATTGAAAATCCAACCAAATGTAGTTATGAAACGTATCAATTAACAATTTGATTTCTATTTGGGTTTCAACAACAACAATACATGCAAACCCTTCTGTAATTGGGATGTGGTCACATACAATGCTATATTGTGGTGTAAATTAGAATGAACAAGTCGTGCGGGGCCGACTATGTGATACCCTACAACACTATAATATTTTAGAAGCACCCTCATGTCTATTGAAATTATGTCACGGAGCACTGCTCAGATATTACCCTTAGCATTTTGACCAGGGACATTTTTCCAATATGTTAGTTTTTGTGGTCCATTTTACGGCTAAATATAATCCAATGGTCATCCAAAATGCTAGAATCCTTCACTGTGCTTAACTATTTTCTCTGGCGTGTCGAAGCCAATTTTGTGATCATGATTTTTTTCTTTTTTTGGCTATATTCGTCAACGAAATCAGCATAAAAAGCCAGAAGTTCGCCTATTGTGTATTTCTAAATTTACAAAATTTGTAAAATCGCTCCAGCCATTCTGGAGATATAAACATTCTAGCTAACATCCCCTTCCTTTGTATATATACATTGTATATATTTCGCTATATATATCCGATATTTTTACTATCGGCATCTACGTAACGGTCAGAATTGACCTGTTCGTCTATTTGTGATTTGGCCGGCATTAAAATTATTCGCGGTTTAATGGAAAATTTGACTTTTATTTATCACAAATGCTATGGTCTATTTCAACCACTAAATGTTAACCGATGACCATCAAAATTGGAAGGCTTCTGCCCAGCCCAAAGTTCTAGCCCCATGCTAACTTTCGCTTCGATTGGTATATAATTCTGACCTGTAGAGCAGCTGGAAAATCAGGAAATTTTTCAGTTTTTGGTCCATTTCAACCCCTTAATATTGTGCGATCATCTCCAAAAGAAATAGGGTTCTATTCTGACCTTAACCCCACCTACATTTTAAATTTCGTGAAGATCGGGCCACTATTGCGACCTGTAGAGTGATTACAAATTAACATGGACAGACCGTCAGACGGACGGACGGACATACATAGCTAGATCGACTCAGCTCGGCGAGATAGGAAGATCCATATATACTTTCCTATGTGGGAAATCAATATTTCGTGGTGTTACATAATTTTTGGCCCAATCAAACCTTTAATACCCCCAACACATAGTGTTGTAGGGTATAAAAACTGAACTGTAGGCAATTCTATAAGATTTTGAAGACAGAAAATGTATCTACTTTGCTTTTGTTATACAGAGATAGATCCAAAGCAATAATTGAATTCTTGACGCATGGAAGCTAACAGCTCACATGCCTCTGGATTCTACGGAAAATCCGTAATGTAATTTTGGACAAAAATAACAGAAACAAGTAAAGAAGCAGTAAGTTTAACCGGATACTTTGGATTGAATTTGCAAATTTTCACAAAAAAAAAAACAGTAAAGAAAGTCTTAAAGTCGGGCGGGGCCGACTATATGATACCATACACCACTTTGTTAATTTAGTACAGCTCCACATAACAATTAAAAGTTTTTATGGGAGAATTCAATCATGCACGCTATGATTATAATTATAATTTAAGGTTGAAAGGACTAAATATTCCAAAGCATTTGTATCTTTTAAATTCGGCCTTGTATTGCCCATTTGGTGCACAATTAATTTGAAATCGGATAAATATATATATATATATAACATGCTAGCTTCTAGACTCAATTCGGTCGTAAGTGCCAAATTTCATCCCATTTGGACAAACATTATATGTTTGGTGCGCAATAAAAGTAAATCGGACGAAGTTATATATGGGAGCTATATCCAAATCTGAACCGACCTCGATACAATTTATCAAATGTCTTTCTGAGCTGTATTTGACATATTTCCCAAATATTGTTGTTACAGAGTGCATATTACGGCTGCGGAGGACAAAAATAACAAATCGGATGAACAATATGTATGGGAGCTATAGCTATATCTGAACCGATTCCTAATTTGGTTGTATGTGCAAAATTCCATATTATTTGGGCTGATATTACACGTTTGGTGCACAATAAAAGGCAAATCTGACGAAAATATATATGAGAGGTATATCAAAATTTTGACCGATTATCTCCAATTTCAATAGGGTTCGTCCTTGGGCCAAACAAATGATTTGTGCAAAATTTCATCTGGATAGGGTAATAACTGCGAACTGTGCTTTGTTTACAAAAATACATAGACAGACGGACGGACACGCATTAATCGACTCAGAATGTGATTCTATGCAGATCATCAAAAGGAACTATGGGTCTATTTCGTTTCCTTTTGCCTGTTACAAACAAATGCACAAAGACATAATACCCTGACTACCTTGTGGTGTATTGATTGGTTGATTGATTGATTGATTATTAAAATTGTTGACCCTCTATGGAAGAAATGGGTCAATATTTTC
Source organism: Musca domestica (assembly GCF_030504385.1). Lineage (NCBI taxonomy): Eukaryota > Metazoa > Arthropoda > Insecta > Diptera > Muscidae > Musca > Musca domestica. The sequence continues at coordinate 11,007,470 of NW_026712296.1, read as the reverse complement.
CGAAGAAATGGGTCAATATTTTCCGAAGAATTCGTATAAGACCTAAATAAATATATTGGCTACTTTTTTCACTTTGTATGAGATATGTGATAATTTTTAGAAAATGTTAAAATGTGCGTGAGGCACTAGATATTGTCGATCGAAGTATCCATTTTCATACTTCATCTAATACAGATAAAACAAGTAAAAAAGCTGTAAGTTCGGCCGGGCCGAACTTTTAATACCCTCCACCATTTGGTACAAATTTGGCAATTTCCAAAAAAAAAAACCGTTTGTTAAAATCTTAAAAATACCGAATGCTTATACGACGACGTGGGCCTGCATAGGCAACTTTTGTCATAAATTATTACAATATTTAAATGCGAAACTTGAAGAAAAATCTGTTTATAATGTAGCTAAAATCGTCAAAATACCGAATATGGGGGGTACCGTTATATGGGGGCTATACGAAGACGTGGACCTGCACAGACAATTTTCTGGCATGGGCTGAAGTATCCATTACGAACTTCACATACGAAATTTGAAACAATCCCTGTAAATAATGTCGCTAAAATCATTAAAATACCGAATATCGGGGGGTACCGTTATATGGGGGCTATATGAAGACGTGGACCTACATGGCTCATTCTTTGACTTTGGATGAAGTATCCATTACGAACTTCAAATACCAAATTTGAAACGATTACGGTAAACAATGTCGCTAAAATCATCAAAATACCGAATATCGGGGGGTACCGTTATATGGGGGCTATATGAAGACGTGGACCTACATGGCTCATTTTTTGATTTAGGATGTAGTATCCATTACGAACTTCAAATACCAAATTTGAAACGATTTCGGTAAACAATGTCGCTAAAATCATCAAAAAACCGAATATCGGGGGGTACCGTTATATGGGGGCTACAGGAAGACGTGGACCTGCACAGATAATTTTCTGTCTTAGGCTGTAGCATCCATTACAAACTTCAAATGCCAAATTTGAAATAGTTCCGGTGAATAATGTCGCTAAAATCATCAAAATACCGAATATCGGGAGGTACCGTTATATGGGGGCTATATGATAACTTGGACCTACATGGCCCATTTACGAACTTAACCTGCCTACTGGGAAAAAATACATGTGTGCAAAATTTTAGCCTTCTATCTCAATTTGTTCGAAAGATAGCGTGATTACAACAGACAGACAGACAGACAGACAGACAGACGGACAGACAGACACACAGACAGACAGACGGACATGGCTAAATCGTCTTAGAATTTTACGCTGATCAAGAATATATATACTTTGTTGGGTCTGACATGAATATTTCGAGGAGTTACAAACGGAATGACAAAATTAATATACCCTCCATAGTATGGTGGAGGGTATAAAATTGGTATGGGCAAAAATACAAGAAAATCGAACATTTAGTGATCCTTTCCTATATTCACAGCAGATCTTGTGTTAGTAGAAATAATGGCATGTGTGAAATATGAAGAGGACCAGATGCCTATTTCGGACTTTTGTAATCGTTTTGGTTATTAAAAATGTTGACTCTTTGTGGGGAGGTACCAGAAGAAGTGGTCCGATCTCTGCCTGACAGGAATCAGATTCGCATTTTATGAGCTTCATTGATGTTGAAAATTTTAACCCTTTTGGGGGGTGTATCAGATGGACTGCACCGATATTTTCCATCACATTCACACCAGGCATTGGGTTAATATAAATATTGTGATGTGTATAATTTGAAAACAATCAGGCACTTATATCACATTTTATAAGAGTTTTAATTATTCCCTATTTTGATCTTTGAGGGGAGGTACATAATGGTGTGGACAGATATTTTAAATTTTCGCACCTGACGTAGCACTGATGGAAGTATTAGGATTTAAAAATCACGAAACAGCCCATATTATTTGACGTAGTGCTTAAAAATTTGGTAGAACAATTTGTATTGTGTCTTCGATGGTTGGTATTGAAAATGCGATATATCGGTCCACGTTTTGGAGTAGCCGCCATATAACGGTACATTCCGATATTCCACGGATTTGTCTAAAAATTGGTATTTGTTACACATTATGGGTTCTAGCTGCTGTGGCGGAACATAGTATGTATAGGTACACATTTTCGTATAGGCCCCACATAATGGTACCTCCGGATATTCAGTATTTTGATGGATTTTGCCACATTTTTTCACCGATTCATTTCGAAATTGATATTTGTGGTTAATAATGGTTCAAGCTCCGTCGGCAGAATATTGATAAACGATACGCACGGATTTGTTGATAATCCTAGTCATGTTTACCCACGAAATTGTTTCAAATTAGTTATTTAAGAAGGTTTGGTAGATGACAATCCTTGAGGTATAAAATTGTCTATGGAGATTCTCGTTTTGGTATGGCCTCCATAAAACGCCCTCACCCACTCTCTGTTTTTTTTTGAAAAGTTTAACAGCATTATCCAAACGGTCTTACTGGTATTTGTAGTTTAAAGTGGAACACGTTTGAATTCAGATAATTTTATATAAAAATGTAAAGATTATACCCAATTATGGGGGATATTAAAAGTTCGGCCCGGCCTTTTACTTGTTGATTATCGGGTGATATATTTTTGTACTAGCTATACATTTTTATTTAGAAACAAGTAAGCAAAGGCTTTAATCGTGCGGGGCCGACTATGTTATACCCTACAACACTACAATATGTTAGAAGCGTCCTTATGTCCAAATCCATATTGGAAGATTTCGCTTTAGAAATTAGGATTTTGACTATGGACATTTGCCCAATATTTCTGCACTCCGTCGGGCTGTTAGTTGTTGTAGTCCATTTTACAGCTAAATATAATCCAATGGTCATCCAAAATGCTAGAATTCTTCTCTGTCCTTAACTCTCTTCACAGGCGTGTCGATTGGCTTCAATTGTGTGATCGGAAAAACATTTCTGTTTTTGGTTAATTTGAACCCCTAAATATTTTGCAATCATCTCCAAAAGCAAGAAGCCCCTCTGTATCTCCAAAATTTAGACTCATCTATATGATTTGCTTGTCTACGATATTTGGCTATATTCGTAAACGAAATCAGCATAAAAAAGCTATAAGTTCACTTTTTGTGTATTTCGGTTTTTTTTTTCACACAAAATTAGTGGTCCATTGTACCCGCTGTCCTAAACTCTAACTTTATGTGAGATTTCGTGTCCTTTGGTTTCTATTTGTGATCATTATAACGGCTGCAAAATCAGGAAAATTTTTAGTTGTTGGTCCATTTCAACCCCCTAATATATTGCGGACATCTTCTTCTGAGCCCAACCCTACCCTTGTGAAAATTTTCGTTAGGATCGTACGATATTTGCAATACTTATATAATATCCCCAACCTGTGTTGTAAGGTGAAAAAATATTACAAAATATTAAAAGTCAAATTGAAAAAATCGCATGCGATAAAAATATGAAAAAAATAAAAAAATGTCACAAAATACTATAAAATCTATATTAACATCATTATTCCGCGATTTTTTTAGATTTTATGCTTTTATGTCATGAGGGCATTCTGAATTGACAAAATTTGTCAAAATCGGTCCAGCCATTCTTGAGATATAAGCATTCTAGCTAACATCCCCTTCCTTTCTATATACACATTGTATATATTTCACTATATATAACCGATATATTTACTATCGGCATCTATGTAACGGTCAGAATTGACATATTCGTCTATTTGTGATTTCGCCGGGATATTCGCGGTTTAATGGCAAATTTGACTTTTTCAGGATTTTTTTTAGTTTTTGGTCCATTTCAACCCCTAAATATTATGCGATCATCTCCAAAAGAAATAGGGTTCTATTCTGACCCTAGCCCCACCTCCATTCTAAATTTCGTGAAAATAGGACCATAATTGCGACCTGTAGAGTTATTACAAATTAACATGGACAGACGGACGTACGGACATACATAGCTAGATCGACTCAGCTCGGCGAGATAGGAAGATCCATATATACTTTCCTATGTGGGAAACGAATATTTCATGGTGTTACATAATTTTTGGCCCAATCAAACTTATAATATCCCCAACACATAGTGTTGTAGAGTATAATTAGGAAACCGTTATTGTTTTGTTTTTAGAGAAAAATATGCAAAATACAGTTGTTGGCTAATTTTATTATATTTTTGAAGAAAAAAAATACAATATTTTGGATTTTACGGCAGACAAATTGTTTTGTTTTAACAAGTCAGCTGATTGCAGGTGTTTACCTTTCACAGTTTTCCCACAAATGAGAATAATACTACTCTGCTCTCTGAGAAAGAAAATCTACCACTCTTCACCTTTAACCTTCATTATTTGTGTTTTTAATAAGACTTACTGCATGATATATGTATCATGGTTATACAATATGTACAATCATATAAAATAAAAAATGAATTTGATAACTCTAACAATAGTATTGTGGAATTAAATTCGCTCGCCCACACAAAATCTCTTGTCTCCACTTATATTCAAAGCATTTCTAAGATTAACATCTTTTTCAAAATATTGAAAATAATATAAATTTTTTTTCTTCAGAAAAACAAATCATGTTTTGCACTCTGCAAGAGCTTAAGAAATAGCCAGCTACCTATGGTGACAGCTGCGATGGCGACAACAACTACGCTGCCATTTAAGTCGGCGACTATTTAAGGCCTGGCGGGAATTTGTTATTGTTTCGCATGAACACCACAACAACGTACAAATCCTATAACCAGTTTTACCATATAGAGTTCTAGTTATGTACACATGTAAAGAAGTTTGTAGGTATGTACATGGATATACCGCGTATGTGTTTTCGATTCGTAGTTGCACCATTCATTCAATTGCATGCTCCAAAGGCAACATATTTTAGCACTTCGTCGCAAGGCAAGTTTTTCTTTACTCGGCGGCCTCGGCGTATGAATGGTCAAGAAAGAGTAAATAACTAACTAACTTTTTTCAGGCGTTTTGTATTCATTCAACACCCGCTCAAATTGCTATGGCTGATCAAAACAATGAAAAACAAAAAACAGCAACTGTTTGGGGCTGTTCAGTTAGGGTTTCAGGTTAAAATCCAAAATAAACAAGAAATAAGAGAGAAACGAACCGTAATAATGTTATTTAACATTGTAATAAGACTGTCTGTTTGCTCGATATTTAGTAAGAATTTGTAACGTAATTCTTTCGTCGACAATGTCAGTCATCAGCTAGGATCCCTATAAGGACCCACTACATCCTATGTAATGAAAAGCGTAAAATTCTCCCTTTCCTGGGGGCTTAAATATTCTATTTTATTGTTGTAGTTGTAGTTTCTAACACAACTCTATGATTTGGAGTTATTCTAAGTTTGATTGGGAAAAAAGTTTAGAACACTTCGAAATATAGGTCCACGATGTTATGTATCGATTTTTATACCCTACACCACAAGGTGGTCAGGGTTTTATGTCTTTGTGCATTTGTTTGTAACAGGTAAAAAGAAACGAGATAGACCCATAGTTCCTTTTGATGATCTGCATAGAATCACATTCTGAGGCGATTTATGTATGTCCGTCCGTTCGTCTGTCCATGTACTTTTGTAAACAAAGTACAGTTCGCATTTATTGCCCTATCAAGATGAAATTTTGCACAAATCATTTCTTTGGCCCAAGGACGACCCCTATTGAAATTGGAGATAATCGGTCAAAATTTAGATATTGCTCCCATATATATCTTCGTCCGATTTGCCTTTTATTGTGCACCAAACGTGTAATATCAGTCCGAATAGTATGGAATTTTGCACGTACGATCAGATTGAACCTGAAAATAAGTACGTCAAATTTGATTGAAATTGGTTCAGATATAGCTATAGCTCCCATATATATTTTTCATCCGATTTGTTATTTTTGTCCTCCGCAGCCGTAATATGCACTCTGTAACAACAATATTTGGGAAAATATATCAAATACACCTCAGAAATACATTTGCTAAATTTTATCGAGATCGGTTCAGATTTGGATATAGCTCCCATATATAACTTCGTCCGATTTACCTCTTATTGTGCACCAAACGTCTAATATTTGCCCAAATGGGATGGAATTTGGCACTTATGACCGAATTGAGTCTAGAAGGTAGTATGTCAAATTTGGTGAAGATCGGTTCAGATATAGCTATAGCTCCCATATATACTGTTCATCCGATTTGTTATATTTGTTACCCACAGCCGTAATATGCACTCCGTAACAACGATATTCAGGGAAATATATGAAATACAGCTCAGAAATATATTTGCCAAATTTTATCGAGATCGGTTCCGATTTGGATATAGCTCCCATATATATCTTTATCCGATTTCAAATTAATTGTGCACCAAATGGGCAATACAAGTACGAATTTAAAAGATACAAATGCTTCGGCATAGTTAGTCCTTTGAACTTTAAATTATAATTATAATCATAGCGTGTATGATTGAATTCTCCCATAAAAACTTTTAATTGTTATGCGGACCTCTACTAAATTAGCAAAGTGGTGTAGGGTATCATAAAGTCGGCCCCGCCCGACTTTAAGACTTTCTTTACTGGTTCTATTTTCTAGCTATACGTGTGCGCCCCTTCCTTCGTCCATGTTAATTTCTAATCGATCTACAGATAGCAATTATGGTCCGATCCCCACGACGGTTGGAGTTAATAACAGGCCAGAAGCCTATAATTTTGGAAAATTTATACCCTTAGCCATATGGCTAGAGTGGGTATACATCATTTGATACGACCAAATAGTGCCTCATCGAAATAACGGTTTTAGACCCTAGGTCAATTTGGACCAAATCCGTTTCATGATATTTGGAGTCGATCTAGCGGTGTCCTCTCTTTCTGGCTGGCTGGTTCGCACGATAACTCTCGAACGGAGTATCCGTACATCGTAATATTATTATCAATCTTAGAGTACGGATATGGACAATACCGGTCCAATCTATCTGGTACCTTCCCCTGAAAAAAATATTTTAGTACACAAAAAAAGAAAGGATAATCCGATTTTGATCCAACTATGCAAATCCTAATATTTGCATAGGTGGACAATATCGGTCCACTCCATCAAGTACCTCCCCACAAAGTGTTAAAATTTTGAATAATTATAACTCTTATAAAATGTGATGTATGAGTCCGATTGTCTTCAAATATCACACGTCACAATATTTGTGTTAACCCAAGGTCTGGTGTGAAGATGCAATATATAGATCCACTCCATCTGGTATCTCCTCCACAAAGGATCACAACATTTTGAATATCCATGGAGCTCATAAAACGTGAAATTTACATCCGGTTTCAATCAGACTTATCACATCTCAATATTTCTATCAACACAAGATCTGTTATAAAGATGGTAAAGATCGGACCATTCCTTCCGGTACCTCTCCCACAAAGGGTCAAAGTTTTTGAATAACCAAACCAATTGTAAAATAAGAAATGAGCATCCCTTCCTCTTCATGTTTCACACATCCCATTATTATTACTAATCCAAGATCTGCTGTGAGGATGGGATATATTGGTGCACTCCTTCTGGTACTTCCCCCACAAAGGGTCAACATTTTTAATATCCATGAAGCTCATAAAATGCGAAATTAACATCCGATTCCATTCAGGCCTGGTACATCTCAATATTTCCATCAACACAAGATCTGTTATAAAGATGGTAGAAACTGGATCAGTTCTTCTGTTACCTCCCCTGCGAAACGAAACGCTCAAAGAAAGCGAAATTAGCATCCAACTCTTTTCAAATTTCACACATTTTTGCTAACACAAGATCTGTTGTGAAAATGATACATATCTGCGAACCACTTTTGCTACCTCACCCACAAAGGGTCACAATTTTCAAAACGTTTATCTGTCATAATTTGCGAAACATGTGAGCAATTTTTTACAACTAGCTATATCTAAATATTTTCCTCAACTAGAAACATTAGATGAATATGGAATTTGTGATTTCACACAAAATTGGATATAAATGTTCGATTTTCTTGTAATTTTGCCCATACCAATATTTATACCCTACACCACATAGTGGTAAGGATATTATGTCTTTGTGCATTTGTTTGTAACATGAGAAGGAAGCGAGGTAGACCCATAGTTACTTTTGAGGATTATCATAGAATCACGTTCTGAGTCGATATATGCATGCTAGTCCGTCCATATGTCCATGAATTTTTGTGAACAAAATGCAGGTCGCATTTATTTTCCGATTAAGATGATATTTTGTAAACAATATTTGTTTGGCCCAAGGACGAACCCTATTTGTGAAATTGGTGATAAACGCACCATTTCGGGTTAACTGTGCACCAAATGGCCAATATAAGTTCAAATGACCTGAATTTCGGCATATCCAACCAAATTCAGTCTGGAAGCAAGTACATCAAATTTCGTGAGAACCGGTTAAGATATAGTTATAGCTCCCATATATATGTTTGGTTTTTATGTGTGTCACATTCTTAATATACATTCGACAACAATTTTTTTGGGACCAGATATATTATGGAGCTCAGATTTGAATATAACTTTCATATATATCCTTAATCCGATTTCAGGGTTATTGTGCCATTATTTGGCTAATATCATTCCAAATGAAGTGCATTTCGGGACATATGTTTCCATTTTGTGGACCTTGGCTCCGATACATATTTTTTTAATATTTTTAATACAATCCTTCGCGAAGTGAAAGGATTGCTCTTTTGAACTTTATTATTGGCTCTTGATTGAACTTTGGTAAGTGCTTACTTACGTACTTTGTTACTGGTGCCAAAAACTACTTAACATTGCCCTTATTCGGTAGTGAGATTTTTTGCTGGGTCATCCATATTTTTGAACATTAATGTTTGTTATGTAATGTGCTAAAATCATAAAAATACCGAATATAAGGAAATACCATTATATGGGGGATATACGAAAATCTGGATCTGCATAGGCAATTTTCTGTCACAGGAGTTGCGAACTGCAAATATGAAATTTTAAGCAATTCTGGTGAATAATGTCGCTATAATAGTCAAAATACTGAATATCTGCAGAAATAATTATTTTGGGGCTACAAGAAGATGTGGACTTTTATAGGCAATTTTCGGTCACAGGCTGTAGCACCAATTAGGAACTTTAAATGCGAAACTTGAAATTTTTCCGGTTAATAATGTCGCTAAAATCATTAAAATACCGAATATGCCATATGGGACATAAACACAAACGTGGACCTGCATAAAAAAAATCCGGTAACAGACTGTAGTACCCATTACGAACTTACAATACGATATTTGGAACGATTCCGGAGAATAATGTCGCTAAAATCATCAAAATACCGAATATAGGGAGGTACAGTTTTATGGGGGCTATACCTAAACGTGGACCTATATAGCCCATTTTCAATACCAAAAGTTGTAGACCAAACTCACATTTGGGTAAAATTTTATCAACCAACTTCAATTCGTTCGGAAGCTAGTGACGGACGGACAGACAGCCAGATGGATACCGTTAAATCGACATAGAATTTAGAATTTTAGAATATTGTAGAGCCTAAATTTTCCATTTTATATTTCCATTGAAGAAGAATATATCGCCAGACTAATGCCAGCTAATGCTATTGCAATATCATAGCTTAGAAATAGAACACACAATGAAAAGATAAAACGCAATTCTTTTTTTTTTATTTGGAAATCTTGATGTATGTTTGAACAAATCATGCTGCCATTGCTTCAAGGTGGCTTAGTTTTGAATGCAGACCACCTAATCGGTGACACTGACGGCTGAGTATGATTTCACTTGTGTACAGGCAAAAAATAACCATGAACTGCGAACGATTGAAATGTAAATGATCATTACGTTAAGAACTGATAATGAAGTGCACACACCGGTACCGTTATTTATAGTTTAATTTTCATTGGAATTTTATATTGCATTATTTTGTGAGCAGGGCTTAAATTTTCAATCCATATGGTATTTCAAAACAATAACATCAATTTAGAGGAAAATACATATGGGAGCAATACCCAATTCAATCTAACCCCAATGGGCCTTGTAGAGACCTACATTATTATACCCTCCACCATAGTATGGAGGGTATGTTAGGTTTGTCATTCCGTGAAATACATATTTTAGACCCCACAAAGTATATATATTCTTGATCAGCATAAAATTCTATGTCGGTTTAGCCCTGTCCGTCTATCCGTATGTCCGTCTGTGGAAATCACTCTAGCTTTCGAACGAATTGAAGTAGATTGATAAAATTTTGCTCTAATGTATGTTATGTCTGCAGGACTTTTGGTATTGAAAATGGGCCATGTAGTTCCACGTTTTGGTATAGCCCCCATATAACTGTACCTCCCGATATTCGGTATTTTGAGCGACATTTTAATTTTAGCGACATTTTTCACCGGAATAATTTCAAATTTGGTATTTGAAGTTCGTAATGGATACTACAGCCTAAGACAGAAAGTTATCTGTGCATGTCACCATCTTCGTATAGCCCCCAAATAACGGTACCTCCCGATATTCGGTATATTGATGATTTTAGCGACATTATTCACCGGAATTGTTCCAAAATTTGGTATTATAAGTTCGTAGTGGACACTACAGTCTAAGACAGAAAATTGACTGTGCAGTTTGTTTTTGAGAATTGCCAAATTCGTTCCAAATGGTGGAGGTGTTACAAATGACAAACTTAATATATCCTCCATAATGTATAAAATTTGTCGAATGCGAATTCAACCAGTCTTTTAGACATATTCCATGAACATTTAAGACCACTAAGGAATGGTCAAAAGTTACCTTATATTTGGATTTTTTGTAAAGTAGATCATACCAACTATGAACCGAATATCATTGCCGTATAGTGCCTGATATAACTTCGATAAGGACTGGATTAAAAATTATTTTTTGGAGCAATTGATGTACTGGACCGAGTTTTACCAAATCGAAAAATTCGGTTGAACATGAAAACATCTATCCAATGTGGGTTGATATTACATATATGGTGGACAATAACCGTAAAATCGGATGTAGATGTATATCGAAGCGGTATAAAAACCTGAATCGATCTCGATAAAATATCGCAGAAGAATTTGAGCTGCATCTGATGTCCTGTATCAAATATCATTGTTGTCGAATGCATATTACGAATGTGAGGAACTTAAACACCAAATCGGATGAAACATACATATGGGAGCTATAGCTATATCTGAACTGGTTTTCACCAAATTTGGAGTACATGCTTCTAGGCTGAATTCGGTTGGAAGTACCACAATTTACTCCATTTGGGTTGATATTAGCCATTTGTTACACAATAAACATAAAATCGGATTAAGGTACATATTGGAGCTATATCCAAATCTGAACCGATCTTAACAAAATTTGGCAGAGGTATTTATAGAATGTATCTGATATCTGGTACCAAATATTATTCTTGTGTAGTGTATATTACCCATGTGAGGGACTTAAAAGCCTAAATCGGATGAAACATATATGTGGGAGCTATAGATATATCTGAACTAATTTTCTCCAAATCGGTAGTTCTTGCTTCTAGACTGAATTCAGTTGGATGTGCCAAAATTTAGGTCATCTGGAGTTATACTATGGTGAACAATGAACCCGTAATCGGTTGAAGATATATTTGGGAACTACATCTAAATATTAACCGATTCGCACCAATTTCAATAGGGACCATCCTTGGGCCAAACAAATATTGTTTGGAAAATTTCATCTCAATCGGATAATAAATGCGACCTGCATTTCGTTCACAAAAATACATGGACATACAGATGGACGGACGGACTGACATGCATAAATCGCCTCAAAAAGTGATTCTATAAATATCCTCAAAAGTACCTATGGGTCTATCTCGCTTCCCTCTCCATGTAAAAAACAAATGCACAAAGACATAATACACCTACCACTATGTGGTGTAGGGTATAAATAGCTACATAACGTTTCCTACCTACATAACGGTATAACAATCTGAGGATGTCCATCTGTAAAAATCACTCTAGCTTCCTAACGAAATGAAGTAGGTTGATAAAATTTTACTGAATTGTATATTTTATGCAGGACCTTTGGTATAGAAATGGGGCCATGTAGGTCCACATTTTGTTATATCCTCCATATAATGGAACCTCCCTATTTTGGTGATTTAAGCTCATTATTCACTGGATATGTTTCAAATTTGTTATTGGAATTTCGTAATGGATACTACAGCTTATGACAGAAAATAATTGTCCATGTGCAGGTCCACGCCTTCGTATAGCCCCCATAAAACGTCACCTCCCAATATTCGGTATTTTGATGATTTTAGCGACATTATTCGTCGGAATTGCTTCACATTTTGTATTTGAAGTTCGTAATGGATACTTCAGCCTACGACAGAAAGATGTCTGTGCATGTCACCATCTTCGTATAGCCCCCAAATAACGGTACCTCCCGATATTCGGTATTTTGATGATTTTAGCCACATTATTCACCGGACTTGTTCCCAAATTTAGTATTATAAGTTCGTAGTGGACACTACACTCTAAGACAGAGAATTATCCGTGCAGGTCCACGTCTTCGTATAGCTCCCTATATTCGGTATTTCGATGATTTTTAGCTACATTATGCACCGGATATTTTTTTTCAAGTTTCACATTTAAATATTGCAATCGCTTATGACAAAAGTTGCCTGTGCCGTCGTAGAGACCCTAATATAACTCCTACATTCGGTATTTTTAAAATGTTAACACAATTTTAAAACGAGTTAATTTTTTTGAAATTCGTTCCAAATGGTGGAGGGTATTCAAAGTTCACCCCGGCCGAACATACCATTTTTTTACCTATTTGAAATGTTATCTATATTTTGCTTTCACCGATAAAAGAAATACAAAATCACATACATTTTAGGCAGCCTCACAGGAATATTTCGGGGTGTAAAAACGAAATGGCCGAATTAAATTACCTTTGGGAGAGGGCTGTTTCATACTCATTAAAATCTCCATCCCCACAAAGGGGGAAACATTTCAAGTGATATATCCCAGGTAAACATGTAAGTGATATTTCCCTGGGTCAGCTTATCATTGTTCTTCCATTTGTATGTCTTTTAATGGCATATTTTAAATTTAAATAACCACAAAAATTCTTTTATGAATTTAATAGACACATAAACTTTTGACATTAAATATACACATACGTATACGGTATGTACGTACTTATGTATGCAAACATACGTGCATACATAAATTCATACCTATAAACGTATGTTTATTGGTTGGAATTTAATAAAGCCCATGGCTCATGCCAGCGGCCTTCTCTTTCTCAGGCTGGAATTTAATTATGTTTCCCCCCCATTCCAAGTAACCAGCCATCATCCATCCACCCCTTTCATTTGTTCATCCATCCAGGCAACTGCCAAGTCATTGATGTGGAAACTTAATTTAAATATTATTCACTAGTTGGTCTTTTCTTCATTCACATTTGTATGAATTGTGCAAACATTAATTCGCACAAAACAAAACAAAAAACAAAAAACAATTCCCATTAAAAATAAAACTCCGCAAAGGAAGGATGTGTGAAATGGTTGGCTATCTGGTCACCCGTTTGTATGTCCATACGTCCGTTAGTCCAACAAAGTCTCACATAAATAAGGGAAATAAAAATTCGTTAATTTTTTTTATTTTTTTTTTTTTTTTTTTTGGTTTGTTAAATCGATATGAGTTGTTGTCATTTATTTAATTTAACCACAATTAAAGATTAACGAGGCGCAGCGCAATAAAAATCTTTCTTCTAACCACACATACACACACAGCACACACTCACACTCTGTTGGCTGCTCTCACACGATCATTTTTTTTTTTTTTTTTTTTTTTTGTATCATTAAAGTGAGAAAGTTTAAATAATTGCCAAGCATTTGATGTGTGCAACAAAACAAAACACTTGCCACAAATGAACTGCAAGTGAGTGAATTGTTAACCACCGGTTTCAATCAACTTTCCGAGATTGTTTTTCACTTTCATTGTTATTTATGTTTTGTTTTATTTTTCCCTGGCCTTTTAAGTATTTTTTTTTCAAATGCATTAGTTTAAAGTTTTTTTTTTCTCACATTTCAATACCATTTGAAGTTTCTGTGCGATGATACATTTTTTAAAGAAACATTTCAGTCTGCGATTTTGTGAATTAGTCTTCAAATGGTTAAAATAAAGCACAGTGTGCTGAAAGAAATACATGTTATTTCCACAAAAAGAAATGCTGCCCAAAACGCTTGATTTGCGAAATTTTATGGCCGTTCATCTATTTTTAGGATATCACATCAAATATAGCATTTTTATCGAAATCAAGTTGGAAATTACTATTCACTTGGTGGACACATCGTTGGCGTCATGCTTTAGTTTTTCATACGTCATTTAAGCGTTTTTAAATTGTTTTATGTTGAGGCATGGAACAACAACAAGTAAAAAAGCAGTAAGTTCAGCCGGGCCGAACTTTGAACGAATTTGAAAATTTTTCGAAAAAGATAACATTCGCCAAAAATTCTGTTAACATTTTAAAAATACCGAATATAGCCGTTATATAAGGGCCTGTGCGACGTGCACCTACATAGCCATTGTTTGTCACAAGCCATTACATATTCAAATTCGAAACTTGAAATAAACGGTGAATAATGTAGCCAAAATCATCAAAATACCGTACATAGGGAGGTACCGTTATATAGGAGCTATACGAAGACCTGGACCTGCATAGACAATTTCCTGTCACAGGCTGTAGCTTCCATTACGAACTTCAAACACCAAATTTGAATAATGTCGCTAAAATCATCAAAATACCGAATATAGAGAGGTACCGTTATATGGGGGCTATATGAAGACGTGGACCCGCACAGACAATTTTCTGTCACAGACTGTAGTATCTATAACGAACTTCAAATACCTAATTTGAAACAATTCCCGTGAATAATGTCGCCAAAATCATCAAAATACCGAATATCGGGAGGTACCGTTTTATGGGGGCTATACGAAGACGTGGACCTGCACAGACAATTTTGTGTCTCTGGCTGTAGTATCCATTTCGAACTTCAAATGCCAAACATGAAACAATTCCGGTGAATAATGTTGCTAAAATCATGAAAATACCGAGTATCGGGAGGTACCGTTATATGGGGGCTATATGAAAACGTGAACCTACATGGCCCATTTATCTACTGGCAAAAAAGACATATGTGCAAAATTTTAGCCTTTTATCTCAATTCGTTCGAAAGATAGCGTGATTACAACAAACAGACAGACAGACGGACATGGCTAAATCGTCTTAGAATTTTACGCTGATCAATAATATATATACTTTGTTGGGTCTAAGATCATTATTTCGATGAGTTACAAACGGAATGACATAATTAATATACCCTCCATAGCATGGTGGAGGGTATAAAAGGTAAGGTAAAGCTACCAGCTGAATACAATTTTATCCTAAGTGTGCCCTTCTTCTGTCAATTTTGTGCCTGTATTTCCATATCGAGCCCTTCCCGCGAAAATGTTGTAAGCGACATTTTTTCGATTTTTCTTTTTTGATAGCAATCGATAAAGAATACTCCATTACGTCAAATCGCAAAATATTAGAACTCTATTAGGAACCGTTATGATATTAGAGCAAAAACAATTTTAATGTATGTACACTTTTTATTTTGTTTACGTTTTATGGTGACAGCGAAGTGTCGCTTACATTAAAATAACATATTAAGTTATTATGAAATAATTCGGTTATTTACAAGGAATTTCGCTCTGAACGGTTTTAAATAAATACCTTCTTCTAAAGTAAGTTGGATTTTGAAAATAGTACTCGAATTTTCTATAAAAAACAAAATATTTTAAAATTTCAGTGGCTCTTGTACCTTATAGTGATAGTGAAAGTGACAACCCAATAGAAGATGAAATGATCATAGGCAAAAGAGGTTATAAAGTGAATAGATTAAAACGAATTGTTGGAAACTTATCAAAAAGAGACACTTCCGTTCAACCTAACCCTTGCATAAATAAAATATGTGGGAATGAATGCGGCCAAAAACTTTCAGAGTTAGATCGACAACACATAAATGAATTTTACTGGGGAATGGATTCCAAATCAAGGCAAACAAATTGGTTAGCTTCTTGCGTAACACGAAATAATATACGTAGACGAAGATCGGACAGCAATAAAAAAAGTATAGTTATTCCTACATGATAAACTTCAAAAATATTTATTTTAAAGTTTGCCAACAATATTTGCTAAAAACTCTTCACATTTCCCAAACTCGTTTAGTGTCAGCTCGAAATCAGTCAAATGTAACAAATATACGGACAGATAAGAAAAAATCTACTGCACCCCATAATAAATCAGATCCATCAAAGGTGAACATTTTGAAGAATTTTATTGAACAACTTCCCGCCGTTCCTTCGCATTACTGCAGAAATAAAAGCAAAAAAATGTACCTCCCTCAAGAATTTCGTAACATAAAAGGTTTATACGATGTTTATAAACAACATTTGAAAAATAAGGACAAAGAATCTGATATACTCTCCTTAAGAGTTTTTCGTCACATTTTTAAAAACTGTTTTCATATTGGATTTCATTTACCAAAGAAAGATAAGTGTGTGTTATGTGAAAAATACAATAACCTTGATCGCGAACAGCAATTGCTTTTAAACCAAACGGATTCATATCAAAATCACATTAGAGACAAAAATCATTCCAAAGAAATATATTTAAAAGAACAAAAAGACAAGTCATTACTTTGCGCCAGCTTTGATCTGCAAAAAGTTTTAAACACACCTCATGGAAAAAATATAACATTATTCTATTCACGGAAATACGCATACTATAACGAAAGTATTTACGAAAACGGCACTAGAAATGGTTATTGTTTTTTATGGAGAGAAACTGATGGAAAACGGGGATGTAATGAAATATGTACTATAATATTTCAGTATTTAAAAATTATTGATGAAAGGAAGACACACACAACAATAAGCCTCTATTGTGACAGTTGTGCTGGCCAGAACCGCAATCGAAGTATGCTTGCCACTATTTTTTATTTTCTTAAGGAATCAACCTTTGTAACAAATATTAAAATAACTTATTTATTGCCCGGGCATACAATGATGCCCGTGGATTCAATACATAGCACTATTGAATCATTCGTTCGTAACAGAACAGTTTGGGCCCCGATTGAATGGTATACCTTAATATCTAATTCAAGAACAAATCCCAATGGTTACAAATGTATTGCGATGAGTCATACTGATTTTAAGAATTGGATTTCAGAAAATATATTCCCAAATTCCTGTAAATTATCTATACAACGTTTGAGATGTGCAATATTCTGCAAAGATAATCCTATCATTACCCTAAAGTATGGATATTTTGAAAACTCAGAGACAAAAAATATTGATACGAATAGACGAAATACAAGAAGGAATTTGTCACCAAGCTCTTGCCCCCAATCACTATATGAACACCCACTTCCGATTTCAAGAATGAAATACAACGATTTAACACATCTTTGCAATAAGAACATTATTCCGCCAAAATTCCATGGTGAATATATAAATTTAAATAACAACAATTCAACGATGGATACACTTCCAGAAACAGATTAAGAAGATTAACCTTCAATCGTCGAATTAACTATTTCATGAAATATAAAAATATTTTATTTTTATTCATCTGAAGTTTGATGTAAAATTTGCCTATTAATTTTATAAATGTTCAAGAAAAATAAAATAAACCACATGAATTACCTAAAAACTTGTACTTTTATGCTGAGATTAATGTAACCGACACTATAAGGAGTAATCGTTCGGTTTTATGACAGCGAAAAAGATGTAACCGACAAGATGAAATGATCATAGGCAAAAGAGGTTATAAAGTGAATAGATTAAAACGAATTGTTGGAAACTTATCAAAAAGAGACACTTCCGTTCAACCTAACCCTTGCATAAATAAAATATGTGGGAATGAATGCGGCCAAAAACTTTCAGAGTTAGATCGACAACACATAGATCGGACAGCAATAAAAAAAGTATAGTTATTCCTACATGATAAACTTCAAAAATATTTATTTTAAAGTTTGCCAACAATTTTTGCTAAAAACTCTTCACATTTCCCAAACTCGTTTAGTGTCAGCTCGAAATCAGTCAAATGTAACAAATATACGGACAGATAAGAAAAAATCTACTGCACCCCATAATAAATCAGATCCATCAAAGGTGAACATTTTGAAGAATTTTATTGAACAACTTCCCGCCGTTCCTTCGCATTACTGCAGAAATAAAAGCAAAAAAATGTACCTCCCTCAAGAATTTCGTAACATAAAAGGTTTATACGATGTTTATAAACAACATTTGAAAAATAAGGACAAAGAATCTGATATACTCTCCTTAAGAGTTTTTCGTCACATTTTTAAAAACTGTTTTCATATTGGATTTCATTTACCAAAGAAAGATAAGTGTGTGTTATGTGAAAAATACAATAACCTTGATCGCGAACAGCAATTGCTTTTAAACCAAACGGATTCATATCAAAATCACATTAGAGACAAAAATCATTCCAAAGAAATATTTTTAAAAGAACAAAAAGACAAGTCATTACTTTGCGCCAGCTTTGATCTGCAAAAAGTTTTAAACACACCTCATGGAAAAAATATAACATTATTCTATTCACGGAAATACGCATACTATAACGAAAGTATTTACGAAAACGGCACTAGAAATGGTTATTGTTTTTTATGGGGAGAAACTGATGGAAAACGGGGATGTAATGAAATATGTACTATAATATTTCAGTATTTAAAAATTATTGATGAAAGGAAGACACACACAACAATAAGCCTCTATTGTGACAGTTGAGCTGGCCAGAACCGCAATCGAAGTATGCTTGCCACTATTTTTTATTTTCTTAAGGAATCAACCTTTGTAACAAATATTAAAATAACTTATTTATTGCCCGGGCATACAATGATGCCCGTGGATTCAATACATAGCACTATTGAATCATTCGTTCGTAACAGAACAGTTTGGGCCCCGATTGAATGGTATACCTTAATATCTAATTCAAGAACAAATCCCAATGGTTACAAATGTATTGCGATGAGTCATACTGATTTTAAGAATTGGATTTCAGAAAATATATTCCCAAATTCCTGTAAATTATCTATACAACGTTTGAGATGTGCAATATTCTGCAAAGATAATCCTATCATTACCCTAAAGTATGGATATTTTGAAAACTCAGAGACAAAAAATATTGATACGAATAGACGAAATACAAGAAGGAATTTGTCACCAAGCTCTTGCCCCCAATCACTATATGAACACCCACTTCCGATTTCAAGAATGAAATACAACGATTTAACACATCTTTGCAATAAGAACATTATTCCGCCAAAATTCCATGGTGAATATATAAATTTAAATAACAACAATTCAACGATGGATACACTTCCAGAAACAGATTAAGAAGATTAACCTTCAATCGTCGAATTAACTATTTCATGAAATATAAAAATATTTTATTTTTATTCATCTGAAGTTTGATGTAAAATTTGCCTATTAATTTTATAAATGTTCAAGAAAAATAAAATAAACCACATGAATTACCTAAAAACTTGTACTTTTATGCTGAGATTAATGTAACCGACACTATAAGGAGTAATCGTTCGGTTTTATGACAGCGAAAAAGATGTAACCGACAAAAACTACCGTTATATTGCAAAAACAACATTTTTTTATTATTTTATGTTATAAATACGACTCCGTACAGAGACTATGTATGATTTCATTCAAAAATTTTGGATATATAAAAAGTTATACAATAAAAACCGTCTGCTGTAAAATTTTGTTTTTGTCGCTTACAACATTTTCGCGGGAAGGGCTCGATATATATCTTCAACCGCTTTCGGGTTAATTGTGCACCAAATGGCCAATATCGGTTTAAATGACCTGAATTTTGGTACATCCGACCGAATTCAGTCTAGAAGCAAGTACATCAAATTAGGAGGAAATCGGTTCAGATATAGCTATAGCTCCCATACATATGTTTCATCCGATTTGGTCTTTAAATCCCTCACATTTGGAATATGCACACGACCTTTGCCAAATTTTATCGATATCGGCCGCATGTGCCAAAATTCAGGACTTTTTGACAGATAGCGCTCATTTGGTGCACAATAAACCCGAAATCCGTTGAAGATATATATGGGAGCTATATCCTAATCTGAACCGATCTCGATAAAATTTGACAGAGGTATTTTCGTGAAGTATCCTCTACCAAATATCATTCTTCTGGAGTACATATTACGCATGTGAGGGACTTAAAACCCCAAACCCATACCTATATCTGAAACGATGTTAAAATTTGACTTTCTTGCTTCTATACTGAATTCGGTAAGATTTACGAAAATACAGGTCATTTGGACTTATATTAGCCATTTGTGGCACAATTACCCCGAAATCGGTTGAAGATATATGAAAGCTATATCTACATATATGTTTCATCCGATTTGGTGTTTAAGTCCCTCACATTCGTAATATGCATTTGACAACAACAATATTTGGTATCTGATATCTTATAGAGCTCGGAAAAACATTTGCCAAATTTCATCAAGATCGGCTGAGATTTGGATATAGCTCCCATATATATCCTTAATCCGATTTCAGGTTTATTGTGCAAACAATGGCTAATATCAGCCCAAATGGAGTGAATTTCGGGACGTACGTTTCCATTTTGTGCAACTCGGCTCCGATATATATTTTTTAATATAATCCCTCTTTAAGTGATATCATGTACTCTATAGCAAACTATACCCGCTCTAAAGCCAAATGTTGATAGGAGGTATGATCTACTTTAAATAAATGCTTTTGTTAAGAGAGCTCTACCAAATATGCATAGTGGTGTAGGGTATCATATAGTCGGACCGTCCGACTTTTGACTTTTCCTTACTTTTTTTGTCATAAGCTGTGGTACCCAATAAGATCCTCAAATACGAGATTTTAAAAAATTGCGGTCAATAATGTCGCCAAAATCATCAAAATACCGTGTTATATGGAGGCTATATGAAGACGTTGAACTGCATACATTTTTATACCCTACACCACAAGGTGGTCAGGGTATTATGTCTTTGTGCATTTGTTTGTAACAGGCAAAAGGAAACGAGATAGACCCATAGATCCTTTTGATGATCTGCACAGAATCACTCTCTGAGTTGATTTATGCATGTCAGTCCGTCTGTCCGTCCGTCCGTCCGTCCGTCTGTCCATGTATTCTTGTGAACAAAATGCAGGTCGCATTTATTATCCGATTGAGATGAAATTTTGCAAACAACATTTGTTTGACCCAAGGACGAACCCTATTGAAATTGGAGATAATCGGTAACAATTTCGATGTAGCTCCCATATATATCCTCGTCCGATTTGCCTTTTATTGTGCACCAAACGTGTAATATCAGCCCGAGTAGCATGGAGTTTTGCACATACAACCAAATTAGGCCTGAAAATAAGTATGCCAAATTCTATCGAAATCGGTTCAGATATAGCTATAGCTCCCATATATATTGTTCATCCGATTTGTTATTTTTGTCCTCCGCAGCCGGAATATGCACTCTGTAACAACAATATTTGGGGAAATATATCAAATGCAGCTCAGAAATACCTTTGATAAATTTTATCGAGATCGCTTCAGATTTGGATATAGCTCCCATATATAACTTCGTCCGATTTACCATTTATTGTGCACCAAACGTCCAATATTTGCCCAAATGTGATGGAATTTGGCACATTCGACCGAATTGAGTATAGAAGGTAGTATGCCAAATTTAGTCCTTTGATTTTTAAATTATAATTATAATCATAGCGTGTATGATTGAATTCTCCCATAAAAACTTTTAATTATTAAGTGGAGCTCAACTAAATTAGCAAAGTGGTGTAGGGTATCATAAAATCGGCCCCGCCCGACTTTAAGACTTTCTTTACTGGTTTTTTTTTTTGTAATAGGCTGTAGTGCCTACTACGAACTTTGAATGAAGTACTGATGTACTTGCTTCTAGACTGAACTCGGTTGGATGTGCCAAAATTCAGGATATGTGTACTGATATTGGCCACTTGGTGCACAATTAGACCAAATTGTGGGAGCTATATCTAAATTTGAACCAATTTTCACAAATTTCAATAAGGTTCGTCCTTGGCCCAAACAAATATTGTTAGGAAAATTGCATCTCAATTGGATAATAAATACGACCTGCATTTTGTTCACCAAATTCATGGACAGACATGCATAAATCGACTCAGAAAGTGGTTCTATGTAGATCCTCAAGAGTAGTTATGGCACATATTACCCTTACCACTATACGGTATAGGGTATAAACATACATTGAAATGCTTAGGTGAAGGCATTTTCGGAAAGTAGAGGAATCACCTCTATATCGATGCTTGCCCAGCGGAAAATCTCCTTACCAAATAACGGGTTCATAAAGAACATTTGACTATTTACAGAACAACATCCCAACCCCTTATTTAAACATGGAGATAATAAGTAATTTAAAAAACGTCGTTCTCTTCTCGCCTCCTTGTTGTCTCTCATTGTTTTCAATACGGTATAATTGCCATCTCCAGTGTCCAGTGTTAAGTCATCAGAAGATTGTAATAATAAATAATTTTCCAAATTTGCCATTCAATATTGTTGACTTTACAAAAACGAAAAAAAAAAAACGGAAATTTTTTTCCCACTGCCCTGGTGAGACTTTTGTGATCTGATTGTGTGTTTGTCTCTGCTTTGGCGGCTGGTTCCTCTCCTTCGGCCTTGCAACTGACGAAAGCTGACAGCCGGACGAAAGGTTTACTTGTTTGGTTGAGGGACAGATTGTTGAAATGTTTTCATTTCAGTCAACTCCGTTTTTTGCTACAATTCAATATTGTTGGAAAACCAACCGACGGCATAATGTTCGGGTGGGAATGGATGGTAGATTTAATTTCTTTTTTTTTTTTTGTCTTTTTTATTAAACTGATTGCTGGTGCTTTTTATGTTGTTCTTTTTTGGTTTTTTTTTTTTTTTTTGGTGTGTGTCTGTGGAAGTTTTGAGAAAAAGTCAATTTTAAAATGGCCATTAACAAAATAGCCTGTTTTTGTTTATCATCCCAGCACGATGGTGTTTTTCTCCTGATAATGCAATCATATTTAAACTGAATGTTTACTGGGAATATAAAAACCAGTTATTAATTATTGCCTTTAAACTTTAATATAAGTTTGTATTTAACCAAAAAAAACGTTTGTTCTTTTCCAGGGATGTTGCGATAAAAAATATATGAATAATAGCCTGATTTAGTGACATTTTTCCACATTTCATGAAAAAGTAAATTTTTTAATTTTTTCACTGCATTTCTACAAATGAGTATTATCAAGTTCACCTGGAATTTTTTACTACAAGCAAATTTACAATGATTTTGGAAAAAAGTTTTAAATTTTGCAGAAATCAATAAGGCTTTTAATTTCCAAAAATGTATGCTATATTACATGGTATACAGGGTGCGATGAAGAAACTGCACTCGTCCGACAACTGTTAAAATTATTCCAGTGACAGCTCATTATATTGTTTACAAGCGTACAAAAGCATTTTGGTTAGAATTTTCCAGAGAAAAAGTTATTCGTGATGGAATTCAAGCGTGATAGTGTGATTTCCTTATATTTGCCTGGAAAACCACAATTGCCTATCGTTAGAGCAGTCCAGCATTTAAATGTGAATAAATCTTTCGCGTCTCGTACCATCGCAGAAATGGCTCGAAAAGTAATGAAGCGATTTGATCATGAGCTGAACATATCGCAATATTCCATTCGACAAATTTAGAAAAATGAGCTCGGAGTAAAGCCATTGAAATTCCAAAAAGTGCAAGAACTTACACCGCAACAGAAAGAAAATATACTCAAAAGAGCTAAAGAGTTGCTTCGCTTGGCCGAAAGTGGTGAACTGCCGAATTTGGTTTCCTCCGATGAGAAAACATTCGTTGTCCAGCAGTTTGTAAACAAACAAGATGATCTTGTTTACTTACCAAAGAGATCAGCTGAAAATGTGCACCTTCGGTTGGCCACCAGAACTCAAGTGCCGACCATGGTGGCCTCAGAATAAATGTCGAAAATTATCGCGAAAATATTCTGGAGGGTGTATTAAAGCCTTGGACACACAAACATTTTCGCCGCAGACCTTGGACATTCCAACAGGACTCAGCACCATTGCACTCAGCACGCGCCACCCAAGAATGGTTACAAAATGAGATTCCTCGCTTCATTTCCAGCGCACAATGGCCACCAAAATATCCGAAAACCAATCCGTTGGACTATTGTGGCTGCAGTATTTTGGAAAACAAGGTTGGCACTAAAAAATACCAAAGTGTCCATCATCTCAAGCAAGCGCTTCGCCGGAAATGGACCAAAATATCGCAACATTCGGGTAGCGTGTGACGGTTTCATTGGCCGTTTGAAGGCCATAATTCGTGCCAAAGGTGATTAATTCGAACAAATCTAAACTTATTCTAAAATTTGATGCTATTTCCGAAATTTTTTGCTTTCATTCAAAAAAATTAAAAAACAAAAAAAACAAGAAAAAAACATTAAGTTCGGCTGGGCCGAATTTTTAATACCCTCCACCTTAGGGTAATGGAAGCACTAGAACTAATTATGACCCACAAATACCAATTTTTAGACATATTCGTGGAAAAATGCAGCAAAAATCATCAAAATACCGAATATCGGGAGGTACCGCTATATAGGGCTATACAAAAACGTGGACCTATACAAACAATATTTAGCCAAGGGAGCTAGAATTCATTATGACCAACAAATTCCAATTTTTAGACAAATCCGTGATAAAATGTGACAAAAACCATCAAAATACCGAATATCGGAAGATACCATTATATGGAGGCTATAACAAAGCGTGGACCTATACATACAATGTTTCGGCGCTCGAACTAGGACCCATTATGACCAACAAATACCAATTTTCAGACAAATCCATTAAAAAATGTGGCAAAAATCATCAAAATACCGAATATCGGGAGGTACCGTTATATGAAGGCTATACCAAAGCGTGGTCCAATATATCTCAACACCAACCATCCTAGACATAATACAATTTATTCTGCTAAATTTTGACGCTCTACGTCAAATAATATGGGCTGTATCGTGATTTCAACAGACAGACGGACAGACAGACGGTCATCGTTAAATCGTCTTAGAATTGTATGCTAATTATGAATATATATATACCCATAATGTGGGTCCACGACGAATATTTAAGAATGTTACAAACGGAATGACAAAGTTAATATACCCTCCTTTCCAAGGTGGAGGGTATAAAAATAAAAATTATGGCGTTTCACTTTTTTGCAGTTTTCTTATCTCACCCCTATATGGGAGCTAATATCTAAATTTTCACCGATTATCAACAATTTCAATAGGGATCGTCCTTTGGGTCAAACAAATGACTTGTACAAAATTTCATCTGGATCTGGCAATAAATGTGATCTGTACTTTGTGTACAGAAATATATGAACAGACAGTCGGACGGACATGCATAAATCGCCTCAGAATGTGATTATATGCAGATCATCAAAAGGAACTATGGGTCTATCTCATTTCCTCTTGCCCGTTACCAACATAGACACAAAGTCATAATACCCTTACCACCTTATGGTGTAGGGCATAAACATTAAATTTTGTTGCACAGTGTTATTAACGAAATATTTTTGGACCTACACAGTTTGATGATTAGGACGGTCATGTTGAGCCTTATGGCCACTTTTTACCATACAACTTCTGTCTTTCACAATTCTAACTACTTCAGCTGGAAAGGAAATAGAACACAAAGTTGAATGAACGATTTCCCTTCAGAAAAAAAAACAAAACGAATTAAAATTCAAATGGGCTTTTTTAAGACCTAGGCACAATGATATGTTCACCATTATAAATGGAATGTAAGTCATTCATAGCCCACTCCGGTTGGCCATCTAAAGTTTATGAGCCATTACACTACACTTAACAACCCGCAAACATCATCATTTTCATCGCCACCGCCATCACCATCACCAGCCTCATCATTTATAATTACAATAATGGGAATTGTCTTATTAAAGCACGGTTTAATTGACATTGCGGGAAATTCTGTTTACTTTTTGTTTTAATTCATTCGCATAGCAAACAACAACGAAACAAAAACACAAAATCCAAGACAAATGACAATGACATTCTTCACTTTTTGATGAGATGAGACGAGATGACTGACTGACTGACACACGGACAGACATACAGACGAAGGAAGAAAAGACAGTTGAATGGAATGAGGAAACTCTTTTTGAAAGATAGAAGAAAATTCTTCATTATAGTTATATGCAAATAATCATAATGCTTAAGTGTTCCATGTGGGTTTTGGTTTGTTTAAAGGAATTGCCACATTCAAAAGCCGCTGCTGTGGGGAGTTAACGAAATTTTATTGATTTATTTTCCAAACGAAATGAGTTGCATTTCTAATTCAATAAACACCGTTTACTTGAAAGTTGCCACAATTCGGAAGTTATACGAGCCGATACTGACTATCCACATGAATTGTGGTTTTATCATTCCATTATTACATTTACTATCTCGCACATTTACACAATGTATAGTAATGATTCATCAACGCCCAACAAAACGGCTGAAGCTAAAAGCATAAAACCTTGGGTGAGAGTTACACTTGATCGGAAGGTGTCAGATTAGGCTGGGTTTTTGAACATTCGTGCTAGAACGGTACGAAAACTTCTAAAAGGTACTAAATTTTGTACCCTTTGTATTTGACGAAGCAATAGAGCACTTAAGTTTGGAATAAAGGTTACTGAGGGAGTGTATAAGGGATTTACCAGAGAGTTTGTACGAAAAGTACTAAAATGTAATGTAAATGGTACCATTTCATATCATGTGAACGGTTGGAGCTAAAAATTAAAAATAAATTACAACAGAAGTAAGCAAAGGCTATAGTCGTGCGGGGCAGACCATGTGATACCCTACAACACTACAATATGTGAGAAGCCCCCTCATGTCCAAATCCATTTTGGAAGATTTCGCTTTTGAAATTATGTCACGAAGCACTGTCCGATATTACCCTTAGCAATTTGACCAGGTACATTTTCCCAATATTTATGCACTCCGTCGTGCTGTTAGTTTTGGTGGTCCATTTTACGGCTAAATATAATCCAATGGTCATCCAAAATGCTAGAATTCTTCCCTGTGCTAAACTATCTTCTCAGGCGTGTCGATTGGCTTCAATTGTGTGATCAGGATTTTTTTTTCTGTTTTTGATTCATTTGAACGCCCTAATATTTTGCGATCATCTCCAAAAGCAAGAGGCCCCTCTGTGTCTCCAAATTTAGACTCATCTATATGATTTGCTTGTCTACGATATTTGGCTATATTTCGGATATCGCCTGTAAGTAATGTTGGTATTTTTTTACACAAAAGTAGTAGTCCATTCTACCCGCTGTCTTAAATTCTACCGTCATGCAAGATTTCGTGTAGTTTGGTTTCTATTTGTGACCTTTATAACGGCTGCAAAATCAGGAACATTTTGAGTTTCTGGTCAATTTCAACCTATAAATATATTGCGAACATCTTTGAAAACAATAGGCTTAGCCCTTCTGAGCCTAACCCTATCCTTGTGAAAAATTTCGTGAGGATCGAACGATAATTGCAATCTGTATATAAATAATAACCCCAACCTGTGTTGTAAAGTGCAAAAATATTGCGAAATATACACTTCAATATTATAAGTCAAATTGAAAAAATCGCATGCGATAAAAAATATGAAAAAATAAAAAATGTCACAAAATACTACAAAATCTATATTAACATCATTATTGGCATCTTTTTATGCGATTTTTTGTAGATTTTAAACTTTTATGCCAAAAGGGCATTCTAAATCGGCCGATAATATATATATGGGAGTTATATCCAAATCCTAACTAATTTCCAATTAATTTGTCACATTTATTATTGTAACCAAATTCCGCCACACATTCTGAATTTCATTGGAATCCGTCATATATATCGTGTTTGGTGCATAACATGTATGAAATCGGCCGAAATATATATGTTAGCTATATCCAAACCTCAACTGATTTCAGTACAATTTGGCAATTTTTTCTGGTGCCAGATTTTGTCTCTCTCGCTTTGGGTGCATCAAATATGTGAAATCGGCTGAGTATATATATGGGAGCTATAATCAAATCTGAGCGTATTTGAATATAATTTGTCAAATTTATTTTTGTACCAAATTTAGCCACTCATGCCGAATTTCATTGGAATCGGAAATACGTATCGTGTTTTGTGCATCAAATATGTGAAATCGGCGGAAAATATATATGGGAGCTATATCCAAATCTGAACCGATTTTAATATAATTAGACTAATTTATTTTCTAATCAAAATCCCGTTACATATTCCAAATTTCTTTGGAATCGAACATACATATCGTGTATGGTGCATAAAATACATGAAATCGGTCGAAAATATATATGAGAGCTATATCCAAATCTGAACCGATTTTAATATAATTTGACAAATGTATATTTGTTTTAATTTCCGCTACACATTCCAAATTTCATTGAAATTAGAGATACATAGCGTGTTTGGCGCATCAAATACATGAAATCGGTCGAAAATATATATGGGAGCTATATCTAAATCTGAACCGATTTCAATTTAATTTGACAAATTCATTTTTGCTCCCAATTCCGTTACTTATTTTAAATTTCATTACAATTGGAAATACATATCGTGTTTGGTCCACCAAATACATGAAATCGGCCGAAAATGTATATGGGAGCTATATCCAAATCTGAACCGATTTCAATATAATTTGACAAATTTATTTTCGGATTAAATCCCGTCACACATTCCAAATTTCATTGGAATCGAACATTCATATTGTGTTTGAGGCATCAAATGAACGAAATCGGTCGAAAAAATATATGGGAGCTATATCCAAATCTGAACCGATTACAATATAATTTGGCAAACCTATTTTTGTTTCAAATTCCGTTACGTATTCCAAATTTGGAGACTGTATCTTCAACCAATCAATAGAAATGTGCATATAAAATCTAAATTTTTGGGAGGTACCTCCGATTCTGATGCTATATCTCCATTTCCAAGTGGAAATTCAAAAATGTATATAGCCTATGTATATATGGAAATTTTTAGGAAAATCTATTCAGCGGTTTTCGAGTCCATAAATTACAAACAAACAAACATACAAACATTTTCCTCTTTTATAGATATAGAAGACTCCAGTGTTGATTTAAGTGACATTATTCACCGGAATTGTTTCAAATTTGGTTTTTGAAGTTCGTAATGAATACTACAGCCTAAAATAGAAAATTGTATCTGCAGGTCCACGTCTTCGTATAGCCCCAATATAACCTCCCTATACTCGGTATTTTGATGATTTTAGCTACATTATTCACCGAATGTGTTATTAAAGTTTCGCATTTGAGTATTGTTATGGTTTACGACAAAAATTGCCTATGCAGGTCCACATCGTCGTAAAGACTTTTTAACTTTTTTTTTTTGTTTTGAAAATTGCCAAAATCGTTCCAAATAGTGGAGGGTATTCAAAAATCGGCCCGGCCGAACTTACAGTTTTTTTACTTGTTTTTTGATTTTTTAACTTTTATCAGTATAACCTCTGAGATTGAAATTTAAGTATTACGGTTTGTTTGAAACCGTTATTTCAAATTGAAAAAAAAAAAAAAAATAAACAATCTATTAACATTTCAGCACAATTCTAAGACATAAACAAATCACCAATAACATATGAAGTTCTATTCTATTTTAAGTCACCGTTTTGACTATTATTATTTAAATGTTTTTAATGTTTTGTTTCTTATTTGTTGATTTATGGTTTCGAACTTTATTACTTTCGAGTTAAATAAAATTCATTAACCTTTTCTATATACATATTGATTTAGTTCTTTTCAATATTTCCATTCCACGTGCTAACTATATTAAAATGGTGATTAGAAACAAAGTATTGTTGAAAGATTTACAAATCAGGAAACCCATTCATGGCCCGGCTTAAAACCTAACATTCAGTGGTGATCATTGGTAAGCACAAAACACACATACACACTCATGCTTTCCATTGTTAAAAACGATTTCGTAATAACGATCAATGAAAACTGAACTCTTCCGATAGCCGTAAGCAGTAACAACAACAGCAACAACAAAGAAAGTGTATTGAAAAGAGAAACAGTCAGAAATTACTTTTTTGGTATTATCACAACCAGTCCACAGTGGTCCGTTCCACTTGAATGAATGGGGGATAGTAGTGAAAAAAATGTACAAAATATCTATATTGATAAAAGGGTACAGTAATTGACTGACTGAAGGACTGGCTGACTTAATGATTAATCAACGTCCAGACGAAATGTTTAATACTAGAATCTTGAAATTTTGGGTGAGGATAACTCTTGGTCCGAAGGGTTCA
The DNA here is from genome assembly GCF_030504385.1 of Musca domestica. Lineage (NCBI taxonomy): Eukaryota > Metazoa > Arthropoda > Insecta > Diptera > Muscidae > Musca > Musca domestica. The sequence goes on along the minus strand of NW_026712296.1, from coordinate 10,976,992 downwards.
GATAAGGCTGTTTTTTTTTTTTTAAATTCGATGTAAGTAGATAGTTTTGGAAACGGTACTAAATTTAGTACAACTTGAATTCCCAGAAACGGATGAAGGCGGAAACCTGAAATTTGAACTTAACATTACTGGCCAAGTGGATGATTGGAATATGGAGGAATGTTTGGAAATGTGTACTTATGTGCACGAAAAGTACTAAATGGTACTACAATTCCAATTTGGCTGAACCGATAGGGCTGGAATTCAAAAATTTAGCAATAAGATTACTATTGCATTCTAGGATTGAGGAATATTTTGGAAATTCCTACTCATGTGTACTAAATAGTACTAAATTTGGTACAATTTAAATTTTTGGGAGAACCAATAGAGTTGGAATCCTGAAATTTGGAAATAAGATTACTATTACATTGTAGGTCTGACGTATGTAGGTACATGTGGAAATTCGTACTTATGTGTACAAAACGCTACTAAATTTTGGTACGATTTCAATTTTGGGTGAACCGGTAGAGTTAAAATCCTGAAATTTGAACATAAGATTTCTATTGGACTGTATGATGTAGGTAGTAATGAAAATTGTAAATGAAAATTTGTACTTAAGTGTACTAAGTGATAAAACATCAGGTACAATTTGGATTTGGGTGAACCAATGGAATCATGGAAAATTTGAAATAAGATTACTGTCGCAGTGTAGAATTACGATATGTAGGTAGTTTTGGAAAATTGTATTTATATGTACTAAAATTTACTATATTTGGTACAATTTGGATTTAGGTGAACCGATAGAGCAGGAATCCAGAAATTTGGTGTTAATATTACTGTTGAGTGTAAGATTGGGATATGTATTGGTACAAAATTTAGTTGTTTTTACGGATAGAGATAGATTTCCGAATTTTTAAATTGTTTATAAATTATTACACTGACAGCTCATTATATTGTTTACAAGCGTACAAAAGCATTTTGGTGAGAATTTTTCAGAAAAAAATTTATTCGTGATGAAATTCAAGCGTGATAGGGTGATTTCATTAAATTTTGAATGGAAAACCACAAGTGGCTATCGTTAGAGCACTCCAGTCTTTAAATGTGATAAAATTTTTTGTGTCTCGTATCATCACTCGTTACCGTGATACTGGTAGCGTAGCTCGACGTCAAGGAAGTGGAAGGAAAAAAAACCAACATCAGCAGAAATGGTTCGAAAAGTAAAGAAGCGACTTGATGGAAACCTGCGTCGCAGTGGCCGAATAATGGCACATGATCTCAATATATCGCAATATCAAAAAATGAGCTCGGTTAAAGCCATTGAAATTCCAAAAAGTGCAAGAACTTACACCGCAACAGAAGGAAAATAAACTCAAAAGAGCTAAAGAGTTGCTTCGCTTGGCCGAAAGTGATGAACTGCCGAATTTGGTTTTCTCCGATGAGAAAATATTCGTTGTCCAGCAGTTTGTAACGAAACAAAATTATCGTATTTACTTGCTGGTCAGTCAGCTGAAAATGTGTCAGCTCGTCGGTCAGCTGAAAATGTGCACCTTCGATTGGCTACCAGAAGTGATAGTGTGGGCCGCCATAAAAGCCGATGGTCGCTCTCCGCTCGTATGATTCCAACAGGAATAAGCACAATCGCACTCAGCACGCACCACCTAAAATGGTTACAAAATGAGGTTCAGCGCACAATGGCCAAAAAAATCTCCGGATACCAACCAATCCGTTGGACTATTGTGTCTAGAGTATTTTGGAAAGCAAGGTTGGCACTAAAAAATACCAAACTGTCGATCACCTCAAGCAAGCGCTTCTCCGGGAATGGTCCAAAATACCGCAGAGCAACATTCGAGCAGCGTGTGTTTCATTGGGCGTTTGAAGACCATAATTTGTGCCAAATGTAACAAATTCGATCAATTCTAAACTTATTCTAAAATTTGATGCTATTACCGACATTTTTTGCTTTCATTCAATAAATTTAAAAAAAGTACAAACTGTTGCAGTTTTTTTATGTCACCCTATATACATACATAATAAAAAAATAATAAAAAATGAGTGGCTGATTGATTCATCAAAGCCCAGGCGAAAGGGCTGAAGCTTGAAACTTGAAATTTGCATGTGGGTTGATGTTGGTGGGTCGGAGTGATATAATTTTTTGTTTTAGGATTACACATAAATACACTTAATATAAATCCATTTTCCGCGTACGAATAAAAGAGTATTTGTAGTTCATGTTTCAAATGATTTCATTAGTTTTCATTTTATATAAAAATTTTCTACATGGACCCCAGTTTTGTTATAATCGCCATATAACAGTACCACCCGATCAGAGGTAACTCGAAATTGTTTGCCAGATTTTAAAATGGATTTTTCTGCAATTCGACAATATGGGTTCTAAGTGGGTACAGAACCTCATCATCCACTCTAAATGGCAGTCACCATTAACGTATTTTCAGAGTTTAAGAGGGAGAAGAAAATAAGCAGCTGAAACTTATTTTTAATCTGAACACTCGTCCTTTAAAAAAGTCGACCGAAGGAAAGACAATTTATTTTGTACGGTGTGCAGTACACTGCAAATATTGAATTATTCAACTTTGGAAACCGTATTCCCGTTATAAGTTTTCAATATTTTTAGAGAATATTTATGGTGCTAACAATACAGTATGTTATCTTCGAATTTTTATACCCTCAACCATATGGCTAGAGAGTGTTATATCATTTGATACGGCCAAAACGTTCCTTATCGAAATGACGGTTTTAGACCCTAGGTTTCTTTGGACCAAATCCGTCTCAGGACATTTAGAGTCGATCTAGCAATTCTATCAACACAAGATCTGTTATAAAGATGGTAGAGACCGACCATTCCTTCTGTTAAAATTTTCGAAGCATCTGCTAGCTTCTAGACTCAATTCGGTCGTAAGTGCCAAATTTCATCCAATTTGGCCAAATATTCGCCGTTTGATGCACAATAAAAGTAAATCGGACGAAGTTATATATGGGAGCTATATCCAACCGATACAGATAAAATTTAGCAAATGTATTTCTTAGCTGTATTTGATATATTTTCCCAAATATTGTTGTTGCAGAGTGCATATTACGGCTGCGGAGGACAAAAAATAACAAAACGGATGAACAATATATATGGGAGTTATAGCTATATCCGATTTCGATCAAATTTGGCATACTTATTTTCAGGTCCAATATGATCGTACGTGCCAAATTCCATACTATTCGGACTGATATTACACGTTTGGTGCACAATAAAAGGCAAATCGAACGAAGATATATATGGGAGCTATATCTAAATTTTGACCGATTATCTCCAATTTCAATAGGGTTCGTCCTTGGGCCAAACAAATGATTTGTGCAAAATTTCATCTGGATAGGGCAATAAATGCAAACTGTACTTTGTTTACAAAAATACATGGACAGACGGACATGCATAAATCGACTCAGAATGTGATTCTATGCAGATCATCAAAAGGAACTATAGGTCTATCTCGTTTCCTTTTGCCTGTTACAAACAAATGCACAAAGACATAATATCCTGACCACCTTGTGGTTAGACACAACCGACTGATACTTTGTAACTTTTTTATATTTTGTTGGCTACTAGCGGCCACTGAGGGCATACATTGGCTGAGGGCATACTTCTGTCGACACAACCGACTGATACTTTGTAACTTTTTTATATTTTGTTGGCTACTAGCGGCCACAGTGCAATTTCTCGTATGGATAAACCAAAATACTTCGATATTTGTTTTTCCATTGTGGCATAGCTCGATGCATGTAATTACACAGTGGTGTTTAAATAATCTTTCAGAATTGTATTAACCAACAACAGTATAATTGACCACCTAACTTTCATTTGCCCTTAGTGTAATGCTTCTAAATCTTCATTAGTAGCAAACTTTCTCAAAATACAAATTTCTAGCCGGTGGTGGTCTAGGAATTTGAGCAATACTTCCGTATAATGTTTGCTAATTGCCCTCTCGACGATGTCAAGCTAAAAGCCTAGGGTGTCTGTCTCATTATGTCTTAAATCGATTTTGCTTATTGCTAATGTTTTTTTGAAAGAATTAAAGTCGGGACAATTAGACGTTTTGAGTTGTGACAAATTTGACATACACTCAAAAAAAAAAAAAAGAATAATACCTCTACCATTTGAAAGAAATTGCAAATTTTTATAAAACAAGTAAGCAAAGTCTATAGTCGTGCGGGGCCGACCATGTGATACCCTACATCACTACAATATGTTAGAAGCCCCCTTTGTCCAATCCATTTCGGAAGATTTCGCTTTTAAAATTATGTCACGGAGCACTGCCCAGATATTACCCTTAGCATTTAGACCAGGGACATTTGCGCAATATTTACGCACTCCGTCGTGCTGATAGTTGTTGTGGGCCATTTTACAGCTAAATATAATCCAATGGTCATCCAAAATGCTAGAATTCTTCCCTGTCCTTAACTCTCTTCTCACTTCAATTGTGTGATCAGGAAATTTTTTCAGTTTTTGGTCCATTTCAACCCCTAAATATTATGCGATCATCTCCAAAAGCAATAGGCTTCTATTCTAGCCGTAGTCCACCTACATTCTAAATGTCGTGAAGATCAGGCCATAATTACGACCTGTAGAGTGATTACAAATTAACATGAACAGACGGACGGACATACATAGCTAGATCGACTCAGCTCGGCGAAATAGGAAGATCCATATATACTATCCTATGTGGGAAACCAATATTTCGAGGTGTTACATAGTTTTTGGCCCAATCAAACTTATAATACGCCCAACACATAGTGCTGTAGGGCATAAAAATCCCTTGAAAAGTTCTGCTAAAATCATAAAAATACCGAATATAGGGAGTTATTGTTGTAAGAAGACTGCATAGAAATTTTCTGTCATAGGCTGTAGTAGCTATGTAGAAATTTGATACAATTCCGGAGAATAATGCAGCTAAAATCATCAATATACGGAATGTCCGGAAGCCATACGTAGACCTGGACCTGCATATGCAAATCGAGGTGTTACAAACGGAATGGCAAACACAGGCCGTAGTACCCATTAAAAACTTCAAATACGAAATTAAATACAATACCGGTGAATGATGTCGCTTAAATCATCAAAGTACCGAATGTCGGGAGGCACCGTTATATGGGGGCTATACGAAGACGTGGACCTGCACAGACAATTTTCTGTCATAGGCTGTAGTACCCATTACAAACTTTAAATACCAAACTTGAAACAATTCCGGTGAATAATGTCGCTAAAATTATCAAAGTACCGAATATCGGAAGGTACCATTTTAAGGGGGCTATACGAAGATGTGGTCCTGCACAGACAATTTTCTGTCATAAGCTGTAGTACCCATTACGTAGACCTGGTCCTGCGTATGCAAATCAACGTGTTACAAAAGGAATGACAAACTTAATATACCTTCCATACTATGGTGGAGGGTATAAAAATATATATCGGAGCCGAGTTGGACAAAATCTAAACGTATGTCCCAAAATTCACTCCATTAGAAATTATTTGCACAATAAACATGAAATCGGGTTAAGGATATATATGGGAGCTATATCCAAATCGTAGCCGTTCTCGATAAAATTTGGCAAACGTATTTCCGAGCTTTATAAGATATCTGGTACAAAATATCATTGTTGTCGAATGCATATTATGTATGTGAGAAACTTAAACACCAAATCAGGTGAAACATATATATGGGAGCTATAGCTATATTTGAAACGATTTTCCAAATTTAATGTACTAAATTCGGTCGTCTATGCCAAAATTCAGGTCATTTCGAAGGATATTGCCTACTTGGTGCACAATTAACACAAAATTGGTAGAGGATATATTTGGGAGTTATATTCAAATGTGTACCAATTCCGACAAAATTTGATACACTTATACCAGAGTTGTATCTGATATCTGGTACAAAAGATCATTGTTGTGGAATGAATATTACGCTTGTGAAGGCCTTTAAACCCCAAATGGGATGTAACATATATATGAGAGCTATAGCTATATCTGAACCAATTTACACTAAATTTGAAGTACTGGTTTCTAGGATGGATTCAGTCGTGATTACCAGAAACTCAGTCAATTTGAGCTGATATTAGTCATTTGGTGCATAATAAACCTGCTATCGGATAAATAAATATATATATATATATATATATATATATATATATATATATATATATATGGGAGCTACATCCTAATCTGAACCGATCTCGATATCTGATCAGTATCTGATGTCCTATACAAAATATCAGTCTTGTGGAATGCATGTGAAGGACTTAAAACCCCAAACCGAATGAAACTTTTATATGGAAGCCATATCCTTATCTTAACGATTTTCTCTAAATTTGAATTACTTGCTTCTAGACTGAATTCGGTGGGATATGCCAAAATTCAGGTCATTTGGACTTATATTGGCCATTTGGCAGGGGTGTACGTATGTATAGAGGTCTGGAGCCTAGCTCAACTCAGAATTTCTTACTTTTCTGAAATTTTGTGAACATTTAACATTGAATAGTTTATTCTTTGCTTGCTCTGCCCCCTCTTTTTAGAAACTTTTTCACATATTATTTGGTCCGATTATAGCGTTGATATAGCATTAGCTATTATGGAATTGAATAATTTACTCGGCGTTTAAATCATTAAGTAGTTTATACTTGTTGCATATATTTAAAATGTAATTGGTTCATATGTTCGTATAGTTTACCATTTCATTGAATTTATCCCACTTTTGGCATACTGCAACTTCTGCGTCACTGTTTCTCATTGCATTTTTATTTCTATAAAATCCAGTGTATGAAGTTGGTGTTGGCGGCAAAGTTGTTTTTTTATTGTTATTTACTTAAACAATCACAATCACCATGGCAAGCGACTGCGCAAAAAAATTACGAAGTTGTATGAAATAATATCGACACAAGACCACTTTAAAATTGCTCTGTAACTCGCAAACAAAAACAAAACCATACAACTTCAAGGCATTTGACTTTTCATTTTTTCCCCAACTCTTTTCTGTATTTTTTGTTACTATTTTGTATTTATTTTTCTTTTTCTAAAATATTTTTCTTTTTAAACCGCAGCAACTTTTTGAGATTTTGAAATCAATTTTTGTTTCATTTTCAACTTCAATTCACAATTCACTTCAGCGCACTGCACTGCACCAATGTTGCAACAATAAACACCTGTTGTGTAATACCCTTCCTCTTTTTCTCATTTCGTTTCCTTGCGAATTTCTTGTTGGTATCAACTTTTTCTTCTTCTCCTTCGTTATTTTCTTGTGATGAGATTTCCACTTTGCACTTTAAAAACGAAACAAAAAATCGAGGGTTTTTAGAATTTGCGAATAACCGTCTATACAATACCGCAATGGTTCGGATCCACTTTGTAACTGAAGCAAGCAAAAGAGACTACATTAGAGTTGGCGCATGGGCAACAGAGTTTACTCACTGAGCAGTAGCCCGAACAGCCGAACGAACAAACACAAATGTTGACGACGATAACATTTCTTCTGTGAAGTTGTAAACATGGCCAAATAACTTAACAGAAGCCATTCACTTGTTGCCTTCTGGCCATATTGTCGTCGTCAGCTCTCTTTGTCTGGGGAGAGAGCGCAAGTGCCAACAGCAATGATTGAGAGTTTGTTTTTGTTTCGTCTCAGTATGTTGATCGAACTGTCTCGACTCGATGTTGGTATGTTCTGCAGTGATGTTGCCACACAACATACACGGATGTCAGTGAACAACAACACAAAATGTCTACTGTTGCTGTACATATTTACAATCAACGCCAGTCAACCCGACAACTATTCGTAATTGCATGGTGTATGTTAATGAATGACTGAATGAATGATATAAAGTTGTGTGAGTTTCGATTTTCTGTTACGTACAGTGTGCAACATTTTCATAAAGGCGGGTATACTTTAAGAAAGTATACAATTTTGTTATACCCTCAGCCGTATGGCTGCAGAGGGTATGTATCATTTGATACGGCCAAAACGTGCCTCATCGAAATAACGGTTTTAGACTCTATTTGGACCAAAACAGTTTCCGTCCGTCTGTCTGTCTGCTGGCTGGTGCGAACAATAACTCTCGAACAGAGTATCCGATTATATTATATTATAATATTATTATCAAACTTAGATCGAGTTCGGAGATGATCAATATCGGCCCACTTCTGGTAAATCTCCCACCAAAGGTAAAAATTCTTAAAACAAAATATTTTACTGCACAGAAAGAGAAAGGACAATAAGGAACTTCCTGTGAGAATTTTCAGGCAATTCCATTGAAAAATGAGGTTAATATCATCAAAATACCGAATATCGTGGGGGTACCGTTATATGAGGGATATACAATATCGTGGACCGATGTAGATAATTCTCTTCTAGGGGATAAAGTACTTACAAGGAACTTTGTGAAAATTTTCAGGCAGTTGAAATTGAAACATGTGGCTAAAATTTTCAAAATACCGAACATCGAGGTGTACCGTTATATGGGGGCTATACGATATCGTGGACCGATGTAGATAAGGAACTTCTTGTGAAAATTTTCAGGCAATTCCATTGAAAAATGTGGCTAAAATCATCAAAATACCGAACATGGAGGTGTACCGTTATATGGGGGCTATACGATATCTTGGATCGATTTTATTATACCGAAATTTTTATTTCGCTGAGTTACAAACGAAATGACGAACTTAATATACCCTCCATGCTATGTATGGTTGTGGGTATAACAATAAAGTTCCGTTGGGCCAGAATTTAAATACCCTCCACAAGTTTATGTATTTAGGAATTTGCAATACCAAATTTAAACCAGTAAGGAAAGACAAAAGTCAGGTGGTGCCGAATTTCTGATACCCAACACCACTATGAATATTTAGTAGAGTCACTTGTAACAAATTAACTTTTATATTGGCCGTTTAGGTATCTATTGTTTACTAAGGCTTTAGAGAGGTTGAAACTAACCTTAGCTATATCTTAATTGACGCCCGCTAAAATTGATTGATGTAAATTTGTTTTGAGAGACTTAGATATAAAATCGGATGAATTATATATATATATATGTATATATATATATATATATATATATATATATATATATATATATATATATATATATATATATATATATATATATATATATATATATGGGAGATAGAGCCACATCTTAACTTATTTTCACCAAACTTGACATATTGCTTCTGCGTCCTATTTGGACTAATATTAGTAAAAAGTATACCTGAAATCGGAAAGAGATACATAGAGGGTGAGATAAAAAAACTGCAACAAAGTCAAACGCCATAAATTATTTTTTTTTTAATTATATAGCATCGGAAATTGCATCAAATTTTAGAATAAGTTCAGATTTGTTCTAATTGGTCACCTTTGGCACGAGCTATGGCCTTCAAACGGCCAATGAAACCGTCAGACGCTGCCCGAATGTTGCTCTGCGGTATTTTGGCCCAGTCCCGGCGAAGAGCCAACCTTGCTTTCCAAAATACTCCAGACACAATAGTCCAACGGACTCGTATCCGGAGATTTTGGTGGCTATTGTAGACTGGAAATAAAGCGAGGAACCTCATTTTGTAACCATTCTTGGGTGGCGCGTGCTGAGTGCGATGGTGCTGAGTCCTGTTAGAATGTCCAAGGTCTGCGGACAAAATGTTTGCGTGCCCAAGGTTTTAATATACCCTCCAGAATTTTTTCGCGATAATATTCGGCATTTATTCTGATGCCACGTCGATTAATACGAGCGGAGAGCGACCAGCGGCTGTTATGGCGGCCCACAAAAGATTTATTCACATTTAAAAGCTGGAGTGCTTTAACGATAGCCACTTCCAGTTAAATATAAAGAAATCACACTATCACGCTTGAATTCCATCACGAATAACTTTTTTTCTGGAAATTTCCCACCAAAATGTTTTTGTACGCTTGTAAACAATATAAGGAGCTGTCACTGGAATAATTTTAACAGCCGTCGGACGAGTGGCTTGGAAATGACAGCAGTCTAAAGTTGGTTGTAGTTCTTTCGTCTCAGCCTGTATATTTTCATTTATATATTCAGGAAATTACAGTGATTTGCACGGATGGACATGTAGTAATGATATGTTATGCTAGTCAAGAGTGTATATAAAGGCTGATTTTTCAGGAGCTATAGGAAAGTTAAAAAAACACAAGTAAGCAAGGGCTATAGTCGTGCGGGGCCGACCATGTGATACCCTACAACAATACAATATGTTCGATATATCCAAATCCATTTTGGAAGATTTCGTTTGTGAAATAATGTCAAAGAGCCGCGCCCAGAGCAATTTCACACGAAAGTTGTGGTCCATTTTACAGCTAAATATAATCCAATGGTCATCCAAAATGCTAGACTTCTTCCCTGTCCTTAACTCTCTTCTGATGCGAAATTTCTTGTCGATTAGTACAAAATTAGAAAAATTATTTCTTTAGTCCATTTGCACCTCTAAATGTACATCTTAAGAATAATAGGCTTTAATTCTGACCCTAACCAAAATTTCGTGAGGATCGGACGATAATTGCGATATGCATATAATACCCTCGAAACGTAGTGTTGTGGGGTGTAAAAATTTAGAAAAATTACAATTCAAAATTCAAATTAAAACCAGTAAAGAAACTCCTAAAGTCGGGCGGGGCCGATTTTATGATACCCTACACCACTTTGCTAATTTAGTTGATCTCCACTTAATAATTAAAAGTTTTTATGGGAGAATTCAATCATACACGCTATGATTATAATTATAATTTAAAATTCAAAGGACTAAATATGCCGAAGCATTTGTATCTTTTAAATTCGGACTTGTATTGCCCATTTGATGCGAAATTAATTTGAAATCGGATAAAAATATATATGGGAACTATATCCAAATCTGAACCGATCTCGATAAAATTTGGCAAAGATATTTTTGAGCTGTACTTGATATATTTCCCTGAATATCGTTGTTACGGAGTGCATATTACGGCTGTAGGTAACAAATACAACAAATCGGATGAACAGTATATATGGGAGCTATAGCTATATCTGAACCGATCTTCACCAATTTTGACATACCATAGACTCAATTCGGTCGTATGTGCCAAATTCCATCCCATTTGGGCAAATATTAGACGTTTGGTGCACAATAAAAGGTTAATCGGACGAAGTTAAATATGGGAGCTATATTCAAATCTGAACCGATCTCGATAAAATTTAGCAAAGGTATTTCTGAGCTGCATTTGATATGTTTCCCCAAATATTGTTGTTACAGAGTGCATATTACGGCTGCGGAGGACAAAAATAACAAATCGGATGAACAATATATATGGGAGCTATATCTATATCTGAACCGATTTCGATCAAATTTGGCATACTTATTTTCAGGCCTAATTTGGTTGTATGTGCAAAATTTCATACTATTCGGGCTGATATTACACGTTTGGTGCACAATAAAAGGCAAATCGGATGAAGATATATATGGGAGCTATATCTGAATTTTTGCCGATTATCTCCAATTTCAATAGGGTTCGTCCTTGGGCCAAACAAATGTTGTTTGCAAAGTTTCATCTCAATTAGATAATAAATGCGACCTGCATTTTGTTCACAAGAATACATGGACAGACGGACGGACGGACAGACGGACTGACATGCATAAATCAACTCAGAAAGTGATTCTATGCAGATCATCAAAAGGAACTATGGGTCCATCTCGTTTCCTTTTGCCTGTTACAAACAAATGCACAAAGACATAATACCCTGACCACCTTGTGGTGTAGGGTATAAAAATCGCATGCTATAAAAAATATGACAAAAATTCAAAAAAAATCGACAAAAGATATTCACTTTTTTTTGGTATATTTTTCCGCGATTTTCTTAGAATTTATCGTTTTCTGGCAAGAGACCATTCCGAATTGATGGGAATTGTGAAAATCGGCCCAGTGGTTCTTGATTTATAAGCAGAATAAATAAGATCAATTATTTTACATATATATTGTACCTATTTTGTTATATATCCGATCTCTTGGCTATTAGCATCACTGTAATGGCCAAAAGTGATCTTTTAATGTATTTGTGATTTGGCTAGGATTGAAAATATTCGCGGTTTAGTGGAAATTTTTTTATTTTCTTACATAGAAGTTAGGGTCTATTTTACCTGCAAATTATTGTCCGCCCAAATTGGTAGGTTTCTGCATACTCATAAACTAACTCCATGTAAATTTTCCTCTATCTCCATGTAAATCTTCGCGTCGATTGGTTCATAATTGTGGCCTATAGAGCAACTGCTAAATCAGGACATTTTTCCGTTTTTGGTCCATCTCAAACCCTAAATATCGTGCGATCATCTCCAAAAACAATGGGGTTCTATTATGACCATAACCCCACCTCCATTTTCAATTTCGTGAGGATCGGTTCATAATTGCGACCTGTAGCTTGATTACAAATTAACATGGACAGACGGACGGACGGACGGACATACATAGCTAGATCGACTCTTCTCGGCGAGACAGGAAGATCCATATGTACTTTCCTAATTTTTGACCCAATCAAACTTATAATACCCCCAACACATGGTGTTGTGGGGTATAATTATAGACCAAACTGACAGTGAAACAAAACGCGAAATCTGCTTGAGTTTTTAAGCTAGTGTTGCCAATAACATAATAGCTATGAAATTACCCTTTTCTTTGTGTTATGTTTCAAGGATTTACAAACGAAATGCCAAACTTAATATACTCTCCACATTATGGTGGGGTAAAAAATACAGTTAAACAAGTAAGCAAAGGCTACAGTCGAGCGGGGCCGACCGTTGAATACCCTACAACGCTATAATAAACCATACAGTTTATATAGGCGAGATACTCGAAAGAATTCTACAAGATATTGTGACAAATAATAAAAGAAAACCATCATGTTTCGTTCTCTACTTTAGCAACTTAAACGAATTTGCTCATTTCCAATTTATTGGTAGATGTTGCACGTAAATGGTCTTCCTAGATCTGGAACCAATATTTCCCAAAGACCTATAATCTCTCAGAAGTGGCAAAAGATTAACATTTATTATTGGTTTTTGACTGAAACGCATCTATATGAGATACAGACATTTGACTATATTCTTTAACGAAATCAGCCGTAACGAAATAGTCAGAAGTGCGTCTTTCCTGCATTTGTGAATTCTCCAAAAAGTCGCTAGAATGGACATTTTCGTGTTTAGTCTACAAAAGTTGGTAAACTATTTCACACATTGAATATTTTTGGTTGGCCATCCGAAACTGCTTGTCTTTTGCAATGTGCGGTAACCCCCATTCAAATGTGCATGAGGATCGGGCGATAATTACGACCTGCTGACAATTTTGCAGTTTTTTGGTCCATTTCAACCCCTAAATATATGGCGATCATCTCCAAAAAGAGTAGGCATCTATTCTGACCCTCATATTATCCCCATGCAAAATTTCGTAAGGATCGGGCCATAAATGCGATCTGTATATGATATCCTGATATCCTAACTACTTAGCTTTGTTAGCTGTAGAAATATTACCAAATGTTTAATTCAAAATGAAAATATGCCAAAAAATATGACAAAATTGAAAAAATATGAGAAATTTCATCTTTAGAGAGATATTTTTATGCGATTTTTTTGACGTTTTTTCTTTCCTAACAAGAGGCCATTCTGAATTAATGAGAACTGTCGAAATCAGTTCAGCCGTTCTCGACATATAAGAGATCTTTCAAGCATATCTTCTTTGATAGACATATATATCGCATATATTTTGCTATATATCCGATTTGATGGATGTGAACATCAATGTAAAGGTCAGAAGTAACCTTGTCATGGCTTTGTGATTTCGCCAGGATTTAAAATATTCGCGGTTTAATGAAAAATTTTGAATTTTTTCAACACAAAAGATATGGTCTATTTTACCCGCTAAATATTATCCGATGACCACCCAAATAGGTAGGATTCTTCCCCGCCCTAAACTCTAGCTACATGCGAAATTCCGCGTCGATTGGTCTATAATTGCAACCGACATTTTTCAGTATTTGGTCCATTCCTACCCCTAAACATTTGGCGATCATCTCCAAAAGAAATAGGCTTCTATTCTGACCCTAACCCCACCTTCGTGCAAAATTTCGTAAGGTTCGGGCCATAATTGCGACCTGTAGCGTGATTACAAATTAACATGGACAGACGGACAGACGGATGGACAGACATACATAGCTAGATCGACTCAGCTCCGCGAGCTAGGAAGATCCATATATACTTTCCTATATGGGAAACCAATATTTCGAGGTGTTACATAAATTCTGGCCCAATCAAACTTATAATACCCCCAACACATAGTGTTGTAGGGTAAAAATACAGACAGGACTGATAAGTATATTCGTTTTTAACGTGGGTCAAATATCGGACTAACCGGGTTCGTCCCCGTACTTTCCCGTAATTATAGTAACACTACATACCTCTGAAAAAATTGTCAAACAAATCGGAGAGTTTTTCAACGCAAAATACACAAAAATGTTCGGAAAGTAATGATTTTGGACAGGACAATTTAATTTCATGTCTGTTTAAGTTTTGGTACAACTCCCTCTGCTAGATATCAAAGTGGTATAGTGCATTATATAGCCGCCCGTTAAACTTTTGTCCGTCCAATACAGGGTTATTTATTAAATTCCTACATCGTTACAAGTATTGATTCAACTCTTTCTTCCTGCCTCCTACTTATTTTAAGACACCTATGCAACATCCATATGCAACATTTACTCTAATTTTGCTGCTGAAAACTAAAAAGTTGCTACGAAAATCTCCATTTTCCCCAGCATTTGAATAATATTTCACACAAGGTTATGCCCTGAATATACAGCATAAATTCCTTCCTCAAACTTGGTCACAATTGGATAAGCCCAGTGTTTAAATCTTGTCTTATCTCTCGCCAGCAGTTGTTTGTGTTGATGATGTTGTTATTGTTGCCGCAGAATATAAATAATTTCCAAGCGTAATTATTAGCCATGGCGCAGATAAAGACACGTTTAACTGTTTTCTTTTGTTACGGTTAGCTCTGGTTGCAAAAACAAAATATCAGCCTAGCCTCTTTGCATCGAATAGCCCATATTAAAAGCAATGAGGAATAGAGCAACAGCCGCTATCATCACCTGAAGAAGCACCAGCTTTTAGTTTTTTTTTTTCGTTCACTCCTAAGACAAGGTGCTTTGGAGATTTGTAAAGAATTAACAACAACAACCACAATAGCAACACCAGCACCAGCACCGCAACATGCCATTGCATGAATATCTAAGCTGGAAATTGTACAGATTTGTAGTCGACAGACTAGCTAAGCATGTAGCTGTCGGTCCGTCTGATTGTCTGACTGTTGAACGATAAGTCGAGGTAACTGACTTAATTTTTCCCATTTACATCTGCTATAAAATGCCCTTTTGATTTCTTTTGTTTCCTTTTTGGCGAACAACCCGGACACGAACCGAAGTACGAACAACGCTCTCTGTCAAGGCATGAAGGGTAGCATTAACAAAGTACCACCTGTCTCATCTCAGGCTAAAGCAATGGGGAAATGTGAACTATGTTTTGGCTATAAACTGATACTACACATACATGTTTGATATTTCACATACATTTATATTATTACACATACATGAATGAAAGGGTATTCAAATGCAAAGGGGCTAAAAGGGCCACACAAACATCAATTGCGGGAACTTAAATCGACCAATTCCCATGTATCGTTTTCGTTTAAGATGCTGAAGAGTAATTGAAACCACCAGCATCAGTAGCCATTGTGTATGGAATTGTTAATTTCCATTTGTATTTGAGTGAAAGATAATCGATGATTTGGGAAAAGGCAATTAATCATATCCGCCAGACTATTACTACCTAGCAAAAAGTTTCATCGCCAAATAAGAGATTTTCTAAGTAATTTTTGGGCTTCATAGGAACTTACAAATCCATTCCACTGCGACACAAAATGAGGGACAACGTATGGGATTGAAAAATTACTTTTGGGAATGCATATATAAAATATATTAACAACCCTGACGGACAAAAACCCCATTATACATCAAAACCTAAATCTTGCGGAATGCCAAGAATTTAAAAATATTTAAACAAGCTAAAAAATATCAGCCGACTTTGCCAACGGATGTATACCCTTAGCCTATGTGCTTTTATTAAAATACAAACAAGTACCGGCTAGTACTTTTCGTAGAATTTAGTACTTTTCGTGCAATTATACTTTGTAATTTTCGTACAATTTTCGTACACATTTCCAAAACCAGTGACAAAAAGTGACATCTATATAACATTTCAGGATTTCAGCTCTATTCCATTACCCAATGCCAAATTTAGTACTATTTAGTACTTTTCGTACCATTTTAAGAAATTTCCGAAACCACCTCCATAACTCAATTCCAGATACCAATAGAGACCTCAATATCAAATTCCAACCCTTTACCAATAAGCCCGTACCAAATTTCCTACAAATATCGAACGCATTTTCAAAACCACCTCCATTTCTGAATTTTAGACACCAACGGTAATATCTATATCAAATTTGAGGAAATATCCCTTTCCTTTCATCCAATAATACTATTTAATACTTTCCGTAGAATTATAGTACACATTTCCGAAACCACCTCAATGCCTCAATTTCTGTTACCAATAGAGATCTCAAAATCAAATGTAAGGATTCCAGCCCTATACCTTCAGCCTATACCAAATTTAGTAACATTTAGTATTTCTCGTTAAATTATACTACACATTTCCAAAACTAACTCCACATCTCAATGCCAGATGCAAACAAAGATCTCAATATCAAATTTGGAATGCAGCCCTATCCAAATTTAGTACTATTTAGTACTTTAGAATTAAAGTACACATTTCCGAAACCACCTCCATATCTCAATTCCAGATACCAACAAAGATCTCAATATCAAATTTTTAGGATTTCAACCGTTTCCCATCACCCAATACCAAATTTAGTACTTTTCTTAAAAAATATTGAACACATTTTCCATATTTTAACTTCAGACACCAACTGTAACATCTATATCAAATTTCAGATTTTCAGCGCTATGCCTTCACCCAATACCAAATTTAGTACTATTTACTACTTTTCCTACAATTATGGTACACATGCCAAAAATCACATCCATATCTCAATGCCAGATATCAATAGAGATCTCTATATCAATTTTGAAGATTCCAGCCCTATCTCTTCCGTATATACAACATCCAGTTTAGTACCATTTAGTGCACATTTCAAAAACCACCTCCATATCCCAATCCTACACTTTGACAGTAATCGTATTTCCAAATTTGAGGATGCTAGCTCTATTAGTATACCCAAATCCAAAATGTACCAAATTTAGTACCATTTAGTACACATAAGTACAAATTTTCATAATTACCTAGATCATACAATCCAATAGAAGTTTTATTTTAAAATTTTGGGATTCCAACTCTACCGGTTCTCCCAAAATTTAAATTGTACCACATTTGGTACCAATAAGTACGAATTTCCAAAATTTCATACATTCCACAATCCAACAATTCAATATTTATCTTATTTTCAATTTTCAGTATTACAACTCTATCGATTCTCCCAAAATTTAAATCGTATCAAACTTAGTACACATAAGTACGAATTTCCAAAACTACAAACATACTTCAGTCCTACACTGGAATATTATTTTTTTCCAAATTTCATTTCATCGGTTCACCCAAATCGAAATTGTACCAAATTTAGTACCATTTAGTACTTTTCGAGCACATAAGTAAAAACTTCACAAAACTACCACCATATCCCAGCCGAACACTCAGCCTGTAATGTAAATTTCATGATTCCAGCTCCATTAGTTCTTCCAAATTTAAATTGTACCAAAATAAGTATCGTTTGGTACATTGCGCATACATCAGTACACACTTCCAAAACTACATCCTTACATCGACCCTACTCCTCAACCTTGATTCCCATTACAAATGTCAAGTTCTTAACTCTAAACGTTCACAGGATACGAAATGGTACCAATTATAGTACATTTTAGTATTTTTTGTATCGTTTTATTGGAATTTCCAAAAACCCAACAAAATCTTCGGACCAAGTGTAAATGAGTATTATGGCTTAAGAGCAGGAATATTTTGGTATCAATAGGACGTATAGGGATATGGGAGGTTTATCCAACTCTGAATCGATTTCGACCCAATTTGACAGAGGCATATGTAACTCTCGTATCAAATAACATGATATTACTTCGAGAAGGATTGTATTTTAAAATAATATCGGAGCATTAGATATATGATAACCGAGTTTCAACAAATGGAAAAATTCGGTAGAAGCTACGTCCAAATCTAAGCCGATATCGATACAATTTTGAAGATGTATTTATGAGAGGTATGAGATATCGTTTCTAAGTTCATATTTCGAATGTGAGGGACTGAAACATCAAATCGGTGGAAAACCATCTGAACCGATCTTCACATACTAGCTTCTAGACTCAATTCGGTCGTAAGTACCAAATTCCATCCCATTTGGACAAATATTAGACGTTTGGTGCACAATAAAAAGTAATTCGGACGAAGTTATATATGGGAGCTATATCCAAATCTGAACCGATCTCGATAAAATTTAGCAAATGTATTTCTGAGCTGTATTTAATATATTTCCCCAAATATTGTTGTTGCATAGTGCATATTACGGCGGCGGTGGACAAAAATAACAAATCGGATGAACAATATATATGGGAGCTATAGCTATATCTGAACCGATTTTTATCAACTTTGAACATATTGTGGAGTGCATATTTCGAATGTTAAGGAACTTAAACGCTAAATCGGATAAAACATATGGGATATATACACCCGAGCCGATTTTCACCCAATTTTACTTACTTACTTGCTTCCGGGCTGAAATCGGTCGTAAGTGCAAAAATCCACTCGATTTGGACTGATATTACCTATTTGGCGCACAATAAACCTGAAATCAGACAAAGATATATGTGGGATGTATATCCCAATCTGAATCGATCTTTAAAACATTTTAGAGAGGTATTCCCAGGATGTATGTGACATACATCCCATTTGGATGAATATTACACACATGGCGCAAAATAAATAAAAATAAATAAAGATATAATACCTTATACCACGGTTAGCGTAGGATATAAAAATAAAATTTTATTCCCAGTAAGCACATATTCTGTGAAACTGTATTTCCAGTGATTGCTGACAACTTTTAGGTTGCACCTCGTATGTGTGCTTAGAAAAAACATTGAAATATCGGTTATTGTTCGTTAGTGTCATAGCGTCGTGTAATTAAATTACACGGAATTGGCTTTTCAAATAGGATTCCCTTTTTGAAAAAAAAAAAAAAATGAACACAAAGGCTAAACACTAATTAACATTGACAAGCATTCACAGAACTTACAAATTAGGCTGGGACAGAGCTAATTAAAAATCAAAGAATTGAAATTTTACGTTCCATAGAAAAAAATCTTCCTCCCGACTAAAAAGAAAAAAAAATTAATTGGCATTGAAAAAAAACCCTCTTTTGAGGATGGAACATCCACGGACGAACAAGAAATTTTATATAATTGGGGATAAATTGTAATTATATTTACCTTGTAGAAAATGATGAATTTAAAAATTATTTACAAAATATTAGTGTTCGTCCAATATTCATCCAATCAGATTAACTTCTTCAAAGAGCACGCATTGTGATAATAAACCAGTAAAGAAAGTTTTAAAGTCGGGCGGGGCCGATTTTATGATACCCTACACCACTTTGCTAATTAAGCAGAGCTCCACACAACAATTAAACGTTTTTATGGGAGAATTCAATCATACACGCTATGATTATAATTATAATTTAAAGTTCAAAGGACTAAATATGCCGAAGCATTTGTATCTTTTAAATTCGGAATCGTATTGCCCATTTGGTGCACAATTAATTTGAAATCGGATAAAGGTATATATGGGAGCTATATCCAAATCTGAACCGATCTCGATAAAATTTTGCAAAGATATTTCTGAGCTGTATTTGATATATTTCCCTGAATATCGTTGTTACGGAGTGCATATTACGGTTGAGAGTAACAAATATAAAAAATCGGATGAATAATATATATGGAAGCTATAGCTATATCTGAACCGATCTTCACCAAATTTGACATACTAGCTTCTAGACTCAATTCGGTCGTAAGTGCCAAATTCCAGCCCATTTGGACAAATATTAGACGTTTGGTGCACAATGAAAGGTAAATCGGACGAAGTTATATATGGGAGCTATATCCAAATCTGAACCGATCTCGATAAAATTTAGCAAATGTATTTCTGAGCTGTATTTGATATATTTCCCTAAATATTGTTGTTGAAGAATGCATATTACGGCGGCGGTGGACAAAAATAACAAATCGGATGAACAATATATATGTTAGCTATAGCTATATCTGAACCGATTTCGATCAAATTTGGCATACATATTTTCAGGCCTAATTTGGGTGTATATGCAAAATTCCATAGAATTCGGGCTGATATTACACGTTTGGTGCACAATAAAAGGCAAATCGGACGAAGATATATATGGGAGCAATATCTAAATTTTGACCGATTATCTCCAATTTCAATAGGGTTCTTCCTTGGGCCAAACAAGAGATCTTTGCAAAATTTCATCTTGATCGGGCAATATATGCGACCTGTACTTTATTTACAAAAATACATGGACAAACGGACAGACGGACGGACGGACATGCATAAATCGACTCAGAATGTGATTCTATGCAGATCATCAAAAGGAACTATGGGTCTATCTCGTTTCCTTCTTACAAACAAATGCACAAAGACATAATACCCTGACCACCTTGTGGTGTAGGGTATAAAAAATTGCAAGCGTTGTTAATTTGTAAGACGATTCATGGTTAAATTGTAAACTGAAGATGATCGAAATAACGGTTTTAGACTCTAGGTCTCTTTGGACCAAACCCGTTTCAGAACATTTGGAGTCGATCTAGCCATGTCCGTCCGTCCGTCTGTCTGGCTGGTGCGCACGATAATTCTCGAAGGGAGTATCCGATTTGGCCCAAACTGGGTACATCGTAATATTTTTGTCAAATTTAGATCGAGTTCGGATATGAGCAATATCGGTCCACTCCTTCTGGTACATCCCCCACAAAATGTCGAAATTTTCAAAAAATATATTTTTTTGCACAAAAAGAGGAAGGATAATCCGATTTTGCTCCAACTCTGCATATCCTAATATTTGCGTCAGTGGTAGGTAAGGTGTAATAATAGACAATATCGGTGCACTCCATAAAGTACCTCCTCCACAAATGGTCAAAATTTTTAATAATTAAAACTCTCATAAAATGTGGTGTAAGAGTCCGATAGTCTTCAAATTTCACACATCGCAATATTAATATTAACCGAAGGTCTGGTGTTAAGATGGGAAAAATCGGTTCACTTCTTCACTTCTTCCCCACAAATGGTGGAAATTTCCAAAAAATATATTTTTTCTGCACAGAACGGGAAGCAATAATCTAATTTTGCTCTAATTTTGCAAATCCTAATATTTGCGTCAGTTCTAGGACTTGTGCCAAAATGGATAATATTGGTCCACTCCATCAAGTGCCTCTCCCACAAAGGATCAAAATTTTGAATATTTATAACTCTTAAAAAATATGATGTAACAAATATATGATGTAAATTGTCTTAAAATTTCACACATCCTACTATTTTTAAGAACCCAAGACGGAATATATCGATCCACTGCTTCTGGTACCTCCCCCACAAACGCTCAAAATGTTGGATATCCATCAAGTTCATAAAAAGCAAAATCAACATCCGATTCCATTCCAGAAATGGTACATCTCAATATTTACATCCACACAAGAGTTGTTATAAATATGTTAGAGATCGGACCATTTCTTTTGCTACCCATAAATTGGGTACAAATGTTCCACTTTCTTGTACATATATCTATTTATATATATATTTACATTTATTTAGGTCAGATACGAAATGGACAACATTGACCCATTCTTTCCAAACCCACTCCATAGAGGGTCAAGAGTTTGAAAATTCATAACAGAAGTCAAAATATTTTAAAACATTTGAACGTTGGCTGAGGGTATACATCTGTCGGCAAAACCGATAGTACTCTTTTAGTAAGAATCCCCTAAAACCCAGTCTCATCATACTCGTGCAAGATTTCAAGATTCTATATTCAGCCTTTTCGTTTGAACGTTAATTCTCGGTCAGTTATTTCACTACTGTTTATATATTGAAATACGATCATTGGAAACTTAATTTCAGTTGGAACTGATTTATTTTTATACCCTACAACACAAGATGGTCAGGTTATTATGTTTTTGTGCATTTGTTTGTAACAGACAAAAGGAAAGGAGATAGACCCATCGTCCGTCCGCCCGTCCGCCCGTCTGTCTGTCTGTCTGTCTGTCCGTCTGTCCATGTATTTTTGTAAACAAAGTACAATTCGCATTTATTACCCTCTCCAGATGAAATTTTGTACAAATTATTTGTTTAGCCCAAGGACGAACTCTATTGAAATTGGAGATAATCGGTAAAAATTTAGATATAGCTCCCATGTATATCTTTGTCCGATTTGCCTTTTATTGTGCAGCCCGAATAGTGTGGAATTTTGCACATACAACCAAATTAGGCCTGAAAATAAGTATGCCAAATTTGATCGAAATCGGTTCAGATATAGCTATCATATATATTGTTCATCCGATTTGTTATTTTTGTCCTTCGCAGCCGTAATATGCACTCTGTAACAACAATATTTGGGAAAATATATCAAATACAGCTCAGAAATACCTTTGCTAAATTTTATCGAGATCGGTTCAGATTTGGATATAGACCCCATATATGTCTTTATCCGATTTCAAATTAATTGTGCACCAAATGGGCAATACAAGTCCGAATTTCAAAGATGCAAATGCTTCGGCATATTTAGCCCTGTGAACTTTAAATTATAATTATAATCATAGCGTATGAATTCTCCCATAAAAACTATTAATTTTTATGCGGAGCTCTACTAAATTAGCAAAGTGGTGTAGGGTATCATAAAGTCGGCCCATCCGACTTTAAGACTTTCATTACTGATTTGATTTTGATTACAATAAAAAACAAGTAAAAAAGCTGTAAGTTCGGCCGGGCCGAACTTTTAATACCCTCCACCATTTGGTACAAATTTGGCAATTTCCAAAAAAATAAAATAAATAAATAAATAAATAAAAAAAAATCCTTTAAAAATTCTGTTAAAATCTTAAAAATACCGAATGTCTATACGACGACGTATACATGCATAGGCAACTTTTGTCATAAGTTATTACAACATTTAAATGCGAAACATGAAGAAAAATTTGTTTATAATGTAGCTAAAATCATCAAAATACCGAATATAGGGGGTACCGTTATATGGGGGCTATACCAAGACGTGGACCTGCACAGACAATTTTCTGGCATGGGCTGAAGTATCCATTACGAACTTCAAATGCGAAATTTAAAACAATCCCGGTAAATAATGTCGCTAAAATCATCAAAATACCGAATATCGGGGGGTACGGTATATGGGGCCTATACGATGACGTGGACCTACATGGCCCATTTTCTGTTTTCTGCTGCAGTATCTATTACGAACTTCAAATACCAAATTTGGAACGGTTCCGTTAAATAATGTCGCTAAAATCATCAAAATACCGAATATCGTGGGGTACGGTATATGGGGGCTATACGAAGACGTGGACCTACATGGCCCATTTTCTGTTTTCTGCTGCAGTATCTATTACGAACTTCAAATACCAAATTTGGAACGGTTCCGTTAAATAATGTCGCTAAAATCATCAAAATACCGAATATCGGGGGGTACCGTTATATGGGGGCTATACGAAGACGTGGACCTGTACAGATAATTTTCTGTCTTAGGCTGTAGTATCCATTACGAACTTCAAATGCCAAATTTGAAACAATTCCGGTGAATAATGTCGCTAAAATCATCAAAATACCGAATATCGAGAGGTACAGTTATATGGGGGCTATATGAAAACTTAGACCTACATGACCCATTTACGAACTTAACCTGCCTACTGGAAAAATATACATGTGTGCAAAATTTTAGCCTTCTATCTCAATTTGTTCGAAAGATTACAACAGACAGACAGACAGACAGACACACAGACGGACATGGCTAAATCGTCTTAGAATTTTACGCTGATCAAGAATATATATACTTTGTTGGGTCTGACGTGAGTATTTCGAGGAGTTACAAACGGAATGACAAAATTAATATACCCTCCATAGTATGGTGGAGGGTATAATAACACTTTAATTTGAGTATGATTAAAATTGCACAGAAAATTCAAAATTCCCTTTAAAATTCCAATCAAATTAAATTCTCATTTAGACAAGGACATTGTAAAATAAAAACAGTGTTGATTACTTTGGATATCCGCAACAAGGACAACAACCGAAATGCCACTAAATTTTAAATATTAAAAATTCAACATCCAAAGTTTGAGCGTTAAAGTTATCATCCGAAGATTTCTCCAGGAAAGTGGGTGGGAAACTGTTGGCTGTTTAATAAAAACATTTGTTTCGCTGTGGTGTTTCTGACATGACATTCTATGTTGATGCATCTCAGTTTTGCTCGGCAAAACTTTTCTTCAAATGAATTTTAAACGAAACGCTGTTGACATCAATCAAAACAAGGAATGTTAAATTTTTACTAAAACACCAAAGAGAGAAACTCTTCTCCATTCCAGACGACATCTTCCAGTCGTCGGTAAATGATTTGTTTTGACATGCTGTTTTCGGTCCAATTAAGGAATGAACTTCAATGGCGAATAAACACTTAACAAGGAAAAACAATCACAGAACGTAACGATGTACAATCTCACAGATGAAAACATAGATGCATATGTATTTGTGTGTATGTATTTAAATGGTCAAATTATTGCCAACAAGATGGAAAGTAAGTTATTCTCTTTTGAATATGAATTGACGAAAAGGAGTTATTAGACAAGAAGAAATATGTTCTGGATGCGGATATATAAAAATATCCCCATGCAACCACTTCTGTTGGATACTCTGTCTGGAACCTTAAATATGCCGAAAATCAAAATATAAAGTTATATATAAGCTATACATAAACGTGGACCCATTTTAATTATTTTAGACTCAATATAAACTTTAGCGCCAATTTTTTAGCCCCTCATAAAAAAATTGCCTCATCGAAATATATAAATATCGCAGACCCATGGCTCTTTTGAGGAAATTCGTTTCAGGGAATTAAAAAATACGTTTCTTAAAACCTTCTTCAAGAATTTTATGTCCATCTTAAAATGTTATGCTTGTTAAAACAATAAGTTTTAGGCCCTTTTGTACCCTCCACCATACATAGTATGGAGGTTTGTAACTCAGCGAAATAATAATTTCTAAGTAAATTTAGCCCTGTCCGTCTGTTGTAATCACGCTACAGTCTGAACTAATTAAGATAGGAAGCTAAAATTTTGCACAGATCAGTCTTTTGTCTGCAGGCAGGTCAAGTTCGAAGTTGGACGACATCGGTCCACGATATCGTACAGCCCTCATATAACGGTACCACCGATATTCTGTATTTTGATGATTGTAACCAAATTTTTAATGGAATTGTCCGAAATTCCACACTAAAAAAAATGTATGCAGGACCACGTCTTCGAATAGCTCCCATATAACAGTTTTCTTTTGAGTGGTATTTTTCGACGGATTTTTTTGGAAAATTTTCAAGATCCTTCAAAATTGTGGAGGGTGTTAAAAGTTCGTCCCGGCCTTTATTTGTTAGTATCCAAAATTCAATATTTGTTCAGTTTGACATTTTTTTTTTTTTCTTTATCGAATCTTCGTACACCGTCCTAGATTTTCAGACTTCCATTTTTGGAAAGAGTATTAGGAAAGTATTAACCTTTTACACCAAAAAGTCTTTAAAATCTTTTATTTTGAAGTTTACCGACCAGGATATTTGTAAAACAATGGACCCACATCCAATTTTTCTGGCCAAAACTATTTTAACATCTCCATATGCAACCCTAGAGACCAACAGTGAAATACATATGAAGTTTCGGGATTGCACTTCTATCTCTTCAGCCAATGCCAAATTTAGTACTATTAAGTACTTTTCGCACAATTATAGTTCATATTTCCAAAATCACCTCTATATCTCAATTCCAGATACCAACAGATGCTTTAATATGAAATTTTGAGGATTCCAGTATTATCCCTTCATCCGATACCAAATTTAGTAACATTTAGTACTCTCAGAAATCAACAGTGACATATGTATCAAATTTCAGAATTTAAGCTTTATTACTTCTAGATACAGATAGAGACCTTAGTATCAAATTTGAGGATTCCAGCATATCCCCTACTCTCAATACCAAATTAAGTACCATTTAGTACTTTTCGTACAAATATTGAACGCATTTCCAACCCACCGCCAAAACTCGTACATAGATACCATCAGTAATTTAAATATCAAATTTCAGAATTGTATCTCTATCCCTTCACTCAATTCTAAATATAGTACTATTAGGTACGTTTCGTAAAAATATAGTACATTTTTACGAAATCACCTCCATATGTCCAGGATTTCAAAATTTCAGATTTCAATCACTATCTGCTCCCCCAATACCAAATTGTAGCAATTTAGTACTTACTCAGTTGTACTACTTAGTACTTTTCGTACTCTTGTAGTACCCATTTTCAAAACCACCTCTTTATCACAATCCTACCACCAACAGGGACCTCAATACAAAATTTCAAAATTCCAGCTTTATTCGTTCACCCTAAACCAAGCTGATCTAAATTTAGTACCATTTAGTACAGTTGGCACACTTAGTGCACATTTCCAAAACCACCTTCATGTATCAAACTCACATTCCTACCTTAAATCTCACACCAAATTTCAAGTTTTTAGCCCTATCCATTCGCATAATAGCAAATGGTACTATCTTAGAAGTTTAGTACAATTTTAGAACTTTTCGTAATCTATCCAAATTTCCAAAAACTTTTTGGTATATCCATCCTACACTCCCTCATGAATTTTCATTCCGAATTTCAGAATTCTATATCATTCCGTTTGTTCAATACAAAATATTACATTTTTAGTACATTTTAGTACTTTTCATGGCCTTGTAGTCCGAATTTCCAAAAACCTCAACACATGCCTATGCACCAAAACTGACCCTGGTACAAAATTTTAAGATCATTACTCCAGCCGTTTCGTCTGGGCGTTAGTCAGTCAATTATTTCAATAATCTTAGTCCAAATTTTTCAAAAAATATGGTAGAGAGGGAAATTTGACCCCTCTATTGGTGTTACTTTGCGATGTAAAGCTTTCAAAATACTCATACACGTGTCTTCCAGTATTGGCTCCACTATCATAATCAAATGTGTTTTTCCTTTAACAATTAAAATCAAGTAAAAAAGCAGGTTTCGAACACTCCACCATTTGGAACTTGAGAAATTCCAAAAAATTCCCAAAAAAAAAACATTATATGGGGACTATACGAAGATGTGGAATTGCTTACGAAAGTTTTTGTCATAGGCTGTAGTACCCATTACGAACTTCAAATACGAAATTTGAAACCGTTCCAGTGAATAATGTCGCTAAAATCATTAAAATATCGAATATCGGGAGGTACAGTTATATGGGGGATATACGAAAACGTGGACCTATTGGACCATTCCGGGGAATAATGTCGCAAAAATCATGAAGGGAGGTACCGTTATATGGGGGCTATACAAAGACGTGGACCTGTATACGAAATTTTTTCCATAGGTTGTAATACCCATTAAGATCTTCAAATACGAAATTTGAAATAGTTCTGGTAAATAATGTCGATAAAATCATCAAGAAATACTGAACATCGAGAGGTAACGTTGTATGGGGGCTATACGAAGACGTGGACCTGTATACGAAACTGATAGACAGGCGGGTATCGCTAAATCGTCTTAGAATTTTGCGCTGATCCAGAATATATTTGGGTCTTTGTAGGGTCTATTATGAATATTTCGAGGAGTTACGAACGGAATAACAAAGCTAATATATATATATATATATATATATATATATATATATATATATATATATATATATATATATATATATATATATATAATATAATAGAATGGTGGAAGAATAAATAAAAAAACAAGTAAGCAAAGGCTATAGTCGTGCGGGGCCGACCATGTGATACCCTACAACACTACAATATGTTCGAAGCCCCCTTATGTCCAAATCCATTTTGGAAGATTTCGCTTTTGAAATTATGTGACGGAGCACTGCCCAGATATTACCCTTAGCATTTTGACCAGGGACATTTGCCCAATATTTACGCACTCCGTCGTATTTTGCGATCATCTCCAAAAGCAAGAGGCCCCTCTGTATCTCCAAATTTAGACTCTTCTAAACGATCTTCTTGTCTACGATATTTGGCTATATTCGTCAGCGAAATCAGCAAAAAAGGCAGAAGTTCGCATTTTGTGTATTTCGGCTATCGCCTGTAAGTAATGTTGGTATTTTTCAGACAAAAGTTGTGGTTCATTCTACCCGCTGTCCTAAACTCTTACTTCATGCGAGATTTCGTGTCCTTTGGTTTCTATTTATGACCTTTATAACGGCTGCAAAATCAGGAACATTTTTGGTTGTTGGTCCATTTCAACCCCTAAATATGTTGCGGACATCTTTGAAAACAATAGGCCTAGCACTTCTGAGCCTAATCCTATCCTTTTCGTGAGGATCGGACGATAATTGCAATCTGTATATAATATCCCAAACCTGTGTTGTAAGGTGGAAAAATATTACACCTTAATATTATAAGTCAAATTGAAAAAATCGCATGCGATAAAAAATATGAAAAAATTAAAAATGTCACAAAATACTAAAAAATCTATATTAAGATCATTTTTTACTTATTTTTATGCGATTTTTTTAGATTTTATACTTTTATGTCAAGAGGGCATTCTGAATTGACAAAATTTGTCAAAATCGGTCCAGCCATTCTTGAAACATAAGCATTCCATCTATCATTCCTTTCCTTTGTATATACACATTGTATATATATCGCTATATATATCCGATATATTTACTATCTACATCTACGTAAAGGTCAGAATTGACCTGTTCGTCTATTTATGATTTCGCCGGGACTAAAAATATTCGCGGTGTAATGGAAATTTGACTTTTATTTAACACAAATGTTATAGTCCTTTTCACCCACTAAATATTACCCGATGACCATCAAAATCGGAAGGCTTCTGCACAGCCCGAAGCTTTAGCCCCATGCAAATTTCCGCGTTGATTGGTCCATAATTGCGACCTGTAGAGCAACTGCAAAATCAGGAAATTTTTCAGTTTTTGGTCCATTTCGACACCTAAATATTGTGCGATCATCTCCAAAAGAAATAGGGTTCTATTCTGACCTTATCCGCACCTTCATTCTAAATTTCGTGAAGATCGGGCCATAATTGCGACCTGTAGAGTGATTACAAATTAACATGGACAGACGGACATACATAGCTAGATCGACTCAGCTCTGCGAGATAGGAAGATCCATATATACTTTCCGATGTGGGAAATCAATATTTCGAGGTGTTACATAATTTTTGGCCCAATCAAACTTATAATACCCCCAACACAAAGTGTTGTAGGATATAATAAATTTTGTCACCCAGTCCCCATTCGTGTACAGCCTTTGCTTACATTGAAAATATTTTGCAAACAGAATTTAAATGAATTGACATTTAGTGAGTATTTGAATATAACCCTTTTCAGCATAACATGTCAATGAAAATTCATTATTACAAGAAAATGTAAATGTGGCTAAAGCAAACCCCCACACAAAAAAAATAATTTATTATTCTTCCCACTCAGAGGCATGGGGTTCCTATATTAATAATATCGATTCCATTTCATAGAATCCATTGATTTCACTAGAATTGCAGACTTAATGAACATACCATCATCATTTCCATTAGACATATTGCATGTCACACACTCCACTCTCCCTCTCTCTCTTTCTCACCCTCTCTCTATTTATAAGTTCATCAGAACATCAGTTAGGTCGGACATAAAATCATTCTCACAATATTTATTTGTAATATGTCACACGCCCTTTTGGCATGACCTACAACATCAATATCGAAGTGTCAGCCTCCTCTTCTTTCCTCGCTGTGCCCACCACTACCACAATAATAATCTAATGTGATTACACATATGTATTCGGTTTCACATTCAACAGCAATACCTCGTCTCGAGTTGTCACACCCCCCCCCCTCAAATGTTGTTGGTCTTCCAAGGATACAACCATTTATTTATTGGCATTTTGTGTGAGATAAAAAATGAAAGCTCATAACTTAAAATAAACCACAAAATCTTACGAAAGTATAAACGAAAAAAAGCAACAACAATAACTTCAATATTTCACAAATATTCATTCGACAGCAATGACCACAGAAAACCACAAAATTGTAGTCACTGTGCCTCGGACCGAACCATAAAGGCCCATAAATACAGAAATCCATTGGAATTGGTCATCGATAAGAAACTCTGGCTGCGACAATTCACACACACACTCACTCACTCGCACACTCACTGGGCTCGAATAAGGGCGCCATAATTCACACAAATGCTTTTACAGCAAAGTACAGTGACAATAAATTGTATAGGGATAAGTTATGCTCTCACACTTCATATCAAGTTGGGTTTAATGAGTTCAATTTGGTCTTAAATATTTATAAATGTTAAGAATCCTGCGAGCAAAGACAAGTAAAACTTTGAATACCCTCCACCATTTGGAACGAATTTGGAAATAAAATCCTGAAAAAATTTTGGTAAAATTTTAAAAATGCCAAATATTGCCGTTATATTGGTGTCTATACGACGTGGACCCACACAGGCATTATTTGTCATGAGTCATTACCAAATTCAAATTCGGAACTTGAAATAAACGCGAATAATGTAGCTAACATCATCAAAGTATAGAATATAGGGAGGTACCGTTATATCGGAGCTGTGCGAAGACCTGCGTAGACAATTTTTTGTCATATTCTAATTCATCCATTACGAACTTCAAATACGACATTTCAAACATTTCAAACAACTTCGGTGAGTATTGTACCTAAACTCGTCAAAATACCGAATATAGGGAGGTACTGGTATATGGGGCCTATACGAAGACCTGGACCTGCATAGACAATTTTTTGTCACAGACTGGAGTTTCCATTACAAACTCTAAATGCGTAATTTGAAAAAAAAATTGGTAAATAAAGACGCTAAAATCACCAAAATACCGAATATATGGAGGTACCGTTATATGGGGGCTATACGAAGACGTAGACCTGAACAAACAATTTTCTGTCTTAGGCTGTAGTATCCATTTCGAACTTCAAATACCAAATTTTGAACAATTCCGATTAATAATGTCGATAAAATCATCAAAATACCGAATATAGGGAGGTACCGTTATATGGGGGCTATACGAAGACGTGGACCTGCACAGACAATTTTCTGTCTTAGGCTGTAGTATCCATTTCGAACTTCAAAAACCAAATTTGAAGCAATTCCGGTGAATAATGTCGCTAAAATCATCAAAATATCGAATATCGGGAGGTACCGTTATATAGGGGCTATATGAAAACGTGGACCTACATGGCCCATTTACGAACTTAACCTGCCTACTGTAAAAATAAACCTGTATGCAAAATTTTAGCCTTGTATCTCAATTCATTCGAAAGATAGCGTGATTACAACAGACAGACGGACAGACAGACAGATAGACGGACATCGCTAAATCGACTTAGAATTTTACGCTGATCAAGAATATATATACTTTGTTGTGTCTGACATGAGTATTTCGAGGAGTTACAAACGGAATGACAAAGTTAATATACCCTCCATAGTATGGTGGAGGGTATAAATATGACAAAAGTCGGACGGGTCTGACTACCCTACACCACTATGCGTATTTAGTAACTAATGAACTTTTATATTGGGAATTTATGTTAAGTAGATCATACCAACTATGAACCTTATTTGAATGTGTATAATGGCTTCACAATTTGGGAATTATTTCCAACTCTGAATCGATTTTCAACAAGTTTGACATAGGCTTTTGTATAGGGTGGCACGAAAAAACTGCAACCAACTTCAGACTGCTGTTATTTCTAAGCCACTCGTCCGACAGCTGTTAAAATTATTCCAGTGGCTGCTCATTATATTGCTTACAAGCGTACAAAAGCATTTTGGTTAGAATTTTCCAGAAAACAAGTTATTCGTGATGGAATTCAAGCGTGATAGTGTGATTTCTTTATGTTTGGCTGGAAAACAACAAGTGGCTATCGTTAGAGCACTCCAACATTTAAATGTGAATAAATCTTTTATGTCTCGTACCATCGCTCGTTACCGTGATGCTAGTAGCGTAGCCCGACGTCAAGGTAGTGGACGGAAGAAAACAGCAACATCAGCAGAAATGGTTCGGGTTTGATAGAAATCCGTGTCGCAGTGGGCGAATAATGGCTCGTGAGTTGAACATATCGCAATATTCCATTCGGCAAATATTGAAAAATGAGCTCGGGGTAAAGTCAT
Organism: Musca domestica; assembly: GCF_030504385.1. NCBI lineage: Eukaryota > Metazoa > Arthropoda > Insecta > Diptera > Muscidae > Musca > Musca domestica. The sequence goes on along the minus strand of NW_026712296.1, from coordinate 10,944,356 downwards.
TGAAATTCCAAAAAGTGCAAGAACTTTCACCACAACAGAGCTAAAGAGTTGCTTCGCTTGGCCGAAAGTGGTGAACTGCCGAATTTGGTTCTCTCCGATGAGAAAATATTCGTTGTCCAGCAGTTTGTAAACAAACAAAATGATCGTGTTTACTAGCCAAAGAGGTCAGCTGAAAATGTGCACCTTCGGTTGGCAACCAGAACTCAAGGGTCGGCCATGGTGATGGTGTGGGCCGCCATAACAGCCGATGGTCGCTCTCCGCTCATATTAATCGACCGTGGCATCAGAATAAATGCCGAATATTATCGCGAAAATATTCTGGAGGGTGTATTACATTTTGTCCGCAGACCTTGGACATTCCAACAGGACTCAGCACCATCGCACTCAGCACGCGAGTTAACTTCCGTACCGCCGAGAAATCAGAAAACAAGAATTATTCTGTTTTAGATGCCAAATACAACTCATGCTTTATTCAAAAAATTCTTATATTTAAGTGATTTTACAATTATTGATTTTTCTTAGAGTTAACAAAGAACAAAGAAACATAAAATCTAGAGCTATCAAGAAAAATACTTAAGCTAAAAATTTGTATTGGGTACAGTAAAAGTAAACATTTCTTTTTGGGTTATTTCCGTCATAGTTTTATTACTAGTGTTGTTATTGTGATGTTGAAGTGGAGAATTATTGCTGACGAAATAATGTCAACAATATTGGTGTTAGCTCTTTGGTGCTTATGACAATGTTGTAACTAATAATGATGTTAATAATAATGATATTAATAATAATGATGTTAATAATAATGATGTTAATAATAATGGTGTTAATAATAATGATGTTATTAATAAATGAGGTTGTGGTTGAAAATAATGAACTTAATAATAATGTTGTTTATTGGTGGCTGTAGGTAACTCCTCCCTCTCCAGAATGAAGTGAGGGCCAAAGGGGCTTCGGATCATTTGTAGCCAGAACTTCATTGTTGTTGTGGGTTATGGAGTAGATTAATTTTATAGGCTTTCTTATTACTAATATTATTGATAATATTATGATTATAGAACTAATTATACCAAATGCGGAATAAGAAATTGTTTTGTAATTGTCAGAGTCTGTTTGAAGAAATTCGATATTTGCTTTATTTTGGAATCTGTATTGATCTAATTTGGGTAATGTTAGTTCGTCTCTTATGGAGAGTGTTGTAATATTGTTTGAGAAGCTAGTTTGGAAGGTTATTGTGCTAATGTTTTCTTGGTGAATATTCGGTTTATCTGTATACCAGACATTATTAAATAAGATTTTGCATTCATTAAAATTAATAACAGAGGAAGACTTGATTGGTAGACTCTTAGTTACGTTGTTACATACTGTGGTTATGTTTCCTATTGGAGGGTTTATAAGCACTAGGTAATTTGGTTCTGGATATATTATGTCCGTAGTTAATCCTATGTCTCTAAGGTGACATGCCACCGTTTCTTCTCTAAGCAAAATTGATTTTAGGCAATCTCTATTTCTTTCGTATTGAGTTTCATAGTTGCAGTAAAATTTTTGTTCTATTTGTTTGCATCGGTTGTCGAAAAGATAAAGGTTATCATTGTTTATTAAAGCGTATTCACCGGTTATTATTTCTAAGGTGTTATTTATGGGGGTTTTGATTATGTGTAATAATTTAAATAGTTCATTAGAAATTATAGGAATTTGTATGTCAAATATTATGTTTGTGTCGTTATAATATGCTGTCAGTTGTAGTAATTCATATATATGTTCTGGTGATATAATGTCCGTTGCATTGTTAAGTATGTTGTGTATTTCATTCAGTTCGTCAGTAGTTAATATTAATTTTGGGACGGTGTTAAGCCTTGCTAATACTACTGATTCTGCGATATCATTAAGATGGTCGGTAAGTATATCTATGTTAAAACTGATTTGAAGTAAATTTTGCATTTGGATTATTGCATTAACCGAGGGGTTTATGGCATTTCTTGTCTGGTTTTGAATCATCATTATAGAACGTTCTATTAGGTTTTGTTCTTCATTTATGTGATTGGTAATGTTTTCGAATCTTGTTATCATTTTGTTATTTAACATCAGTTGGTTTTTAAGCGTTGTTTTTATTTGGGTATTTCCTCTAGTTAAATTGTCAATGTTTTTATTTAGTTCTTCTGCATCTTTGTAGTCCATATTTCCCGTTATGAATTTGATTGCTGATCCTAAGGCATTTACAAGTCCCCGTTTTTTCCTATAATTTGGGGTTAATATATCCAATTTGGCTGAGAGATTATTCAGTTTCAGTTTCGTAGTTCTAAGTTGTGATGCTGTAAATCTTGTCTCCTCTATTCGATCCAAAGTTTGCTTTATAGTGTTAATATTGTCGTTATATGTTTTAAGGTTAATAACATGGATTAGATGTTGAAAGTCTGTGATTAATTTAGCATCGCCTAGTTGTAGTGGTATAAGTCCCTGAGTCTGCGTTATGTTTGTTATTGTGACGTCGGATTGTACAGGTACGAACCTAAAAGACAAATAGAAGTCAGTTTATGTAAGACGTTTTCTTTTAATTTTGGCTTTATGTAGTTTTTGGTTATTTGACGTTATCAGCGTCACTTTCTTGTTTTCCTTGACTACCCTCTTTGAGAAGCGAGGGGTCATTTTGTTCCTCCCTGATTCCCTTCTGTATATTGTCTGGTTTTCAGTTAAATCTTCTGGTTCTTCCCTATTTGCGTTTAGTTTTTTTATACGTTTGTCAGTGTCCATGGATAATTTATCTTTAATAATTTTGTGTAAGTCATTTTGAAATTCTTGTAGTCTATTTAAGTAGTCATGTTCAGAGTTATAGCTTAATGTCTTTTCGAAGTTATAAGTCCTACCATAGAAGAGTTCAAATGGGGTTAATTTTGTAGCACTATGGATTGCGTTGTTATAGGTAAAAATGACTTCTGATAGTATTTCGTCGTGATTTAGTGGTATTTCTGATGACTTATACTTTTCGTAAACTATTCTGTAGGTCTCGGTAATGGTTGAATGTAATCTTTCTACGGGAGAGTTTCCTGTACTTTGATGAAATGATGTATAATGTAAGGTTATCTGATGCATTTTACAAAAATCTTTTATAATGGATGCATTAAATTCAGCGCCCTGATCACAAACAATTTTCTTGGGTATGCCGTGTAGGCTTATGAAATGTTTGAAACTTTTCAGAATTGATAGGCTATTCCTAGAGTCTAAAGAGTAAGCGGCTGCAAATTTAGAAAATTTGTCTATGATGGTAAGTATATTACGCTTGTTTATACAATAGATATCTGTGTGGATAATATCCAGTGGTTTTTCGGGAATTTCAGGTTTTTGAAATTTGGGTTTTGGTGGTTTCCTGTCATATTTTAAAGTTTGGCATGTATGACAATGATTAATACAATTTTGTATTTTGTTTTTCATGAAAGGGAAGTAGTACTCTCGTTTTAAGTGTGCATATGTCTCTTGAATACCTCTATGGTTATGGTTCATATGGTATTCATTAATTATTTTGTCTTGCTCATCAATGGTTCTTATGTCTTGTAGAATGTCCATACATCGTACTAACTTAAATAGTTTGCTGTTTGCAAAGTATTTTGAGTAGGTGCTTTGAATTAATTTAAATGTATCGTCATCTGCCATAAGCGCAGAGACTTTATTTGGTGCTATATAATTTTGGAAAATGTTAGTCAATGTTTGTTCGTCGTACTTTTCTCTACGTATAGTCTTGCGTATTTTATTTTTAAATATTGTTTCTAAGGTTATTGGTGAGCCACCGATTTGAGTTTGAAATATAATTTGAATATTAAATTCGTTAATTGGTCTTTCTGATATCGGTATTCCATCGTCAACATTTTCGTCGGAGGAATGGATTGTTGTTCCTTGTGTACCATGGTTTGAGATGTTATCAACTGAATTAGTGTTTATATCGACATGTTCATTTACAGATAGATTGTCTAATTTAATACGACTTAGTGCGTCTGCGTTAGTATTTAATTTTCCTTTTTTGTAGATAATTTCATAGTCATATTCTTCTAGTTTTAATCTCCAGCGGATTAATTTTGAATTTGGTTCTTTTAGACTCATGATCCATGTAAGGGGCCTATGGTCGGTAATTATTTTAAATTTCCTTCCAAAAAGGTATGGCCTGAAATATTTTGTCGCCCATACGATAGCAAGTAATTCTTTTTCTATCGTCGAGTAATTTATTTCGCTATTCGATAATGTACGACTTGCGTAACATATAGGCTTGTCACTACCTATTGGTCCTTGGGAAAGTATTGCTCCTAAAGCAAAGTCGCTAGCGTCGGTGGTTAAATTAAATGGTTTTGAAAAGTCAGGATATTGGAGCAGTGGGTCGTTCATTAAAAGATTTTTGCAAGTAGCAAATGTGTTCAAATATCTCTCGTTTAATATTATTTTTCTCCCTTTCTTAAGACATTCTGTGAGGGGTTTCGTTAATTTCGAGAAATCTTGAATAAATTTCCTGTAATAACCGAGTAGTCCTAAAAATGATTTTATTTGTTTTTGTGTTTTTGGTACGGGGAAAGCTTTTATGGCATGAATTTTATCAGGGTTGGGTTTAATACCATCAGTGGAAATAACATGTCCGAGAAAAGAACATTCTTTCTTTAGGAATTCTGATTTGTCCAGTTGTATCTTAAGATTGGCTGTACGTAATTTACCGAGTACTTTTTTCAAGTGTTGTATGTGCTCCTCTAAGGAAGTTGAATATATAACTATGTCATCTAAATATACAAGGCAGACTGTCCCGATCAAGTCACTTAATACATTGTCCATTACCCTTTGGAAAGTGGATGGAGCATTTTTTAATCCAAAAGGCATCCTTACGAATTCATAGTGACCTCTATCGACAGAAAATGCTGTTTTACCAATATCTTTTGGGTGCATTTCGATCTGGTGAAAACCGCTAGCTAAATCTAAAGTTGTGAAGTAGAGACTTCTCCCCAATTTATCTAATATGTCAGTTATGTTGGGTATGGGATATTTATCAGAAACAGTTTTCTCGTTTAATTTGCGATAATCTATAACAAGTCTCCATTTTTGTATATTGCTCGAGTCTAATTTTTTTGGTACGATCCATATAGGAGCACTCCATGGTGAAAAACTTCTTCTAATTACACCTTGTTGCAACATTTTATCGATTTGTTTGCGTATTTCCTCTTTGTGTATGTAAGGGTACCTGTATGATTTTGTAAAAATGGGTTTGTCGTCAGTTGTCCTTATTTGGTGTTTGATTTGATTCGAGAATGTCAATTGTTCTCCCTCCTTGAAAAACACATCTTCAAAGCATTTGCAAACCTTCAGCAAAGCTTGTTTTTCCTCTTTATTAAGATGACCGGTCCTTATCGAATCTAAAATGTCATGATTATCATTCATACAGTTGTGTTCTAAACTGAAGTTATTAACTTCGATGTAATTCTGGTCGTTGTATGGTGTCGTCTTTATTGGTTGTTCAATGTATGCAATTTTATCATGTCCAGAAGTATTAACTATTTCCACAAGGCTGTACCACTTTTTAGAATGATACAGTCCCTCTGAAATAAAGAGGTCGGAACCCAAAAAAGTCCTTGGGAGAAAAAAGCTACCATTTTGTGTGTCTACCGGTACATTAATAACAACTCTGGAAGAGCTTGGAATAATGAATTTCTCAGAAGTAAAATTGGGTTTGAGATGAATAGGTATGATGGCTTGACTTGTTACTAGAGTTTTGTTACCTAGGTCTATTTTAGCTTTGAGAAAATCTAATATGTCCAATCCTATTAGTCCATCGAAATAGTTGTGAAATTTGAAGACAAAAAATTCTGTATCTCCTTTTTGTTTGAATTCCGTAAATAAGGGTAGTTTAATTTTTTTGTCCAGTGAGTGTTTAGTTAAAATTGTTGTGATTGTAATTGGTTTGCAAGTCATACACTCTTCGTCATTTACAAATTCTGGGTTTATGAATGATGACGATGCTCCAGTATCTATTAAAAATTTCAGGGGTCTACCAAATGGGGAGGATATGTTAATATAGGGTAATGTGTGTCCATGTTTGTTAATATCTAAGTATCCCGTTGGTGTGGGTAGGCATTCATATGAAAATTTTCATTATCAACTATTACATTTTCGTATTCCGTTCTAATACCATTATTTTGTTGGTCTTTTAGATCGTTCATGTCATTATCATCATTTTGATGATAAGTGTAGTTTTGTTCGAAGTCATTGTCATGTGTTTGTCCGTGGTAATATCCGTCTAGATCATTATGGTAAGCTTGAGACACATTGACGTTGTTTAGGTACGATGTCTGTCTCGTTTGTGTAGTCATAGGTTTTCTTAAATGACTATAACCAGAACTAACATCCATTGGTTCTGGTGGTGGTAAGGGTTTGGTCGTAAGCTGTTGCTGCCTGAAGTTGCTGAATTTGCTCTGTCCGGACCCATTGTGAGAAAAGGTATTTCCATTAGGTGCTTGAGGTCCCTTTTGTGAAAATGCATTAGTTATTGGATTATATTGATTTCTTCCCTGAGTATTAACCGTGTTTTGGAATCTATTTATATTGTTTTGTGCGTAATGGTGAATTTGTCCGTGTGTAAATCTATGTGTGTTATTCATATTTGGTTGGTAATTACGAGCAGGGGCATAATTCCGTGTATTCTGTCTATACCTTGGTTGGTAGAATGGTTGGTTGTAAGTAAGTCTTCTTGAATATTGTATATTTTGTTCCTGAATGCAGAATGTTAATGCTTCATCTAATGAATCGGGTCTCATAGACCTAATCATTGAGCCAAGGGGTTCTCGGAGGCCTATTAAGAATGCATCTAAGCACATTTTAGCGTTAAATTCGCGCCTCGAGTTTATGACATGTTTGTTAGTTTCATGAATTGATATATTATTATTTATTGCTGCCTGTAGCTCTATAACTGAACCATAAAATTCTTGCACAGTCTGATTATTTTGTCGTAAATTGTGGAGTTCACGCACAAGGGAGGTTCCACTCCTTTTATCCGAATATTTAAGTATTAGATTCGCTTTAATTACCTCCCAAACTAACGGAGTACCGGATGAATTAAGTACTTCATTAGCTTCTCCCACTATTTTGTTTCTGATGGCTCTAAGCACTACTGTTGCTTGGTTAGAACCATCGATATTCGCTAATATTCTTAAAATCTCTTCAACGTTTTCTAAAAAATCATTTAGTTGCCTTGGATTTCCATTAAATGTTGGTAAATCTTTTACGGCATCTGGAATTTTTAATGTTTCGTATGCTTGAGAGGATTGTGACGGTTGTTGAGATTGTAGCGCCTGAGGGGCACTAATGTCATTAACGGTAGTCATTTCTTGTTGTTCCGGTATTGCAGTTAAGTATCGAATAGAATATGGTCTTGGTCTTAGTCTTCGCATTTAATATAATTACCCTTTTTATTGATTTGAGATATTTTGATTAGCCTTTTTCTTTATAATTGAAATATTTCTTTGCTTATTTCTGTTTTATATTTTATAAAGTAATATAATAGTGATAAATATTATAATTTTCTTAAAATAATTACCCTAGTATTATCATAATAAATAATTTCATTGTTGATTTCCAAGGTTTTTATCTGCTTCTTTCCTCCGATGAGACCTGTATAAGTTGCTTGTAGATATGGACTGCTTCAGGACTATTTCTTGTTCTTCACTTGTAGTTGTTGTTTGTTGTTTTAATTGTTGCTTGTTTTTGTTTTTTTTTTCTTTTTTTTTTTTTTTTTTTTTTTTTTTTTTTTTTTAGTTTTTTTTTTTTCGTTTTTGTTACGGTTGTTGTTATTGTTATATGTTATTAACTTTTTAATTGTTATTTTTAGTTGATTTTCCTTTTTTTTTTTTGATCTTCACTGTATTGTTATTTGTTTTTGTTAGTTGGTTTTTTTCTTGTTTTATCTGATCTGATCCACTATGACCGTATTATTTGTTGATATTCCTTCAACGATTTTCATTAAATATTTATTCCAACCAAAAAGATATTCATTCTCTCCGGATGGTAATATTTGTTGATATTCCTTCAACAAAATATTATTTATGAATTTATATATATTTTTTATTTAAGATATAATTTGTTGATATTCCTTCAACAATTTTTATTAAATATTTATTCCAACCAAAAAGATATTAATTCTCTCTGGATGGTTATGTTTGTTGATATTCCGTCAACAAAATATTATTTTTGATTTTAAATATATATTTTTATTTAAGAGATATTCCTTCTCTTCTTATAGTAAATTGTTGATATTCCTTCAACAAAATACTATATTGTATTGGCACTTGATTTTCTCGGTTGTACGGACGTAGGTTCTTTTTTTTCCGATTGTTGGCGCACGATTTTTCTCCTTAAGGATTACTTGATATACCGTCAAGCCTAATTAATTTAATATATTTTTTTTTCTTCACCAAATTTTTCTCAAAAAAATTTTTTTATGTCCTTTAAAGGATAGTTCACTGTTTTTTCCACAATTAACTTGTCACTGTTTTTTTTTTTTTTTTTTTTTTTTTTTGGTTTTTTTTTTTCTGTTTTAAGGATACATTTATTTAATTATATTTTTTCACTTGAGAAAGACCGCACCAACAATGGCCGTACGACTGCGCCAGTTAACTTCCGTACCGCCGAGAAATCAGAAAACAAGAATTATTCTGTTTTAGATGCCAAATACAACTCATGCTTTATTCAAAAAATTCTTATATTTAAGTGATTTTACAATTATTGATTTTTCTTAGAGTTAACAAAGAACAAAGAAACATAAAATCTAGAGCTATCAAGAAAAATACTTAAGCTAAAAATTTGTATTGGGTACAGTAAAAGTAAACATTTCTTTTTGGGTTATTTCCGTCATAGTTTTATTACTAGTGTTGTTATTGTGATGTTGAAGTGGAGAATTATTGCTGACGAAATAATGTCAACAATATTGGTGTTAGCTCTTTGGTGCTTATGACAATGTTGTAACTAATAATGATGTTAATAATAATGATATTAATAATAATGATGTTAATAATAATGATGTTAATAATAATGGTGTTAATAATAATGATGTTATTAATAAATGAGGTTGTGGTTGAAAATAATGAACTTAATAATAATGTTGTTTATTGGTGGCTGTAGGTAACTCGCGCCACCCAAGAATGGTTAAGAAATGAGGTTCCTCACTTAATTTCCAAAATCTCCGGATACCAATTCGTTGGACTATTTTGTCTGGAGTATTTTGGAAAGCAAGGTTGGCACCTCAAGCAAGTGCTTCGCCGGGAATGGTCCAAAATACCGCAGAGCAGTATTGGGGCAGCGTGTGATGGTTTCATTGGCCGTTTGAAGGCCATAATTCGCGCCAAAGGTGACCAATTCGAACAGCACCATCGCACTCAGCACGCGCCACCCAAGAATGGTTAAGAAATGAGGTTCCTCACTTAATTTCCAAAATCTCCGGATACCAATTCGTTGGACTATTTTGTCTGGAGTATTTTGGAAAGCAAGGTTGGCACCTCAAGCAAGTGCTTCGCCGGGAATGGTCCAAAATACCGCAGAGCAGTATTGGGGCAGCGTGTGATGGTTTCATTGGCCGTTTGAAGGCCATAATTCGCGCCAAAGGTGACCAATTCGAACAAATATAAACATATTCTAAAATTTGATGCTATTTCCGTCAGTTTTTACTTTCATTCAATAAAATTTAAAAAAAAAATTGAAAAATTATGGCTTTTGACTTTGTTGCAGTTTTTTATCTCACCCTGTATCTCTAGTACCAAATAATACCAAAGTATTTGTTTATAGGATGATGTAATGATTTGTGGAAATTTTAATTTCAACTGGGCTACCGAATATCTACGGAAAAAACACTAAGCTGGGCCGGGCCGAACTTTGAATTCCCTCCACCATTTGGAAGGTATTTGAAAAAAAACAAAACGTCCGTTAAAAATTCTGTTAAAATGATAAAAATGTCGAATATAGGAAGTTACCGTTATATTGCAGTCTTTATGAAGAAGTGGACCTGCAGAAACATTTTTTTCATACAATATTCAAATATGAAACATTTCCGGTGAATAATGTTGCAAAAATATCGAAAATGGGGAGGTACCGTAATGTGGGGGCTTCATGAAGACATGGACCAGCATTGGCAATTTTCCGTCACAACCTGTAGTACCCATTACGAACTGAAAATACGAAATTTGAAAAAAAAAAATCTAGTGAATAATGTCGCAAAATCAGCGAAATACCGAATATAGAGAGGTACCGATGTATGGGCGTAAACGAAGACCCGTACCTGCATAGACAATTTTATGTCACAAGCTGTAGTACCCGTTACGAATTGCAAATGCGAAATTTGAAACAATTTTGGCGAATAATGTCGCTGAAATCATCAAAATACCGCATATAGGGAGATACAGTTATATGGGGCTATGCCTAAACGTGGACCTATATATCCTATTTTCAATACAAACAGTCCTGCAGAGAAAACACAAATTTGATTTTTATACCCTCCACCAAAAAAGGTATGGAGGGTATATTAACTTTGTCATTCCGTTTGTAACTCATCGAAATAATCATTTTAGACCCAACAAAGTATATATATTCTTGATCAGCGTAAAATTCTAAGACGATTTAGCCCTGTCCGTCCGTCTGTTGTAATCACGCTACAGTCTAAACGAATTAAGATAGGAAGCTTAAATTTTGCACAGATCTCTCTTTTGTCTGCAGGCAGGTCAAGTTCGAAGATGGGCTATATCGGTCCACGATATCGTATAGCCCCCATGTAACGGTACCCCCCGATATTCGGTATTTTGATGATTTTACCCACATTTTTCAACGGCATTGTCTGAAAATCCACAAAAGGAGTTCCTTGTGGGTACTTTATACCTCGGAAGAGAATTATCTATATAGGTCCACAATATCGTATAGCCCCCATGTAACGGTACCCCCCGATATTCGGTATTTTGATGATTTTACCCACATTTTTCAACGGAATTGTCTGAAAATCCACACAAGGAGTTCCTTGTGGGTACTTTATACCTCGGCAGAGAATTGTCCATATAGGTCCACGATATCGTATAGCCCCCATGTAACGGTACCCCCCGATATTCGGTATTTTGATGATTTTACCCACATTTTTCAACGGAATTGTCTGAAAATCCACACAAGGAGTTCCTTGTGGGTACTTTATACCTCGGCGGAGAATTATCTATATAAGTCCACAATATCGTATAGCCCCCATATAACGGTACCCCCCGATATTCGGTATTTTGATGATTTTACCCACATTTTTCAACGGAATTGTCTGAAAATCCACACAAAGAGTTCCTTGTGGGTACTTTATACCTCGGCAGAGAATTATCTATATAGGTCCACAATATCGTATAGCCCCCATATAACGGTACCCCCCGATATTCGGTATTTTGATGATTTTACCCACATTTTCAACGGAATTGTCTGAAAATCCACACAAGGAGTTCCTTGTGGGCACTTTATACCTCGGCAGAGAATTATCTATATATTTCGACAATATCGTATAGCCCCCATATAACGGTACCCCCGATATTTGGTATTTTGATGATTTTACCCACATTTGTCAACGGAATTGTCTGAAAATCCACAAAAGGAGTCCCTTGTGGGCATTTTACCGCCTCAAAATGAAGTGTCTATATAGGTCCACGATATCGTATATACCCCATATAACTGTAACCTCCGATATTCGGTATTTTGATGATTTTACCCACATTTTTCAACGGAATTGTCTGAAAATCCACACAAAGAGTTCCTTGTGGGTACTTTATACCTCGGCAGAGAATTATCTATATAGATCCACGATATTGTATAGCCCTCATATAACGGTACCCCCGATATTCGGTATTTTGATGTTTTTAGCCATATTTTTCAACGGAATGGCCACAAGGGGTTCTCTGTACACAAGGGGTTCTTTGTGAGCACTTTACCCACCGACAGAGAATTCTCTATATAGGTTAACGATAACGTATAGCTCCCATATAACGGTACCCCGCGATATTCGGTATTTTGATGATTTTAGCCACATTTTCCAATGGTATTGCCTGAAAATCCACACATGGAGTTCCTTGTGAGTACTTTACACGCAGACATAGATTTGTCTTTATAGGTCCACAATATCGTATATCCCCCCATATATCGGCACCTTCCTAAATTAGATATTTTAAAGATTTTAAAAGAATTTTTATTGGATTTTTTTTTGAAAATTTTCTAATTCGTTCCAAATGGTGGAGGGTATTCAAAGTTCGGCCCGGCCGAACTTACTGCTTTTTTACTTGTTTTGTTTTGGTATTTTTCTTGATATACCGTTTTGGTCTTTAACTCCTCTAAATTTACGATCTTCTGATTGGTAGTTTCACACACCGTGCACTCAGCCATTGTTACGAACATAACTCAGCAAACACCTGGAAGATACCTGAGCCGATTAAATGTTCTTGTTGATGAAATCATCATCGAATGCAAAATATCCTACCCCTTTGTAAAATCTTTTTCTAGTTAAAAATCGAAGTGAAAGGAAACGAAAAAATATTTTCCTTTCAAAAAATTTAATGAAAGTAATAAAGCATATAATGCAAATATAATCTCAGAGATATTGAATTCCTGTGTACCCCACCATGAAATGGGAATTCGTTTGATACTACCTCTTTCATTGTAACAAATAATAAAATAATGGTAGTGGGATGCACATGATGTCTCTCAGTATTGGATTCTTCATTGTTAAAATGGTCATCGTCAATATTTGAGAAAATTAAATTTATTACATTTCCATATCAGAGTATGACATGTATCCAAGGATACTCACAACGGTAAATACATGTTTTTTATAAATACAGGAGCATTTGATGCAAATTTATTTATCTGATATGTTTTAGTAGTGAAGAGTTCAAACAAATTTAAACAAGTAAAAAAGCAGTAAGTTCGGCCGGGCCGAACTTTGAATACCCTCCACCATTTGGAACGAATTAGAAAATTTTCAAAAAAAATAAAATCCAATAAAAATTCTTTAAAAATATTTAAAATATCTAATATAGGAAGGTACCGATATATGGGGGGATATACGATATTGTGGACCTATAAAGACAAATCTATGTCTGCGTGTAAAGTACTCACAAGGAACTCCGTGTGTAGATTTTCAGACAATACGATTGGAAAATGTGGCTAAAATCATCAAAATACCGAATATCGCGAGGTACCGTTATATGGGAGCTATACGTTATCGTTAACCTATATAGAGAATTCTCTGTCGGTGGGTAAAGTGCTCACAAAGAACCCCTTGTGTACAAAGAACCCCTTGTGACCATTCCGTTGAAAAATATGGCTAAAAACATCAAAATACCGAATATCGGGGGTACCGTTATATGAGAGCTATACGATATCGTGGATCTATATAGATAATTCTCTGCCGAGGTAAAAATTACCCACAAGGAACTTCTTGTGTGGATTTTCAGACAATTCCGTTGAAAAATGTGGGTAAAATCATCAAAATGCCGAATATCGGGGGGTACCGTTACATGGGGGCTATACGATATCGTGGACCTATATGGACAATTCTCTGCTGAGGTATAAAGTACCTACAAGGAACTCCTTGTGTGGATTTTCAGACAATTCCGTTGAAAAATGTGGGTAAAATCATCAAAATACCGAATATCGGGGGGTACCGTTACATGGAGGCTATACGATATCGTGGACCTATATGGACAATTCTCTGTCGAGGTATAATGTACCCACAAGGAACTCCTTGTGTGGATTTTCAGACAATTCCGTTAAAAAATGTGGGTAAAATCATCAAAATACCGAATATCGGGGGGTACCGTTACATGGGGGCTATACGATATCGTGGACCTATATGGACAATTCTCAGCCGAGGTATAAAGTACCCACAAGGAACTCCTTGTGTGGATTTTCAGACAATTCCGTTGAAAAATGTGGGTAAAATCATCAAAATACCGAATATCGGGGGGTACCGTTACATGGGGGCTATACGATATCGTGGACCTATATGGACAATTCTCAGCCGAGGTATAAAGTACCCACATGGAACTCCTTGCGTGGATTTTCAGACAATTCCGTTTAAAAATGTGGGTAAAATCATCAAAATACCGAATATCGGGGGGTACCGTTACATGGGGGCTATACGATATCGTGGACCTATATCGACAATTCTCAGCCGAGGTATAAAGTACCCACATGGAACTCCTTGTGTGGATTTTCAGACAATTCCGTTCAAAAATGTGAGTAAAATCATCAAAATACCGAATATCGGGGGGTACCGTTATATGGGGGCTATACGATATTGTGGACCTATATAGACAATTCTCTGCCGAGGTATAAAGTACCCACAAGGAACTCCTTGTGTGGATTTTCAGACAATTCCGTTGAAAAATGTGGGTAAAATCATCAAAATACCGAATATCGGGGGGTACCGTTACATGGGGGCTATACGATATCGTGGACCGATATAGCCCATCTTCGAACTTGACCTGCCTGCAGACAAAAGAGAGATCTGTGCAAAATTTTAGCTTCCTATCTTAATTCGTTTAGACTGTAGCGTGATTACAACAGACGGACAGACGGACAGACGGACGGACAGGGCTAAATCGTCTTAGAATTTTACGCTGATCAAGAATATATATACTTTGTTGGGTCTAAAATGATTATTTCGATGAGTTACAAACGGAATGACAAAGTTAATATACCCTCCATACCTTTTTTGGTGGAGGGTATAAAAAATGATATGACGATTTTTAAATACAATTTTCTATGCATGATAATTGTTGCAATTTCAGAATAATGGATATGGAATGAATAAATATTTATTACAAATCCAAGGTTATGGAACAATATTTGATATGAAATCTAGGCAAGTGTCAATATTATCTATATAAATAAAAGACTTAAGTTATTGAGTGACTGATCGGCTGACTTAACGATTCATCAACGCCCAGATGAAACGGCAGAAGCTAGAATCTTCAAATTTTGAGTGAGGGTCACTCTTGCTCCGAAGGTGTCAGGAATTCATACTAGAACGTTACGAAATATACTAAACGGTACTAAATACCCTTTGTTTATGACGAGCCAATAGAGCGAAAACTCTTAAATTTGAAATGAGGGTCACTTATAAAAAACTAGTTTTTAAAGTTTGTATGCGAAAAGTACTAAAGAGTACTAAATTTAGTACAATTTGGAAATTGGAGGAACGGATGGAACTGAAATCCTGAAATTTCAAAATAACATTACTTGCGGAATGTAGGATTAGGATATGGAGGAAGTTTTCGAATTTTGTACTTATGTGCACGAATAGTACTAAATGGTACTAAGTTTGATACACTTTCGATTTGGGTGAACCGATAGATCTGGAATTCTGAAATTTAGATATAAGATTACTAAGATTATAAGATTATTATTTCTATGGGACTGTATGATGTAGGTATTTAAGTGTACTAAATAGTACTAAATATGAAACAATTTTGATTTAGGTGAACCAAAAGAACTGATATGCGGAAAATTGGAAATAATATTACTGTCGGAGTGTAGGATTGCGTTATGTAGGCATTTTTGGAAATTCGTTGTTATCTGTACTATATGGTACTAAATTTGATACAATTTGCATTTAGGCGAACCAATAAGAATGGAATGCTGAACTTTGGAATTGGGATAACTGTGGGAATTTAGGAAGCTTTGGAAATTCTTACTTAACTGTACTATATGGTACTAAATTTTTTTACAATTTGAATTTGGGTGAACCCATAGAGTTGGTATCCTGAAATTTTTTGGAAATAAGATTACTGTCGGATTATGCGTTTGGGATTTGTAAATTTGTACTTAAATGTACAATATAGGTTTGGGTGAACCGATAGTGCTGGAATCCTGAAATTTGGAATTGGGATTATTGTGGAAGCGTAGTATTGGGGTATGTACAAAGCTCTGAAAATTCGTACTTATGTATACAAAATGGTACTAAATTTGGCACTATTTTGGTGAACCGATAGAGCCGAAATCCTGAAATTTTGAATAAAGATTTCTTTTGAATTGTGCGATGCAGGTTGTTATGGATATTTGTACTAAGTGGTACTAAATTTGATGCAAATTCGAATTATAGTGAACCGATAGAACTGGAAAACTGAAATTTGGAATGAGAGTCACTGATGCAATGCAGGATAGATATTCTAAAGGGTTTTTGGAAAGCGAACTTTAAAGTTACGAAAAGTTCAAAGCGGTACTAAACTTTTAACATGACATCATCATCACTTTTAACATGAAATTCGGTATTACACTCAATGTTGGAAAGTAAGTTCGATATATGAAGGTGGATTTGGAAATATGTACTAAAGATACGAACTGTACGAAATGGTACTAAATTTGGAACAGTTTGGTTAAAAGTGAACGGATTAAGCTGGAATTTTGAAATTTTGTATTACGGTCCCTGTTGGTGGTAGGTCTATGATAAAGAGGTGGTTTTGGAAATGGGTACTGCAAGTGCACGAAAAGTACTAAATAGTACTATATTTTGTACATTTCGGATTTGGCTGAACAGATAGTGCTTGAAATCTGAAATTTGCTATAAGGGTCGCTGTATATGTGTAGCCTAGACATATGAAATTATTATAATTATAAATATTTCGGAAATGTGTACTATAAACGTATGAAAAGTACTAAATGTTTACCATATTTGGTATTGGGTGAAGGGTTAGAGATAAAATTCTGAATTTTGATATTTAGATTACTGATAGGATAGGGCTGGAATCCTCAAGATTTATATTGAGGTCTCTGTTGGTATCTGGAATTAAGATATGTAGGTTTTTTTCGATAATGTGTACTAAAAGTACTAAGTGGTGCTAAATTTTGTATTGGATGAAGGAATAGACCTAAAATCCTGGAATTTGATATAGTTGTGATTGTTGGTGCCCGTGGTTGAGAGAAGGAGCTGGTTTTGTAGATGCGTACTATAATTGTACTAAATGGGAAAACTAAAGAGCTAAAATACTGAAATTTATCATATAGATTTACTGTTGGTATCTGAGATAGAGATGTGGAGATCGTTTTGAAAATAAGTTCTAAAATTGTTCGAAAAGTAGTAAATGCTACTAAATTTGGTATTGGGTGATGGGATAGCGCTGAAATACTAGTTTTGAGAGAAGGAGGTGGATTTTTTATTTATTTATTTTTTTTTTTTTTTGCGTACTATGATTGTTCGAATAGTACCAAATGGTACTAAATTTTCCGCTGAGTGAATGGATGGAGCTTGAATCCGAAAATTTTATATTGAGGACTCTGTTGGTTTCTAGGATTTAGGTATGGTGGTGGCCAATTTTATTATAAATAGATGTTGCAATAGTTTTGGATGTGGAACAATGGTTCAATAGTTTAATTAATAGCTCATCGGTAAACTTCAAAACGAAAGATTTTCAACACTTTTCTGTGCAAAGAATAATAATTTTTCGATTATCCTTTTCGATAAAGCAAAACATTGAATATGACTAAAGCGGTATCGAACTGTTGCAACTGTTTAAAGTTTTGCTTGGAAATATTAACTATGAAATAAATACTTTTCAAATTGTGCATTTTGACTTCTTTTCGATGACAAAGTAGCGGGCACTTGCTAGTAGATATACATAACTCCAATCGATTAAATTGAAAAAGCCAATAAATAACATTTAAACATTATAACATGTCTTTGCTTTACTTCATTTTAAATCTCTTTATAAACAAAACTCATATCTTACATTCATAAAAGTTAAATAAATTCTTGTCATTCATAAAAGTATGCACTTGCCATTTTAAGTTGCCCTGGATACCTGTCATACTCTGACCTGGAAATATAACAAATTGCTTTTTCACAAATATTGACGATGGTCATTTCAATACAAAGAAGGCAATACTGTGAGGCTCAGTGTGAACTCCGCACATTTTTATTTTGTTACTTTTTACAATGAATGATATAGCATCGAATAATTCCATTTTGATGCAGGGTACAGATTATTTCAATATCTCTGAGATTTCATTTGTATTGCATACATTGTTGCATTTGGATACAAAGAATATGCATTACTTTTTATACCCTACAACACTATGTGTTGGGGGTATTATAAGTTTTATTGGGCCAAAAATTATGTAACACCACGAAATATTGGTTTCCCACATAGGATAGTATATATGGATCTTACTATCTCGCCGAGCTGAGTCGATCTAGCTATGTATGTCCGTGCGTCCGTCCGTCTGTCCATGTTAATTTGTAATCACTCTACAGGTCGCAATTATGGCCCGATCTTCACGAAATTTAGTATGGAGGTGGGGTTAAGATCAGAATAGAACCTTATTTCTTTTGGAGATTATCGCATAATATTTAGGGGTCGAAATGGACCAAAAACTGAAAAAATTCCTGATTTTGCAGTTTCTCTACAGGTCGCAATTATGGCCCGATCTTCACGAAATTTAATATGGCGGTAGGGTTAGGCTCAGAAGGGCTAGGCATATTGTTTTCAAAGATGTCCGCTATATATTTAGGGGTTAAAATGGACCAAAAACAGAAAAATTTCCTGATTTTGCACTTGTTCTATAGGCCACAATTATGAACCAATCGACGCGAAAATGTACATGGAGTTAGAGTTTTGGAGTGGGCAGAAACCTACCAATTTGGCCATCGGACAATAATTAGCGGGTAAAATAGACCCTAAATGTTATGTAAGAAAATAGGAAAATTAACATTAAACCGCGAATATTTTCAATCCCAGCCAAATCACAAACACATTAAAAGAGCACTTCTGACCATTACAGTAATGCTAATAGTCAAGAAATCGGATACATAGCAAAATAGTTACAATATATAGGTAAAATAATTGATATTAATTATTCTGCATATAAATCAAGAACCGCTGGGCCGATTTTCACAATTTCAATAAATTCGGAATGGTCTCTTGCCAGAAAACGATAAAATCTAAGAAAATCGCGGAAAAATATACCAATAAAAAAGTGAATATCTTTTGTCAATTTTTTTCAATTTTTGTCATATTTTTTATCGCATGCGATTTTTTAAATTTGACTTACAATTTTGAATTGTAAACTTTCTAAATTTTTAACCCCCCAACACTACGTTTTGAGGGTATTATATGCATGTCGCAATTATCTCCGATCCTCATGAAATTTTTAATGGGAGTATGGTTAGGGTCAAAGTTAAAGCCTCTTGTTCTTAAGATGTACATTTAGAGGTGCAAATTGACTAAAAAAAATTATTTTTCTAATTTTGTAGTCGCTCTATAGGCCACAATTGAAAACTTATCGACACGGAATTTCGCATCAGAAGAGAGTTAAGAACAGGGACATTATTTTTGTCATTATTTCAAAACCGAAATCTTCCAAAATTGATTTGGACAAAAGTGACTTCGAACATATTGTAGTGTTGTAGGGTATCACATGGTCAGCCCCGCACGACTATAGCCTTTACATACTTGCTTTATTATATTTTGCTTGTGTCCATTAACGTCAAATTTCTACTAAATAAAAATGGAGGGTGGGCAGGTATATACCCCCAGTCTATAACCGCCTGAAAGAACAAGTCAATGCTCGAGCTTGTTTTCTTAATTTTAGATTTGGAAAAATATCTACAGAATATAAATAAAACAAATTAAAACCAGTAAAGAAAGTCTTAAAGTCGGGCGGGGCCGATTTTATGATACCCTACACCACTTTGCTAATTTATTTGAGCTCCACTTAATAATTAAAAGTTTTTATGGGAGAATTCAGTCATAAATGTGGTGTACGTTGGAATTGCAATTTTCGAATTTCGAAAAAAGGAATTGTGCTGAATTGTGCCGAATTTTTTTTTTCAAAATTCGAAAAAAATTTCTGAGATATTCGAAAAAAGATTTGTGTTGAGTCGTACTCGGTTCGTGCCCATTTGTGTCGTTAAAATTTTTTCGATATCTCTTACCAATTTCGAAAAAAACGACAATTTCGAAAGTATGCCAGAATTGCAATTTTCGAATTTCGAAAAAATAAGAGTTGTGCTGGGTTGTGCTTGATTTGTTCTAACTTGTGCCGTTTATTTTTTCTCAATATCTTCAACCTTTTTCAAGATATGGCAATTTCGAAAAAGCCAGTATTTTTTTTTTCAAATTTGGCATACTACCTTCTAGACTAAATTCGGTCGTATGTGCCAAATTCCATCCCATTTGGGCAAATATTATACGTTTGGTGCACAATAAAAGGTAAATCGGACGAAGTTATACATGGGAGCTATATCCTAATCTGAACCGATCTCGATAAAATGTATCCATTCATTTGATATATTTCCCCAAATATTGTTGTTACAGAGTGCATATTACGGCTGCGGAGGACAAAAATAACAAATCGGATGATCAATATATATGGGAGCTATAGCTATATCTGAACCGATTTCGATCAAATTAAGCATACTTTTTTTCAGGCCTAATTTGGTTGTATGTGCAAAATTCCATACTATTCGGGCTAATATTACACGGTTGGTGCACAATAAAAAGCAAATCGGACGAAGGTATATATGGGAGCTATATCTAAATTTTTACCGATTATCTCTAATTTCAATAGGGTTCGTCCTTGGGCCAAACAAATGTTGTTTGCAAAATTTCATCTCAATCGGATAATAAATGCGACCTGCATTTGGTTCACAAGAATACATGGACAGACGGACTGACATGCATAAAACAACTCAGAAAGTGATTCTATGCAGATCATCAAAAGGAACTATGGGTCTATCTCGTTTCGTTTTGCCTGTTACAAACAAATGCACAAAGACATAATACCCTGACCACCTTGTGGTGTAGGGTATAAATACTCAGTTGGTTTTGCCAACATATGTATACCCTCAGCCAATGTTCGATGATTTAAATATCTTTTGACTTTTGTTATGATTATTCAAATTGTTGACCCTCTATGTAGTAGGCTCCGAAGAAATTGGTCAAAATTTATCATTTCGTATCGGACCTAAATCAATATGATAAAAATATCGCGACGTGCCAGCTTTGGACTTTATTGGTTACTTCCTTCACTTTATATGATATACGTGATAATTTTTAGAAAATATTAAAATGTGCGTAACACCAGGTATAGTCCATTTTCAAACTTCATCTAATACAGATAAAAATATTAATATGGGCAAAATTACAAGAAAATCGAACATTTATATCCAATTTTATGCGATATCCATATTCATCTCGGGTTTCTGGTTGAGAAAATATTTAGATATAGCAAGTTGTAAAGAATCGCTGACTAGTTTGAGAGATTAAAGTAGGGAAAAGTGTGACCCTTTGTAGGTGAGGTACCAGAAGGCGTTCGCAGATACATATATCATCTTCACAACAGATCTTGTGTTAGCAAAAATGTTTGTGTGTGTGAAATTTGAAGAGAGTTGGATGCTTATTTCGCTTTTATTGAGCGTTTTGTTCTTCAAAATCTTGAACCCCATGTGGAGGAGGTACCACAAGAAATGATACGATCTCTACGATCTTTATAAAAGTTATTTTGTTGTTGGAAATATTGAGATGTACCAAATCTGAATGGAATCGGATGTTAATTTCGCGTTTTATGGGCTTCATGGATATTTAAAATGTTCAGATTATACAATCGTTTTGTTTATTCAAAATTTTGACCCTTTGTGGGGGAGGTACTAGAAGGAATATACCGATATATTCCATATTCATTCATGGGTTAATAAATATATTATGATGTGTGTAATTTGAAGACAATCGGACTCTTACATCCCATTTTATATGAATTATAATTATTCAAAATTTTGACCCTTTGTGGGGGAGGTACTTGATGAAGTGGACCGATATTGTCCATGTTCTCACTGCGTAGCATTAATGGAAATATTGAGATTTGCTAAGTTGGAGCAAAATCGGATTATCCTTCCTAAATTTTTTTTTTTTTGGAAATTCCGATCTTTTGTGTGTGAGGTACCAGAAGAAGTGGGCCGATAGTTTCCATCTTAGAACTCGATTAAAGCTTGATAATTATATTACGATGTACCAAGCTTGGAAGCTGGAAGTTTGGACCAAATCGGAGGCGTGATATATACCCTCTCTAGCCATATGGATGAGGGTATAAAAACTGTCATAATCCACATAATTGTAGTGGGGATTATGTCCGTGGGGATTTCGATACGGCACCATACTTATGTACTCATTTTAGAAATTTATTTGACTGCAAAAGTAGGAATTTATGATAAGTAAGGTACCTATATTCGATGTATTTTGAAACATCTAACATCACTCTTAAATTCTCTTAATACAAATTCCGTTTTCCGCATTCGAAGTAGCGGATATTTGCTAGTATCGAATAGAATCACACATATATTGTTACATAAATACCAGAATTTAAATTCAACAACATATTTTTAAATCAATTCTGTATGCATTCAATAAACGGGATATCAAATCGATCAGGTAGCTAATTTTTGTTTTTGCAAACAAACCATTCTTACTACCAAAACAATTCAGCTGTGAACCTACCATCCATCCATGGTCTGCAAAAGTTTAAAGAAACGTTAAATGTTAAAGTGCCAATGATGATTGTGAGCAAACTGGGAAGGCATTGGTCAAAAGAGTATTTTTTATGTCTTCCCATTGCTATCTATACACACGCTTTGTTAGATGTTTGTGTCCATGTTCATTTGCAGATCTGGATGGTCGATTACCCGGCAAAATTGTTTTGTGTTTGAATTTTGTTCAGTTGGAGGCATTTTTTTTCTTTCTGCTTTGGTAAACACTTCTCTTGGTATAACTGTTTTGAGAATTGTTGTTATCCAACATTTTGTTTATAGGGTAAGTGTGCCTAAGTTCGGCATGTCCCAGTAGTCGGCACTTTTTATTTTTAAGCCCAAATAAATGAAACTATTATAACTAAATGCATTTAGTTTACTTCAAATATATTGTCAGCTATCTTTGTGTACAATTTCGCTAAGAAAAGATGATTTATTCTAATAAAAATTAATTTTTTGTCTGTGAAGGACCTCAACAATCCATATTCTTAAGAAAAGTACAATAAAAACGTCGAATCAGTTTAACTAAACAAAAATATTATATTTTAATGAATTAATTTATTATTATTATTAATTATTCTTATAAAAAAATTGGTATGCCGACTGTTGGAACATGCCATACCGACAATTGGCAAGTGGTGCCGACTACTGGCAAAAAAGCATTGTTTTAATAAAACTACAAATTTATGAAATTTAATAAAAAGTTATTAAAACTTTATTTATTATTGCAAAAACTATACAAAATTTTGAATCTGAATAAATTAACTTTGTAATAATTGAAAAGTTCCACTCAGAATGGTAAGCGATTAAAAACGCGAAAATCCTAAAAGTGCCGACTACTGGTACACTTACCCTATCTATTCTCTTTCGTTGATGATTTCTTTATTCACTTCAGTTTGTGAGGTTCTTTTATGTCATTATTTCCATATGATTTGTTTTTATTTTTAAATTGTCAAGAGTCTTCATGAATAGAAAACCGTAGGCGAAACCTATGGTGCAATAAATATACAAAAGTCTGATGATGAAATCTGACCCAAAAAGAAATAATTTAAATTATTTATGACGGTAAACGCAAGACGTGGATCAGCAGGGTTTCTGAGGGTTTCTGATTTAAAATTACCATCAAGTCAGTAGAAAATTCCATTTTAAATATTCAAAATCTGGTGTAACCGACCCCCCAGGTCTGAGAACTAGGTTCTCGATAAAATTTGGCAAAGGTAATTCCGAGCATTATAAGATATCTTGTACCAAATATCATTTTTGTCGAATGCATATTATGAATGCGAGGGACTTAAAACCCGAAATCGGTTGAAACATATACAGAGTGAGATGAAAAAACTGCGACCAACTTCAGACTGCTGTCATTTCTAAGCCACTCGTCCGACAGCTGTTGAAATTATTCCAGTGACAGCTCATTATATTGTTTACAAGCGTACAAAAGCATTTTGGTGAGAATTTTCCAGAGAAAAAGTTATTCGTGATGGAATTCAAGCGTGATAGTTTGATTTCTTTATATTTGGCTGGAAAACCACAAGTGACTATCGTTAGAGCACTCCAGCATTTAAATGTAAATAAATATATTGTGTTTCGTATCATCGCTTGTTACCGCAATACTGGTATCGTAGCCCGACGTCAAGAAAGTGGACGGAAGAAAACAGCAACATCAGCAGAAATGGTTCGAAAAATAAAAAAGCGACTTGAGCGAAACCCGCGTCGCAATGGCCGAAAAATAGCTCGTGACCTGAACATTTTGCAATATTCCATTCGACATATTTTGAAAAATGAGCTCGGGGTAAAGCCATTGAAATTGCAAAAAGTGCAAGAACTTACACCGCAACGGATAGAGAAAATGTTCGTTGTCCAGCAGTTTCTAAAAAAAAAACAAAATTATCGTATTTACTTGCCAAAGAGGTCAGCTGAAAATGTGCACGTTCGATTGGCCACCAGAACTTAAGCGCCGGCCATGGAGATGGTGTGGGCCGCCATTTTTGCCGCAGACCTTGGACATTCCAACAGGACTCAGCATCATCGCACTCAGCACGTGCCACCCAAGAATGGTTACAAAATCAGATTTCTAGCTTCATTTCCAGCGCACAATGGCCCACTATTCGGCACAAATGCCCAATGTAAAAATTATGAGTTAGACGGATTTTGGGATTTTTTATTTTGCGGCATACTGGCATCTTATTATTTTTTTTTTTTTTTGTTTTCAAAATGTAATAATTCTGTTTTTATTCCCTACAACATTATGTGTTGGGTGATATAAAAAATGCAACAAAGGCAAACGCCATAATTTTATAATTTTTTTTTTTTAAATTTTATTGAATTAAAGCAAAAAATGTCGGAAATAGCATCAAATATTAAAATAAGTTTAGATTTGTTCGAATGTTGCTCTGCGGTATTTTGGCCCATTCCCGGCGAAGCGCTTGCTTGAGGTGATCGACACTTTGGTATTTTTTTTAGTGCCAACCTTGCTTTCCAAAATACTCCAGACACAATAGTCCAACGGATTGGTATCCGGAGATTTTGGTGGCCATTGTGCGCTGGAAATGAAGCGAGGAACCTCATTTTGTAACCATTCTTGGATGGCGCGTGCTGAGTGCGGCCAAAATGTATGCGTGTCCAAGGCTTTAATACACCCTCTAGAATATTTTCGCGATAATATACGGCATTTATTCTAATGCTACGGTCGATTAATACAAGCAGAGAGCGACCATCGGCTGTTATGGTGGCCTACACCATCATCATGACCGGCGCTTGAGTTCTGGTGGCCAACCGAAAGCGTACATTTTCAGCTGACCTCTTTGGTAAGTAAACAAGATATTTTTGTTTGTTTACAAACTTCTGGTCAACGAATGTTTTCTCATCGGAGAAAACCAAATTCGACAGTTCACTACATTCGGCCAAGCGAAGCAACTCTTTAGGCCCGAGCTCATTTCTCAATATTTGCCGAATGATATATTGCGATATGTTCAGCTCACGAGCCATTTTTCGACCACTGCGACGCAGGTTTCGATCAAGTCGCTGCTTTACTTTCGAACCATTTCTGCTGATGTTGCTATTTTCTTCCGTCCACTTCCTTGACGTCGGGCTACGCTACCAGTCCAAAGGTAACGAGCGATGGTATGGGACACAAAAGATTTATTCACATTTAAATGCTGGAGTGCTCTAACGATAGCCACTTGTGGTTTTCCAGTCAAATAAAAATAAATCACACTATCACGCTTGAATTCCATTACGATCAACTTTTTTTCTGGAAAATTCTCACCAAAATGCTTTTGCACGCTTGTAAACAATATAATGAGCTGCCACTGGAATATTTTTAACAGCTGTCGGACGAGTGGCTTAGAAATGACAGCAGTCTAAAGTTGGTTGCAGTTTTTTCGTCTCCCCCTGTATGGTACCGATGTGCGTATGTTAAGGAAAAATCGCAGTCTCATTTTTGAGTGGCGTTGCAGTTATTCTGGAGGGGGGAAGTCCTTGTCCCTCGCAGACTTTTCGCTTTATAAAAAAGTTATCATACAGGCTTTAAGAAATTATCAATTCTAATTTTAAAGAATAATAAATTAATGAGAAAAAAAACAAGTAAAAAGCTATAAGCTCGACCGGGCCGAACTTTGAATATTCTTCACCATTTGGGACGAATTTGGCAATTTTCAAAAAAAGTCTGTTAAAATCTCAAAAATACCGAATGTAGCCATTATATTCTGGTCTATACGATGACGTGGACCTGTATAGGCAACTTTTGTCATAAGCCATTAAAATATTCAAATGCGAAACTTAACAAGTAAAAAAGCTGTAAGTTCGACCGGACCGAACTTTGAACACCCTCCACCATTTGGTACAAATTTAACAATTTTCAAAAAAATAAAATCCGTTAAAAATTTTTCTTAAAATCTTAAAAATACTGAATGTAGCCATATATTAGGGTCTATACGACGACGTGGACCTGCATAGGCAACTTTTGTCACAAGCTATTACAATATTCAATTGTGAAACTTAAAAAAAAATCTGCTAAAATCTTCAAAATACCGAAGGTACCATGGGGGTTATAAAACGTGAACCTGCACAGACAATTTTCTGTCATAGGCTATAGTATCCATTACGAACCTCAAATACCAAATTTTAAACAATTCCAGTATCTAATGTCGCTAAAATCGTCTACAGACATAATACACAATTGAGTAAAATTGTATCAATCTACTTCATTTCGTTCGGAAGCTAGAGTGATTTGGACAGACGGACAGACGGTCGATATAATCGATAGAGAATTTTATGCTGATCAAGAATATATATACTTTGTGGGGTCTAAAATGTATATTTCGAGGTGTTATAAACGGAATGACAAACTAAATAGACCCTCCATACTATGGTGGTAGGTATAATTAATGCACTAGAAAATAGTGATTGTTTCTAAACCTATGTGCCATTTGCAGGTTGAGGAACCGGACACTCCCACCGTGTTTAATAAAAAGAATATATAGGAATACGCTTACGGAGGAATTTCGAGAATCTTAATCTTATTATCTCATTTTATATTTTAATCTCAAAATCCACGCTTTCCTAATGTGTATCAGTTAGAAAATGAAATTTAATTTTGTACTTTTAAGAGTCTAACTTGTATTTGTATCAATTTCAAATTGAGAAATAAAATTGTCTCAGCACGACACGAAACAAATTACATATCACAAACTGATCATAATTACATTCTGCACATGTTCCGTGTGATATTAATGAATTCCAATATAGCCAATCCTCTATAAGTTGTAAAAAATACGATACTCTGGTTGTGGCAAAACATATTCGCCAATGCGTCTTTTAATATACTCCAGTCTTAATCTACTCCACATCAGGCCAATTTTCCGAAGGTTCACAAGGCTGTATCACAATCCGTTAGTTCGCTCTCTCGTTCGTTCGTTCGTTCGTTCATTCATATCTTGAAAAAAATCTAATAAATCTCCTAATGAATTCATGACATGTATTTGTGTGTCAATGGAGATTTGTGAAAGACTTTAATTAAATGTGAATTCGATTACAACTGAATTACGTTCGAAACCACTAAACCGGCATTATTGAAGATTTAATAAAAAAGCAAGTGAAAACGGTTTTAAGTTCGGCCGGGTCGAACTTTGAATATCCTCCACTATAAACCAAGTAGAAAACTATCGGAATTCAGTATTCAAAGCTGTTCTATTTTAAACTGAAATTGCCAGAATAATTGGTTGGAGAATGCAGTTAAAGCCTTCTAATTATTAAAATCTAGCCGTACTGTTATATGGGGGCTATATCAAAACGTGGACCTAAATTGATCATTTTCAGCTTTTAGCTTTATTTCAGCTTTATCTATTCTAATCTCCTGGTAAGACATTTGAAAAACTTTCATTGAAAAATATGGCAGAATAATCCAAATACCTAATCTCCTGATCTACCGCTGTATGGAGGCTATAGGAAATAGACAATGTTGTGTCACAGGAGGTAGAACCCCTCGAATTATTATATTATACATTCTGGAGCAATTTTCAGTTGAAAAGGTTAAAATGTATCAGTCGACAGATGTATACCCTAAGCCAATGTTCGATTATTTAAATATATATTGTGACTTCTGTTATGATTATACAAATTGCTGACCCTCTATGGAGGTTTCGAAGGAATGGGCCAATATTGTCCATTTCGCATCGGACCTAAATAAATATTATTAGCAAGTTTTGTCGGTCAAATTCCATTCATATTCCATTTGTATACCCTCCATCATAGTATGGAGGGTATATAACCTTTGTCATTCCGTTTGTAACACCTCGACTACCAAAGTATATATAGATTCTTGCAGGACTTTTGGTATTGAAAATGGGCCATGTAGGTCCACGTTTTGATATATCCCGCATAGGGTAAGTGTACCAGTAGTCGGCACTTTTAGGATTTTCTCATATTTAATCGCTCACCATTCTGAGTGGAACTTTTCTATTATTACAAAGATCATTTATTCAGATTCGAAATTTTGTATAGTTTTTGCAATAATAAATAAATTGTTAATAACTTTTTATTAAATTTCATAAATTTGTTGTTTTATTAAAACAATGCTTTTTTGCCAGTAGTCGGCACCACTTGCCAATTGTCGGTATGGCATGTTCCAACAGTCGGCATACCAATTTTTTTGTAAGAATAATTAATAATAATAATAAATTAATTCATTAAAATATAATATTTTTGTTTAGTTAAACTGATTCGACGTCTTTATTGTACTTTTCTTAAGAATATGGATTGTTGAGGACCTTCACAGACAAAAATTTAATTTTTATTAGAATTAATCATATTTTCGTTGCGAAATTGTACACAAAGATAGCTGACTATATATTTGAAGTAAACAAAATACATTTAGTTATAATAGTTTCATTTATTTGGGCTTAAAAATAATAAGTGCCGACTACTGGGACATGCCGAACTTAGGCACACTTACCCTATAGACCATATGATTTTATAGCTTCGTATAGCCCCCATATAATGTGATCTCCCGATATTCGGTATTTTGATAATTTTGGCGACATTATTCACCAGAATTCTTTCAAATTTGGTATTTTTGATGTTCGTAATGGATGTTTCGCATTTGAATATTTTGATGGCTTACGACAAAAGTTACCTATGTAGGTCCATGTCATCGTATAGACCCTAAAATAACAGTTACATTCGGTATTTTTAAGATTTAAACAGAATTTTTAACGGATTTTATTGTTTTTGAGAATTGCCAAAATCCTCCAAATGGTGGAGGGTATTCAAATTTCGGCCCGGCCAAACTTAAAGCTTTTTAACTTGTCATTCTTCATCTAATATCTAAATTGCAGGAAAATCGAACATTTATATCCAAATTTACGGGAAATCTTAAATTCCATACTCATTCCAGGTTTCTGCTTGAGAGAAATATGTAGATATAGCAAGTTGTAAAGAATCGCTGACTTGTTTCGCAAGTTATGACCCTTTGTGGGTGAGGGACCAGAAGGGGTTCACAGATTTATATAATCTTTACAACAGATCTTGTGTTAGCAAAAACATTTGTGTGTGTGAAATTTGAAGAGAGTTGGGTGCTTATTTCGCTTTCTTTGAGCGTTTTTTAAACCTTGAACCCTATGTGGGGGAGGCACCAGAAGAAATGGTCCTACCTTTACATCTCTATAACAGATTTTGTGTTGATGGAAATATTGAGATGTTCCAGATCGGAATGGAATCGGATGTTGACTTCGCGTTTTATGAGCTTCCCCGTTATTTAAAATGTTGACCCTGTGTGGGAAAAGTACCAGAAGGAGTGGACCGATATATTCCATCTTCACACCAGACTTTAGGTTAATAAAAATATTGTTATGTGTGTAATTTGAAAACAATCGGACTCTTACATAACATTTTATAAGAGTAATAATTATTCAAAATTTAAACAATTTGTGGGGTGATGTACTTGATGGAGTGGACCGATATCTACCATTTTCGCAACAACCAAGATTAAAACTGTTTATACCCTACAACACTATGTGTTGGGGGTATTATAAGTTTGATTGGGCCAAAAAAAATTAATTATGTAACACCTGGAAATATTGGTTTCCCACATAGGAAAGTATATATTGATCTTCCTATCTCGCCGAGCAGAGTCGATTTAACTATGTATGTCCGTCCGTCTGTCCATGTTAATTTGTAATCACTCTACAGGTCGCAACTATGGCACGATCTTCATGAAATTTAGAATGGAGGCGGAAATAGGGTCAGTATAAAACCCTATTTTTTTTGTAGATGATCGCATAATATTTATGGGTTGAAATGGATTTTGCATTTGCTCTACAGGTCGCAATTGTAGACCAATTGAAGCGGAAGTAAGCATGGGGCTGGAGCTTAAGGCTGGACAGAAGACTTCGATTTTTGATGGTCATCGGGTAATATTTAGTGGGTAAAATAGACCATAACATTCAGATATATATAGCGAAATATGTACAAGGTACTTATACAAAGGAAGGGGATGTTATCTATAATGCTTATAACTCTAGAATGGCTGGACCGATTTTTGACAATTTTTGTCAATTCAGAATGCCCTCTTGGCATGAAAGTATAAAATATAAAAAAATCGCATGAAAATATGCCAATATGATGTTAATATAGATTTTGGAGTATTTTGCGACATTTTTTATTTTTTCATATTCTTTTTTATCGCATGCGATTTTTTCAATTTGACTTATAATATTGAAGTGTATATTTTGTAATATTTTTTCACCTTACAACACAGGTTGGGGTTATTATATACAGATTGCAATTATCGTCCGATCCTCACGAAAATTTTCACAAGGGTAGGGTTAGGCTCAGAAGGGCTATTGTTTTCAAAGATGTCCGTATTATATTTAGGGGTTGAAATGGACCAACAACTAAAAAGGTTCCTGATTTTGCAGCCGTTATAAGGTCACAATTATAAACCAAAGGACACGAAATCTCGCATGAGCGGGTAGAATGGACCACTTCTTTTGTGTGAAAAAATGCCGACATTACCTAGAGGCGATATTCGAAATACACTAAAGGCGAACTTCTGCCTTTTTTATGCTGATTTCGTTGACGAATATAGCCAAATAGCGTAGACAAGCAAAGATGATGAAGAGATGATCGCAAAATATTTAGGAATTCAAATGAACCGAAAACAGAAAAAAGAGAGTTAAGAACAGGGAAGAATTCTAGCATTTTGAATGACCATTGTATTATATTAAGCTGTAAGATGGACCACAACAACTAACAGCACGACGGAGTCCGTAAATATTGGGCAAATGTCCCTGGTCAAAATGGTAAGTGTAATATCTAGGCAGTGCTCCGTGGAATAATTTCAACAGCGAAATCTTCCAAAATGAATTTGGACATAACATATTGTAGTTTTGTAAAGCCTTTAGCCTTTGCTTACTTGTTATACCCTACTTGTTAGGGTCAGAATAGAAGCCTATTTTTTTTTTTGGAGATGATCGCCAAATGTTTAGGGGTTGAAATGGACCAAATACTGAAAAAATGTCGGATTTTGCAGTAGCTATACAGGTCGCAATTATAGACCAATCGACGCGGAATTTCGCATGTAGCTAGAGTTTAGGGCGGGGAAGAAGCCTACCAATTTGATAATATACCATCGGATAATATTTAGCGGGTAAAATAGACCATATCTTTTGTGTTGAAAAAATTCAAAATTTTTCATTAAACCGCGAATATTTTAAATACCGGCGAAATCACAAAGCCATGACAAGGTTACTTCGGACCTTTTTGGATGTTAACATCCATCAAATCGGATATATAGCAAAAGAAGATATGCTTGAGAGATCTCTTATATGTCGAGAACGGCTGAACTGATTTCGACAGTTCTCATTAATTCAGAATGGCCTCTTGGCAGGAAAGAAAAAACGTTTACAAAAATCGCATAAAAATATCTCTCTAAAGATGAAAATATTGATTTTGTAATATTTTCTCATATTTTTTCAATTTTGTCATATTTTTGGCATATTTTCATTTTGAATTAAACATTTGGTAATATTTCTACAGCTAACAAAACTAAGTAGTTAGGATATCTGGATATCATATACGGACCGAATTTATGGCCCGATCCATACGAAATTTTGCATGGGGATAAGATGAGGGTCAGAATAGAAGCCTACTCTTTTTGGAGATGATCGCCATATATTTAGGGGTTGAAATGGACCAAAAAGTTTAAAATTGTCTGCAGGTCGTAATTATCGCCCGATCCTCACACACATTTGAATGGGGGTTACCGGACATTGCAAAAGCCAAGCAGTTTTGGATGGCCATCCAAAAATATTCAATGTGTGAAATAGTTTGCCAACTTTTGTAGACAAAATACGAAAATGTCCATTCCAGTGACTTTCTGGAGAATTCACAAATACAGGAAAGACGCACTTCTGACTAATTCGTTAACGCTGATTTCGTTAAGAATATAGTCAAATGTCTGTATCTCATATATAGCGTTGCGTATGCGTTTTAGTCAAAAACCAATAATAAATGTTAATCTTTTGCCACTTCTGAGAGATTATAGGTCTTTGGGAAATATTGGTTCCAGATCTAGGAAGACCATTTAC
Organism: Musca domestica; assembly: GCF_030504385.1. Classification (NCBI taxonomy): domain Eukaryota; kingdom Metazoa; phylum Arthropoda; class Insecta; order Diptera; family Muscidae; genus Musca; species Musca domestica. The sequence continues at coordinate 10,911,737 of NW_026712296.1, read as the reverse complement.
GTGCAACATCTACCAATAAATTGGAAATGAGCAAATTAGTTAAAGTTGCTATTATTCGAAAATTAGAGAACGAAACCTGATGGTTTTCTTTTATTATTTGTCACAATATCTTGTGGAATTCTTTCGAATATCTCGCCTATATAAACTGTATCGTTTATTATAGTGTTGTAAGGTATTCAACGGTCGGCCCCGCTCGACTGCAGCCTTTGCTTACTTGTTTTCCGATATATTTGCGGATCCTCCTTTCAGTGCAGTTAATTTTTTTTTTTTTTTTTTAATTTCGACCTTTTGTAACGGAGGTACAAGAAGGAGTGGACCGATATGGCCCATCTCCGAACTCGATCTAAATTTAATACAATAACGGTATTAGACCCTAGGTTACTTTGGACCATATTCGTTTTAGGACATTTGGTGTCAATCTATGGTTCTCTGCCCGTCTGGCTGGATAATTTTTAATTTGTTAGTTTGGTACTTGCATCTCACAGTAGAAAACAACCACTATAGCAGGAAACCGGTCGTCATCTTCATGGCATTTGTAAGACGTTTTATGAACCGATTTCAATAGCAAAAATGAAAATGGACTCAAAATTCAATCCCGATTCTTCTATTTTTAAATTTTTCTTTACCTCGTGGTGGAGGATATTAAATTCGGCCCGACCGAAGTTAACATGTTTTACGTGTCTCATTCCAAATACCAAAATGTTGGACGATTACAATGGACGAACACATAAACAAATCTCCTTTTACAAACATGATGAGATGATGTTGCAAAATGAATGACAAAACAAATATACCCACCGAGTTATTGTAATGGTTTTGACTGCTGCTGCAAAGGGAGTCAGCAGTAGATATCAGAAGCAACAACAAAAAATAACAATCAACAACAGCTTCAAGTGAAACCGAAACGAAAACAAGAAATATTTCCATGAAAAGTGAATGTTAATGTCTGCGGGTAGGCAATGGAAAAACAACAACAACAACAACTCGCTCGCCTGAATTCTGTTATTCGCTGATATGGACCTGATTCGGCAGCCGACAACAAAATATCACAATTAAATGTAATCTCGCCACACTGAGTAAACCGAAAGCAACCAACCAACAAGAGAAAAACAAAACATTTGAAAATTAAATATTTGCCTCAAATAATTTTGTCTGAACATCGCAATTATACGTTAAATTATGTGACATATAAATGCAGACATGTACGTGCATATGAATGTGTGTTTGTGTTAACCCGATTAATGGTACACACAGAAAAAACGCAAGTGCAATCGCAGTAATTAACAAGTTACATAGTATCAGTTGGTTTTCCCGACAGATGTATGCCTCCAGCCTTGAGTTATGATTCTTCTAACTATTCACCCTTTATGGGGGAGGTTCCGAAGCAGTTGGACAATATTGCCGAATTCTTATTTGTCTTACAAAAATATTAAAACGTGCCATATTTGGACTACATTGTCTACTTCCTTTATTTTATATAGGATATGTGAAAATTTTTTGGAAAATGTGGAAATAAGCGTGAGGTACCAGATATAGTCGACCGAAATATTCCACTTATCTAATACAGAGAAAATATTGGTACGTGCACAATTTAAAGTAAGTCGAACATTTGTATCCAATCTTATACGAAATCATAAATTCCGATTAATTACATATTCATATGAGATTTCTGGCTGAGTGAAATATTTAGATATAGCAAGATGTAAAGAATCGCCGACTTGTTTCGCAATTATGACAGATATAAGTACTGAAAATTGTTGGTACCAGAACAGGTTAGCAGATATCTATCATCTTCACAACAGTTAGCAAAACTGTTTGGATGTGTAAAATTTTGAAGAGTCTTGGATGCTTATTTCGTGTTTTATTAACGTTTTGTTTTTAAAAAATTTAAACCCTGTGTGGGGGAAGTACCAGAAAGAGTGCGCCGATATATCCCATTTTCATAGCAGATCTTGTGTTAGTGAAAATAATGACATGTTTGAAATTTGTAGAGAACCGGATGCTTATTTTGGATTTTATAATCCTTTTGGTTATTCAAAATTTTGATCCTTTGTAAGGGAGATACCAGAAGGAATGGCTCGATCTCTACTATCTTTGTAACAGATCTTGTGATAAGGGAAATATTGAGATATGCCAATCCCGAATGGAATTGGATGTTAATTTCGCGTTTTATGAGCTTTATGAATATTAAAAATATTGACACTTTTGTGTTGGAAGTACCAGAAGGAGTGGATCGATATATTCCATCGTCACACCTGAACTTGGGTTAATAAAAATATTGTGATGTGTGTGATTTGAAGACAATCGGACTCTTACATCACATTTTATAAAAGTTATAATTATTCAAAATGTTGACCCTTTGGGGGAGGTACTTGATGGAGTGGACCGGTATTGTACATTTTCGCACCTGATATAGCACTTATGTATTGAAAAGTACTAAGTCGTTCTAGCGATGTCCGTCCGTCTGTCTGTTTTAATTAGCCTATCTTTTGAACGAATTGAGATAGAAGGCTAAAATTTTGCATACCTGCATAGTTTACCAGCAGGCAGGTTAAGTTCGTAAATACCATATAACGGTACCTTCCGATATTCTGTATTTTCATGATTTTAGCGACATTTTTGCCGGAATTACTTCAAATTTCGTATTGGAAGATATTAATGGTACCTTCGTATAGCCCCCATATGACGGTACCTCCCGATACTCGGTATTTTCATGATTTTTGCGACATTTTTGTATCAAATTTCGTATCTAAAATTTGTAATGGGTACTACAGCCTATGACAAACATTTTTGTATGCAGGTCCACGTTTTCGTATATCCCCCACATAACGGTACCTCCCGATATTCGATATTTTAATTATTCTAGCTACATTATCCACTGGAACTGTTTCAAACTTCGTATTTGAAGTTCGTAATGGGTACTACTGCCTATGACAAAAAATTCGTAAGCAGGTCCACCACTTCGTATAGTCTCCATATAACGGTGGTAGTTTCCGGAATTTGTTTGAAATTTTCATTTAGTTTCTTCCAAATGGCGGAGGGTTTTAAAAGTTCCTTTTGGTTATTAAAAATTTTGACCCTTTGTGGGGGAGGTACCGGAAGGAGTGGACCGATATACCCCATATTTACGACAGATCCTGTGTTAGTAAAAATAATGGGATGCGTGAAATATGAAGAGAACCACATGCTTATTTCGGATTTAATAATCGCCTTTGTTATTCGAAACTTTGACTCTTTGTGGGGAAATTACCAGAAGTAATAGTCCGATCTGTATCTTTATAACAGATCTTGTGGTGATAGAAATAATGAGATGTGCCAAGTCTGAATGGAATTGTAAATTAATGTCGCGTCTTAATACCTTCATAGATATTCAAAATTTTGTCCCTTTGTTGGGGGGGGTGTACCAGAAGGAGTGGACCGACATATTCCATCTTCACATCAGACATTGGGTTAATAAATATATTATGATGTGTGTAATTTGAATTTAGGATAAGTTGTAGCAAAATAGGATTATCCTTTCTCTTTCTGTGCAAAAAAAATATATTTTTTGAAAGTTTCGACCTTTTGTGATGAAGGTACCAGAAGGAGTGGATCGATATTGCCCATCTGCGAACTCGATCTAAGTTTGACAAAAATATTATAATATACCCAGTTTGGACCAAATTGGATACTCCCTTCGAGAGTTACGCTAAATCGCTAAATCGACTCCAAATGTTCTGAAACGCATTTGGTCCAAAGAGACCTAGGGTCTAAAACCGTTATTTCAACTATGCACGTTTTGACCGTATCAAATTGTATATACCCTCTTTTTTTACCAAATTGGAAGCATACAAATCTTTTCCTTTATCCTTTCATTTGTTATTGAATTGTTAATAATTTTTTGTTTAAGTGCATGCATTTTTTTATTACCAACAAAACTTAATTTATGGACATACATTTTTAAAACGAGGTAAAATCTAATTTATTAATATGTGAGGCCGTAATAATAAATTCTGCAAAATAATTCTATACAAATCATTTACATTTAAGTTAAATTTATAGCTAAAGTTATGTTAGACTTTTAACTTTTTACCTATTTATTTTTAATTTCTTTATATTTTGTTAATTTCTAAAAATTTTTTCTCAAAATTTTAACAACTATCCTCGTACAAGGCGCATATTTTATGTTTACAATCGCAACAAGGCATTAATTATAGACCATAAAATAAATATGTTTTGACACTTGTGCTAATACCACTCTACAAGTTTACCCCAGTTGCGACTCAAAACGAAAATAAAAACAAAAAAACACCAGCAACAAAAACAACAAAATACCGACGTCATTTCTAGATCATGAAATTGTTTACAAGTGGCGACGTCAATGACGACATATTATTAATTAAAGCAAGTGGGGTTTTTGTGGGACACTCCAACGGACAGAATGGTGGCTAATATTGGTTAATAAATAAAATATGGGCATTTGTGCAGACATGATCGCAAAATCATGTCCAGACAGACATCCACATTAAAAACGCATCTAAAGTTATCGAATGCAATGATTATTCTTCATGAGAACTAAACATTTAACTGCAAATTAAGATATCAACGGGTGAATGTGCATATAAGTGTGTGTGTGTGTGTGTTCGGGCGGCTGGATTTTAATTATTTTTTAAGCTGAAATGAAATTAGTTAAAAAATTATTATTAATACCGTAAAAGTTTGTATAGATTACATCACTATGTGTTGAGTGTATTATAAGTTTGATTAGACTAACAAGTTTGTAACGCTTCGAAATATTGGTCCTAGATCCACCATCATTGTATGTTAATTTGCAATTACTCTACAAATTGCAATTTTGGTTCGATCCTCATGAAACATGGAGTAGGGTCTGAAAAAAACCTCGCAGTTATTGAAGATGGTTGAAAAATATTTAGGTTACGAAATGGACAAAACAGGTTTTACATGTCACAATAGAGACCAATCAATGTAGGATTTTGTTTAGGGGGATTTGCGGGGAGACAGAACACACAAGCAGCCTGCCATTTTGGATGGTCACTTATAGACATTAAAGAGTAGAGTGACGAGTGAGTGACAGGTTGAGTCATTATCGAACGGGCGAAACGGTTCAAGCTAGAATATTGAAATTTTACATATAGATAAATTTTGGTATGTAGGAGTGAGAAACCTAAATCCATTTTATTGTCAAACAGATTAAGCTAGAATTCTGAAATTTGAAAGGGTCACTGTAGTGATGTGTGTTTTCCAACTATAAATGTACTAAAAGTACTAAAAAAACAATACAATTGGTACAATTTGGAATTATGCGAAGGGATAAAGCTAGAAATTCCTAATTTGAGTTAAGATGGGGAAGTAGGATTGAAATCTGAAGATGGTTATGGAAATGTGTACCAAGTGTAAGAACTGTAATTAAATTAAAATTATACCAAATTTAGTAGTGGAAGATTCTCACCAAAATGCTGCTGTGCACTTGTAAACAATATAATGAGCTGTCACTGGAATAATTTTAACAGCTGTTGGATGAGTGGCTTAGAAATAACAGCAGTCTGAAGTTGGTTGCCGTTTTTTCATCTCACCCTGTATATACTTTATGGTGTCTATAACGAATATTTAGAGATCTTACAAATGGAATGACAAAATGAATAAACTCTCCTTTTCAAGGTGGATGGCATAATTACACATTTAATTAATGTAAATTCTTTTTTCCGCATACGGACTAGCGGTTATTTGCTAGTCGCATTATTTGAGTGGGTGAAATAGAACATGATTTTTGTGTGAAAAATACAACGTTCTTTCCAGTTAGTGCGTATTTTTTAGTGGAAAAGTTATCGTACACTCCTATTTCTATAGGATTTGTTGCACGGACCCTGTATATTTAAGTGACAAACGATTTTAGCGGAATAATAATTTGGAACTTAACCCGATTCTTGACAAGTTTTAGTACGACATGAAGTTACCTTTTCATCCATTTTTACAATTTTATTAAAGCTTAAATCTTGAAAATATCCTGGTCAAATATATATGTAGGACATAAAAATAAGTGAAGCTTATCCTTGTTTTTTTTTTTTTTTTTTTTTTTTGGCCGGAGTGAACATTTTAATTTACAACAAAACATAAACAATACAAACAAACAAATACATACACATGTTTCTACATTTGTACGGAATCTTCGATGTTGGCCTCCCAGACACAGACGAACACCATTAGATTACATTGTTAGTGTCCAAGTATTCCCCAAATCGTCATAAACAACCCAACTCCACAGCGGAAAAGTTTAAATGTCTTTGATTTGGAGATTATTGAAGCACTCCCACACACAGAATATTTGCAATCATTTTGTGTTGTTTCGCTTTTGTTGGAAGCTGGGCAACTGAAGATCGAGCCAAACTAAACGGTAACTCAAACACTTACTCGAACATTGGGTCATATCGGTGGGTGTATGTTAACTGGGTGCCACCAGAATGGCTGGCCGACCAGCCAGCCAGCCAGCCGGCTTGTGTGTGGTATAAACAGTGAGACTCTATCTCTCTGTCTGGTTGTTTGTCTGAAGTTTTAAATTGTTTGCACTGCAAGGCGTAAGTCATTTGTTTGCCTAGAAGCATATAAAGTGAGTGTTGGTGTGGTGTGGCTTTGTAAAGTCAAAGAAGAAAATCTAACATTACTGGCCAGCCAACAAGGCGTTTTGCCAGTTGCAGTTTGTTCCACTCAAACTTAGATATCGAAAAAAAACTCTTGAATGCATTTTAAAGATAAACATTTTATTTGTACTACCAACTTCCAAGCAAACACACACAGATACAAGCGATGGTGGTTTCCCAGCAAGCATTTGGAAGTGTGTGACTCACTTCCATTTTAAGATGCCACTTCTGCGACGCTTCTAATCCTATTAAATGCGATAGTATGTACATTTACAATAACAAAACTACTGTTGTCTACTTTCTATCGTCACGTAGTTACTACTTAGTGGCGTCAAGAAATTTAAACGAAGGTGTCGCGTGTGCAGACACTATCTAGTGACTACCATCGGATAAAACAGTGATAGTTTGCCATCATTTACGAATTGAACATAAATAAGACTTTATTCTATCTGAGGAATATAAGACACTGTGGCGCAGTGGTAAGCATGCCGGCTTTGCTCTCTGAACACCTCGGTTCGATTCCCAATCCAGACATCACATTTTTAAAACGAAAAAAAAAAATGTTTGAGCATTTCATCTAATAAGTAATAGTTCTATGCAAATGAACATTGGAGAAAGAGACAATAACAATAAAAATAAAAAAAATAAATGCTTAAGTCTGGAGTAAAAAACAAAAATTTTTTTAGTTTTTTTCACTTCCAATAACTATCGAGGAAGTGACTTCCACGATCATTAGAAAACTATCGCGGGCGTGGTTCATCTCTTCCCGAAGGATGATCCTTCCGTGGTGAGAAAGCGATATCAGACGCGATGATTTCAATCGCTTAGGCGTGACTTCTAAGTGATTTGGGGGATAGATTTTGCTTGCTGGGTTCCCAGTTATTCATGTACATACATACCCACACATGCATAAAACATGTTTTTATTGTTGTGGTTTTTGATTATGGTCAAATTACAAACATTCGACGTCATATAATGCCGCCACAGCAACACCAGTCAAGGCATTGTCAAGCATCAATAAATGGAGTGCAGTAAGTTTGACGGCATTCAAAAGCCACCACACATGTACACATGTATGTACATATGTAGTATATATATACGTACGTATAAAGGTATATTCACAAGATATCATATATCGATATCGATGCCCATGGCAATGTGTACATCTACACTTGTGTGAATGGGGTTTAACAGGTATTTTGTTACGTTTATAAAACGGTATTTTTGCAGTGTTCACTTAACGGACACACACGTACGAATACGAGTTGTGAACTATCACCCACGAAATGCACTGCTGCATTGCACTCAAAGTAAAATTGCAGTGTCTGTTTGCACTACAAGAGCTTTTATCTAGCGACTTTCGTCTGTCTCTCTATTCACACCATAACTCTGGAAGGAAGTATCCGATTTTCCAAACTTGGTACATCGTAATATTTTTTTAAATTTTCACCGTTTTGGGCCAACTCCTTCTATTTATTTGACAAAGAATCGGTCGGTGACTTTGACACAACGTAAATTTTGTCGCAGATTTCTTGGCCGTCCAACGCCTACTGGAGAAACACGTTTAGCAGCTCGCCTCGAAAAGACTGGCACAATAAAAAGATGCTGCCGGGCGTGACAAACCCCGGTGTATCCGTTTTGCAGAGATTATTGCTGCTGGAGCCGAGGATGTCATGGAAGCACCGTCGACGTCGACCAGACGACGTGCCACGTAAATAAGTATCAGTCTACGATCTTTACAGCGAATTTTGGTACAAAATTTGAAGATGTTACCGTATAAAATCCAGATGAAGCGTCAGCTCAAGCCATCCTCAATCACAACAAAGAAGAAGATTTATTTTCATCAAAAATAATCATGATCGATAAGGCGGGTACGGATCCTAGCGGGTACGTTAATGAGCATTTACTGGGGCCTTGAACATCTGCGTGTAAACCACGAAGAGCCATTACATCAGCTCAAAATTACTGTATGGTGTGCTAGAGGAGTCATCGGACCTTTTTTCTTCGAAGATGTCGCGGCCCAAACGTTTACTGTAAATGGTGAGCGCTACAAAGCAATGATCAACGACTTCTTTTTGCCGCAACTTGAAAAGTGGGGATTGGAAAACATATTATTCCAACAGGACGGTGCAACGGCACACATAGCACGTGCCACAATCGATCTGCTGCAGTATGCATTTCCCGGGAGCTTATTCTCACGTCTGAGTTCACCGCTCCAGACTTCTTTTTGTGGGGCGTGTTTATGTCAAAAACCTTCAGTCTCTTTCAGCTCTTAAAGACAATATCCGTCAGGAATGTGAGTTCCTATTGCCGAAAGTTTTGGACAAAGTGATGGAAAATGCCATCAAAAGGGTACAAATGGTAATAAACTGTGGCGACCGCCATTTACATGACATCATATTCTCGACTAAACTAAAAAACTAAAAGACCAAATAACAAGTAAAAAAAGCTGTAAGTTCGGCCGGGCCGAACTTTTAATACCCTCCACCATTTGGTACAAATTTGACAATTTCCAAAAAAAAACAAAATCCGTTAAAAATTCTGTTAAAATCTTAAAAATACCGAATGCCTATACGACGACGTGGACCTGCATAGGCAAGTTTTGTCATAAGTTATTACAATATTTTAATGCGAAACTTGAAGAAAAATCTGTTTATAATGTAGTTAAAATCATCAAAACACCGAATAAAGGGGGTACCGTTATATGGGGGCTATACGAAGACGTGGACCTGCACAGACAATTTTCTGGCATGGGCTGAAGTATCCATTACGAACTTCACATACGAAATGTGAAACAATCCCGGTAAATAATGTCGCTAAAATCATCAAAATACCGAATATCGGGGGTACGGTATATGGGGGCTATATGAAGACGTGGACCTAAATGACCCATTTTCTGTTTTATGCTGCAGCATCTATTACGAACTTCAAATGCCAAATTTGAAACAATTCCGGTGAATAATGTCGCTAAAATCATCAAAATACCGAATATCGGGAGGTACCGTTATATGGGGGCTATATGATAACTTAGACCTACATGGCCCATTTACGAACTTAACCTGCCTACTGGCAAAATATACATGTGTGCAAAATTTTAGCCTTCTATCTCAATTTGATCGAAAGATAGCGTGATTACAACAGACAGACAGACGGACAGACAGACAGACAGACGGACATGGCTAAATCGTCTTAAAATTTTGCGCTGATCAAGAATATATATACTTTGTTGGGTCTGACATGAGTATTTCGAGGAGTTACAAACGGAATGACAAAATTAATATACCCTCCATAGTATGGTGGAGTGTATAAAAATAATCCAGAGAAGAATCAAAGTTTTTAATCGTTTTAAATTACAGCCAAAAAAAACCTTAGGTTACTTTTGCGATACCTTGTATATGGGAGCTTTATGTAAATATGGATCCAATTTCAATAGGATTCGTCCTTGGGCCAAACAAAGGATTTGTAGAAAAATTGTCCCTAATCTAAAATAGGATAGAAGGGTTCACTTATAAAATCCCAAATAAGTATTCGATTTCTTTAAAACTTGGCACACTTCACTCATTTCCACCAACTCAAGATCTGGTGTGAAGATTGTAACTTCTGGTATATCCCCAACAGTGGGTCAACAATTTGAATAATTATAACTCTTTCAATTTGTGAATCAAATCAACGAATTGCTTCAAACTTCGTATATCTCAACATTCTAACGTATATTTCAATATTCTTACATAGACTTAATGTTAATATAGAGTATATCGGCCTAATCCCTCCTACACATTTCCCAAAAAGAGTAACATTTTGAATATTTACAGCTCTCAATAAATACAAAATAATTCACCGATATTTGTTTTAATTTCTGAAAATGCGTTACTCCCGCCAACATTAGATCTAGTGCGAACTTATTTACAACAAGTAAAAAAACATTAAGTTCGGCCGGGCCAAACTTTTAATACCCTCCACCCTAGGGTAAAAGAACATTAGAAGAAATGTGGCAAAAAACATTAAAATGCCGAATATCGGGAGGTACCGTTATATAGGGGCTACACCAACACGTGCACCTATAATTACAATGTTTCGCCACACGAACTAGGACCCATTATGACCCACAAATACCAACTTTTACACAAATCAGTGAAAAAATGTGGCATAAATCATCAAAATACCGAATATCGGGAGGTACCGTTATATGGGGACTATACCAGAACGAGGACCTATACATGAAATGTTTTGCCACACGCTCAGGGACCCGTTGTGACCTACAAATACCAATTTTCAGACAAATCCGTGAAAAAATGTGGCATAAATCAATAAAATACCGAATATCGGGAGGTACCGTTACATGGGGACTATACCAGAACGTGGACCGATATATCTCATTTTCAATACCAACCATCCTAGGGACAATACACACACTTGTGCCAAATTTCAAAGGTCTACGTCAAATAATGTGGGCTCTATCGTGATTTCAACAGACAGACGGACAGACAGACAGACAGACAGACGGACAGACAGACAGACGGACATCGCTAAATCGTCTTAGAATTTTATGCTGATTATGAATATATATACTTTATGGGGTCTACGACGAATATTTAGAGGTGTTACAAACGGAATGACAAAGTTAATATACCCTCCTACCCATGGTGGAGGGTATAAAAATCAACATCCAGCAATATTTCGTAAAAATTATTAACGCATAATATGGAGTACGCAGTATAGTTTGGCAGCCGTAATTATATCGAAGCCAATGAAGACGATTGTAGGGTTGCAGTAGCCAACGCTAGTGTTTTTATCTTTTAGAAGATTCTGAAGGACCCATGTGTCCATAAGTAGTGTATTTTCAAATTGCAAGAGCAGGGCTCGTAAATATCTATTTGTAGAATATACATCATGCAATGTACGATATTCAGCAGAGCATTACCCCTAGTACCCAGTTCCATGGTAAACAACATCAGGTTTTCTGGATTCGATACCAGTGCCACATCTTGTATCCCAATTATCCAACAATTTCCCTCCACAAGGTCTATAATTTGATAGATTATCGCCAGAATGGCTTGCATTCTCAGCTTTCCATAACTCAGACATGTCTGAGTAGCAATATTTTTAGCTACACCAAATTTGGTTAATTGGATATCTATTCTTTTTGCGTGGGCTGTAAAGATCTTATTTCTGTTAGGCATATTGAGGTAGATAAAATTGAATGCTTTTTTAAGGAGATGCGTGGAAGTCTGTGGGAATTAGTATTTCAATTAAATTAAAAAATCTTTTCAGAAATTTGCAATTTATCAATATTTTGTTGTTGCGAAATTGTTAGGCTTAGGACTAACTTAACGATGCATCAACGTCCAGACCAAACGGCTGAAGCTAGAATCTTGAAATTTTGGGTGAGGGTTTCTCTTTGTTCGAAGGTGTCGGAAATTCGTACTAGAACCGCACGAAAAGTACTAAAAGGTACTTAACATGGTACCCTTTGTATTTGACGAACCAGTGGAGTTAAAACTCCTTAATTTGGAATGAGGGTCACTGATGGAGTGTATGATGGATGTACCTAAGGGTTCTTCGCACTATAAGGGTACGAAAAGTATTAAAATGTACTATATTTGGTACTATTTCTTGAAAACTTGAAATTTTGAATGGGAATCAAGATTGAGGACTAGTGTCGATGTAAGGACATAGTTTTGGTAGTGTGTACTCATGTATACGAAAACAAGTAAGCAAAGGCTATAGTCGTGCGGGGCCGACTATGTAATACCCTACAACACTACAATATGTTAGAAGTCCCCTTATGTCAAAATCCATATTTGAATTATAAATTAGGATTTTGACTAGGGACATTTGCCCAATATTTAGTCACTCCGTCGGGCTGTTAGTTGTTGTAGTCCATTTTACAGATAAATATAATCCAATGGTCATCCAAAATGCTAGAATTCTTCCCTGTCCTTAACTCTCTTCACAGGCGTGTCGATTGGCTTCAATTGTGTGATCGGAAAAACATTTCTGTTTTTGATTAATTTGAACCCCTAAATATTTTGCAATCATCTCCAAAAGCAAGAAGCCCCTCTATATCTCAAAATTTAGACTCATCTATATGATTTGCTTGTCTACTATATTTGGCTATATTCGTCAACGAAATCAGCATAAAACGCCAGGTGTTCGCCTTTTGCGTATTTCGGATATCGCCTGTAAGTAATGCTGGTACTTTTTCACCCAAAATTAGTGGTCCATTGTACCCGCTGTCCTGAACTCTAACTTTATGTGAGATTTCGTGTCCTCTGGTTTCTACTTGTGACCTTTATAACGGCTGCAAAATCAGGAACATTTTTAGTTGTTGGTCCATTTCAACCCCTAATATATTGCGGACATCGGACGATATTTGCAATCCTTATATAATAATCCCAACCTGTGTTGTTAGGTGAAAAAATATTATAAGTCAAATTGAAAAAATCGCATGCGATAAAAAATATGAAAAAATAAAAAAATGTCACAAAATACTACAAAATCTATATTAACATCATTATTGGCATATTTTACTGCGATTTTTTTAGATTTTATACTTTTATGTCAAGAGGGCATTCTAAATTGGCAAAATTTGTCAAAAACTATCCAGCCGTTCTTGAGATATAAGCATTCAAGCTTCCTTTGTATATACACATTGTATATATTTCGCTATATAAGTATATCCGATATATTTACTATCGGCATCTACGTAATGGTCAGAATTGACCTGTTCATCTATTTGTGATTTTGCCACGACTAAAAATATTCGCGGTTTAATGAATAATTTGACTTTTATTTAGCACAAATATTGTGGCCTATTTCACCCACTAAATATTACCCGATGACCATCAAAATTGAAAATTGATTGCTCTATAATTGTGACCTGTAGAGCAACTGCAAAACCAAGAATTTTTTAAGTTTTTTGTCCATTTTAACCCCTAAATATTATGCTATCATCTCCAAAAGAAATAGGGTTCTATTCTGACCCACCTCCATTTTAAATTTCGTGAAGATCGGGACATAATTGCGACCTGTAGAGTGATTACAAATTAACATGGACAGACGGACAGACGGACGGACGGACATACATAGCTAGATCGAGGTGTTACATAATTTTTGGCCCAATCAAACTTATAATACCCCCAACACATAGTGTTGTAGGGTATAAATACTAAACAGTATTAAATTTAGTATAATTCGAATTTAGAGGAACGAATGGAGTTGGAATCCCGAAATATGAAACCAACATTACCGGCGGAGAGAAGGAGTAGGCTATGGGGGTAGTTTTCGAAATATTTGGATTTGGGAGAACCAATAGAGCTGGTATCATAAAATTTGAAAATAAGATTATCATTGTTGGATTGGGATATGGAGGAAGTTTTCGAAGTTTGTACTTATTTGCACGAAAAGTACAAAATGGTACTAAATTTTGTACAATTCAATTTTGGTGAACCAATAGAGCTGGAATGCTGAAATTTGGAATTAAAATTACTATAGAATTGTATGACTTACGTATCAGTCAATTTATTGGAAATTCGTACCTATGTGTACTAAATATAGTACAGTTTTGGGAGAATCGATAGAGCTGGAATGCCGAAATTTGGAAATAAGATTAATATTTCATTGTAGGATTGGGGTATGTCGATTAGTACAATTTAAGTTTTGGGAGAACCAATAGAGTTGGATTCCTGAAATTTGGAAATGAGATTTCCCTTTGGTTGTATTTATAGAAATTTGAATATATGTGCACTAAATGATAATAAATCTTCCATTCGGATTTGAATGAACCAATAGAGCTGATATCCTAATATTTGGATTTGGATATGGAGGTGGAGGTGGTTTAGGAAATTTGTACTTATGAGTACTCAATAGTATTAAATTTGGAACAATTTAACATTTTGAGAGAACTAGTGGAGTTTGAATTCTCAAATTCGAAAATAAGATTTCTCTTGGGTTGTATGATGTAGGTACTTATGGAAAAGGTTACTTATGAGTACTAAATGGTACTAAATTTGGTACAATTTGGATTTGGATGAACCGATGAGCTGAGCTGAGATTTGGGATTAAGATTACTGTCGGAGAATAGGATCGGGCTATGGAAGTTTTGGACATTCGTACTTATGAGTACAGTATTAATTTTGGTACAATTTAAATTTTGAGAGAACCGGTTGAGTTGGAATTCTGAAATTCAGAAGCAAGATTTCTCTTGGATTGTATGATGTAGGTGCTTATGGAAATGGGTACTTATGTGTACTAAATGGTACTAAATTTTATACAATTTGGATTTGGATGAACCGATAAGCTGGTATCCTAAAATTTGGTAATAAGATTACTGTCGGAGTGTCGGATTGTGATATGGAGGAGGTTTAGTAATGTACCAAAATGTACTAAATTTGGTACAATTTGGTTTTGAGTGAACCGATAGATTGGGAATCCTAAAATTTGGAAATAAGATTAATATTGCATTGTAGAATTGCGGTATGTAGGAAGTTTTGGAAATGTGTACTTATGTGCACTAAAGTTAATGGTACTAAATTTGATATTGCGTGAGCATGTATTGCTTGAAATCTTAAATTTGGCATAAGGATCAATGTTAGTGTGTTGGTCTTATATTTGGAGGTGGTTTTAGATATACTTACTAAGAAGTACTAAATAGTACTAGAGTTGGTTTTTGGGTAAGATATTGAGTTGGATGTTAAATATTTGGCATTAAATATTTGATACTTGGCGAGAGATCTGGAAATACGTACGAAAAGTACTAAATAGTATTAACTTTGGAATTAGCGAAAGGAATAGAGATGGGAATCTGAATTTTGTTGTGAGAGTCTTCAATGTTATGTAGGATAGAAAAATTGAAGGGGTTTTCGAAATTCAAACAATACGTGTACCATAAGTACTAAAATGCACTAAATGTCTAAATTTCAACTAAATGTCACTAATTTTCTGTTCAGAGGAACGCACTCGCTTGAATTCGTGTGGGTTTCACTCATAGAGCAAAATCGAGCGAGTTTTCCTTAGGTCTGCTTGAAGATATGGACCTTGAACCAAACATTTTAGCAAAGTGGGAAAATAAATATTTTTGTACAGCACGTAGGTTATTACAGGGATACTTAGAATTTCGAATAATTCCTATTTATGTATTTAAATGCTTTTGGTCATATATTCCAACGGAATAATTTAAAATTTGATACTTGAAGTTCGTAAAGAGTAGTTGTCCATAAAGTCCAAGTCAGGTGGCATCGATATTATGGATGCCTTATAAAATTAAAATTAATATGAAAGCTAAGTTTATTTAAAAAAGTTAGATATTTTCGATGAATTCCTCATATACACAGGGTGGGATAAAGAAAACTGCAACAAAGCCAATCGCCATAATTTTTACATTTTTTTTTTTTTTTTGAATGAAAGCAAAAAATATCGGAAATATCATCAAATTTTTAAGTACGTTTAGATTTGTTCGAATTGGTCACCTTTGGCACGAATTATAGCCTTCAAACGGCCAATAGAACCGTCACACGCTGCCTGATTGTTGCTCTGCGGTATTTTGCCCCTTCCCCGCGAATAGCTTGCTTGAGGTGATCGACAATTTGTTATTATACCCTGCACCACAAGATGGTCAGGGTATTATGTCTTTGTGCATTTGTTTGTAACAGGCAAAAGGAAACGAGATAGATCCATAGTTACTTTTGATGATCTGCATAGAATCACATTCTGAGACGATATATGCATGTCCGTCCGTCCGTCTGTCCATGTATTTTTGTAAACAAAGTACAGGTCGCATTTATTGCCCGATCCAGATGAAATTTTGCACAGATCATTTGTTTGGCCCAAGGACGAACCCTATTGAAATTGGAAATAATCGATCAAAATTTAGACATAGCTCCCATATATATCTTCCTCTGATTTTCATTTTATTGTGCACCAAACGTGTAATATCAGCCCGAATCGTATGGAATTTTGCATATACACCCAAATTAGGCCTGAAAATAAGTATGCCAAATTTGATCGAAATCGGTTCAGATATAGCTATAGCTCCCATATATATTGTTCATCCGATTTGTTATTTTTGTCCTCCGCAGCCGTAATATTCACTCTGCAACAACAATATTTGGGGAAATATATCAAATACAGCTCAGAAATACATTTGCTAAATTTTATCGAGATCGGTTCAGATTTGGATATAGCTCCCATATATAACTTCGTCCGATTTACCTTTTATTGTGCACCAAACGTCTAATATTTGTCTAAATGGGATGGAATTTGCCCTTTGAACTTTTAATTATAAACATAATAGCTTGTATGATTGAATTCTCCCATAAAAACTTTTAATTGTTATGTGGAGCTCTACTAAATTAGCAGAGTGGTGTAGGGTATCATAAAGTCGGCCCCGCCCGACTTTAAGTCTTTCTTTACTGTTTTTTTAGTGCCAACCTTGATTTCCAAAATACTCCAGACGCAATAGTCCAACGGATTGGTATCCGGAGATTTTGGTGGCCATTTTGCGCTGGAAGTGAAGCGAGGAACTCTTGGGTGGCGCGTGCTGAGTGCGATGGTGCTGAGATCTGTTGGAATGTCCAAGGTCTGCGGCCAAAATGTTTGCGTGTCCAAGGCTTTAATACACCCTCCTGAATATTTTCACGATAATATTCGGCTTTTATTCTGATGCCTCGGTCGATTAATACGAGCGGAGAGCGACCATCGCCTGTTGTGGCGGCCCATACCATCTCCATACCCGGCGCTTGAGTTCTGGTGGCCAATCGAAGGTGCACATTTTCAGCTGACCTCTTTGGCAAGTAAACACGATAATTTTGTTTGTTTACGAACTGCTGGACAACGAATGTTTTCTCATCGGACAAAACCCAAAAAAACCTTTCGGTCAAGCGAAGCAACTCTTTAGCTCCTTTGTGTCTATTTTCTTTCTGTTGTGGTTTAAGTTCTTGCACTTGCACAATGGCTTTACCAAGAGCTCCTTTTTCAATATTTCCGGAATGGAATATTGCAATATGTTCAGCTCACGAGCTATTTTTCGGCCACTGCGACGCGGGTTTTGACAACGCTACCAGTATCACGGTAACGAAAATGACAGCAGTCTGAAGTTGGTTGGAGTTTTTTCATCTCACCCTGGATATGTAGGCAAACAAATCGATATTGACTAAATATTCATATGCATGTGCGTGCAAAACATTTTTACGGATGTAAACATTGCTCTCATATTCCATGTTTAACCTAATTTTCTAACGTCAAAACGTCATTGATGTAATGATAGTCATTAGAAGAAACCGACAAAACCTAGATTGTAAAACAAAGTACGCTCTTAATGATGTTAGTGTTGAGTGTGAATGTTTGTATCTACATTCATACATACATACATACATACATTTACAATAATATTTACGCTTGAATTAGTAGAGGCGTTAATAACCTAAAGAGCCAGTAATTATTCATGTTAATATTTAAGACGCCTTTTCGCCCCACCAATGATGTTATGACCATTACCAACAAGTGCCGTACACACGTACACTCACATCTGTAATAGTAAGTAAATTCTACGTCATCAAAGCCTAACCTATGTAGGTTTATCTATGGGCAATGTAGATGTGAGCATGAGAAAATGGTATGCACTAAATATAACAACGAAAATAACTCCAGTCATCCATTCATCCATGCATTGGTTGAGGAACAGTTTATGTTCTCGCTTATAAATCGTTACAAATTTGTTAAAAAAAAAACATTCTAAAAGTGTAGTGTAAACAACAATGGTGTTTTCACTATTACCTCATACAGTGGCTGCCATAAAATTCTAAGTCAATTTAACCATGTCCGTCTGTCTGTTGAAATAACCATACAGTATTTGACGTAGAGCTTCAAAATTTGGTAGAACAACTGGTATTGTGCCTAGGATGATTTAAATAAAATATGAGATATATCGGTCCTCGTTTTGGTGTAGCCGCTATATAATGCTACCTCCCGATATTCGATACTTTTATGATTTTTATCACATTTTTTTTCACGGATTTGTCTGAAAATTGGTATTTGTAGGTCAAAATGGGTTCGGTGCAAAACATTGAATATTTAGGTCGACGTTTTCCAACAGCGCACATACAGGGTGAGATAAAAACAAGTAGAAAAACATTAAGTTCGGCCAGGCCGAACTTTTAATACCCTCCACCTTAGGGTAATGGAAACACTAGAACCAATTATGACCCACAAATACCAATTTTTAGACATATTGGTAGGAAAATGTGTCAAAAATCATCAAAATACCGAATATCGGGAGGTACCGCCATATAGGACTATACAAAAACGTGGACCTATACATACAATATTTCGCTAACGGAGCTAGAACCTAATATGACCAACAAATTTTAATTCTTAGGCAAATCCGTGATAAAATGTGACAAAAACCATCTAAATAAAGAATATCGGAAGGTAGCGTTATATGGGGGCTATACCAAAACGTGGATATATAAATTAAACATAACGTTCTTTTTCGAGTGACAAAATGGGACTGACTTTATTTTTCCTTTATTCTTAAAATTAAGTTTTGTTGGACAATGTATTTAGTGCAACGTTAGCACTTTTGATTTTATTATTTCTTAGAGTTAGGTTTCTTAAAATGTAAGCATTTATCTGTTGTTTATACGAATGAATGACATGAATGCATTGTAAGCATTTTGCAAGCATATTTAAGTGCCATCGAACTTGCACGCGCAACAGAAACAGAAATAAAGAAGTTAACGTTAACTCCTCCCCTCTTTAAACCGAGCGTCCTCGATCGGTCAAAAATAGGGAATATGAGAAATTCTTCGTATTCCCGGCAATTCCACTACTTCCGGCATAGGAACACGATTACGTGCGTCATACGGACATGAATCTGCTATAGACGGGGTGAGTATAATTTCTTTTCCCCTTTTGCAGATCTTGGACCTTATAATGAAAACGATTATCAATATTATCGCGAAGGAGGTAAGTCCAAAATTTGTGGTTTGACCCCACTCGTATTTGCCTCCCAATAAATTTATGGCTTTTGTGTTACTAATTTGAATTTCCTTAATTGACTCTAAAGAGAGCGTCTCTTCTATACTGAGAACAGACTCCCTAGGTTGCAGAATCGCCGGTAATGGTTGAATATGGCTTATTTCAAAAAAGGAATATGATTTGTCGGAAATACTTAGTGTAGTGTTGCTATATTGGATGACATACGATCCAATAAGTCTTTGTGTAACATTATTTATTAGGATTGTTTCATTGAAATTATTTAACAGGATAACCCCTGGAGAAACTTCTTCAACTGTTGGTACTGTTTTGTTATCAGTTACCGTGCAATTCGATGTCTTGCTATTTAGCAAATTAGAAATACAGGTGTTATTCTCTATAGCTTCTAAGTTTATGCTATTACAGATACTTATATTATTGTATTTCATGCATTCACTCTTGATTCCGTATAATTTTAAATCTTGTTTGCACATTATTACATTTTCGAATTTTAATTTATTGACGAACTTCTCAAATTTTATAGGTTTCAGTAATAATCTATTACAAACTTTGTTGTCTGTCATTGGTATTCTAATAATATAAATGATAGATTGATTATTAGTTGCGATTTTTATTTGAGCAAATTCAAAGATTTCTTCTACATTAACAAACGGTATTGAATCTTTTTCAATTATATTTTTAATAATATTTATCTCGTCAGATGAAAGTATGAATGAGTTTACAATTCCTATTTTTGCCCAATGGATAGCGTATTGAATATTTACAATTTCTTGTTTTAATATTTCTATTTTAAATTTTAATTTTGAACTTAATCTATCTCTGTTTACATCACTGTAATTTATACTTTTTATTATTTCATTAGTTATTTGTGTTAACTCATTAATTTTTCTCAATGACAATTTGTTAATTACAACTTGTTTATTATTGTTTTCTAGAACTTCATTAGTTTTCTGAGTTATTATTTCAAAATCATCGTGGTCTGGATTTCCAGCAATCCATTTCCACGCTGAACCTATAAAATTCAATGATCGTTTATTTTTCACGTTTGGCTTCAAACGGTCCAAGTATCCTTGAATCTCTATCAGCTCATGGGTTAGGAAGGGATGAAGGAAATGGTGTTTGGTTATGTTCTGGGAAAGGATGTTTTGTAGGGAATTTATTGTTTCTTGATATTTGTCGATGTCAATGATATGAATTATCCTGAAGTTACCATCTTGAATTTTTGCCAAACCGGAATCAAACGCAACAATTTGAGAGTTTGTATAGTCCAAAATCTTGACATAGGCGGTCGCCGTGGCGAATAAAAATCTGAAAATATTTGATTTCTTAATTTCTGATATTGTTTTTGTGTACGGTTTTTCCTGATTCTGTAATAACAGTTGTATTTTGGTTTTCTTTTACTATTTCTTGTCTGTATGCCTTACTTAACTTTGTCCCAAGTCTCCTATTCTCTTTTACGAATATGATTTCTCCTGGCGTATAGGTTTTTGGTTGAGTCCTTTTCTTATTGTGGTAGTTAATATCTTCTGCTTGTTTTTCTTTAAGCCTTTGGGCAATTTCGGATCTTTCTTTCTCTATATCATCCTGACTCATGTTTGCCCTTTTTCCAAGAAATGCTTCAACTGGTTTCTTTTGAATGCTTGAGTGTATTGTGTTATTATATTCGTAAATGGATCTATGTAAAAGCTCTGAGAAGGATTTGTGTAAGTTCTGTGCTTTTAGACATCGCATTATCTCTGACAGTGTAGAGTGAAACCGCTCAATTTGCCCATTTACAGTACTACTGTACGGCGGGATTTTGAACAATTTGATGTTGTACTGATTTTCTAACATGAAAACTATTGCTTTGGAATTAAAAGATCTTTCGTTGTCGATAACTATTATTTCAGGAATTCCAAAGGATATGACTAATTCCCTAAGTGGTTCTTTAATGTCTTCTGCTGATCTTGATTTCAGAATTTTTGCTTGAGCGTATTTAGAAAACTTGTCTATAGCCGTCAATACGGATGTCTTTTCGGTTATGTAAATGTCTATGTGAACAATCTGTCCAGGATTTTGTGGGATAGGTGTTTCCTGTAGGCCTATCTTATTAGGATGTCTATCGTATTTGTTTTCTTTGCAAACTTTACATTGATCGACTATTTTCTTAATTTTAGCTTGCATT
Organism: Musca domestica; assembly: GCF_030504385.1. NCBI lineage: Eukaryota > Metazoa > Arthropoda > Insecta > Diptera > Muscidae > Musca > Musca domestica. Next base: position 10,889,945 of record NW_026712296.1, on the reverse strand, counting down.
CTGGGAAAGTAGTACTTTGTCAATAACTGTGCTTTATTTTCTACGCTATTTCGGTGTGCTCTATTATGTTCAGCAATAATCTTGTTTTCTTGGTCTTCATCATTTTTCAAGTCGGTTACCATTTGTCTTGAATATTTGACTTTGTATTGTGTGAAATTATCACGGAACACTTCTTGCAATACTCCCAAGATTTCGTCATTAGTCTTTAAGCAGTTTGTTACCGATGGGTTTAAATATTTCTTCAAAATGTCTCTGAGAAATTCTGGTGTAATATTTCGTTCATTTATAGTATGTCTGTGATAAGTTGGAAAGACAATTTCAAATTTATAAGATGGTTCATCATCTTCTGAAGAGATGAGAATTTGATTCTTAAATGCGTTTATCGGAGCGTCAGTGTATTGTATTAAATTATGAGATGAGCTTTCATGACTGTGTTGGGTCGAAGTCAGAGCATTTATCTCTTCTGGTTCTTTAGGAGGTCTTGATAGTGTATCGGCAACTACATTTGTACTACCGGGTTTGTATAGTAATTCGTAATTGAATTCCTCAAGGAAGGCTTTCCATCTTCTTAGCTTGAAATTAGCTGTTTTATTATTCAATGCGTATGTCAGTGGAAGGTGATCGGTATAAATTTTAAGTTTGGCAGAACCGTAAAGGTAGTTTCTGAGGGATTTGAGAGCCCAAGTAATTGCAAGCATCTCCTTTTCGTTTGTTGCATAATGTTCCTCTTCCTTTTTGAAAGTTTTAGACAAAAATACAATTGGTTTATTATCTTGTGAAAGCACTGCGCCCATTGCATAGTGCGAAGCGTCCGTAGTAAGTTCAAATTCTTTATTAAAATCGGGATATGCCAATATTACGTCTTCCGATGACAATATTCTCTTTAATTTATTAAAAGCTTCTACTGCTTCTTGATCGAGATCTATGGCCATTTTATTGGAAACGTATTTGGACGCACGTCCTGCCTCCCCCCTTAAATATATTGTCAGAGGTTTAGAAATTTTGGCATAATCTCTAATAAAGCGTCTGTAGAAATTACAAAGTCCTAAAAATGATCTTAAGTCTTTTAGTGTTAACGGAAGTGGAAATTTTTCTATTGCTTCAACCCTTTTTGGGTTTGTTTTTATACCGGAATCGGATATTATGAAACCTAGGAATTCAACTTCTTTTTTCAAAAATTCACATTTGTCGAGTTGTACCTTTATATTGGCTTTCTCTAATGTCTCGAATATGGTTGAAATATTCTTGAGATGTGAATCTTCATCCTCTGCGAATATTATTATATCATCCATATAGATGAAACATATTTTGCCAATGTGCTCCCTAAGAATGTCGTCCAAGGCTCGTTGGAATATGGACGGAGCATTTTTCAAACCAAATGGAAGTCGAGTGAATTCGTATTTTGCATTATTAATAGAAAAGGCAGTTTTTTCTCTATCACTTTCCCTAAGTAATATTTGGTGAAATCCACTTTTTAAATCTTTTACACTAAACAGTTTATTTTTTCCTATTTGTGGTAGGATTTCATTTATTTCTGGGATGGGATATCTATCTCGAATTGTCTCCTTATTTAATTTTCTATAGTCTATCACCATTCTGTATTTCACTTTGCCTGATGCATCCGATTTTTTTGGCACGATCCAGATGGGTGAATTGTATGGTGACCGTGAAGGTCTAATTATACCTTGATCGAGGAGTTCCTTTATCTGTTTTTCTACTTCTCCTTTCAAATGCATAGGGTAGGGATAAAATTTTGAATAAACTGGTTCGACATTGGTAGTCTGAATATCGGCGACTACTGTCGTAGTGTAAGTAAGTTTTTGATTTGGTTCCCCAAAGAGTGATTTATGCCTTTGGATCACTAGATCTAATTTTTGTTTCTCTTGTGGGGTTAAATGGTCTGTCCTAAGGTCGATAGTGTTCACAGATCTAGATAATTTCTGCTTTATTTTCACTTTTATTCTATTGTCTATAAGCATGTAGTCTTTTGACGTATAAATGACAGCAGATAATTTTTTTAAGCTATCGTTTCCTAAAATTCCGTCAAAAGATTTAAGGGTTGGTAAAAGGAAGAATTGTAGAGGGCAACAATTTTTGTCAAAAAGATTAATAAAAGTGTGTTGTGTTATTGCTGTTTTTCCTCCTACTGAGTTTGCAAAAAACGGGGTTTTATTTTCTAAAGGATTTTTTATAAGTCCAGGTTGGATATAGTTTTTATTTGAACCCGTATCAATCAAGATTTTAAGAATTTGCCCTGAATTCGTCCTACATTCAAAATAGGGTAAGGACGAATTCGTTAATCTAAAAAATGAATATCTACGAATTCTTGTGTATCTTCTTTGTCATCGTTGTCAAGAACATCATATTGATTTTTTATGTAATCATTGAGATCAGATAATTGTTCTTGATTTTCATACTGCTCTAACATTGTTTCGTATTCTTCAGCGGTGGGACCTAATTCATCTGTGTCTACATGAAAATTTCTTTGTGCCTTATCAGGTCTCCTAAATTGGTCAGAATGTTCTGATGGTCTCTTTCCATAAAATCTATTATTTTGTGCTGGCCTATTCATGTAGTTAACAGCTCGGGATTGCATGGAAGCATCTATTTCCATCGGCTCAGGCTTGGGCTGAGGTTTTGGTGCTGTTGGTCTTGGTGGTTGCAAATTTTGATTTTGGGGGTAATTATGTTGATTATAATTATTACGAGGATAAATAGGAGGATTAGAATTATTTTGTCGAACACCAGAGTGTTGTGGCAAATATGCCAATTGTGGGTAAAATGGCATCTGATTCGTATTTTGAAAATGAGTTTTTGGATGGGGTGGTTTCTGAAAATTTAGTCTATTATTTTTAACTGTTGGATTGTGTGAGTTAGCAAATTGTGCTCTAGCGAATTGATTTTCCATTTTGAGACATAATTGTAGTGCTTGTGGGAGATCCGTCGGTTCTTTCATGCCAAGATGAATTGACATTTGTCCTTTTAGTCCTCTTATGAAAATGTCTAAAGCTTTATCCCTATAAGTTTGGGCTAGGATATCTAGAGCTTCTTTACCTACATCGAGACATGACAATTTGTTCATAATAAGCGTAAGGTGTGAATACACTTCTTGATAAAAATCTTGGATACTGTTGTTACCTTGTATTAAGGTTGTCATTTGATATTCTAGTGTCGTAAGATCACGCTTATCTGCGTAGTGAAGCGTTAGACACTTTGAAATACTACTCCAATTAAGGGGTGTATTGTAAGACTCTAAGGCCGCATCGGCATTACCGATGATTTTATTCCTTATGGTGTTAAGGATGGCAAAGTATTTTGGGGTACCTTTTGTAGATTCGTATAACTTAAGGATCCTTTCGACACTCTTTTTCCAAGAGCTGAATTCCGATGCTTTTCCTGAAAATTCTCTCAAGCTTCTCACTACGTCGGGTACTTTATCTAAATCTGTCAAGTTTTCTCTATATCTGACGTCGATAGTTTCGTCTTCGCCTGCTATGTCTGAACTAGGTCTTAAAAATTGGGCTATGGCAATTTGGCATTGCTGTGCACAGATTCTGGCAATGGTTTGTTCCATGTTTGCTGAATTTATTGCGCTATTATTGTTATTATTATTCTGTCCGTTATTATTTTGTCCGTCGGAGTTATTGACGTTAAGGATGGGTGGTCGGATAAGGTTATTTGGGTTGGACATTTTAAACGATCACTATTTAGTTGTTAACCTTTTAGAACACAAATTATATTTTTACAATTTTGTTTTGTTTTAACTTTTCAGAATTAATAATAGGAAAATTGTTTTATCAATGTTTTTAGTTTTTGGGTTTTTTTTTTTTCTTAAACGCTATCACTTTTTATCTCTAAATTTACAATACAACTTTATAGAGCATGCCGTCTGTTTTGTTTTAACTTTTCAAAATTAATAATAGGGAAATTGTTTTTATCAATGTTTTTAGTTTTTTTTCTTCACTTAAACACTATCACTTTTCTTTCTAAACTTACAATAAAACTTTGTAGAGCATGCCGTCTCCTGTTGATTCTCCGTATTCCTTTTTGCTTCCGCTACTAAGGGGGTGTCTTCAATCTTTTGAGCCGGCTGGATGTCGTTGACTCTCTCGTACTCCACAAGTTTTTCCCACAGCTTTTGGGGATTTAGTGTTGATTTACAGCCTTTATAGGGTGTCTTCTTCAACAGGTTATTGATGTTTTTAGTTACCAGTACGCAGCTTTATGAGGTGCCTTCTTCCACAGGTTTTGATGTTTTTAGTTAGCAGTTTGCAGCTTATGAGGTGCCTTTATTAATTTGCAGCCGTTTGGGTGCTTTAATTTTTAGTTGACAGTTTGCAGCTCCATGAGGTGCCTTTATTAACTTTGCAGCCGTTTGGGTGCTTTTAATTTTTCGTTGGGCGCCAATTAAACATAACGTTCTTTTTCGAGTGACAAAATGGGACTGACTTTATTTTTCCTTTATTCTTAAAATTAAGTTTTGTTGGACAATGTATTTAGTGCAACGTTAGCACTTTTGATTTTATTATTTCTTAGAGTTAGGTTTCTTAAAATGTAAGCATTTATCTGTTGTTTATACGAATGAATGACATGAATGCATTGTAAGCATTTTGCAAGCATATTTAAGTGCCATCGAACTTGCACGCGCAACAGAAACAGAAATAAAGAAGTTAACGTTAACTTATACATGCAATGTTTCGCCACTGCAGCTATGCCACGGTCGATTAACACGAGCGGAGAGCGACCATCGGCAGTTATGGCGGCCCACACCATCACCATGGCCGGCGCTTGAGTTCCGGTGGCCAACCGAAGGTGCACATTTTCAACTGAATTCTTTGGCAAGTAAACACGATCATTTTGTTTGTTTACAATCTGCTGGACAGCGAATGTTTTCTCATCGGAGAAAATCAAATTCGGCAGTTCACCAATTTCGGCGAAGCGAAGCAACTCTTTAGCTCTTTTGAGTCTATTTTCATTCTGTTGCGGTGTAAGTTCTTGCACTTTTTGGAATTTCAATGGCTTTATCCCGAGCTCATTCCGAATGGAATATTGCGATATGTTCAGCTCACAAGCCATTTTCCGGCCGCTGCGACGCGGGTTTCGATCAAATCGCTTCCATTTCTGCTGATGTTGCTGTTTTCTTTCGTCCACTTCCTTGACGTCGGGCTACGCTACCCGTACCACTGTAACGGGCGATAGAACGAGACGCAAAAAAGCTGTGGTGCTCTAACGATAGCCCCTTGTGGTTTTCCAGCCAAGTATAAAGAAATCGCACTATCGCGCTTGAATTCCATCACGAAAACGTTTTTCTGGAAAATTCTCACCAAAATGCTTTTGTACGCTTGTAAACAATATAATAAGCTGTCACTGGAATAATTTTAACATCTGTTGACTTGTCCAATGTGTTGCACCGATACCCACCGATATTCGGTATTTTGATAATATAAAAAAATGTTTTTTTACCCAATGGTGGAGGGTATAAAAATGTCGGCTGTTTTTTTACTTGTTATAACAACACTTATCGTCTTGCAACCACTGTACCTTTTTTTATGTGCATGTAAGCGACCGCTAAAATGCCGTATTGTGACCTTATAACGCTTATTTTTCGCTTTTGTTTTAAAATCTTCTTTTTGGGGTTAGCACATCATCATCGCCACCAAATCGTTTAATCTCAATGATATTGTTCTTTTTTAGGCTTTTCACTGTGGAAACTTGCCACAGCTTCAATAGCAGCAGCTGCAACAACAACAACAAAGTAAACAGCCGAACGACCCTTTGACGTTAAATTGTTTTTGGAGAAAAAAAAAAGAACTCAACATGGGAATTACGTTTAAAAAAAATAAAGAAATAAAAAAGGGGCAACTTAATCTTTATTAACTGCGTCATGATTAATGACCAACTGAGTCGGCTGAACCAACTTGGGACAACATAACTGAAGTGGAAGATCGTTTGTAATGCTTACTAACCCGGTATACCGAACAAGTTGTCCATTAAGAAGCAACCTGAAGGGAAATTAGGCGGTAATTAAAGGCCGTTGTGATTTGAAGTCAACCTCAACGTAATTATCATTTAAGGAAACACCCCTTATAATGGAAGTCCGTATAGATGGAAAATTCTTGTGTGGCAGGTAATTTAAAAATTGTTTCAAATTTTATTACGTGTATATTCATGCACATATACCAGGGTCGACCAATCGGTTCATTCCATTTTTATGGTCGATCCCGATATATACATGTACATGTTACTATCTCGAAAAAATTAACAGGGGAAATCTTTCTCCTCTCAATAAAATTTAACTGTGTAAATCAGAGCTTAGCCAAACCATAACAAGTGAAAAAGTAAAGTAAAGTTCGGTAGGACCATCAAGAAGAAACTAGAAAATTAAAAAAAAAAATCCGTGCAAAAATGCCGCTATATGGGGGCTATACAAAGACATGGTCGTAGTAACGGTTCCGAACTTTATAAACGAAATTTGAAACAATTCCGGTGAATAATGTCACAAAAATTATGAAAATACCGAATATCTGGGAGTACCGTTGCATGGGTGCTATACTAAAACGTGGACCTACAGGGTTGCCCATATTCGACGGACCTTTGGACCCATTCCAATCGACGAGGCTTGTCGCAGGCAACATTCTTTGCGTCAATTGAATTTTGTACGGGAACAAATGCAAATCAATGCGAATAATCCGTTGGAAAATGGACCGAGAGATGCCCAACTGCTGAGAACGGCGTTTAAGGATGTTCTTGTGGACCTCTCAACACGGTCGATCGCTTGGTCGACTTTTATATGGCCTCTTCGGATTAGAAAGAGCCTTACCAGTCGAACATTTTTCGTATAAACGCTTAATGGTGTTCTTAGAAGGCGCACTTCTCACATTTTTTAATGTTTTAAAAGCACCTTGAGTTTTCACAATTGGCTTCAATGGACACAATGACTATTTCAGAGCGCTCGCGTGGCGTGTATTGGTTCATGGTAAAAAACTGCTTGGACTGACGCTTCAAACGCGGTATGTCATTAAGCGATGTGACATCTCTGTCAAAAGTTATGGCGTTGCCAGATGGGTCCGTCAAATATGGGCAACCCTGTATTTAGATATTTTTCTTCTAAGGGGTAAAGTACCCAGAAGGAACCCTTTGTGTGGATTTGAAGACAATTCCATTGAAAATTTTGGCTGAAATCATAAAAATTCCGAATATCGGTGGGTACCGTTAAATGGGGGGCTATACGATAACGTGGACCTATATAGATAATGCTCTTGCAGGGAACTCCTTGCGTGAATTTTCATACAATTTCATTGAAAAATGTGGCTAAAATCACCATGGGGGCTATACGATTTGATGAACCCATAAATATAGTTCTTTTCCAGGAGATGAAGTACACACGAGGAACTCCTTATGTGGATTTTCAGACAATTCCTTCGAAAATGTGGCTAAAGTCATCAAAATTCCGAATATCGGGAAGTACCGTAATGTGGGGAATATTCCATATCGTGGACCTATATAGACAATTCTCTTACAGAAGGTAAAGTACTCACAAAGAACTCCTTGTGTAGCATTTCAGACAATTCCATTGAAAATGTTTCTAAAATCATCAAAATACCTAATATCAGGTACCGTCATATGGGGGCTATGAGGGCTACATCTTCGAATTTTACCTGCCTGCAGATAAAAGACTGATCTGTGCAAAATTTTAGCTTCCTATATTAATTCGTTTTGACTCTTGTGTGATTACAACAGACGGACAGACGAACTTAATATACCCTCCATACTATGTATGGTGGAGGGTTCAAAAAAGTTGTTTTAATAACAAATACACAATTAAATTAGCATTTTTTATCTTTTTATTTAAAATAAATAGCAAATTTTTAACAATTTTAAATTTACATTTTATTACCTTTTTATTAAAATAAATAGCAAATTTTCATTGTTTCTCAATTGTTGAAGCCAATTGTTAACAAAGTGTCGCCACATCATTTTTTCTTGAAATCTGTTGTTTCTTCCAACAAAAATTACTCATTTGTGAAAACTAAACAATCTGGTCTTACAAATGATAATGTGAAGTAATGATAAAAAAAATACTCAAAACAGGAATTTTGTTCAAAAATGTATTTTGAAATGTTAAATAACGTTTTAAGAGCAATGACAGGAACATATTTATAAGTGAAAACTAAACTTTTTATTAAAATGTTCACACTGCGCTGGGGTAGGACATGGGGTCCAAAGTATCTCTGAATTTCATCCGGCGTATTTTTTCTGTACTGCATTCATTACTTTGCGCCTCAATTAAAAAAAATATCAAAATTCCCCACATTATGTAAAAATTAACAAAATTAATTTTCTTTTCGCACAAAAATAACAAATTTAGTGAATTTCAGTACTTTTGGTACACTTACTGTTTTTTCACAACGTTAAAGGAAATACCAAATTCAATACCATTTGCAAAAATATCAAAAAGAGTAATCCCAATGCCTTATTTTAGATTCCCAACTCTTTTCCTTCCCCCAAATACAAATTTTGCTACAATTCAGGACTTGTCGTAATTTTTGTGCGTATTTCCAAATCAACTCCAAGTCTCGTTTATGCAAACTAACTCTGACTATAAGGCCAAGTTTCAGATTTCAAGCAACATCCTTTTACCCAATTCCAAATTTAATACCATTTAGTACTTTTCATATACTTGTAGTACGCATTTTTTAATTACCTCTTTATTTTAAGCCTACACACCAGCAGTCTTCGCCCAAAACCAAATTTAGTACCATTTAGTACAGTTATTGCACTGAGCACACCTTTCCAAGACCTCCTCCTTATATCAGCCTCACTTCCTAAACTTAATTCTTTTACCAGCTATCAAGATTTTAACACAGTCTGTTCATATAATACCTGATGGTACCAAATTTATTGCTTTTTAGTATTTTTCGAACAATTAAAGTTCGAGTTTCGAAAAAAAAAATCCTTCATCTCCACTTTAGCCTCAGCAAGATCTTCCGAAACTCTGGGCTCTGCTACAGACGTTATTATATTTTCTCATTCTCTCCTCTCTTCTCATACTCTCTTCTGCTCCTCTGGGAATTCTCCAAAAGGGCCGCGTCATCTTAATTGCTTCTATGGAGCCTCGTGGACCCTGCTGCTTTACAAATTTTCCAAATAAATACAGCAATAAATATAGGATTTATCCTAAGTAAGAGCTCAATCGATGCTCAACATGCGGACCACAAAGGTTCGGATCATTGTAACATTTAAAATAAAACGACATAATGTGATGGTTCCAATTTCGATGGTTTGAAAAAGATACTAAAATAAATGAACTCCCAATGAATTACAGTTCCATGAATTTACAACTTCTCTTAGCAATGATACCAGAGTAAGACGTTTTGGAACACCGTCCTTTCAATAAGCACATTATAATATTTTAATATTCTTATGCCACTGTCACTATATTTTTGTCGTTACAGCACCATCATTTAGAATGATCGCAATGGTGCCATCTTAGCGCCGGACAACATCAAACCAAATCAAATTTCAGACCTTATGTAGGGAGCTCTAGTTAAACTTTCCATATGGGCACGCTGTAACGGACTTGGCATGAACCCATCTAAAACTGAGCTCTTACTTTTTGCAAGGAGGCTGCCAATGCTGGACGGTGTTATGCTAAGCCTGTCTTCTGAAGCTAAGTATCTCGGTACCGTCTTAGACCAGAAATTAAGGGGCGAGGGATAAGGGGCTTAATTGCACTTTACTCCTGCATAAACTGCATAGGAAAGAGCTGGGGACTTAAGCCTTATATAATCAAATGGTTATATGAGTCAGTCGTCCGGCCAATCCTAACCTATGGAGGGCTAGTTTGGTGGCACTCTCTAGGGAAAACTACCATCAGCAAAAGCATTGATAAAGTCCAAAGACTTGCATAGCTACTTATTATAGGCGCATTTAGGAGCGCACCCCAAGACAATGGCGGAGTCAGTCCTTTGGACACTCCATCATTCTCAAGTATGTATAGAACATAGGAAATCAGGCTAAAACCAGTGATTATATATCACCTAGGAAAAGCTTTCTGAACCCACAACATTCAAACTTTTAAGGGTATAGCTGTCTATACTGATGGGTCAAAGATGGAAAGTGGAACGGCAGCTGGGGTCTTCTGTGAAAGTCTAAGTATCCAAAGATTCTTCAAACTAAACAACGACTGCAGCATTTTTTAGGCAGAAATCTTTGCTGTCAGGAAGGCCATAGAGCTGCTGGCAAACGGAATCAATGAGCTGGATGGACCGGTGACTATATATGTCGATAGTCAAGCGGCCCTGAAGACTCTAAATTCATTTACAATCAATCAACGATACTGAATACTGTAGGCTTTGTCAGGACGAGGAGGAAACTGAGACGGTGGAGCACATACTCTGCCACTGCCCAATTCTTATCGGAGTGAGACAGAGGCTACTGGGTAAGCAAATTCTGCCCGACTTGTCCTCCCTCTCCGAAACCGAGACAGCGGTCATTCTTCAGTTGGCCAGAAGACTTAAATGGCTAAGGACGACAAGCTGATTACACCGTGGATACAAACCTACTATCTTCAAATTCACTCTTCTCCACTATTCGTTTCCCTCTCTTTTATTTTTTTATTTTTCCATCTTCCCTAAATTAGGATGAACATCATGGACCAATAGGTCAACGAGTGGAGTTGTTTGCACAAAAACGCATCCTTTAACCTAACCTTAAAGATCCGAATCGTATTGGTAATGATGCAGGCGCCTAGAACATAAACACAATCCAGTATAGAAAGCTCTTAGGACGACGTACACACATACACCAACCTAAGCTAAGGGACTATATAACTCTGTTTTGTGGGGACCTTACTAGAAAATACCCTTACAGCATGTAGTAGTTATAAAACGGAAATTGAATCAATTTTAATTATTTAATAATTAATTATAATAATAATAATTGACAGAATATGTCTTCTGCATTTAAACGTGTAACCAGATTTTGGGTTATATTTTTATTTTTAAGCATAAGCACTTAAATTACATCATGAAAACTATTATTTACCATCAATAGCATAAAATCTAAAAGTTTTCGACAAGCGACCCGTAAAACAAAATCAGCTTCTTTATTGTCTTTTTTTATTAATAATTCAAAACACTAACATTTACAATTTTGTTTTTAGATTAAACGAATGCTTTTCAATGGTAAACAAATTAAATGCTAACAATATAAATAGGTTACATACATATATATTGGGGATGTAACGAACATGCTTGATCATAGTAAATTGATTGATTTTATATATTTACCCTGTGTGCATTTTTAACAAAGATGTATCCTTTTGTTTCTTTTTCAAAATGTAAATTTATGTAGTAGTTATGAGCCAACAGGCGATAGTTGTATTTACATACATTTCAATAAATACATGTGTACATATGTTTGTTTTTAGCAAGAATTATGTTTTGCCGATAGTTATTTAAATCTGGTTGTAAAAACAACATTCACAAATATACATTATAAAATACAATGTATGTATATAAATATTAGCAAATTTTGTAAATTGTATAGGTATTATTATTATATTTGTTTGTATAATTTTCATTTTGGCCTGAATACAAATATATTTCGTGTTTTTCGTTTGTCGTTCACATATTAGTGTGTTCTAGGTGGTGAGAGGAAATGCAAAATTTTATCTATGTCTAAATGCATCAGATAGTTCAATAGTTTTGCAAATACAATTCATTTGTAAATTTACTCTTGCTGAGTAAGTGGTTTATTTGGCTTCGGTTGATTTTTGTAAATTCATTTTTTTTTTCATTATTGGGTCTATTGTTTTGTTCGCCCTTACAATCATCTACTCATTTCAAATAGTCTGCAGAAAACAATTCTTAAAAAAAACAAAGCCTTTATCAATTTTACACTCGTTTGAATTCCCTAAACTGTTGCATTTCGCATAAATGAAACCATTAAAGAAATCCTATGTGTTTCGGTTTATGTTTGTGTTTGTGTGTTTTTATTATTCTACAATTTCAGCTATTGTTATGTTTTAATTGGAAATTGTGCAAATCTCTTTCTTTTGTAAATAACTTATAAAAAAATATTTAATTAACAATGTCGGCTATTCAATTTACAATTGACTGCCCACACGGGTAACGGCAGCATTGATAGCCTCAGCCACATAATTTACATTGTTCTCATTCAAGCCACACATATTGATACGTCCAGTTTTCAATAAATAGATGTGGTATTCATCAATCAAAATGCGTACTTGTTTTTCTGAAAAGAGAGAAGCAACAAATGAATTGTAAATTTTCATCTTCATTTTATAAATAAATAATCCAAATGACATACCATTTAGACCAGTATAGGAGAACATGCCAATCTGTTGGGTAATATGATTCCATGTACCAGGAGTCTTCAATTCTTCAAGGCGAGATCTTAAAGCTTGACGCATTTTAATAATTCGACTGGACATGGTTTTTATGCACTCCATCCTAAAAAGAAAAACAGATATATGTAAAAGAAAATAAATAAACTGTAAACAGGTAAGTGTCCAAATCGGGTGTCTTGGGAAAATTCGTTGTTGTTTTGTATAGGATGTTGGGAATTGGTTGGAAATTTAGAAGTATTGTATCAAAATTGTATGGAACCTAAGTTATGCGCATATCAATGACATAATTTTGTGGAAGAGAAAATAAAAGACGGATAAGAAGTCATTTAGATTGAGATATAAGGTACAGTAAATACGAAAGCTAAGGGACGCTCCCAACGAAATAAAGTTGAGTGCTGCTTCCGACTACATACATTGCTTTATCTAAGTTTATTTCTACTACAAATAGTTGTCGTTTCTTTTTATATTCGCACGGCACGCAATGATCCATTTAATTGTATCCATATTTGAACTCAGGTTTCGTAAGGGAGAGTAGAGAATCTGTGTTTTGGTTCCAAGGCCTCACATTTAGCCCAGCGATATTGTTCCTAGTCTTTTTTGAAAAAGGGCTAACTTAGGTAAGTCTAAATTTGGTGATGTTTATTAATGATGTTAATATAACTTGTTTCATTTACAGTGTTAGCGTGTTAAGAATCGTATGATCGATCAGACATTGCATTCGTCAATTTAGTGAGTGAGTATTAGTTAAAAGATAGATAGTGTTTAGAATCGGCCCACTTAACATTTTTAAGATTGATATTTTCAATGGATTTAAAGAAACCCTGCGAAATATGGATATATCTCTGCCTACTTCTTTCGAATTTCTAAAGAAGACTCAGTATTTACACTTGACATTTCGCTTTTTAAGTGATATCGTATTAACATCCTCGATCGATCGTTACTTACGGCCGGATTGAACGTTATATTAATTATACGTAGTTACTTTTTCCACATTCATATTTAGCCTTTTTATTAAAGCATAGTTTCAGGCGCTCAAAAGAATTTTTAAAAATACCATTTTATATACATTTTTGGGACACAGTAAATAACATAGTATTGTATAGAATATAGTTTATATAGTACATAGGTTTTTTAGGTTTAAAAATTCTTTGAAACGCTTAAATCTTTTCCATTCAAAATTCAAGTTTCACATAAGACTCTAGCGCTCTAGACTAGCCTTAAGATGAAGGTTTTTGACTGGAAGGCTTTTTTGACTGGAAGACTTTTTTTGACTGGTCTTCGGTTGTCTTCTCCGCAAAGAAACAAAGAAGAGCAAGGTTAACAAGTAATAATTACGGCTCGAAATTAACCTAAGTCATTCAAACTTCTTTCTTCTTTTACGAAGAAACCAGTCGATGACTTAAGCCAGTGAAAAAAACCTTATATCACCTTTAGCCTTCCTGTCCTCATTGTTAAGCCCTTTTTAACCATCCTTGAGTTGACTTAAATTTAGGTACACCAAACTGATTGCTTCTTCAGTCTAGCAAAGATATTGGGTTGAATTTTACAATGTATCCAATTGGCACATATTTCAATGCTCATGGTTTGCAATACTATGCTAAAATATAGATGAAGATACAATAGCGTATATCTTCCCCGAAATGTGTTGTATTTTGAATTCATACTTGACGACGTTCACATTTCTCGCTTTAAACAACTCCGAATTTAAAGGATGGATGTTAGGTCACTTATCTCTAAACCCTAACTTATTAGGTTATATTTTAAAAGTTAAACAAGATTAAAAACCACCCTCCGGGATATGCTTCGGTGTTTATTTAAAGAAAATTTGAATTTCAATTTTCTATTTTAATAAAAAAAAATATTAAAAAATAACTATCACAACTCACCATTCTTGTCTCAAGTCGGGGTTATTCAAAACAGTCGATACAATGCGGCTACCAAAAGCAGGAGGATTCGAATACATGCCACGTATCAAGAGAGTAAACTGAGATTGTACAGCCGATTTGTGTTCTGTGGTGTTCGAAACAACTGACAGATTACCAACACGCTCACAATACAAACCAAAATTCTTGGCAAACGATTGAGCGCAGAATAGCTCAAAACCACGCTTCACAAAGTAACGTACAGCCCAAGCATCATGATCGGGATCACCACTGGCAAATCCTTGATAGGCCGAATCGAAGAATGGGAATAATTTTTTGCGCTCAATTAAATCGGCAATTTGTACCCATTGTTCTTGCGTAGGATCACAACCGGTAGGATTGTGGGCACAGGCGTGCAAAATAATAACAGCTCCTTCGGGGGCCTTTTCCAGATCAGCCAACAAACCATCAATGTCCAGCACACGTTTGTTTTGATCCCAGTAACGATAAGTGTTGGGCTGTTGGAAACCAGCATCCATGAAGACCTTATGGTGATTTTCCCATGTGGGGTCTGAGTAATAGAAAACAGTGCGATTCATATGGCGACGTAAAAATTCAGCACCAATACGCAAGGCACCTGTACCTGACAGGGTTTGTACGCCAAAGGCCTGGAAATCCGTGTATTTAGTTAAAAAATCGATATAAAGTAAAATTTCCAATTTAACTTACCCTATTTTCTTTGAGTGCCGGTGAATCTTCTCCCAACAGCAATGTTGTTGCTGCTTTGGTAAATGCTTCAGTGCCTGTGAAATTACAAAAATGTTAATATTTAATTTAATTTCAGAGATTTAAGTAATATTAAGACTTGAAACAATTTAAATTGTTAAACAATTCAAATTTCATTCTCGCAGTCCTGGTAAGAATTAATTAGCGATGCCTTTCCTTCTCACTTTGGTAAACCAACACAGCCATTTGTAATTACAGGGCTATTTTATCCTCATGGGTTTAATGATGTTGTTGTTATTATTGGCCACATTCTTGTTGTTGATGATGATGGCCAGCTTCTCTTTGACCTTTACCTTGAGCTCGTCGAAATAAATGTTAATGTGCTCTACACACAAATTGTACTAACCTAATACGGGCAAATATTCATGGTTAATTGCCTCATCGCTGGCAATTTTGATTTCGGTTTTACGGACCACAGGCAACACCCAGGGTTTACCCTCACTGGTACGATATGCTGCAAATGAACACAAACATGAAATGAATTAATATTTAAACAGAAAGGGAAGAACCGCAATTCAAGTGATTTACCACAACAAGAGTTCAGCGACACAAAATGTTCATGATGAGATGCTTTTGGAGTATGAACAATTAAAATGATCTCTTTGATATCTTCATGAGGTATGTGTAACCACACATATTTTGGTTCAATACCATGTGTATGGATTTAAAGGAACCATATTGTTTTTATAAGCTTATGAAAGGTAAGTAAAAATACAAAGCGAGCTTAGTCGGACGGGTCGACAAGGTCCCGTAGATAAAAGAATATCGGCCGAACCAAATCTGATTTAGGACAATTAAAAGAACATTAAGTTTGGCCGGGCCGAACTTTTAATTGCCCCAACCAAATTAGCAGAAAATAATCAGTGTAGATGCATTTGGTATAGCATCTATACATAGGAGCCTCCTGATATTTCTATTTCAATGTTTAGGTATTGGAATGGTCCTTATACAAAACTAGCCCTCGAAACGAACAAACTAAAATTGAGTGGTAAATTATTCATAGTAAATTTTACTGAGTGAATTTTCTCTGTCTACTCAGACCCCACATGGGAGAATCACCACAATGTGTTTATGGATACTGGTTTCCAACAGCCCAACACTTATCGTTATTGGGATCAACACAAGC
Organism: Musca domestica; assembly: GCF_030504385.1. NCBI lineage: Eukaryota > Metazoa > Arthropoda > Insecta > Diptera > Muscidae > Musca > Musca domestica. Next base: position 10,873,798 of record NW_026712296.1, on the reverse strand, counting down.
GTGTGCTGTACATTGACGGTTTGTTGACTGATCTGGAAAAGGCCCCCGAAGGAGCTGTTATTATTTTGAACGCCTGTGCCCGCAATCCTACCGGTTGCGATCCCACGCAACAACAATGGGTTAAAATTGCCGATTTAATCGAGCGTAAAAAATATTCCCATTCTTCGATTCGGCTAATCAAGGATTTCCTAGTGGTGATCCCGATCATGATGCTTTGACTGAATGTTTCTTTATTATGCGTGGTTTTGAGCTATTCTGCGCTCAATTATATGCCATTTGCGTGTTGATAATCTGCCAGTTGTTTCGAACCCCACAGAACACAAATCGGCTGTACAATCTCAGCTTACTCGCATGATACGTGGCATGTATTCGAATCCTCCTGCTTTTGGTAGCCGCATTGTATCGACTGTTTTGAATAAGCCCGACTGGAGACAAGAATGGAATTTTAGAAATTTGAAAATCGTGCAAGTTATGCAAAAAGTTATCGAAGATTTAGTAAAATCCAGCAGGAAAAACTTGCTTCGTAAAATGTATACTTTTAACCAGACCTCCGAAAAACTTGTTAATAGTGAAACTCACTAGAAAAAACGAGCAAACTCTATTTTTCGGTTTTGATCGAGTAAGCCTGCTTATCTCATTTTAGAATGAGGGCGTAGTTCGCTCGAAAACAAGCAGATTCTACCCTTCTAGTTTTTGTTATATCGTTGTATTTCTATGTATGTGTAAATTCTCAAACCACAGCAGCAAACGAAACAAAAACAAAACGAGTTTAAAAAACATTGACGCTAACCCGTACCAACAATGCCTTTACTAGTGTTGTTGCTTTTGTACACAAAATCCAGTATCCGATTCCGCTCAAAAATTTGATACATCGGTAGATCCCCCAAAGAATGTCAAATTTTTCTAAGAAAATAATTTTCCTAATAAAATTAAAAATGGGTATCCGATTTCATTCAAACGCACAACTTAAATCAGCCTTACGTCAGATAAGAAAATGGGATATCGGTTCACTAATTCAGGTACCTTCCTCACAAAGGATCATCAATCATTTGTACAAAATATGGGTCATGTTTGTCCACGTTTTGTTATAGCCCCCTTATAAGGATTACTTCGATTGTAAGTATTTTTTTACATTTTAACCATATTTAATACTAGTTTCGGCTATTTTGGGAAATTTGAGTTCTTAGTAAGAAGAAACAATCCTTGTAAAAAATTATCAATATAGGCCCACATTTTGGTATAAGCCTCTATGAAGGTATTCCCTGATTTCAGCAATTTCCGGCGTCTTTGACACATTTTTTTATAAATTTGGCCCCTATTTGGAATCTTGGTTTCCCCCAAGATCCCTATGAAGGTATTCCCCCTGATTTCAGCCATTTCCGGCGTCTTTGTCACATTTTTTAATAGAGATGGCCACTATTTGGGATCTTGGTTTCTAAGGGGATAGAAAACCTCTTCGCAGAAATGTTTCAATTTAGGTTACGGAGTAAAGCCCACATAAAAGTACCACCTAGTTTAACTTTTTCGAGGGTCTTGACCACATTTCGTAATCGGTTAGCCTGAGAAGTTAAAACCCATTAAGAGATTTGCTGTAATTACCCATTACAACTACCTCCACTTAAAATTTCTCAACCCCCAGACAATATTGGTTGGGAACGTGGTTGGAAAATAAAAAATTGGTCTCAGAATTGAAAAGCCATTTGAATTTTTGCTATTCTGACCTAATACCATCACCTGCATATGGTATTTTACGCGCCGAAGCTAGATCCCATTGTGAACTACAAATACCAATCCGTGAAAAATGTGGCAAAAATCATCCAAATACTGAAACGTTCTATACCAACCATCCTAGACACAATACAAATTGTTTTGCCAAATTTTGAAACTTTACGTCAAATAATGTGGGCTGTATCGTAATTTCAAAAGACGGAAAGACAGACTTAGAATTTTATGCCGATCATGAATATATGTACTTTAAGGGGTAAACGATGAATATGAGATGTTAAAAACACTCCTTTTAAGATGGAGGGTATAAAAATACTTGAAATCTGATTTATCTACTTTTAAAGCTACATCTTTATAATGGTGTCCTTAAAAAGTTTGACCTGGGAACCCAAAATCCTTTTGAACTCCCATCCACCAAATTGGCTGATGCAAAGTGATGCACAGGAATTTATCTGAAGCTTCATTGATCGAATGTGAACATGAGACCTAGAAATGTGCCATGGTTGTATGCATGGCCTATGAACCGGTCTCTCAGAAAGTCCAATGGGCTGCCATAATACTGTCGAAATATTTTATTGTGATTAGATTTCAATCAAAAAAATGTGTTTGACGTCAAAAAAAATTAGGAGTTGTGTCCAATTTATCAACCTCCAAAAATGTGCTATGAAACCAATTGGATTGGAGTAAGGTGAAATATTTCACTTGCTGCCTAACACTGAAATTTATACTGTTTTCTTAATTCACCTTCTGTGTGACCTATTTATAAAACTTGGTTGTATGCTTAGGAAACATATGCGTAGAAATGTGAACTTTGCATACTGCATGTGTTTTTTTTGCGAATATACAAAAAAATACAATTCAATCTCAAGTGGTTTACGATGAATATCTTATCTTAAAATTATCACTACCATATTGAATGATTTTGCAAGGGTAGAAACAAAATGTTTTGCAACACACAGAACACAAAGTGATTTAAAACAACTTGTTATATTGTGCAGCAGATAAGATTTGCATAAAAAATAAAACTTTGTCGTTTTTTTTATTTTTGTAAAAAACTAACCAAAATCGCTGGCATTTGGCAATACCAAGTATGAATATACTATACGATTAAGATAAATAAAATACATGTGTTTTTATCGTAATACATAGCATACAGGGTGAGATAAAAAAACTGCAACAAAGTCAATCATAATTTTACATTTTTTTTTTATTTTATTGAATGAAAGCAAAAAAAAAATTGAAATGGCATCACAATTAAGAATAAGTTTAGATTTGTTCGAATTGGTCACCTTTGGCACGAATTATGGCCTTCAAATATCCAATGAAACCGTCACACGCTGCCCGAATGTTGCTCTGCAGTATTTTAGCCCATTCCCGGCGAAGCGCTTGCTTGAGATGATCGACACTTTGGTATTTTTTGTACCAACCTTGCTTTCCAAAATACTCCAGACATCACCAATGGCCGGCGCCCGAGTTCTGGTGGCCAACCGAAGGTGCACATTTTCAGCTGACCTCTGTGGCAAGTAAACACGATCATTTGGTTCGTTTACAAACTCCTGGACAACAAATGTTTTCTCATCGGAGAAAACCAAATTCGGCAGTTCACCACTTTCGGCCAAATTCTTGCACTTTTTGGAATTTCAATGGCTCTATCCCGAGCTCAATTTTTCAATATTTGCCGAACGAAATATTGCGATATGTTCAGCTCACGAACCATTTTTCGGCCACTGTGACGCGGGTTTCGATCAAGTCGCTTCTTTACTTTTCGAACCATTTATGCTGATGTTGCTGTTTTCTTCCGTCCACTTCCTTGACGTCGGTCTACGCTACCAGTATCACGGTAACGAGCGATGGTACGAGACACAAGATTTATTCACATTTAAATGCTGAAGTGCTCTAACGATAGCCACTTGTGGGTTTCCAGCCAAATATAATGAAATCACACTATCACGCTTGAATTCCATCACGAATAACTTTTATTCTGGAAAATGTAACTGGAATAAATTTAACAGGTGTCGGACGGGTGGCTTAGAAATGACAGCAGTTGCAGTATTTTCATTTCACCTGTAGGTTATACCTCTTGGAGTTGGTTGCAGTTTTTTCATTTCACCTGTAGGTTATACCTCCTTTGTCACAACGTTGTCTATATAGGTTCACGTTTTTCTATACCCAAATATAACAGTACTTCCTGATAAGTATTTTGACGATATAGACCACATTTTCTATCGGGTTTGTTTTAAATTTAGTATTAAGAGTTTATAACAGGTTCTACCTCTAGTGGATAATCATGGTCTGTATACGCCCAAGTTTTACTATAGTCCCCATATAACAGTATATACAGATATTCGGCATTTTTACGATTTTAGCCACATTTTCTATTGGATTTGTTTCAAAATCTATATTTGTAGTTTATAAAGGACTCTACAACCTATCCAGTTTCCATATTGCTCCAAGATTTCCAGATACCAGCCACATTTTCCACGTTTTTTGGATTTGGTAAATAACAAACCTAGTCGCAAGAAAATTGATACCGCCTTGGTCAAACGCCGAATATCTGGAGGAACCATTATATGAGGTCTATATCACAATTAGAATCCCTATAAACAGTTATTTGCAAGAATCGCCGACTGGGAACATAAACAACTATTTACATCAAATTCGGCTGAAAAATATGACTAAAAGCTTAAAAAATATCTTAAATCGTTTGGATCGGGTAAGTGCGTGGGCTATACCGAATCTTGGACCATTATTCCTTATTTTCAAAACCATAGATCTAAAACACATTTGAGTAAGAATTTATAAAGCTACTCCATTCCATTGGAAAGCTCTTTTGCAATGGTTTTGGATTTAACAAAGAACAACGAAGCCAGAAATCCGGATTTATCCCTAAAGATTAGAAGTAGTTTTCATGTCAAAACAAAATATTGTATCATGCTTAGAATGCAGTTAATATTTGCAAACATTCACATAATTGTGTATTTGAATGTAAATGCTTACTCTTTTCGTTTCGTACTCTCAAAAATTATCAGCGAGTAAATTATACTAGAAAAGTAAATAGACAACGACACATCGATAAACAACAATTGAAATACGTACTTTTAAAACATTGTTGCCCATTGAGATTAATTAGGAACTAGACTATACATATCAGGCTAATTTTACTTGTTATTCATTATTATTTCAATTTGTTTGTGACCAATTTGTTTTGGTATTTATTTCAATGTTGCATTTAGCATTTTTCGTCATACATATCAGTGTTGTTGGAAATTGCTTCTTTCTGTTATTACGCCATCGATAGCGAGCGTTTGACGTGCGTTATTAAACACAAACACAACCACGGGGGATAGTTTTGATAGTTCCGGTATGTGACTTAATCAGTAGTTATGTAAAATCGTTACTTTCACACTCATAGATATTGATGAGGGTGACATTGTTATTGTTATTGTTATTGTTATACCCTACACCACATAGTGGTAATGGTATTATGTTTTTGTGCATTTATCTGTAACATGGAGAAGGAAGCGATATATACCCAAAGTTACTTTTGAGGATCTTCATAGAATCACTTTCAGTCAGTCCGTCCATGTCCATTTATTATCCGATAGAGATGAAATTTTCCAAACAATCCGACCAAATTCAGGCTAGAAGCAAGTAAATCAAATTTGCTCAAAATCGGTTCATATATAACTAAAGCACCTTAATATATGTTTCATCCGATTTGGGAGTTTTAAGTTCCACACAGGCATAATATGCACTTCACAAGAATGATATTTGGTACTAGAGTTCGGAGCAGATTTATATATAGCTCCCATATACATCTTTATCCGATATCAGGTTCATTGTGCACCAAATGGATAATATCAGGCCAAATGAGCTGAATCTTGGCAAATCTGACTGAATTCATCCTAGAAACAAGTGCTTCAAATTTGGTGAAAATCATTGCAGATATAGCTATAGCTCCTATATATATGTTTCATCCGATTTGAGGTTTTAAGCCCCTCGCATGCGTAATATTCACGCCACAACAATGATATTTAATACCAGACATCGAATATAGTTCGAATATGCTTCTACCAAATTTTATCGAAATCGGTTCAGATTTTTATATACCTTCGCTATATTTCATATTCAACCGAATTTTTCCATGTGATGAAAGTCGATCCGGTATACCTATTGCTCTAATAAATATTTTTAATATAATTCTTATCGAAGTCATATCATGCACTTTACAGCAATTTTATTTGGTACTAAAGGTGCAAAAGCCTCCGCCAAACTAGCTGAAAATCGATTAAGAGTTGGATATAGTTCCCAAATTCTGACTACTCTGAAGGCTTGATACGCCTTCAAATAAGGTTCGTAGTTGGTATGATCTATTTTACATAAATTCCCAATATAAACTTTTTGTTACGGAAGCTCTACAAAATACGCATAGTGGTGTAGGGTATCATATAGTCGGTCCCGGTGACTTTTGACCATTTCTTACAGGTTTGTTTTAGAGTAGAAACATTTTAAAAAGGCATTAAGTTTGTTCATAATGCTCTCAACCATGAGGAAGTAGTTCGTGACATTATCGAAAATAGAAATTAGAATTACTCAGAAGGTCCTTTAGGAACCTTTAAAATATCGAAAATCTTGCAGTACCAAGCAAATAATTAAAGCATATTTTTCAGGGTTATAATATTTAATATCGCCCAGAAGAAACACTTAAAATTGAAGTATTGTGGTCCTGCTTACACTGGCGCATGTAAAAAGATACTCACCTTTAATAGAAATATGACCTGTATTACCAAAATGTGTGAGGATAAAAATAAAAAAAAAATTCATGAACCCAAATTTAAATGAATTTCTAAAGGTGTGTCAAGATGGTTTTTATTTAAAAATAAAAGTAATTCTGGGAATAAATACAAAGTTTAAAATGTAATATGCTCTACGCTCCTTAGATGCGTCCGCTCTCGGTCAATGCTCAACGACGACTGACTCATAAACTCATTTTGATAGTTGACAATTCGGCCTCTCCTGACTCTTCGTCCCTCCTGGGCGAACCATCATCAGACTCATCTTTATCTTCGATTTCGAGACTTGGATCACCATAGCACCAGGGCTTCATATGATCGGTCGACATAACACCGCAATATTTCCTTTGCTTCAAACTTAAATCCGGCAGATCCTCTACCAGATAACGATCGTTTCCGATAATTTTCGTGACGATGTATGGTCCTTTATACCGCGCATCCAACTTATGCGATTCTCCTGTAGGCTGCGGTACCGTGTCTATCACCACCAAATCGCCTTCCTTGTACTGAGTTGGCTTGGAATGACGGCTGTCAAATCTTGCTTTCCATTTTTCCATTTGTTTCTGGATGTTAGCAACAGCCTGCTGTTGAATTACCCTAACATCGAAATTCTCTCTTTCTTCATCACCAACCGCCTGGATAATTCTATTGTAACTGACATCTCTGAGACTAAAGTTGAATATTAAGTCATTTGGACTGAACTTTGTAGTCGCATTCAGCTGCGAGTTAATACTCCACTGTATCGTCGTTGTCTCAGTGTCCCATTCTTTTGTATCACCTACTAGACATTTCAACGCATTCAAAACTGTCTGGTTGATCCGCTCGGCTTGGCCATTGGCTCTTGGTGTTCGGACTGCTGTTTGTACATGTTGTATTCCGTTGTATTCCACAAACTGTTGGAATTCTTTAGACGTGAACGCCGTTCCCTTATCCGATACAATTCTTCGTGGCTGTCCGAAAATCGACATAACTTCTCGCAGCGCTGTTATAACCGGAGCAGTCTTTGTATTCCTGGTTGGCTTTATAATGGTGTACTTACTGAACGAACAGACAATCAAGAATACATATTGATTTCCTTTCTTACTTTTTGGGAAGGGACCCATGTGGTCGATGTTGATACTTCTGAATGGAATTGGTAGGACTTCCTCAATATGTAGTTCACCCTCTGCCTTGCCTCCTTTTACCTTGTTGTAGCAGCATTCCGGACATGACTGAATGTATGATTTTACATAACGTCTCATTCTCGGGAACCAGAAATCACGTTGAAGCCTTTGGAGAGTTTTCTCTTCACCGAAGTGTCCCAAATCATCATGACAAGCCTTAGTTATTCGCCACCGGACTCTTTCTGGAATCACCATACGTTTCATATTGTTGACTTTGCGAAATAGCCTCCCATTTTCTATTACATAGTCCGCTTTGATCTGCTTAATTTCATTTGCCTCGTTTTGCAAATTACCATTGAGAACTTCAAAGATGTGTTTCAGCTTCTTATCCGACATTTGCAGTTGATAGACCCAGTCGTTAATGTTCGTTGTGAGTGCCAGAACATTTTCCGCTACTGTTCGGGATTGACTTGATGGTAACGTTGGACTTCTGCTCATCCCATCCACATAACTTATGATGTTTCTCCGATGTTTCAACTTACGTATTATTTGGGTTATCATTTCCTGGAAGACCATCGGTGCATTTGTTAATCCGAAAGGCATTACATTATATTCATATAGACCGTCTGGTGTTATAAACGCCGTGAATTTCTTGGATTCTTCCTTGACGTGTATCTGGTAATATCCTGATGTCATGTCTAACGTTGTAAAATACTTATTTCCAGATAACAACGAAAGTTGTTCTTCAACCACTGGCATCGAGTACTGCTTTTTGATGGTGACTTCATTTAATGCTCGATAATCCGTACACATACGACTTTCACCGTTCGCCTTTTTGACCAACAATACTGATGCTGCATAGGGCGAATCACTTGGGCGAATAATACAACATCGAAGCAACTTGTCAATTATGTCTGACAGAATTTGTCTTTGAGAAAATGGAACTTGGTATCTTTTACCAACTACAGGCTTGTCCGTAGATAAACTTATTTCCATTTGTGTATTTTTACACCTTCCAAGGTCTTCAAGGGTTTCAGCAAAACAGTCCTTGAACGACGACAGTATTTGGTCTAATTTTTCCTTTTGATGCTCATCCAGACTTTCTCCGACATTAAATGTACTTGGCATTGTTGACTTTACTTTCAAGACACCATGCTCAATTGTAAGTTTTGTTTGCTTCTTACACAATACGTCTCTTCCTAAGAGAACGTCATATCGCATCAAGTCATTCGGCACTACATAAATGGTAGTCATTAAACTCTCCTCGTCGATGACAACGTTAGTCTCAAACATTTCCACCACTTCAACAATAGATCCACCAAAACCTTTCATTCTTTTTGACGTTACTTCCATATCGCAACCCTCTGGAACTACAGCTTTCCGCATTAAGGTAAAGTCGCTTCCAGTGTCCACAAAACCTTCATATGTCTTACCATTGACCGTAACATCTTTCATAACCGGTGGGCAGTAATCCTTAGACTCTTCTGTCATTGCTGCCACAGTTGTACCTTTACCTTTGCATTGCGATGCATCGTGACCAATCTTTGCACATTTACTACACTTCGGCTTCTTCAATGGTTGTGGGCAACTAGTTGAGATGTGCCCAAACCTATTACAATTGAAACATTTTACTCCCTTGGGTAGCGCTCCACCTGAGACACTTGCGGTTTTGTCATCCTCGTCATTCTTTGTTTGCTTCCTTGCATACGTTTGTATGGTCAAATTCTCCAACGACCTTAATAATTCACTACATGTCTGCGGGTTCATAGCTAAAAGTGTTCTTGTTAAGCTGCTATCATTGAGACCATTTATGATGTACGACAGTATTGATGCCTCATCTACGCTTCCTCTTTTCCCTATGGCCAACATTGCGTAATAATATTCCACCAAAGACTCATTCGAGTTTCGTTTCCTAGCTATAAGTTCACGATGAATGTCAGCAACACTTACTCGACTTGGGAAATCCTTTAAAAATTGTTGTCTGAACTCTTTCCATGTTTCAACCACTGGTAAAGCATCTATCCACATTTTAGCAACACCACTCATTTTATGATGAACTGCAAACAAAGTTGTTTCATCTGACCATCCATGAAGCCTTTGCAACGTTTCAACCTTGTCAATGAATTGGACTGATGTAACATTTCCTTTAATTGGATCGAAGTCTGGTATCATTACTATGTAATCCTTTAAACAACCAGATGTTCCGGAACCAGATTGTCTTGATATTACTTCAGCTGGAACTTGCTGTTCTGTATCCCTTGAATTTAACCCTGCATTTGACGTAATAGCCCTTTCTGTTGAAAGTGTTGTTAACTGTTGCACACTTCTTGCTAGAGTCAACATTATATCCTTTAGCTCTCGCATTTGACTTGTTAGAGAATCATCACCCGTCTCAGCTTCATCAAATCCATGGAAATCCTCCTGTGACTCTGAATCTTCAACTTCCACTTCGTCATTTCCATTGCAAGCCATGAGTCTTGCAATTTTCTCGGACTTATTTCCTGTTCGTGGTAAGCTTCTTGCCAGTAATAATTTGTCTAGCTCCGCAACCTTTAACGAACTTATTTTCACCTTCATACTTTTCCTTGTGAATTTTCCTTTTTAATTCGTTACTTCAGCAAATCTAGAACTATTCCTTTTTTTTAGAAGCCGCACGCCCTAAAAATATACGTTAACTTTTCCCTTTTTAAACTTCTTCTTCGGGGTTCCCCTCTTTATGTCTTGCTTTCAATCTCCTTGATGTACTATCGTTGTCCTACTCACTCACACTTTTGAGTATACCTTTGTACATTCTCCTTTGATTGATGCTTTCTCCTTTGCTCTCTTTGAGCACGTTACACACTCTCACTAACACGTTACACTTCCCCTCTTTATGTCTTGCTTTCAATCTCCTTGATGTACTATCGTTGTCCTACTCACTCACACTTTTGAGTATACCTTTGTACATTCTCCTTTGATTGATGCTTTCTCCTTTGCTCTCTTTGAGCACGTTACACACTCTCACTAAACTCACTCGAACTTTTGAGTTTAGGTGCCTTTGCGTGGTTTCTCCTTTGGTCGTCGTTGTTGCTTTGCATTGAGCTCTTCACTACTACATCACTTTGACGCCTTAGTTTCTCAGCTCTTTGAGTATTTTTCTGCAATTCTTATCCAAAATGATGAAATTCCTTGTAGATTTCTGTTCTTATCCCACTTCTGATTCTGTCAAGATGGTTTTTATTTAAAAATAAAAGTAATTCTGGGAATAAATACAAAGTTTAAAATGTAATATGCTCTACGCTCCTTAGATGCGTCCGCTCTCGGTCAATGCTCAACGACGACTGACTCATAAACTCATTTTGATAGTTGACAGGTGGGAATACATAAAGCGCTTATCTGGCTGGCTTAAGTCATCGGCTGGCTTCTGGCTGACTGGCAGAAGTGATCGATACTTTGGTATTTTTAGTGCCAACTTTGCTTTCCAAAATACTTCAGACACATTAGTCCAACGGATTGGTATCCGGAGATTTTGGTGGCCATAGTGCGCTGGAAATGAAGCGAGGAGCCTCATTTGGTAACAATACTTGGGTAGCGCGGGCTGAGTGCGATGGTGCTGATTCCTATTGGAATGTCCAAGGTCTGCGCCAAAATGTTTGCATGCCCAAGGCTTTAATACACCCTCCAGAATATTTTCGCGATAATATTCGGCATTGATTCTGGTGCAACGGTCGATTAATACGAGCGGAGAGCGACCATCGGCTGTTATGGCGGCCCACACCATCACCATGGTCGGCGCTTAAGTTCTGGTGCCCAACCGAAGGTGCACATTTTCAGCTGACCTCTTTGGCATGAAAACACTATCATTTGTTTGTTTAAAACTGCTGGACAACGAACGTTTTCTCATCGGAGAAAACCAAATTCGGCAGTTTACCACTTTTGGCCAAGCGAAGCAACTCTTTAGCTCTTTTGAGTTTATTTTCTTTCTGTTGCGGTGTAAGTTCTTGCACTTTTGGGAATTTCAATGGCTTTATCCCGAGCTAATTTTTCAATATTTCCCGAATGGAATATTGCGATATGTTCAGCTCACGAGACATTTTTCGGCCACTGCGACGCGGGTTTCGATCAAGTTGCTTATTTACTTTTCGAACCATTTCTGCTGATGTTGCTGTTGGTTTCTTCCGTCCACTTCCTTGACATCGGGCTACGCTACCGATGATTTATTCACCTTTAAATGCTGGAGTGCTCTAAGGATAGTCACTTGCAGTATTCCTGCCAAATATAAAGAAATCACACTATCACGCCTAAATTCCATCACGAATAACTTTTTTTCTGGGAAATTCTCACCAATATGCTTTTGTACGCTTGTAAACAATATAATAAGCTGTCACTTGAATAATTTTAACAGCAGTCGTATTAGTGACTTAGAAATGACAGCAGTCTGAAGTTGGTTGCAATTTTTTCATCTCATCCTGTGTATGTATCTACTCAAATAAAAATCTCATAAATTTTCCTGGATTTTGTGGGCATTTCTTGAAAAACCTTTCTATATCTCTTTAAAATCCACCCTATAGATACCCACATTATAAATTATATTCTATAACTCTTCATTTAAAAAAAAAAAAACCAATCATAAATTGGGTCCGCCATGCGTTAGGTTTGACGTTACAACAACTTATTGTTGACGTAAAATTCTCTTATTTACTATCAAACACAACATGGAAGGAAACCCCTAGCAACTGATAATAATAACGATGAAAAACCTGTGTGTTGTTCGAATCACATGACGACAACTACATGGTTAATTGACAAAGAAAAAAAAACAATAGCAAAACACAAACAATAACAATATGTCAATGCGAGGCATGAAACTGGATGCTTAATAAAATCAAAATTTTACAACAAATAAAAATCTCAACAAACTACTATTCTTGTAGTGCAGTACATCCACACACAAAACAATAAACTATGAGGGGTTATCAGCAATTATCAGTCGTTTCATATTTTTGTTTTTATTATTTTATAATATCATCAATCTCGAAAAAAAATTAAAATCAAAACAGATGAAATTATTTCCGTTTTTTTTTTTTTTTTTTCAATTATTTAGCAAACTTTTTACAATTACTAATAATAGTTATAATAAAATAAGTTTAGTTCGTTTTTTTAAATACAATAAATTTGAATGAGAATATAATCTTGATCTAAATGAATATTTATGGATAATTATAAACAAAGAGGAAATAAGAAAAAAATCAATATTTAATTACTCATTTAAAAGAAATATGCAAAGATGAATAACATTCTAAGACAAAGCAAGCAAAACTCTTTGAAGTGGACTTGGTTAATTCTCATGTTTGAATGTTTGGCTGATTGGCTAGCTGGCGGGCGGGCAGGCAGGCAGGCAGGTTGTCTTTTGGAGAATGAACTTCTTTAAAATCAATACAGTTGTTTGTCTATCGTAGAGTATATTTTACAGATTACTTGATTTTTCAAGTAGTGATTAAGAAAACTGAGAATCGCTATTAAAACGTTACACATGGAGATAATAATTTAATCAAAGGTAAAAACACGAGAGTGCTTTGTTTTCATCTTGCCATCGACTCTATGAGCAGTTCGAAAGTATGCCTTTTATTTGGCCACCTTGCCCGTAATATCGAATTTATATTAAGACGTCATTAATTGTTGTTGGTTTCTTTTTTTTTTTGGGTATTTCTTTCTTGTTATCTTTTTATTTACCACATTTTGGCACAAACTTGTGAAAAAAAATTGTCGAATTCAAAATTTACAAATAAAAGGAAAATGAATTGATTGTTTTTTGTGTGTTTTAAATTGGGCTCTTGTTGTTGTATCAATATCCAACTAATTACAATAACTTTTTATGTGTGTTTGTTGTTGTTCTTTTTCAATTTTATTATAATTTAAAGTTATAAGCATGTTTTCTTTTTTTATGTTTCTCTTTTTAATTGTGTACAGGCGTTGAGGAATGTTGTATACTCTTTTCCAATGCTTCCAAGCTTAGGGCTTGGTTCATGTTCAACAGTGGCAGCTTTCCTGCAGAAGCCTTGGCCAAAACCTCAGGAGAAAACCATTGAGCCAACACATTGCTTGTAGGGGACAGACGTCCGTCTGCTTGGTAATTTAAATTCGTGGCAGAATTGTTGTCATTATTGGTTGATGGTGGCTGCTGGTGATGGGAGAGTTGTGGTTGTTGTTGCTGGGCAACAGCGGCAGCAACGGCCATGTCCAAGAATGGATGTTGTTGGAACATTTGATGTTGTTGACGTTGTAATTCCAATGAGCGTTGTTGTTGTTGGAACAAGTGATGTTGCTGTTGTTGTTGGTGATTATTCTGAGGCGACTGATTTTGCAAAAAGTGCGCAGGGAAGGGATGTCCGCCCAACATTGCTTGTGGTGGTGGATGGGACTGTTGCTGTTGTTGTTGTGGGAATTGCTGCATTTGTCCCACATTAGCTGGATTCTGAGCATTTTGAGAGTCATTCAAGTGATTGGGAATCTGTGGATTAAGTTGATTCTGTGGATGTTGGAGGACTTGAGACACCGGACCCTTAAGTATGGGCCGTCCCATCGGCTTATTCATGGCGGCATTCATCATCGAAGGATGAGCTGTTGCGGCTGGACCACCAATAAAGCCAGGTGGCCATTTCAAACCTGCAAGTTGTTGGTTTCTTAAATGTGGCGGCAACATTTGAGGACTACCAACTTCTGGATTTGGTGGCATTTGTTGAGGTTGTTGCTGATGCAAATGTTGTGGATTGCCAGCTCCGAGTATCATTCTAGGCGGGTTAATATGCTGTTGAAGTTGCTGTTGTTGTTTTTGCTGATGTTGTTGTTGCTGCTGTTGTTGTTGTTGCTGCTGCTGTTGTTGTTGCTGTTGGGAGAGTTTAATCATATGTTGTGGCAGAGGAGGTGGAGTTGAAATCGGATGTCCGGACATTTGTGATTGCTGCTGCTGCTGTTGTTGTTGTTGAAGTTGTTGCTGCAACTGAAGCTGCTGATGTTGCAATTGCTGTTGTTGCTGCTGCTGTGGCGATGCCATGGGCATTGGCGTTTGCTGAGCATTATTATCTTTCTCTGCTGTCATTTTACGTAAAACCGATGTTGGTGTAAAAGCTAGTGGTGTAGGAGAATGTACGGGTCTAGTCTGTTGCAAGCCAAGCATAATATCACCAGGATTAGGCTGTTGTTGCTGCTGCGGGGCTGGAGGCTGGGATTGTTGCTGCTGCTGATGTGGTGCCTGTTCCTGCAATGGATTTCCCATAATTGGTGACATAAGGTGGGGATGATGACCACCCAATTGCATATTTTTATTGACCATTCCTCCGCCCTGTGTCTGATACTGAGGCGATGGCTGTTGTGGTGGCATACGATGGTGTTGTGGCGGTATCATCTTTAACATTGTCTGATGACGTCGCATCATAGCCTGCTGATGCATCAACTTTAGCATATCTTCATGATCCAGCATATTAAGCGGCGGTGGAGGTGTTGGATGTGGCAATCCGTGTGGAATCATACCGGGAGGTAACATACCAATTGGTGTTGGTATAGGCATATGTTGCTCACCACCAGGAGGTATCATTAAATTCATTGGTATGTCCACTTTAGGCTTGCCCAATTGATCCAATAATTTTTGGAAAGCTCCAATATCTTGACCGGACATTTCGTTTGTTTGCTGGCCATTTTCGGCGTTGCGCATTTGTAGCTCAGTGGGAGGTGGAGGATGTCCATGCATTATGAAACCGCCACCCATTTCACTTCCTCTCTCTCCAACACCGGCATCCATTTTGCGCATTCTAGCCTCCAATTCTCCAACACTAAGAGGTGCCGGCATGGCGGGGAAGCCTTTCGGTAGCTCCGGCGTTGGCACATTTCCACTCTTGAAAAATGCCATCAAAGATGAGTTTACGTCATTATGATTTTCATTTAGATCAGTATTCGAAATTGTTGGCGGGTGTCGTTTATCTTCTGCCGGTTGTGGTGAAGATATGTCATTTGTCACATCGTTGTTGTTGTTGTTAGTCTCACTGCTGTTGCGGAACCAACGGCTAAAACGTGATGATCCAGCAGATTCGTTAAATGGCAGTGATTGATGATGACCACCACCAATAATAGAATTCTCCAATGTATCGATATTAAGGAATCGTTCAAAAAACTGTTCGGTTATATTCACGGCATCGCTTGTTGGAACTGAGACGGTTGCAGCAGCCACTGCAGCAGCATCTTCGGCGGCGGCCACAGCAACAGATGCCGCCACTACCTGTTCAGCTTGTTTTTCCATTGTATTGTCCAAATCTACATTGGCATTCAGGCTAGAATTCACAGACACATTTTCTTTAGGCGACGATTCTTTGAGTTCGACAGAATTTGCATTATCTTGTGCAGCATCGAGCTCATTGTCTCTAGCATCAGAGTTTAGAGTTTCGTGTGAGCCATTAGCTTTCTCTTTGGTTGATGTATTCAAATTCAAATTACTGCTACTATTGAACAAGGAACTTTCCGAATCTTTTCTTTCGCTTCCGATTTGTCGGTCTTTATCACCATTTGCTGTTGCAGCCTCTGCCACTTCTGCCATATCCATTTCCTCAAAACCACGCAATTCGATTGTGTCATGTTGAGAGGTTGGACCTTCACTAAGCCATTCTGGTTCGTCTTTACTGTATCTATTGTAATCTCGTGATTCTCGCCTTTCACGAGGAGTGCCAGCTCGTAAATCTCTCGCTTCACGAAAGTCCTTAAAATCACGATGTTCACGAACATTACTATTGCCGCCCAAAAAACCTCGACTCCGAAATAACATAGTACGTTGACTTGCCGCAGTACTGCTATCGTACTTATCCGTTTCGCCTCCGTCCACCAAAGCATGGCGTTCATAATGCGGTCTTTCGGTATTCCGGGCATCACCGCCGAAACGGACTGAGGTATTGCGAAGATTCATTTTGTCTACACCTCCTCCGGCAACGCCATTGTCATTGTATTTACCCTGTGGCGGTAGCAATTTTTCTTTATCGCCACGTTTACTGTCACCAGGTGGTCGCATATCACCCCAACTGTCTTCGCGAGGCATTAGGCGACCACTGCCTATACGACGCTCATAGACTAGTCTCTTGTTGTTAGCGCCCCCAGGACCTGAAGTCTTGTTGCCAGATGGAGAATATTCTGGGTTCAGCTTAGACATTGACGGCATCCAACCCGGCTGAGTGTCCGCATAGGGATCATCTTTATTAGATCGCGCATTGGGAGAGCCCTTATACATACTAATAGGTTTTAAAAGCTCTTTTCGCTTGAGATTACTACCACCAGTTAGACCATGGGAATCAGCAGCAGCTTTATGCTCTTCGTTGCCATCACTACTGTCGTTGTCGTTGTTAGTTCCGCCGCCACTGTATCCGCCAACACTGCTTGCACTAGTGCTACGAAGATTGGGAGGCGCTTGTCCGTCGACTGGCTTGCCAGGAATATTGCCCGAGCGACGCTTGACAAAGGCCGGCATTAAATGTGAGGAAGATATGCTACGATGATCAATATAACTACCAATACCTCCACTACTCCCGCCTAAAGAGCCCGCGGGATGTATGCCGCCACGTTGAGGATTCATAAATCTTGGACGTACAGTACGTTTACTGGCCAGCAACGACGGTGGCCCTCCCATCAAATGCGGTGGCTGGTGTAGGCCACCCACATAGCCACTACCGCCAGCACCGTCACTGCCCAAATCATATGACATATCGTCGCCGGTCATGCCATCGCAGCCACCTTCATTGGAACAGCAACCTGGACCCCCTGTGCAATTGCCGTACTGATTGCCATTATTCGGTGCCTTCCACAAACCCAAATACTGTAGTTCGTTGCGTAAACGACACGTCCATATGGACAGAATTTGCAATTCCGGTTTTAATGCACATTCGGGATGTTGCAGCGAAGGTTGTTCTTTTCGTAGGGCTAACAGTGATCGTCGTGAATAACGTATAAGGTCTGTATCTGTTGTCGTAGCGCCATTTGTCACTGAAGATTGTGCCGTCGCCGCCGTTGTTGTGTTATCTTCACAATCGGAAATGGCATTGGAGGTGTTTTGTGTGATATTACCGACATCATTGAGTTCGCACTGCTGTTGATCATTGTAGGATTGTCCAGATATTGCCACGTCGTGTTCAGCAGACATCGTCAATACGTCAGACTCTATATATGTATTGAGGAATTGAAATCCTTTAATAACAATAAATATTTAAAAGAAACACAAACTCATTACCAGCACTCACACAATGTTTGTTTCAATCATTCACAATTAAGCCATTATTAAAAAAATGAAACTAATTCATGCTCTCAATGGCATGGCAACAACGTTGTTCGAATTAAACCGTTAAGACGTCAAAAACCGTAATTACTAGCAACATATTTAATTATTTTTAAACTTTTTTTAACTTTATATCCTCCTGGTAGCATATTGTGTATGTGACATATTTTCAAAAATCTTACTTTCTAAATTATAGAGAGTATTTATCATTTTGTGAAGATGGTATTGTTAGTTTGGCTGTGCCAAAAAAGTTTTCAACATCTCGAAATATTGATCCTACGCTCATCATATAGTTTACACGCATCATCTCTCGAGTTGTGTTGATGTGGATACAGGGTGAGATGTAAAAACTGCAACCAACTTTAGACTGCTGTCATTTCTAAGCCGCTCGTCCGCCAGCTGTTATAATTATTCCAGTGATAACTCATTATATTGTTTACATGCGCACAAAAGCATTTTGGTGAGAATTTTCCAGAAAAAAAGTTATTCGTGGCTGGAAAACCACAAGTGGCTATCGTTAGAGCACTCCAGCATTTAAATGTGAATAAATCTTTTGTGTCTCGTACCATCGCTCGTCGCCGTGATACTGGTAGCGTAGCCCAATGTCAAGGAAGTGGACGGAAGAAAACAGCAACATCAGCAGAAATGGTTCGAAAAGTAAATAAGCGACTTGATCGAAACCCTCGTCGCAGTGTCCGAAAAATGGCTCGTGAGTTGAACATATCGCAATATTCCATTCGGGAAATATTGAAAAATTAGCTCGGGATAAAGCCATTGAAATTCCCAAAAGTGCAAGAACTTACACAGCAACAGAAAGAAAATAGACTCAAAAGAGCTAAAGAGTTGCTTCGCTTGGCCGAAAGTTTTCTCTGAGGAGAAAACATTCGTTGTCTAGCAGTTTGTAAACAAACAAAATGATCGTGTTTACTTGCCAAAGAGGTCAGCTGAAAATGTGCACCTTCGGTTAGCCACCAAAACTCAAACGCAGGTCGCTCTCCGCTCGTATTAATCGACCGTGGCATCAGAATAAATGCCGAATATTATCACGAAAATATTCTGGAGGGTGTATTAAAGCCTTGGGCACACAAACATTTTGGCCGCAGACCTTGGACTTGCCAACAGGACTCAGCACGCGCCACCCAAGAATGGTTACAAAATGAGGTTCCTCGCTTCATTTCCAGCGCACAATGGCCACTAAAATCTCCGGATACCAATCCGTTGGACTATTGTGTCTCGAGTATTTTGGAAAGCAAAGTTGGCAGTGCGAGATCGTTCTTAGTTAGAATTGCACGGAATTGGAATCTATTACCCTATGAACTGAGGATTTTTTCTCACTCTAATAATGTTTTTAGGAAGAAACTTTTTATTCATTTTGCTTCTTTTGAGCTGTAGTTTTCCTTTCTAAATAGCCATGCTTCTGATTTTCTGACTTTTGGTTAAATGATCTTCATAATGATTGCATTGTATTACAACTATTTGAGTTATTGTTTGCTTGCACGCTATATTTTTCTTGTCTTATTATATTATTATGGCTGGGGAGCCAATGAAGAGAAATTATTTTATAGTTTTAATTTTTTTTTTTGTATTTAATTATAAGTATTAAATACTCAGGTTTTGCTAGCTATGTAATATGATTTTATGGTCTTAGAGGCCCTGTATTACACAAATGAGTTTGAATAAAAAAAAAATAAAAAAAAAATACCAAAGTGTCGATCACCTCAAGCATGCGCTTCGCCAGGAATGGGCCAAAATACCGTAGAGCAACATTTGGACAGCGTGTGACGGTGTTATTGGATTGAAGACCATAATTCGTGCCAAAGGTGACCAATTCGAACAAATCTAAACTTATTCTAAAATTTGATGATATTTCCGACATTTTTTGCTTTCATTCAATAAAATTAAAAAAATGTAAAAATTATGGCGTTTGACTTTGTTGCAGTTTTTATCTCACCTTGTGTGTGCACCAGTGCCTCGGTCTATGTTAAATTGTAAAAACAATAGTCACACTTGATTGTCGCAACAATTACAAATTTGTAAACATGTTATGCTCTTCAATTGTAATAGTTTAAAGGATTTTTACTAGCCCAACAACGCTACCTCTAACATGTGCCATGGAATACGTTTGTTATAACCCAAAATTACATAGCATACGAGCATCTGAAAAGCAACATAACCGTCAGTGAAGTCTTGTCCCATTTCCCAACAACAATGTAAAGAAGCAATAAACAAGTTTTGTCTGTCGTAGAAAGTCGTTGAACTTTTGTGGGAAGACTTTTAAAGCCTAAAAGAAAATTCACAACTCAAAGACGAAGCATTGATGAATGATGTCATCAAAAAACTAAGCGTACAACCAACATCTAAATAAAAGAAGAATTATCTAAAAATGTAGAAAAAATTGATTCATAAAAAACCCTACAACAATGCCCAAATATAGACATTTTCTATATTAATGCCATATTAGACAATTGGACAATTTTAATGCAAAACTTTTGCGTAGGTGGATAGATTTTCAGATTCAACAGCATCAAGTATTATAAAAAAGCATAAACTATTATTATCATTATATTATTGTCATCAGTGTGCAATAAATGAAAAGAAACGACAATTCGAAGGAAAACCTAAGCATTTTTCATAAACTGGGTTTCTGTAAAAACAGCATCTCGAATGCCAGATTCACTTTCTTTTAAGTGGTATAACAACCGTGAAATCTAATAAAAGGCTTTTTTAAGCTCGTATATCATTGGCTAAGCTGGTTTAAACAGTTCAAGAAAGATTCGTGTTTCATTTTACTGGCAAAATCATTGAATTTGATAATAAAATGCTTTCTCTGTTGAGAGTAAATGTTTGACTCAATCGTTACCTAAGTTAGCAGAATTGTCGATATTAGAGTGAAGATCAGTCACTACCGTGAGATGATATCCAAACTGCAAGAGTTTAACTTGTATGACATGAGGTTTCAACAAGACAGATGTCCTTATTAAGGGCGAATTCGGCGAACATAATATTTAACATTTGGAACCGCTCAATAGGCTGCATAGATCGTACAATTTAACACCTATTGGCCGGTTATTACATCTTTCCAATATATAAAAAAAAAAATCATGTTGCCCGACACATAAATCATTTTTATGCCCTCCACCATAGTATGGAAGGTATATTAAGTTTGTCATTCCGTTTGTAACACCTCGAAATATACATTTAAGACCCCACAAAGTATGTATATTCTTGATCAGCATAAAATTCTATGTCGATTTAGCGATGGCCATCCGTCTGTGGAAATCACTTTAGCTTCCGAACGAAATTAAGTAGGTTGATAAAATTTTGCTCAAATGTGTATTATGTCTGCAGGACTTTTGGTATTGAAAATGGATGATGTAGATCCACGTTTTGGTATATATATAATGGTACCTCCCTTTTCGGTATTTTGGTGATTTACGTGGCATTATTCACCGGAAAAGTTTAAAATTTGGTATTCGAAGTTCGTAATGGGTACTACAACCTATGGCAGAAAATTGTCTGTGTAGGTCCGGTATTCGGTACTTTGATGATTTTAGCGACATTATTCACCGGAATTGTTTCAAATTTAGTGTTTGAAGTTCATAATGGATACTATAGCCTATGACAGAAAATTGTCTGTGCTGTGCAGGTCCACGTCTTCGTATAGCCCCAATTTAAAGTTACCTCCCTATATTCGGAATTTTGACGATTTTAGCTACATTACTCACTGAATTTTTTTATTCATGTTTCGCATTTGAATATTGTAATGGTTTATGATAACCAGGTCCACGTCGTCGTATAATATAACGGCTACATTCGGTATTTTTAAGATTTAAATAGAATTTTAAATGGATTTTATTTATTTATTTATGTTATTTTTTTTTTTTTTTTTTTTGAAAAATGCCAAAATTGTTCCAAATGGTGGAGGGTACGGTACTCAAAGATCGGCCCGGCCGAACTTACAGCTTTTTTACTTGTTCATTATTACAAGTTTCAATTAGGTATGAACTGTCCGATAAGCAAAAGGTCAGACGATCTTCCCTTTCTATATTAACGTAAAGTTTGCTGAATTCATGTCGCCATATTTTACATTGATAATATGACAATAACAGGAACATTTATTTAAATAAAAAGATGGATAACGCTAATCATTTCTTTTATATTGAAGAACTGAATTATAGATTTATTTCACGAAATTAATTACAAATTAGTTTTGTTTATTATTTTCAAA
The DNA here is from genome assembly GCF_030504385.1 of Musca domestica. NCBI lineage: Eukaryota > Metazoa > Arthropoda > Insecta > Diptera > Muscidae > Musca > Musca domestica. Next base: position 10,851,664 of record NW_026712296.1, on the reverse strand, counting down.
CTAACATGAAGATGCCACTGTGAAAAGAATGCAGCGACTACCAGTTACTTTTCAAAAAGCTTGCAATGTCTCTTAAAAAAATAATTTATTTTAATGGAAAAATGTTATAATGAAAAGTAAGGGATAACAAAAGCTGGGCTATCTTAAAGTTCACGTCTAGACAAATGAAGCCGCTTCAATTGCCGTATTGGAGAGCAACATTAAAGCATTTATTCATGAGGACTAAGCGTCTGGGCCATTTGAGGAGCTGTCGCGTCAACATTTGCATGAAATAATCTTTAAACATTAAATTATATAGACCGCACAAATTCATCAGATAAAGATGCAATAAATTTTTCTTCATTTTTTTTTTTTTTAATTTTCTGAAAAATCATTCCTATAGCTCTAAAAAAACACCCTTTACATTTCATATGTCACATTTTTTTGTTTCTTTACTTTCATTTATATATGTATGTGCAGTACTGCAGAAACTTACTTCTAATGCAATATTTGCTTAGAGATCTCCTTATTGAAATCATTGGCGATTGGATCTGCAAATATGTTTTCCATAAAATTAAATCAGCTAATTAATATCTCAATGAGATATTTAACATGTTTCGTTTATTAAACAAGCCGTTTAACAAATAGGTTATGTTGTCACATTGTAGATATCTCAATTGAAATGCAAACAATGCTATCGCAAAAGATCGGTAAACAATATAACGTTTTTTTTTTTTCTCAATATTCTATATAGTTTCATTAAACATGATTTACACAGCCATAATAAAATGGGATTTTGATTATTTTTATTTGACCAAATGGCGATAAAGAGAGTATAAAGATTAATGAAAGCGTATAATCAAATTTGTGAATGTGTACAGATAACTTGTGCCAAAGCAGATTGCAAATAAAAGTGTGGTATAGTTCAGCAAACTTTTCAGGAAATACATTTTTGTATTTTAGTTTTCCAGAAGCGAAATTGGTCGTTCTATAAATATACTGTTATTAAAGGGGTTTTTGTAATCTCGGGTATTACAAAAACCCCTTTAATAACAGATTGTGTCTGCGCTTAGCAATATAACGACAAAGTATATTTATAGAACGACCAATTTCGCTTCTGGAATTTATATGTATTTATATACGTATATATGAATTTATTTGTAACACCTGTAAGTAAGATGTACTTTTGTTTTATTTTTTTGAACTTTTTTTAATTTGAAAGCTTCGTCAATAACAAGCATTACACAATGTCACACTGTTGGTTGTAAGTATTGGTTCGAATAATGATCATAAGTTAAGATCTGTTGAATATATCAAAATGAAGGTGGAGAAAAAATTTAACATCCTCATGTCATGTAAAAAAGCAACAATCAGGTGTATTCGAAAGTGTTGTAATGGGAGTGTAGAATGAACAGGGAGTTGGAAACAGCTACACAAGTAGGAATGGAACATTGACCTGTAACATACAAATTAAAAACATTTACCTTGGGGAGAAGAAAGACCTAAGCTATTTGAATTTGAAATCTATAAAATCAGTACTATTTTTACGCTCTACATAACATCTTATACCAAATATCATTAGTATAGGATACATATTATGGCTTTAAAAATGTTTCAATTTAAAATATGGCGAAACACATATATGGAAGCTATATATAAATTGATTTATATGTAACTTGGTTAGGTTAGTATTAGGATAAAGGAGGTGCGGTTGCCACGTGTTTCTCAAAATGAATAGAGTAGAAAGAAAGATTGGTGGAAAAGCTGGAGAAGTTATCTTTAGCTCTCAACATCAATGATAGCTGATTCGGACCCTGGCCTAGCCAATTCGCCTGCAGTCTCGTTGCCTGGATTATTGTAAAGACCAGGAAAACAACAGAGCTTAATGTACAACCCAGTGATTTCCCGCAATTCAAAACAGCCCTAGACTCAATGGTAAAGGAGTTTAAAGCTTTCAGTGCCGCTTGGCTATCGACATATATAGTCACCGGACCGTTAACCTCGTTCTTCCTCGTAACCAATAGGTTTATGGCTATTTTGACTGCAAAGATTTCAGCCTGGAACACGCTATAGTCGTTTCTGAGTTTGTAGGATTCACGAACATTAAGAGTGTCACAGAAGACACCAGCTCCTGCTCCGCATTCCATCTTTGAATCGTCAGTATAAAAAGCTATGCCGCGGAAATGTGGATTGCTACGGGCCCAGGCGTCCCTGTCAGGTATGTGGATGTCAGGTGGGTCAAAGCTCAACCGTGGTGAAATATAATCACTTGTGTTGGCTTCCACTCCCACATTCCTTACACGCCCTAAGATCGCAAAATGTCCAAAGGATTGACTGCGCTATAGATTTAGTTCTCGAGTCGAAGTGCACAAATAATTGTCAGTTCCTCTGCGTGTATGCTTAGTGGGCTTAAACACAGTAGTGCGTAGTAAAACGCGCCAACGGTCCCAAAAAGAAGAAAAACTAGTCTTAAGAAGTCTTAGGTTTGCTTAGACGGGCTTGGACTTGTCCTAAAGATGAAAATCGAAGTGACAGCAAAAATCTGGTCAGAAAACAGTTGGATAACCCATTTAATGAGTATTTTAATATCAAATTAAATCGTTTAATATTGCGGTTTCTAAATTCAAATTTTCGGTTCAAAGAGATACAAAACTATCTACAGTAAAAAATTTAACAAAAATTATAGAGAGTTAAGCGTGAAACAAGGTTGCCCCGTTTAAAAGACGCCTTTATTTTCACTAACGTCTTAATAGAAGTTTATTAGAAACATTTTTCAGCGTCATAAAATAGGTAGGTTAATGTCAAAGGTAAAAATATCTAATTTTAAAGCACTACCCATGGTAGAACTAAGAAGGTAAAGTCATGTAATCATATGTTTACATTTTTTTTCAAATTTATACATTGGAGATCATTGTCAAAATCTATATTCATAAATCCATTGTATACACACAAAATCAGAGATGGGAACTGTTTTTTATGCATTGAAATTTGACAAGGTAAATTACAGAATATGCAGAGCTGAGGGTGCTAATTTGAAATGAGGTTGCCTTTATTTCATTGTACCATGGCACTACCATAGCAATAAGTCTTATGCCATGTTTACGTTAGAACTTTTTGCAGGGCTAACCTACTTTAAGAGGATTTATTTGAAGTATAAGTAATGGATATGACAATTTTAATCCACATCCAGTGGGTTAACCCATTTATATTACATTTGTTAGAAAAGAACCATATTATTTAAAAGATTTTAGCCATAATTATTTACTTTTTTTTCAAAATTTGTATTCAGTTCTCCCCATAACAGAATTTACGTATCTGTATCCTTTTAAAACTTGTTTCGACATTTAAACAAGGTTTGTATGTCTACATACCTATACCTCCTACGTTAAAAAAAAAAAAAACGAAAAAAAAAAATCAAGCAGAAAAAAAACAATTTCAGATCCTTAAATCGATTAATACAATTTGCTACAACTGCGTCAGATTCCAATGGAAAGGTTCTCTGACAGTTGTGATTTCCCTCCATATGACCTTTACTGTGACCTCTAATAGCCGGTGAGAGCACTTGAGTCTTTAGAACAAAGGCGATGGTTGTAGCATTCAGCCAGCCACATCATCATAAGTGTCCACTTCTATGAGTTGGAAGACATTAGATGGAAAATATAAACATCAAACACAATACTATGTAAATAAGTATAAAAATAAGACCTATATTGCAAACGTTTATTATAAATATGAGAAAATTTTTGCAAAAGAAAAAAAAAAAACAATTCCCAAGCACACCAGCAATGAATGCAAATATACAAACACAATACCACAGCAGACAGCACCCTGAATTGTGCCCACAAGTTAATACACGACTTTGTTGAAGTGTTGGGTAGATGTTTTTCATTAGTCGGACAGCCAGAAGATAATGCGGGGAATACTACGGCCATGTACGTCGTACATAACCGTAGTAAAATGTGACAAATACAATTATGAAAGAAGAAATCACTTGCAATTGCGGCATCAACGAAATGTTAATTTTGAATTTTCTTTTAAACTTACCTCCTACACCCAAGTTTGCTTTTTTGGGATGAGTATCTTCTTGAAAAGCACGATTCAAGGCAAATACTTCAATTGCCGGACCTTGTTCAACTCCAGAAAATATTGAGTTCGACATTGTTGTTGATGATTTTAGGTTAATTTAACACAAATGGAATTTTTTTAGAATGCAATGGGTCCTTTTTTAATAAGCGCAAAAATCTCAACAAAATTTGCGGTTAATTGAAATTATTCGCAACTAAATACAATTTTTTTTTTAATTTCTCACAAAATTGCTCGCAGCAAAAAAACGACCGGCTAATTATATCGGAAAAGTAAACTATTAAAAACGGGAAAACAATTTGCAAAGGAAGAAATGAATAACTTCACCGAAAAAACAACAGTACTTTAAATAGGCGGTATATACAGACAACCAGGCAACCGTATTATGTGACAGTCTGACGACCACTAGCTAAAACATTAACGGGCGATAACTGAATGAATGTACATTTCATGTGGAAACTATGTATGCACGTATGTAAGAACAAATGACGACGTCAGCGCCGGGAACGCTGAGGATGGGATAAAGCAGCGACTAAACGTCAAGTGCAAAAATCAGCAATACAACACTTTTACTAGTACGAAATATATACGTATACAAACAAAAACAACAATACAACGGCAACGAGTTGATGACGACGACGACGAATCGACTGCGATAATTATTGTGGACTGCTGTCGCTGCTCTGCTTGAGCAACGGATGTGGATGATAATTGAAGTGCCTGTATATACAATGATTGTCGGTCGTTCGTGCGTCTAGCTAGCCGTGTGTTTTGAATAGGAATGGAAACGTATCAATAAGATTTATTTGGTATTTATGTTTTCAACTGACTCTCTAACAAACATTAACTCCAACGATGGAACATTCCACATGCAAAGTTTCGAGTTGTAAACATGATCCCTCCACAATTTAATTTATTTAATTTATTTTTGAAAGTCATATTAAAATTTTACAGAACCCTATTTTTATCTTATTAACCTGCTTTTACTCCATGTTCTTTGCATTGTTGTGGGTCATATTATTATATTGCCTTTTTGGCAAATTTTTATCTGTTTTTGGCTCTTCTACTTAACGCTGAACTTCGTCGTTGTATTTGTCTTTCAAAGTTTCTCTTCTTGTTTTCTGTATTTTGCAATTCGTTGTTTGTTCACAATAAAAACTCGGCATTATTGTGAATGATTGAAGACATTTTTTACATTGCACTCTTCGTCTCATTCACACACATACATTCACACAAACACATAAAAACCGTGAATTTTTCACTTACCACTGATTAACCTTTGCTCTATTTGTTGTTTTTGGATTGTTTTTCCTCTATCCTGGAGAGATATGCTCGTTGTCGTATGCAATTCTATATATCAGATGGTTGGATGGACGTATTCCCTGGCATGGACAACAGCTTTTTTACTTTTCTTTGCACTTTTTCTTTTGCTTCTGTAGTGGGTCAACGTCGTTGTAGTGTTTGCTCTTGGTTATCTTCTTCTTTGTTCTGCTGCTGTGTTTTTGCACTTCATCTATTGCTTCTTTTTGCGTGCTGTTCGCTGCTGTTCACGATTCGTATTTTTCTGTTAATACTTGGCAAAATTTTTTTCCATTCATTCACAATAAGAACGGAACTTACGGTGAATAAAGAAAATTTGCATTGCGTTCCCAATATTCAGATCATTTTTCACTTTCACCTAGCATCGCCTAATATTTGTTTCAAAATACTTCTTTCGTATGCGCCTTGTCCCCAATTAGAGTATGTGATGGCGTATTTAGTACACAAAAATGTGTTGGCTATATCAAATTATATTTTCTTCGTCCGCAATTCTTTGTCTACCTATAGTTTAACAGCTGCTTTCGCACTCCTGTCTTTCGTTCGCTGACTTTTCAGTTTCACACTCTTTTGTGTTGATACTTTTCGATTGTATTCATCATGTGCGCTTCCCACACTTCAACATAAAATAATTCACAGTCGGTTTATTATTATGAAATATGTAACTTATACACAGTAAGTGGCAAAATACTTTTTTAAAATATTTTTTGAGATTTGTTTTCCACAACTTGAAAAGGAATTAACATTATAAAAATGTTCACAGTGACAATAAAGCGACGTTCTTTTACAGCTCTTGACTTTTAGAGAAATCATTCACAGTAACAACAAAATGAGGTTATTAAATAAGGGTTACCAAGTCAAAATACCAATTGAAAGTAATCGTGACTTATTTGTATTCAATTACTCAAGACTTTTGACGCGAATATCAAATTAGCTGAAATATTCATTCGAAAAATGTTTTGTTCTGTTCCAGAACTTGCATAAATCTACTAGCTTAAATTTTTTTTAAATATCATTATGGGAATATTGGTTATCGTAATAAAAATGGGCTCGCTGTTGTCGAAAGATTACGTATACACTTTACTCATGTATTTCACAACTGAAATGTCGTCTATGCTTCATACAATGTGTGCTACTTCTCATGCGGGAAATTTGACACTACATATGTAAAATCCTTATCGTGATTAATCAAAAGTCTCGTTTGTTTGTTATGTAAAAATATAAAAAGTTAACTTTGCTGTAAAATTTCATCCATAAAATATAAGTTGTGTTCCAGTACTTTTTTAGTAGTAAAACTAGCAGAAGAGAGAACAGTTCGAAATGTCATTCCCATTTAGGTTTGCTCAAAAAATAAGGGAACGGAAAATTAGCAGAAATGCGATAAAATGTCAAAATTCAAAGTTCCAAAAGTAAACAGCCTAAACCGGACTGGTGAAACCTTACTGAAAAGGGCGCCAACATTTAAAAAATGAGTATTGAAGACGATAAGTTAAAATTAATAATTTATAATAATAATTACTAATCAGATTCCTCATTCAGCCAGTCCTCTTCACTGCTGGAATCATCCAAAAGTGAATACATCAGTTGCTCCATATTTTCTCTTTTTGTTTTTTGCACGACAAATATTAGTTTATCCTTTAGTTTTCAAGTTGATCATTTTCTTTATTGAAATGTATCAATACATTTTTCAACCTTGTTAGCCCTGCCAATTAAATGTCAAATTTACAATATGCACATTTCTGCTCGGCCAAATTCATGTAGCTTAAACAAGCAGAAATGTGCACCATTCAGCGCCATTTTTTTCTCGAGAGAGCTGCAAGTTTTGCTAGTTTTTGGAGTACGGGAACGCGTTGTAGCAGAATTATTGCTAATTAGTACTAATTTGCAGGTTCTGGAACACAACTATAATAATTTTTTGGATTACAATGTAATGAGAGGGAATAAAAAAGCATATGCAAAAATTATGAGTCACATGCAAAAATAAAAAATAAAAGTGACAAAACATATGCAAAACCCATTCCGTCCGATAATGCCTTAAGCTGCAAGTAGATAAGAAGCTTGAAGTCATGGCTAGGCATATTTTGTAACATTTCATAAAGGGAGTACAGAGCCGCGCTAAAATCCTGCCGTCGTTATCCATTATAACTTGACATTAATATGCCTAGCCTTGACTTCACCCTTAAGGCTCTATCAGACGTTTTCGTATAGCCTCCATATAACGGTACCTCGCGTTATTCGGTATTTTGATGATTTTGGCGATATTATTCACCCGAATTGTTTCAAATTTCGTATTTAAAGTTCGTAATGGGTACTACAACAAAAAACTGTTTATGCAAATCCACGTCTTCGTACAGGCCAATTGAAAATATTCCCATGGTAAGATTAAGAAGGTAATGGCATGTTTCAAATAACCATACCTATCCCTGCATTTTCTGTTCTTTACCTTAAATTCTACACTGCATAGAATACAGCTTCCCATCTCTGATTTGTGCATGTACTATGAATTTATCATGGTACAATAAAATAAAGGTAATCTCATTTCAAATTAGCATTCCCAGATCTGCATTTTCTGTAGTTTACCTTGTCAAATTTCAATGCATAAAAAACAGTCCCCATCTCTGATGTTGTGTGTATACAATGGATCTATGAATATAGATTTTGCAATGAGATGTTGTCAAATGCATAAATTTGAAAAAAAAAATTATTATGATATGATTGCATGACTTTACCTTTTTAATTCTTAAGGTGAGAGTACATAAACAGCTTGAAGTCTTGGCATGGCATATTATGTGGCATATCATAAAGGGATGTCAGAGCCGCACTAAAATCCTGCCATCGTTTTACATTATAATTTGATATTAATATGCTTAGCCAAGATGCCAAACTGCTTATGTTCTCTCACCTTTATTATTTTCCTTACATGATTTGTCACTATCATGGTACAATTAAGGTAATGTCAATCGTACGATTACTATTTTTATTTGATATATCTTAATTGTCAAATTTAAATTATATGTAGTTCTTCCTTAGATTTGGGTGTATAACTTGCAAGAAATTTATATTTATTTCCGACCAAATATTTTGTAATTTTCATGCCTTTTAGAGTGTATAAAAATCAATGAAGATTTATATTCATATTGAATATTGAATGATTTAATTTTATTTCAAGGTGTCATTTTGCGACAGGTACGACAAATGTGAAGATCAACAACATCACCGCTTGTTTTGCTATAATACTGGTAGAAAATTGTAATTTTGAATTAAAAAAAAAAATTGACCAATTGACATTATAGCGCTTTTACATACAACATCTCTACCGGGTTTACGCTGATAACTGACCAATCACAATAAAGTTAATATATGTTTTCTATGGTCAACATTATTGTTATTACGGTTAACCCGTATAATGATTTCGTAATTAAAATATAAAAAAAAAACATCATTCGATGATCACACAGTGCTAACAGCACCGATAAAGTTTCCTTAAGATAAAGGTTTTAAATATATATTTTTATATATGTTTAAGCTCAAGAAAAGATAAATAAAATACGTCTTTTTTCAAGATTACTCCTTTGACAACATCTCATTGTCAAAATGTGTATTTATGAATCTATTGTTCATACATAAATCAGAGATAAGAACCTATTTTCAATGAAGTAAAATTTGACAAGGTAAATTACAGAAAATACAGAGATGGATATGCTTATTTGAAACGACTTTACCTTCTTAATTTTGTCATGCATAAAAACTTTAGATATGACAATAAATTGAATTTGAAAAATGAAAAGATCGAGTTCTTAAGCAAAGGGTTACCATATTCGATTTTGCAAATGAGTCTACCTCCATTAATTTATCACGGTGACTCATTCTCTCATTTGCTAAATTGAATATGTCAACCCTTTTTTTGATGAACTTAACCTTGTAATTCTTCAAATAACATTTATTTTCATATGTAAAACATTTACGAGTGGCAAAACTAATATTTTATATTTGGCGTGCCTTGGCACGTAAAAACAGTTATATGCATGGTATAATAAAATCATATGATACCATATGATTGTATTTTTTTATTTTCTTGGCTTAATATGTCAACTTTATTTTATTATGTGTGGGTATTCTTCATGGTACAATTAAATAAAGGTAACCTCATTTCAAATTAGCATTCCCAGCTCTGCATTTTCTGTCAAATTTCAATGCATAAAAAACAGTTCCAATCTCTGATTTTGTGTGTATACAATGTATTTATGAATATAAATTTTGACAATGAGGTGTTGTCAAATGCATAAATTTGAAAAAATTGTAAACATATGATTATGATATGATTACATGACTACCTTCTTAGATATACCATGGTATTAGTTGTGTTCCAGAACCTACAAATTAGTACTAATTAGTGTTAATCTGCTACAACGCGTTCCCATACTCCAAAAACTAGCAAAACTTACAGATCTCTCGAGAAAAAAATGGCGCTGGATGGTGCACATTTCTGCTTGTTTTAGCTACATGAATTTGGCCGAGCAGAAATGTGCAAATTGTAAATTTGACATTTAATTGGCAGGGTTAACAAGGTTATAATATGCATTGATACATTTCAATGTTTGCGCGTGACAACAAATGTAAAGAAAAAAGATAAGCTTAAAAACTAAAGGAAAAACTAATATTTGTCGTGCAAAAAACAAAAAGAGAAAATATGGAGCAACTGATGTATTCATTTTTGGATGATTCCAGGAGGGAAGAGGACTGGCTGAATGAGGGATCAGACGAAGAAAACATATTGGAAAACAGTGCAAAATTAGTGAAAGTTAAATTGAAAAATTAAGTTTAAAATCAAAAATGTTCGCTTATTACTGCGAACATTTCCTTTTTATTTTTTAGGTTGGCTGTCTTCCCAACTTGTGGCATTAAGTCTTCTAGCAGACTTAACATTAATTAAACCGGCGGCTCCAACCATGTCAGCTTCTCCGGGGTTGGGATTTGAGAAAACTCCACCTCTAAATACTCTTCAACGCATTCTGAAAACAAAACTTTCTAAATAAACAGCATTGAAAAATATTTATTAATTTTAACTTATTTTCAATATTTCAGTAAGGTTTCACCAGTCCGATTTAGACTGTTTTCTTTTGGAATTTTGAATGTTGACATTTTATCGCATTTCTGCTAATTTTCCGTTCACTTATTTCTTAAGCACACCTAAATGAGAATGGCATTGCGTGCTGTTCTCTCTTCTGCTAGTTTTACTACTAAAAAAGTACTGGAACACAACTATTCTTATTAAAATATTCAAATTCGGGTATTTTCAAAATGCTTATTGCAATGTATCCATCTACATCTTTTGAGATATATAGAACAACATTTTGAAAAGAAATTTTAACATTTCATTCCGTTTTCGCGGTATTCAATTATTTATTCAAAACCATTGCAACAAGTTGTTTGGTTTTTTGATTGTTTTGATAGTAATTCTGACATTACAATCCAAACAGGTGAACCTCTATACTTGCAATTTTTTTCAAAATAAGCCTACCTTGTTTTCATTGTACCATGGTTATACGTTCCATATCTCGAGAAGACCATTGTGAAATTGTGCAAGAATGTGAAATTGTTTACTCTGATAACCGATTTTCTCTTTATGATATCGAAAAAATGCAAAATAGCAGATTCTTGCAGGTTCTGGAATAGAGCACATGTTTATTTATCTGTTCTTGGGCTTAAACATATAGATAGAGATTTTAACCCTTCATCTTAGGAAAACGTTCTTGGTGGTGTTAGTTCTTGTGTAGGCGCTTTATTTTAAGTCAACCTTTACGTTCAAACCACCAGAATTACCAGTTAAAAATTTTGTCAAAATCTTCACAATACCTGCTATATGGATTCTGTACTAAAACGAAAAATTGCTCTGACAATTTCCTGTAATGGAAATGAGGGACAAAATTGGTAGAAAATTCAATCACTCCGTAAGTATTACATGAATTATCAGATCAGATATTTTAGTTTTCTGCTTTAGATTATATTCTTCCCTGACGTCTATACCACCTAAAAGCTGTAAAAATAACAGAATATTTGGTTGGAAATAGATGCAAAAAGTTTGCCAACTGTACGCCCATATTTAAGGAAGAACTACAAAATATAAATTTGACTATGGAGGGTCATAAAATAAAAAACGTAATCTTATGATAGCATGAGATTACCTTAGTAATTGTACCAGGGTTGATTTTGTATATATACGTAAACAAACACCAGCTGAGCGACATTTTATCCTCTTCGGGATATGCGCTATTAAAAGTACGTTTACAATCTCTACCCAAATTAACCCTGATAATGTGATTGGTCAATTATCAGGGTTAACCCGGGTAGAGGTTTTTTTATTTTATTTACTTTTCAGTTTTTCTTTTATTCTCAAGTTTACATACAACATTCACAATATTTTTTTCATAGTGACACTTATTGAGATTGTGCAATTATCAGGGTAAATCCAAATGAACATTTGTATGTAAAAGTGTTTTCATGACCCACAGAAGTTCGGTCAGTAAGCCCATCTGCAAAACTAAATTTGCGGCCAGAAACATAAATGTGATTTAGTGCAAAAACGACCATGTTTATTGTCAAATTGTTATCAGAAGTAGTGTTCTTGGGCGACGTTATATAGGCCTTAAGATGAGAATACATAAAATGCTTTTCTGACTGGCTCAAGTCAGCGATTGGCTTCTTCGGAAAAGAATAATGGAGCGTGGGACCATAATCGAACTAAGTTAACCTAGAACCTGTGGTCCTTTACAAAGAAGACAGCCAATGACTTAAGGTGGGAATACATAAAGCGTTTGTTTACGTTTTCATAGGTTTAAATTGCGATTGGCATTCATTTTGACAATGCGTGTGAAATCAGCTGATCTTATCGGATGACCTAATGGATAGGCCATGATCCGGCTTATAGTGAGTTTAGATACAACATTTATCGCACATACGAGTCAATGGGGCCTTAAAGCCTGTGGATGTTTGACAAGTTATTGAGTTGACAAAGTGTCTGTCGAAAAATACACCGTTTATAAAACCCATCTTGTGTTACCCTTTGATTTCTAATATGATAAAAATATAAAATCTATTACAACTCTTTTGTAATCATACAACTGAAAATTTCTACACATCATACAAAGCAAACATTTTCCGATAATGATTACTTACCCGTATGTCTTAATTCTGACATAATCAAATTAAAGCATCCTTGAAAGAGATGAATCTAAAAGATATTAGGTGTGTCTGTTTACTTTTCCTGCAGGTATTGTCCAGCAACATCTTTCCGAGAGATTAAGGCAGTTTTATTCTCTTTTGCAAGGAAAATGCGAAAAGTGAACAGACGGTATTTCTGCAGAAGCTTGCAGCTAATCAGCTGATTTGTCAAAACAAACCAATTAGTCCCCCATTAAAGCAATAAAAGGAAAGGAAGCATTCTAAATTTTACAAGTTTTAGCAATAAAAGAAAGACAGATTTTATGTGTTCCCCGGAATCCTCTAAGCGTGTTGCTAATGGCGTTTGTCTAAAAATGTTGAAAATAGTCTTTTGTTTTCTTATTACATATTAATATTTACGTTTTTCACATTTTGTAAAGTTGTTCTCCAAAAACAATTAGGGTGGGAATACATAAAGCGCATATTTGACTGGCTTAAGGCTTCTTCGTAGAGTGACAAAGGAGTTTTAGGTTAACTTAGTTCGATTTTGGCCCTAGACTCCTTTGTTCATTTCCGAAAAAGCCAGCCAAATAAGCGCTTTATGTATTCCCACCTTTAGTCTTGCTTGAAAGCACAAAAATGTGAATGTCGATGAAGAAGAGTTGCAAGTGATTGCAAGAAGAAATGTGTACATCTAGAGTTTGCAAACTCACACTGAAAGAACTGCCAAAATTTCTCTCTCCGACAGCTCTCTTTTGCAGAACTTTCGGATTAACAGACGACTTCCAGTAACAATCACACCAGACACACCTATTATGATAGATTAACGGACAATATCATTACTTATACCATGCTATCTTTAGCTCCGAATTCCAATCCAAGATTCTCACTCACACATATATCTAACTATTTTTTCTTCACAATAATCTGGGATTAACAAAACGGACACGCATTTTTCGCTGGTCACAAATCCTTAAACAAATCAATTGGATATTACTTTAAATTTGTAATATATTTCCATTAAGTTGAATAAACATATGTAAATACTTGTGAGATTTATTTTTAACTTCCTTCTATCTCCAATGATTTGGTAATTTTTTAAGATATATTATTTGAATAAGTAATCACATGCATACGTAAGGGTTAATCTATACTGGATCTACATTGAAATTTCCATCGTCTTGTTTAATCAATAAGTATATGTAAACATCGATATTGTCTGTTTCGCAGACATTGTTGTAAGGAGTTGAATAAATGAATACTTTTGAGTTATTCTATTTAATTGAATTCACGACTTGTTAATATGGCAGGAGCTACCAAACTCCAACCATATATGAAAATACCCATCCAGCTGGAAATAATTTTTATCCACATAGAAGCAGCATTCGCATTAAATAGTTCTATGTCCGAATTTGGTCTAAAAAGTAAAATTAAATAATAATATTGAGATTTGTTCATAAAATAACAACATAAAAGTACTTACTTATACCAATTGGTTAACGTCATCATAACATAAAGCGATGCACATACGAACACAATGTGGAATAATGACCATGAGTATGTGACACTTTCGGTTTCATTATCACTTTTGACTTTGCCATCTCCACCTGTTTCTGCATCTGATAAAACTTCTGTTAAAACTATTAATGTTAGCAAATTAAACAAGAATTATGATTGTACAGTAAGTAACAGTGTGTTATTGGGTGTTTATATTCACCATAAAATCAATCACCAATGCAATTATTTAAATTAACAAAAAAAGAAAAATAAAATAAAATTAGTTGTTAGTATGCAAATTATAAGTGTTAAAACAAATAATAAATGAATGTTTATGTGGTAGAAGATTTTAACTATAGCTCTCAAAATATTGAGTCGTAGAAAAAAATTTAGTGCCTTTAATAACAAGTAAAAATTAGACAATTTTCGGCAGTTCCAAAAAATTTAACAACTCTCCACCTTAAAAGAAGGTAAAAGCTCCAAATAAAGGAACATCGATAGCATTATGAAAAATGCAAAGTAGATTCCAAACATATGTTTGCCAATAATATTCTAAATAGAAGAATATGCAATTATGCACTCCAATGATGCAAACTCTCAATGGCGAGCCGTTCCTCATTTAAAGATTTTATGTAGCTAAAGCGATATATCTAATCGCCCGAAAGTTTCAAATATTATGAGTTATAATAATTATGATAAAATGCCACAAGCAATTCGATGTTCATATCAAAAGAAGTTATTGGATAAAACAGAACAATTGGCTAGTTCCGCAGGGTATGTTGCGTATGTATGTTGCCAATATATAGAATAAATTATTATTTTTCTAGCTAACATCTTCAAATGATACTAATGGCCAGCTCCAAACAACAAAATGCATCAATGTTTAGTTAAAATGTAGAACAAATAATTAATTTAACATACTCACCTCTCTTTTCTCCATCATTATTAATTTTGGATACTTCTACAGCAGAACTAATACAGTTGTACAGAATACAAAGCATCCAAACAACCAGACCAATTATGTTGGTAGTATCAAAGGTTACCTTTGAGCTAGGTGTCGGTGGAGCCACTGTGCTTGTAACACTAGTATTACCCTCGATAATATTAAACATGCCCGGATTACATTCTTTTTCTGCAAAAAAAAAAAAATCAAAAAAGTTAGACAAGAATTAAAAATCACAATTTTTTGCAAATACCTGGATTATTGGCAACAGCTGACCATGTTAAGTAAATGGTATATAGTGTAACCAATGAACTTTGTAATAAACCAGATTGTGGCAATCTCTCTTGTACGGCTGGTAATACAGATAGAACGCTTATCATAATGCACAAAATCAGGTTGAATGATATAAAGAATTTGTTAAGACCACAACCTCCGGTCTGAAAAAAAAATAGTTAGTATAAAATCTTGAAGTATTCTTTTTTTGGAAACATCAAATTAAAACTTACATGTGTGAAGTATATATAGAGAAGAGAAATTCCAGCAATCGACAGACCATAGCTAAGTAAAGTCACAAACACTAAGGCAAAGTAGTAGCCACGGTTATTCTCGGCGTTCTCTGCAAATAAAAGAAATACTTTTGAATAAATCCGTGCCAGAAAAGAATAATTATATGAAAACAGCTAAAAAGTAGCTATGGTCGGTCGGACTGAACTTTTAATACTCTCCACAATTTGGAAAGGCACACTTTAGGAAGTATGTATTTCTATGAGTGCTTTCAAGCAGGATATATTTTTTGCTATTAGAAATTTGTTAATATCAAATATCAAAAAATCCATTAAAAATTAGATTAAATTAGCCAATTATTGACAGATACCATCATATGGGGGCTATACGAAGACTTGGTCCTGTATAAACAATTTTCAAAAAAATCTTAAAAATATCGAATATCGGAAGGTACAGGACTACACCTAAAATTGAATGTACACGAATAGATGTTTGTTGCATATAGGTATCTCAAACTGCCAAATTACAGTAAATTCTGTTCAAAACCATAACTTAAATAGACAAAGCACCCTAAAATTAGGCGGTACAGTATGGATGCTATATTAAAACTTCGACATATATAACCCATTTTCAATACCAAAAAATTAACGGACCTAAAATACGTCTCAGCAAAATTGTGTCAACCTATTTCATTTCGATCGGAAGCTAGAGAGATTTCCACAGACGGACAGACTGATTAAGAATGTATGACGTTGATTATATAAATATTTTCTGTGGGGTCTAAAAGTTAATAAACTGATATTTGTAATTTCAGAAGCACCATACTCAACGCAAAGAAAAATTTCGAATTTTTTGTCATGAGATAGAATGAGATGAAAACGTAACGTAAGCTACAAATACAAAAGTACGGAAAACTAAACAAATTTTTAGTGATTACATTTGAACATAAAAGGGAAAAATTGGGCACATTCAAAAATATTGAAAACGATTAAAACAGGCCAGAAGAATTGCGAGCACGAGCAATTTTTTGCCAGTTCTTCCACTAAAAAATGGTCTGATTTAGCACAAACGCTGTCAAACGATTTGACCCTGCCATACCACATAGCAACAGACTCACAATTCTGTTTTGAAATTTTTTATGTTCACTAAACACAATTGTTAATGGTGTACAGGGTGAGATAAAAAAACTGCAACCAACTTCAGACTGTTGTCATTCCTAAGCCACTCCTCCGACAGCTGTTAAAATTCTTCCAGTGACAGCTCATTATATTGTTTACATTCGTACAAAAGCATTTTGGTGAGAATTTTTCAGAAAAAAAAGTTATTCGTGAATGAATTCAAGCGTGATAGTGTGGTTTCTTTATATTTGGCTAGAAAACCAAAAGTGTCTACCGTTAGAGCACTCCAGCATTTAAATGTGAATAAATCTTTGTGTCTTTGTGTCGTATTAATCAACCGTGGCATCAGAATAAATGCCGAATATTATCGCGAAAATATTCTGGAGGGTGTATTAAAGTCTTGGGCACGCAAATATTTTGGCCGCAGACTTAGGTCATTCCAACAGGACTCAGCACTATCGCACTCAGCACGCGCCTCCCAAGAATGGTTACAAAATGAGGTTCCTCGCTTCATTTCCAACGCACAATGGCCACCAAAATCTCCGGATACCAATCCGTTGGACTATTGTGTCTCGAGTATTTTGGAAAGCAAGGTTGGCACGCACTTCGCCGGGAATGGGCCAAAATATCGTAGAGCAACATTCGGGCAGCATGTGACGGTTTCATTTTCCGTTTGAAGACCATAATTCGTGCAAAAGATGACCAATTCGAACAAATCTAAACTTATTTTAAAATTTGATGCTATTTCCGAAATTTTTTTTTCATTCAATAAAATTAAAAAAAATGTAAAAATTATGGTTTTTGACTTTGTTGCAGTCACACTCTATGTCACCGCACCAACAGCTTTCAATAATATTGATTTACGCACATTATCATCTGTTTAATTTATTTCACAGAATTAAGACGTCACAGATTTCAAGACGTTCCTTCCAATTGCTCCATGATTCCACACTCGGATTAAATTCTGAAACATCGGAACGCAGCAGAAAATCAAGTGAATTCTACTCCATACTTAATCACTTGGAATCCAAGGAATCGATTAACTCCTTTTTGTAGACTTGATTAAAGTTTCGGACACAAAATATATTTGACTATTAAATTTTCAATATCCTTATCAAGAGCAGGCCACAATGCATAAGATCTGGTTTGGACTACCCAAAAGAACTTATGTCCTATATATATGCCCATAAAATACAGCCACACTCAACTGAAAGTTGGTATATCTTTCTTGAAAATGTAATGTGATTTTCAAAACACATTTTGCCACTTTGGACAAAACTGGGTCACGAAATTTAAATTCTCATTATTTTCCCGATTTTCATTAAAATTTACATAAGAATTTTCGACATTTTTGAGGCATTCTTGAAATGCAAATAGCTTCATTTTTTTACTTTGACGTGTTCAATTATATAAACAAATCCTGAAAGGATTAATGCATAGCGCTGCAATCGCGCTGATGGACGATGATACGTTTGCAGGACGAATGGATTTCCCAATAAATACTGGCGAAGTATTGTAGTACAGAACTTGCAACTCTTCTTCTTCTCATTTTTTCGACTTTCAATCAGATGTTTTCTATTGTTTTTTATCTCTTTTTATGCTTTCAATTTGAAAATATTTTTTTTGAAATTAGCAAGACTAATTGTTTTTGGAAACAACTTTACAAAATGTGAAAAACGTAAATATTAATATGTAATAAGGGAATATAAGACCATTGCCAAAATTTTTAGACAAACGCCATTAGCAACACGTTTAAAGGATTCCGGGGAACACATAACATCTATATTTGATTTCCTATTTATTTTTAAAACTTGTAAAATTGGTGGTGCTTCCTTTCTTTTTATTCTTTTAATGGGGCACCAATTGGTTTGTTTTGACAAATCAGGTGATTAGTTGCAAACTTCTGCAGGAAGAGAAAGAGAATAAAGCTTCCTTACTCCCTCAGAAAGATTCTGCTGGGCAATTCCTGCAGGAAAAGTAACCAGACTCACCTATTATCAGAAGCATCGGTAGCTAAAATGACAGGCAGATCACCATTAAAATGAACCAAAGGAGGGCCTGAGCTTATGGCACTTTTAATCTCATCATTAGACTTTTTGCATCTTTTTGACAAGTCAAATTTACCATCCTAAGTATTCGAATTATGGAGATTCTATAGTATTCCTTTGTTGTTTAAATAGGTATTAGTAAATAAAATTAAGTGATTCTCCACCCTGTTCGCAATTGAGCTTTACTTACCAATCCAATTTTCAGCCAAAGAGTGAGCAAAATCCACAATAATAACCAATTGAACCAGAATAAAAAGTAAACCACCTATAAGACCAACCCACATCATAGCCGGTCCAAACGACCCATCTGGAATGAATATTGCTCCAATAGTGGCACCAAAACATATCAAAAATTTCAATCCCCAAAATTCATTTTGTATGTGTGAACGTGGATCTCGCGATGACTTTACTCCCACCATAATTAATGCCATTAGGGCAAAGAAGCATGCCAAACCGAAACATATTCGATATACAGCCATATAACCAAGAGCATATTCACAATCGACTTGTAGGGATCCACCTGAGAACGCGTCTAATGCTTTGGAACTGGTTGACGATGTTGAGTTTATACAGAATGGCAACTTCTTCAAAGTGCCCTGCAATCCTGGCGATAAAGCAATTGCTCCCAAAATCGTTCCAACAAGTAGCATAAAGGCATACATAAAACGGGAAGATGTTGAATTTTTACAGGATGGGCAGGCGCTGCAGCACATCGATGCTGCTGTTCCAGTGCAGCACAAGGCGCACTAAAATATAATACAAAAAGAGACAAATGACTCATAGTGCTTTTAATTAAATAAAAAGTTAGCATGATTAACATATTGATTTTTCTCAAGTATTCGTCTTTATGACGCAGTCAATTGCATGTACATATAGGTTGTTTTCTGTTCTACAGCATATGTTAAATATAAATGCATTGAATTTCATATACCTGGGCTGCTGAGCACAATCCAAGAACTGCTCCCATGTTTTGGATTTAGTAAGACTTAAAAATCCTTAAAATAACTTGACTTTCCTGTTGGAAGAAAAATTTCAGTAGTTCTCCGAAGTCGATCTGCTTTGTTTATTTTGTTACTATACAGAAAAAAACAAAGGGCAACATCTGTTTCAGAACAGTGCTGCCAAGTCTTCCCAAATACTATGGCGAAATTATCAAAGTATATTTACACAGTCCGGGAACTGACGGACGTGAGTCCACCAATACTGGAATATTTTTGATATGGCGAACGACAAGAAGCTATTGCTCTATTCCGGGAACTACAAGAATCTACAAGTTTTTCCACCTTTCGAAAAAATTCGGTTATTGTAGTAAAGTTTTTACATTCTGAAACGGGTGAAGGCATGGTACAATAAAAAGGTAAGGTAGAGCCATAGTACAATGAAGAAAAGGTAGGTCAACTTTGAAAAAATTGCAAGTATAGAGGTCTACCTGTTTGGCTTGTAATGTCAGAATTAATATCAAAACAATAAAAAAAACAAACAACTTGTTGCATTTATTTTGAATATATAATTGAAAAACGCGATAACTGAATGAAAGGTCAACACTTCTTTTCAAAATCATGTACTATATATCTCTAAAGGATTATTTCGCTACAAAAACTCTAGATTTTGTCGATGCATACGTTGAAATAAACATTTTGAAAACACCCGAATTTGAATATTTTCTAAACTATTTTTTTGTTATTGAAAAGAAAACACATACATAAACAAATAAAGATGACATATTAAGCCAAGAAAATAAAAAAATTAAAATCACATATATTAAAATCATATATCATATATACATATGGTATCATAGCCCTACCTTGATATCATTGTACCATGGGTAGAGCTACCAGCTGAATACATTTTTTTTCTAATGGTCTGTTCCAGAACTACAAGAATGTAAAAAATATAGCAACAAGTCAAAAAGTATCAGTAAGTAAGTTTGATTGGGCCAAAAATTATGTAACACCTCGAAATATTGATTTCCCACATAGGAAAGTATATATGGATCTTCCTATCTCACCGAGCTGAGTCGATCTAGCTATGTATGTCCGTCCGTCCGTCTGTCCATGTTAATTTGTAATCACTCTACAGGTCGCAATTATGGCCCGATCTTCACGAAATTAAGAATAAAGGTGGGGATAAGGTCAGAATAGAACCCTATTTCTTTTGGAGATGATCGCACAATATTTAGGTGTCGAAATGGACCAAAAACTGAAAAATTTCTTGATTTTGCAGTTGCTCTACAGGTCGCAATTATGGACCAATCGACGCGGAAATTAGCATGGGGCTAAAACTTCGGGCTGGGCAGAAGCCTTCCGATTTTGATGGTCATCGGGTAATATTTAGTGGGTGAAATAGACCATAACATTTGTGTTAAATAAAAGTCAAATTTTAAATTAAACCGCGAATATTTTTAGCCCCGGCGAAATCATAAATAGACGAACAGGTCAATTCTGACCGTTACGTAGATGCCGATAGTAAATATATCGGATATATATATAGCGAAATATATACAATGTGTATATACAAAGGAAAGGAATGTTAGATGGAATGCTTATATCTCAAGAATGGCTGGACCGATTTTGACAAATTTTGTCAATTCAGAATGCCCTCTTGACATAAAAGTATAAAATCTAAAAAAATCGCATAAAAATAAGTCAAAAACGATATTAAAATAGATTTTTTAGTATTTTGTGACATTTTTTAATTTTTTCATATTTTTTATCGCATGCTATTTTTTCAATTTGACTTATAATATTAAGGTGTAATATTTTTCCACCATACAACACAGGTTTGGGATATTATATACAGATTGCAATTATCGTCCGATCCTCACGAAAAGGGTAGGGTTAGGCTCAGAAGGGCTAGACCTATTGTTTTCAAAGATGTCCGCAATATATTTAGGGGTTGAAATGGACCAACAACTAAAAATGTTCCTGATTTTGCAGCCGTTATAAAGGTCATAAATAGAAACCAAAGGACACGAAATCTCGCATGAAGTTAGAGTTTAGGACAGCTGGTAGAATGGACCACTACTTTTGTCTGAAAAATACCAACATTACTTACAGGCGATAGCCGAAATACACAAAATGCGAACTTCTGCCTTTTTTGTTGATTTCGTTGACGAATATAGCCAAATATCGTAGACAAGAAGATCGTATAGAAGAGTCTAAATTTGGAGATACAGAAGGGGCTCTTGCTTTTGGAGATGATCGCAAAATACGACGGAGTGCATAAATATTGTCCCTGTTCAAAATGCTAAGGGTAATATCTGGGCAGTGCTCCGTCACATAATTTCAAAAGCGAAATCTTCCAAAATGGATTTGGACATAAGGGGGCTTCGAACATATTGTAGTGTTGTAGGGTATCACATGGTCGGCCCCGCACGACTATAGCCTTTGCTTACTTGTTATCATTTAAGGTGGAAATACATAAAACGCTTACCTGGCTGGCGGAAGTCATCGGCTGGCTTCTCGGAAATGAAATAAAGCAGCCTAGGACCAAAATCGAACTAAGTCAACCTAAAACTCCTTTGTTCATCTACGAAGAAACCAGCCGATGTCTTAAGCCAGCCAAATATGAGCTTTATGTATTTCCACCCCTTACTTTTGTGACGAATGAAGTCATACGATCACGCAATCATTTTGGTAGCATCTGTAGACATTGTGAATGAAATGTAAACATATGTTTTGTACATATGATATTGTTTACATTATTATTATAAAACTTTTTCAATTCCACTAGGAATTTAGAAGCCCTACTTAATTTTCGAAATGTTATTACTTAAAAGAATAAAATCTCTTAATTACGCAACAAAATGTATAATCCATAGATATAGTTCTACAGAAGTAAGGGTGAGATTTGCGCCTAGTCCAACTGGTATGTAGAGTAGCATTAGCGTTTCAGTAATTTGATTCAATATTCTTACATTCGACAGGATATTTACATTTGGGAGGTCTTCGGACAGCCTTGTACAATTACTTGTATGCCAAACATCATAATGGAAAATTCTTGCTGCGGATTGAGGATACTGATCAAACCCGTCTTGTGGCAGGTGCTATGGAAAGTTTAGTTGAAGATTTACAATGGGCTGGCATAGAAATAGACGAAGGACCCGGCTCAAGGGTGCCGGGATCTTATGGACCCTACATACAGAGTCAACGTACCAAACTATATTTGTAAGATAAATATTGTTTAAGCCGATGCAATTTATTATTACAAATTGCGTTCCAGAGATCATGTTAAAATACTGCTGGAAAATGGATCAGCTTATCGTTGCTTTTGTACAGAACGAAGATTAGACTTGTTGCGGAAGGAGGCCTTACGTACTAGACAAGTACCCAAATATGATAATAAATGTCGTCATCTTTCACAAAAACAAATTGACGAGCTTTTAGCTAAATCGACACCATTTTGTATTCGTTTCAAATTGGACGACTACGAGGAACCACTTAATGACTTGATTTATGGTCCAGTACATCACAATGTTAGCCAAAATGAAGGCGATCCAGTGATTATAAAATCTGATGAATTTCCAACATATCATTTTGCCAATGTTGTTGATGATCACTTGATGAATATATCGCATGTGTTTCGTGGTGTCGAATGGCAGATATCCACTACCAAACATTTGCTGTTGTATAGGTAACACATGTAGGATTTGTTTTAAAACAGAATAGCATATTGAATATAAATTAAATATCCTTTTTAGAGCTTTCGGTTGGACACCACCAGAATATGGCCATTTGCCTCTCTTGGTTAATGCAGATGGAACTAAATTAAGTAAACGCCAGGGCGATATAGGCATTAAGAACTTCAGGTATATTGATTTTAAATTGAAAAATTCAATACAGTCCTCATGGAAATGTACGATTTATTTTAGAGATAAGGGCTATTTTCCAATTGCCTTGCTGAACTATGTGGTCTCTGCCGGTGGTGGTTTTCCTCATGAGCAATTTTCCAAACCAAAGGTGTATACCTTACCTGAACTTTCAGAAAAGGTAATGTATTATATTTTATTGCTGGTTACCAACGAAAGTTACTACCCCAATCGTTTTAGTTCAATATTGAAAAAGTCAATTCACATCCAAGTCGTTTAAATCCCGAAGTTCTCGATGATTTCAATCGTCTGCAAATTACCCAGTTATTACAGTCTGAAGAGTCAACAATGGAATTGGTTAAAACGGTTCGAGGGCTTGTACAGTCAACATATCCTACAGAGTGAGTATAAACTTTAAATAATAAAATAAAATATTTCAGATTCAGTTAATAAAGATTACGCCTGACAAATGTTAAACCTAAATCGATACTGAGTCTAGTCAGTATCTACCTATCTAAACATAACAGCAAACAATCATAATTATCCATATGTGTTTATTTTTTGTAGAACAAATCTCGATCTTAATACAGACCATATACGAAACATTTTGAAATGGTCTTCAAACCGATTAACATTTATTAAGGATTTAACATCGCCAAAATTAAGTTTCTTATGGGTAAAACCTGCAAACTTTAAACTTGATGTTATCAGTAAAGGTAATAATATAAATCGTAGAAAAACAAAGATTTGAAAATCAATTAATACTCTACTTTCAGACCAACAACAAATCTTATTGGACATTCTTCTAACAACTGAAGATTTTACAAAGGACAACGTAAACACAGTCCTAAAGGAATACAGCAAGCAAAATGATATAAAGTTTCCAATTCTTATGAAATCATTAAGGTCTGCTTTAAGTGGTTTAAAAGTAAGTTTTTTTTTTTTCTTATAAAATGTTATTATAGTAATAACAATGTTGCTTGCTTCTGTAGGAAGGACCAGGTGTGGCTGAAATGATGGAAATACTAGGTAAAGAAGTGGTATTAGAAAGACTTTCAGATGCAATGGAAGCATGCAAAGTGCCAACAGAGAAAGAAACTGTTTTGTGTAACAAATAATCTTCTGAAGGCATTTAATAAATATGATTTGTATATAAATAATTAATGTAAATAAAATATGTATTTATTTCAAAATTGTATAAATAAATAAAATATGTATTATTTCAAATTTCTACTGTTATAGTCCTGTAAAGGGTGAGATGAAAAAACTGTAACCAACGTCAGAGTGCTGTCATTTCTAAGCCACTCGTCCGACGGTTGTTAAAATTATTCCAGTGACAGCTTATTATATTGTTTACAAGCGTACAAAATCATGTTAGTGAAACTTTTCGAGAAAAAAGTTATTCGTGATGGTGATTTCTTTATATTTGGCTGGAAAACCACAAGTGGCTATCGTTAGAGCACTCCTGCATTTAAATGTGAATAAATCTTTTGTGTCTCGTACCATCGCTCTTCAAGGAAATGGACGCGATGTCAAGGAAGGGGACGAAAAGTAAAGAAGCGGCTTGATCGAAACCCGCGTCGCAGTGGCCAAAAAATGGCTCGTGAGCTGAACATATCGCAATATAATTCCAAAAAGTGCAAGAACTTACACCGCAACAAAATGAAGTTCGTAAACAAACAAAATGATCGTGTTTACCTGCCAAAGAGGTCAGCTGAAAATGGGCACCTTCGGTTGGCCAACGGAACTCAAGCGCCGGCCATGGTGCTGGTGTGGGCCGCTATAACAGCCGATGGTCTCCGCTCGTATTAATCGACCGTGGCATCAGAATAAATGCAGAATATTATCGCGAAAATATTCTGAAGGGTGTATTAAAGCACGCAAATGTTGGCATTTTGGCCGCAGACCTTGGACATTCCAACACGACTCCACCGCGCCACCCAAGAATGGTTACAAAATGAGGTTCCTCGCTTAATTTCTAGCGCACAATGGCCACCAAAATCTACGGATACCAGTCCGTTGGACTATTGTGTCTGGAGTATTTTGGAAAGCAAGGCCATAATTCGTGCCAAAGATGACCAATTCGAACAAATCTAAACATATTCCAGAATTTGATGATATTTCCGACATTTCTTTGGTTTCATTCAATAAAATTAAAAATTATGGCGTTTGACTTTGTTGCAGTTTTATTTTTTTATCTCACCCTGTATGTGGTTTAAAAGTGAGTTTTAATAAAATGTTATGATAATTATAATGAAGCACTCTGCTTAAATACGAAGGTCCTGGTCTGGATGAATTTATAAACATATCTACCGAAGAGGTAGAAGAGAGGAATAATGTTTATAATAAAAACAATATCAGCCGCCATAAGCACGCGTACAGTTCCATATCCTGTTCATAAAAAACTCCGCCTACGGGCGACTCCGGCCGCAAGAGCTCGATGACCAATTGTGAACAATTGTGGAATAAATATTGACGTATTCTGTCAACAAGACACCGTTTGGTGCCATGAATCATTACTCATGAACAGGAATTTCTAGACCCTGTTATTACTCGACAGGGTCTTGAAATTCCTGTTCATGAGTAATGATTCATGGCACCAAACGGTGTCTTGTTGACAGAATACGTCAATATTTATTCCATATAACTCGCGCAATAAAAATGGTCGTAATCACTATTTTTTAGAGCAATCCCAAAACCCAACTGCCGATCTAAAATTACTTTTGAATAAGTAGGGTCTAATACTCCTGCCGACCATAAACCGCACCAAATAGTGGCAGGTTCAGGATGAAGGGGCTTGTCAACTGAGGTGGAAATGTAATCGGCCGTCTTGAGGACTTTGAGCAAAATTTTGCAGCAAATTTTAATATTTTTATTTTTATAAATGACGTATCCAATGCAGGAGCTATAATTTGTACTCGTATATACTTTTAAATGAATGCTCCGAATGAGCTGGCTAATATTTTGTTTCTTAAATTGCCTATTTTCGCATAAGCAGATTAATTTATTTTTGTAAGAATGGAATTTTGTGTTAATGTGAAGCTTAAATTAAAATTGTACAAAATTAAAAAATTAAAAATTGCAATAAATTAATAAGTTGTTCAAATAATTTAAATGCCAGTGCAAGCATCATTGAGTTGTTTTAATAAAATTGCGTATAATTTATTTAATGAAACAGTTGGCTAATTTGCTAGACAGTTTTTCGCCCTCAGGAGTCAATAGGAAGTTGTCTTTCCATACAGCCAAACCTTCGTTATTGGTCTTTAAGTCCACAGATAGTTTCTCCCATACTTTCTTTTTGGGATTCAATTGATCATCGGGTTTACCACTGTAACCCTCAAATGCTAATCGACTACCAGGTGCAGCCGATGCTGGTACAATAATGGGCTCAACAACAGTGTGATCCTCACTGAAAACAAGAGTTCATTATAGTAGTGATATACAACGATTTAAGTTAACAAAACTTACTTGGAAGTACACAAAACCATGCCCTCAGACAATATACCTCGCATTTTGGAGGGCTTCAAATTGCACAAGACGGCTACCAAACGTTGGTCGAGTTCTTCAACAGTAACAAATTTAACAAGACCGCTTATTATGGTGCGTGGTTGTTCTTCGGCCAAATCAATTTTCAATACATATAAAGTGTCAGCATCAGGATGGCGTTGAACTTCAATTACTTTTCCAACTCGAATATCTAAGCGATGGGGTCCATCTTCTTCGGGTGCGGCAGCATTGGCGGCATTACCGCCTTTAGTTTTAGCTGGAGGAGGGTATGCAGCAGCACTCAATTTTCTAATAAAAAAGAAAGAATGCATTTAACAATAGGCATTTTTAATAGTAAACCTTTTTAGTAACTTACTGAAGTTCTGGTGATTCGAATTCCTTGCGAATAGGTTCCAACAATTTGTTGATATACTTTTCCACTGTAGCCTTAAGATCAGCTGGATGCAATTTATTATCAGCAAAGTACTGCTCCAAATCGTTATAGTTATTGAATGTAATATCACCGCCATTTTCTTCGGAACGGTTAATTTCGAAGCCTTCGCCTTCTTTGAACAATGAGAACAGAACATGTTTTACGAAAGACAGTAAACCGTTGTCAGTTACATTGCCAGGTTCGCAGAATGCCTTCTTCAACTTCTTCTTGACATTTGCTGGCGAATCGAGCAAATCAATTTTAGAATCTTCTTCGGATGAAGACATTTTGCCACCAGCCAAACCAGGTACCATTGGATTCATGAAGTGTATACGTTTTTCATAGCCCAATTGTGGTAAGTATTTTTCAGAAAATGTGAAAATTTTCCTCTGATCGACACCACCGAATTGTGCATCAACCTTGAGATATTCTTCATCCAAAGCCTGAAGACCTGGGTAGAGGAGACCAGACAACAAGGGGTATTCGATTTGTTTGACTACTTCAGCACCGGCTTTTTTGGCATCGTGTTGTGTTACCACCGACGATAGCCTGTATACATCAAGGGTATATTCTTTTGAAAGTTGATAATCGGTTCCCTTGACGAACTTGAGTTTTTCCAAAGGTACACCAATGGAAGATAGCATAGCCTTGATTACGGCTTCATAGTACTTTGTACGCAGTTCCAACAAAGACCATGGTGCCTTCATGTTATCCAAGTAGGCATGCAAATCGGCGAAAAGAATTGTTACCTACAAATATAGTAATACAATCTGTTTAAATCTCGTTTAAACCATTTCAGATTCGCAAATATAATGTGGATTGTGGTATTTTGAGAGGTTTTTTTTTGGCTCACGTTAATTTTAGCCAAGGTACACTATTGACTGGTATTAGTTATGAACATTCAATGCATGTATCAATGTATGTCAATGTATGTACTTCTTTGCATTTTTTATACAAATTTATAGTTCTTCTCAACTTTTCGCAGTAATGACTAACAAAGAGGTAAAACAAATGCCAAATACTTCGTACAATGGCAGGATTAATTGAATGTTAGGTCCACCATTTCCTCTTTTACTTACCTCACATCCTGCTTTCAAGAAGTCAGCTATTTTTGACATTGGAACGAAATAGGCTACATGGGGTTTGCCGGTGGTGGCTGTGCCCCAATATATCTTCAGATCACGCTCCTTCAATATTGTGTTGAGCTTGTCCTCACCCAGGACTTCTTGAAGATTTCGGGTGATCAATGTCTTCTTCTGTTCCGGAGTTAGACTTGTCATCTTATTAAATAAATAAAACAAATATGAGTCAAAAAGTCAATGGAACCCCCGATGAAACTATCGAAAACGTGGACAAATATGAGATGTAAGAGATGACAGCATTGACAATAACGTCATGACATATTAAAGGTAGTACCTTCAATCATGACGTATGGCAAAAAACATACAGAAGTGTTTAAAGTAATAGCACAGGGGAATTTAAATTTGTATCTTTCATACAAAATAACAACATAACAAAATTTTTTATGTGTAAAAAATATATTTTGCTTTGAGAAAACTTAGGATTTTTAAAAACAATATTTAAGTTACAAAACACTTGCTTCAGAATTATGTTATTCAATTTCCATTAACTTGCTCAACCACTTTCACTTTCCGCTTTTGTGTTGCTCGGGAGCTCTTCTTTCTACTCCTCGCTGTTACTTTTGGCTTCATCGTCTGGACTGATTTTCATCTTGTTGATCTTGAATTTGACCGCATTTGAGACGTAAAAAAGCAATGCCAATGTCAATTCAAATCACAAAGAGAGTGCCATCTTCTTTCTCCTCCCATATCTTCCCATCCAAGGTCTTGTTTGTGTTTGCTGTCAAATCCTCTAACCCATACCGCCGTTTTAGTCAGGCGAGGAATTTAATTTTTCCTCACCACTTTGAGGCTGCCGTTTTTCCAAGGAGGTTTTATCTTCCCTATAATCTCCTTTAGAGCGGCAATGTTTGCATGTGTAGCAAGCTAAAAGAACATTTTGTCGCTGTACGCTACTCTTAATGGAAATTGTATCAGCGCCTTCCATTATGTGATCCACAATTTTATTGTTGACCATTTTCTCCGTGGTTTCATTGCATTTCGTTCCTATAATGTTTCCTGACTGCTTTTTCGTAACATGACGGCTTCTTACCCGTTTCCTCGGACAGCTTCCTCTTCTGTCGGGTCAGGGATTTCTTCTCAGAAACCTAGATTTAGCAGTCGATTTCGTGGCTGGGCTCACCTTTTCGGTGTTGGGACCAACATCGTTGCCATCGGCCAAAGGAGCATCCTGCGTCTCTTCTTTTTTTCTTGTCTGTTGCCTCTTCAGCTTTCGAAGTTGAGCCCCAGATAATTTTCTTGCTTTGGTTGTGAGCTTCAGCAAGCTTTCGCTCATCATTAATACGCGCCCCGCAATTTAAGTTTCTTCTAATCATTGATTTTGGAAATATTTTGTTTTTATAAACAATAAATACATACACAAAATTGGCAGAAAATTTAATTGTTCATTGTCCCAGCAGCTGTGTCGATGCGACTATCTTTATCTCTTATCTACAATGGAGCGTATATTAAACTTTCATTTTTTAAAAAAATTTTAAGCTCTCTTCTTCTTCTGCTCTTTTCCAGAACTTCAAGAATGTAAATATTTTCACTACGATAACCGGGTTTCCCTTTGTGATATCGAAAATAATTACAAAACAAACAGATTCTTGCATATTCTGGAACAGAGCATATATTTTTTGGAGCAAGTTGAGTTTAGGGGCTGTGCTCTGATCATTTTGAAATTTTTACCACAGGTAGGTATTTTTAAACTGATTACGGCAATATAAATTTTTTGTGGGGGAAATAACCGGTTACCCGGTTATTGGACCCGAAAGTTCAGATACAATGTTCGGTTTTTATCCGGTTCCACTGAACCGATACAAACAAAATGGGTATCATTGGAAAGCTTATGAAAATACCTATCCAACAAGTGGTCACATGAACCGGTTACAAGAACCGGTTCCAGAGTAATGCAAGAAAATTGATATTTTTTACCAGTACTTTTTGAAAAACTCATAAAAACTCAAAAATGGACCCATTATAAGGTATTAAAATCTACATACCGTATTATAGCCAACAATATTGCCTTTCCAAAATGGTATCATACATGTTGATATCTTTTGTAGTTCCGAAGATATTAGTGATAGAAGTCATTAATTTGCAATTTTTTCTCCAGTCAAATGTATCTAACCTCTATAGCATTTTTAAACAGCCGGCCTTCGGCCGGGGTTTGAGATTTTCTTCTCTGGGGTATGTCCAACACCGGCTACGCGATCGCTAGTTTTTCTTAACATCGTAATCTTTGTAGGTAGCCGGCCTTCGGCCGGGGTTTGAGATTTTCTTCTCTGGGGTATGTCCAACACCGGCTACGCGATCGCTAATTTTTCTAAACATTGTAATCTTTGTAGGTAGCCGGCCTTCGGCCGGGGCTTGAGATTTTCTCCTCTGATGTATGTCCAACACCGGCTACGCAATCCATAGTTTTCTAAACTTTTATAATTAAAACACCTTTTATTCTTAATCAATTTTTTTATACTTTTTCTTAATAAATAACGCTAAATTACAAACTATATGAACAAATTAGGAAACAAACTTAAAAACTTGGCTTCACTCATACTACTTTCATAAGTAACAACTTTAAAAGCCAATATCTTCGGAATTACAAAAGATATCAACATGTATGATACCATTTTGGAAAGGCAATATTGTTGGCTATAATACGGTATGTAGATTTTAATACCTTATAATGGGTCCATTTTTGAGTTTTTATGGGTTTTTCAAAAAGTACTGGTAAAAAATATCAATTTTCTTGCATTACTCTGGAACCGGTTCTTGTAACCGGTTCATGTGACCACTTGTTGGATAGGTATTTTCATAAGCTTTCCAATGATACCCATTTTGTTTGTATCGGTTCAGTGGAACCGGATAAAAACCGAACATTGTATCTGAACTTTCGGGTCCAATAACCGGGTAACCGGTTATTTCCCCCACAAAAAATTTATATTGCCGTAATCAGTTTAAAAATACCTACCTGTAGTATAAATTTCAAGTCAATCCGAGCACAGCCCCTAAACTCAACTTATGCCTATTTTTTTTGATATTGAAGAAACAAAAAAAAAATAATCTTGTGTAAAAGCTATGCTAGCCCTTGTACTAGTCTTATTGGGAATTATTTATCGCTTAACTATTGTGATTGTATATATCAGCTGTAAATTTCATAACAATTCAGTGTTTACATGCGATTGTGACTGGTTGCAAATTTCACAATATCAACAAAAACATTCAACACGTGCGGTTCGTCCCGTCTGTTTTCGCAAAGTTTATCCGCGTTGTGCAGTATTAAGTACCCCTCGCGTACCGGCTTTTTTTGTTCCTCAGTTTTCCTTTATCAAATAGTTTTTAAAAATGCCCGTTGTCGATCCGTCCGATTTGGTAAAATTGCAAAAGAACATCGAACTTGTTCGAAATATTTGCATTTTGGCCCATGTAGACCATGGCAAGACAACGCTAGCCGATTCGTTAGTGGCCAGTAATGGTATTATATCCCAACGTATGGCGGGAAAACTGCGCTATCTGGACAATCGTCAGGATGAACAGGAACGTGGCATTACCATGAAGAGTAGCAGCATTTCACTGTACTATCAAAGCCTGGGAAATCAAAGGGATTTCCTAATAAATTTAATTGATTCTCCGGGCCATGTAGACTTTTCCAGTGAAGTTTCCACGGCAGTACGTTTATGCGATGGTGCAATTGTGGTCGTCGATGTTGTGGAAGGTGTTTGTCCGCAGACTCGTGCCTGCCTACAACAGGTGTATGTCGAACAATTGAAACCGGTTTTGGTTCTCAATAAAATCGATCGTTTAATTTTGGAAAAACAAATGACACCCTTGGATGCCTACTTCCATATCATGCAAGTGCTGGAACAAGTTAATGCCGTATTGGGTAGTATTTTTGCTTCAGATGTCTTGGCCAAAGAGGATATAAGCCACAAAGACAATTACGAATCAGCATTGGAGGACAGTGATGACTCAACATTGTATTTTAACCCAGCTGCTGGAAATGTTGTATTCTGTTCAGCTTATGATGGTTGGGCGTTTAGTGTAAGGGATTTTGCTGTGACCTATGCAGAACGTTTGGAGATGTCCACCAACGACTTGGAACAAGTTCTTTGGGGTGATTATTACTACAATGCTAAGAAGAAATGTGCTGCCCCTGGTGCTCAGGAAAAAGCAAAGAAACCAATGTTTGTACAGTTTATTTTGGAAAACATTTGGAGTTTATACGATATTATTGCGGTGCGTAAGGATAAAGATAAAATACCAGGTGAGTATCACTATCAATAAGATCAGTCAAAGAATTAAAAAAAATAAAACATTTATGAAAATTGATACATTCAATGGGCGCCTTATAAATTCAGCTTCCTGAGACCCAATTTTCTAAAACAAATCTAAAATACCTACCTTAAATACACAGTCCGTTTTTATTGTAATTAGATTTCAAAAAAATTTGAAGCAATATATTTTTCTTGATTCCGGAGAAACAAAAAATTAATGCGTGTCAGAAAATAAACTTCCTGAAAGAGACGTGAAATATTTTAATCGCGATAGTTAGAAAATTTTGGGCATTTGAATTGGTAATATTTTCAATAATTAGCCTCATCTGTCACTTATATTGGAAGCGAAGGGTCTTTTTTTAGAGTATACTTTACAACAATAATCATACGCCCGAATAGCAGAGTTAGTTTGAGTTGGACCACCAAAAATTAGTATCTATTCTGTATTGTAGAACATTTATTTTAAAAAAAATATGATTATCTACATTCATATCTCTTATTTTCTGCTTATCATTGCAGTAATTGCCGAAAAACTTGGTATTAAATTATTAGCTCGCGATTTGCGTGCCGGCGATCCGAAAGCACAAATAAAATCCGTCTTGGGTCAATGGTTGCCAATTGATCGTAGTATTCTCGAAATGGTTGTCAAACATGTACCTCCACCCAATACAATCAGTGATGAACGCGCCCAACGTTTATTGTATCCTGAAAATGCTGATATCAACACTTACCCACCCGAATCATTGTCACTGAAAGAAGAGTTCAAACGTTGCAAAGCAGATTCTGAAAATATTATTGTTTTTGTATCGAAAATGACACCTGTGCATGTACAAAGTTTGCCTCAGAATAAACCAAAACGCCTTACTGAACAAGAGTTGCAAACGCGTCGCGATGAAGTTCGAAAACGTATCGAAGAAAGAAAACAACAGCAGGAGGCAGTGGAAAATATTACAACTGGTGTCGAGCAAATGTCTACAGAAGAAAATAGAATAGCTCAGGAACAAGCCCTTAAGGCGGAGCAAGAAAAGAAACTGGAGGAGGAGAGGCTTGAAGAGGAAAAAAATGAATTTGTATTTATAGCATTTGCACGAATCTTCAGTGGAACCCTAAGGAAAGGCATGAAGTTATACAATCTGGCTCCGAAACATGACCCCAGGAAAGAGGAGTAAGTTCTACATATCTGGTAATGAAAAGATAAATTGACTACTAAGCACTTTTCTTTTTTCCTAAAGTTCCCTTTCTTTAGATTCCCCACACATCAGTGAAGTAACCATAGGAGATTTATATTTATTCATGGGTGGCGAATTGCAGTCCCTTGATGAAGTGCCAGCTGGAAACATTGTTGGCATTGGTGGTCTGGAAAAGGACATTGTCAAGTCGGGAACATTAAGCAACACCATGTACTGCACATCATTTAGTGAATTGAGCATAATGGCTACGCCAATTTTCCGCGTTGCCATAGAACCCGTTAATCCCTCGGATATACGAAAACTATTAAAAGGTCTCAAACTACTTAATCAGGCAGATGCATGTGTTCAAGTTTCCGTGGAACCTACTGGAGAGCATGTTATTGCCACCCTGGGAGAAGTACATGTGGAAAAATGTGTTCGTGATCTGGAAGAGAGCTATGCTAAAATAAAAGTCAATGTTTCAAAACCAATTGTGTCATTCCGTGAGACCGTAGTTCCTGCCGCCACAGTAGATATGGTTAATGAAGCAATTGTCAAGACATCAGAAGACAAAGATATAACCAAAAAAATTGCTTCCATTCAAACTCTGAATAAATTATCTACATTGCGCGTAATTGCTTTGCCTCTACCCCAGATGGTTGTAAATATTTTGGAAAAATATCACACTTTCTTCAAAGAGCTATCAGCAGCAAAATCAATGAATTCATCAGAAAAACATAAAAACTTATTGCAGCAAATTAAAACGCAACTGATGGTAGCGTTAAAAGAATTCGATACAAACGATTTGACGAAACTATCTTGTGACGAGTTAGTGGAACGTATTTGGTCTTTAGGTCCTCAGCACTGTGGCACTAATATTTTGTTAAACTTAACCGATTATGAGCATCCATCAATTTGGAATGCTCCACCAAAATGTTCGGATGAGGGCGCAGATGTTCGTCGCGACTACAACAGTTCGTTTGTCAATGGTTTTCAATTGTCCACTTCAGCTGGACCTCTATGTGAAGAACCAATGCAAGGTGTATGTTTCATGGTTCTTGAGTGGTCTATAGATACTAGTGAAGAGTTGAATTCCAAGGCCTATGGGCCATTTTCTGGTAAAAAATATTGTAATTTAAGTTTAATATGTAGGAGAATGTACATTTTTAATTTTATTATAGGCCAAGTACTGACAGCATCGAAGGAAGTATGCCGTATGGCATTCCAGAATCAACCTCAACGTTTAGTGAGTCCTATGTATAGCTGTAATATCGTGGTAAATGCAGAAGTTTTAGGTAAGTGTGTAAGCAAAAATATTTTTTTTTGTACCCAAATGGTTTTCAAAAGAAACTCCTTTATTATTTTGACCAATAAGGTATGCAAGGAATGCTACCTTATTTGTTTTTTATGGATGAACATAAAAAATCTTTAGTCAATTTTTTTATGGATTTTTTTGGATGTTTGCAAATAGTATGTATATAACGCAGTTTTTTACTAATTGGGTTGTTCCGCCTTGTATCCCCAGGGCGCTACTACATTTTTCAGCAGAAATCACTAAATTTAAACAATGATATCTGACTATTAAAATTGTATCAACTCGAACCTACATTACAATTTACTGCTTGAAAATTATTTGATAAAATATTGAAATGTTAATGTTTTCTTCCGAAACTAACAACCTTAAAATATATTAATACCCTACTACAGGTTATTTACAGGAAGTTATTTATTCTTCATTTAGTCAAAAATATTTTTTTTATTTTATTAAATGAAATCAAAAAATATCGGAAATAGCATCAAATTTTCGAATATTTTTAGATTTGTTCGAATTGGCGATCTTTGGAACGAATTATGGCCTTCAAACGGCCAATGAAACCGTCGCACGCTGCTCGAATGATGCTCTGCGGTATTTTAGCCCGTTCCCAGCGAAGCGCTTGCTTGAGGTGATCGACACTTTGGTATTTTTTAGGGCCAGCCTTGCTTTCCAAAATACTGTAGACACAATAGTTCAACGGATTAGTGTCCGGAGATTTTGGTTTAATTCGGCAGTTCACTTTCGGGCCAAGCGAAGCAACTCATTAGCTTTTTATACCCTCCACCATTCTATGGAGGGTATATTCATTTTGTCATTCCGTTTGTAACTCATCGAAATAATGATCTTAGACCCAACAAAGAATATATATTCTTGATCAGCGTAAAATTCTAAGATGATTTAGCCATGTCCGTCCGTCTGTCTGTCTGTTGTAATCACGCTTTCGAACGAATTGAGATAGAAGGCTAAAATTTTCCACACATATTTATTTTGACAGTAGGCAGGTTAAGTTCGTAAATGGGCCATGTAGGTCCACGTTTTCATATAGCCCCCATATATTCTTGATCAGTGTAAAATTCTAAGATGATTTAGCCATGTCCGTCTGTCTGTCTATTGTAATCACGCTATCTTTCGAATGAATTGAGATAGAAGGTTAAAATTTTCCACACATATTTATTTTGTCAGTAGGCAGGTTAAGTTCGTAAATGGACCATGTAGGTCCACGTTTTCATATAGCCCCCATATAACGGTACCTCCTGGTAGTCGGTATTTTACTAACTGTTTCAAATTTGGTGTTTGAAGTTCGAAATGGATACCACAGCCTAAGGCAAAAAATTGCCTATGCAGGTCCAGGTCTTCGTATAAGCCCCATATATCAGTACCTCCTTATATTCTGCATTTTGACGATTTTAGGTACAATATTCACCGACATTTTTTGAGATGTATTATTTGAGTTTCGAATTTGAATATGCGACAAACAATATAACGGCTATATTCGTTATTTTTAAAATGTTAACAGAATTTTTGGCGAATGTTATCTTTTTCGAAAATTTTCAAATTCGTTCCAAATGGTAGAGAGTATTCAAAGTTCGGCCCGACCGAACTTGCTGCTTCTTTACTTGCTTTAGTCTATTTCCTTTCTGTTGCGGTGTAAGTTCTTGCACTTTTTGGAATTTCAATGGCTTTACCCCAAGCTCATTTTTTAATATTTTCCGAATGGAATATTGCGATATGTTCAGTTCACGAGCCATTTTTTGGCCACTGCGACGCGGGTTTCGATCAAGTCGCTTCTTAACTTTTCGAACCATTTATGCTGATGTTGTTGTTTTCTTCCGTCCACTTCCTTGACATCGAGTTGAGAGTTCGTTTGTCTTCAAAAATACCATATTCAAATACATTCTTGCAGTTCTGGAACACAACAATTATAGACCGGAATTGTTTCAAATTTCGTATTTGAAGTTCGTAATGGATAGTACAACCTATGTCTATGCAGGACTAGGTCTTTGTATAGCCCACATATAACTGTACCTCAATTTATTTTATATTTTAATGATATTAGCGACATTATTCATCAAATTTTGTACTTGAAGTTCAGAATCGGTATTAAATCCTATGACAGAAAATTACTTATGTAGGTTCACGTCTTCGTCTAGCCCCCATATAACTGTTTTTATTAAAACGGCAATTTTTTTGCCGACTGATGTATATCCTTAGCCAATGTTCTATTATTTAAATATATTTTGACTTCTGTTGTGATTATTCAAATTGCTGACCCCATGTAGAGCAGGTTCCGAAGGAGTGGTTTGTACTATATTTCATACTTCTTTAAATTTTATATATTTATTTCACTTCTTGTGTTAGCAAAAATGTTTTTATATGTGAAATTTGTTTGTTTTTTTTTTGTTTTTCAAAATCTTGAACCCTATGTGGAGGATGTACTAGAAGAAATGGGGTGTTCTTGTGTTGATGGAAATATTGAGATGTGCCAAGTCCGAATGCAATTTCGCGTTTTATGAGCTTAATGGATATTCAAAATGTTGATTGATTGTGGGGGAGGTACCAGAAGTAGTGGACGTATATATCATTACACCAGATAATAATAAATATATTGTGTGTGAAATATGAAGAGAACTGAAAACTTATTTCGGATTTTAAATTAGTTTTGGTTATTCAAAACTTTTACCCTTTGTGGAGGAGGTATCAGAAGAAATGGTCCGATCTCTACCATTTTTATAACAGATCTTGTGTTGATAGAAATTTTGAGGTTTGTCTAGTCTGAATGGATTTGGATGTCAATTTCGTTTATTATGAGCTTCACGGATATTCAATATTTTGAACGTTACCAGAAGGAGTGGACCGATATATTCCATCTTCACACCAGTCCTTGGGTTAACAAAAATAAAGTGATGTGTGTAATTTGAAGATAATGGGACTCTTGCACCACATTTTATAAGAGTTATAATTATTCAAAATTTTGACCCTTTGTGGGGGAGATACTTGATGGAGTGGACCGATATCGTCCATTTTCGAACCTGAGCTATGTAATGGACCACTTGTATTGGTATATAACGAAAATGAAACCAACTGATTTTATTGGGAAAGAGGAGTGGGCGGGAGCCATGCAAGGGCTAGCTAACAGTCGGGGTTGGGGTGGATCTTACTCTCTCAATTCCCATTTACATTTTGTTTGGTCCACACTAGAAATAAATTTATTTTAGACTCCCTGATCTTAAAGATGGAATATGAACTATGAATTGACCCTAATCAAATGCTGACAAAGAATACCCCATGTTGGTCAATAATGCTGAAATTATACGAATCTCAATCAAAATACCTATTTGGATCTCCTGATGGTGTGGAGTCATGTGCCGCAGCCCTCCCAACCAATGATTTTAACGAGGCACATTATCTTAGTTAAAATCCCTAAAGTAGTTATTTAAGTCACTTTCCGATTACACCTTGTAAGAAAATTTTAATCAGTTTATTCACTCATTTTTGTAAACTTCAAAAACAAAAATTATTAGCAAACATAAAAATTATTATATAAGAGCTTCAAATTAGCACATAAAAACTTAATTCAAGATACAAAATTACTCTGTATGCCTATCGTAGGGCTATCGTTAAATCTATTCTTTAACATAATTATGATGATGATAATGTAAGACACTTTATAAGAAAGAACAGAAAGAACAACAAAAACAATTCTTCCGAATCTGTTATAGGAATTGAATGCAGTAAGTAATAAAAGCAAGCGACATATCAAATGTAATGATGATGATGTTGTTGTTTTTTTTTTCTTTTGTTCTTTCTTTGGCGATGTAACAAGCAATGCAAAAGATCAATGTTATTTTGTTTTGATTAATTTACTCACCAAACAAAAACACCGCTGGTAGAGGCCTCTTCCATTATGGTAGTTGGTAGTTCTTTGTTGTTGCTATGCTGCGATGAAGATCATTTTTACTTTTGCGTTGCTTACATACCGAAGTTCAATCTAACAACGTGATTATCATCTCCATGTAATTAATGATATATGGGTAACTCCATACGTATTTTTTTTAACTTAATAGTAGGTAATATTTTATAAATATTAGGTTATTGTAGGAATTGATGATGAAACAGAACTGACAGGCGTACTTAAAAAGTTGCGTTGAAACTTTCAG
This sequence comes from Musca domestica, assembly GCF_030504385.1. NCBI lineage: Eukaryota > Metazoa > Arthropoda > Insecta > Diptera > Muscidae > Musca > Musca domestica. The sequence continues at coordinate 10,812,252 of NW_026712296.1, read as the reverse complement.
AATTTTATGGCAACGGTAGAAAATAAATTATAAAATTTTCAGCTTCTTAAGACGTAATTGACGGAATAAGCAGACTCCAATATGAAATTGTGGAAATACAATATCCACTGACCCGACTTGACGTAATTGGAAGTTTTTGTACCAAATTTCGGGAAGATTTACAAAACCACAATTTTCAAGCTGTTTGTCTTGGCAGTTTTAGATATAACGTCAGGTAGCCAAACAGACTGCTATTTAATTCTGTATTTGGAAATCGAACTTGTCCTGGATTTGTAGAATAGCGTTTAAGTGGTGGCTCCTCAGAGCCCCCAACACGGTATAAAAAGGTTTTATAACCTGTGAGGATAAAATTAAAAAAAATTAGACAAATCCGCGGAACCCATTTCTGTTTTAGATTACCTTTAAAATAATGGATAGCGGTATTGTTTCCCGTGATATAGAGAATGGTTATCCTCTGGCAGAGGTAACACAAAAAAATCACGTGGGTCGCGTGGCGAATATGGGGTACCTTTTCTGTTAATAAAATATTTCACTTAAATTGAACACTGTATCAGAAAAAATGAAATATTTACCTCTCGATATTTTATGTTTTTTTTAGGGTGAGAAACTGTGAAGAAAACTTCAGCAATTGAACGAATCAATTTTACAAAATATTAAAAAACTTAACAGGTTGAAAACTTTTAATTGTCACAATATGTTTTATAGTTCTTTGCTGGTTGGTGGATCGATAGAAAAGAATGATGAAGACGATTAGCTGGTCTAAGTAAACCTCATGCAAGGGCAAGTTGAAACAAGAGAGAGAATGCAGTGTAGTGTTTAATAATCACCGCCTTATTGATTGACGTACGTTGTTTAACATGATATAATGTTAAGTACTGTACAGTAAGTGTACGTTAATTTTGAAACTCATATTACAAACCACATAATACTTGCATTATATGCAAAAGTATTAGGAGGAGAACTAAATCTTATTTTTTTTTTTTTTTTTTTTTTTTAAGGGCGAATGTCCTTGGCATGGTACGTGCCAATATTTGTGGTATCAGCATCCTGCAATATATAGTAATTACTGCCTACTTTTTCTTTAACAACTGCCTTGATGAAAAGAGGGGCTAATTTCGCGTTGAATTTCTTTTCATGCGAACTCTGCGCAAAATTCCTACGAAAAACAACTTGGCCCACTTTATAAATTATCGGTCTCGACCTCAGGTTATACTGATGACGATTAGACTCATAGGCTTCAGTTAAACGGACTTTTAAATTTTTTCTTAGTATTTGTAGTTCATCATCTCTATGCATTTGGACATGGGGTTCATTCAAAGCTCCAAGATTTCTTAAAAGTTTGTATGAACTACCGTGGGTAACCATATTTAAACCGAAAACGGCCTGGTATGGCGAACATTTAATCGTTTGGTGGTACGTATTTCGCAAGGAACAACTTATGGCGCTAAGGTGTTGATTCCACATAGTATGGTCTTTTTTCAGATAACTACGGATACCAGCTATTATAGAGCGATTAACCCTTTCTGAGGCATTTGCTTGCGGAGAGTACAATGCTGTGTAGGTATGAGAAATGCCAAAAGATGTAAGAAAGGCGTTAAATTCGTTAGCCTTGAACTGCGAACCATTGTCGCTAACTATCGACTCAGGCACTCCAAATATATAGAAAATATTTGTTTTCAAAAAATCCATAATGGAAGCAGAAGTAAATTTCCTAAGCGGACATAACCAATGGAATTTGGTCAAATGATCCAACACAATAAGTAAGCCGATATAACCTTGTGTGCTACGAGGATATGGTCCTAGCAAGTCAATATACATTCGTTGGAAAGGCCTTGAAATGTCTGTTTGTTGACCCATATTGGGCTTCATTATAAAATTTGGAGCTTTTGAAGTCTTGCAAATCTCACAAGAGCCAATGTAGCTACGAACGTCATGAACTAGTCCTGGCCAGTAAAAATTCCTACGAATCAGTTCTATGGTTTTTCCTGTACCACAATGAGCTGATATTGGCGAATTATGAGCACGGGTTATAACATTTTCTCGTAATTTCTCTGGAACCCAGAGTTTCCAACAATATACTTCATGCTCAGGGTCCCCGTCATATGGGTCAGTTCTTATATAAACGAACTGGTCTACAATCTTGATATCCGGATACTGAGATAGGTTTTTATTTATTTTATCCTTTAACAGGATATAATCTTCATCATTGAAATGGGACGACTCTAAATCGATCTCGGGTTGAAGACACTCAATTTCAGATATTTCTCCAAAGGGTATTCTTGAAAAGGCATCGGGCACGACGTTTTCTTTGCCTTTTCTGTGCCGGATAGAAAATTTGAAGCCTTGAAGCTTGAACACCCATCTGGCTAAACGTCCAGTTAAATCTGGTTGCTTCATCAGCCATAACAGCGAAGAATGGTCGGTGATGACCTCGAATTCTTGTAGCTCGAGATAGCAGCGAAATTTTTTTATTGCTTCGACTGCTGCCAAGCATTCGCGCTCAGTTACACTATAATTTCGCTGAGCGGTATTCAGTTTGCGCGACATGAATGCAATTGGCTTCTCATTTCCTTCCTCATCTAACTGTATCAGAACTGCACCGATACCGAAATCGCTGGAATCGCAGTGTAAATAAAATTTTTGCGAAAAATTAGGGTTGGAGAGGATAGGAGCAGACGTCAGGAGCTTTTTGAGATTGTCAAATGCTGCCTGCGCTTCATCTGTCCAGCGAAATTTCTTTTTGGTCGACAAGACTTCAGTAATGGGGAAGACAATAGATGAAAAATTGGCTACAAATCTTCTGTACCATCCGGCAAGGCCGAGGAATCCTCTCACCTGCTTAATATTTTTCGGTACAGGCCATGACAATATCGAGTCGATTTTCTGGGGATCGGTCTTAATACCACCGTCGCCGATTATGTAGCCTAAATAATTAACTTCAGTTACGCAGAAGTGTGATTTGGCCACATTTAAGGTTAGATTGGCTTTCCGAAATTGGTCAGCAAGTCTTACGAGAATGGCCAAATGCGTGGGAAAGTCTTCCGAAACTACGACCAAATCATCTAAATAGCCGAATACACAATTTCGCAAGTCTGGAGGAATAAGCTCATCTACCAAACGACACATTGTGGCAGGAGCGTTGCAGAGGCCAAAAGGCATGACAACGAAATGGTAGAGAGGCCTACCGGGCACAGTAAAAGCTGTTAATGCTTTCGACTCCTTCGTGAGCCCAATTTGCCAATAAGCATCTTTCAAGTCAAGCTTCGAAATGATGTTAGCTTTAGGTAGTCGAGAAAATATTCCCTCGATACTCGGCAAAGGGTAAGCATCTTTTCGTGTGACCTGATTGAGCCTACGTGCATCAAGGCACAATCGAACCTTATTGGGTTTTAAAACTAGCCGCATTGGCGAGCTCCAGGCCGAAGTTGAGGGTTCGATTACTCCCAAAGCCAGCATTCGGTCTATTTCCTGGTACATTAATTTTTCCACGGCTGGTGACACAGGATAGTGACGCTGTTTTACGGGAGGAGCTCCATCAACATCGATATGATGACGTATTAAGGGTGTTCGACCTAAGCCTTGTTTGTCACAATTGGGGAATAGATCAATTACAATAGCTAGCTGTTGACGTTGTGATGGGGAAAGTGGGTAATCATGAGAATTGGATATTTTGGGAGCAGATAGGTTTGACTCTGACATTTCGGATACGATTTTAGATGAATCTTCATTGGACGAAGAAAAGACTATACTGCCAAATAAATCAGGAGCTAATTGGAAAGATTTCCAAAAGTCCAGTCCCAATATGAGTCTTTGTGAAATCGATGGTACTATTAATAGTCTCATTTTATGCGTAGAATTTTTAAACTCAACTGGAACTTCTAAATAACCGGTTACCCTTTGAATATTACCGTCAGCAGTTTTGACGCTAGTCTTCAATGGAAAAAATTCTCTAAAACTATCAAAATTTGTGTTGGCGAGATCTGCCCCAATACAAGAAACATTTGCTCCTGTGTCGAGCAATCCTAACTCGCTAAAAGTTAAAAATTTTACTGAAGCATAAAAACGTTTGTCTTCGGCATTATTGACAATAGATGAAATGCAAAATTTTGAGATGAACCTTCTTTGTTTGTAATAACGCCGCAACCTTAAAGTTGATCGTTTTGGTTTTCTGTTGGAAATTGGAAAATCTTCAAAAATTTCCTTTCGCTTGGCCAAATATTGTTCCCATCTCTGATGGTATGGTAAAATAGGGTATAAAACTGGTGTGTCTGAATTTTGAGTAAGTTTATTAGAAGTTTGTCGGTGCAGAACTTTAAATGTGTTTTCTTTATCCAGGCAGTCAGGTCTAGAACAGTCTTCTAATGAACCATGAGTATGATTCTGCTCTGGAATTGGATCTTTTGTTAGTTTTTTGACTTGGCTATTTTTTTTAAGGAACACTTGGAGCACTGAGGTTTATAAGTATTTTTGGCTCCACAACCATAACAAAATACTTTCCTTTCTTCTTCACAATCTTCCCAAAAGTGTCCAAACACATCGCAATTCCAGCACTTTACCTGTCTAGGAGGCTGTTGAATCGCATCTATAGATAATTGCGGAGTAACTTCCTCATGTTCGGAATCAGCGTCGCTAGGGAAATGTATTTCAGCCACACGACGATTACATTGAGGCTTTAACGACATAGTCTTTCGGAAATAATCTTCTCCAAGTAGGGATTCTCTCATTTGCACTAACTTGCGCAAATGAGCAATAGAAAAAATGGGTACGTAAAGAAGCTCGTGCCTAATTTCAGGACGCAAGTTTCGAGTCAAAATTTCAATCAATTCTTGTTCGGGCATTGGCGAATCAAGCCTGTCTAACAAAGAGGATACCGCTTCATAAAAAGTTTCAAAGTTCTCATTTGATTTCATTTTTCGGGCTCTTATTTCTTCCTTTATGTCGAAGGACGATCGAAATTCTTTATATTGGTATTTAATAGCGAGACAAAAGGGTTCCCATTCGATGTGGTCTACCTGTTTGTGGTAGCGCCAAAACCAATCTTGGGCTTTCCCAGACAGCAATAAAGGTAAGTTTTTGCAGAGTTGTGAGAAGTCATTATTTAAGTTTTCTCTGGTCAGTGTACGAACTCTGTACAAGAATTCATCTACACTTATTCCAGTGGAAGAACCATCAAATCTGATATGCCAATCTCGAATAATTGAGGTGACTTTATCAGGTCTAATCTGTTGGGTATCTAAAAAGTTGGGCGATCTACACTCTTGTGAGTGAGAAGGTCTGACTGTATCAACCGGTGGTTGATTGTTTGTGGTTGGTGGTGGAGGAATTGTGGTATTATTTATGATGGAATTTGAAGGTTGATTGCTGTTGTTTCTTTGAATGGGTTGCTGAACTGATGTGTTGACATTTAAAGACAAATTTGGATTACTGTCTCTAGTAGATGTCGTAGGCAACAGGTTTAAATTCTTGAAAATTTTAGTCATTGTGTTTTCAATTATTTCTCCTAATTGAGTATAATCTATTGTAGGTTGAATTGTGTTTGGAATTGCATTCCTATTGCTATAGTTGGCGGGTGAATTAGGCACCTGTGAGTCTTGTACATTGTCTGCAGAAATGTCTACATTAGAATCAGCCAACGAATTAGCAAAACGCTCTTGAAAAAGGTTTCGACAATAGCTTCTTGTATTGTGTTGTTTTGCTCTGGCTCCACGGCCTCTAGATTTATTATAAGATTTACCTTTGTCTATGGGTACATTTTTCTTTAAATCTGCAAGAGAGCAGGGCCTTTTACAAGTTGGGCATTCTGCGGATTCAGCCAAATAGCCTTCTAAACATATACGATGGAATGTGTGGTTACATTCTAAAATGTTTATGGTATCTTGATCGGATAGTATTTGCTCGTCGCAAACTACACAATGGTTTTCGTATATGGAGTCGGAAATTGATGCAGTAGCACCTAATGCCTGTATTGGAGTTCTCTGCATAATTTAAAATCCAATGTTATTTTAATATAATATTCAATAATAATTTCGAAACAAAAATATTTAATTTTCATAAAACGTACTTCTTACATATCACGGTGTAATGCAAAAAGGACTTAAGTATTAATGTATTTTGATTGAAAACACTAAATTGGTCTATTGAATGGATATTCAAGTAATAATCAGTCTAAACAAATCATCCTCTTCTTCACCTATATACTACCTCATAATGGACAAAATATGCAATCAGCAACTGTTTTGTAAATCCTACGATAAGGCAGGAGGAAGGTAGTCCAGTTCTGAAAGACTATAACATAGAATCCCAATAACAATGAAATCCAATGAATTAAACAAATTCAGTGAACTGCATAGAAGGAATTGCAAAATTAATTAGGTTGATTTGTTCGGGTTTACAACTCAAACAATTCAAATTTCCAAACCTAATTCTGCAATTATCTGTACAAAAGATTCAAAGCAACTACTCAAAGCATATTCATTCATTGTTTTGTATGAAACGTACAATTTAATGGATTAATGTGTGAGGTTAAGAAGATCAAAACTTTAAACAGTAAAAAATCTCCTATGCCCCACGTTGGGCGCCAATTTCTGTAATGGACCACTTGTATTGGTATATAACGAAAATGAAACCAACTGATTTTATTGGGAAAGAGGAGTGGGCGGGAGCCATGCAAGGGCTAGCTAACAGTCGGGGTTGGGGTGGATCTTACTCTCTCAATTCCCATTTACATTTTGTTTGGTCCACACTAGAAATAAATTTATTTTAGACTCCCTGATCTTAAAGATGGAATATGAACTATGAATTGACCCTAATCAAATGCTGACAAAGAATACCCCATGTTGGTCAATAATGCTGAAATTATACGAATCTCAATCAAAATACCTATTTGGATCTCCTGATGGTGTGGAGTCATGTGCCGCAGCCCTCCCAACCAATGATTTTAACGAGGCACATTATCTTAGTTAAAATCCCTAAAGTAGTTATTTAAGTCACTTTCCGATTACACCTTGTAAGAAAATTTTAATCAGTTTATTCACTCATTTTTGTAAACTTCAAAAACAAAAATTATTAGCAAACATAAAAATTATTATATAAGAGCTTCAAATTAGCACATAAAAACTTAATTCAAGATACAAAATTACTCTGTATGCCTATCGTAGGGCTATCGTTAAATCTATTCTTTAACATAATTATGATGATGATAATGTAAGACACTTTATAAGAAAGAACAGAAAGAACAACAAAAACAATTCTTCCGAATCTGTTATAGGAATTGAATGCAGTAAGTAATAAAAGCAAGCGACATATCAAATGTAATGATGATGATGTTGTTGTTTTTTTTTTTCTTTTGTTCTTTCTTTGGCGATGTAACAAGCAATGCAAAAGATCAATGTTATTTTGTTTTGATTAATTTACTCACCAAACAAAAACACCGCTGGTAGAGGCCTCTTCCATTATGGTAGTTGGTAGTTCTTTGTTGTTGCTATGCTGCGATGAAGATCATTTTTACTTTTGCGTTGCTTACATACCGAAGTTCAATCTAACAACGTGATTATCATCTCCATGTAATTAATGATATATGGGTAACTCCATACGTATTTTTTTTAACTTAATAGTAGGTAATATTTTATAAATATTAGGTTATTGTAGGAATTGATGATGAAACAGAACTGACAGGCGTACTTAATTCAAGCTGGGTTTAAAGTTGCGTTGAAACTTTCAGAATTTTATGGCAACGGTAGAAAATAAATTATAAAATTTTCAGCTTCTTAAGACGTAATTGACGGAATAAGCAGACTCCAATATGAAATTGTGGAAATACAATATCCACTGACCCGACTTGACGTAATTGGAAGTTTTTGTACCAAATTTCGGGAAGATTTACAAAACCACAATTTTCAAGCTGTTTGTCTTGGCAGTTTTAGATATAACGTCAGGTAGCCAAACAGACTGCTATTTAATTCTGTATTTGGAAATCGAACTTGTCCTGGATTTGTAGAATAGCGTTTAAGTGGTGGCTCCTCAGAGCCCCCAACACGGTATAAAAAGGTTTTATAACCTGTGAGGATAAAATTAAAAAAAATTAGACAAATCCGCGGAACCCATTTCTGTTTTAGATTACCTTTAAAATAATGGATAGCGGTATTGTTTCCCGTGATATAGAGAATGGTTATCCTCTGGCAGAGGTAACACAAAAAAATCACGTGGGTCGCGTGGCGAATATGGGGTACCTTTTCTGTTAATAAAATATTTCACTTAAATTGAACACTGTATCAGAAAAAATGAAATATTTACCTCTCGATATTTTATGTTTTTTTTAGGGTGAGAAACTGTGAAGAAAACTTCAGCAATTGAACGAATCAATTTTACAAAATATTAAAAAACTTAACAGGTTGAAAACTTTTAATTGTCACAATATGTTTTATAGTTCTTTGCTGGTTGGTGGATCGATAGAAAAGAATGATGAAGACGATTAGCTGGTCTAAGTAAACCTCATGCAAGGGCAAGTTGAAACAAGAGAGAGAATGCAGTGTAGTGTTTAATAATCACCGCCTTATTGATTGACGTACGTTGTTTAACATGATATAATGTTAAGTACTGTACAGTAAGTGTACGTTAATTTTGAAACTCATATTACAGCTAGTACTGCTGCAAATATTGGAATTTGCAAAACTTGGAACAAAATCGGATTATACTTTCTCTTTCTGTGCAGTAAAGTATTTTTTTTTTAAATGTCGATCTTTTATGGGAGAGGACCGATATTGCCCATCTCCGAACTCGGTCTAAGTTTGATAATGATATTACGATGTACTAAGTTTGGACCAAATCGGATACTTGCTTCGAGAGTTATCGTGCGCACTAGCCAGACAGACGGACGGACAGACATCGCTAGATCGACTCCAAATGTCCTGAAACGGATTTGGTCCAAAGAGACCTAGGGCCTAAAACCGTTATTTCGATGAGGCACGTTTTGGTCGTACCAAATGATATATACCCTCTGAGGGTATAATGATTGGTCCGGTCCTATCGTTTTTCTCTTTTATTTGTTTGCTACAAAAATACAATGGAAGTAAGAGCTTTCGTGTGTATGTGATTGACAAAAAGCATTTGTTCCAAAAACCCAAATATTTTTTAATCAACAAATTTGCAAACGAATGGAAAAAATATAGTTAAAAACAGGCTGTAAACTTTACTTCTCGTTCGTACAAATAGTTATTGCCAACCTACTATCATACAATTCCATACTTACCGCAAGTTTTAGCTCATAATAAAATAACATTTTAGGTTTTTATTATTTATTTCTTTTATTACAAAAAAAGTTCATTACATAAATAATTAAATAATTACATATTTTTTTAATGGTTTTTGCGTTTTCAATCGGATTCGAGTTAATTTATAAGAAGTTTTTTTTTTATTAATTAAAGTTATACCTAATAAATGCCGCTTATTAATAATTTATGAAATTTTTCATTTTAATTTTATTCTCTATTAAATTATGTGTGCGTGAGGGTGCAAGGACAGGGCCAACTCAGTGAAACTTTCTCTTGCACTGTGTGTAAAAATTCTATTGACATATACATGTATGTATGTATGTATGTATGAAATAAGGTAATATAGAACAATTGTAGAGTTTATGTAGTGGCTCGAAATCAAAATAAAATAAGTGGAATTCAATATATTGTAACATAAAAGGGATTTATGTTATTGATGAATTTCAAAGGATCAAAAGGAGAGAGAAAAGCGAAAGATTATAAATAAATTAGTCGATTACTGGTAAGTAACGACTAACTCCTTTTACGATTTTAAAGGAGCGAATCATATTTGAATTAAATTCTGTGTATATTGAAAATGAACTTCAGCTCTATTCCATTTATATTTTTATACCCTCCACCATACTATGAGGGGTATATTAACTTAGTCATTTCGTTTGTAACTCCTCGAAATACTCATGTCAGACATAAAATTGTCTATGGGAACTACACTTTGTGACAGAAAATTGTCTATGCATGTCAAGGTATTCGTATAGGCCCCATATATCAGTACCTCCCTATATTTTTGGTATATTGACGATTTTAGGTACAATACTCACCGAAATTGTTTGAGATGTCGTATTTGAAGTTCGTAATGGATGCGACAGCCTGTGACAGAAAATTGTCTATGAAGGACCAGGTCTTTGTATAGCTCCGATATAACGCTGCCTCCCTATATACGGTATTTTGATGATTTTTGCTACATTATTCACCGTTTATTTCAAGTTTCGAATTTGAATATGATAATGGCTTATGACAAACAAAGCCTATGTAGGTCCACGTCGTGTAGTCCCCAATATAACGGCTATATTCGGTATTTTTAAGATTTTCACAGAATTTTTAACGGATTTTATTTCTTGAAAATTTCCAAATTCGTTCCAAATGGTGGAGGGTATTCCAAGTTCGGCCCGATTTAAGTTAAAAAGCAGTATTAACTTGTTATTACTCTTTACGATTATCATGATTTTGCATCACGAGGCTATATAAACTAATAATCGCAAAGAATAATAATAATATAATTGGTTTAGATCTAAAGTCTTAAATTTACATTGAAACATACAAAATTCAAAGTTTTAGATTTTGAATTGGAGTCACTGTATACGTGTATGCTGGTTAAATAGTTGTTACAAATAAATAGCTTAAACAATTATGAATAACTTAATTTCATTAATATAATTTTATATAATTAATATAATTTCATTAATATAATTTTAGTTGTGGTTTTATTATTTTTTTGTAAATTAAAGTTTAGTTTTTCTTTGTTATTAAATGCATTCGATCGAATATAGAACAAAAATCATAGATAGGCCAACGAATTAATTAAATAATTTATGAGTTATTGTGAAAACAAATATAAATTAGAAAATAAAATACATTATTAAGAACTAGGATCAATTTGAAATTATTTAATTAATTCATTGCTATTCGTATAATATATATGTTTCTCTTTTTTAATTTTGTTTTTATAAAACAAATTAAATAAATGCTTAAAAAGTTTACTTAAAAATAATATTTATGAATAGTATTCAATTATATATATTCAAAATTTGGGATCGAAAAGAACCCATTTTGTGTAATTATTTATAAAATATCATTTTCATTCAATACCAATTGTTATTTTTTTATCATTAATTGCATCGTTTTGTTTTTTGTTCATTTCAGTCACAGTAGTATAATGTTCAGTTAATAAATTATGGTCCAAAATCTCGTTGCGTCTTATCATAATATTATTAATTGGATTAAGAAATTCTATATAAATGCTACCTACACCCTGTTTGTTTTAGTATGCGTTTTAGTTCCCAATGTATTGTTGTAGTTGTTATTCTTTAAATAACTTGTTTTCTCTCGCCATTCTATTTAGTCCCATACCAGGGTCTTTTCAAATTCTATAACACGGTCCCAGGGGAATTCAGGCATATCATCAGCCTCGCCATCCACAGTATTCTCGCTTAGAGAACGTTTTTCGCGTTTCAGTTCTTCGCTCACTTTAGTTGTATCTTCACTAAGTGTGGTTCGGGCCACCTCGTCATTGGACTGGGCTGGAGTTGAGGTATTGATTAGCAGTTTATTGTCAACCTCAGTGGCGGCCTCAATGTTATCGGCGCCTTCGCGTTCATTGTTACGACCATAACTGGCACCAGGGAAATTATTTATTGACACCGGTTCTGGTCTAAAGTTATTGTTGCTGTTCTTGTTATTAAAGTTGGAATTGGATATACTTTCGGGACGATTTAAATATTGATAATTGTTTTGTGAAGAGGAGAATGAATCGGAGCCGTGATAGTTGTTGCTGTTGGCTGAATTGAAGCCACCGCCTAAGGATGATTGGGAACTTGGAGAACTGCTGCCACCGTATGAGGGTCTACCATAGGTATCCTTTGTACCACCATACTGTTGTGATGATGAACTGCTACTACTGCTACCGCTGCCAAAGGAACCACCGATATTGCTATTCGACTGCTGGCCAAATGAGGTTTGGGATCCGGGCCTATAGAAAGGTTTTTGCAATTGGTAACGTTTGGGTGGTTGGACCGAAGGTTTGCGCACCGAATAGCCAGGTTTGACACACATCATACCAAAGACACGAATACCGGGTACACTGGCATATGTAGGCTGATCATGGGCCATAGGTCCCTCTGTAAAAACAAAGAACAAAGTTAAATTAATACCAGAATTTATAAAAAGGAGAAATAAATGCGCTATGTTCGGTTCAGCCCTTCTATCTGGAATTGTAACCAAAGCTAAGGGCATTGCTGTGACAGCAAAAGCTTTGTCACAGGATATTCGAACTCGAACTCAGTTTTGGTCTGAACATTGTTCGATTGAAGGAATGTCGTACACCATGAATTATGGCCAAAGGCTCGTACAGTCAAAATAGTAATTTGTGAGCAGAAATCCTCCAGAAACATAAAGATCGACAGTATAGGAAAACTAGGGGTTTACGGGCCCCTGTTTACGCATTGTTGTACACCATTTTTATTTCCTCCACCATACATAGTATGAATGGCATATTAAGCTTGTTATTCCGTTCGTAACTCCTCGAAATAAGCATTTTAGATCCCACAAATTACATTCTTCATCAGCATAAGATTCTATGCCGCCAATTCCATCCATCTTGTGAACGAAATGAAGTAGGTTGAAAAAAATTTGCTAGGATGCATTTTGGGTCCGTGGCATTTTTGGTATTCAAAATGAGACACATAGGTCAACATTTTGATATATTCTTCATATAACTGTACCGCCAGTTACAGTTTGGTCATATTTTTGAATTGCATCAAATTTGGTATTTGAGGTTCGTAATGGATACTACCTTCACCGACAGAAAATTTCTTATGTAGGTCCATGTCTTGGTATTTTGTGCATTTTGAATATATTAGCTCTATTTTTCAACAGAACTATTTCAAATTTGAATTTTGGAGTTCGCAATGGGTACCACCTCCTATGACAGGAAATTGCATTTGCAGATCAACGGCTTCATATAGACCCCATATAATGGTACCTCCCATTATACGTTATTTTGATGAGTTCTCTCAATTATTATTTGGAGTTCGTAATATGCTCCGCCCTCGCCAACGGATAATTGGCTGTATAACTGTAACACCAGATTTTCAAAATGTTTAAAAATTTTCCGGCATTTTTTAACATTCTGCAATTTCATTCCAAATTATGGAGGATATTAAAGGTTCGACCCGGCCGACAGATATTCCTCAAGTGCCAGTCTTTAGTCAACCTGGCTTCATCTGTGGTCCCAAACTGTCAATTTTAAATTTTATGTACCGTAGTTTCCTGTCATCTTCCTTCTTCCGTTTCCAATTGGAAACCTTCTAACCGATTTGTTTTCGTGTATGCTCTGATAGCTTGCAAATTTCCTAACTCTTTGGACTTTCAGGTTGTCAAATCCGTTTGTCCTTTTCCTGACATTGGAGAGCGAGAAAATCTCAGCTATCCGAGGATCTAAGTCTTTCAGATTTTTTGTATTTTTGATTGGTAAAATCTCTAATTGAATGAATCTAAATCTCGAAATGAATGAATGTTATGAAGCCAGGTGGTCTAATGGCGGCTTCATCATTCTTTACGTCGGACTACTTGGTGCATTTTATGATCCGGCGGGATTATTGGACCCATCTTTTTTGAAAATGAGGTTGGATCAAGGATGAAAATGGGTTAGAGATAATTTAAGGTCGGAATTGGATGCTGTTGATCTGAAAAACGATTACTTTGCTCTTTCACAGGGTGAGATAAAAAACTGCAACAAAGTCAAATGCCATAATTTTTAATTTTTTTTTAATTTTATTGAATAAAAGCAAAAAATGTCGGAAATAACATCAAACTTTAGAATAAGTTTAGATTTGTTCGAATTGGTCATCTTTGGCACGAATTATGGCTTTCAAACGGCCAATCACACCGTTACACGCTGCCCGAATGTTGCTCTGTGGTATTTTGGACCATCCCAGGCGAAGCGCTTGCTTGGGGTGATCGACACTTTGGTATTTATTAGTATCAACCTTGCTTTCCAAAATTCTCCAGACAAAATAGCCCAACGGATTGGTATCCGGAGATTTTAGTGGTCATAGAGCGCTGGAAATGAAGCGAACAACCTCATTTTGTAACCATTCTTGGGTGGCGCGTGCTGAGTACGATGGTGCTGTCCTGTTCTGCGGCCAAAATGTTTGCCTGCCCAAGCCTTTAATACACCCTCCAGAATATTTTCAATGGCTTTACTCCGAGCTTATTTTTCAATATTTGCCGAATGGAATATTGCGATATGTTCAGCTCACGAACATATATTCACATTTAAATGCTGGAGTGTGGTAACGATTGTCACTTGTGGGTTTTCAGCCAAATATAAAGAAATCACTCTATCACGCTTGACAGCTGTCGGATGAGTGGCACAAAAATTACAGCAGTCTGAAGTTGGTTGCAGTATTTTCATCTCACCCTGTATCTCTGCAATGGAGATAAGGGAGGATTTCTTCCTTGGGGGGCACATGTCATATAATGCCAACGTCAATTCAAAACTTCGCAGACTGTATTCGCAGGTTATGAAGTCAGGGGGTCTATTGGCGGCCTATTTTATATTTTATTTTTTTTATGACAAAACAGGACCAAAATTGCACATCTCATAGAACAACCATTTGCAATTTTTTAACTTTGTAAGAAAGATCTGTGGAATTAAGGCTGTCAAGATCCGAATCCTCTTGACCACCGAGAATAATTTTCTCTTAAATTACATTTAATTGTTGAGTTTTTCTGTTGAGTCTTTTTTTATTTTTCTTTGACTTACCCATTTTGAAATGATCTGGACATCTGCATATGACCAAATAATGTGATTTGCCTGTGCGGGTATTCTGCAATGCCAACAGCGACCAATCTTTGGGTGAACGACATTCGCGCATTTCGGTTGTAGCCTCACAGGTTTTGGCCAATGTTATAGCCTGCAAAGAAGTAGAAAAAACAAATAAATGGAAATTTAATACCAGCAACATGTCAGTTTTTCCAAGACGACAACAACAACAACGAAAAGAAGAAGAAAACCATAATCATAATACAAAGTAATCTAAGATGTCTTGCAGTTGGTCATTGTCATCCTTATCCCCCATCGCTGTAGTGTCGTGTCGTCTGTTGTTTCGGGGACAAAAGTGAAATTAACATGACAGCCACTGTTGTCAGTGTTTTGTTAACTGGCTGTGGCATCTCTTTTGGAATAGTTGTTTGTTTGTTTGTTTACCTACCTCTCGCTCTCGTTGCACTATAAGACGCTTATCTGCTAGATTTAGAAATTATCACAAAAGCTATCACAATAAAATCTTCTTCACGGTGCGGTTTGTGTTTTCTTTTGGCAGTTTGAAATTCACCGATGCACAGTGTTTTTCGAGGACGATAATTCTGTAACTGCATGCAAAGGTCAATGTTTGTGTGTAAGTGTGAGATAAGGCTGGGTTTTTTGGAAATTCGAAATATAAGTATTGAAAAGTACTTAAAATTGGATTCATTGTAGTGGTCAAACGGATAAAGTTAGAATTCTGAAATTTTCAATGAGGGTCACAGAGGGTCACTGATATGTACCAAAGTTTTTTTTTGGAAATTCGAACGAAATTTACTAAAAAGCTCTAAATTTGTTACCATTTGTTATTATGTGAAGGGATAGAGTTAAAATCTTTTCGTTTAGTATAAGAATTAAAGTAAGATGGACATAAAGTTGTGGTTTTGTAAATGTGTACTAAGTGTAAGAACTGCACTAAATTTGGTACAACTTGGGTTTGTCTGAACGGATGGAGCTGGAAATTTGAAATGTTGTTATCAGGATCACTGTTAGTGGGCAGAGATGAGATTTGAAGGTGGTTTTGGAAAAATGTGTAAAAAGTACCAAAAGTTCTAAATTGTACCAAATTTGGTATATGAACAGATCGAGTTGGAAATCTGAAATTTCGCATTAGAATCACTTTTTGTGAGTTGAGGTAGTTTGGGAAATATGTACTTAAAAATGGTATAAAATATTGAATTTGGAAAGGGATAGAGCTGGAAATCTGAAATTTGGCTGAGGGTTGCTGATGACGTGTAGCATAGAAAAACCAAAGGGAAATTCAATTATGTACAATTTTGTTTTGGGTAAACGGATAGAGAACTGAACATTTTTAAATTTTTATACCATACACAACATAGTGGTAAGGGTATTATGTCTTTGTGCATTTGTTTGTAACTGGAATTGTGAATTTTTGTATTAGGATCACTGTGAATGTGAAACTTCTTGATAAGGGGTAAATTGGGAAATGTGTAATATATTGTGTACGAAAAATACCAAATGGTACCAAATTGTGCATGTGGTGTAAGAAAAGAGATGAAATTATAAAATAGGATAACTGTGAGTGAACAGCGTTTAGATAAGGTGACGAATTTGGAAATTTTTTACGTGTACGAAATGTACTAAATGGTACCAAATTGAATGTAAGTGCAGGGATAGAGTTGAACTTATAAATTTTCATATGAGAGTGGGTAAATATGGGCAAGAGTGTGTAGCTTTTAGATAAGAAAGTCAATTTGCATCTGCGTAATAAAAGTTGTACGAAAAGTAAAAAGATATGTATAGAGTGGGGAAAGAGCTAGAGCATTGTGCATTTGGGAATTATGGTCACCGTGACATTAAATCATATTTGATAAATGCAAAAAATACCAATCTACATAATTTTATGTACACATTTTTAGAAATTTTTATAACCTCCGCCATTTGGCCGAAATTTGAAAAAATTCCAAAAAATTCCGCTCAAATGAAAACCGTTATATGGGGGTTATACGAAGACGTGGTTCTGCATAAGTAATTTGTGTCATAGGCTGTAGTAACGGTTTCGAACTTTATATACGAAATTTGACAATTCGACTGAAAAGTGTGGCAATAATCGTCAAAATACCGATTATCGGGGGTACCATTTTATGGGGGCATACGATATCGTGGACCGATATACATAATTCTCTTTCAGGGGATAAAATACTCAGAAGGAACCCATTGTGTGGATTTTAAGATAATTCCGAATATCGGCAGGTGCCCTTATATGGGGGATATTTAATATCGTGGACCTATATACACAACTCTCTTTCATGGGGTAAAGTACTCATAAAGAACTGCTTGTGTAGATTTTCAGACAATTCCATTGAAAAATGTGGCTAAAATCATCAAAATACCGAATATCGGGACGTGCCGTTACAGGGTGAGATGAGAAAACTGCAACCAACTTCGGACTGATGTCTTTTCCAAGCCACTCGTCCGACTGCTGTTAAAATTAATCCAGTGACAGCTCATTATATGGTTTACAAGCGTACAAAAGGATTTTGGTGATGATTTTCCAGAAAAAAGTTGTTCGTGATGGAATTCAAGCGTGATAGTGCGATTTCTTTATATGTGGCTGGAAAACCACAAGTTAGAGCACTCCAGCATTTAAATGTGAATAAATCTTTTGTGTCCCGTACCATCGCTCGTTACCGTGATACTGATAGCGTAGCCCGACATCAAGGAAGTGGACGGAAGAAAACAGCAGTATCAGCAGAAATGGTTCGAAAAGTAAAGAAGCGACGTGGTCGAAAAATGGCTCGTGAGCTGAACATATCGCAATATTTCATTCAGCAAATATTAAAAAATGAGCTCGGGGTAAAGCCATTGAAATTTCAAAAAGTGCAAGAACTTACACCGCAACAGAGCTAAAGAGTTGCTTCGCTTGGCCGTAAGTGGGGAATTGCCGATTTTGGTTTTCTCCGATAAAAAACATTCATTCTCCAGCAGTTTGTAAACAAAGAAAATGAACGTGTTTGCTGGCCAATAAGGTCAGCTGAAAATGTGTACCTTCGGTTGGCCACCAGAACTCAAGCGCCGGCCATGGTGATGGTGTGGGCCGTCTACCAGCCAATGGTCGCTCTCCGCTCGTATTAATCGACCGCGGCATCAGAATAAATGTCGAATATTATCGCGAAAATATTCTGGAGGGTGTATTAAAGCCTTGGGCATTCTAACAGGACTCAGCACCATTGCACTCAGCACGCGCCACCCAAAAATGGTTACAAAATGAGGTTCCTCGCTTCATTTCCAGCGCACAACAGCCACAGAAATCTCCAGATACCAATCCGTTGGACTATTGTGTCTGGATTATTTTGGAAAGCAAGGCTAGCACTAAAAAATACCAAAGTGTCGATCACCCCAAGCAAGCACTTCGCCAGGAATGGGCCAAAACACCGCAGAGCAACATTCGGGCAGTGTGTGATGTTAATTGGCCGTTTGAAGGCCATAATTCGTGCCAAAGGTGACTAGTTCGAACAAATCTAAACTTATTCTAAAATTTGATGCTATTTCCGACAGTTTTCACTTTCTTTCAATAAAATTAAAAAAAAAAATAAAAATTGTGGAGTTTGACTTTGTTGCAGTTTTTTATCTCACCCTGTGTATATGATATCGTGCGCCGATATAGACCATCTTCGAACTTGATCTGCCTGCAGACAAAATACAGATCTGTGCAAAATTTTAGCTTCCTATCTTAATTCGTTTTCAATCTAGCATGATTACAAGAGACGTACAGACAGGGCTAAATAGTCTTAGAATTTTAAGCTGATCAAGAATATATATATATACTTTGTTGGGTCTAAAATTATTATTTCGATGAAATACAAAAGTATGGTGGAGGGTATAACAAATCTGGTTTTGTGTATGAATTTATCATATGCAAAGCAATTATTTTATATGCGTATCTGAATAGGTCGTTTAATTTAAAACTTCTATTTCATACATCCTATTTGGGGTAAAATATCACACATATCATTTTTTTCGTATACGAAGCAGCGGAAATTTGCTAGCAAATAGTACGAGAGCTATATTTTCCCATAAATGTATAATTTTTAGTATCCCAATAGGGATCCAATTGATATTACACTCAGTTAACAGGTTATCTATTTTCCGTTCAATATTTGACCTTTTTAGCTTCTCTCTTTACTTTTCATCATCGTAATAACTACTGTCTATATTGTTGGCTCCTAACGTCCCATTATTCGTACCAAAATGCTCGTATATGATCACGTTTCGATAATCATCTCGCAGATTTTGGTTATCTGCTTTACTCTCTTGGGGGGACTATTGTGCAGCGGTGACGAGTTGCCTTTGACGCATTTTCAAGTTGAAGGCTTTAAATGTCATTAAAAATACCGCTAATCACGATTTTAGCCACCAACATGGTCTGATGAGTGAACGGTTGTTAAACAACAACAACAAGCATTGCCCGGATAATATTTGCTAGCTCACCCCGAAAGACGACAATAAAAACAAAAACTTCATCATTTTGGTCTTTGGGTTGTGGGGATTTGGTGGTTGGTTTTTAGTTAACCACAAGCATAACCGAAAACTGTTCATTACGTTTTTCAGATTCGAACATATCCATCTATCCCACCAACCAACCAACTATCGAATGGGAGGACCATCAAGTCATTCATCTGCATGGCAAGACCTCTCTCCCTCTCACTCCGTCTCGCCGTGAATCTGTTCAGAAAAAAAGTAAAGCCAGCATCTGGTGGCCAATAATACTATTCTGGGTTTGCTCATTCATGGATGCATGTCATGCGAACAGCCAGCCAGCCAACCGACATTGCCATTTGCCATTCAATTTGCGAAGCTCTCGCAAGCTTCTACATTTTACATTGCCTCGATTTTTTCCAAATGTTTGCATTTGACTCGAGGGGTCATTTTGGCTGATTTAATTTGCTTCATTCTTTTGGTATGCTGTTGTTGTCGTTCCGCTTTTGGCTTTATCTTCGCCTGCCTTGATTTGGCTTTGACAAACGGTAGACTTTGAATTGTCATTAATAGCTTAACAAATTGGCGTTCTTGATGTCCGTCCGTCCGTCCGTCTGTCTGATTTTTTCTGTGTAAGCAAGTTTACACTTTATATATGGCCAGCATCATGTTGTAACCAAGCTGGCTCATGCATGTTCCAAGAAATCCAATTGGCCAGCATATCTGTCTGCAGTCGTCCCAAAACTTTCGATGCCAGAGGAGGTCTACTGTATGGCTAGGTAAAACAATAATGCTATGCTAAATTGCATTTGGCCAGCAGTAGTCTGTCTTATTTATGTGTCTATTATGGCTTTTAGCCATACAATTAATGCCAAAAATAATACAACACATTGGTTGGATGCTTAGATGCTATTGTTTTTTTTGGCATAGAAGTTAAGTTGAGAGCTAAAGAAAATGATTTCTTGTTTGTTGTTTTCATCGCCTTCATCGCAGAATTGGCTTCACTATAACGGTAGTTTCGTGAGATATTTGAAAATTAGCTGTCTAAAGGAATTGGAATTGTGGCTCAATTTGAATTTTTTTATGGGTTATGTTTACATCAAAGATTGAGGGGAGGGCTCTGACGAATCGCGTTCTATGAGCTTCATGGATATTCAAAATTTTAACCCTTTGTGGAGGAGGTACATGATGAAGTGGACCGATACTGCCCATTTTCAAAAATGACGTAGAACTGATACAAATTTTAGGATTTGCAAAGTTAGATCAAAATCCTTACTCTTTCTTTTGGAGGAGGTACCAGGTTATATTACGATGTACCCAGTTTGGACAGAATCGGATACTCCCTTCGTGAATTACAGACGGACGGACATCGCTGGATCGCGATGTCCTGGCTGGATGTCCTGAAACGGATTTGGTCCAAAGAGTCCTGGGGTCTAAAACAGTTATTTCGATGAGACACGTTTGGGCCGCATCAAAAAATATGTACCCGCTGTATCCACTTGTGGTTTTCCAGCCAAATATAAAGAAATCACACTATCACGCTTGAATTCCATCACGAATAACTTTTTTCAGGAAAATTCTCACCAAAATGCTTTGTGCGCTTCAAAATAATATAATGAACTGTCGCTGGAGTAACTTTAACAGCTGTCGGACGAATGGCTTAGAAATGACAGCAGCCTGAAGTTGGTTGCAGTTTTTTTCATCTCACCCTATATACATGGGAGCTCTAGCTATATCTGAACCTATTTTCATTAAACTTGGTGTACTTGCTTCTAGACTGAATTCGGTCATTTGGACTTATATTGGCCATTTGGTGCACAATAAACCCAAATTGGTTGAAGATGTATATTAGAACTATATCCAAATCTGAACCGATAATGATACAATTTGGCAGAGGTATTTCTGGGCTGTATCTGATATCTGATACCAAACATCATTATTGTGGGGTGCATATTACGAATGTGAGGGACTTAAACACCAAATCGGATATATATGGGAGCTATATATATGTTAGCTATAGCTATATCTGAACCGAGCTGTGTCTAATATATGGTACCAAAGGGAGCTATAGTTATATCTGAACCGATTTACACCAAATTTTAAGCAGTGGTTTCTAGGATGAATTCTGTCGTAATTGCCAAAATTCCATTTGGCGTACAATAAACCTGATGTCGGATAAAGATATATATATGGGAGTTATATCCTAATCTGAACCGATTTGACAGAGGTGTTTTCGAGCACTATCTGATGTCTGGTATAAACTACCATTCTTGTGGAGTGCATATAACGCATGTGAGAGACTTAAAACCCCAAATCAGATGAAATATATATATTTGAACTATAGCTATATCTGAACCGATTTTCTGTAAATTTGATGTACTTGCTTCTAGACTGCATTCGGTGGTATGTACTACACTCTTTTGGGCTTATATTGGCCATGTGCACAATTAACACGAAATCGGTTGAAGATATATTGGAGCTATATCTAAATCTGATCCGATTATAACCAGTTTCAATAGGGTTCGTCCTTGGGCCAAACAAATATTGTTTGGAAAATTTCATCTCAATCGGATAATAATTGTGACCTGCATTTTGCTCACATGAATACATGGACGGACGGATGAACAGACGGACTGACATGTATAACTCGACTCAGAAAGTTATTCTATGAAGATCCTCAAAAGTAACTATGGGTCAATCTCGCTTCCTTCTCCATGTTACAAACAAACGAGCAAACCATCCCACAACAAACTTTCGAAATTCCTCTCTTCTTACGGAAATTTCAAAACACTCAAAACCAAAAAAGGAAGATTAAAGCGTCAACTTTGATGTGCCTCTTTATGACCATAATATTTTTGTTTATAACTCAATTTGAAAAGATAAAAACTGAAATGACAGATAAACAGTGAACTTGCCAACATATGTTAGCGTTAATGTATTGCCAACTTCAGACAGACGACGTTGGTTGATACAAATAATCCAAGCTGTTCACATATTTTTCACAAGCTTGGAAAAAAAACTTTTTCTTAAAACTTTCAAAACAAAGAAAAAAACTCAACTAAGCATCAATAATCAGCGAGGCCAGGCCAGGCCTGAACATCCGTACCCACCACTAAGTAACCTTTGAAAAATATTGTGGCAGTTGTGGAAAAAAAGACAGAAAACGATGAAGAAGCAACAAGAGCCAGTCGGCCAACCTCCAAACTTAAATCTTGTTGAGGATGTCATGACATGATATACTTATGGAACGTAGCGAAGATCTTTTGTTGTAGTGGTATGTGTATGGTTAAAGAAGCTATGCCATACATGTAGAGTTATGTATGATCCATAATTGCAAAAGTCCAATTTACACTGGAAGCAATTTTTATAGGGCCAAATCTAGCATATAAAGATCAGATGTTGATTATATGAATTTTTGAATATATAATTAAAAAAAAATTCATACGAAGCTTCTCTGGGCAAAACACAAAGTTTTC
Source organism: Musca domestica (assembly GCF_030504385.1). Taxonomy (NCBI): domain Eukaryota; kingdom Metazoa; phylum Arthropoda; class Insecta; order Diptera; family Muscidae; genus Musca; species Musca domestica. The sequence continues at coordinate 10,789,486 of NW_026712296.1, read as the reverse complement.
GAGAAATATCATGTTAGCATTAGAAGCCTTAGCCTCCAGAGGCAGAGTAGAACACATGGCACTGGTGGAGGGACTTTTGCTCTGATTGAGTGCCTTAATCTACTGAAAGTATCCTACGTAAAATAAAATAGTTCAACTAATGATTAATGAATGATCGGTACAAGACGTGCTCTTTTCAAGGATTTCTCAACCTTTACACTGGGAAACTAAGTAGGTCAAATATAGCAAAAGGATCGGAAATTATTGTCTATATATGAGCTTCGAGCCGATAATCGGAGCACAAAATTTCGTGAATATATATGATACATAATCAGGGAAAAGCTATTAAGTGACCTGGTAAATATAGGGGTGTACTCCACCCAATGTGCAAAAAACACCCTGTTTAAACTATATGATGTATACCCTCAGCTTCGCTTGGCCGGAAGTGGCGAACTGCCGAATTTGGTTTTCTCCTATGGTAAAACATTCGTTGCCCAGCAGTTTGTAAACAAGCAAAATGATTGTGTTTACTTGCCAAAGAGCTCAGTTAAAATGTGCACCTTCGGTTGGCCACCAGAACTCAAGCGCCGGCCGTAATAATCAACCGTGGTATCAGAATAAATGCCCAATATTATCGCGAAAATATTCTGGGGGGGGGGGGTGTATTAAAGTGTTGAGCACGCAAACATTTTGGCCGCAGACCTTGGACATTCCAACAAGACTCAGCACCATCGTACTCAGCACGCGCCACACAAGAATGGTTACAAAAAAAGGTCCTCGCTTCATTTCCAGGGCACAGTGGCCGCAGAGCGACATTCGGGTAGCGTGTGACGGTTTCATTAGCAGTTTGAAGGCTATAATTCGTGCCAAAGGTGACCAATTCGAAAAAAACCTAAATTTATTCCAAAATTTGATGCTATTTCCAAATTTTTTTGCATTCATTCAATAAAATTAAAAAAAAAATGTAAAAAATATGGCGTTTGACTTTGTAGCAATTTTTTATCTTACCCTGTATATTTATTCCAAGTGTTGACCCTTTGTGTGGAGATACTTGATGGGATGGGCCAATATTGGGATTTGCAAGTTTTGCACAGAATCGAAAGATCCTTCCATTTCTATGAGGTAAATTATTTTCTTTGAAAAGTTTAAACTTTTGTGGAGAAGGTCTCCGAATTCGATCTAAGTTTCACAGTAATATTACGATGTGCAAATCGGATACTCCTTTCGGAAGTTATCGTGCGCACCAGCCAGACAGACGGACACCGATAGATTGACCCCAAATGACCTGAAACAGATTTGGCCTAAAGAGATCTAGGGTCTTAATAATCACAATACCGAATATCGGGAGGAACCGTTATATGGGGGATATACGGTATTGTGGACCTATATAGACAATTCTCTTCCAGAGGGTAAAGTACTCAGAAGGAACTCCTTGTTTCGATTGAAATATGTGTCTAAATCAAAAAAATACCGAAAATCAGGAGTACCGTTATATGGGGGCTATGATATCGTAGACCAATATAGCCCATCTTCGAATTTGAACTGCCTGTGGACAAAAAGGTGATCTGTGAATTTTAGCTTGCTATCTTTATTCGTTTTGACTCACGCGGACGGACGGAAAGGACTAAATCGTCTTAGAGTATTAATTATTATTTCGAAGGGTTACAAACGGAATGACGAACTTAATATACCCTCCATACTATGTACGGTATAAAAATGATCAGATGAAATCACTACCGAGCCTGGAACCACTTCCAAATAAATTATATGCTGCATGTGGCTTTGGCCTTAAAAAATCCCAATTACAAAAGGAGAAATATATAAAATGAAGACAATAATTCTTGGAGTTCCCAAGTCGCAAAAAATGGGGTAACAGTTATAGGGTAATTGAAAGTAAGACCTCTATAAGACGATACCATAAAAAGTAGATCCACTCAGTTCCTTACATGTGATTTTAGTAATAAATAATGGTGGATCCACGACCATTACTTCGTTGCCTTGCAAACGTTAGGGCAGAAATGACGTTTTGGAAAAAATGACTGGTGACGAACCTCTTCTTCTGCTCCGTCAATCTCTTGTTTCTGCACCAATGACTGCAATGGACAGATGGCTTTAAATAGTCATTTGCAGTTCAGAGGAATTATATCCTAGCATCTAACAGTGCTTTTAAATTCTCATTTATATCTACCTGCCAGTAGTAACTACTCCTCCTTCTTCTCACATTTACCTTCCCCTTGAACATGCTCTAACATTAGTAAATCTTTTCCATCTGCCTGCCTGGCCTTCATACGTTAAGCAATGGCCTCTGTTGCCTTAAAATTATTATGTGACTTAGGGTTCCAATGAAAATCAGGACTTTAACAACGGCAAAGCTATGGAGATTTTCATTGGAAATCACAGCAAACCACAACACACACACAACATCATTTCAGAAATACTTTTGGGATCATGGTCCAAGAGTTTGAATGGCAGTAGTTGTTGCTGTTCTTACATCTGCTGCTGCTCTTGTTAATGCCAACAAATAGCAATTTAATGGATGGAAAAGTAAAAATAAAAGCTATGACTTAACCATCCATCGGATTCTTCTTACCGAACCGAACTAAATAAGTGTTCATTTGATAATTGACTTGTTCTGCTTTTTTGTGTTTTTTTTATGTTATTCTGTGCAACATCCAACCATTCTTCCTGTGGTATTTCATACTGTTCTCTACATACATACCAGGGGCGTACAAAATTTTCTTTTTTTCAAATTTTACATGGAAAAGTTTTTTTTTGCTATTTGAACCCCCTTCCGAAATGGTTTCGAAATGCATTTTCTGTATACGTCTGTATACATTTGTATTTCCATGACTGGCCATAAGGTCAAGAATGCTACTGTCCAAATACCAATCATCGAACTTCTACTTCCCCTACAAATTTTGTTTTTCCAAACGTCCACTGTTTTTGCTGATTAATGCATCAATCTTTGTATAGCTCTCTAATTGCAGGCGGATGGAAAAGAAGTACATACGATACATTTGTCTATTATTCATGATGTTGCATGAAATGCGGTTTGATTATTAGTTTTCAAAGATATTTCGAATTTTTCCTTCCTCCAGCTTTAGATTTTTTTTAATTAAACGTTAACGTTTTTTTATGTTTCGCGTTCCCAAAAAGAAGATACAAATGAGGGTTTGATTATAGCCCATAATTTTAATGTTAGACTTCTACCATTCGCGTTTCCAGGTGCTATATTTATACTCTCCTCCATGCATAGTACGGAGGGTATTTTAAGTTCGTCATTCCATTTGTATATATATAAAAAAGTCTACAATTCTAAATTTAAAATTCTAGATTTAGCACGGTCCGTCTGTGCGTCTGTTTTAATCACACTAGAGTCAAAACAAATAAAGATAGGAAGCTAAAATTTTGCACTGATCAGTCTTTTGTCTGCAGGCAGTTCAAAATCGAAAGTGGTCTATATCGGTCCACGATATCGTATAGCCCCCATATAACGGTACCACCCATATTCGGTATTTTGATTATTGTTGCCAATTTTTTTCAATGGAATTGTCTGAAAATCCAAAAAAGGAGTTCCTTCTGATTACTTTACCCCCTGGAAGAATATTGTCTATATAGGCCCACGACATCGTATATCACCCATATAACGGTACCTCCCTGTGTTGGTAGGAAGATGGGAAATATCGCCCTACCCCTTTTTGTACCTCCCTTTGGTACCAAAGATCATAATTTCTCCCATAACTTGCGAAATAAGCATCCAATTCTCTTCAAAATTCATATGTCTTTATATTTTTCTCAACCAGAGATGTACTATGAATATGGTATCTCACTCATATGAGGGGAAAGGGGGTTGAGGGTTGTTGAATAAGCATACATCTGGTATAATTTGTTGTTTTGGAGATATGGTCTGATAAAATATGACAGCTCTTTCCGCACTACGAGTAACGAGTAATGTGGAGAAAGTGCAATGGATCTTCTACTCCATTCCCTTCTGGCTTACTCCCTGGTCGTTAAACGCATTATAATACAGAATCATTATACTTAGAGAGATTTACGAGTGCGCCATCATGGCCTCGGAGATTTTCGGCTAATTCGTATATGTTTAGCAATATGGCGAAATTCCCATAAACTTTTTGAAAAAATATGACAAAGTTATGTTAAAATTCAGCTAAGTAGCCGGTGGACGTCTACTGTAGAGTAGATGGAGGATTCCCCTAGGGTCCCGGGAATTTCCCCCTAGAGATCCGGGGGATTCCCTCTAGGGTCCAGGGGATTTCCTCATAGAGTCCAGGGGATTTCTCCCCAGAACAGAAAATTAAATTTGAAACATTGCATCCACATTTCCCGGCGCTGACATGAACACTTGATTTCAATACTGTAATTACCATTTCGTGTAATAGTAATTTGTTTGTGTTGTTTTTTTTCTTTTGCTTAGTGAAATGAGAAATGCTTTTATATCTATCACACATAGAAGCACTTGGGCTTTTTTGCGGCATTCACTTAATTTCGTATTTGTACTTGCCTTTTTCTTGCCATCTCCAACCAATTTTGTTGTATGCTGATCATCTTCATTCAAACTAGCCGAACAGGGATCCCGATATCTGCAAAAAAAAAAAAAAAAAAAATTAATAAATAAATAAAAAAAAATTTTTAAAAAACTCATTTAAAACACGCAATGTGCTCAATACATAAATTTACAAAATAATTAAATTTGTTTTCACAGTTTTGTTTGCTCAATCAGTTGCAAAATAAAATTAAATGCGTTCCAAGAGAAATTCAATAATTCTTACACCAAGACATAAAGCATTTTCAGCACTACTAGTGATGACACTGCATACCTTATGCATTACCAAGGGGACACAAATAATGACATCTACATACCTTATGCATTACCAGTAAGCCAAAAAAGTTATTTCTAACCTACTTTTATCGCAGCAAGTAAACAGAGTGTTCATATTCGACAACTAGTAATGGCAACTGTCCTTTATTCAATATTTAGAAGGCTTCAATCACGTTTTCTGATTGGCACTAAACTAAACAACTACTTTCTGCATTACAAGTAAGCAGCGTGAGATAGAAGAATTACAACAAAGTCAAACGCCATAATTTTTACATTTTTTAAAATTTATTTAATGAAAGCAAAAAATGTTGGAAAAGCGTCAAATTTCCGAATAGTTGAGATTTGTTCGAATTGGTAACCTTTGCCACGAATTATGGTCTTCAAACGGCCAATGAAATCGTCACACGCTGTCCGAATGTTGCCCTGCGGTATTTTGGCCCATTCCCGGCGAAGCGCTTGCTTGAGGTGATCGACACTTTGGTATTTCTTTAGTGTCAACCTTGCTTTCCAAAATGCTTCAGACACAATAGTCTAACGGTATTGGTATTCGGAGATTTTGGTGGCCATTGTGCGTTGGAAATTTGTAACAATTCCTGGATGGCGCGCGCTGAGTGCGATGGTGCTGAGTCCTGTTGGAATGTCCAAGGTCTGCGGCCAAAATGTTTACGTGCTCAAGGCTTTAATACACCCTCCAGAATATTTTCGCGATAATATTCGGCATTTATTCTGATGCCACGTTCGATTAAAACGAGCGGAGAGCGACCATCGGCTGTTGTGGCCAACCAAAGGTGCACATTTTCAGCTGACCTCTTTGGCATGTAAACACTATCATTTTGTTTGTTTACAAACTGCTGGACAACGAACGTTTTCTCATCGGAGAAAACCACATTCGGCAGTTCACCACTTTCGGCCAAGCGAAGCAACTCTTTAGCTCGTTTGAGTCTGTTTTCTTTCTGTTGCTGTGTAAGTTCTTGCACTTTTCGGAATTTCAATGGCTTTACCCCGAGCTCATTTTTCAATATTTGCCGAATGGAATATTGCGACATGTTCAGCTCACGGGCCATTTTTCGGCCAATGCGACGCGGGTTTCAATCAAGTCGCTTCTGTACTTTTCGAGTCTATTTTCTTTCTGTTGCGGTGTAAGTTCTTGCACTTTTCGGTCATTTTATTTGTTTACAAACTGCTGGACAACGAATGTTTCCTCATCGGAGAAAACCAAATTTGGCAGTTCACCACTTTTGGCCAAGCGAAGCAACTCTTTAGCTCTTTTGAGTCTGTTTTCTTTCTGTTGCTGTGTAAGTTCTTGCATTTTTTGGAATTTCAATGGCTTTACCCCGAGCTCGTTTTTCAATATTTGCCGAATGGAATATTGCGATATATTCAGCTCACGAGCCATTTTTCGGCCAATGCGACGCGGGTTTCGATCAAGTCGATTCTTTACTTTTCGAACCATTTCTGCTCATGTTGCTGTTTTCTTCCATCCACTTCCTTGACGTCGGCCAACGCTACCAGTATCACGGTAACGAGCGATGGTACGAGCCACAAAATATAAATTAACATTTAAATTCTGCTGTGCTCTAACGATAGCCACTTGTGGATTTCCAGCTAAATATGAAGAAATCACACTATCACGCTTGAATTCCATCATGAATAACTTTTTTTTCAGAAAAAATTCTCACAAAAATGCTTTGGTTCACTTGTAAACAATATAATGAGATGTCGCTGGAATAATTTTAACAGCTGTCGAACTACGCTGAAAGAAAAAGCTTCATATCATAAATGAATTCCTACGTTCCGTCAAAGAAATTTGTCATTGATTTTGAACCAACGTAGAGGTTCATTGAATGAATGAAAAAAGTTCAATTGAGTTTCATTAACGTAAAATTAACGAAATTGTTCATTAATATAATGATATTCTTCATTTGATTATTTTTCCACAGATTTGTCCAAAAATTTGTATTTGTGGTTCATATTGGGTTCTAGCTCCTGTGGCGGCACATTATTGATATAAGTCCATGGCTTTGTATATCCACATTTTTCATTGAAAATGCTTTAAATTTCGTATTTTAAATTCGTACTACAGCATATGACACAAACAATACTTTTACAGGTCGAGATCTTCGTATCCCCCATATAAGGGTTTTCATTTAAGTGGCATATTTCGAAGGATTTTTAAAATTTTTCGATATCCTTCAAAATGGTGGAGGGTATTAAAAGTGGCCGAACTTTGCTGTTTTTTACTTCTTAATACCTACACCACACTGTGGTAGAGGGTAATTTGTCGTTGTGCATTTGTTTGTAACAGGTACAAATACGCGAGATAAACCCTACCTTTTTGGATGTTCTTTATAAAATCACATTCTGAGTCGGTTTATGAATGTCATTAAGTCTGACCGTCTGCCCACTTATTTTTATGAATAAAATGCAGGTCGCCTTTATTGTCGCCTTTTATTGAGATGACATTTTCCATGCATCATTTGTTTGGCCTAGAACGAACTCCATATCGTAACGTTTCATTCATTCATGAAACTACTTCATTAAATTGTCGCACAAATTTAAATATAACAATTATCACAATTTCCCCTAATTATAAATACTTTGGTTGCATACTTGTGTGTATCAGACAGCATCATTTCTGTATTCACATTTTTTTTTACAGAATTTTGTAAAAATAAGTAGTTTCGTAACATTAATGAAATCCATTTCATATATTCAATGAAACCAAAAATCATTGAATTTTAAAGCAATGTAAGTTTTCATTGCATGAACAAAATATTTATTATATTAATGTAGCTTTTCGTTGCACCAATGAAGTTGGTTGCAGTTTTTTCAGCTCACCCTGTATACTGTTTCTTCATTACCAAGTAACAAGTTCCTTTTTGCTCTCAGATTCTCAGAGGACAATAAATCTCCCAATATAGTAAAACTAAAATGTTCCATTACCTTGAAATATTCGCCATTTTAAGGTTATGGGCACTAATGAATATTTGTCTTCCGAAGAATTGTTATTTTATTGAATGGTTTCCAAAATAAAAAAGTCAAAATTTAAAAAATAAAAATATAACTGGAAATATCTTCCTTTCAGTATTTATATTTTTTTTTTTGTATTTTACGTAATTCAAAACCACCAATCCTAGTGCGAACGTATTATGCTGTAAAATAGCTATGATGGTTTTCTTTTGAACTGCTCTCGACGCTGTTTCGAAAGCATTAATAATTGTTACTTACCATCGAATATGCATGGACTATTCAAAAAAAAAAAAATGGTAAATACATTACAATAATGGAAGCGAGAGGCTTAACAGAATAACCTTTTGAGGCTTAAACGTTGGCATACAGTGGCGGAAAAAATTGAATGCACAAATGCGAATACAGTTTCTTGGCAAGTCCAAAAAGTTGGTTAGCAAAACGAACGTGATTTATAAAATAGTTTATACGTTAACTTCAATCTACAATATATTTCAGATGAAGTAGCGGAGAATTGAGTGGCAAAAAAATAATAATAGATTATATAAATTACAACTTTTTGGTAAAATGTCAAGAAGCCAACTATGGAAGAAAATATTTCATTGTGAATTATCGCAAATGAAAGTCTAAAGCAGGAATATTTACATTTTGTTTTAAGATTTTTTTAAATATATATTTTAATTAATATAATTTAACGTTTTTATACCCTCCGCCATACTATGGAGGGTATATTAATTTTGTCATTCTGTTTGTAACTCCTCAAAATACTCATGTAATAAGACCCACCAACGTATATATATTCTTGATGAGCGTAAAATTCTATATTGATTAAGCGATGATACACTATCTTTCGAACGAATCGAGATAGAAGCTAAAATATTGCAGACATGTTTATTTTGCCAGTAGCAAGGTTAAGTTCGTAAATGACCCATGTAGGTCCACGTTTTCATATAGCCCCCATATAACGGCACCACCCGATATTAGGTATTTTGATGATTTTAGCGACATTATTCAACGGAATGGTTTCAAATTTGGTATTTGAAGTTCCAGAAGGATACTTCAGCCTAAGACAGAATATTGTCCGTGCAGGTCTATAGCCTATAACACTATACCTCCCGATATTCGGTACTTTGATCATTTTAGCGACATTATTCATCGGAATTGTTTCAAATTTGGTAATGTGAAGTTCGAGATGGATTCTAAAGTCTATGACAGAAGATTGGTCCACGTCTTCGTATAACTCCCAGATCCACGTCTTCGTATAACTCCCATATAACTGTACCTCCCGATATTCGGTATTTTGATGATTTTAGCGACATTATTCACCGGAATTGTTTCAAATTTCGTATTGGAAATTCGTAATGGATACTACAGCTTATGACAGAAAGTTGTCTATGCAGGTCCAGGTCTTCATATAGGCCCCATATATCAGTACACCCTATATTCGGTATTTTGACGATTTTAGGTACAATACTCACCGAAATTGTTTGAGATGTTGTATATGAAGTTCGTAATCTCCGATGTAACGGTACCTCCCTATGTACGGTATTTTAATGAATTTAGCGGAGTCGGTCTAGCCATGACCGTCCGTCTGTTTGCCTGGATGGTGTGCTCACTCTCGAAGTGACTATTCGATTTGGTCCAAACTTGGTACATCGTAATATTATGGTCAAACTTACATCGATTTCGGCGATGGGCAATATTGGTCCACTCCTTCTGGTTTCTTCCCCACAAATGGTCGAAATTTTCAAAATAATATTTTACTGCACAGAAAGAGAAATGATAATTCGATTTTTCTCCAACTTTGCGAATCCTGATATTTGCACCAGTGCTAGGTCAGGTGCGAAAATGGACAACATCGGTGGACTTCATCAATTATTCATAATTATAACGCAAAATTAACATCCGATTCTATTCAGACTAGGCACATTTCATTGTTTCTATAAACACAAAATCTGTCATAAAAATGGTAGAGATCGGACCATTCCTTCAGGTAAGTCCATCACAAAGGGTCAACGTTTTGAATATCCAAAACGACCATATAATCCAAAATATGCATCCGCTTCTCTTAATATTTTAAACATCCCATTATTTCTACAAACACAAAATCTGCTGTGAAGATGTGATATATCGGTCCACTCTTTCTGGTACCGTCCCCACATAGTGTTAAAGATTGTGAAAAACGAAACTCTCAAAGAAAGCGAAATAAGCATCCAACTCTCTTCAAATTCCACACATGTAAACATTTTTGCTATAGCAATATCTGTTGTGAAGATGATATATATCTCCCTTCTGGTACCTCACCCACAAAGGGTCACAATTTTTAATACTTTTATCTGTCATAACTTGCCAAACAAGTCAGAGAAGATTCTTTTCAACTTGCTACATGTAAATATTTCTCTCCACCACAAACCTGTGATTAATATAGAATTTATGATTTGGCCTACAATTTGATATAAATGTTCGATTTTCTTGTAATTTTGCCCATACCTGTATTTTCATCTGTATTAGATGAAGTATAAAAATTGAATATTTGGTCGACTATATCTGGCACCTCACGAACATTTTAACATTTTCTAAAAATGATCACATATCTCATATAAAGTGAAGGAAGTACCCAATATATACTAAACCTGACACGTCGCAATATTTATATCAGATTTATTTAGGTCGGATACGAAATGGACAATATTGGCCCATTTTCGGAACTCCACAGAGGATCAACAATTTGAATAAACATAACAAATGTCAAAATATATTTAAATAATCAAACATTGGCTGAGGGTATACATCTGTCGACAAAACCGACTGATACTTTTTTACTTTTTTTATGACTATTCAAAATGTTAACCCTCATCTGGGGATATGCCTAAATATATCACATATTTACATTAGATCTATGAATAATGGGATTGATTATGTTTGAAGTAATCCACTATTTTTTTTCTCCTATATTTATAAGAGTTTTAATGTTTCAGAGTTCGGACCCCTTGTGGGAAAGGTAGCGGAAGGAGTGTCTCATTAATTCCATATTCACATCACATCTCTGGTTGATACAAATATTGTGATATATAAAGTTTGAAGAAAATGTTATGGGGGTTAAAATAATTTCAAATCTTGACCCGTTGTGGGTGAACCACCAGAAGGAGGTGATCCATTCTAACTGTTCCTCATACCTGATTTTGTATTATTAGAAATATATTGGGAAAAATATTAGTATTATTTCACATTTTATAAGAGATATGATTATTCAAAATGTTATTTTTTTGTCTGAGAGGTACTAGAACGAGTGGTCGAGTTTCACACCTGACCTAGCACTGATACAAATGAGTTTGCCAAGTTGAAACAAAATAGGTCCGGTCAAAACTGATCTAAGTTTCATAATAATATTACGATGAACCAAGTTTCGACGAAATCCAATACTCCCTTCAAGAGTTATTGAACGTCCCAGCCAGCCAGATAGACGGACGGTCACCGCTACATGGACTCCAAATCTATCGAAACTGATATCGCCCAAAGAAACCTAGGGTCTAAAATTGTTATTTCGTTTAGGTCGTATCGAAAGATATACACCCTCTTCAGCCATATGGCTGAGGGTATAAAATGATACATGGAACTTATTTTTGATCAGATCTTCTTTGAAAATATCAATATAATTTCTATTCGAAGTTCACTCAAGCGAGTGACCCTTTTTGGTCCTGATATGAACTTTATACCCTCACTGTTCTTAAAGTACGAATCTTTTGTGATATGTAAACTTCCATTTAAGACAAGATTACCTTTGATATTAGAGTCATATGTTAAGTAACTTTGTCAATCATTATCTATATCATTTTTATACCCTCCACCATACTATGGAGAGTATATTAATTTTGTCATTCCGTTTGTAACTGCTCGGAATACTCATGTCAGACCCAACAAAGTATATTCTTGATCAGCGTAAAATTCTAAAACGATTTAGCCATGTCAGTCTGTCTGTTGTAATCACGCTATCTTTCGAACGAATTGAGATAGAAGGCTAAAATTTTGCACACATGTATATTTTGCCAGTAGGTAGATTAAGTTCGTAAAAGGGTCATGTAGGTCCACGTTATCATATAGCCCCCATATAACAGTACCTCCCGATACCGAATTTTGATGATTTTAGCGACATTATTCACCGGAATTGTTTCAAATTTGGCATTTGAAGTTTGAAATGGATACTACAGCCTAAGACAGAAAATTGTCTATGCAGGTCCACGTCTTCGTATAGCCCCAATATAACGGTACCTCCCGATATTCGATATTTTGATGATTTTAGCAACAATATTCACCGGAATTGTTTCGAATTTGTTATTTGAAGTTCGTAATGGATACTACAGCCTAAGACAGAAAACTGTGTGTGCAGGTCCACGTCTTCGTATGGTCCCCATATAAAGGTACCTCCCGATATTCGGTATTTTGATGATTTTAGCGACATCATTCACCGGAATTGTTTCAAATGTGGTATTTGAAGTTCGCAATGAATACTAAATCCTAAGACAGAAAATTGTAAAATAATAATTATAAATAAAATACAAGTGTATTTATGGTAATGTTTGTATTTATGGTAATGTACTTTTTACGTTACGTAATAGTTTTAAAATTGTTCGGAGCTTCTTAAAATATGCAATAAAAATATACAATTTGAAAAAGCCACTTTACATATGATTCTAAAATAATGTGGAGATACCATGTTAGCCTGCTTTATCAAAAAAAAAAAAAAAAAAAAAAAAAAAAAATCTCAATTTTCGATGCGACTCCCAACATTTTATTTCATTAAGTTTGGAAAATTTTTAAGTTTCAAAAAATAATATTTCCATATTTCCATGGCTAATGCATCCATCGTGAATTTAGTTTGAATTTATCAAAATGGATAAAATATAATTAATGTGAACATTTTAATTTATGAAATCATTGATAAGCATACCTTGATGGACAGGCGCACAGAGGTTGGGTGTAATTCAATCGAACATAGACGGCATTGCACACCTGTTGTATGGCACATTCGGGCAGCAAATAAATGTGTTGGTTGTGCGGATAATAATGGTATTTGGTGGGTTTTGCACCGTTCAGTGGCTTCTGCAATGAAAGTGAAAAGAAGACAACAAAAACAATGTAAATTAGAAAAAAAAATGGAATGGAATGAAATTGATAGAAAGAAATGTGTATTAATGACAGGCAATATTTTCTTCACACTACTGTTAATTGTTTTTTTTTTTTTTTTTTGATGAACATTTATTTTTCGCTGAAAATGTGTTGATAGACCCAATGAGGTATTTTTTTATACCCTCAGTCATATGATCAGAGGGTATATATCATTTGATACAGCCAAAACGTGTTTGGCTGGCTGGTACCACGATAACCCTCGAAGGTAGTATCCGATTTGGTTCATGCTTGGTACATTGTAATATTATTATCAAACTTAGATCCGGTCCGCAGATGGGCAATATCGGTCTTCTCCTTCTGGTACCTCCCTCACAAAATATCGGTATTTTCAAAGAAAATATTTGACTGCACAGAAAAAGAAAGGATTTAAACTCTAATAAAATGTGGTGTAAGAGTCCGAATGTCTTCAAGTTACACACATCACAATATTTTTATTAACCCAAGGTCTGGTGTTAATTTGGAATATATCGGTTCACTTCTTGTGGTACCTCCCCACAAAGGGTCAAAATTGTTAATATCCATGAAGCTCACAAAACGTGGAATTAATGTCCGATTCCATTCCGACTTGGTACATTTCAACATTTCTATTAGCACAAGATATGTTATAAAAATGGTAGAGATCGGACTATTCCTTCTGGTACCTCTCCCACAAAGGGTCAAAGTTTTGAATAATGAAAACGATCATAAAATCCGAAATAACAATTATGTTCTCTTAGTATTTCACACATCCCATTATTTTTGCTACCACAAGATCTAATGTGAAGATGAAATTTATCAACCCACTCCTGCTGGTATATCCCCGTCAAAATTTGAATAACCAAAACGTTTACACAATATGGAATAAGATTCCGATTCCCTTCAAATTTCACACATCCCAGTATTTTTATTAACCCAATATCAGGTGTGAAGATGAGAAATATCAGTCCACTGCTTCTGGTACATCCCCCACAACGGGTCAAATTTTTGAATATCCATGATGCTCATAAAACGCGAAATTAACATCCAATTCCGTTCTGACCCGGCACATTTCAATGTTTGTATTAACACAATAGAGATGGGACCATTCCCTCTGGTACTTCGCCCACAAAGGGTCGAAATGTTGAATAACCAAAACGGTAACAGGATGTAGTACTGGTTAGTTAGTGTAAATACGAAATTTGAAACCATTACGGTGAGTAATGTCCCTGAAATCAGCAAAATACCGAATACAGAGAAGCACCGTTATATGGGGGCTATACGAAGATCTGAACCTGCATAGGTAATTTTCTGGCTGTAGCACTTACTAGAAACTTCAAATACGAAATTTGAAACAATTTCGGTGTCGCTAAAATATTCAAAATGCCGAATATAGTGAGGTACAGTTATATGGGGGGGGGCTATACTTAAACGTAGACCTATATAGGTAATTTTCAATACCAAAAGTTCTGCATACCAAACACACATATGAGTAAAATTTTATCAACCTACTTCAATTAGTTCGGAAGCTAGAGAGATTTCCACGGACGGACAGACAGATAGACGGACGGACATCGCTAAATCGACATAGAATTTTATGCTGATCAAGAATATATATAATTTGTGGGGTCTAAAATTTATATTACGGAATGACAAACTTAATATACCCTCCATACTATGGTGGAGGGTATAGAAACCATCAGTGTAAACCCCCAGGACTTTAATTCTTAAGACCCCATACCGATTGATTGTGCTTCGCCATTCTTTCATATCTCATACCTCTTTTTTCTGTGTCCCGGTTGATTTCTCCCAAATTTGGTTGTCAGCCAAAAAAAAGCAACAACAATGCAAAGTTCAAATGTTCATTTTCACTTTTTCTCTCATTGATTGATACAAACACCCAAAAATGGCGAAGTGTTGTGAATGAATGTGTCTGACAAACTGAATGACCCGCTTAAACTGTCAACGAAAAATTGAATATATTCCCTAAGAAATTTTAAACAACTAAAAGACAACATCTATGTACTTGGATTTTTTTTTTTGGAACAAGGAAAAAAAATAAACTTTAATGCAACTTTCTCGCATGTAATTTTCACTTCTTGTTGACAAAAACAAAAACCCCAGCAAAAACATTTCCATCGCCAAGTCACATACCAAGCAATTTGAAGTTTTATAACAATTTTCGCATTAGCTAGCAAAACGAAGTAGAATATCCTCCATTTCTTTCGCGTCATTGGGGGTGACAAAATACACTTTCAAATGGCTTTTCTTGTTCTGGCGCAATTGCGGTAGATGCTGTTGCTATTGTCGTTTTTTTTTTGTATTTAAGTCGTGATAAATAAGTCTTGTGATATTATCATGAGCATCAAACGTCGAGTGGTTAATGAAAGAAGAAGATTTTTAATGTGGTGTTCGGAACATCTTCGCGTTATGAAACACCTTAAAAGAGATTTCTGAGTGGAAGACCTGTACTATGTCTTCTATCTATAGAAGAAAGGTAAAGGGCTTCTTTCTATAGAACTTCTGTAAAGTAGGGAAAAGCTTTACAAAAGATCTGTAAAAAAGAGGAAGATTTTTAAAGGTATTCTTTTTTTTATAAAATACCTGCTGAAGTATATATAGATCGATAATAAAAATCCTTAGAATATCTGTCAGAGACATTCTCAAAAGATCAGAAATTGGTCATATTTTTATAGAAGTATAATATATATTTTTTGCTTCTATGGAATACCTGTAAAAAACTTTGTCTCTACGGAAGACTTGAAATAGGTCTGCTCTTCACAGAAGGACTGTGAAATTTCATCTATCTTTAGACGGCATGTACAAGATAGACTCTCTACAAAACTTCTGTAAAAAGTTTATATTCCTATGTAAAACATGTTAATATTATTCTCTTTTGGAAAACCCGTAAGTGAGCTCCTTTTTATGGAAAACATATTACAAAACCTGTTAAAGGTAATCTCTCCCCGAATTATAAAGGACATGTTAAATGTATTCTTTTTCTATGGAAGGCCTGAAAAGAGAGGACTTTTTAAAGGTCCTCTCTCTTTCAAAAAAAACCAACCCCCCTCCCCACCCAACAAAAAATTTGGGCGAAACAACATTAAAATCTCACCTGATATAGTTGAAACTTTCCACACAATAAAATTTAGTTAAGACTTGTTCAGTTGCAGAAATGGACCATATTGGTCCAATCAAAACATCAAAATCCCATGTTGAGCAGATGCAGTATCCGATATACGTCGCAATAGTCAGATTAGACTGAGGTCAGAATAAAAAATGGGAAAAATTGATCCACTCATTCCTGTATCTCCCCTACAAAAGGTCAATTTTTTAGGTAATAATACATTCCTTAAATGGGAAACTAATGTCCAATCTTCTTCAAATTGGACACGTCCCAATATATATCGGATGCATGTGAGATCGAGCAAATCGGAACTCTGTTTGGGTAATAAGGAAAATTATTATATTAAGCGAACAAGTGTTTCAAATACGGGAAACATTGATTCAGATATAGTTATAGCTCTCATATACAGATTGAGATGAAAAAACTACAACCAACTTCAGACTGCTGTCATATCAAATCAACTCGTCCGACAGCTGTTAAAATTATTCCAGTGATAGCTGATTATATTGTTTACAAGCGTACAAAAGCATTTTGGTGAGAATTTTCCAGAAAAAAAGTTATTCGTCATGGAATTCACGAGTGATTTCTTTATATTTGGCTGGAAAACCACAAGCTGCTATTGTTAGAGCACTCCAGCATTTCAATGTGAATAAATTTTTTGTGTCTCGTACCATCGCTGGTACTGGTAGCATAGCCCGACGTCAAGTAAGTGGACGGAAGAAAACAACAACATCAGCAGAAATGGTTCGAAAAATAAAGAAGCGACTTGATCGAAACCCGTGTCACAGTGGCCGAAAAATGGTTCCATTCGGCAAATACTGAAAAATTAGCTCGGGGTAAAGTCATTGAAATTCCAAAAAGTGCAAAAACTTACATAGCAACAGAAGGAAAATAGACCCAAAAGAGCTAAAGAGTTTCGCTTGGCCGAAAGTGGTGAACTGCCGCATTTGGTTTTCTCCGATGGGAAAACATTCGTTGACCAGCAGTTTGTAAACAAACAAAAATAAACGTGTTTATTTGCCAAAGAGGTCAGCTGAAAATGTGCACCTTCGGTCGGACTCAGAACTCAAGTGTCGGCCATGGTGATGGGGTGTGCCACTATAACAGTCAATAGTCGCTCTCCGCTCGTATATCCGCGAACGTGGCATCACCAATCATCATCAATATTATCGCGAAAATATTCTGGAGGGTGTATTAAAGCCGACCTTGGATATTTCCACAGGACAGGCCAGGATAGCACCATCCAGGCCAGGACAGCACCATCGCACTTATAACGAGCCACCCAAGAATGGTTACAAAATGAGGTTCCTCGCTTTATTTCCAGCGTACAATGGCCACTAAAAACTCCGGATACCAATCCGATGGACTATTGTGTCTGGAATATTTTGGATTGCCAGATTGGCACTAAAAAATACCAAAGTGTCGATCACCTCAAGCAAGCGCTTCGCCGGGAATGGGCCAAAATACCACAGAGCAATATTCGGGCAGCGTGTGACGGTTTCATTGGCCGTTTGAAGGTCATAGTTCGTGCCAAAGGATACTAGTTCGAACAAATCTAAACTTATTCTAAAATTTGATGCTATTTCCGGTATTTTTTGTTTTCATTCAATAAAATTTAAAAAAAATGTAAAAATTTTGGCGTTTGATTTTTTTGCAGTTTTTTTTTTTATCTCACCCTATATAGTCGGTCCCGTCCCTTCGGACATTTCTTTACCTGTTTTAGCTCTCATATAGGGGTCCCCAAATTGTTGGATTACTGCAATACTTAAGAAAAGGTCAAATTGAAATTATTCCAACGCACCACTCTTATAAATAAAATCAACTCAGTACTCAATATACCTATCCACTAGAATACATTAAACGACACTGTCATCATCATCCCATCATCAGCATTATTAGTTGTTAGTTAGTTAGTTAGTTAGTTTGCGAACAGTGGTGCATGGTTACGGAGTGGAAAAAAATACAAATTGCTATCGCTGTTTGTCAGGGAAAGGCAACGGAACGTTGGCTCTTCTCTTTTACACCACACATTTTCCTGGAGAAAACATCACGAATTGCATAAATAAGTGACGTCTTTTTGTTTTTCTGTTTTTATTTTTATACCCTACACCACATAGTGGTAAGGGTATTATGTCTTTGTGCATTTGTTTGTAACATGGAGAAGGAAACGAGATAGACCCATAGTTACTTTTGAGAACCTTCATAGAATCACTTTCTGAGTCGATTTATGCATGTCAGTCCGTCTGTCCGTCCGTCCGTCTGTAGATGTGAACAAAATGCAGGTCGCATTTATTATCCGATTGAGATGAAATTTTCCAAACAATATTTTTTTGGCCCAAGGACGAACCCTATTGAAATTGGTGAGAATCGGATCAAATTTAGATATAGCTCCCATATATATCTTCATCCGATTTCGGGTTAAATGTGCACCAAATATCCACATCAGTCCAAATTACCTGAATTTTGGCACACCCAACCGAGTTCGGCCTAGAAGCAAGTATATCAAATTTGGAGAAAATCGGTTCAGATATAGCTATAGCTCCCATATATATATTTCATCCGATTTGATCTTTAAGTCCCTCACATTCCTACTATGCACTCCACAACCGTGATATTTGGTACCAGGTATTAGATGGAGCACAGAAATAGCTGTTTTAAATTTTATCGAAATCGGTTCAGATTTGGATATAGCTCCCATATATATCTTCATCCGATTTCGGGTTAATTGACCACCAAATGGCCAATATCAGCCCAAATTTGGAGAAAATCGGTTCAGAAACAGCTATAGCTCCCATATATATCTTCATCCGATTTCGGGTTAAATGTGCACCAAATGTCCACTATCAGTCCAAATTACCTGAATTTTGGCACACCCAACCGAGTTCGGCCTAGAAGCAAGTATATCAAATTTGGAGAAAATCGGTTCAGATATAGCTATAGCTCCCATATATATCTTTCATCCGATTTGGTGTTTAAGCCTCTCACATTCGTAATATGCACTCCACAAGAATGATATTTGGTACCAGATATAAGATACAGCCCAGAAATAGCTGTTTGTAATTTTATCGAAATCGGTTCAGATTTGGATATAGCTCCCATATATATCTTCATCCGATTTCGGGTTAATTGTGCACCAAATGGCCGATATAAGTCCAAATGGACTGAATTTTAGTACATCGGACCAAATTCAGCCTAGAAGCAAGTCTATCAAATTTAGTGAAAATCGGTTCAGATATAGATATAGCAACCATATACATGTTTCATCCGATTTAGAGTTTTAGTCCCACACATTCGTAATATTCATTCCACAACCGTGATATTTGGTACCAGGTATTAGATGGAGCACAGTAATAGCTGTTTTAAATTTTATCGAAATCGGTTCAGATTTGGATATAGCTCTCATATATATCTTCATCCGATTTCGGGTTAAATGTGCACTAAATGGTCAATATCAGCCCAAATCACCAGTCTAGAAGCTAATACGTAAAATTTGGAGAAACCCGGTTCAGAGATAGCTATAGTTCGTAAAATGCACGATAGAATTAGATAGATTTTGATTTTGTACCAAATATCTCATAGAGCTCTGAAATGCCCTGTATAAACCTTTTTACGAGAGCTCTACTAAATATGCATAGTGGTGTAGGGTATTATATAGTCGGCCCCGCCCGACTTTTGAGCTTTCCTTACTGGTTTTTTTTTGAAATATTTATTACATTAAAGTCCATGCGTATGTATGAGTATGTGTACCAAATGGGAAGGTTAAAGTTCATCCTTAGCTGCAAGAGCTAAGTCATCGACTCGTTGTGTGCATCGTGGGGTTTTCTTGCGATACTTGTTGGAGTTGATGCCACAACACTTCGTCAACTGGAAGCTAACGACGTTGCTAATGTGTAAACAGACATGCTCATTTTTGAAAGTTTTTCGATAAGCTTATTTAACAAAAAAAGTTTTACCTCACAGCGTTTTACAATACATATACATACAGGACTGATTATTTATGAGAGATATTCAGAAAATATCAATTCCAACTATGGGTGCCTGGAATTTGCATGAGCTGATGATATTTGTAGTATATAGCTTGTCAAAATTACCACTCACTGAATATAGACTCACATTGATAATATTCCAATTATTACAAAATTTCTGGCGCCAGTTTTATTATACCCTCCACCATATTATGGAGGGTATATTGACTTTGTCATTCCGTTTGTATCTTCACGAAATACTCACGTAAGACCCAACAAAGTATATATATTTTTGATCAGCGTAAAACTCTATGTCGATCTAGCGATGTCCGCCTGTCTGTCTGTCTGTCCGTCTGTCACGCTATTTTTCGAACAAATCGAGATGGAAGGCTAAAATTTCGCAGACATGTTTATGTTGCCAGTAGGCAGGTTAAGTTCGTAAATTAGCCATGTAGGTCCACGTTTTCATATAGCCCTCATACAACGGTACCTCCCTATATTTGGTATTTTGATGATTTTAGCGACATTAATCACCGGAATTGTTTGAAATTTGGTATTTTAAAGTTCGTAATGGATACTGGAGGTATTTGAAGTTCGTAATGGATACTACAGCATATGACAGGAAATTGTCTGTGCAGGTTCACTTCTTCGTATAGCCCCCATATAACGTACCTCCCGATATTCGGTATTTTGATAATTTTAGCGACATTATTCACCAGAATTGTTTCAAATTTGGTATTTGAAGTTTGTAATGGATACTACAGCATATGACAGGAAATTGTCTATGCAGGTACAGGTCTTAGTATAGGCTCCATATATCAGTACCTCCCTATATTCGGTAGGTACAATACCCACCGAAATTTTTTGAGATGTCGTATTTGAAGTTCGTAATGGATACTACAGCCTAAGACAGAAAATTGACTGTGCAGGTTCACTTCTTCGTATAGCCCCCATATAACGTACCTCCCGATATTCGGTATTTTGATGATTTTAGCGACATTAATCACCGGAATTGTTTCAAATTTGATATTTGAAGTTCCAAAGGTATAGTACAGCCTAAGACAGAAAGTTGAATGTGCAGGTCCACGTCTTCGTACAGCCCCCATATAACGGTACCTCCCGATATTCGGTATTTTGACGGTTTTAGGTACAATACTCACCGAAATTGTTTCAAATTTGGTATTTGAAGTTCGTAATGGATGCTACAGGCTACTTGTCTATACTGGTTCAGGACTTCGTATAGCTCCAATGTAACGGTACCTCCCTATGTACGATGTTTCGATGATTTTAGCTACATTATTCACCGTTTATTCAAGTTTCGAATTTGAAAATGGTAATGGCTTATGACAACAATGTAGGTCCACGTCGTATAAAGCCCAATATAACGGCTATATTCGGTATGTTTAAGATTTTAACAGAATTTTTAACGGCATTTATTTCTTTGAAAATTTCCAAATTCGTTCTAATGGTGGAGGGTATTCAAAGTTCGACCCGGCCGAAATTAGCTGCTTTTTTACTTGTTTTGTTTTTAAATTGCTTTCAATATTTCACATGCTTCTACATATGTATCTGTCAATGAAATCGAATACACATTAAAGGTCGTATTGACATACTGATGTCAAATGATACGTATTTAATTAATTAGCCAGTGACATATGTTCGTGGTATGCAGACATATGTATGTCGGAGTGAGTGTGAGCGTTGTTGTGGAAACATTCCACTTTACATTTCAATATGTAAATAATTGGCTAATTCCAAACAATGGCCTGTCCAATGGCCTGTGGTCGATCATGTATATCAATTGCGGTAATTTAATTGAGACCACAATAAACTTACTCATTATGGAGAAAGTTTGCAATATAAAGATATATGGAGTAAATTTACAACAACAAAAAGAACAAAACAAATTAACATATAATTTTTCCAAAGCTAATCATCCAGTTGCATTAGGTCTTCTTAATAGAAGACCAATAATTCTTTTTTATAGAAGAGCAATGGGTCTTCTTTATAGAAGAACAATAGGTCTTCTTTATAGAAGAGCAATGGGTCTTCTTTATGGAAGAGCAATAGGTCTTCTTTATAGAAGAGCAATGGGTCTTCTTTATAGAAGTCTAATAGGTCTTCTTTATAGAAGACCAATAGGTCTTCTTCACAGAAGACCAATAGGTCTTCTTCATAGAATTCCAAAAGGTCTTCTTCATAGAAGACCGAAAGGTCTTCATAGAATCCAAAAGTTCTTCTTTATAGTCTTCTTCAGAGAAGACCAATAGGTCTTCTTCAAAGAAGAGCAATAGGTCTACTTTATAGAAGACCAATAGATCTACTTTATAGAGGGCCAATAGGTCTTCTTTATAGAACATCATCTGACCAATAGGTCTTCTTTATAGAAGACCAATAGGTCTTCCACATAGAAGACCAATAGGTCTTCTTCATAGAAGACCAATAGGTCTTCTTCATAGAATACCAATAGGTCGTCCTCATAGAAGACCAATAGGTCTTCTTCATAGAAGACCAATATGTCTTCTTTATAGAAGAGCAATAGGTCAACTTCATAGAAGACCAATAGGTTTTCTTTATAGAAGACCAATAGGCATTCAAAGAAGACAAATAGGTCTTCTTCATAGAAGACAAAAAGGTCGTCTTCATAGAAGACAAAAAGGAAATTTTCCAAACAATATTTTTTTGGCCCAAGGACGAACCCTATTGAAATTGGTGAGAATCGGATCAAATTTAGATATAGCTCCCATATATATCTTCATCCGATTTCGGGTTAAATGTGCACCAAATATCCACATCAGTCCAAATTACCTGAATTTTGGCACACCCAACCGAGTTCGGCCTAGAAGCAAGTATATCAAATTTGGAGAAAATCGGTTCAGATATAGCTATAGCTCCCATATATATATTTCATCCGATTTGATCTTTAAGTCCCTCACATTCCTACTATGCACTCCACAACCGTGATATTTGGTACCAGGTATTAGATGGAGCACAGAAATAGCTGTTTTAAATTTTATCGAAATCGGTTCAGATTTGGATATAGCTCCCATATATATCTTCATCCGATTTCGGGTTAATTGACCACCAAATGGCCAATATCAGCCCAAATGGCCCGAATTTTGGCACATGTGACCGAGATTAGCCTTAAAGCAAATACAACAAATTTGGAGAAAATCGGTTCAGAAACAGCTATAGCTCCCATATATATCTTCATCCGATTTCGGGTTAAATGTGCACCAAATGTCCACTATCAGTCCAAATTACCTGAATTTTGGCACACCCAACCGAGTTCGGCCTAGAAGCAAGTATATCAAATTTGGAGAAAATCGGTTCAGATATAGCTATAGCTCCCATATATATCTTTCATCCGATTTGGTGTTTAAGCCTCTCACATTCGTAATATGCACTCCACAAGAATGATATTTGGTACCAGATATAAGATACAGCCCAGAAATAGCTGTTTGTAATTTTATCGAAATCGGTTCAGATTTGGATATAGCTCCCATATATATCTTCATCCGATTTCGGGTTAATTGTGCACCAAATGGCCGATATAAGTCCAAATGGACTGAATTTTAGTACATCGGACCAAATTCAGCCTAGAAGCAAGTCTATCAAATTTAGTGAAAATCGGTTCAGATATAGATATAGCAACCATATACATGTTTCATCCGATTTAGAGTTTTAGTCCCACACATTCGTAATATTCATTCCACTACCGTGATATTTGGTACCAGGTATTAGATGGAGCACAGGAATAGCTGTTTTAAATTTTATCGAAATCGGTTCAGATTTGGATATAGCTCTCATATATATCTTCATCCGATTTCGGGTTAAATGTGCACTAAATGGTCAATATCAGCCCAAATCACCAGTCTAGAAGCTAATACGTAAAATTTGGAGAAACCCGGTTCAGAGATAGCTATAGTTCAGAAAATATCAATTCCAACTATGGGTGCCTGGAATTTGCATGAGCTGATGATATTTGTAGTATATAGCTTGTCAAAATTACCACTCACTGAATATAGACTCACATTGATAATATTCCAATTATTACAAAATTTCTGGCGCCAGTTTTATTATACCCTCCACCATATTATGGAGGGTATATTGACTTTGTCATTCCGTTTGTATCTTCACGAAATACTCACGTAAGACCCAACAAAGTATATATATTTTTGATCAGCGTAAAACTCTATGTCGATCTAGCGATGTCCGCCTGTCTGTCTGTCTGTCTGTCTGTCCGTCTGTCACGCTATTTTTCGAACAAATCGAGATGGAAGGCTAAAATTTCGCAGACATGTTTATGTTGCCAGTAGGCAGGTTAAGTTCGTAAATTAGCCATGTAGGTCCACGTTTTCATATAGCCCTCATACAACGGTACCTCCCTATATTTGGTATTTTGATGATTTTAGCGACATTAATCACCGGAATTGTTTGAAATTTGGTATTTTAAAGTTCGTAATGGATACTGGAGGTATTTGAAGTTCGTAATGGATACTACAGCATATGACAGGAAATTGTCTGTGCAGGTTCACTTCTTCGTATAGCCCCCATATAACGTACCTCCCGATATTCGGTATTTTGATAATTTTAGCGACATTATTCACCAGAATTGTTTCAAATTTGGTATTTGAAGTTTGTAATGGATACTACAGCATATGACAGGAAATTGTCTATGCAGGTACAGGTCTTAGTATAGGCTCCATATATCAGTACCTCCCTATATTCGGTAGGTACAATACCCACCGAAATTTTTTGAGATGTCGTATTTGAAGTTCGTAATGGATACTACAGCCTAAGACAGAAAATTGACTGTGCAGGTTCACTTCTTCGTATAGCCCCCATATAACGTACCTCCCGATATTCGGTATTTTGATGATTTTAGCGACATTAATCACCGGAATTGTTTCAAATTTGATATTTGAAGTTCCAAAGGTATAGTACAGCCTAAGACAGAAAGTTGAATGTGCAGGTCCACGTCTTCGTACAGCCCCCATATAACGGTACCTCCCGATATTCGGTATTTTGACGGTTTTAGGTACAATACTCACCGAAATTGTTTCAAATTTGGTATTTGAAGTTCGTAATGGATGCTACAGGCTACTTGTCTATACTGGTTCAGGACTTCGTATAGCTCCAATGTAACGGTACCTCCCTATGTACGATGTTTCGATGATTTTAGCTACATTATTCACCGTTTATTCAAGTTTCGAATTTGAAAATGGTAATGGCTTATGACAACAATGTAGGTCCACGTCGTATAAAGCCCAATATAACGGCTATATTCGGTATGTTTAAGATTTTAACAGAATTTTTAACGGCATTTATTTCTTTGAAAATTTCCAAATTCGTTCTAATGGTGGAGGGTATTCAAAGTTCGACCCGGCCGAAATTAGCTGCTTTTTTACTTGTTTTGTTTTTAAATTGCTTTCAATATTTCACATGCTTCTACATATGTATCTGTCAATGAAATCGAATACACATTAAAGGTCGTATTGACATACTGATGTCAAATGATACGTATTTAATTAATTAGCCAGTGACATATGTTCGTGGTATGCAGACATATATATGTCGGAGTGAGTGTGAGCGTTGTTGTGGAAACATTCCACTTTACATTTCAATATGTAAATAATTGGCTAATTCCAAACAATGGCCTGTCCAATGGCCTGTGGTCGATCATGTATATCAATTGCGGTAATTTAATTGAGACCACAATAAACTTACTCATTATGGAGAAAGTTTGCAATATAAAGATATATGGAGTAAATTTACAACAACAAAAAGAACAAAACAAATTAACATATAATTTTTCCAAAGCTAATCATCCAGTTGCATTAGGTCTTCTTAATAGAAGACCAATAATTCTTTTTTATAGAAGAGCAATGGGTCTTCTTTATAGAAGAACAATAGGTCTTCTTTATAGAAGAGCAATGGGTCTTCTTTATGGAAGAGCAATAGGTCTTCTTTATAGAAGAGCAATGGGTCTTCTTTATAGAAGTCTAATAGGTCTTCTTTATAGAAGACCAATAGGTCTTCTTCACAGAAGACCAATAGGTCTTCTTCATAGAATTCCAAAAGGTCTTCTTCATAGAAGACCGAAAGGTCTTCATAGAATCCAAAAGTTCTTCTTTATAGTCTTCTTCAGAGAAGACCAATAGGTCTTCTTCAAAGAAGAGCAATAGGTCTACTTTATAGAAGACCAATAGATCTACTTTATAGAGGGCCAATAGGTCTTCTTTATAGAACATCATCTGACCAATAGGTCTTCTTTATAGAAGACCAATAGGTCTTCCACATAGAAGACCAATAGGTCTTCTTCATAGAAGACCAATAGGTCTTCTTCATAGAATACCAATAGGTCGTCCTCATAGAAGACCAATAGGTCTTCTTCATAGAAGACCAATATGTCTTCTTTATAGAAGAGCAATAGGTCAACTTCATAGAAGACCAATAGGTTTTCTTTATAGAAGACCAATAGGCATTCAAAGAAGACAAATAGGTCTTCTTCATAGAAGACAAAAAGGTCGTCTTCATAGAAGACAAAAAGGTCTTCTTCATAGAAGACCAAAAGGTCTTCTTCATAGAAAACCAAAAGTTCTTCTTTATAGTCTTCTTCAGAGAAGACCAATAGGTCTTCTTCAAAGAAGAGCAATAGGTCTACTTTATAGAAGACCAATAGGTCTACTTTATAGGGGGCCAATAGGTCTTCTTTATAGAACATCATCTGACCAATGGGTCTTCTTTATAGAAGACCAATAGGTCTTCTTTATAGAAGACCAATAGGTCTTCTTTATATAGGTCTCCTTCTTCGTAGAGGATCAGGAGGCCTTTTTCCTCATAGAAGATCAATGGGTATTCTTCATATAAGACCAATAGATCTTCTTCTTCTTCATAGAAAACCAAAAAGTATTCTCTGTGGGAGACCATTATGCCTTTTTTATAAAATACCAATAGACCTTCTTCATCGAAGTACAATGGGGTTTCTTCATAGAAGACCAAAGGGTCATCCAATAAGTCGGTAAGGCTTTCTTTACAACACATTCTTCAGGATTCATTTCTTTATAAAAACTCAATGTCTATTCTAAGACCCTCTTCTTCAGATTCTAGAGTTTTACTTGAATTTATACCCATATGGCTTTATCTCACACCACGTCCTTCCCTGTTTTCTTTACTAATTACCATCATTATGCTATAATAACCAAGAAAAACTATAACTATGCTAATACATGACACTTGCTGTCATTGACAACATTGCGTGATAGTGCCACACATTTGGTAGGCACTTAAAGCCGAAAGAAGAAAGCAAATTTCTTGAAAAAGAAGGAGAGAAAAAAAGACAAATGTGACAAGACTTTGGATAATTTATGGAAATGAAGTAAATTGAAATGCTGGCCTAGTGGAACGACCAAGCACTACAATTTGTGGCATTGAAAGCTACGAAAAGCAAGACAACAACGACGAAAAATCAAGGTGTGTGTGTGTGTGTAAAAGTTGATTGAGTTCGCCTTGCCACCACCTCCGTCTTTCAGGCTAGGCATATTGGCTGGCTGTTTTCTTTTAATTTGCTGTCGCATTTCTAAGACCAGCTGAGTAGCAACTTGTAAAACTGGCTGGATGCTTTGTTGCAACACATCATCATGTGGCTATTGTTGAATGCCACATATGTACATTCCATCATCCATACTATTATGCCACTCATTGTGGGCTACTCTTTTAGCTGGCAGTGCCTCCACCTTGTGGTCCCATAACAAATTGTAGCAACATAGCCTATAATGAAAATTGTTACAATAACAACCCAGTGTTGGCATTACGTTGACATTGTTGTTGCTGCTGCATTCCATTTTTAGCTGCTTAGACAATAATGGTTATAACGTCAATTGGTTGGCCCGCCTGGTTGGCCGGTTGACTGGCTGATGATGCTACATGAAAGTAGTTCACCTAAAAACCGCTGTTCACGCTGTCCACAACAGACAACGAACAACCAACATTCTCTCAGCCGATCACTTAACTGTCCATCAAGACAAACGATGACATTCCGTTGGTAAGTGGTATAGAATTGTTTGTTGTGTTTTTTTTTTTTTTTTCAATATTTAATCAAGAAATGTTATTAATTGTTGGCATTGGTATAGCATTGCTCTCTTTTTTATTGTTTGATGTTATATTGTTTTTTATTGTTGTGATATGTTAAAAATAAAATCAGTGCAGATGTTGTAATATATAATTTTACATAGAACACTCTGCAATAAAAATAAAATTACAGGAACAGCCACGTAGATTATGAAAGTAGAGCTATAAATAGATGACAAGAGTATTGCCGTTTTTTTAAGTTTACATAGCAAAGTGACCTAAATGGTGGGGACATGTTCGCTTCTGTATTCAAATACGATTTAGCCCTTCCCGTCTGTCAAAACGAATAGGAAGCTAAAATTTTGCGCACATAAAAAAATTTTGTCTGCGGGCAGGTTAAGTTCGAAGATGGGCTCTATCGGCCCACGGCCCCATATAAGGTCATATAAGCCCCAGGGTTAAAACATTACTTATTTTGAGTTCATTTCAAATTCTCCAACAAATCTTCGTTTTAGAAGGACAAAAATATTCTTTATCATATTGAACTATGAGTCTCCAACAGAATGAATTTCTATATCCATTGTATATTAATCAAATATTTACATCAGTGAGGTTAAAAATGCGCAAATTTTTTAATTTTTTTGATCAACTTCTCCTTGGCCTTTTTTGAAGTTGGTGTGGGAAAGTATCATGAAATTTCGTTTTAGATAGAAATTGTCAAAAGTAGAAATATTCTACACAAGATTTTACTACGAATATTAGAATAAACTATATATCTAGGTGCAACAGTTTTTATGAAAATTACATAAAAAATTTGTATATTACGAGTGAAAATTAAGTTTTTACATTTTCTACTGCATTTACTCCAATCTATGCCTCAATCCCCTTTAAAACGTAATTTTTTGGAGGGGAAAAGTAGCAAATTTCAAATTTCATTGTGAGACTCTGAAAAAAATAAATTTGTGTACTTTATATGTATTATCGAAAAATATGCTAATTTTTGTCAAAAAACAAATTTTCTAATAATTTGTGTTGTGGAAAATTCTAAGTGAATTTTATACCACTCGGTTAGTAGATCAAAACTCCAAAATAATGTCGAGTTCTTAGACCAAACTTTTTTAAATGATCATTTACAAAATGGCCTCTATCTTTTGAGATATATTTTGGAACATTTAATATAAACCTTGGAAAATTTATAGAGGGGTTTGAATTACTTCGGAAATCTTTGTGCCAAAAATGGGCTATGTGGATCTAGTTAAGTTCGAATTTTTAACGCAGACTCAAATTAAAAAAAAAAAAGAAAAAAAAAAAAAAAAAAAAAATATATATATATATATATATATATATATATATATATATATATATATATATATATATATATATATATATATATGATCATTTAAATGATCATTTACAAAATGGCCTCTATCTTTTGAGATATATTTTGGAACATTTAATATAAACCTTGGAAAATTTATAGAGGGGTTTGAATTACTTCGGAAATCTTTGTGCCAAAAATGGGCTATGTGGATCTAGTTAAGTTCGAATTTTTAACGCAGACTCAAATTAAAAAAAAAAAAAAGAAAAAAAAAAAAAAAAAAAAAAATATATATATATATATATATATATATATATATATATATATATATATATATATATATATATATATATATATATATATATATATATATATATCACAAAATCTTTTGGAAGCTACATCATTTCGAAAATTTTACCATGTTCCTGGCAACAACTTAAATCGGGGATATCTTTTTATGAGGGCTGTACCGACACATGTACCAATATGGATAATATTTGGCGAGTTGCGTTTCTACATAATAGGAACTTAAAATACAAAAATTTGGGGAAAATAAACGAATTTGGGAAAATAACTGAAATCGGGGTCTACCCTTTATGTAGGTACTATATTCAAATAGTGGACCAACATAACCTACTTTTACAAACGAATGATTCTTGAAGTAATCCAAAGTTTTCTATAAAATTTCAAGGCCCTATTTTAAATGTTGCCGAAATATTCTTAAAAATATTGTGCATGGCTAAGGCTATACCAAGGCTTTAAAAAAGGTTTCGTGAGAACCCAAAACTTTTTTGTTCCAGAAACCAAAACTTGTTTCGATTTTTATTCACTAACGGAATACTGCTACTTTAAGAACATTTTCAACGGTTTCGGAGAAAGTGTTTAGTTTACGGCAAAATAAAAAAAAGGTTTTTTTTTCAAACTAAATTATTTTTTATGAAACAAATTAAATTACATATTTTTTAAGGTAAATATTAAGATTACACATTTTACTTGTTTAGAGACTCATAGTGAAATTTGATGTAAAACATTTCATCCTTTGACCCTTTTCCAAAGATTTGATTTTTGCTGAGAGAAGTCAAAAGGCATACTGTCGGAAAAAGCGCTTAATTTGCCGCAAATTAATTTTTTTTCAATAAGTTCAGAGACTCATAATGAAAATTGATCTCGATTATTTCCTTCCCCAAAAGAACTATGTATTATGGGAGATTTTGACTCAAATCAAAATTAACAGTCAAAAATGCATACATGTAATATCCAATTTTAGTGCATCAACTTTGAATGTAATTTTCTTCTAGATATTTAGTTTATTCTGAAACTTATAATGAAATTTGGTGTAGAATATTTAATCGTTTTACATTTTTGTCCTTTTTTGTATCAAATCGGAAAGACCCGAAAAAGATTTAATGATTTTTTTTTTTTTTTTTTTTTTTTGCAAAATTAAAACAATTTTTTTGTGGATATATAATGGAAATATAGATTTCGTTCTTCTAGTGACTTATAGTGAACGTTGATGAAGAATATTTCTGTCTTTGAGAATATTCTTCTAAAATGATAGGTTAGGTTAAAGGACGCGCGGTTACCATATGGCAACCGCTCCACTCGGAGACCTATAGGTCCCGAAGGTGTTCATCCTAAAAGAATGTTATGAAAAGAAGAAAAAAAGTGATTGGTAGAAGAGGTGAAGATAAAAGATAAAGTTGTAGAATGTGATCTACGGCTGAGGAGTTTGCCGTGTCGTCTTTAGCTACTTGAATCTTCTGGCTAATTGAAGGATTACTATAGGTTTAGTATTAGAAAAAGAAGACAGGTCATGTGACACTAGTTCTCCCACTAGCCTGTGTCTCACATTAATGAGTGTTGGGCAGTGGCAGAGCATGTGTTCGACTCTCTCGATTTCTTTTTCATCTTGACAGATCCTACAGTAGTCAATGTCGTCGCTGTCCCAATTCGAGGTCATAGCCCCTACCTTACAGTGACCTGTGATGATACCCATCACAAGTTTTAAATCAGGATTTGACAATGACATCAGCGACCTTGTTCTCTTTTCTGAGTGTATAGGCCAGATTCTTTTGGGGATGGTGCATCCCATTTCGTCCAGCCATTTTTGTTGGATTTTCTCAGAGTAATGTCTATGAATAACCTGTAGGAAATGGCACAGTGGTGGTTTAACCGAGTTGTCTAATTCAATTGTAGTTGATTCGGATCCTAGTCTGGCCAATTCGTCTGCAGTCTCGTTACCTGGGATGTTATAATGTCCAGGAACCAAACAGAGCTTGATGGACAACCCAGTGTTTTCCAAGGCTTCCCTGCATTTCAAAACAGCCTTAGACTTGATAGCAAAGGAACTCAAGCACTTCAGTGCCGCTTGACTATCGACATATATAGTCACCGGACCGCTGACCTCAATGCTCCTCGTGACCAGCAGGTCTATGGCCTTTTTGACCGCAACGATTTCCGCCTGAAATACGCTACAGTTGTTTCTAAGCTTGTAGGATTCACGAACATTAAGGGTATCACAGAAGACACCAGCTCCCGTACCACACTCCATCTTTGAACCGTCGGTATAAACAGCTATGCCGCGGAAAGTTGGGTTGTTATGGGCCCAGGCGTCTCTATCATGTCTATGTGTATGTCAGATGGGTAGAAGCTTAATCGTGGTGAAATATAGTCACTTGCATAGGCTATCTCTCCCACATTCCTTACACGCCTTAGACTCGCAGAATGTCGAAAGGCTTGACTGCGCCATTCACTTAGTTCTCTGAGTCGAAGAGCACTCCTGAATGCCTGTTTCTCCACATATATATAGTCAGCGGACTTAGGCCCAGTAGAGTATCCAAAAATGATGTTTTATAGGATAATTTAGCACAGACTCACACGAAGTACGGATTTAACCGTTTTAAGGGTTAAGAGTTTTTTATTAATACGAATTCCTGGCGTATAAGCAAGTTTTAGACTTTAAATGTACTCTGGGGCCTATAGTAGAATTTTGTTTAAAAATAATATTGTATCATATTAGGACCCTTCGAACCCGTCTAAAGGGATATTTTAACCAACTTTTTCTAGAAAAGAACAAAAAGGCCTCTTTTCGTGACTCTCTCAAAAGGTACAATTTTCGATAAAAAATTGTGCACGCAGCTATCAGCAATATTGCCGAAGATACTATATATCCAAAGGAAATGTAAGGAATTCCAGAAATCTTAATCCAAAAAATGCTATATGTGGCTGAGGCTACTTTTCGATATACACTTTTAAAACGGCGATACACGTATCTTCTACATTTAGCTCCAGCTTCATAATTTACTGTTTTTTTTTCTGTATTAAAATTTGTCGCACAGAGTTATTTTCGCAGTTTTAGTACTACTTTCAAACAATCAATTCAGGGGCCAAATTCTAGCAGTTCATATCGAACAAATGTGGACGGAAATGAATTTTAATATGTCAACATTAGCTTTGTTTGAGAAACGAGTTAAAATCGAATGATATACTTCAACACCAGTTCTTTCTACAGCAGCATTTTCATATTTATCTAACTAAAATGGGCATAGGGCAAGTGTACCAGTAGTCGGCACTTTTAGGATTTTCGCGTTTTTAATCGCTCACCATTCTGAGTGTAACTTTTCAATTATTACAAAGTTAATTTATTCAGATTCGAAATTTTGTATAGTTTTTGCAATAATAAAAATAAATAATTCCAACAGTCGGCATACCATTTTTTTTGTAAGAATAATTAATAATAATAATAAATTAATTCATTAAAGTATAATATTTTTGTTTAGTTAAACTGATTCGACGTCTTTATTGTACTTTTCTTAAGAATATGGATTGTTGAGGACCTTCACAGACAAAAATTCAATTTTTATTTGAATAAATCATCTTTTCTTAGCGAAATTGTACACAAAGATAGCTGACAATATATTTGAAGTAAACAAAATATATTTAGTTATAATAGTTTCATTTATTTGGGCTTAAAAATAAAAAGTGCCGATTACTGGGACATGCCGAACTTAGGCACACTTACCCTATAGAAACTAATTTCGATCGCATTTTTTTGGATATCAAATGCAAGAATTTGGTCCCAGTATTTTTAGAGCTTTCAATATATGATCCTGGACTACACAATAATTTAAATTTATAGCTTTATCAATTGCACATCGAAACTATCCGGAATGATCATTTCTCATGAAGGGATTCATTATTAATCGCCTTCTGTAGAGTTCAATATTTATTAGTTGTTTTTTCTTCCTCTACGTATCTGTGGTAATTTCGCTTTCATTAGTTGTAGACGGCTGCTTGCTTGCTATGTATTCGTCTTTTGCTTTTAATTGAATGAAATAATAATTTCTCTATGAATTGGTAGAAAAAAGAAAAAAAAAAAAAAAACAAGCATGGCCCCAGCTGTGCTTCAAGTAAACAAATTATCATGGGATTCTTTCATTTCACTTCGTGCCTTGGCAATTTTCTCACTCACTCACTCGCTCCTCACACACATTCATCTAACACTTTCACATTATTATGGTAATTTTGTTCGGTAGACGCTTTTGTTTTCTGGAGGCGATTTTTTTTGCTTTGCTTTGCTACCTCTCGATTGTTTTCGTCTTTGGTGTGTGCCACTTTAAGATTCATTGGAATTTAATTGTCGTTTTTTCTCCTTCTTCTTAATTAGATATAATTTCTTCTTTTTTTTTTGCAAGTCTGTTTGGTTGTCTCGATTATGATTTGCTTTGATTTCGCCTCATAGTTATCCAAATACCCCCAAGGAGTTGAGCGGTAGAAAAAGTGAATGGGCCAATTACCAAAATGGACGATGATGATGATGATTGAAGTGCTGATTTTTTCAATTAAACCCCGAAATAATTTGGAAAAAAAGACAAATGTTTTCGCATTAATGTGATTTTGCGTTAAGGGAACAAAGCTTTCAAAACTCTTGAGGGGGCTTAATTAACTAGTTATCGCTAAGGAGAAATCTATTATTCATTGAGGACTTGTAAATATTTGGTAATAAGAGTTATAAGGTCTTATAGAAGACCAGAATAAGGTCTTATAGAAGACCAGAAGAATGTCTTATAGAAGACCAGAAGGTCTTATAGAAGACAGGAAGGTCTTATAGAAGACTAGAAGGTCTCTTAGAAGACCAGAAAATCTTATAAAAGACCAGAAGGTCTCATAGAAGACCAGAGGGTCTTATAGAAGACCAGAAGGTCTTATAGAAGACCAATAGGTCTTATAGAAGAACAGAAGGTCTTATAGAAGACCAGAAGGTCTTATAGAAGACCAGAAGGTCTTATAGAAGACCAGAAGGTCTTATAGAAGACCAGAAGGTCTTATAGAAGACCAGAAGGTCTTATAGAAGACCAGAAAGTTTTATAGAAGAACAGAATGTCTTATAGAAGACTGGAAGATCTTATAGAAGACTAGAAGATCTTATAGAAGAACAGAAGGTCTTATAGAAGAACAGAAGGTCTTATAGAAGACCAGAAGGTTTTATAGAAGACCAGAAGGTCTTATAGAAGACCAGAAGAAGGTCTTATAGAAGACCAGAATAAGGTCTTATAAAAGACCAGAAGATCTTATAGAAGACCAGAAGGTCTTATAGAAGTCCAGAAGGTCTTATAGAAGACCAGAAGAATGTCTTGTAGTAGACCAGAAAAAGGTCATATAGAAGACCAGAATGTCTTATAGAAGTCCAGAAGGTCTTATAGAAGACCAGAAGAAGGTCTTATAGAAGACCAGAAGAATGTCTTGTAGTAGACCAGAAGAAAGTCATATAGAAGACCAGAATGTCTTATAGAAGTCCAGAAGGTCTTATAGAAGACCAGAAGAAGGTCTTATAGAAGACCAGAAGGTTTTATAGAAGACCAGAAGGTCTTACAGAAGACTAGAAGGTCTTATAGAAGACTAGAAGGTCTTATAGAAGACCAGAAGGTCTTATAGAAGACCAGAAGGTCTTATAGAAGACCAGAAGGTCTTATAGAAGACCAGAAGAAGGTCTTATAGAAGACCAGAAGGTTTTATAGAAGATCAGAAGGTTTTATAGAAGACCAGAAGGTCTTATAGAAGACCAGAAGGTCTTATAGAAGACCAGAAGGTCTTATAGAAGACCAGAAGGTCTTATAGAAGACCAGAAGGTCTTATAGAAGACCAGAAGGTCTTATAGAAGACCAGAAGGTCTTATAGAAGACCAGAAGGTCTTATAGAAGACCAGAAGGTCTTATAGAAGACCAGAAGGTCTTATAGAAGACCAGAAGGTCTTATAGAAGACCAGTAGGTCTTGTAGAAAACCAGTAGGTTTTACAGAAGACCAGAAGAAGGTCTTATAGAAGACTATTAGGTCATATAGTAGATCAATAGGTCTTATGGAAGACTAGGAGATCTTATGGAAGAACAGAAGGGCCTTATAAAATACCAGAAGATGTTATAGAAGACCAGCCGATCTTATAAAAGGCCAGAAGGTCTTATAAAGGACTAGAAGGTCTTAAAGAAGACCAGAATGTCTGATAGAAGACCTGAAGAATGTCTTATAGAAGACTAGAAGAAGATCTTATAGCGGACCAGAAAAATGCTTTGAAGAAGACCAGAAGGTCTTATATAAGGCGAAAAGGAAGTCTCATAGAAATCTAACAAATCTTATAGAAGATCAAGAAGTCTGTTTATATCTTCCATACAAATGCTTCATAATTGGTTGGTTTTATATGATGAGACCTATTGGTCTTGAAATCATAATAGCCTGTCGAAAAAAATTTATTTTTTTTTTTAGAAAAAAAATATTGTTTTTCCCATAAAATAATTTGCATATTTTGATTTTCCCCATTAGGGGTTTGACTTTCGATTTCCATTCTAAGTTCATTAAATTAGTTTCCATTTGTTTTTATTTTGGGGTGAACTCGAATAGAAAGATGGCTGGCAACTCGTGGTTCCAGCTAAACGTTTCTTTCCAGTGTTTCGTCTACAGCTGGCATTTTGCGGGAACAATCAACCGCAATGTTGTTTACTCTTCATCTGGTTTTTCACTGAACATCAATTCCTGGGAGTATTACCAAAACAACAAAAAAATGTAACATTCTTTGGAAATTTTAATTTCAGTACTCTGAGCTTTTGCGCCGCCCGCCAACATTTCCAAATGTATTCTTTTGAGGAGCTGTTACTGTTGTTGTTTTGACAAATTGAATTCATGATTTTTCCATTTCCTCACAGCGACACGCTGGGTACTCGGTGTATAATTTATGTAAAGTGCGCCGGCTGGATGTTGGTTTATGACGCAAAGAAAAGCTTGAAGTGAAATTTACAAGTTTTCAGTAATTGTCCTTTGGTTTCCAGGGAGTGGAACTACAAAGAAAAGGGTGAATGCTTTTCCTAATATACTGTAACAATTAAGTTGAAGTATGAAACGATATTGATTCAATGAAATCTAACATTTATAGTTCTGTATCCTTGGAAAACACCTACATGAGGGGAATATTGCAAAAACTAGGAGAGCAAAATTAGACTTGATTTCGGTATTTTGAAGGTTTCGATACCAATTTTAAACCAAATCAAATTGATTCGTCCCAAACAATATTAATACAGATATAGAAAAGATTTTCAAATGTTAGTTCTTTTGAGGAAAGTCATGTTTTTACTTGGTGGTAGGGTATAACACGGCTACTGACTGAGTGAGTGGAAGGTACCGAAACTTAAAAAAATTGGAAAATTTTACATAAATTCCCTAATAATTTTAGGGGCATTAACTTAGTTGGGAAAAATACCTATGTCCAGAAAATGCGAAGGTATCGAAACTTACAAAAAATTGGAAAATTTTACATAAATTCCCTAATAATTTTAGGGGCATTAACTTAGTTGGGATAAATACCTATGTCCAGAAAATGCGACTCCTTTATCTAACCAGAGGAAAGCGTTTTGGTGGATCTTGCATATTAATTTGTTTACTTATCTGTGTATAAAAACAAGTTAAAAAGTATAAGTCGATTTTGCCGACAGATGTATACCCTCAGCGAATTCAATTATTTAAATTTATTTTTATACCCTCCACCATACTATGTCATTCCGTTTGTAACTCCTCGAAATACTCATGTCAGACCCAACAAAGTATATATATTCTGGATCAGCGTAACATTCTAAGACGATTTAGCCATGTCCGTCTGTCTGTCTGTTGTAATCACACTATGTTTCGAACAAATTGAGATAGAAGATAGAGATTTTGCACACGTGTATATATATACCAGTAGGCAGGTTAAGTTCGTAAATGGGCCATGTAGGTCCAAGTTATCATATAGCCCCCATATAACGGTACCTCCCGATATTCGGTATTTGGATGATTTTAGCGACATTACTCACCGGAATTGTTTCAAATTTGGCATTTGAAGTTCGTAATGGATACTACAGCCTAAGACAGAAAATTATCTGTGCAGGTCTACGTCTTCGTAAAGCCCCCATATAACGGTACCCCCCGATATTCGGTATTTTGATGATTTTAGCGACATTATTTAACGGAATCGTTCCAAATTTGGTATTTGAAGTTCGTAATAGATACATCAGCATAAAACAGAAAATGGGCCATGTAGGTCCACGTCTTCGTATAGCCCCCCTATATACCGCGTCCCCCCAAAATTCGGAATTTTGATGATTTTAGCGACATTTTTTATCGGGGTTGTTTCAAATTTCGCATGTGAAGTTCGTAATGGATACTTCAGACCATGCCAGAAAATTGTCTGTGCAGGTCCACGCCTTCGTATAGTCCCCATATAACGGCATCCACTATATTCGGTATTTTGATGATATTAGCTACATTATAAATAGATTTTTCTTCAAGTTTCGCAATTAAATATTGTAATAACTTATGACAAAAGTTGTCTATGGAGGTCCACGTCGTAGTATAGGCATTCGGTATTTTTAAGATTCTAACAGAATTTTTAACGGATTTAATTTAATTTATTTATTTATTTTTTTTGGAAATTGCAAAATTTGTACCGTATGGTGGAGTTCGGCCCGGCCGAACTTACAGTTTTTTACTTGTTTCTTCTGTTATGATTATTATTGTTGACCCTCTATTGGGTTCCGAAGGAATGGGCCATTACTGTCCATTTCGTATCGGACCTAAAGAAATGTGATATAAATATTGCGTCGTGTCAGGTTTTGAACTATATCGAGTTCTTTCTTCGCTTTATATGAGATACATGATAATTTTTAAAAAATCTTAAAATGTGCTAGTCGACCGAGGTATTTCATTTTTATACTTCATCTAATATAGATAAAAATATTGGTATGGACAAAATTACAAGAAAATCGAACAATTATATCCAATTTTATGCGAAATCATAAATTACGTATTCATCTTCCGCATCCATTTTCACAACAAATTCTGCGTTAGCCAAAATGTTTGTGTGTGTGAAATTTGAAGGGAGTTGAGCGTTTTAGTTTTCAAAATCTTGAACCCAATGTTGAGATGGTACTAGAAGAAACTGTCCGATCTCTCTGAAAATTGACTAGTGTCCTTCAACTTCAAACGATCGCAAATATCTCGGAAACTAACAAACTTAGGACTCTGGGAATGTTTCCATTTTGTCGAGGAACATTTTTTACACTAAAAACAGTTCTAATATTAGTTGTATTTTATTTAAACAAAGAGAATACAGCCTTCATTGCAAGAAGTGCGAAACTTTCCTGAAAATTTAATAGTGCCCCTCAACTTCAAACGATCGCAAATATCTCGGAAATCCATCTTTATAATAGATCTTGTGTTGATGAAAATATTGAGATGTACCAAGTCTGAATGGAATCTGATGCTAATTTCGCGTTTTATGAGCTTAATGGATATTCTAAAGTTTGACCTTTTGTGAGGGAGGTACCAGAAGAAGTACACCGATATATCCCAGCTTCACAGCAGATCTTACGTTAGTAGAAATAATGGGCTGAGTGAAATATCAGGAGAATCGGATGCCTATTTCGTATTTTATAATCGTTTTGGTTATTCAAAACTTTGACCCTTTGTGGGGGAGGTACCAGAAGGAATGGTCGGATCTCTTGGGTTAATGGAAATATAGCGATGTACCGAGTTTGAATGGAATCGGATTTTAATTTCGCATTGAATAAGCTTCGTAGATATTGAAAATGTTGACCCTCTTGTAGAGAAGGTACCAGAATGAGTGGACCGATACATTCCATCTTCATACAAGACCTTGAGTTAATAAAAATTATGATATATGTAATTTGGAGACAATTTGTCTCTTACATCGTATTTTATTGAATAATTATTCAAAATTTTGACCCTTTGTGGCGGAGGTACTTGATGGAGTGGACCGATATTGTCCAACTAACCTAGCACTAATGGAAATATTAGGATTTGCAAAGTTGGAGCAAAATCGGATTATCCCAACAATTAAATTGAAAATTTCGACCTTTTGTGGGGGAGGAATTAGAAGGATTGGACCGATATTGCCCATCTCTTAACTCGACCTAAGTTTGATATTAATATTACGATATAATACCAAGTTTGTACTAAATCGGATATTCCCATCGGGAATTATAGTGCGCACCAGCCAACTAGACAGACAGACGGACGGACATCGCTAGATCGACTGCAAATGTCGTGATTTGGGCCAAAGAGACCTAGGGTCTAAAACCGCTATTTCGATGAGGCACGTTTTGGCAGTATCAAATGACATATACCCTCTCTAGCCATAGAATGGCTAGTAAACCGATTTTGACGTGACGTCAATGCTAAGGCTATCATATATTTAAGTGAACACTGATTTCGCCCAGGTCCAGAAACGTATGAAGCTAGAATTTTTAAATTTGCATGTGTGTGTAGGGGTGGGATAAGGCTGGGTTTTTGGAAATTCGAACTATAAGTGTACTAACAGTACCAAATGATACCAAATTTTGTATAAAGATCACTGAGAGTTGGTAAAGTTAAGATAAGGAAGTGAATATGGAAATTTGAACTATATAGTGTAGGAAAAGTACCATATGGTCTTACCGAGGAGGATATTAGTACTCATATGCAAAACAATTCACATCTCTATGTCTTAGACACCCCCAGTGATCTAAAATTAGTAGCATTTAGTACTTTTTTATAGTACACATTTCCAAAACCACCTCCTCTCAAAAGTATATACCAATAGTGACGTCTATATCAAATTTCAGAACTCCAGTTCAATCCAAAGACCCAATCACGAATTTATTACCATTCTTTTCGGCATGTACTACAATTTTCGCTCAACTATAGACACCAACAGTGACCTCGATATCATATATCCGGATTTCAGCTCTAACCCTTCACCCAATACCAAATATTGGACGCACTTTCAAACCACTGCCAAATCTCAAACACAAATACCATCAGTAATCTAGATATCAAATTTCAGATTTTTATCTCTGTCCCTTCCTCCAATACCAAATATTGTACCAATTAGTACTTTTCGTACAAATATGGGACGTATATCCGAAACCACCTTCATATCTTGATCACAGACACCAACAGAGACCTCTATATCAATTTTGGGTATTCCAGCCCTATCTCTTCACCCCATACCAAATTTAGTACCATTTTGTACTTTTCATACAAAGATAGGACGCATATCCAAAC
The DNA here is from genome assembly GCF_030504385.1 of Musca domestica. Lineage (NCBI taxonomy): Eukaryota > Metazoa > Arthropoda > Insecta > Diptera > Muscidae > Musca > Musca domestica. Next base: position 10,748,491 of record NW_026712296.1, on the reverse strand, counting down.
CACCCGCATAGCTCAAACGCAGATACCAACAGTTATTGAAACATCAAGTTTCATAAATTTGTCTCTATTCTTAACTCAATGCTATATATGGTACTATTCCGTATTTTTCCTACAATTATAACACACCGTTGCGAAACCACCTTCATATGTCCAGGCTACACAGGAATATCGATCTTAATATCAAATGTACGGTTTCAAGCGCTGTCTGCTCACCAAATACCAAATGTAATACTATTTAGTACTTTTCGTGCACTTGTGGTATACATTTCCAAAACCACCTCTTTTTCACACACCTTCCACATACAGGGACCCCAATACAAAAATTCAAAATTCCAACTTTATCCATTCACCCTTAATCAAACTGTTCCAAATTTAGTACCATTTAGTATAGGTCGTACACTTTGTACACATTTCCAAAACCCTCTTAATATATAAAACTTAGTTTCCAACATTGATTCTCATACCAAATGTCAGGTTTTTACTGCTATCCATTCATATTATACCAAATGGTACCATTTTATAAGTTTAGTACAATTTTAGAACTTTTCGTAACCTGGGAGTTCGAATTCCCAAAACGCTCTTTGATAAATCTTTTCTTCAATCCATTCGTAATTCTCATACTGAATTTCAGAACTACTGTTACTCACTTGGAAATTATGACATGTTGGTAGTTATGTTTGATTTTCTTTTCGGAATAGCAAATATTTTCAGTATATCATCCTACCTTGACATTTGCAGACATAACAATTCCTCCCATCATATATTGGTTTCTGCTACAGAAATATGCTTACCTGCAAAGAAATAAAAGAAATAATCATAATTAATTATAAGTTTCTTTTCACAATAGTTTTGATATTTTCTGTTTTAGTTTCATTTTTTTGCTCAGCATTTTAGAAAACATTCCCTGCAAGGAATGCCCAACAAAATTAAGACAAAGAAAACAACACAGAATCACAGCGTCTAAAATATTAATCAACTTTCACCGTTTCCCATTTTTTCCATAATGATGATGATGTTGATGATTATTTCGGTCTTGGTCTTTCCCCATTTCTATTTGGCTGCTCTTTTTGCTTCATGTCGTTTGCAGAGTCACTCTTCTAAGTCTATTTTGTTTTTCTTAATTGAGGGGTTATAATTAAACAAAAATGAACAAAAACCCAGGAAAAATGCTGGCTGTATATAGAGTAGAACATATACAACAATATTTTCCCATATGACCATGGGGAGGAGTCATGGCACGCCTTCTTCATTCTAGCTTAATGTGGCGCTGCTGCCACTGCCAGTAGCATTTTAAACGGCATCTGATAGCTTTGTCGTAACTCTTTTAATTCTATATAATTATGTTCTGGTATTTTAATCTGTAAGAGCTCTAAAGTTTTTGTTTTTTAGAGAGGATTGGTTTACATATGTGTAGAAGTCGAATTGTTGGTGCGGGACACTGCTATTGTTCTACTTAAAATAATTTTTTCTATCGCATATGAATTGGATTGGGTATGTTTAGATGACAATTGTAAATATGGAATAACATATTGATGTGTTTAATACATAAAAAGTCCTTTAAGAGGTCCTTGATATAAGGAATACCTCTTAGTCGTTTTGAAACGTTCAAGACCTTATATGCAATAGTTGCATATGTAATAGAACATTTTACGGTCCTTTCAGAGGTCTTCTTATATTTTTATACCCTACAATACTATGTGTTGGGGGTGTTATAAGTTTGATTGGGCCAAAAATTATGTAACACCTCGAAATATTGGTTTCCCACATAGGAAATATATACTTTCTTTCTAGCTCGCCGAGCTGAGTCGATCTAGCAATGTATGTCCGTCCGTCCATGTTAATTTGTAATCAAGCTACAGGTCGCAATTATGAACCGATCCTCACGATATTGAAAATGGAGGTGGGGTTAGGGTCAGAATAGAACCCTATTTGTTTTGGAGATGATCGCACGATATTTAGGGGTTGAAATGGACCAAAAACAGAAAAATTATTGATTTTGCAGTTGCTCTACAGGTCACAATTATGAACCAATCGACCCGAAAATTCACATGGAGTTAGAGTTTAGGAGTGGGCAGAAACCTACCAATTTGAGCGGTCATCGGACAATAATTAGCGGGTAAGATAGACCCTAACTTTTATGTTAGAAAATAGGAAAATTTCCACTAAACCGCGAATATTTTTAATCCCAGCCAAATCACAAGTACATTAAAAGATCACTTCTGACCATTACAGTGATGCTAATAGCCAAGAAATCGGATATATAGCAAAATAGGTACAATACATATGTAAAAGAATTGATCTTATTTATTCTGCTTATAAATCAAGAACCGCTGGGCCGATTTTAACAATTCTTCAATTCAATTCGAAATGGTCTCTTGCCAGAAAAGGATAAAATCTAAGAAAATCGCGAGATAATATACCAATAAAAAAGTTATATCTTTTGTTTAATTTTTTTCCATTTATGTCATATTTTTTTATCGCATGCGATTTTTTCAATTAGACTTACAATTTTGAATTTTAAATTTTCTAAATTTTTACATCCCCAACAGTAAGTTTTAAGGCTATTATATGTATGTCGAAATTATCGTCCGATCCTCACAAAATTTTGCATGGGGGTGGGTCGGAATTGAAGCCTATTGTTCTTAGGATGTGCATTTAGAGGTTTAAATGGCTAAAAAATTTTAAATTTTTTTAATTTTGTAGTGGTTCTATAGGCCACAATTGAAAACTAATCGACATGGAATTTCGCATCGGACGAGAGTTGAGGACAGAGAAAAAGTCTAGTATTTTGGATGACCATTGGATTATATTTAGCTGTAGAATGGACAACAACTTTCGTGAGCAATTGTTTTGAATACTTCACAATACTACGGAGTGCGTAAATTTTGGCCAAAATCTCCGGGTCAAAAACCTAAGGGTAACCTCTGGGCAGGGCTCTTTGGCATTAGTTCAGAAACGAAATCTTCCAAAATGGATTTGCATATAAAGGGACTTTCGAACATATTGTTGTGTTGTAGGGTATCACATGATCGGCCCCGCACGACTATAGCCTTTGCTTACTTGTTTTATTTATGAATAACTCGTTATTTTTTATCCTACTGTATACATATATAAAAAATTTTGGTGGACACTCTCAACACTTCAAAGTAATGACAGCTACAGACCCTCTGCATTACCTGTAAGCAAAAAAAAAAAAAAAAAAAAAAATAGCCAATGTTCGATTATTTAAATATATTTTAACTTCTGTTATGATTATTCGAATTTTTGACCCTCAATGGAGTAGGTAAGTAGTTGAAAAGTGTGATCCTTTGTGGGTGAGGTACCAGAAGGTGTTCGCAGATATTTACCATCTTCACAACAGATCTTGTGTTAGCAAAAAGGTTTGTATGTGTGAAATTTGAAGAGAGTCGGGTGCTTATTTCGCTATTCAAAACCTTGATACCTATGTGGGGGAGGTACCACAACGAGTGTTCCGATATATCCCATCTTTGCAACAGATCTTGTATATATATTCCATCCTCACAGCATATGTTGTGTTAGTAAAAATAATGGTATGTGTGTAATTTGAAGAGAACCAAATGCTTATTTTGGATTTTATGATAGTTTTGGCTATTGAAAATGTTGACCCTGTTTGGGAGATGTACCAGAGGAAATGGTCCGATATCCACTGATCGATGGAATGGTCCGATCTTATGCTAATGGAAATATTGAGATGTACCAGGTCTGAATGGAATCGGATGTTAATTTCGCGTTATATGAGCTTTATTGGCATTCAAAAATTTGACCCTTTAGGGGCGGTGTACCAGAATGAGGGGGCCTATATATTCCTTTACCAAAGTAGACCTTGGGTTAGTAAAAATATTTTGATGTGTATAATTTGATGACAATTGGACTCTTACACACATTTTATAAGAACTATAATTATTCAAAAGTGGGACGCTTTGTGGTTTTTGATGGAGTGGACCAATATTGCTTATTTTCGCACCTAGCCTAGCACTGATTCAAATATTAAGATTTTCAAAGTTCGAGCAAAATTGGGTTATCCTTTTCTTTTTATACGCTCCACCATACTATGGAGGTTATATTAACTTTGTCATTCCGTTTGTAACTCCTCGAAATACACATCTCAGACCCAAGAAAGTATATATATTCTTGATCAGCGTAAAATTCTAAGTCGATTTAGCGATGTCCGTCTATCTGTCTGTCTGTCCGTCTGTTTGTTGTAATCACGCTATCTTTCGAACGAATTGATATAGAAGGCTAAAATTTTTCACACGTTAAAAGTTATGTTCGTAAATGGGCCATGTAGGTTCATATATTCCCCATATAACGTTACCTCCCGATATTCGGTATTTTGATGATTTTAGCGACATTATTTACCGGAATTGTTTCAAATTTGTTATTTGAAGTTCGAAATGGATACTACAGCCTAAGACAGAAAATTATCTGTGCAGGTCCACGTCTTCGTTCCCCATATAATGGAAACCACCGATATTCGGTATTTTGATGATTTTAGCGTTATTGTTCACCGGAATTGTTTCAAATTTGGTATTTAGAGTTCGTAATGGGAACTACAGTCTGTGACAGAAGATTGTCTATGCAGGCTCAGGTCTTCGCATACCCCTCATATACCAATACCTCCCTATACAGTATCCACCGAAATTGTTTGAGATGTCATATTTGAAGTTCGTAATGGATGCTACAGCCTATGACAGGAAATTGTCTATGCTGCTCCAGGTCTTCGCACATCTCCGATATAACGGTACCTCCCTATATACGGTATTTTGATGATTTTAGCTACATTATTCACCGTTGATTGCAAGTTTCAAATTTGAATATGGTAATGACTTATGACAAACCATGCCTATGTAGATCTAATATAACCGCTACATTCGGTATTTTTAAAATTTTAACAGAATTTTTTAAGGATTTTATTTCCAAATTCGTTCCAAATGGTGGAGGGTATTCAAAGTTCGGGCCGGCCAAACTTACTGCTTTTTAAATTGTTCTTTCTGTGCAGTAAAACATTTTTTTTTTTGAAAATTTCGAAATTTTTTGGGGGATGCACCAGAAGGGTTGGACCGATATTGCTCATCTCCGAACTCGATCTAAGTTTGATAATAATATTGTGATGTGCTAAGTTTAAACCAAATCGAATACACCCTTGGCAAAGGCTGTAGTACCAAATCCGAACTCCAAATACCAAATTTGAAACAATTCCAGTGGATATTGTAGGTGAAATCAGCAAACTACCAAATAAAAGGAGGTACCGTTATATGGGGCCTATATGAAGACTTGGACCTGTATAGACAATTTTCTGTCACAGACTGAACTACCCATTAGGAACTTCAAATACGAATTATGAAACAATTCCGGTGAATAATGTCGCTGAAGTCAGCCAAATATATAGGAAGGTATTTCACAGTATTCCAAACGGAATGGCAAAAATTCATATTAAAAAAAGAACAAGAACAGCTAAGAACTTTTTTATAACACTACGTTTTATGAAAATGTGTTTGTCATATTAATTTCCCGTCTTTGTTTTGCCTTTACAAACTCTGCTCCCCACCCCAAAGCTCGTAGTGTTCTTATCCATGTGGGGAAACCTGTCATTATAAAAGCGTCTAAATGCTGCAATTTCTATGCAGAAATACACTGCATACCTAGGTTTTTTTTTCTCTGCTGGCTTTCTGCAAATTGTCCATTTCAACGCATTTTCTTCTGGACCTTCCATCCTGCCCTTTAACGACTTGCCTGGGCAGATGATGATTGCAACATTTCATGTCAATATGTAATGTCATGGTTAATAATGCCATGAACTACATATGTATGACTGGCATTCGCTAATGGGTTATTTCGCTCTCCCCTTTTTGTGGCCGAGGTGGTCCGGCCATGAAAAAAAAAAAAAACTTCGTTGATGTCTATTTGACAATTTGTGATGAAGTTTTTTTCCTTCGGTCTTTTAATTGTGTAATTAACTTTAATAATTTCTTTCTACCAAGTGTTTGCTAAATGCACCTGTTGGTACGAGTATGTGTTTATACCCTCAGCCATATGGCTAGGGAGGGTATATATCAGTTGATACGACCAAAACGTGACTCATCCAAATAACGGGTTTAGACCCTGGGTCTTTTTGGACCAAATCTGCTTTAGGACATTTGGAGCCGATCTAGTGATGTCCGTCCGTCCGTCCGTCTGGCTGGTTGTTGCGCACGATAACTTTTGAAGGGATTATCCGATTTCATTCAAACTTGGTATAGCGTAAAATTATTGCCAAACTTAGATCGAGTTCGGAGATGGTCAATATCGGTCCACTCCGTCTGGTACCTCCCCCAAAAAAAAGTTAAAATTTTCAAAAAAAAAAAAAAAATAAATAATTTACTGCACAAAAAGAGAAAGGATAATCCGATTTTGCTCCATCTTTACAAATCCCAATATTTGCAGTCAGTTCTAGGTCATGTGTGAAAATGGACAATATCGGCCCACTCCATTCAGCACCTCTTACACAAAGGGACAACATTTTGAATAATTTTAACTCTTATAAAATGTGATGAAAGAGTCTAATTATCTTCAAATCACACAAATCAAAGGACTGGTGTGAAGATGGAATATATCAATATCCATGAAGCTCATAAAATGCGAAATTAACATCCAATTCATTTCAAACTTGGCATATCTCAATATTTCTCCTAGCACAAGATTTGTTATAAAAATGGTAGAGAACGAACCATTTCTTCTGGTACCGCCCCCACAAAGGGTCAATGTTGTGAATAACCAAAATTGTTAAAAAAAATCCCATTATTTGTACTAACGCAAGATCTGCTGCGAATATGGGATATATCGCTGCACTCCTTCCTGTACCTCTCCACAAAGGGTTAACATTTGGAATATCCATGAAGCTTATAAAACGCGAAATTAACATCCGATTCAGACTTGGCACATCGAAATATTTTTTATCAACACAAGATCTGTTATAAAAATGGTAGAGATCGAACCAGTCCTTTTGGTACCGCCCCCACAAAGGGTCAATGTTGTGAATAACCAAAACTGTTAAAAAATCCGAAAAAGGCATTCGGGTCTCTTCATATTTCTCACATCCCATTATTTCTACTAACGCAAGATCTGCCGCGAATATGGGATATATCGGTGCATTCCTTCATGTACCTCCCCACAGGGGGTAACATTTGAATATCCATGAAGCTTATAAAACGCGAAATTAACATCCGATTCAGACTTGGCATATCCAAATTGTTCTATCAACACAAGATCTGTTATATAAATGATAGAGATCGAACCATTCCTTCTGGTTCCTCCCACACAACGTTTTGAATAACGTTTTGTCAACGTTTTGAATAAATAACACTATCATAAAATTCAAAATAAGCACCCGGTTCTCTTCAAATTTCACACTTACCATTATTTTTACTTACACAAGATCTGCTGTGAAGATGGCATACATCGGTCTATCCCTTCTGGTACCTCCCCCCTACGAGGCTCAAAAAACACGAAATTAAAATCAGATTCCATTCAGACTTCGCACATCCAAATATTTCTACCAACACAAGATCAGTAAAAAAAATTGATAGAGATCACACCATTCCTTCTGGTTCCTCCCACACAAGGGATCAAAGTTTTGAATAACCAAATCGATTATAAAATAAGAAATAAGCATCCGATTCTATTCATATTTCACACATCCCATTATTTCTACTAACACTGGATCTGGTGTGAAGACGGGGGGTACCACTCCTTCTGGTACTGCCCCACAAAGGGTCAACATTTTGAATATCCATGAAGCGCATAGAACGCGAAATAAAAATTCGATTCCATTAAGACTTGGTACATCTTAATATTACGATCAACACAAGATCTCTTACAAAGATGGTAGAGATCGGATCATTTCTTCTATTACCTCCCCACATAGGGTTCAAGATTTTGAAAAAAAAAAAACGCTCGAAGAATGCGAAATAAGCATCCAACTCTCTTCAAATTTCACACACTCAGACATTTTTGCTAACGCAAATTCAATTGTGAAGGTGGTATATATCTGCGAACCCCTTCTGGTACCTCACCGACAAAGGGTCACAATTTCCAAATCTCTTGTTATATCTAAATATTTCTCTCAACCAGAAACCTGTGATGAATGTGGAATTTTTGATTTCGTATGAAATTGGATATAATTTTGCCCATACCCATATTTTTATCTGTATTAAATGAATGAATACTTCGGTCGACTATATCTGGTACCACACGCACATTTTAACATTTTCTAAAAATTATTGCATATGAAGAAATTAAGTAATATTGTCTAAATCTGGCACGTCGCAATATTCATATCATATGTATTTAGGTCGGATACGAAATTGACAATATTGGACAACATTTGAATAATCATAACAGAAGTCAAAATATAATTAAATAATCGAACATTGGCTGAGGGTATACGTCTGTCGACAAAACCGACTGATTCTTTTAAAGTTGTTATATTTTCTGATTTAGAGCTGCTTTATGCTATGCACTTCTTAGGAAACAACAAATCAACTTGGCGCACCATTAATTTCTAAATAACCCCCTGTTAATCGAGCGTGTATTCCGTTAGCCTGCATGTAAGCACACACACATACATACACATATTTTGATACACTTTGATTAATTACAAATCCATAGCCCATGACTGATGATGATCTGAAACCTTAAATTATGTCGTCAATGTCAATCTTAACCTCAACCACTGGAATACCAGGAATCAGTTATTTCTGATGATGATAATGTTATTTCTATCGAATTAATTGCTATTTGAATGATTTGAGATTTACTGTTAGCCATCACCAGTCATGGGAGTAACAGTTACATCAATTACAATAATATTTGTAGCAACAGCAATAACAACAACAACAACAAACTATTAGAAGATATCCAAGTTGAGTGTGAGTGATTTGTTATGGCAGGTATGGTAGGAAACCACAAACCAAATGTTAATTGTTATCATCACCGGCAACATATGCTGCTGGTGTAATGATGTACACCAACAACAACAACGACAATCGCTATCCGATTTCGATCTCCTCTCCATTGTGAGTAACATTTCCTTATTTATTATTACCATTCCTGTGGCCTACGGCCTATCAACTGCATCCATCATCTGCATTTCCAATTGCCGTCTTTCGGTAAACTGATATTTGTTATGGAGCCGTTTGTTGACCACTTCTCTCTCTTGCGTTTGACCATATGTTGTGGTCCATTTATGTTCAATTTGCCATGGCCGTGGCCACGTCCGTTATTGTTGTGCTATTGTTGCATTGCAATAGAATGTTTTATTGCATTCACACCTTGGAGGCATCATAAATTGTTCGAATGCCATAATTTATTCTAACAGTTTGTCGATAATTGATTGTACCAACTGTGATTGACGTTCCCAACATCCCAGCACATTTAGAAGTTTACAAACATTTAATTAGCAATTGCCCACAGATGAGATCTGTTCATTTGTAAAAGACATTTGATAGCTTTTTGTTGTGGAAATAGCGATAATTTACGACTGGCCAAACATGCTACTCACATCTGCAAAGCTCTTGGTGCAAAACATTTTTTTGTGGAGGTGTATTCTCAGGTGTATATCGAGGCTGAACCAATAAAGAAAATACAAATAATACCCTACACCACTATTCATATTTAGTAAAACAACTCCTAAAAAATAAACCTTTAGGCTGAGATTAAAAAACTGCAACCAACTTGAGACTGCTGTCATTCCTGTTAAAATTATTCCAGCGAAAGCTCTTTATATTGTTTAAAAACCTACAAAAGCATTGTGGTTAGAATTTTCCAAGAAAAAAGTTATTCGTGATGGAATTCAAGCGTGATAGTGTGATTTCTTTATATTTGGCTGGAAAACCACATGTGGCTATCGTTAGAGCACTCCAGCATTTAAATGTGAATAAATCGTTTGTGTCTCGTACCATCGCTCGTTACCGTGATACTGGTAGCGTAGCCCGAAGTCAGGGAAGTGGACGGAAACAAACAGCAACATCAGTAGAAATGGTTCGAAAAGTAAAGGAACGATTTGATCGATATCCGCGTCGCAGTGACCGAAAAATGGCTCGTGAGCTGAACATATTGCAATTTTCCATTCGACAAATATTGAAAAGTGAGCTCGAGGTAAAGCCATTGAAATACCAATAAGAGCAAGAACTTACACCACAACAGAAAGAAAATAAACTCAAAAGAGCTTAAGACTTGCTTCGGTTGGTCGAAAGAGGTGAACTGCCGAATTTGGTTTTCTCCGATCTCCGAGAGAAAACATTCGTTGTCCAGCAGTTTGTAAACAAACAAAATGATTGTGTTTACTTGCCAAAGAGGTTAGGTGAAAATGTGGACCTTCTGTTGGCCACCAGAACTCAAGCGCGGCCATGGTGATGGTGTACCAGCCGATGGTCGTTCTCCGCTCGTATTAATCGACCGTGGCATCAGATTAAATGCTGAATATTATCACGAAAATATTCTGGAGGGTGTATTAAAGCCATGGGCACGCAAACATTTTGGCCGCAGACCTTGGACATTCCAACAGGACACAACACCATCGCACTCAGCACGCGCCACCCAAGAATGGTTACAAAATGAGGTTCCGTGCTTCATTTCCAGCGCACAGTGGCCACCAAAATCTCCGGATACCAATCCGTGGGACTATTTTGTCTGGAGTATTTTGGAAAGCAAGGTTGGCACTAAAAATACTAAAGTGTCGATCACCTCAAGCAAGCGCTTCGGCGGGAATGGGCCAAGATACCGGGCAGCGTGCGACGGTTTCATTGGCCGTTTGAAGGCCATAATTCATGCCAAAGGTGACGAATACGAACAAATCCAACATATTTTGCTTTCAGTTAATAAAATTAAAAATTTTGGCGTTTGACTTTGTTGACGTGTTTTATTTCACCCTGTATATAGTAGAATCTTATGATAAACTATTTTGTAGAATATTTTGTCGTATTACGATCCCGTTTAAAGGGACTTTTTAACCATGTTTTAAGAAAACTCCAAAAAATAACCATTTGATGCCTCGCTTGAGGGTTAACTTTTTCGACCAGAATATTCCTCGTATTTTTATCCGCAACATTGTCGAAGACTATATACCTAAAATCCACGTATTCCGAGTAATCTTAATCTGAAAATATCCAAAAGTGTTGAAAAGGTAGGAGCCTTCCACCGCTATTTTGGCTACGTTGCGATGTAAACTTTAAAAACGCCTGTGCACCTGTATTCTAGTTTTACCTCTACTTTTATAATAATTATTGAAAAAATTGGAATTTGTCGCACAGTTTTATTGTCTTTAACTTTTTATACCCTCCACCTTGCAAAGGTGGGTATATTCACTTTGTCATTCCGTTTGCAACATCCCTAAATATTCGTCGTAGACCCCATAGAGTATATATATTCATAATCAGCATAATTCTGAGTTCTAAGCCCGTCTGTCTGTTCAAAAATCACGATACAGCCCACATTATTTGATGTAGACCATCGAAATTTTGCAGTACACCTTGTATTGTGTCTAGGATGGTTGGTATTAAAAATGACATTGTATAGTGCCCATACAGCGGTACCTCCCGATATTGCGTATTTTAATGATTTCTGGAAATTTGTCTAAAAATTGGTTGTTGTTGGTCATAGTGGGTTCAGGCTGCGGTGGAGAAACATTGTATTTTTTAATTCCACGTTTTGATATAGACCCCATATAACGGTACCTCTCGATATTCCGTTTTTTTATGGGTTTTGTCAAATTTTTTCAACGAATTGTCTAAAAACTTGTATTTGTTGGTCATAATGGGTTCTAGCTCCGGTTGCGAAACATTGTATGTATGGGTCGACGTTTTGGTATAACCCCTCTCGATATTCGATATTTTTATGATTTCTGTCAGATTTATTCACGGATTTGTCTAAATGTTTGTATTTGTAGTTCGTAATGGGTTCTAGCTCCGTTGGCAAAACGTTGTATGTATAGATCCACGTTTTTGTGTAGCCCATATAGCGGTACCTCCCGATATTCGGTGTTTTGAAGATTTTCGCCACATTTTCCCACGAATATGTCTAAAAATTGGAATTCGTGGGTCATAATAGGTTTTAATGTTTCCTTTACCCTAAGGTGGAGGGCATTATAAGTTCGGCCCAGCCGAACTTAATATTTTTTTACCTATTCTACAAGGAGCACAACAAAATGTGTATTTATACCCTACACCACAAGGTGGTGAGGGTATTATGTCTTTGTGCATTTGTTTGTAACAGGCAAAAGAAAACGAGATAGACTCATAGTTCCTATTGATGATCTACATAGAATCACTTTCTGAGTTGATTTATGCATGCCAGTCCGTCTGTCCGTCCGTCCGTCTGTCCATGTATTCCTGTGAACAAAATGCAGGTCGCATTTATTATCTGATTGAGATGAAATTTTCCAAACAACATTACTTTGGCCCAAGGACGAACCCTATTGAAATTGGAGATAATCGGTAAACATTTAGATATAGCACCCATATATGTATATATATATTCGTCCGATTTGCCTTTTATTTTGCACCAAACGTGTAATATCAGCCCAAATTTGGCCTGGAAATAAGTATGCCAAATTTGATCGAAATCTGTTCAGATATAGCTATAGCTCCCATATATATTGTTCATCCGATTTATTATGTTTGTTCTCCGCAGCCGTAATATGCACTCTGTAACAACAATATTTGGGGAAATATATCAAATGCAGCTCAGAAATACCTTTGCTAAATGTTATCGAGATCGGTTCAGATTTCGATATAGCTCCCATATATAACTTCGTCCGATTCACTTTTTATTGTGCACCAAACGTCTAATATTTGCCCAAATGGGATGGAATTTGGCACATGCAACCGAATTGAGTCTAGAAGGTAGTATGCCAAATTTGGTGTATTTGTTACCCACAGCCGTAATATGCACTCCGTAACAACGATATTCAGGGAAATATATCAAATACAGCTCAGAAATATCTTTGCCAAATTTTATTGAGATCGGTTAAAATTTGGATATAGCCAAATATATATCTTTATATAGCCATATATATCTTTATCTGATTTCAAATTAATTGTGCACCAAATGGGCAATACAAGTCCAAATTTAAAAGATACAAATGCTTCGGCATATTTAGTCCTTTGAACTTTAAATTATAATCATAGCGTGTATGATTGAATTCTCCCATAAAAACTTTTAATTGTTATGTGGAGCTCAACTAAATTAGCAAAGTGGTGTAGGGTATCATAAAATCGGTCCCGCCCCACTTTAGGACTTTCTTTACTGGTTTTACAGTTTTGTTAGTGTGTGGGTTCTTAGCTTTACTCTCGGTTGCAATACTTAAATTATATTGAAACCCAATTGTCTACTAAAATTAGTTGGACATTATTTTCATAGATTAATTTAATGGAAAACATAGGAATTCGAAAACAATTTCCTCTCCACAACTACAATGGTTTGGATACTAAACATTCTTTTTTTAAATCTCAAATAATTTATACTAGAATTCGTTGAAACCATAAAATATACCCTGGTTAAAAAAAAACACCCTGGCATTGCTATTATTTGCTGCCAAGGTATTAAGTAACAATAAAAACTTTGTTGCATTTTGATAACTTTTCAATTTAGTTTTGTACGAAACGAGCAATTCTGGTTAAATGTAATTTATTTCCTATGCCAAAGAAAAAAATAGCGAGAGATAAAGTGAGTAAAAACTGAATCCTTTTTCATAGCGTACAGCAATTAATAACGGATGTCGTCAATCCGATGGTCTCAATTAAAGCGGTTATTTGAAACCAATGTTCGCAACCACACGCGAATAAGCTGTTGACGGTTCCGTCGGACGAAGCTGCTGCCGTCATGTACGTGTACGGGCAAGAGTATAAAAATGTGTATGTGTTTTAAGTTACAAAATTTATTACTTGATTCTTTTTGTTTGTTCTTCGCTCGAAATGTGAAGGTGTCATATTATTTATCTGTGCTATTCATTTGCAGCTCTTAATCAAAGTTTGTCTTTTTTTGTAGATTTCATTTTTTTTTTGCTTAGGGGTTGCGTTGTTAATTCTAAATTGACGGTTTTCTTTGTTTAAAACATATATGTATATATACATATATATACACACATATATATACATTGTATGTTATGGAAAGTGGGTAAATATCAGAATATATACCCAAATACCGTCAATAGGTGACCTTAAGGTCTTCTATCGTCAATATGCGACCGTAAGGTATTCTATCATCAATAGGAGTCTTCTTTTGTCAATGGGAGACCTCAAGGTCTTCTATCGTCAATAGGCGACTTTCAGGTCTTTTATTGTCAATAGGCGACCTTAAGGTCTTCTATCGTCAATAGGCGACTTTAAGGTCTTCTATCATCAATAGGCGACCCTGAGGTCTCCTATCGCCAATAGTATATCTTAAAGTCTTCCATCGTCAGTAGGAGACCTTAAGGTCTTCTATCGACAATAGGAGACCCTAATGTCTTCTATCGTCAATGGGAGATCTCAAGGTCTTTTATCGCCAATAGAAGACCTTAAGGTCTTCTATCGTCTTCTAGCGTCAAAATGAGATCTTAAGGTCTTCTGGCGTCAATATGAGATATTGATATTGACGATAGAAGACCTTAAAGTTTCCTATTGACGATAGAAGACCTTAAAGTCTCCTATTGACGATAGAAGACCTTAAAGTCTCCTATTGACGATAGAAGACCTTAAAGTCTCCTATTGACGATAGAAGACCTTAAAGTCTCCTATTGACGATAGAAGACCTTAAAGTCTCCTATTGACGATAGAAGATCTTAAGGTCTCCTATTGACGATAGAAGACCTTAAGGTCTCCTATTGACGATAGAAGACCTTAAGGTCTCCTATTGACGATAGAAGACCTTAAGGTCTCCCATTGACGATAGAAGACCTTAAGGTCTCCCATTGACGATAGAAGACCTTAAGGTCTCCTATTGACGATAGAAGACCTTAAGGTCTCCTATTGACGATAGAAGACCTTAAGGTCTCCTATTGATGATAGAAGACCTTAAGGTCTCCTATTGACGATAGAAGACCTTAAGGTCTCCTATTAATGATAGAAGACCTTAAGGTCTCCTATTGACGATAGAAGACCTTAAGGTCTCCTATTGATGATAGAAGACCTTAAGGTCTCCTATTGATGATAGAAGACCTTAAGGTCTCCTATTGATGATAGAAGACCTTAAGGTCTCCTATTGATGATAGAAGACCTTAAGGTCTCCTATTGATGATAGAAGACCTTAAGGTCTCCTATTGATGATAGAAGAACTTAAGGTCTCCTATTGATGATAGAAGACCTTAAGGTCTCCTATTGATGATAGAAGACCTTAAGGTCTCCTATTGATGATAGAACCCCTTAAGGTCTCCTATTGATGATAGAAGACCTTAAGGTCTCCTATTGACGATGGAAGACATTAAGATCTCCTATTGACGATAGAAGACCTTAAGGTCCCATTGCCGGCAATGGGAGACCTTAAAGTCTTCCATGGATAATAGGAGACTTTAATGTCTTCTATTGAAAATATTAGACCTTGAGGTCCCCTATCGTCAATAGGAGACCTAAAGAAATGTTAACACATAAAACTTTGAAGTGTTAGGGTTTATTATAGTTTATGGCTAGCTTCTGTCATAAGCAACTATTTTTTTAAACACCACATTGGTATTGGTTTTAAAATTTGCTCATGGTGTCTTGACCCTTTTCACCACATGTCTTGGCCCTTTTTACCATCTCGTCCAATAACATAATCTTCTCCAATCTATATTTTTGGCTTGAATTCAAAAAGTTTTTATTTTGTTGGCGGTATTTTACGTCTTTTTCGGGAGATTTATGCCAAAGTTTTAATGTGCACTTAATCTTCTTTTATTTTACCTGTGCTTGCCAACTTTCCAGCCAAATATTCAAACAAATAACTAGTTTGTGTTTGTTGTTGTGATTATATTTTACCTAGGCGAAAGAAGTAATTTCGGTTAAAGAAGAATAGATAAAAAGTGCCAAGCAAAGGAATTTTATTATACCTTCCCTGTATTAGTGCTATAGTTTAAATCAAAGAAGTTTTTGCTCGACGTTGTATCCGACTAATTGAAGTTGGAGCCTATAATATGTTTCATTATATTTGACTTGACTTTTTTAAAATGTATAAATTACTAATTTCAAATACTTTCTTTTTTAGGTAAGTCGTCGTTGCAAAATATTAAACGAAGAGTAAGTCTTAAGAATAATAAATGTATGCGTTAGAATTTAGCAATAAGTGATTGACGCAAAATTTGGCAGATTAATTGTTAGGACATTTTCCTGCCACTAAAAATCAATAAATAAGTACTTATATAAGAGTGAGAGAGAGACGGAGTTACTCTTACGATGTTTGTGTCTCTGCGACACAAATAATCCAATCTTCTTTTGTTTTTAGTGATGTATAGAGAGTGATAAAAATGCATGTTCAGAAGAGAATGCGAGAGAGTTTCACTCTACTCGATTTCAAAAAGAAGTACTCACGTGGGTAATAAAGAAATCGAGTATGCTAAGTTTTCTATGTTACTCGAATAAAAGAGAGTAGGCTTTGCTCGTTTTCGAGTGAGAGTAAAATCCGCTAAGGAGTCAGTTAGATTCTAATCGTGCCGAGTATTCTTTTAGTTTTTGTCATGCCGTTGTATTATATGCGAGTATGTGCATTTCTTATATCGGCCTCTTACTACTCTTGTTTAATCAAAAACTATTTGTTATTATGTTTCAACGAACATAAAAATCAGAAAAAATTGTCATTCATTCTTATACTACACGCTTACTCTATTTAAATCACTTTTTACTCCCACTTTTATTTTTCAGGAGATAATTGCAAGAGTACCAAAAACAGTAGTTATTATTTGGTTACAGAGAGAACTAATATATTTGAGTCATATCTGAATAGATTTTCAAAAAATTTGACGGAGACATTTTTATCTTTTATACCAAATAACATTGCTATAGAGTGCATGATATCACTTCGAGAAGGATTATATTGAAAAATTAAATATCGGAGCAGTGTTCCACAAAATGAAAATGGTACGTCCTGAAATTCACTCCATTCGGGCAGATATTAGCCATTGATTTCACAAATAAACCTGAAATCGGAGCTATATTCAAATATGGGTCCGTAAGATATTTGGCACCAAATGCCATTCTTGTGGAGTGCATTTTAGGAATGTGAGGTACTTAAACACCAAATCGGATGAAACATATATATGGGAGCTATAGCTATATCTGAGCCGAGTTTGATGTACTTGTTTCTCGACTGAACTCGGTCGTATGTGCCAAAATTCAGGTCCTTTAGATTGATATTGGCCATTTGATGCACAATTAACACGAAATATATGGAAGCTATATCTAAATTTGAACCAATAGGGCCAAACAAATATTGTTTAGAAATTCCATCTCAATCGTCTCATTGTGTTCACAAAAATACATGGACTAATGATCGGATGAACGGACGGACTGACATGCATAAATCGACTCAGAAAGTGATTCTATGAAGATCCTCAAAGGTAACTATGGGTCTATCTCGCTTCCTTCTCCATGTTACAAACAACGGCACAAAGACATAATACGCTTACCATTATCTGGTGTAGGGTATAAAAAAAGACAGGAGAGAATAAAAAAACAAGTAAGCAAAGGCTACAGTCGAGCGGGGCCGACCGTTGAATACCCTACAACACTACAATAAACGATACAGTTAATATAGGCGAGATTCTCGAAAGAATTCCACAAGATATTGTGACAAATAATAAAAGAAAACCATCAGGTTTCGTTCTCTAATTTTCGAATAATAGCAACTTAAACTAATTTGCTCATTTCCAATTTATTGGTAGATGTTGCACGTAAATGGTCTTCCTAGATCTGGAATCAATATTTCCCAAAGACCCATAATCTCTCAGAGTGGCAAAAGATTAAAATTTATTATTGGTTTTTGACTAAAACGCATCTATATGAGATACAGACATTTGACTATATTCTTCAACGAAATCAGCCTTAACGAAATAGTCAGAAGTGCGTCTTTCCTGTATTTGTTAATTCTCCAAGAAGTCACTGTAATGGACATTTTCGTATTTTGTCTACAAAAGTTGACAAACTATTTCACACATTGAATATTTTTGAATGGCCATCCAAAACTGCTTGGCGTTTGCAATGTCCGGTAACCCCCATTCAAATGTGCGTGAGGATCGGGCGATAATTACGACCTGCTAACAATTTTGCAGTTTTTTGGTCCATTTCAACCCCTAAATATATGTCGATCATCTCCAAAAAGAGTAGGCTTCTATTCTGACCCTCATCTTATCCCCATGCAAAATTTCATAAGGATCGGGCCATAAATGCGATCTGTTAGTTCATCTGTTAGTTCATGTTAGTTCATCTTTAGAGAAATATTTTTATGCGATTTTTTTAGACGTTTTTTCTTTCCTGGCCTCTTGGCCATTCTGAATTAATGAGAACTGTTGAAATCAGTTCAGCCGTTCTCGACATATAAGAGATCTTTCAAGCATATCTTCTTTGATAGACATATATATCGCACATATTTTGCTATATATCCGATTTGTTGGATGTTAACATCAATATAAAGATCAGAAGTAAACTTGACATGGCTTTGTGATTTCGGCTGGATTTTAAATATTCGCGGTTTAATGAACAATTTTGAATTTTTTCAACACAAAAGATATGGTCTATTTTACCCGCTAAATATTACCCGATGACCACTTAAATTGGTAGGCTTCTTCCCCGCCCTAAGCTCTAGCTACATGCGAAATTCCGCGTCGATTGATCTATAATTGCGACCTGTATAGCTACTGCAAAATCCGACATTTTTTCAGTATTTGGTCCATTTCAATCCCTAAACATTTGGCGATCATCTCCAAAAGAAATAGGCTTCTGTTCTGACCCTAACCCCACCTTCGTGCAAAATTTCGTGAAGATCCGGCCATAATTGCGACCTGTAGAGTGATTACAAATTAACATGGACAGACGTACAGACGGACATACATAGCTAGATCGACTCAGCTCGGCGAGCTAGGAAGATCCATATATACTTTCCTATGTGGGAAACTATTATTTCGAGGTGTTACATAATTTTTGGCCCAATCAAACTTATAATACCCCCAACACATAGTGTTGTAGGGTATAAAGACGTGAGAGTATAAAATCTTTGAGTTCTCTCTTTACGAGTATTTCTCACTTTCGAGTAAAATTGGTGCTCTGCGTTTTAGATCGTATGAGTAGGTTGTTCCTTCTGTTCTCTTTGTTAAGCTTGTTCACTGCATTCGGGTCTTATGTGAGTGAGTAGCCATTATAAATTACATGGAAAGATTAAGTAAGTAAGTGGTAATGCAGGGGGTGTGTATTGTTACTTTTTGTTATGCTGAAAGCGGCACATGTGCTTACCAAAGTGTTGTTAGGTTTGAGCATGAAAACCAAAAAGTCCGTTACTGGAGGAGAAACATATTCACTGGCAAAAACATGAGCCTTTTACGAAGGGCCGGCTTTGACTCCTGGCTCTGTTACATAGGTCACCAGAGAAAATATTTATTAATTATAAATTTTCTTAAAATCTGAGGAAATCGGTAATTTTGAACACCATTTTCTTTCACTGTGGTTTCATGTTTTTTGGAATGAATGATGCCTTTTACGACAGGTTTTCGGTATTTATACCCTCCACCATAGTATGGATGGTATATTAAGTTTGTCATTCCATTTGTAACACCTCGAAATATTAATTTTTGACCCTACAAAGTATATATATTCTTGATCAGCATAACATTCTATGTCGATTTAGTGATGTTCGTCCTTCTGTCCGTCTGTGGAAACACTCTAGCTTGCGAACGAAATGAAGTAGGTTGATAAAATTTTACTCAAATGTATATTATGTCTGCAGTATTTTTGGTATTGAAAATGGACCATGTATCGTATAGCCCCCATATAACGGTACCTTCCGATATGCGGTATTTTGGTGATTTTAGCGACATTATTATTCACCGGAATTGTTTCAAATTTGGTATTTGAGATTCGTAATGGATACTACAGCATATGACAGAGAATTGTCTGTTCAGGTTCACGTTTTGGTATAGCCCCCATATAATGGTGCCATCCTATATTCGGTATTTTTTAATGACTTATGGCAAAAATTGCCTATACAGGCCTACGTCGTCGTATACATACTGATGCATTCGATATTTTAAAGATTTTAAAAGAATTTCTAAAGGATTTTATTTTTTAGAAAATTGCCAAATTCGTTCTAAATGGTGGAGGGTATTCAAAGTTCGGCCAGGCCGAATTTATAGATTTGTTTTAAAATCGAAGGAAATCGGCAATTTTGAACACCATCTTCATTCACTGTGGTTTCTTGTTTATGAAATGATGCCTCTTACGACAGGTTTTCCGTTTTTTTGTAGTTGTTTTAATTTTCATAGTTTTGGGAAAGTATGTAAATGATTGTTGTTCTCTCCTACTTTGGCGATACCATTCCCCCTCTTTGCAATGGTTACAAGCGAGAGGCTTAACAGACAACACCATGAAGAAAAACCGCAAACATTATCATCATTCCATGAAAACACTTTAAGGCATTAAGTTTTCACTAATCTTAACCTAAATCGCTACGACTAGACAGACAATTCAATTTTAGTCCATAATACATCTTGCCTAGAAGTAAGTAAGTATACACTGCTCATTGTATCCTTATGGCCATTATGTTTGGCCAATGGAGCGCTGCAGTTTCTACGCTTTGGCATGAAGAGTGATCATCGAAAATGTTAAATTGATGAGTTCTTGTTGCTGTTGGGTGCCTTGTAAAACAGATTTTTTCCATTGGTTCCCCCCCCCCATTCCAATTGGTCCAGTGTTGTACTCCTGATGATGACGATGATGATAGCGATTGTATTTGCTGGACATGATGGTGTTACTGGCATTGTTCTATTTAAATGCTTTATGGGGTTTGTTCAGTGTTGGACAAAATTGCTTGATGTTTGTCCATGACCATTAAACGCAACATAGAGCTAAGCACCAGAGCATTGTCGGACAGCAAACACCCTAGTTTTTGGATTTTGTTTTGCTTTTGTTGTTGATAATGTTAAAAATCCCTTTTAAATCTGATAATACCCAGACCATAGTGAGTTAGGGAACATATACATAATGTTCCATTCCCCATCATAATGACTTAGAGGATTAAAATCACAACATGTTCTTCGAGGACAGAGGGATTAGCAATGCATTACCTAGCACTGGCGTGTGATTTTCTTCAATGCCAGTGCTCACAGACAAGAGGAATTGTTTAGCGAATTTTGTTCGCGTAATCACTTATACTTAGCAATGGCTAGCCCAGTGGAAAGTTTTGCGAGGGGAATCGGATAATTTTGGAATGAATCTAAAACAAGTAAAATTGTATCAGTTGGCTTTGCCGACAGATTTATACTTCCAGCCTTGCGACATGATTATTCAAACTGTTGACCCTTTATGGGGAAGGGTTCCGAAGCGGTTGGCCAATATTGGCCAATTCGTATCTCATTTGGACTATATCGACTACTTTCCATACTTTCCATACTTTATATGAGATATGTGCAAATTTTTGAAAAATGTGGAAATATGCGTGAGGTAACAAATATAGCGGACCAAAGTATTCCATTTTCATACTTCATCTAATGCAGATAAAACAAGTAAGCAAAGGCTACAGTCGAGTGGGGCCGACCGTTGAATACCCTACAACACTATAATAAATGATACAGTTTATATAGGCGAGATACTCGAAAGAATTCCACAAGATATTGTGACAAATAATAAAAGAAAACCATCAGGTTTCGTTCTCTAATTTTCGAATAATAGCAACTTAAACTAATTTGCTCATTTCCAATTTATTGGTAGATGTTGCACGTAAATGGTCTTCCTAGATGTGGAACCAATATTTCCCAAAGACCTATAATCTCTCGGAAGTGGCAAAAGATTAACATTTATTATTGGTTTTTGACTAAAACGCATCTATATGAGATACAGACATTTGACTATATTCTTCAACGAAATCAGCCTTAACGAAATAGTCAGAAGTGCGTCTTTCCTGTATTTGTGAATTCTCCAAAAAGTCACTAGAATGGATATTTTCGTATTTTGTCTACAAAAGTTGGCAAACTATTTCACACATTGAATATTTTTGGATGGCCATCCAAAACTATTTGGCTTTTGCAATGTTCGGTAACCTCCATTCAATTACGACTTGCTGACAATTTTGCAGGTTTTTGTCTATTTCAACCCCTAAATATATGGCGATTATCTCCAAAAGGAGTAGGCTTCTATTCTGACCCTCATCTTATCCCCATGCAAAATTTCATAAGGATCGGGCCCTAAATGCGATCTGTATATGATATCCTGATATCCTAACTACTTAGTTTTGTTAGCTGTAGAAATATTACCAAATGTTTAATTCAAGCAAAGGCTACAGTCGAGCGGGGCCGACCGTTGAATACCCTACAACACTATAATAAACGATACAGTTTATATAGGCGAGATATGTACTCGAAAGAATTCCACAAGATATAATAATAAAAGAAAACCATCTGGTTTCGTTCTCTAATTTTCGAATAATAGTAACTTTAACTAATTTGCTCATTTCCAATTTATTGGAAGATGTTGCACGTAAATGGTCTTCCTAGATCTGGAACCAGTATTTCCCAAAGACCTAAAATCTCTGAGTAGTGGCAAAGATTAACACTTATTATGAGTTTTTGACTGAAACGCATCTATATGAGATACAGACATTTGACTATATTCTTCAACGAAATCAGCGTTAACGAAATAGTTAAAGTGCGTCTTTCCTGTATTTGTGATTTCTCCAAAAAGTCACTAGAATGGACATTTTCGTATTTTGTCTACAAAAGTTGGAAAACTCCTTCACACATTTAATAATTTTGGATGGCCATCCAAAACTGCTTGGCTTTTGCAATGTCCGGTAACCCCCATTCAAATGGGCGTGAGGATCGGGCGATAATTACGACCTGCTGACAATTTTGCAGTTTTTTGGTCCATTTCAACCCCTAAATATATGGCGATCATATCCAAAATGAGTAGGCTTCTATTCTGACCCTCATTTTATCCCCATGCAAAATTTCGTAAGGATCGGGCCATAAATGCGATCTGTATATGATATCCTGATATCCTAACTACTTAGTTTTGTTAGCTGTAGAAATATTACCAAATGTTTAATTCAAAATGAAAATATGCCAAAAATATGACAAAATTGGAAAAATATGAGAAAATATTACAAAATCAATATTTTCATCTTTAGAGAGATATTTTATGCAATTTTTTTAGACGTTTTTTCTTTCCTGCCAAGAGGCCATTTTGAATTAATGAGAACTGTCGAAATCAGTTCAGCCGTTCTCGACATATAAGAGATCTTTCAAGCATATCTTCTTTGATGGACATATATATTGCACATATTTTGCTATATATCCGATTTGATGGATGTTAACATCAATGTAAAGATCAGAAGTAATATTGTCATGGCTTTGTGATTTCTCCGGGATTTAAAATATTCGCGGTTTAATGAAAAATTTTGAATTTTTTCAACACAAAAGATATGGTCTATTTTACCCGCTAAATATCCGATGACCACCCAAATTGGTAGACTTCTTCCCCGCCCTAAACTCTAGCTACATGCGAAATTCTGCGTCAATTGGTCTATAATTGCGACCTGTATAGCTACTGCAAAATCCGACATTTTTTCAGTATTTGGTCCATTTCAACCCCTAAACATTTGGCGATCATCTTCAAAAGAAATAGGCTTCTATTCTGACCCTAACCCCACCTTCGTGCAAAATTTCGTAAAGGTCGGGCCATAATTGCGACCTGTAGCGTGATTACAAATTAACATGGACAGACGGACAGACGGACGGACGGACATACATAGCTAGATCGACTCAGCTCGGCGAGCTAGGAAGATTCATATATACTTTCCTATATGGGAAACCAATATTTCGAGGTGTTACATAAATGTGCAAAATTTGAGAGAATCGAACATTTATTTCTAATTTTATGCGAAATCATAAATCTCGATAAATTACATATTCATATCAGATTTCTGGTTAAGAGAAATGTTTAGGTTTAGCAAGTTGTAAAGAGTCACCGACTAGTTTCGCAAGTTACGACAGATATAAATATTGGAAATTGTGACGCTTTGTGGGTGAGGTACCAGAAGCGGTTCACAGTTATATAGCGCCTCATACAGATCTTCTGTGAGCAAAAATGTTTGTATGTGTGAAATTTGAAGAGGGTTGGTTACTTATTTCGCTTTCTTTGACCGTTTTGTTTTTCAAAATCTTGAGCTCTTTGTGGGGAAAGGTACCGGAAGAAATGGTCCTATCTCTGTCATCTTTGCAATAGATATTGTGTTGATAGAAATATTGAGATGTACCAACTCTAAATGGAATCTGATGTTAATTTCGCGTTTTATGAGCTTAATGGATACTCAAAATGTTGACCCTTTGTGGGGGAAGTACCAGAAGGAGTGGACCGATATACCCCATCCTCACACCAGACTTTGGGTTAATAAAATTTTTTTCTTTAAATTTTATGGAATGAAAGCAAAAAATGTCGGAAATAGCATCAAATTTTAGAATAAGTTTAGATTTTTTCGAATTGGTCATCTTTGGCACGAATTATGGTCTTCAAACGGCCAATGAAACCGTCACACGCTGGCCAAATGTTGCTCTGCCGAATTTTGGTAATCTTGCTTGAGGTAATCGACACTTTGGAATTTTTTTGTGCCAACCTTGCTTTCCAAAATACTCCAGACAAATAGTCCAACGGATTGGTATCCGGAGATTTTGGTGCGCTGGAAATAAAGCATTCTTGGGTAGCGCGTGCTGAGTACGATGGTGCTGAGTTCTGTAGGAATGTCCAAGGTCTGCGGCCAAAATGTTTGCGTGCCCAAGTCTTTAATTTTCGCGATAATATTCGGCATTTATTCTGATGCCACGGTCGATTAATACGAGCGGAGAACGACCACCGGCTGTTATGGTGGCCCGCACCACACCATCACCATAGCCTGCACTTGAGTTCTGGTGGCCAACCGAAGGTACACATTTTCAGCTGACCTCTTTGGCAAGTAAACACGATCATTTTGTTTGTTTACAAACTGCTGGACAACGAATGTTTTCTCATCGGAGAAAATCAAATTCGGCTGCTCACCACTTTCGACCAAACGAAGCAACTCTTTAGCTCTTTAGAGTCTATTTTTATACCTTCCACCATAGTATGGAGGGTATATTAAGTTTATCATTCCGTTTGTAACACCTCGAAATATACATTTTAGACCCCACAAAGTATATATATTCTTGACCAGCATAAAATTCTATGTCGACTTAGCAATGTCCGTCCGTCTATCCGTCTGTCCGTCTGTGGAAATCACTCCAGCTTCCGAACGAAATGAAGTAGGTTGATAAATTTTACTCAAATGTGTATTATGTCTGCAGGACTTTTGGTATTGAAAATGGGCCATGTAGGTTCACGTCTTCGTATAGCCCCCATATAACGGTACCTCCAGGTATGCGGTATTTTAATGATTTTAGCGACATTATTTACCGGAATAGTTTCAAAATTGGTATTTAAAGTCCGTAATAGATACTACGGCTTAAGACAGAAAATGGGTTATGTAGGTCCACGTCTTCGTATAGCCCCATATAATGGCACCACCCGATATTCGGTATTTTGATGACTTTAGCGACATTATTTTCCGGAATTATTTCAAATTTGACATTTGAAGTTCGTAATGGATACTACATCCTAAGACATAAAATGATAACGGTACCTCCTGATATTCGGTGTTTTGATGATTTTAGAGACATTATTTACCGCAACTATTTCAAATGTAGTATTTGAAGTTCATTATGAATACTACAGCCTATGACAGAAAATTGTCTATGCAGGTCCACGTCTCGTATAGCCCCCTTATTTTTCAAGTTTCGCGTTTCAATATTGTAATAGCTTGTGAAAAAAGTTGACTATGCAGGTCCACGTCGTCATATAGACCCTAATATACGCTACATTCAGTATTTTTAAGATTTTAACAGAATTTTTAACGGATTTTATTTTTTTGAGAACTTACGCTTTTTTACTTGTCTTTCTGTTGCGGTGTAAGTTCTTGTACTTTATGGAATTTCAATGGCTTTACCCCGAGCTCATTTTTCAGTATTTGCCGAACGGAATATTGTGATATTTTCAACTCACGAGCCATTTTTCGGCCACTGCGACGCGGGTTTCGATCAAGTCGCTTCTTTAGTTTTCGAACCATTTCTGCTGATGTTGCTGTTTTCTTCCGTCCACTTCCTTGACGTCGGGCTACGCTGCCACTATCACGGTAACGAGCGATGGTACGAGATACAAAAGATTTATTCACATTAAAATTCTGGAGTGGTCTAACAATAGCCACTTTTGGTTTTCCAGCCAAATATAAAAAAATCACACTATCACGCTTGAATTCTATCACGAATAACTTTTTTTCCTGGAAAATTCTCACCAAAATGCTTTTGTACGCTTGTAAACAATATAATGAGCTATCACTGGAATAATTTTAACAGCTGTCGGACGAGTGGCTTAGAAATGACAGCAGTCTGAAGTTGGTTGCAGTTTTTTCATCTCACCCATGTTGTTTGGATAATCTGGATAACATATTCATATTATTTGCGTAATCTGGATAACATTTCCACATCATTTAACATTTCCGCTTTATTTGGATATTGTGGATAACATTTCTATATTATTTGAAGAAGTTGGATAACATTTCCACTTGTTTGGATAACGTGGATAACATTTCTATATTATTTGAAGAAGTTGGATAACATTTCCACATTATTTGATTATTGGGATAACGTGGATAACATTTCCACATTATTTGGATAAAATTTTCAAATTATTGGGATAACGTGGATAACATTTTCATATTTTTTGGATTACATGGATAACCGATCCAACATTTTTGGATACTATTTGTTGAACTTTTTCACTAATGCCAGATTTGTTTTCCAATTCCATGGTTTGTTGGGTAATCTACATCTACATTGCACACGCACAGACATATCAAGCATACATCTGTGTGTTAGTGTGTGTGTTTATTTATTTGTAAACGATAGTTACACAAAATTCGAAACCTCATTTCAACATCTTCTGAGCAATTTATCTTCAGTGTCCAAATGTGAAGAGCGTAAAATCGATTGTCAGCTAAGAGCACCAGACCAGACCAGAGCCCAACAACAGTTGGAAAGATTAAGTTGTTCCTTAATGGCATTGCAAAACTAAATCCATGGAGGAGTAGTAATGTATGTGTGTGATGACAAGTGGACATTACTTCAAAACATGTTATTTCATTTGTAGCCCCCTTGCAACTCCTCTCCATCATATATTTCTCAAAAGTACCTGATACTATTTTACATTTGCGGATTTGGATTGTTGGATTGTGTGCGTACGAACATTCGTTCGTAGGATGACTGTGCATTGATAGGAAGGGCATCCAGACTAAATTAACTTGTTGCACAAAAAGAACATAATTGATGAGAGTTTTATTTTTGGACTCAATGACAAGATGTGCCATGTTCTCTTCGTTTAATAGTACCGAACTAATCTTGGAATGAAGAATGCAGTAATTGAGAAAATAAATATATATTGACAATAGTAATATTGAATTATTAATTATTAGACCATGTTGCATAGAACTTATGTGAGGTGGCCTTAATCTCCTCACAAAAAAAGTAATTTCATTCAAAAATCCTTAGAAGAAGCCATCCATTAAAATTGTTTCTTTTTCTTTTACCAACTCCCCAAAGTTGTTAAAAAGACCCAACTTCATTGCTTCTCTCCAAGAATGGTCATCGTCATCATATCAATGCGCATTTACTAGCGTTTTGTTTGCGGCTTTTCTGCCGCAGCAGTTATCTGCAATTTCAGTTGGTATAAATTCATACAAATCGCAATTTGATTGATGGCGTTTCAGCCGATGTTACTGTCCGCCACTTTTATTTTGAAAAATCACATTCATATTTGGTGGCGGCGGTGGTGGTGGTAGCCATCCCCGGTGCCGAGGAATCAAATGAAATATGGCTTACGATTCGAACTGTTGCGCTTCTGTTAAAGCTACAAGGAAATTTAAATACAATGAGTAATCTGAAAGCAACAGCAACTTGTGATAGTGAGGCGTAGTCGACAACAGTTGTGCACAATAAATGAGCATGAGGCGCACTTACCCATAGAAATATTTTCAGATTTCGGTGGAAAAAATTGACTTACCTAGAAATAAAATTAAAATAGGAATGGAAATTAGTAAAACTAAAGAAAAAATATAAAATTTCAATAATTTTTTCAATGTTTGTCAAAATTAATTTTAAATAGTAGTAGCAAAGACACAAACCAGTTGCAGTTTACGCTGTTTGGTGGATTTTTACGATTTTTACAAAACGTGCCTTATCTAAAGACCATAGGTCTCATGAGACCAAATTCGTTTCAGAGCATTTGGAGTCGATCTAGCGATGTACGCCCATCCGTCCGTCTGTCTGTCCATTCGAAAGTTATCGTACACACCAGGATAACTTTCGAAGGGAGTATCCGATTTGGTCCACACTTGGTACATCGTAATATTATTACCAAACATAGATCGTGTTCGTGATGGAATTAAAGCGTGATAGTGTGATTTCTCTATATTTGGCTGGAAACCACAAGTGGCTATCATTAGAGCACTCCAGCATTTAAATGTGACTTGATCGAAACGCGCGTCACAGTGGCCGAAAAATGGCACTCCAGCATTTAAATGTGACTTGATCGAAACCCGCATCACAGTGGCCGAAAAATGGCTCGTGAGCTGAACGTATCGCAATATTCCATTCGTCAAATGTTGAAAAATGAGCTCGGGATAAAGCCATTGAAACTACAAAAAGGGCAAGAACTTACTTACCACAACGAAAAGAAAATAGACTCAATAGAGCTAAAGAGTTGCTTCGCGTGGCCGAAAGTGGGGAACTGCCGAATTTGGTCTTCTCCGATGACAAAACATTCGTTGCCCAGCAGTTTGTAAACAAACAAAATGGTCGTGTTTACTTGCCAAAGAGGTCAGCTGAAAATGTGCACCTTCGGTTGGCCACCAGAACTCAAGCGCCGGCCATGGTGATGGTGTGGGCCACAATAACAGCCGATGGTCGCTCTCCTATCGTATTAATCGACCTTGGACATTCCAACAGGACTCAGCAACATCACACCCAAAAATGGTTATAAAATGAGGTTCCTCGCTTCATTTTCAGCACACAATGGCCACCAAAATCTCTGGATACCAATCCGTTGGACTATTGTGTCTGGAGAATTTTGGAAAGCAAGGTTGGGACTAAAAAATACCAAAGTGTCGATCACCTTAAGCAAGCGAGCAACATTCGGGCAGCGTGTGACGGTTTTATTGGCCGTTTGAAGGCCATAATTCGTGCCAAACATCCCTCGATCATGAGTACCCAATCACCCTCAAATCGTCGGTCAATCACGACATCTCTACATCATAGCTCCTGATTGTCCACGCACGAGTCGTTCACTCTCAAATTCCTGATTACCATCAACCCGTCGATTACCGACTAGCTTCAAATCGTCAACATCCCTAATGCCGACGTCACTAAAGACACAAACATAGAATTTCCTGATTGTGATTTAGTATTCAAATTAATATAAGATCTGGCCCAGAAAAGGGGGAAACAACAATGAATTACTCCTTTGAGTAACATAAACTAAATCGAATACTCTCTTAGATTTTATTGTTGTTGAATTTGTTAATATGTGTTTTTTCTCAGCTCACAGCTGCAAACGTAATAGTACCAAACACATTAAAGATCATTGTCGTCAATCATTGCCTAGAACAGCAATTTTACTTGGAAGCCGAAAAATACTCGCAAGCAGAAAGGCTCGAAGTGTTCGGATAGGCGACAACGCTCTTCAATGTGTTTGGGTTTGTTTCGCTTCAAAATACAGATACTTACAAATTCAACAACGGCATGAAAAATCTAAATCTGTATTCGATTTCATTTTTGTCGAATCAGCTCTAGCTAATTTTACTCTCACTCGAAACGAGAACAACGTGCTCGCTCTAATTCTAGTAGCACAGAAACAGAGAACATTTCCCCATTTTTTTACTCGCACGAGTACTCTCGCTCGAATTCTAGTAGGAAGTGAAACTCTCTTGAAACATTTCTGAGCTCTATCCATAACAAGTGGTTGCTTACAAGGAATTCACAAAATTTTGCTATAATTACCTCTCATCACTGCCACTGGAGGAAGAGGTTAAAACGATCAGAGTTTCTTTCTTTACCGCACAATTCGGCATAAACAAACAGGCAAATAAGTTTTATCCATAAAAAGTCATTCATTGCATTGCATTTTTATCGGTCGGGTCCAAGGTTGGTTTTTATGCATTTTCACATTTCATTTTATTGTATTTCTCTATTTGGTCTATTTTGTGAGTGTGCGTGTGTGTGTGTGTCTGCATCTCTCTCTCTCGCTACTTCTTGTATACAATGTGTGCATAAAATTTAACATTTATGAGATTGCATCTGACCCTAAAGACCAGGGAAGTGGCGGACGATGCAATGCGGTTGTATGCAGTCGTGTTTACACTCCTGCATGGACCGATCATATTCATGGCGTTGGCGGCTAGCTGCTGTAGTCAGTTTCAGTGTTGTTGTTATTATCTTTTTTGTCGTATCCAAACAAATGAAAATATTATTTATGAAGAACAACAACGACCACTCTTTTCGAGAGAGATTGAAAATTCGCTTAGCATTACCAATTTTTTAAAAAAAAAATCTTTAAGAAAAAAACCTGATATTTGCAAGTCAACCCCGCATTTTTATGAGCAAAGAAAAAAAGTAAAAAAATTCTTCTCTGTCCGATGGCCATCAAATACTTGTTATGACTATTGTCTTTTGCCACAGTTCCTCCACAGCATTCCAACCCATTGCCTATGCATGTGGAATGCAAAAATCTCTGATTAGCAATTTTAATCCCAGAGGCCAACTCAAATGCAAACTAAGATAAAGAAATACGCAAACGTATATTTTCCATGAATAATATGAAGAAAAAACAAGTAAAAAAACTGTAAGTTCGGCCGGGCCGAACTTTTAATACCCTCCACCATTTGGTACAAATTTGGCAATTTTCAAAAAAAAAATCTGTTAAAATCTTAAAAATGCCGAATGGCTATACGACGACGTGGACCTGCATAGTCAAATTTTGTCATAAGTTATTACAATATTTAAATGCGAAACTTGAAGAAAAATCTGTTTAAAATATAGCTAAAATCATCAAAATACTGAATATAGGGGGTACCGTTATATGGGGGCCATACGATGACGTGGACCTGCACAGACAATTTTCTGGGATGGGCTGAAGTATCCATTACGAACTTCACATGCGAAATTTAAAACAATCCCGGTAAATAATGCCGCTAAAATCATCAAAATACCGAATATCGGGGGGTACGGTATATGGTGGCTATACGAAGGCGGGGACCTACATGGTCCATTTTCTGTTTTATGCTGCAGTATGTATTACGAACTTCAAGCACCAAATTTGGAACGATTCCGTTAAATAATGTCGCTAAAATTATCAAAATACCGAATATCGGGGGGTACCGTTATATGGGGGCTATACGAAGACGTGAACCTACATGGCCCTTTTTCTTTTTTATGCTGCAGTATGTATTACGAACTTCAAACACCAAATTTGGAACGATTCCTTTAAATAATGTCGCTAAAATCATCAAAATACCGAATAACGGGAGGTACCGTTATATGGGGGCTACATGAAAACGTGGACCTATACATATAATGTTACCCCGCTGGAGCTAGAATCCATTACGACTTACAGAGGTCAATTTTTAGACAAATCCGTGGAAAAATGTGGCAAAAATAATCAAAATACCGAATATCGGGAGGTACCGTTATATGGGGGCTATACCAAAACGTGGACCGATATATCCCATTTCCAATACCAACCATCCTAGGGACAATACACACACTTGTGCCAAATTTCAAAGGTCTACGTCAAATAATGTGGGCTCTATCGTGATTTCAACAGACAGACAGACAGACAGACGGACATCGCTAAATCGTCTTAGAATTTTATGCTGATTATGAATATATATACTTTATGGGGTCTACGACGAATATTTAGAGGTGTTACAAACGGAATGACAAAGTTAATATACCCTCCTACCCATGGTGGAGGGTATAAAAAAACTATTAGATGACATTGTGGAAATTATTTCAATGTACAACAGGCGAGAACTGAATGTGGAGGGCAAGAAAAGAACATTGTTTAGTCATTTACCGATTTTTTTGTTTTACGTTCCATTAAAGGTACGCTATGCAAGATTTAGAAAACCACATGTTGTTCTTGTTAATCCTATCCTCAGGCTTATCGCTGTAGAGGATATTTGCTTATCATTTCGTACACCCTCCTGTCGTTTTTGACGAAATCCATACCAGTACATTTTGAGTCAATTTTGTTATTTTGATCGAATTCAAAGATATATAATATATAGGTCAAGACTTTCAGGTAATTTTGGGTCAATACTAAAAACTGAAATCATAAATTTCAGATGAACTGAAAGTGGTGCCCGATTTGGTTCCGTTTTGATCTCAGCTCAACTCATCGTAATATTTTGTTCTTACGGCTATGAGCTTATATATACCATTTGGCAATGCCAAAAATGAGTCACACGAAACAACTGTATATATATTTTTCGAAGAAATCCTTTTCAAGACATTTCGAGTCAATTTACTTAGGTCAAGTTCGGAGCTGTGCAATTTCGGTTGACTTCTTCTGGTACTTCCACTTCAAAATGTCCTACCTGTTAAAATGTTCAAAAAATAAGAATCTGCATTATAGCAAGGGCAGCGAGTAGCTGATACGCAAAATATTATATTTGTATCGGACGTAGATCAGGTACTGTCCATTCCTTCTGTTACCTTCTCTACCATACCTTCTCTAGAAAGGGTCAACATTCCAAAAATGTGAAATGACTCCCCGATGTTCTTCCTTCTACTTCTCAAAATTAAATATTTGTTTCAATGTTTGGCCTGATATGAATATGAGAATCGGATATTAAGGTCTACTCTTACTGATGCTTCCTACGCAAACGGTATGCATACTTCGAAGAAAGCTAAGATATACAGGGTGAGGTGAAAAAAACTGCAACCAACTTCAGACTGCTGTCATTTCTAAGCCACTTGTCCGACAGATTTTAAATTATTCCAGTGACAGCTTATTATATTGATTACAAGCGTACAAAAGCATTATGAGTGAGAATTTTCCAGAAAAAAAGATATTCGTGGTGGAATTCAAGCGTAATAGTGTGATTTCTTCAGATTTGGCTGAAAACCACAGGTGGCTATCGTTAGAGAACTCCAGCATTTAAATGTGAATAAATCTTTTGTGTCTCGTACCATCGCTGGTTTCCGTGATACTGTTAGCGTAGCCCGACGTCAAGGAAGTGGAAGCAAGGGTACTGCAACATCGGCTGAAATGGTTCGAAAAGTAAAAAAAGCGACTTGATCGAAACCCGCGTCGCAGTGGCCGAAAATGGCTCGCGAGCTGAACATATCGCAATATTTCATTCAGCAAATATTGAAAAATGAGCTCGCGGTAAAGCCATTGAAATTCTAAGAAGGTGCAAGAACTTACACCTCAACAGAAAGAAAATAGACTTAAAAGAGCTAAAGGTCAGTTGAAAATGTTCACCTTCGGTTGGCCACCAGAACTCAAGCGCTGGCCATGGTGATTGTGTTGGCTGCCATAACAGCCGATGATCGCTCTCCGCTCGTATTAATCGACCATGACATCAGAATTAAATGCCGAATATTATTGCGAAAATATTCTGGAGGGTGTAACATTCATGTAACTCAGCTCCATCACACTCAGCACGCGCCACCCAAGAATGGTTTCAAGGTGAGGTTCCTCGCTTCATTTCAGAGCACAATGGCCACAAAAATCTCTGGATACCAATACGTTGGACTATTGTGACTGGAGTATTTTGGAAAGCAAGGCTGACACTAAAAAATACCAAAGTGTCGATCACCTCAAGCAAGCACTTCGCCGGGAATGCGCCAAAATATCGCAGAGGAACATTCGGGCAGAGTGTGACGGTTTCATTGACCGATTTGAATGCCATAGGAAGGCCACGATATTTGGAGTCGATCGTGCCTGACTGGCTGTCTGGTGTGCACTTTCGAAGGGAGTATACGATTTGATCCAAACTTTGTACATCCTAATATTATTGTGAAACTTATATATAGTTTGGAAATGACCAATATAGGTTCACTCCTTCTGGTACGCCCCCCACAAGAGTTCAAAATTTTCAAAGAACCCCATGGAATGAAAAGGTAGTATTCGAGTCGTACAAATGATTTACAAGATTGACCAAAAATTAGCCCTTGACCAAAAATTAGCTCAATTTCCAGCAGTTTTCCTTCACGTCCTATAACGTTAGAACGTGAACATGAATTTTTTGGTTTTTTTATATTCAGTCACCCCCACCCCACCTATTCTCTTTTGCGTTTTCCACATTCTTGATTTTTTTTTTTTATAAAAAAATCAAACACTTGACTAAACAAAGATGCTCAAAGAACAACTCCCACTCGGAGTGTCAATACACATTTTTCCCTATTCTTTTTCTGCCACTCTTTCTTCTATTTGAAAATGTGTTGAAAAAAAAGAAGCTGCAACTCCTTCAAAAGTTTTTTTCCTAAGATATTTCGGTTGCTTTAGTTTCAATCATGTTTCATGTTAACTTTCAATTACAAGTTGGGTTGTAACACCAGCTACCAACCATTCACTGTTTGGCTTCTTCGTTTCATTGTTTTTTTTTTTTTTTTTTGTTTGAACAACTCTTTGATGTTTGAATGTCAGTTTTTTTGCTGTCGCTGTTTTTGTTTTGTTTTGGAAAATCTAACTCTTCTCTGTCATTACGAAAATCGCAAAAAAATTTGTCATTGGAAGAGAGGTGGATGGTATGACACAACATTACATGGCCATAAAATGATACAATTTTTTGTTTGAAGTTCAGGTTGAAACTTAGGATTTGCTGCATAGGGTCTTAAGTAATTTTAAGAATGAGGACATTATGGGCGATATATACCCACTAAGATTAAGGTCTACGTATTACATTTATGTTACCTAAATGGTCCGCCAAATTTTTTAATACCCTCCACCATAGTATGGAGGGTACATTAAGTTTGTCATTCCGTTGTAAAACCTAGAAATATACATTTAAGACCCCACAAAGTATATATATATTCTTGATCAGCATAAAATTCTACTTCCGTCCGTCTGTCCGTCTGTCCGTCTGTGGAAATCACTCTAGCTTCCCAACGAAATTAAGAAGTTTGATAAAATTTGGTGTTTGAAGTTCGTAATGGATACTACAGGGTATGACAGGAAATTGTACATGCAGGTCTACGCCTTCGTATATCCCCCATATAACTGTACCTCCCGATATTCGGTATTTTGATGATTTTAGCGACATTATTCACCGGAATTGTTTCAAATTTGGTGTTTGAAGTTCGTAATGAATTGTACAGCCTATAACAGAAAATTGTCGGTGCAGGTCCCCGTTTTGGTATAGCCCCCATATAATAGTACGTCCGTATATTATTATTCACCGATTTTTTTTTCAAGTTTCGCATTTGAACATTGCAATGGCTTATGGCAAAAGTTGCCTATGCAGGTCCACGTCGTCGTATATACCCTAATTTAATTTTTAAGATTTTAACAGAATTTTTAACTGATTTAATTTTTTGAAATTTGCGAAAATCGTTCCAAATGGTGGAGGGTATTAAAACTTCGGACCGGGCGAACTTACAGCTTTCTTAATTGTTTTCTTATTGATTTTTATTTATTTATTTTTTTTTTTTTTTTGAAATCGGGGGTATCTTCGGCTGTGTGGCACGAACAGCAAATTGGCAAATGTTGCCAATATCCTCCTCTTCAATTTTGGTGAACAACAGCCACTGCTATCTCATTTTCGAAGAAAAATTACCCACTTATGCTTCGGAACCAAATTCCGTACCAAACAGTCACTCCTTTTGGTGGAAGCATCGGCTTTCCAATTTATGTGTATGTGGTTTCTATGTCGCAAATGCGACAATCTGGCTTGTTTAAGTAGGAAGCTGACGGTGTTTCCCTTCTTCCAAAATGTGTATGCTATTTTCGCATAAATTCTGCGAAAAGGATAAAAATAATTACACAGTGCAACACAAAAAGAAATTACGAGGGAAATGCAGCAGGTTATGAAAGTTGAGCTAAAAAAGAAGATACTTTTATTGGAGTTTTGAAAGATTGTATCGCAAAGTAACCTAAACAGAGAGGCAAGTTTCCTCCTCTTCCACATTTTTGGAAATTTTCGGATTAAGATTTCTGGGAATCCGTGTTCTAGGTACATTGTGTCTTCGGAAATATTGCAGATAAAAATACGAGGAATATTTTCTTCGAAAATTTTAACCCTCAAAGGAGTCAATATAGGGGTCTTTTTGGTGCTTTTTTTTAATATTTTTAAAAACGGGATCGTAGAAATGCAAAATATTTTACAAAATTATTTTTTACAAAATTATACTGTAGGTCATAGAAGACCTCGAGAGTCTAAATCCTACCCATTTCGTGATTTCAACAGACGGACAGAGACGGACATCGTTAAAGTGATTTAGAATCTTATTCTGATCATTAAGAGTATATATATCTTACGAAGATATATAGTAGACGAAGGTCTACAAAGAATATTTACAATCGGAATTACAAAGTTACTATACCCTCGTTTTCAAGATGGAGTGTATAATTAATCAAGAATATTTGTAAATATTTTGTAAAATTGCCCATACACATGTTTTCTTTTCGTAAACCTGTTTTCATAACCTGTTAGACTATCCCCGAAATTATTGAAAAAATTGAATTTTGTTGCCTAGTCTTATCTTTCAAATCAGACATGAATATCAATTGCAGCCTTTTTTATTTATCCAATTTTTATTTATTTTTATATCTTATTTTTCTTGTATTTTACGTATTTTGGGCGATTCTTTCTCTACAGCAATTCAGCAAGGGAACTTACTTTGCCGATATTCCCCCTTGTGAAATTTCAACAGGAATCAATCTCAGTCTTTCTTCCGACTATTTTCGGAGCCTACATTTCCGGAAACTTACATGGACATTTTAAGTCTTAAATAAAAAATTAAAAAAGAAACTGCAATATGTAGAGCCTTTTGTCTTGTTACGCTTTGTCCAGTGTCCTTGCATTTCGTTGTTTTTCTCCTTTCATACACATTTTCTTGTTGACTTTCTTTATTACTTATCTGCCAGATTATTTTCTTTTGTTTTTCCTTGGATTAAAGAAAAAATCCATATCACAATGAGCCCAGATTGGTTAGGCTGAAATCGTTGAGAGATGGCAACTTTTTCATGTAATGTGTGGGGGATAGGTCGTGCATGTCTGTCCCGCAAAGTCACGTTTTTGTTCAGTGCTAATATTTTTTTGCCTTCTTTTCCTCCCACAACATTAAAAAACAAGTCACTGGCAATTTTTAAAAAACGCAGAAAGATAAAAATGTCATACCATATGCAGGTTTTCCTCAAAAGTTTTCTTCTTTTCCTCGAAGAGAAAGAAATAAAAACAAGTTCCCTAACTACTTCCACGGAATGTGAAGAAAAACAACCATGAAAAAAAAAAACACTTAGAAATAATTCATGAAAATGTTGGGAAACCTCAATGGTTAGACAAAAAGGCAAAATGGTCCATGTCTGTGTCTCTTGTATGAAGGTAAAACCTTATTGTTTGCCATGGAAAAACTAAATGAAAGAAAGAGTGGAAACTTGAAAAAAGAAAGTATTTTCTTAAATAAACAAATAATCAAAAGTGAAAAAAAAAATAGAAAAAAGAATACAACTGTTCGTTTTTCTTTTTTGTTACTCTTTTTTAAATTGAAAAAAAAAAAAGAACGGGAATTTAAATCACTAAAATTTCAATATCAACGTAGTTTTTTATTTATTTCAAAAGGAAGACTTTGTGGTTTCGAAATTGGCTTAATTACACTTTTTGTTGTTCTTGTACTCTCCGCCACACTATGGAGGGTGTTTTAAATTTTGTCATTCCGTTTATAACTCCTCGAAGTATTCATGATAGAACCTACAAAGTATGTATACCGGGTAAGATAAAAACTGCAACAAAGTCAAACGCCATAATTTTCACATTTTTTTTTTTTTTTTACTTTTATTGAATGAGAGCAAAAATGTCGGAAATAGCATCAAATTTTTGAATAAGTTTAGATTTGTTCGAATTGGTCACCTTTGGCATGAATTATGGCCTTTAAACGGCCAATGAAACCATCACACGCTGCCCGAATGTTGCTCTGCAGCATTTTGGCCCATTCCCGGCGAAACGCTTGCTTGAGGTGATCGACACTTTGCTTGCTTTCCAATATACTCCAGACACAATAGTCCAAAGGATTGGTATCCGGAGTCTTTGGTGGCCATTGTGCGCTGGAAATGAAGCGAGCAACCTCATTTCGTAACCCTTCTTGGGTGGCGCGTGCTGAGTGTGAGTGTGATAATGCTCAGTCCTGTTGTCCAAGGCCT
Organism: Musca domestica; assembly: GCF_030504385.1. NCBI lineage: Eukaryota > Metazoa > Arthropoda > Insecta > Diptera > Muscidae > Musca > Musca domestica. The sequence continues at coordinate 10,709,807 of NW_026712296.1, read as the reverse complement.
TAATACGCCCTCCAGAATATTTTCGCGATAATATTCGGCATTTATTCTGATGACACGGTCGATTAATATTAGCGAAGAGCGACCATCTGTTGTTATGGCGGCCCACACCATCACCATGGCCGGCGCTTGAGTTCTGGTGGCCAGCCGAAGGTTCACATTTTCAGCTGACCTCTTTGGCAAGTAAACACGATCATTTTGTTTGTTTACAAACTGCTGGACAACGAATGTTTTCTCATCGGAGAAAACGAAATTCGGCAGTTCACAACTTTCGGCCAAACGAAGCAACTCTTTAGTTTTTTTTTTGAGTCTATTTTCTTTCTGTTGCGGTGTAAGTTCTTGCACTTTTTGGAATTTCAATGGCTTCACTCCGAGCTCATTTTTCAATATTTGCCGAATGGAATATTGCGATATGTTCAGCTCACCAGCCATTTTTCGGCCACTGCGACGCGGGTTTCGAACCATATCTGCTGATGTTGCTGTTTTTTCCGTCCACTTCCTTGACGTCGGGCTATGCTACCAGTATCACGGTAACGAGCGATGGTACGAGACACAATAGATTTATTAACATTTAAATGCTGGAGTGCTCTTACGATAGTGATAAAGTAGATTTTGACACTTACGACCGATTTCAGCCTAGAAGACAGTATTTCAGATTTTGCGGAAATTGGAATATTGTCTACTTTGTCAACACCAACTCTAATTTTGTAAAGACTCCCGGATTTTTTGAATTTTTTTTCAGTCTACCAAAAGTCGGAAAAGACCCCATTTTGGGAGTCCATAACATTTATACCAAATTATAGTTGACAATATAACCTTTCCAAAATACTACAATATGTGTTATTATCATTCTTGGAACTCTGTATATGAAATTATGCATAAAGATCTTTTTTTTCGTGTAGCTGGTGTTGGACATACCCAGATGAGATATTGTCCATATCGGTTAAGTAGGTTTCAGATCATATATTTGGGTAACCGGGTCCGACCTACCTCTGGAAAAAATGTACTAAACTAGAATTAAGCCTTACCATGTGTCCAGTTGGAAATATATATGAGATATATGACTATTTTTTATTTATTTACTAGCTGGCCCGGTCCGCGTTGCCGGCCCGTAGTTTTTGTCTATTATGCATATTTGTCAAAACATAATTATTCAAAGATATGAATGTTATAAATGTTCACGTACTGGTCGATTAGTTTTTAATTTTTAGTCAAATGAGCAGTAATTTGGAATTTACTGTACTTTGTACAACTCATAATTGAGGGCTAATTGATTTAAGAATAGGCAAAGTTAATTACTTTTTTAAACCCATTGGCACCTCAGATTGTGCATTAGAGTCCTCATAAGTCCCCCTAACCATGTCGGTCTGTTTGTTCGCCAAAAGGTGGACTTGAGGGGGTACTATTACATGGAGAAAATTCTAAAATTTGTAGATATGTAAGATTTTCACTCCCCAAATACACATTTTTAGCCAAATCCTTTGAAATATGGTAAAATCCGAAACATCGACCTACATTGAAAACTTTCTTCACCCCTTATAATCCAAGATGACAAATATAATCCAAGAGAGAAAATATAGCAGAAGAACATAGCATGACCTCATAATTGAGGTCAGACTGATTTCAGAATAGTCAAATATAATTACTATTTTACACCCTTTACCGAAATATGGGAACTAATTTTATTTGTCATTTAATTTGTAAATTGGAGACCCCATAAAGCCCATATTTTTCATCATAGTATAATTCAATTACGATTCAACAAATATTCGGTCCCGTGCTACTTTCTTATATTTGTAATTTGTTCATGTTTTCACAATTTATTTCATATAGATGTATATCCCAAATCTACTTTCCCAACCAATATTCTCTTGGGGGTTACAAATTCAATAGAATACAAATTTTTCTCTTCTGACCACACATTAGATGTGAAAGTGGACTTGGGGATACTCCAATGTGGGGACTTTACATGAATAAATTTCTATGTGGCAATTATCTGTACGATGGTTCCTTACCCCAGGGTAGCATAAATACAATTTTTTAGTGGTCAAGACCAATATGGGCCCTACTCCGAAAATGTTAAGCGAAGAGGTCTCAATCCCCTTAGAAACAAAGATGCCAAATAAGGGCCAAAAATAGAAGAAAGTGGCGAAGACTCCAAAAATGGCTTAAATCATATGATGATTATTTATAATCGATATCATGACCTGCAAAAGCGATTTAAGATTATTATTATTGTCACATGAAAGAAGTAGGGCCACGTTTTGAAATAAGCCCCATTAGTCTTTTTCGGCCATTTTTGTTTGTTTAAATGTCTGCGATTCTTCCAGCTGAACCACGATTTAGGCCCTGGAGTTGAAAAGTAGATGTCAGTTACCATCGTATTTCGCACTTATTTCATTTTTTTTGGTGAAAAATTGTATATTGTGAAAAATTATTCTTTATTTTGATCACAAAAAATTCACTGAATTCAATATGATATTACAAATTGAAAAAAATTGACAAAAAAAAAAAAATAACAAATTGAAACAAACTTCAAAACAAAAATTTAAAAAAAAACTCAAAACAACTGATTTTTTACAGCAACTGTTTAAAGATCTTTACAAAGTTTGTCAATAGAATGTACATTTATTTTAAAATTCAATTCCATTGGAAATTTTTTTTTGATATTTTCCCGTTTTGAGAATTGTTGCAATGAGATCTCTTTTTTCGTGTTTTTTTAACGATTTTGAAAAAGTAATTATCTTTTAACTTTGGTGTGACCGCGTTAAATTATTTCGATATTATATATTCCATTTCGCCACCGCATAATTCGGTACTACACTTCCATGTAACCCGCCATCGATTTCAGTTCCCAAGAAATCAAGTCAATTAAATAAACTGGTATTTATATTCGAATTCAAAAATAAAATATAAAAAACACTACAAATGTACATTAGAAAAAAGTATGTCAAAATGGAAAAAAATCATGCAAAATAAAATATTACTATTGTACATTTCAAAAGTCAAAATGAAAATGTTAACATACCACATTTTTAAGCGATTTTTTTTGGATATTATCCTTTTCGGATAAGAGACAATTCCGAATTTTTATGAATCATTAAAATCAGTTCAGCGGTTCTTAAGTTATAAGCGTAGTAACTAACACAACTTTCATTTATATATATAGATTTTATTTATTTATATTTTTTTTAATTTGATTTAGCAGGGACAAAAATAATTGGATATTTAAAAGAGAGATTTTTAAAGAAAATCAGAAATCTTGAAATTTTTGGGCCAAGTTTGAACTATTTTTGGAGAGACTGGACTGATATTGTCCATCTTCGGACTCGATCTAAGTTTGATCAGAAATCATTAAAATTTATCGTGTGCAGCAGCAGCTCTAACATATATGTATGAAAAGGAATTTTGTCCAAAGCCCATGTTATTTCGTTCAGATAAATTTTGGCCGTATCATATCGCTCAAGTACTTAAATAGTGGCATAACTCAAAAAATGAGAAACATGTATGCAGTCTCTTCTTCGTTTTTTTGGTTTTTCTTTTAAGTTTCCATTATAAACACATTATTACCTAAATCTTTTGCTTTCACCTCGATCACATTCGAAAAAGCTAAAAACAAAAATAATTTGGCAAATGTATTTGAATGTGTACTTAAGCGAGTGTGGGAAAATCTTGTTTTTCTTTTCATCAAAAAGCGAGGCAATGTAACGAAATTGGGCAAACTCTGAAACCAATTTGAAGAAACACACAAACAAGTTTTCACTCTCTCTATCTCTCTCTCACTCTCTCTCTCTTCCTAGTCGCCCAAAAGTAAAATTGTGTGCCAAATAATTTGTTGTAGGTAAATTATTTCTGTTGTAGCTGTTGCTTTATTATTGGAAAATTGTTTGACTTGTACTTGTTTTCCATGACAACAACATCAAAAACATTTGTAGCTATAATTATTATAGTAACAGCAACAAAAACAAAAAACACATGTTTTACTTTCAATTCATGGTTTATTGATTTTCTGGGTTATGGCTGGAGATCACTTCAACTCGTTTCAAATCCGACAGACTTTCTGCCGTTTTGAAGTTATTTTGTTGTTGTTTTTTTTTTTAATTTTCCCATTTTTCTTCTTTTCTTATATTCTGTTAGCCTTCACAGTTGACTTAGCGTCTGAATATTATAAACCAACTGCTGTTGTTGTGATGTTGGGTTTTTTGTAGTACATACATATTTCCGTAGTACCCTGCCAGTCAGTGAATAACAACAAGGAAACATTTTCGGGTAGGTGTATTTTTCTTTTCCCCTTAGTCACTTGTTGCACTGTGGATGATGCAGTCTTTGATTTGATGGCTAATTTATAGGGAATTTGAATTTAAGAGAGTTAATGTTTCTTAGGAATGGGTTAAGAGTAGTAACCTTTCGTATAAAAGACAGAAGCCCACTGAATCTTCATAATCTGGTTTTTAATTAAAGGTCTATTAGTTGACCAACTGGTCTTCTTTTTTCAAAACCAGCCTCATAGAAGAGCACTTTTCTTTCACAGAAGAGCTGTTGGTTTTCTTCTCATAGAAGAGCCGTTGGTCTTTTTCTCATAGAAGAGCATTTGGTCTTCTTCTCATAGAAGAACAGTTGGTCTTCTTCTCATGGAAGAGCAGTTGGTCTTCTTCTCATGGAAGAGCAGTTGGTCTTCTTCTTATGAAAGAGCAATTGGTCTTCTTCTCATGGAAGAGCAGTTGTTCTTCTTCTCATAGAAGAGCAGTTGTTCTTCTTCTCATAGAAGAGCAGTTGTTCTTCTTCTCATAGAAGAGCAGTTGTTCTTCTTCTCATAGAAGAGCAGTTGTTCTTCTTCTCATAGAAGAGCAGTTGTTCTTCTTCTCATAGAAGAGCAGTTGGTCTTCTTCTCATAGAAGACCAGTTGGTCTTCTTCTCATAGAAGACCAGTTGGTCTTCTTCTCATAGAAGACCAGTTGGTCTTCTTCTCATAGAAGACCAGTTGGTCTTCTTCTCATAGAAGACCAGTTGGTCTTCTTCTCATAGAAGACCAGTTGGTCTTCTTCTCATAGAAGAGCAGTTGTTCTTCTTCTCATAGAAGAGTAGTTGTTCTTCTTCTCATAGAAGACCAGTTGGTCTTCTTCTCATAGAAGACCAGTTGGTCATCTTCTCATAGAAGACCAGTTGGTCTTCTTCTCATAGAAGACCAGTTGGTCTTCTTCTCATAGAAGACCAGTTGGTCTTCTTCTCATAGAAGACCAGTTGGTCTTCTTCTCATAGAAGACCAGTTGGTCTTCTTCTCATAGAAGACCAGTTGGTCTTCTTCTCATAGAAGACCAGTTGGTCTTCTTCTCATAGAAGACCAGTTGGTCGTCTTCTCATAGAAGAGCAGTTGGTCTTCTTCTCATAGAAGAGCAGTTGGTTTTCTCATAAAAGAAGACCAGTTGGTTTTCTCATAAAAGAAGACCAGTCGGCCTTCTCACAGAAGAAGTGCAGTTGGTATTCTCATAGAAGCAGAGTAGTTGGTCTTCTCATAGAAGAAAACCAGTTGGTCTTTTCATAGAAGAATAGTAGTTGGTCTTCTCATAGAAGAAGAGCAGTTAGTCTTTTTATAGAAGAAGACCAGTTGGGCTTCTCATAGAAGAAGACCAGTTGGTCTTTTCATAGAAGAAGAGCAGTTGGTCTTCTTAAAGAACAAGAGTAGTTTGCCTTCTCACAGAAGAAGAGCAGTTGGTCTTCTCATAGAAAAAGACCAGTTGGGCTTCTTATAGAAGAATACCTGTTGATCTTATCATAGAAGAAGACCTGTTGATCTTCTCATAGAAAAATACCTGTTGGTCTTCTCATAGAAGAAGGCCTGTTGGACTTCTCATAGAAGAAGAGCAGTTTGTCTTGACAGAGCCATTTGTATTCTTATAGAAGACCAGTTGTCTTCTCCTGGAATTCCGGTCGGTCTTCAATCGGGATAAGTTGGTCATCTAATAGAAAACAATCTTATCTTCTTGTAGAATAATAAAGGGTATTCTCATAGAAGACCACATGACCTTCTAATGGCCTTCTCATAGAAGATTATTTGATCTTCTCATAGAAGTCTAATTGCTCTTCTCATAGAAAATCAGTTGGTCTTTCCGGGCTGTAGAAGCCCATTATGGAACTCAATTTTAGAATCTTTTGGAATATGCATTACACTGTGCATTCTCCTCGATGTACAGAAAAAAATAAACTGTAATTGTATCTCTGTGTGGAGATTTTTTTTGTGAGTATCTTGACTTTTACTAACAACCGACATCAAAATTTCCCGCTCTTTTGCATATGTGTATGTATGTAAATATGTGCACAAGTACGGAAACCAGAAGTACCAGGTACTTGTAGAAGAAGAATAGCAGTTGGTCTTCTCATAGAAGAAGACCTCTTGGTCTTTTCATAGAAGAAGAGCAGTTGGTCTGCTCATAGAAGAAGACACGAAATGGAGATTTTCGCCAAACAAAATAATTCAGTTGCTAAAAATAAAGGCCATGCATGAATTACGTTCCTTAGGGGGACGGAGATCGAACTACTAATAATATTGTTGTCAGAGGTAATGGAAAGCATAATTGTGGTTCTCTGCCTGTTGGTGTTCTCATAGAAGAAGACCTGTTGATCTTCTCATAGAAGAAGAGCAGTTGGTCTTGACAGAGCCATTTGTCTTCTATGAGAAGACTGGTTGCTGTTCTTATAGAAGACCTGAGAAAATTCCGGTTGGTCTTCAATCGGGATAAGTTGATTTTCTCATAGAAAACAATTTTCTCTTCTTGTAGAATAATAAAGGGTATTCTCATAGAAGACCACATGACCTTCTAATGGCCTTCTCATAGAAGATTATTTGATCTTCTCATAGAAGTCTAATTGCTCTTCTCATAGAAAATCAGTTGGTCTTTCCGGGCTGTAGAAGCCCATTATGGAACTCAATTTTAGAATCTTTTGGAATATGCATTACACTGTGCATTCTCCTCGATGTATAGAAAAAAATAAACTGTAATTGTATCTCTGTGTGGAGATTTTTTTTGCGAGTATCTTGACTTTTACTAACAACCGACATCAAAATTTCCCGCTCTTTTGCATATATATATGTATGTAAATATGTGCACAAGTACGGAAACCAGAAGTACCAGGTACTTGTACTTTTGTTCATAGTACAACTACCTATGATAATAAGCCAGTCAGCGAGCCAGCCGGTAACAGCAACGGAACATTTTCATTTGGAAAAATATTCCTTTGTTACAACAGCAACAACACGGAATGGAGATTTTCGCCAAACATAATAATTCAGTTGCTAAAGAAGAGCAGGCCACGCTCGAATTACGGACCTTAGGGAGACGGAGATCGAACTACTAATAATGTTGATGTCAGAGGTAATGGAAGGCATAATTGTGGTTCTCTGCCTCCTGTCCTATTATTTTACACATTTGAACATAGATTTCGTGTTTCCCTATTACAACAATGAAATTTTGAACAAAAGTTGGAATACAACTACAAAAAAGTTGTAAACAATATCCATGTTGAGTGCATTGTGTTTTGAAAATTGTTGTCATTGTAGCTTTTTATGAATGCAACACACGTTCTAAAATTAGTTTAAAAATACGATTTGTTTTTGAAGCCCGTCATAGGAATGACAGTGGCATGACATGGTTTGCTGGTGGCATAGATGAATGCTATCAGAATTAGACAACGGCCTTCTCCCCTCCCATTTGTTGTGGATTTGAGGCAGCCTGTATATCTTTTTTTTTTTAATTTCAAATTCATGTTGCAATGGCAACAATATTGCCGTTGTTTTCTTTTCTATTCAACTTTTTTGTTGTTGTTTGCAAAATGCTAACATTTTATGGTCCAACAAATTCTGAATACTACATGAATATGTTTTTGGTTTTGTTGTTGTTGTTGTTCTTGTTTGTATGGAAATTTGCCGGTGAATTGAAGGCCTAATTGCTGTTGTTTTTTTCTGTACGAGAATGTGTATGAACCTGGTCTGAAATCAAATGTCCATACAATAGCTTGGACATGAAGGTCTTTCGTGTTGATTTAATATTGCATAAAATAATTAAAATGCATAAAACCATTGCAGATTCAATTAAATCAGGAAGTTGATTTGTTGGTATTCACAATTTATTTAATTGTTCGTATGAAGTGTAGTGCATTTACGGTTCTTTAAAAGGCTTTAATTTACTGGGAGTCTGACATAATCAAATGGTAATATTTAATTACGGACCGAAATTCATAGGGGGCTCGCAGTGTTATTGGCGAATAATGAACTTTTGTTGAGAAGTTCCTCTTTAAAACTTGCATGCCATTTCTTTTACAGCTATTTCTATTGGAAATTGTTTTTTTTTTTAATAATTACAGGAAAAATTAAGCTATCTATTCTATCCTAAATGTAGCGAAATATATTTCAACCCATAGGGGTATGGTCAAAACTATATAGGAAGTTTGACAACATTTGACCTAAAAACCCAGAAATCCTTTGAGCTGTTGATCTATAAACGAGTACTATCAAGTCCACAACCCACACTAGCAATTGAACAGTGAAATTGTAATAAAATTTACAGAGAATTGGGAAAACAATTGTCAAATTTTTCAAAAATAACATTTTAAATAATAAGAATGTATCATCTATTTTCATGGTACATATTGAATATACGGGGTGAGATGAAAAAACTGCAACCAATTTCAGACTGTTGTCATTTCTAAGCCACTCGTCCGACAGCTGTTAAAATTATTCCAGTGACAGCTCATTATATTTTTTACAAGCATACAAAAGCAATTTGGTGAGAATTTCCCAGAAAAAAAAAAAATATTTGTTATGGAATTTAAGCGCGATAGTGTGATTTCTTTATATTTGGCTGGAAAACCACAAGTGACTATCGTTAGAGCACTCCAGCATTTAAATGTGAATAAATCTTTTGTGTCTCGTACCATCGCTCGTTACCATGATACTGGTAGCCCGACGTCAAGGAAGTGGACGGAAGAAAACAGCAACATCAGCTGAAATGGTTCGAAAAGTAAAGGAGTGACTTGATCGAAACCCTCGTCGCAGTGGCCAAAAAATGGCTCGTGAGCTGAATATATCGCAATAGTCCATTCGGCAAATATTGGAAAATGAGCTCGGGGTACAGCCATTAAAATTCCCAAAAGAGCAAGAACTTACACCGCAACAGAAGGAAAATGGACTCAAAAGAGCCGAAAGTGGTGAACTGCCGAATTTGGTTTTTTCCGATGAGAAAACATTCGTTGTCCAGCTCTCCTCTTGTATTAATCGACCGTGGCATCAGAATAAAACCGAAAATGATCGCGCAAATATTCTGGAGGGTGTATTAAAGCCTTGGGACACAAACATTTTGGCTGCAGACCTTGGACATTTCAATAGGACTCAGCAGCATCGCACTCAGCACGCGCCACCCAAGAATGATTACAAAATGAGGTTCCTCGCTTAATTTCCAGCGAACAATGGCCACCAAAATCTCTGGATACCAATCCATTGGACTATTGTGTATGGAGTATTTTGGAAAGCAAGATTGGCACTAAAAAATACCAAAGTGTCGATCACCTCAAGCAAGCGCTTCGCCGGGAATTGGCAAAAATACCGCAGAGCAACATTCGGGCAGCGTGTGACGGTTTTATTGGCCGTTTGAAGGCCATAATTCGCGCCAAAGGTGACCAATTCGAAAAAATCTAAACTTATTTTAAAATTTGATGCTATTTCCGACATTTTTAGATTTCATTCAATAAAATTTAAAAAAAAAAAAAAAAATTAAAAAGTTTGGCGCTTGAATTTGTTGCAGTTTTTGTATCTCACCCTGTATTAGCAGTAAAAACCGTAAACACATAATTTGCACTTGAATACATACATTTTCAATGGAGTTTTCATAAAAACTGTTATACCTAGATATAAGGTTTATTCTAAAATTTTTAGTGAAATTTTGTGTAGAATATTTCCTCGTTTGACATCTTCTGCCAAAAATAACGTTTTATGTTATTTTCAGGCGTCAACTCGAAAAATGTCCGGAAAAAGTGATCAAAATATTTTCGTTGTTATTTTTTTGTTTGGGGAACATTGATACAAGTATTTTTTGATATGCCATGAAAAGAGAAATTTCTTTTCTTTGCTGACTTAAAAAGAAATTTGATGAGGAATATTTATGTTTTTAACGTTATTCTTCTAAAATGATGTTTTATTTGAGATTTTTGCATAAATTCACACAAAGTACCGCTTTAACCCTAAAATGTATTTTTAATATATACGAATTTCTGGCGTTTAGGTAAGATTTAGACTTTTGATATCTTCTAAGACCCATTGTAAAATTTTATGACAAATAATTTTGTAGAATATTTTGACTTGCTACGATCCCGTTTAAAGGGAGATTTAAAGGGAGATTGTAAAAAGGACCAAAAACAACCCTTTGTTGACTCGCTTGAGGGTTAACATTTTCGATCAAATAGTCCTTGTGTTTTATACTAAATACCTACACCTAAAATCAACGGATTTCAAGGTCTCTTAATTTGGAAAATATTCAAAATAGGTTTGGGGGGCGTGGTGACCTTTTGTGGAGGAGTTACCCGAAGGGGTGGACTTATATGGCTCCAAACTTGATCTAAGTTTGATAATATTATGATGATGTAAATAAAAAAAAACATCAATCCACTCCTTGTGGCACCTCTCCCAACGAAGAGGCAACTTTAGGATTGTCATAACTCGCATAAAGTGTGAAAACAGTTTTTCATTTTGTTTTTAGAAAACTTTGTACATCCCGAAACTTCTCATCATTCTATATGGGTTTATATCTGAGAGCCCGATATAGAAAATTATAGCCAAATTTGGTTGAAACTTGTTCCCAAAATCTTCAAAATACCAAAAATACCAGATCTTTAATTTCCCCCATTACCATATTTGGTACCATTTAGTACTAATACCAAACTTAGGATGCACTTGATGCAGTGGACCGATATTGTCCATTTTCGCACCTGACATAGCACTGATGCAAATATTAGGATTTGCAAAGTTGGAGCAAAATCGGATTATTTTTTTCTCTTTCTGTGCATTAAAATATTTTTTGAAAATGTCGTCCTTTTGTGAGGAGGGAGGTACCAGAAGTAGTGGGACGATATTGCTCATCTCCGAACTCGATCGAAGTTTGATAATAATGTTAGGATGTACCAAGGTTAGACCAAATCGGATACTCCCTTCGTGAGCACCAGCCTGACAGACAGACCGCTAAAGACCTGCTCACTGACGGAAATGGATAAATCGTCATAGAATTTTATGCTGGTGAAAAATATATGTAGGTGTTGTAAACAGAATGACAAATTTCATATACCCTCCATTGTGTGTTGCAGGGTATAATAATCACAAACTTAGGTCATGTGCGAAAATGGCCAATGTCGGCCTACTCCTTTTGACACCTCCCCTCATAAAGGGTTAACATTTTTAACATTTTGGAGACACCATTTGCATAAAGTACGGCTTTGATTTTTATACCCTCCACCATAGTATGGAGGGTATATTAAGTTTGTCATTCCGTTTGTAACACCTCGAAATACACATTTTAGACCCCACAAAGTATATATATTCTTAATCAGCATACAATTCTAAGTCGATCTAGCGGTATCCGTCCGTCTATCCGTCCCTCCGTCTGTGGAAATCACTCTAGCTTCCAAATGAATTGAAGTAGATTGATAAAATTTTACTCAAATGTATATTATGTCTGCAGGGCTTTTGGTATTGAAAATGGGTCATGTCTTCGTATAGCCCCCATATAACTGTACCTTCCGATATTCGGTATTTTAATGATTTTAGCGACATTATTCACCTGAATTGTTTAAAATTTGGTATTTGAAGTTCGTAATGGATACTACAGCCTATGACAGAAAATTGTCTATGCAGGTCCAGGTCTTCGTATAGCCCCCATATAACGGTACCTACCTATATTCGGTTTTTTGATGATTTTAGCGACATTATTCACCAAAATTGTTTAAAATTTGGTATTTGAAGTTCGTAATGGATACTACAGCCTATGACAGAAAATTGTCTATGCAGGTCCAGGTCTTCGTATAGCCCCCATATAACGGTACCTACCTATATTCGGTTTTTTGATGATTTTAGCGACATTATTCACCAAAATTGTTTCAAATTTAGTATTTGAAGTTCGAAATGGATACTACAGCCTCAGACAGAAAATTGTCTATGCAGGTCTAGGTCTTCGTATAGCCCCTATATAACGATACCTGCCGATATTCGGTATTTTGACGATTTTAGTGACATTATTCAGCGGAATTGTTTCAAATTTGGTATTTGAAGTTCAAAATGGATACTACAGCCTAAGACAGAAAATTGTCTATGCTGGTCCACGCCTTCGTATAGCCCCCATATAACAGTACCCCCAGATATTCGGTATTTTGATGATTTTAGCGACATTATTCACCGGAATTGTTTTAAATTTAGTATTTGAAGTTCGAAATGGATACTACAACCTATGACCGAAAATTGTACATCCCAATATTCGGTATTTTGTTGATTTTTGCGACAATATTCATCGGAACTGTTTCAAATTTGGCATTTGAATTTCGAAATGGATACTACAGCCTGTGACAGAAAATTGTCTGTGCAGGTCTACGTCTTCATATAGCCTCCATATAAAGGTACCTCCCAATTTTCGGTATTTTGATGATTTTAGCTACATTGTTCACCGTTTATTTCAAGTTTCGAATTTGAACATGGTAGTGACTTATGACAACAATGCCTATGTAGGTCCACATAGTAGAGACCCTCAATATAACACTATATTTGGTATTTTTAAGATTTTAACTGAGTTTAATTTTTGAAAATTTCAAAATTCGTTCCAAATGGTGGAGGGTATTCAAAGTTCGGCCCGGCCAAACTTACAGCTTTTACAACTCGAATAAAAGTGAAATGAATTATCGATTTCTTTCAAACTCCACATATTTCAACATTTCTCTCAATACTACGTCCAGCTTAAATAAGTTTTCTCTTCGACCTTACTCAAATGTGTGAATAAACACAACATTTTTAAAAGTATGACAAACTACAGTTGACCTCACACAGACCAGACCTCATAGTGAGTTTGAGTTTATACCAAAAAAAGATACAGTTTAAATTTATATTCTTGAAAAAAAAAAAACCGTTAGCATATTAACATCGTTTCAGGTTGTTGGTGGAAGCAAAACTAGAATAAAGGCACTGATTAAGACAACTTAACACAACGAAGCATACATCAAACATCCATAAATTAAAATAACAATAATAGGCGAACTATTACAAATAATACGTTCCGTCTCCCCTCCCTCCTCCATGAAAAGCTTTGGATTATGTTGATATGATTAAGGCCAAAACACAAGCCGAACAACCAACAACTCCAACTAAAATCACCATCATAAAGATAGTCATAGTTGTATTCTAACCGAAGTTAATAATGGATCTATTGTCTTCGTTGTATTCTCTCCAGCTGTTCTGGAACAGCCGCCATAAATTAAGCAGCTATTTAACAAAGAATTTTTAAATTGCTTCTTCTATTTCTTTGAGTGCGGCACTTTAAGCCATCTATCTAACGTTACCCTATCGAAACAAATGAATACATCACCCAAAAGAACGGCCCCCGAATAGAAGAATGAAGAAAGTACAAAAAAAAAAAAAAAAAAAAAAAAAAAAAAGAAACAAATAATTCTCCAAAGAGAAAAACACAAAACAAAAACTGTGTCAGTAGTGCAAATCCATTCAAAACAAAAAAAGAAGAAAAAATTGAATTGCTAATTCATAACACAATGGGAACGAGTTCAATCAATTCAAATCAACAGGTGGAGCTGTATACGCTTCAAATCTGGCTGTTTTAGATTCCTTTTGAAAAATTGACATGCACGAATAACCGTTAAAATTCGCACGTCATAAATTATGAAATTGTATGGTAGTGGCGAGAGGAAGACCTGGAAATCAATAGCTTAGAAATGTTCAAAACCAAACTATAGAAGTTGAAGCTTATTATTTGGAAAATTATATTTGAAAAAGCTGTGGCCATAGGAAGTGACTATAGTTTCGACATATGTTAGATCATTACATATTGCTCATTTACTCAAAGAGTGCCATAGCCCAAAGAATGAAACAAACAAACTTAACCATATGGCTACAGAGGGTATATATCATTTGATAAAGCCAAAACGTGTCTCATAGAAATAAAGGTTATAGTCCCTAGGTCTCTTTGAACCAAATCCGTTTCAGGACATTTGGAGTCGATCAAGAGAGATCGTTGTCCGTTTGTCCGTCTGTTTATCTGGCGCCCTATAACTCTCGAAGGGAGTATCCGATTTAGTTCAAACTTTTTAAATCATTATATTATTATCAAACTTGGATCGAGTTCAGAGTCGAGCAACATCGGTCCACTCCTTCTGGTATCTCCCCCACAAAAGGTTAATATTTTCAAGGAAAATATTTTACCTCATAGAAAAAGAAAGGATTATACGATTTTGAGCAAACTTTGCAGATCCTAATATTTAAATTAGTGGTAGGTCAGGTGCGAAACTGGACAATATCGGTCCACTCCATCCCCCACAAAGGGTCAACATTTTAAATAATTAGAACTCTAATTAATGTGATGTTAAATTCCGATTGTCTTCAAATTACATTCATCACAATATTTTTTTTAACCCAAGGCCTGGTGTGAAGATGGAATATATCGGTCCACTCCCTCTGGTACCTCCCCCACAAAAGCGTAAAAAACTCGAAATTCACATCCGATTCCATTCAGACTTGGTACATCTCAATATTTCCATCAACACAAGATAGTAGAGATCGGTCTATTTTTTCTGGTGCTTCCCCCACACAGGGTTTACGATTTTGAAAAACAAAACGCTCGAAGGAACGAAATAAGCATCCGAAGCAAATTTGGAACATACATATATATGAAGATGACATCTATCTGCGAACCCCTTCTTGTACCTCACCCACAAAGGGTGACAATTTTCAATATTTTTATGTCATAACTTCCGAAGCAAGTCAGCAGTTCTTTTCAATTCTCCCAAACAGAAACCTGAGATGTGTGTGGAATTTATGATTTCGCATAAAATTGAATCAGAGATATTTGCAATTTTTGAAAAAAAATTGTGCTCGATTGATGTCAACTTGTAACATTTACATTTTAACTTCTAACATTTTTCGAGAATTGTAATTCTGGGAATATTTTCAAAAATATCAGAGTTCTTTAAAAAAAATATTTTTTCTTTGTAAATGTTTTCTATAGTTTATAATTTCTATTATCTTATCGACTGCACCAAATCCGATTATCATCAAACCGACTACATCAGACCAACTACAACCAGGCCGAGCACGAAGCGAAAAACTTTCAAGCCGACTGCAACAGCACAAATTCGTCGGGCCGAATAATATTTCCACATCGGCAATGACAGTCCGATTATTACCAAACCGAAACCAAAGCCACATAGAACAATTCGAATAAAATCACTCCAAATATCTTCAAGTCGGATGCATCAGCATGAATTCGCAAAGTCGACTACACCGGCCTTTCAAACCGACTGCTCTAACCCAAATATCATCGATTTGAATGCAACAAGCTGAGTATCATCGATTTGAATGCGACAAGCTGAGTGTCATCGATGCATTTCTTGGACAGTTTTTATACTACCATATAACTGAACCGCCGATATTCGGTATTTTTATGATTTGTGTCACATTTTATACTGTACGCCATATTCGGTATTTCGGTACGCTATATTCGGATGATTTTAGCTAGACTTTTCACCGGAAATTTGAAGTTCACTCTAGGTACTACTTCTTATGACAGAAAATTGCAAATTCAGATGATCCAAGTTTTCGCATAGCCTCTATATAACGGTACCTCCAATTATTTGGTATTTCACTGATATTGACTACATTTTTAATAGAATTATCTCAAACTTGGTATTTGGTATCGTAATTGGTACCGTCCTGGCTGGCAGATAATTTGTTATAGAGGTCCACATATTCTTATAGTCTCATATAACTGGAAGACGTGACATTCGGAGTTTTTAAAATGTTAACAGTACTTTCCAATGGACTTTTTTATATTTTCCAAGTTCCTTCTAAAGTGTGGACAGTAGTAAAGGTAGGACGGGCCTAGCTTAAGTGTTATTTATTTGATGTTTATGAGGCATAACTTACTTGCTACATAGCTTGATATACATACTATTTTTCATTTTGTTTTGAAATTCCAAGACATACCTGAAAAAAAAAAAATTATATTTTTATTAATTCTGTTATATGTTAGTGTATATATTAGTTGGGTTGTGTTAAAGGAAGTAAATTGAGAACCTGTATTATTATTATATATAGTATATTTTTTAAAACTAGGGAGAAATAAGTTAAAAAATATCAGTCGGTTTCCCGCCACATGTATACCCTCAGCCAATGTTCGAGCACTTAAATACAGGGTGAGATGAAAAAACTGCAACCAACTTCAGACTGCTGTCATATCTAAGCCACTCGTCCGACAACTGTTAAAATTATTCCAGTGACAGCTCATTATATTGTTTACTAGCGTGATAGTGTAATTTCTTTATATTTGCCCGGAAAACTACAAGTGGCTATCGTTAGAGCACTCCAACATTTAAATGTGAATAAATCTTTTGTGTCTCGTACCATCGCTCGTTACCGTGATAGTGGCAGCGTAGCCCGACGTCAAGGAAGTGGACGGAAGAAAACAGCAACATCAGCAGAAATGGATCGAAAAGTAAAGAAGCTACTTAATCGAAACCCTCGTCGCAGTGGCCGAAAAATGGCTCGTAAGCTGAACATATCGCAATATTTCATTCGGCAAATATTTAGAAATGAGCTCGGGGTGAAGCCCTGAAATTCGAAAAAGTGCAAGATCTTACACCGCAACGGAAGGAAAATAGGCTCAAAATAGCTAAAAAGTTGCTTCGCTTGGCCGAAAGAGGTGAACTGCCGAATTTGGTTTTCTCCGATGAGAGGTATTTCGGCCCATTTCCCGGCGAAGCGCTTGCTTAAGGTGATCGTCACTTTGATATTTTTTAGTGCCAATCTTGTTTTTCAAAATACTCCGGACACAATAGCCCAACGAATTGGTATATGGAGATTTTGGTCGCCATTGTGCGCTGGAAATGAAGTGAGGAACCTCAGTTTGCAACCATTCTTGGGTGGCGCGTGCTTAGTGCCATGGTGCTGAGTACTGTTGGAATGTCCCAGGTCTGCGGCCAAAATGTTTGCGTGCCCAAGGCTTTAATACACCATCCAGAATATTTTCGATAATATTCGGCATTTATTCTGATGTAACGGCCGATTAATACGAGCGGAGAGCGACCATGGCGCTTGAGTTCTGGTGGCCAACCGAAGGTTCACATTTTCATCTGACCTTTTTGGCAAGTAAACACGATCATTTTGTTTGTTTACAAACTGCTCGACCACGAATGTTTTCTCATCGGAGAAAACCAAATTCGGCAGTTCACCACTTTCGGCCAAGCGACGCAACTCTTTAGCTCTTTTGAGTCCATTTTCTTTCCGTTCCGGTATAAGTTCTTGCACTTTTTGGAATTTCAATGCCTTTACCCCGAGCTCATTTTTCCATATTTGCCAAATGGAATTTCGCGACATGTTCAATTCACGAGCCACATTTCGGCTACTGCGATACGGATTTCGATCAAGTCGCTTCTTTACTTTTCAAACCATTTTTGCTGATGTTGCTGTTTTCTTCCATCCACTTTCTTGACGTCGGGCTACGCTACCAGTATTACTGTAACGAGAGATGGTACGAGACACAAAAGATTTATTCACATTTAAATGCTGGAGTGCTCTAGCCACTTGTGGTTTTCCAGCCAAATATTAAGAAGTCACACTATCACGCTTGAATTCCATCACGAATAACTTTTTTTCTTGAAAATTCTCACCAAAATGCTTTTGTACGCTTGTAAACAATATAATGAGCTGTCACTGTAATTATTTTAACAGCTGTCTGACGAGTGGCTTAGAAATGACCGCAGTCTGAATTTGGTTGCAGTTTTTTCATCTCAACCTGTATATTTTAAGCAAAGTTGATTCACAATAAGATTTCTTAACTTAATGGAATATCGAAAGATCGTTAAGAGCTTAAGATTCAAAAAATAATGCCCCCTATCCTCTTTTCGTGCACAAGTGCTTTTTATCACAGTCTGACTGTTTCATTTATCGACAAAACTAACCGACATTTTTCACTTTATTTTCTTTCACATCGTCTTTGTTATAAATTTTTAATAATGCCTACAATCCCCCATCTACAAAAGATGGTGGTCGACGAGAATGAATTTATTTCCAATGTTATTGTTTTCCACTTTTCCATTATAATTTCAATGGATGGTTTACGTTATGTTTTCTATAAAGAAATAATAATTCCATTGTTTTAAGGCCAAGCCTTTGAAATGGAGGAAAGTTGTTGATTTTTAAATTTCATTAAAAATTTTTCATTTATAAACTGTTAGTTATTGTTTTAGAATAATAGTGATGATATCTGATTATGTGCGTTTTTTTCGAAAATTTCACATTTATTTAATCATTACAACAAGAACATCCATTGTATAGCATTTTGTTATTATTAAATATATATTTTTTTTATTTTATGTATTAAATTTTCTTTTGCATTGTTATTTTTATATTTTCCTATATATAAAAAGGGACCGAAAGTATGGCAAACTTAGAGATTCGCAACATTTATTACCTGTGATAAATGCAATAATAATAATGATATCTGGGTAACAGGAGAACTTTTGAAAAATAATCATTACAAATTGCAATCAATTGTTTGATTTACGAAGCACATTAGAAATGCATGCACTCGCTGGACCATAAAACTATACATGCGGTCATTTCAAAAGGTTTAAATATCCATAAAATTGTTAGTATTACATTTCAATTAAAAAAATATCGAACACATGCACTCTGTACAAAATGGTTTCCAATGATGTTGCATAATCCAATTACAATTAAATTGCACAATTTTTATACCCTACAACACTATGTGTTGGGATATTATAAGTTTGATTGGGTCAGAATTTATGTAACACCTCGAAATATTGGTTTCCCATATAGGAAAGTATATATGGATCTTCCTAGCTCGCTGAGCTGAGTCGATCTAGGTATGTATGTCCGTCCGTCTGTCCATGTTAATTTGTAATCACTCTACAGGTCGCAATTATGGCCCGATCCTTACGAAATTTTGCACGAAGGTGGGGTTAGGGTCAAAATAGAAGCCTATTTCTTTTGGTGATCGCCAAATGTTTAGGGTTTGAAATGGACCAAATACTGAAAAAATGTCGGTAGCTATACGGGTCGCAATTATAGACCAATCGACGCGGAATTTCGCATGTAGCTAGAGTTTAGGGCGGGGAAGAAGCCTACCAATTTGAGTGGTCATCGGATAATATTTAGCGGGTAAAATAGACCATATATTTTGTGTTGAAAAAATTCAAAATTGAACTGATTTCGACAGTTCTCATTAATTCAAAATGGCCTCTTGGCAGGAAAGAAAAAACGTCTAAAAAATCGCATAAAAATATCTCTCTAATGATGAAAATATTAGTTGTGTTCCAGTACTTTTTTAGTAGTAAAACTAGCAGAAGAGAGAACATTTCGAAATGTCATTCTCATTTAGGTTTGCTCAAAAAATAAGGGAACGGAAAATTAGCAGAAATGCGATAAAATGTCAAAATTCAAAATTCCAAAAGTAAACAGCCTAAATCGGACTGGTGAAACCTTACTGAAAAGAGCGCCAACATTTAAAAAATGAGTATTGAAGACGATAAGTTAAAATAAATAATTTATAATAATAATTAGTAATCTGATTCCTCATTCAGCCAGTCCTCTTCACTGCTGGAATCATCCAAAAGTGAATACATCAGTTGCTCCATATTTTCTCTTTTTGTTTTTTGCACGACAAATATTAGTTTTTCCTTTAGTTTTCAAGTTGATCATTTTCTTTATTGAAATGTATCAATACATTTTTCAACCTTTTTTTCTGCACGGCCAAATTCATGTAGCTAAAACAAGCAGAAATGTGCACCACTCAGCGCCATTTTTTTTCTCGAGAGAGCTGCAAGTTTTGCTAGTTTTTAGAGTACGGGAACGCGTTGTTGAGGAATTAGTGCTAATTAGTACTAATTTGCAGGTTCTGGAACACAACAATTGATTTTGTAATATTTTCTCATATTTTTTCAGTTTTGTCACATTTTTGGCATATTTTCATTTTGAATTAAACATTTGGTAATATTTCTACAGCTAACAAAACTAAGTAGTTAGGATATAAGGATATCATATACAGATAGCATTTATGGCCCGATCCTTATGAAATTTTGCATGGGGATAAGATGAGGGTCAGAATAGAAGCCTACTCTTTTTGGAGATAATCGCCATATATTTAGGGGTTGAAATGGACAAAAAAAATGCAAAATTGTCAGCATGTCGTAATTATCGCCCGATCCTCACGCGCATTTGAATGGAGGTTACCGGACATTGCAAAAGCCATGCAGTTTTGGATGGCCATCCAAAAATATTCAATGTGTGAAATAGTTTGCCAACTTTTGTAGACAAAATACGAAAATATCCATTCCATTGACTTTTTGGAGAATTCACAAATACAGGAAAGACGCACTTCTGACTATTTCGTTAAGGCTGATTTCGTTGAAGAATATAGTCAAATGTCTGTATCTCATATAGATGCGTTTTAGTCAAAAACCAATAATAAATGTTAATCTTTTGCCACTTCTGAGAAATTATAGGTCTTTTGGAAATATTAGGAAGACCATTGACGTGCAACATCTGCCAATAAATTGGAAATGAGCAAATTAGTTAAAATTGCTATTATTCGAAAATTAGAGAAGGAAACCTGATGGTTTTCTTTTATTATTTGTCACAATATCTTGTGGAATTCTTTCGAGTATCTCGCCTATATAAACTGTATCATTTATTATAGTGTTGTAGGGTATTCAACGGTCGGCCCCGCTCGACTGTAGCCTTTGCTTACTTGTTTATTTTATTTTTAAAACATTTTACAAATAATAATGGATGGGTTTCGTTAGAAACCAACAACTGTAATCAAAAAGTGTGGTAAAAGTTGAGAGAGTAAAAATCCGAAATTAAAAATTTCTGTTACGGTGTTATATTTGACAAACTTTACAGGCAGAGTAAAAGCTTTCAGTATGATTGCCAAGTTTGACGATTTTTCACTTTGAATATTTTGAATTTGGCAATTAGTGCATTCGGTATTGCGTTAATCGTAAAACTAGCTTAACTATAAGGGCGGATGGAAATTTAAGTGAAATTTTCCTACCAAATTGCATAGGAACTTATTAGTAACAGGACCGTTAGCTTGTAACTATGAAAACATGAACTGATTTCAAAAATTGTTTATATAGATGTAGAACTTAAATTACCAAATTATAGGGGACTATGCTAAAACTTAATTTTATATAGACTATATTTAAACCGCCAGCCCTATGGCCTATATGGTCAAAATGTGCTGCTTCAAAATAACGAGGTCTAATGTTTCTTTTACACGAAATCATATTTAGAAAGATCTAACGATATCCGGCTGTGCGTTCGACCTGATTTTGCACCTAGCAATATTTCTATCAATCTTCGGTCTAATTCGAAGATAAACAACATTGTTCCATTTTTCTGCACAAAAGTTTCAAATCTTAAAATATATATTCCAAACTAAGAACATTGGGTCTGGAGTAAAGTTTGGATATATATTGTCAATGCATTGTGGCTGGTGCGCAAGATTTAATATAATATTATTATCAATCTTATATTCTCATATTCTCATTAAGTACCTCCCCTACAAAATGTCAAAATTTTAAATAATAGTTACTCTTATAAAATGTGAAATAAGCATATGGCATGAATAATTCAGATAAAATGAAGTCTTTCAAACTTGGCACATCCCAATATTTCTATCGGCACAAGATCAGGTGTAAATATGGAATATGTCGGACCACTTCTTCTGGTACCTCCTCACCGTTGGTCAAAATTTTGAATAAATATAACTCTCATAAAAAAGCAAAATAAACTTCCAATTCTCTTCAAAATACACACATCCTAGTATATCTTCCGACACAAGATCTGATGTGAAGAACGGGATTTACCGTTTTGGTACTCCCCAAGAAATGTTAAAATTCTGATTAAAAATTATTCGCAGAAAATTGTAAATAAATGTTGATTTTCTTTAAATTTTGCAAATTTCAATATTTTTATCAGTATTAGATGAAATAAAATACTTCAGCCCATTATATCTGGAGCCTCACGCATATTTCACATTACATCACATTACATTTTCACCACAAAATTAAATTTGCAAGAAATCGTGAAGATTTCAGAACATTTTTAAATAACCTCCTTGAAAAAATCCTGGATTTTTAAGAATATTATTCAAGAATTTTTTTGCAGTAAGTCGTGTGACAAATCTTTTCAAGGAACTCCTAACAAATTCATCAATTTTTAAAAACATATCTCAAAACAAGTAAGCAAAGGCTACAGTCCAGCGGGGCCGACCGTTGAATACCCTACAACACTATAATAAATGATACAGTTTATATAGGCGAGATACTCGAAAGGATTCCACAAGATATTGTGACAAATAATAAAAGAAAACCATCAGGTTTCCTTCTCTAATTTTCGAATAATAGCAATTTTAACTAATTTGCTCATTTCCAATTTATTGGCAGATGTTGCACGTCAATGGTCTTCCTAGATCTGGAACCAATATTTCCCAAAGACCTATAATCTCTCAGAAGTGGCAAAAGATTAACATTTATTATTAGTTTTTGACTGAAACGCATCTATATGAGATACAGACATTTGACTATATTCTTCAACGAAATCAGCCTTAACGAAATAGTCAGAAGAGCGTCTTTCCTGTATTTGTGAATTCTCCAAAAAGTCACTGGAATGGATATTTTCGTATTTTGTCTACAAAAGTTGGCAAACTATTTCACACATTGAATATTTTTGGATGGCCATCCAAACCTGCTTGGCTTTTGCAATGACCGGTAACACCCATTCAAATGTGCGTGAGGATCGGGCGATAATTACGACCTGCTGACAATTTTGCAGTTTTTTTTTTGGTCCATTTCAACCGCTAAATATATGGCGATCATCTCCAAAAAAAAAAAGGCTTCTATTCTGACCCTCATTTTATCCCAATGCAAAATTTCGTAAGGATCGGGCCATAAATGCGATCTGTATATGATATCGTGATATCCTAACTACTTAGTTTTAGCTGTAGAAATATTGTATGCCAAAAATATGACAAAAATTGAAAAAATATGAGAAAATTTTACAAAATCAATATTTTCATCTTTAGAGAGATATTTTTATGCGATTTTTTTAGACGTTTTTTCTTTCCTGCCAAGAGGCCATTCTGAATTAATGAGAACTGTCGAAATCAGTTTAGCCGTTCTCGACATATTAGAGATCTTTCAAGAGTATCTTCTTTGATAGACATATATATCGCACATATTTTGCTATATATCCGATTTAATGACATTTGACATTGACATTGTCATCGCTTTGTGATTTCGCCGGGATTTAAAATATTCGCGGTTTAATGAAAAATTTTGAATTTTTTCAACACAAAAGATATGGTCTTATTTACCCGCTAAATATTATCCGATGACCACCCAAATTGGTAGGCTTCTTCCCCGCCCTAAACTCTAACTACATGCGAAATTCCGCGTCGATTGGTCTATAATTGCGACTTGTATAGCTACTGCAAAATCCGACATTTTTTCAGTATTTGGTCCATTTCAACCCCTAAAAATTTGGCGATAATCTCCAAAAGAAATAGGCTTCTATTCTGACCCTGACCCCACCTTCGTGCAAAATTTCGTAAGGATCGGGCCATAATTGTGACCTGTAGGGTGATTTCAAATTAACATGGACACACGGACAGACGGACGGACATACATAGCTAGATCGACTCAGCTCGGCGAGCTAGGAAGATCCATATATACTTTCCTATATGGGAAACCAATATATCATTACATAAATTCTGGCCCAATCAAACTTATAATACCCCCAACACATAGTGTTGTAGGGTATAAAAACATATATTTATCAGGGATCTCTTCACACAAGACCTCCTCAGGACCTTCAAGGACCTCCTGAGAAAAAATATGTATTTTTTTTTTTAAGAATACCTTTATATTTCCTGAAAAAATCACCAGTTTCTTAACTGAGCACATTTTTAGATTCCCCAACCAAAACACATCTGTCTGTCTTTTGAAATCACGATACAGGCCACATTATTTGACGTAGAGCGTCAAAATTTAGCACAATAATTTGTATTGTGTCTAGGATGGTTGGTATTGAAAATGACATATATCGGTCCACGTTTTGGTATAGTCCCCATATAACGGTACCTCTCGGTATTCGGTATTTTGGTGATTTTTGACACATTTTTTCATGGATTTGTCTAAAAATTGGCATTTGTTGGTCATAGTGGGTTCTACCTCTAGTGCCGAAACATTGCATGTATAAGTCCACGTTTTGGTATAGCCCCCATATAACGGCTCTCCCGATATTCGGTATTTTTATGATATTTGCCAGATTTTTTCATGGATTTGTCTAAAAATTGGCATTTGTTGGTCATAGTGGGTTCTACCTCTAGTGCCGAAACATTGCATGTATAAGTCCACGCTTTGGTATAGCCCCCATATAACGGTATCTCCCGATATTCGGTATTTTGATGGTTTTTGCCACATTTTTTCACGGATTTGTCTAAAAATTTTTATTTGTGGGTCATAATTGGTTCTAATGTTTCCATTACCCTATGGTGGAGGGTATTGAAAGTTTGGCCCGGTCGAACTTAATGTTTTTTTACTTGTTTAAGAACTCTATGCCCATAAATGCTAGTTTTTAGAAATTTTGGGGTACAAATTATAGATTTTGTGAAACAGATCTTAGGAACCTCTTGAACAAAAATAGCGGATTTTCTAAAATCCAAAATATTGGTTTTGAAGTCCTGAAACTTGTTCTTCCGAAATGTGAAATAGGATGGGTTTTAATCTAGAAGCAAATACGTAAAACTTGATGAAAATCGGTTCAGATATACCTATGGCTCTCATATATGTTTCATCCGATTTGCACAATCGCAATGATATTCGGTACAAGATATTATATACAGCTCCGAAATAGCTCTACCAAATCGAGATCGGTTCTGATTTGGATATAGCTCCCATATATATTCTCGTCCGATTTCGAGTTCATTGTGCAGTAAATGTGAAATATCGACCCAAAAAGGATGGATTTTGCTACATTCGACCGAGTTTACCCTGGAAGCAAATAAATCAAATTTTTGGGTAAATTCGTTCAATATAAATGCTTCATTCGTTTTTAAGTCATAAGTCATTCACTCTATTTATCACAAAAGGTCACAAATTACGACAATAGCCTGTAAAATACCATTGAGATCCCTAAGATACAATTTATTAAAGAAATCCTGCGACAATCGTGGAAGAATTTTTGTTTGGCTTTCAAATGTCAAAAATAAATAATTCTGACATTAATATTACCTAATTCGATGTTTGTACCCCGTTCGCTTTCAATAACCGTGAGGCTAAGCGTATAAAATAGACATGACAATTTACCGATTTAAGGTTTTTTTTTATTATTTTTTAATTTAAACAATTCTATTCATTAGCAATTTTATTATATATTTCAAAGAAGGTTAAAATAATTTATGAAAATCCAAAAATATATATAAATTTGCCATTAAATGATCTCTATTACTATTTTGCTCATGTATGGTAGGAATATAATCAAATCCTCTCACATATTCAATATCATCAATTCCTGGTTGTTGACATTTTGAAGATCCTAACCGCGATGTTCTTTTCATATTTTGATTATCATTTTATCAGTACCTGACTACTACCCAATCTATTACTCTTTTCGATTCGATTTATAAATATTTAACTAATTAACAATTTTCAATATCAGAATTTTAATGATCTTTATTATTTTGTGTGTGTATTTATCTATTTTCAGGTAAGTGTCAAGTATTTGTGTCAACTTTGCTAAACCAAAAAAAAAAAACAAAAAAAAAGAAGGCAACAAAACCACTTAAGAACCATGAGGTGTCTTCTAATGATTGTGAGCCAGCCAACAAGATCAAAAGAAAAGAGAACAAAAATAGAAAAAAAGTACAAAAAAAACAAAGAACGAAAGAAAGAAACGCTAAACCTGTTAAATCTAACCAGGCTAAAATACTTAAACCCAAATGATTGAGGGTTTTGTCGTCGCTGATGATGACGAAGCAGTCGAGACTCTGTGGCCTATTCTTATGACAATCATCATTATTGCCAAGAAACCAGAAGAAGAAACAACGGCTTGTTGATAGATGGTAATGACAATGGTTCCAGTTGTATGTCTGTTTGTGCGTCCATTCGTTTGGTCATTTGCCATTCGGTTTTATTGGATTCTTCAAATTTCTGCGCAATCACAGCCAACCATTGGTGTTTTTTTGTGGTTCCTCTCAATTGGACGTGTTTGCGCAAGCGTGCCTAACTGCTGCAATTATTGTTGGCCTAGAGACACAGGCCAACAGACATTACAGCGTATTGAGAACTGGTTAAACAAAAAAAAAAAAAAAAACATTTGACGAAAAAAACAAACGCTCGCCAAGCAAGACACCACTCATCATTTAATTCTTCATCATTTCTTGCTGCACGTTTTAACTTGACTCTTATGGCTGTTGTGGACTAGCGTCTAATACATTTCTAAAGAAAACTGTCGTGTGACTTGTCCAACTTTAGAATTTTAACTTAACGTTGTTGCGCCAAAAAGGGTGTGCCTGATTTGGGTGGATAAGTTCTTAAAAGTAGGCTTTTGGACTTTTTACTACTTTTTAACTAGCCAGCAGAAATACTCATTACCAATCCGGTAACCAATCAATTATTTTAGCAAGGAAATATCGTACGAAAAAGTAGATAGAAAAGTACCTACACAACCCCTCTTAGTGGTTAAACAATTGAAAAACAACCAATTTCAAATCACACGCCCTTGCTAAAATAATGGGTGGGTAACCAGATTTGTAACGAGCATTTTTTTCGTGCTATGAGACGAAATTCAGTATTGAGAGCCAATTAAATCGGCCAAAATGGGTCTCATCGAAGTAAGGGTTTGGAATGAAATACTACTTGGAGCCGATATCGCGATGACTAGCGTTCTACCTTTCTGGCTAGTGTGAACAATAACCCTCGAATGAAGTATCCGTTGCCCCTTCAAAATTGAGCTATGTTTGAGCATTTGGACCTAAATCGGGCACATTGTATAATTCTTTCAAATTTAGCTCGATTTCAAAGGAGTATCAAGCGGACAAATGATAAAATATTTCTAAACAAAACATTATTTTCAAATAAAGAAAATCATTAAATGTCAATATTATTAAAATGCGACATCATTCCTAAATTTTGTTTTTTAAATTTGTTCATTCCGATATTTCAGCCAATGTAAGATCTGGGAGCGAATTACCCAAAATTTAAAGATTTGGAATTAAAAAATTATGACAATTCAGGTAAAGAAAATAGATTTTAATATTATATCCTAAGAGTAACACCAACAGGGTGAGATGAAAAAAACTACAACCAACTTCAGACTGCTGTCATTTCTAAGCCACTTGTCCGAAAGCTGTTAAAATTATTCCAATGACAGCTCATTATATTGTTTACAAGCGTACAAAAGCATTTTGTTAAGAATTTTCCAGAAAAAAAGTTATTCGTGATGGAATTCTAGCGTGATAATGTGATTTCTTCATATTAGGCTGGAAACCACAAAGGTGCTACAGTTAGAGCACTCCAGCATTTAAATGTGAATAAATCGTTTTTCTTAAATCTGGTAGCGTAGCCCGACGTCAAGGAAGTGGCCGGAAGAAAACAGCAACATCAGCAGAAATGGTTCGACAAGTAAAGAAGCGACTTGATCGAAACCCGCGTCGCAGTGGCCAAAAAATGGCTCGTGATCTGAACATATCGCAATATTCCATACGGCATATATTGAAAAATGAGCTCGGGGTAAAGCTATTGAAATTCCAAAAAGGGCAAGAACTTACACCGCAACAAAAAGAAAATAAAATCAAAAGAGCTAAAGAGTTGCTTCGCTTGGCCAAAAGTGTTGAACTGCCGAATTTGGTTTTCTCCGATGAGAAAACATTCGTTGTCCAGCAGTTTGTAGACAAACAAAATGATCGTGATTATTTGCCAAAGAGGTCAGCTGAAAATGTGCACCTTCGGTTGGCCACCAGAACTCAAGCCCCGGCAATGGTGATGGTGTGGGCCGCCATAACAGCCGATCGTCGCTCTCCGCTCGTATTAATCGACCATCAGAATAAATGCCGAATATTATCGCGAAAATATTCTGAAGGGTGTATTAAAGCCTTGGGCACACAAACATTTTGGCCGCAGACCTTGGACATTCCAACAGGACTCAGCTCCATCGCACTCAGTATGCACCACCCAAGAATGGTTACAAAATTACTTAATTTCCAGCGCACGATGGCCACCAAAATCTCCGGATGTCAATCCGTTGGACTGTTGTATCTGGAGTATTTTAGAAAGCAAGGTTGGCATTAAAAAATACCAAAGTGTCGATCACCTCAAGCAAGCGCTTCGCCGGGAATGGGCCAAAATACCGCAGAACAACATTCGGGCAGCGTGTGAAGGTTTCATTGGCCGTTTGAAGGCCATAATTCGTGACAAAGGTGATCAATTCGAACAATTCTAAACTTATTCTAAAATTTGATGCTATTTCCGACATATTTTTGCTTTCATTCAATAAAATTTAAAAAAAGTAAAAATTATGGCGTTTGACATCGTTGCAGTTTTTTTTATCTCACCCGGTGGAGGGTATAAAAGTATATCATCAAGAGAATAACTGAAAACTCCATCTCGACTACAGCTGTTGGGCATATTTTACCCTCTTTATATTTCTCTATGTTCATTGTCTCAATTTCCTTAGGCCATCCCCTTTTAAAATATCTGTCATTCCAAATGGAAATCTTTTCTGAGAATCTTCACATAGATACTTCTATGCGAATTCTAAATTGTTGGTTTTCAAAAAATAAGAGAAAAAACAAACAAACAAACAAATGAATACAGTAAATACTGACATGCAACATAAAAACCACAAGAATATCGATAGGAAACTCTTGGGAAAGCAAAGGAGCAAAAAAAGTCGAACCCAAACCGATCAGACACCCAACCAACCAACCAACCAACCAACGTACAATTCCATGAACAGTCAATAGTCGAACAGGCTAAACGTCAATCGAATACCAAATGGCAAAGTCATTAGTTTGCACAGTGCTGTTGCTGTCGTGTTCGTCTGTGTGTTGCATACAATTTATAGGTCAGTAGTAACAAATTTGCCATAAAAATGTAGGCGATGAATGCAATGGCCAAGTGAACACGTTTAAACCAAATACTGATTGTAAACAATCGCCATGGCAGGCCAAGAGGAAAACAGCAGCAACAAAACATGCTTGAAACTTGCCACAGCTTAAAGTCGAAGATGTAGAAGAAGACAATTGAGTTATTAAAAACTAACCAAAAAGAAAATAACATTGGCGAATTTGGGTGATGTTGTCGCAGCAGCCAGTAACAACTTACCCCCCCCCCCCCACCCCAAAAAAAAAAAAAAAAAAAAAAAAACTTTGCCAAAACTGAATAATGATGAAAGACTTGGCCATTGCCCACTGCCTGGCTGGATGGCTGACCACCACTTAACCACAACCGAAATATTTGGAAGTTTTCTTCTGTTGATTTTCAAAACCTCAAATCGGAGTTTTCTTTTTGTGGTCTTTCTCTTATGAATTAAAGATGACTATCTCGGGGGGTTCGAATTTCGAGTCGTGTTATCGGTTGGCAAAGGACTTTTATGGTTTGTTGACCGACCAAACCGAAGGAAAACAAATAAATTTTCAAACAGAAATCACATCAAATAAAACAAAATTATTTTCATTTTGATATTCTCTTTACGGCATTAAGAAGTAGATGCTGTTGAATTGTAGTAGTAGTTGTTATTTTTGTCCCATTTTAAACTTTTTGGTAAGTTGTCAGAAAGAAAAAACAAAAAAACTTAAATGTTGTTTTAGGTCACGGCTAAAATGTTATAGAAATTGGGTGCAGTTTCTTTTTTAGCTTGGCTTCAGGGTAAGGCGTTGGTGAAGAGTAATAACCCATAATTATGGATGAGAGGTTCATAATTAGAGAATATAAAGAAATAAAGGTGGGGTTCATAGCTGAAATGATATGAAACTAAAACAATTGTCTGAAGCGAAGATCATGAATAATTGTAGGACATAAATGCTAAATAAGATATTTCTAAAAAATATTTCTAAAAATTAAAAAAAAAAGAAAATAAATATTTGAAACTTCGCAAAAAACTAGAAGGCTGAAATACATTTCATATTCTTTGGTAAGTATTCTATAAGTATTCCATAGCCCCTAAAAAAAGAAAACCTCACACTCATGGGGCTTTCCCAACTAGAAGTCTTTTTATGGGTCGCTAAAAATAAAATACCTTTAACGGGTCTCCAATAGTAAGAAAAACTTTCCCAGTACTTCTACGGACAGAAGATCATTCCAGGGAGAAGACGTTCCAAATTTGCCAAAATGTGAACTTACGGTTTGAGATCCTATGTTTCTTGGGGAGAGGTACACAGAGGCCTTTGGTGGAGAGAAGCTGTCATCTGAGGTCACTACTGTGGAGTTGCTAGCCTCATAAGCCACTACTGTAGAGTAGCTGGACTCAAACACCACTCCTCGAGAGAAGTTGGCTCCAGAAGATTTTCCTCTAAAAATCTGTTCTCAAAAGCCACTAATTTAGAGTTGTTGTACTCAGAGACCTCTCCTGGAGAAAAGCTGACTTCAGAGGACTCTTCCGTAGAGTAGCTGACTTCAGAGGTCACTACCGTAGAGTAGCTGACCTCATAGGCCTCTACTGTAGAGTAGCTGCCTCAGAGGTCACTACTGTAGAGTTGCTGGCCTTAGAGGTCACTACTGTAGAGTAGTTGGCAACAGAGATCGCTACTCTAGAGTAGCTGGACCCAGAGGCCTCTGGTGGAGAGTAGCTAGCCTCAGAGGTCACTACTGTAGAGAAGCTGGCCTCAGAGGTCACTACTGTAAAGTACTGGCCTCAGAGGTCACTACTGTAGAGTAGCTGACTTCAGAGGTCGCTACCGTAGAGTAGCTGACTTCAGAGGTCGCTACCGTAGAGTAGCTGATCTCATAGGCCTCTACTGTACAGTAACTGCCTCAGAGGTCACTACTGTAGAGTTGCTGGCCTCAGAGGTCACTACTGTAGAGTAGCTGGCCCCAGAGGTCACTACTGTAGAGTAGCTGGCCTCAGAGGTCACTACTGTAGAGTAGCTGGCCTCAGAGGTCACTACTGTAGAGTAGCTGGCCTCAGAGGTCACTACTGTAGAATAGCTGGCCTGAGAGGTCACTACTGTAGAGTAGCTGGCCTGAGAGGTCACTACTATAGAGTAGCTGGACTCAAAGGCCTCTGGTGGAGAGAAGCTGGCCTCAACGGTCACTAGTGTAGAGTAGCTCTCCAGAGGTCACTACTTTAGAGTAGGTGGGCTCAGAGGTCACTACCTAGGACGTTACTGCTGTAGAATAACTCGACTCAGAGGCCTCTGGTGAAGAGAAGCTGACTTCAGAGGTCACTACCGTATAGTAGATGCCTCAGGGGTCAATCCTGTATAATAGCTGGCCTTAGGGGTTACTAAGTAGCTGTCCAGAGTTCACTACTATAGAGTAGATGGGGTAGAATAGCTCGCCTCCGAGGCCATTTTTTGCCATTTTGTTTCACTTAACCCTACGAATAAAAATGGAAAAAACTCTGTATAACTGTAAAAAAATCCCCTAAACAGTCCATAAACAACTAGAGAAACCCCTCACTTCCTACAACACCTACGTGACCTCGTATCACCCAAAAAGAGTATATGTATCCTTGCTGACATCCTTATGGCAAACATATATCAAAGTGTTAAACCTCAAAGACCAAACAGTCATGACCGCAAAACCTAAGATTGTGGCAAGTACATGTCATAGACAACGGATGGTGTTGCTGATGCTGCCGCTGCTGCTGTCATGGACAGGACAGGCCAGGAAAACAGAAGGAAACTCAGTGCATTGCATCAATGGTGTTTGCTCAGCTTTTCTATTTTCGAGTTATAAGAATACCAACAAAACGACCAGCACAAACCGTGGCCATTTGATGCAGAACACTAAAGTGTGCCTCGAGTTGGAAGTCTGTTAAATATGCCACTCCACATTAGGTGGGCTGAAAAAGGAACAACCGCACCGCCACCTTGCTTGGTGAACTAATACAAAACAAATCTTCACACAACGATGCAGAGAGTCGAGCAGGTTTGCCTGGTGAGGCATGGTAATGGAGAAAAGCAGGGGAGGGGATGAATGCCATTGCATGTTTGACTGGTTGGTGCAACTTATGACAACAACGCCACTTGTTAGTGCCTTTTAACTGTTCTTGAATTTAGTTAGAGCTCTGTTGTCTTTCCGTGTGCTCTGCAACAGCTCATCGTCATATTCTCCAGATGTCGAGCTCTAGGTGGAAGTGTTCACATTCAAAATCTCGTCTACCGTTAAGGTAACTAGTTGGGAAGGTTATTACATGCATACATACACATGCATAAATATGTTTGCAATAGCTGCAACCCATTGAAGCATTCAACCATTACAAGTGGAACTGGTGCTGGAGCTCTAGCTGTGGCTGTAGCTGGCGCAGCTCGTCGTTGCCATTCGTTGCGATTGGGAGGTAAAAGTGGCGGCGGTCTCGCTGTCGCCTTCTAAATGTCTGTGGCAAATGATGATTTTGCTGTTGCGATTCATTTGGCATGTCGTTTTCTATTTTTATTATTATTTCTCCACTGTTCAACGATTGCCATCGAAATACTGAAAATGTCATCATTCAATAATAAAATGACATGCCACTTGTTTTATTCAATTTCCTATCATTTAAGTTGGTAATTGAGTGTGGGGAATTGGGGGAGTGTGGGGTTGTGTGTATTTAGGCCAAGGATGTGCCAGGCAAAAGGATACAACCACTTAGTAATGGTTTAGAAGTAATTGAATTGGGATTTTCACAATATTACGGTGACGCGAAGACAAGAAAGGAACACTGTTCGGACCATCAGATATTTATTTGTGTCCATGCCTCGCATTCAAAGATATTCACGAGAGAGTTTGAGAATATTTTTTTTTATGAATTACAAGATTGAAAACTATTGGTTGTTGTTGCCAACACAACTCTGGGGAACTGAGCCGAATAACCCATTAACAGGTAATTTGAACAAACGTTTGCAGGGCAAAAATTAAGGGATATTCCTGAAGAAAAAAAAAAGGAAAAATCTTATTACCAGGTAATGAGCAAAAAAAAAAAAGAGCACAGTCAGTCCACCAGACTACAAACCTAAA
This sequence comes from Musca domestica, assembly GCF_030504385.1. Taxonomy (NCBI): domain Eukaryota; kingdom Metazoa; phylum Arthropoda; class Insecta; order Diptera; family Muscidae; genus Musca; species Musca domestica. Next base: position 10,676,315 of record NW_026712296.1, on the reverse strand, counting down.
GGATGTGAGTTCGAGACTTGTGCAAGGAAACCTAATAAAATACGAAGAGTTTTTGGCGTAGTTGTGAGTTATAAGGTTTCGAGTTCAATAATAAAAGCAAGTTGAAAAGTATCAGTCGGGTTTGTCGACAGATATATACCCTCAACCAATGTTCGATTATTTAAATATATTTTGACTTCTGTTATGATTATTCAGATTATTGACCCCTGTATGGAATAGGTTCCGAAGGAATGGGCCAATATAGTCCGTTTCGTATCGGACCTAAATATATATGACATACATTTTCCGACGCGTAAAAAATTTGGTCTATATTGGTTACTTCCTTCATTTTATATGTGATAATTTTTAGAAAATGTTAAAATGTGCGTGAGGTACCAGTTATAGTCTAAAGAAGTATTGCATTTGCCTGCTTCATCTAATACAGATACAAATATTGGTATGGGCAAAATTGCAAGATAATCGAACATTTATATTCAATTTTATACGAAATCATAAATTCCATATTCATCTCAGGTTTCTGGTTGAGAGAAATTTTTAGATATAGGAAGATGTCAGGAATCGCTGACTTGTTTCGCAAGTTATGACAGATAAAAGTATTGAAAATTGTGACTCTTTGTGAGTGAGGTACCAGAAGGGGTTCGTAGATATCTATCATCTTTACAACATATCTTGTGTTAGCAAAAATGTTTGCATGCGTGACATTGAGCGACAAAAATCTTCAACCCTACGTGGGAAGGTACCAGTGGAAATTTCTACCGATCTCTACAATTTTTAGTACTGATCTTGTGTTGATGGAAATATTGAGATGTGCCCAATTTGAAAGGCATCGGTTGTTAATTTCGCTTTTTATGAGCTTCATGGATATTCAAAATGTTTACCCTTGCCAGAATGAGTGAACCGATGTATCTCATCTTCACAGAAGATCTTGTGTTTGTAGGAATAATGTGATGTTTGAAATATAAAGAGAACCGGATGCATATTTCGGATTTTATTAATGGTTTGGTAATTCAAAATCTTGACCCTCTGTGGGTGAGGTACCAGAAGAATGGTCCGATTTCTACCATCTTTATAGAAGTCTGAATAGAATTGAATGTTAATTTCGCTTCATTGATATTCAAAATTTTGACCCATTCTGGGGGAGGTACCAGAGGGCTTGGACCAATATATCCCATCAGACCTTGGATTAATAAAAGTGATGTGTGTAATTTGAAGATAATCGAAGTCTTACATCACATTTTATAAGATTTATAATTATTCAAAATTTTGACACTTTGTGGGGGTGGTACTTGATGGAGTGGACCGATATTGTCTATTAGGATTTGCAAAGTTGAAGCAAAATCGGACCATGCTTTATCTTTTTGTGCAGCAAAATATATATTTTTTTGATAATTTCTACCTTTTGTGAGGGAGGTATCAGAAGGAGTGGACCGATATTGTCTATCTCCGAACTCGATCTAAGTTTGATAACAATATTACGATGTTTGGTATCAAAATCAAATCGGATACTTCCTTCGAGAGTTATCTTGCTCAGCAGCCAGACAGATGGACGGGCATCGCTAGATCGACTCCAAATGTTCTGAAACGGATGTGGCCCAAAGATACTTACGGTCTAAAACCGTTATATCGATGAGGCACTTTTGGCGGTATCCTATGATATAATACCCTCTCTAGCCATATGGCTGAAGGTATAATAATATGAATTGTAAATAAAATTTAGTAAATTACAAATGGAATTCTCGAATCACATTGGAAATTGAGATTCTAAAATTACAAATATATTTGATGACGTATAGTTCCTACCAATATTTGACTTTGGTTGTGTTAAACTTATAAAATTGTCATTATGATCGGCCGGGCAGCATTTTTTACACCATCCTCCGTAAAACAGCTGTTCTACCCATTACGAACTCATGGTACAAATTTACAGCCCATTCGTTTCATAATTCGTTACTACCATTGTATAAAGTCTATTCGAAATAGAGAACCCTGTTTAAGTTTTTTTATTAGGTAGAATCTCTCTACCTACTAAGAACTCGAAATTACAGCATATTTGATGGAAATACTGAATATCAGGAGGTAAAGTTAGAAATGGACCCCAGGAAAGGGTATGGTGAAAAATGCGTTTAAAGCCTTCCAAATGGCGAACATCAGAAGGAACCGTTATGTGTGGGGGTATAGCTAAACGTAAATAGACATAGAGCATTTTATATGCCGATTACATTGTGCGTCAAAATTATTTTTTTTAATAATTACAGGAATAGTTTTACAGATTAGAAATCAGGGGTAAATTAAAAGACTTACAAATTGGCATTTTTAAAGTTTATATGGTTAGGTATTTGGGAAGTGGGAGCCCTCTTTCAGATTTTTCAGATTTTCGGATTAATATTTCTTGGATTCATTGCATTTTAGGTATATGCTGGACAATATTTCAAACAATAAACGAGGATTATTCTGGTTTAAAATGTTAATCGCCAAGCAAGTCAGCAAAGGGATTTTTGGTCCTTTTTTAAATGTAGCTAACAACTTCCTTTAAATGGGATCGTAGCAAGTCAATAGCTTACAAATTTATTTGTCATAAAATTCTACTTAAGATCCCAGAAGGCATTAAAAGTCTAAATCTTACCTACAGGTCAGGAAAACACATTTTGGGGGTACAGCTGTGAGCTTTATGGGAATTTATGCAACAATACACCATCTTAGAATGATGATGTCAAAGACCAATATTTTCTTCACCAGAGAAAACAAATCTATATTTCTATTGTATATCAAAAAAAAATTTTGCATCAATGTCCGCGAATAAAAAAAAACAAAGATATATTATAATTTTATTTCGGACATTTTGCGAGTTGGTGCATGAAAGCACCATTATATTTCATTTTAAGCAAAAAATGACAAAGATAGAAATATTTCACACAAAATTTCAGTATAAGTCTCAGAACCACATATAATTTTAAAGAAAATTGTGCTCGAAATTTATATATTTTAAGTAAAAATTATGTGTTTAAGTTTTTGTCAAAATCTCCCTTAATACTTCATTTCTTGGGGAAAACGGTTAATGAAAAATATTCTGCATAAAATTTCATAGGGAGTGTCTGAACAAAAGAAATTTTTATACCTGATTTATACTCAGAAAAAAATCATAAATTTCGGTTTCGATGCATTTTGACAAATTTAGCCCTTTTTCCAATTTCGCTGCAAATTTTCCTATATTTTCACTGCTTAATGGCCAGCCTGTACTGTTGAGGAAAATGAAGTACTCTTTTGCATAATTTTAAAATCTTATATTATTTTTCAGAGTAGTAGACATGGTACTGAAAATTTTATAATTTTCCAAAAATTCAAAAATTATAAATGTTTCAAGTTTGTAAGAAAATATCTGAATTCCTTCCCTGAGCACCAAAGTTAATACTATTTAATAATTTTCGTACTTTTTAGTTCGCATTTCCCCAAATACCCCCCATTTATCAAACAAACATCACAAATGGTGCTCTTAATGCTAAAATTTAAAGTTCCAACTTAATCACCTAACCGAATTTAGTACCATTTAGTACGTATTTTCCAAAACCAACTTTTAATCGGAAGCGTAGGTGGTAACAGTGATCCTAATGCCGAATTTTAGATTTTCAGCAGATTTTGTTCACGCAATAGCAAATTTAGTACCATAAGTACAACGTTGCGGGCACTCGAATCGAGATTAAGATATGTAACCACTTCCCTTTGGGCAATTCTCTTATAATCCTTTATTTTTCATTAAATTTTTAAGATAACTTTTTAAATGTTTGTTTCCTCTCCTCTCCTTTCCATGCATTATCGTACATTGTTATTTTTTATGTTTTCCTACCTTATCTTTATTTGCAACGCCAGTTTGTAGTCCTTGTTTTTGCTGAGCTTGCTGCTGTTGTTGTTGGTAGTATTCCTCGCGACCATTACTATTTAAGCTATCGATTATGGCCGATGTATTGACATGGGCATCATAAACAATATCCTGATTGTTGGTGGAACCATAACTATTCGACGAGGGCACAGTGGATGTTGTCGCCGAGGACGATGATAAACTTGCCATGTTGTTGAGTGGATTAATGCCGCCACCATAAGATGATGATGTGGTCAGAGGTGAACTGGACGAAGCATATTTATCCAAGGATGAGGAGGACACGGGTTTGGGCGCTGCCTGTTGGTATGATTGCAATGAGGGCTGGGCCAGTGGTTTGTGGGTGATCTTTTGTTGATACGACGACGATGATTGAGTTACTGTCGAGGGTGTGTGTGTAATCCTTTGTTTGGTTGATGAGGTTTTCGTGTACGAACTGCTGCCACCTGTTGATGTGGATGTGGAAGGACGACGTTTGCCTCCTGTACCCTTGGTCGAGGTATGACCGCTGGGTCTTTTGGTGGCACGAGTTTTTGTGGTTTTTCCACTTGTGGTCAGGGTTCTTTGGCTGCCAATTGTGGTGCTGAGGGTGGCCATTGTCTCACTTTCATCCGCTGCTGCGGTAATACCCACATTATTTGAACGTGCTGCCACAAATTCTTCCTGGGGATCCGTAGTCTCCGTGGCCGATTCCATGGTTGTAATATCATAATCCTCACTGGCTGTGGGCATATCTGTGGAGTTTTCAGCATCTTCATCCTGGCCATTGAATTCCGAATTCATTTCTGTGGTGGTGGGGAATTCAGGGATTTGTCCAGTCTGTGATGTGGTTACAGCAGCTTGGGCAGCGGCCAATTTATCCATTGAGTTTTGTAATTGCAACAGTGTGGTTTCATCTAAAACCAATGTGGGCTCAGTTTTACCCTCCTCCTCTTCCTCGTCGCCAGGGAAATTATCAGTGACATCGGTGGGTATTTGCGTGGAGTTTTCTTCATCATCACTTTTGTCTGAATTTTTAGTTTGAGTGGAATTTGCCAAGAGTTTTTCATTGATATCCAATGTCTCCTTGAGGCGGGCCACTCTCTCAACAATTCTCTCCAGCATATCCTTTTGAGATTCTGGTAAATTTTTCGTATCCAATGTCAGCAGTTTGTTGTATTTCTCAATATTCTGTTTCACTGTTTCGATATCTGCCTGCATTTTAGAGTCAGTGGGCGCTGCCACGGGTCGTTCATCCACAGGTTGGTAATAGGTTCGAGCCTTGCGATTACTATAGCCAACCAATTCAATTACTCCCGGGTAATTATCGGCCAGAGCCAAGGTGGCCATTAACGATAGCAGCAGTGTAAGCCGCAAGAAAAAGGATGGTGATAAACCCATTTTGCACACAATTACTTTTCTTTAATTTATTTTTATTGTGGTGAGCTTTAAAACACAAAATAATTTTTGGAAATGTTTAATTCGTTTTGTTTCGTTGTTTAAATATATATATATATATATATTAATTATTTTTTTCTTCACTCACACCTTTTTGCTTTCCACTGTAATGCAAATAGCTTTTGATAGAATTTATAATAAATCTTTTTTTGTGTTTTTTTTCTTTTCTATTCTGTTCTGTTCTATGTTATGAATGTCAGATAACTGTTTATTTCGTTACGTTTTGGCCAACTAAAGTGCTAGTTAATAAACCGATTTTCTTGTTCTGGCCTTCTCAACACACCACTGGCAAGTAGAAGCTACGCTACTTTTTTAGGCGATCGCTTTTCACAACTGCACGTTTAAAACAAGATTCTTTTACTGTCGCTCGCTCGCTCACTGATGCTCGAAGAAAGTTCAAGTTTGCCAAGCTAAAGGCAATTTCACGAACCGTTACCGCGCTTAGGAGTTTTCCAAAGAAGCAAACAGCAATAACACAAAACTAATTTGAACTGCAAGAATAACAACCTGCTTTTATCTCGGTGTTTCAGTTTTTTTTGCTTTTTGCTAGCTCGGGCGGGGATCAGGCAAGAATTTTTCAGATTGAGATTAACTGGGCGAACAAGAACGCTAGACTTGTAAATAGTAGCACCGCCGTGGTACAAATGTTTTGAGATTTGATTTTGCAGCGTCTTTTAAAATTTTTTCCTCCAACCTTAATTTACACACAGCCAAACACCCAACTAACCCAACATAACAAGCCAGCCAGCCAGCTATCCAGCCAACAAGTCAAGCAACCACCACCACCTCTTGCCACAGCATAGCTCTCCCAGCCCAGCGTCAATGTTTTCTCGCAACTTTTCCCCAAGTTCATGGTTTTTTATTTTCAAGCCAACACAAAACACACCACAGCCAAGACTAGTTTGTTCGCAGCATAGATCAGTTTAAGCCAAGTTTGATAGGCATGCCATACAACCATCCAACATGTTGTATTGCAACTTTCTTTGTTGTAATATTAAGTTTGTGCGGCAGAGTAACTTTCTTTTGTCTCTTCGGCAACGGTTGTGCTATGCTCTTTAGGCATTTCTCTTTGGATCGGTTTCTCTTTTGGCCTTTGTTTTTTACATAGCTTTGTTTGTTTGGTATTTTATTGGAGAAGTGACAGTGGTTACAAGAAGAATAAAAACTTAAAATTCACTTCATAAACGTTGAAAATATTTCAGTCGTGCTGAAAGATTTTATCGCGCCAAGTTTATGATCTGGGGAATAAAAACCGCACAGTGTTCGATAAAATCCGTTCCTTTGAACTGGATATTCCACAAACGTCATTACTCCGTATTTGTCATGACATCGAATGTTGACGTTGCCACTGAAGTGGAAATGGACCTCATCAGTCTAGATGATTATACCCGTCAACACTATGTGTTGGGGTATCATAAGTTTGATTGGGCTAAAAATTATGTAACACCTCGAAATATTGCTCCCCGACATAGCAAACTATATATGGATCTTGCTATCTCGCCAAGCTGAGGCGATCTAGCTGTGTATGTCCGTTCGTCCGTCTGTTCATGTTAATTTGTAATCACTCTACAGTTCGCAATTATGGCCCGATCCTCACGAAATTTAGCATGGAGATGGGGTTAAGGTGAGAATAGAAGCCTATTGTTTTAGGAGATGATCGCATAATATTTAACTTTAATGTAAAAAAAAACGAAAATTTCCAATAAACTGCGAATATTTTTAATCCCGGCGAAATCACAAACGCATGCAAAATCTCAATTCTGACCGTTACATTGATGCTCATATCCGAGATATCGCATATATAGCAAAATATATAAAAACTCCTATATCAATAAAGGGGATGTTAGTTAGACCGCTTATAACTAAAGAACGGCTGGACGGATTTTGACAATTTTCACCAATTTACAATGGCCTCTAACCAGACAAGGATGAAATCAAAGAAAACGCGTGAAAATATGCCAATAAAAAAGTGAATATTTTTTGTCAAAATTGTTATCGCATGCATATTAGCACGGCATAGAGGGGTATATATAGTAAAAATATCCGGTCAAAAACCAAAGGTAACATTTGTGCAGGACTGTATGGAATTATTTAAAAAATCAACTAAAATGGATTTGAACCGAAGGGGCTTCTAAAATATTATAGTGGTCGGCCCCGCACTTCTAGAGCATTTACTTACTTGTTTTCGACGGAATCATTCTCATGCATATCAAGGAGCAAATTAGCAAAGATAATTGGATTAAAATCCAAGTCTTTACTTTGTTGATTGGGTCCTTGATAAAATCATCAAGACTGATGAAGTCCATTTCCACTTCAGTGGCTACGTCAACATTCGAATTTGTCGCATCTGCAGTTCGGAAAACTTCGAGCGTTTGTAGTCCAGAGAGGTCATTGGTCCTTTTGACAATGAAGTTAGACCTACAATTACGATCGGGAGAGATTAATAATTTTTAATGGTCAGAGTTGGATAGACAACACTAACAAGACGTATCGCCGTCGCGCCATACGAAATCCTTTCCTCACTCAATACCAAGTGTTGTAATATTTAGTACCAACAGTTATAGCAATATACAACTTCACGGTTTCAACTCTATCCTTTTCACCCAATACCAAATTCATTTCAATTTAGTACTTTTCGGACAAATATAGGACTCATTTCCAAACCACCACCAAAAATCAAATTTCAGAATTGTATCACTATCCATTCACCTAATATCAAATATAGCACAATTCAGAACTTTTCGCGCAATTATAGTACACATTTCCATCTCCAGCTTTTCATAACCTTAAAGTTTGAATTTCCGTAAACCCTTTGGTACATCTGCACCTCGTCAGTAACTTATGCCAAATTCCGAATTCTAACTCATTTCGTTTGAATTGTAGCTGATTCCGTTTGTTCAAAAAAATGTATTCTATTTGTAGTACTTTTCAATACTTTTTGTACCCTTTTATTAAGAATTTCCAAAAATCAAGCCTAATCAAACGCCTTGTAAGAAGGCGAGAAAAGAAACACGACCTCTTCGTTAGGGTGTTATTTCAATTCTGATTTTATTTCAAAAATATTTTTCTTTAGTGCTACAAAAACTAATCTAACTTAACTCACTCGCAGCCACACAATTATTCTTATCTATTATTTGATTTAAAAGGAAACATTACATGGTTGCGTGTCCCTTCATTCATGTGATCTTGGCTACCTACTGGCGCATCGATATCTGTGTGTGTGGGTTATGACCTTTATTATCCTACACATTATCGTATGCGACAGCGCACAAGATCACTGAGTTGTACACATGTGATATTTATGACCACTGGGACACTAACAATTTTTAAATACTTATTTTTAATGGTTAGATTTTCCCTGCGCCTAAACCGCACCTAAAGTTTGTGCACAATATTTTGTACACGCCTACTGCAAAATTTCCGTCGTTTCATTTTTTTTTCACTTTTATACATGCAGATAAGTACGAACTTTCAAACTTCCCACAATCTATCAACGCTAAAAATTTCTAATACTATTTAATTTCTTAGAATCCCATTGAAATGTTTTTCCAAATTTTCAAATATCAGGATTCCAGCTCCATTCGCTCCTTCATATTCAAATTGTACTAAATAATGTACCGTTTAGTACTTTTCGTATACATGAGTACACACTTCCAAAACTACCTCCTTATATCGACTTTACTCCTCAACCTTGATTCCCTTTCCAAATTTAAAGTTTTTAGCGCTAACCGTTCACATGATACGAAATGGTACCAAATGTTGTTCATTTTAGTGCTTTTCGTAAACTTCGTACATAGTGCGAACATCCAAAAACTCTTTGGTATATCTATCATACACTCCATCAGTGACCCTCATTTTGGAATTTTAGCTCTACTGCTTGCTCAAATACCAAGGGTACCATATTTAGTACCTTTTATTTACTACTTTTCGTACCGTTCTAGTACTAATTTTCAAAAACCCGGCCTTATCTGACCCATTCGGACCAAGAGTAACCCTCACCCAAAATTTCAAAAATTCCGTTTTGTCAACGGAGAGAGATGGAAACTTTAAAATATTGGTATTGGGGTCTCTGCTGCTGGGTAGGTCTAAGATAATAAGTTTGGTTTGTACGAAAAGTATTAAATAGTACTAAATTTGGTATTGGGTAAAGTACTAGAGCTGAATTCCCGAAATTTGATATTGGATCTCTGATGATATCTGGGATTGAGATTGGAGCTGGTTTTGGAAGTGTATACTACAATTTTTGGAAAATGCTAAATTGTACTAAATTGGGTATTGGGTGAAGGAATATGTCTGAAGTCCTGCAATTCGTTCGAAAAGTACTAAGTGGTACTAAATTGGGTATTTTGTGAATGTATAGAGCTGGAATTCCGAAATGTCATATTGAGGTCTCTGTTGAAATTATTACTAAATAGTGCTAATTTCGGATCACTGTTGGTGTCTAGGATGCAGAGATGTAGATGGTTTTGGGTATACTTATTAAATGTTACTAAATTTGGTAGTGCATGAAGGGATGGAGCTGGAATCCTGAAATTTGATATTGTGGTTGGTGTCTAGGATTTACATATGGAGACGTTGAAATAGTTTTGGAAAGAATAATTGAATGTGCACCCATTTTGCAATGGTTCTACTAATATTCTACTCGATTAAAATCAAAATAAAAGATTTGTCAGACTTTTTGGTGTAAATGGTAAACATTTTCCCATTTCCAAAAAAGGAAACACTAAAATAATAATTTAATACTTTGAAAATCTGAAAATTTAGTACGATGCTCATTTTGGTACCTTCCAACAACGTTTTAGAATTTTGAATAATTATATCTCTAATAATATGCGAAACATTTCAACGATTTTTTAAAACTTGGCTTATCAAAAGATTTCTATTAACTTGAAATCTGATCTGACATAGCATTCGAAGCAAATAAGCGATTTTCATCAAACTTCGTGTATCTCATTTTTTCTGTTGACCATAATAAGTTTTATAGATATTTCTTTAAACTCCTTCTGGTTAAACTTTTGACTAACAGTTATTCCTATAGAATTTTAAATAACTCCCGATTCTTTTATTTTGCTATTTACCTTATGGTCGAGGATATTAAAAATGGAGCGATGGAGGAATTTTAGACACAACAAAGTATATATATTCTTGATCAGCGTAAAATTCTAAGACGATTTAGCCCTATATGTCCCTCTGTTGTAATCAGGCTAGAGTTAAAACGAATTAAGATAGGAAGCTACAATTTTGAACAGATCAGATATCGTATAGTCCCCATATAACGGTATTCCAAGAAATTCGATATTTTGATGATTTTAGCCAGATTTTACAATGGAATTGTCTGAATTTCTATACATGGAGTTCTTTACCCCCATGGAAGAGAATTTTCTATATGCGTCCACGAGATCGTATATCCCCCATATAACAGTACCTCACGATATTCGATATTTTGACGATTTCAGGGACATTATTCACCGGAGTTGTTTCAAATTTCGTATTTAGAGTTCGTAATAGGAACTACAGTCTATGCCAGAAAATTGTCTACGCAGACCCAGGCGTATGCTATTTTTCCTCTTTTAAAAATAATAGCTAAAAACCCCGAAATGTCAATATTTAAGGAGTTATGGCCATTTTTTCCTATCTAAAAAGGTGATGGCCATTTCAAAGTATGCTATTTTTCCTCTTTTAAAAAGTGATCACAAATAATAGCTAAAAACCCCGAAATGTCAATATTTAAGGAGTTATGGCCATTTTAAATTGTGCTATTTTTCCTATCTAAAAACGTGATCACAAATAATAGATAAAAACCCCGACATGTCCATATTTAAGGAGTTATGGCCATTTTAAAGTATGCTATTTTTTTCCTATCTAAAAAGGTGATCACAAATAATAGCTAAAAACCCCGAAATGTCAATATTTAAGGAGTTATGGCCATTTTAAAGTATGCTATTTTTCCCATCTAATAAGGTGATCACAAATAATAGCTAAAAACCCCGAAATGTCAATATTTAAGGAGTTATGGCCATTTTAAATTGTGCTATTTTTCCTATCTAAAAACGTGATCACAAATAATAGATAAAAACCCCGACATGTCCATATTTAAGGAGTTATGGCCATTTTAAAGTATGCTATTTTTTTCCTATCTAAAAAGGTGATCACAAATAATAGCTAAAAACCCCGAAATGTCAATATTTAAGGAGTTATGGCCATTTTAAAGTATGCTATTTTTCCCATCTAATAAGGTGATCACAAATAATAGCTAAAAACCCCGAAATGTCAATATTTAAGGAGTTATGGCCATTTTAAATTGTGCTATTTTTCCTATCTAAAAACGTGATCACAAATAATAGATAAAAACCCCGACATGTCCATATTTAAGGAGTTATGGCCATTTTAAAGTATGCTATTTTTCCTATCTAAAAAGGTGATCACAAATAATAGCTAAAAACCCCGAAATGTCAATATTTAAGGAGTTATGGCCATTTTAAAGTATGCTATTTTTCCTCTTTTGAAAAGTGATCACAAATAATAGCTAAAACCCCCGAAATGTCAATATTTAAGGAGTTATGGCCATTTTAAATTGTGCTATTTTTCCTATCTAAAAAAGTGATCACATATATCAACACCTCCCTATATTCGGTATTTTGATGATTTTAGGTACAATATTCACCGAAATTATTTGAAATTTCGTATTTGAAGTTCCTAATAGGTACTACTACTTGTGACACAAAAATTCTTCGTATAGCCCCCATATATCGGCAGCTCCCTATATCCGATATTTTGATGATTTTTTACATTGTTCACCGGATTTTTTTCGTACTTCGTATTTGAATATTTTACTGGCGTTTGACAAAAATTTACTATGCAGGTCCACGTCTTCGTATAGACCCCAATAACACAGCTGTATTCGGTATTTTTAAGATTTTAACAGAATTTAATTAACGGATTTAATTTTTTTGAACATTTTCAAATTTGTTCCAAATGATGGAGGGTATTGAAAGTTCGGCCCGGTTTTTTTACTCGCCATTCTTCATCTAATATCTAAATTACAAAAAAACCGAGCATTTCCAATTTTTCGGAAAATCTTAAATTCCATATTAATTTCATGTTTCAGGTTGAGAGAAATATTTAGATATAGCCAATTGTAAAGAATCGCTGACTCGTTTCGCAAGCTATGCTTTTTATCTGTTTCTGTTTCACTGGCTTTCGTTATATTTTGGATGTAATACGGTTTGATGCCATACCCTCACATCTTAATGAAATTTTTATGCATTTTTTTAAAGAAATAACCTAGGAGTCCTCTTTAATAACTCGACTGAGAGTTAATTCGTTTACAAAAATATTCCCCGAATTTTATGGCAGTAATATTGTCGAAGATACTATATCTACAAATACTATATCTAAAGAAATGTTTACTTGAATATTTACAGAATGGTAGATATGGGCATAACACTCCCGCCCGATTTTACTTAACTCGCGATGTAAACTTACATGTTGGATTTTTCCGATGCAATTTACTTTTTCTGTTCCACAGCGTAATTTTACTAATTTTCCGCATTACCAAATAATGAGTAACGGAGTCACAGAGTTTTTGTGTTCAACTTTGAAAAAAATGAATTCCAAAAATGAAATAAATATTTATTTCATTTTATTTGTTGACTTTCAGTGGCAAAAATAACTATCACATATCTTTATGAAAATAATGGCCCAAAAACGCCAAAGATTCTATACGTTTATATGTGAATGAAATTCCCTCAAAAGATATATCGTCCATAATTTTAATCGATAGAAGACTTTTTTTGTTCTGAAATTTAGTTTTAAAATTATATTTGCATTCTTCTTCTTATCTTCATTGTGATGTCAAAAGTTTCTTTGTTTAGTTCCACTGCCGTGCAAAAATGTCTAACATTTTCAAATCGAGTTGAATTACACATGAACTTGATGTTGTTTTGTGTGTTTAATACCACATCTATCCGACCATCAATTCCGTGCTATTACTACACATACAAACACACATACAGGGTGAGATGAAAAAACTGCAACCAACTTCAGACTTATGTCATTTCTAAGCCACTCGTCCGACAGCTGTTAAATTTATTCCAGTGACAGCTCATTATATTGTTTAAAAGCGTACAAAAGCAATTTGGTGAGAATTTTTCAGAAAAAAAGTTATTCGTGATGGAATTCAAGCGTGTTAGTGTGATTTCTTTATATTTGGCTGGAAAACCACATGTGGCTATCGTTAGAGCACTCCAGCATTTAAATGTGACTAAATCTTTTGTGCCTCGTACTATTGGTCCTTACTGTGATACTGATAGCGTAGCACGACGTCAAGGATGTGGACGGAAGAAAACAGCAACATCAGCAGAAATGTTTCCAAAACTAAAGAGGTAACTTGCACGAAAGCCGCGTCGCATTGGCCGAAAAATGGCTCGTGCGCTGAACATATCGCAATACTCCTTTCGGCAAATATTGAAAAATGAGCTGGGCTTAAAGCCATTGAAATTTCAAAAAGTGCAAGAACTTACACCGCAACAGAAAGAAAATATACTCAAAAGAGCTAAAGAGTTGCTTCGCTTGGTCGAAAGTGGTGAACTGCCGAATTTGGTTTTCTCCGATGAGAAAACATTCGTTGCCCAGCTGTTTGTAAACAAACAAAATGATCGTGTTTACTTGCCAAAGGGGTCAGCTGAAAATGTGCACCTTCGGTTGGTCACCAGAACTCAACTTGGACATTCCAACAGGACTCAGCACGCGCCACCCAAGAATACAATTACAAAATGAAGTTTCTCCTTTCATAACCAGCGTATAATGGTCACCAAAATCTCCGGAAACAAATTTCTTGGACTATTGTGTCTGGAGTATTTTGGAAAGCAAGGTTTCCATTTAAAAAATACCAACGTGTCGATCACCTCAAGCTTGCGCTTCGCCGGGAATGGACCAAAATACCGCAAAGCAACATTCGGGCAGGGTGTAACGGTTTCATTGGCCGTTTTAAGGCCATAATTCGTGCCAAAAGTGGACCAATTCGAACAAATCTAAACTTATTCTTAAATTTGATGCTATTTCCGACATGTTTTGCTTTCATTCAATAAAATTTTAAAAAAATGTAAAATTTATCTCGTTTGACTTTGTTGCAGTTTTTTTTTTATCTCACCCTGTATACTCTATGCTTCCGTCCTTGCCGGCCTTCTTTCAGTGCTTAATATTTGTTCTGAGCCAACATTTTTCCGTTCCTCTAATTTGTGCTCGCTTATACGAATTCCCAGTTGGCAATTGAGTTTTATCGATGCAAATGTACTCTCAGGCTCATACCATTAACACTGACTGGCTGCCACCTGTAACTGTTCGTTGCTGATCTTCTTTCTCGTGCAGTGTCGGCCTGGTGTTTCTTATATATTGTTGCTGTTAATTTTTTCCATTTATTTCATTTATTATTAGTATTATTTTAAGCCCCAGAAGAAGAATAGAATTCTGCCACATGAGCGCAATACATACGTCGTGCTGCTTACCAAACCCCTGGGATGCTCTGTTGCTTTACAAGTGGCATTAATCCATTAGCATAGGACGTCGTTGATGATGATGATAATAATAGTTGTTAGCCGTGGAAGTGGTTCTGTTACGAATACAATGTTTCGAACCAAAATCAAAGCAAATAAGAAAAAAAGTTGAACATGCAATGGCTGATTGTTTGGCACCAGAAAGAGGCATTTTCAAAATTAATTTTTCAACCTTTCATTCTCTAATAATGCCGTTAGTCTATGTTAGCCGTTTGTATTTGTGCTGTGTTTGTTTGGTAGACCCAGAAAAAATTTGGGAGCCATATGAAGCGAATAACTCATTACAAGGTAAGGCAATTATGTGACCTTTTTCATTATCAACTGATATTGATCCCATTTAGCTGCGTTAATAATAATCCGACTATGATTAATGACCTCCCATATATTCCTGAAAATCTGAAAACTGTGATAATCCTTTGATTTGTACGAAGATTATTTGATATGAAAAATCTTTCGAATGGTAAATCGTATTTGAATTTCATTGGCTTAATTTTTTACTCAAAGAGATTATAGGTTGTCGTGCTTTGGTTTTTCGTCTTCACTTAATATCTGATTTCTGGTTTATGTAAAAATGTCCAGCCCAAAACAACAGAAACAAAGAAGACCAAAACAGAGTGGAATTCGATTTAAATGATGCTACCGCTGTTGCTGTACAAGTGACCAGCGGTGCCAAGACCATTACCACAAATAAAAGGCGGTCTATTAATACGATTAGCAATTACAATAAATATTTACCACATGCCAACATACATATGTACCACTATTCGATGCTGTATCAAAGGGTGTTTCAATTTTGGTTTGATAGAATTTTTTTTCTTGAGAAGGAAATATGCTAAACTGGCTTCGTGAATATTGCGATATGTATAGCTCACGAGCCATTTTTCGGCCACTGCGACGCGCGTTTCGATCAAGTCGCTTCTTTATTTTTCGAACCATTTCTGCTGATGTTGCTGTTTTCCTCCGTTCACTTCCTTGACGTCGGGCTACGCTAACAGTATCACGGCAACGAGCGATGGTACGAGATACAAAAGATTTATTCACATGCTGGAGTGCTCTAACGATAGCCACATGTGGTTTTCCAGCCAAATATAAAGAAATCACACTATCACGCTTGAATTCCATCACGAATAATTTTTTTTCTGGAAAATTGTCAACAAAATGCTTTTGTACGCTTGTAAACGATATAATGAGCTATCACTGGAATAATTTTAACAGCTGTCGGACGAGTAGCTTAGAAATGACAGCAGACTGATATTGGCTGCAGTTTTTTTTTTATCTCACCTTGTATGTGAGATATGTTGTAAGTTTTTGAAAATGCTGAAAAGTACATCCAGGTACCAGATATCCACTTCATCTAATAATGATAAAAAATACTGGAATGTTCAAAATTTAAAAAAAAAAAAAAAAAAAAATGAAAATGAATTCCATATTCACATCACATATCTGGTTGAGAGAAATATTCGCATGTTATGAGAGATATAGTTATTCCAAATTTGCGAGAAAGTTACCAGAAGGAGTAGACCGATATATTTCATCTCCACACCAGATCTTGAGTTAATAAAACAGTTGGAAGACGTGAAATTCGCAGGAAATCGGGTTCTTATTTCATGTTTTATAAGAGTCATAATTATTGACAGTTTTGACCCTTTGTAGGGGTGGTGACAGAAGGAGTGGTCCTATATATTCCATCTTTACACCAGATATTACTTTTGTGAAAATATTAAGAAGTGTAAAATTTTAAGAGAATTGGATGCTCAATTCGCATTCTATGAAGTTTTGGTTTTTGAAACGGGGGAGGTACCAGAAGGTGTGGGCCGATATATACAATTTTCACAACGGACATTGTATTGATGGAAATATTAAAATGTGCCGAGTTTGAATAGAATCTGATGTTCATTTCGAGTTTTATGAGCTTCATGGTTATCCAAAAATTTTGACATATTGTGGGGGAGGTGCCTGAAATAGTGGACCGATTTAATCTTGTGTTATAACAAATATTGGCAAGTGTGGAATTTTAAGACAATCGAAGAGTTATATTTATTCCAAAACTCTGTGAGGGTGGGGCGTTTGTTTGTTGGAAGGGACCGATTTTGTCAATTTTCTCCATTTTCTTTCAAGCACTGACAGAGCAAGTTAAAAATTTTCAGTCGGTATTGTCGACAGATGTATATCCTCAACCAATGTTCGCTTATTTAAATATATTTTGACTTCTGTTATAATTATTCAAACTGTTGACCCTCTATGGAATGGAAAAATATTGTCAATTTCGTACCGGACCTTTGGTTACGTCCTTTACTTTAAATGAGATAGGGTAAGTGTGCTTAAGTTCGGCATGTCCCAGTAGTCGGCACTTTTTATTTTTAAGCCCAAATAAATGAAACTATTATAACTAAATGTATTTTGCTTACTTCAAATATATTGTCGGCTATCTTTGTGTACAATTTCGCTAAGAGAAGATGATTTATTCTAATAAAAATTAAATTCTTGTCTGTGAAGGTCCTCAACAATCCATATTCTTAAGAAAAGTACAATAAAGACGTCGAATCAGTTTAACTAAACAAAAATATTATATTTTAATGAATTCATTTATTATTATTATTATTATTATTAATTATTCTTACAGAAAAAAAAAATGGTATGCCGACTGTTGGAACATGCCATACCGACAATTGGCAAGTGGTGCCGACCACTGGCAAAAAAGCATTGTTTTAATAAAACTACAAATTTTATGAAATTTATTAAAAATATATTAAAACTTTATTTAATTTTGCAAAAACTATACAAAATTTCGAATCTGAATAAATTAACTTTGTAATAATTGAAAAGTTCCACTCAGAATGGTGAGCGATTAAAAACGCGAAAATCGTAAAAGTGCCGACTACTGGTACACTTACCCTATGTGATCATTTTTAGAAAAATCGCAGACTTATTTCGATAGTTATGACAGATCGCTTGTTAGCAAAACGGTTGTATGTGTGAAATTTGAAGAGAGTTGGATGCGTTCTCTTTCTTTGAGGGTTTTGATTTTTTTTTCAAAATCTGTAACCCTGTGTGGGGGACGTACGAGAAGAAATGATCCGATCTCTACCATCTTTATAACAGTACTTGTGTTGATGGAAACATTGAGATGTGCCAAGGCTGATTGGAATCGGATGTTAATTTCACGTTTTATGCTTCCTTCCTTCACGGATATTCAAAATTTTGACCCATTATGGGGGATGTACCAGAAGAAGTGGATCGATATATCCCATATTCACAGCATATCTTCTGTTAGTAAAAGTAATGGGATGTCTGCAATGTGACGAGAACCGAATGCTTTATTCGTATTTTATAATCGTTTTGGTTATTCAAAACTTTAACTTTTGTGGGGGAGGTACCAAAAGGAATGGTCCGATCTTAACATCCGATTCCATTTCAGACTTGGTACATCTCAATACAAGATCTGTTATAAAGATGTTAGAGCTCGGACTATTTCCTTTGCTACCTTCCTCATATAGGGTTCGAGATGTTGAAGAACAAACGCTCAAAGAAAGCGAAATAAGCGTCCAACTCTCTTCAAATTTTAAACATACAAACATTTTTTCTAATACAAGATATGTTGTGGAGATGATATAAATCTTTGAACTCCTTCGGGTACCTCACTCACAAAGGGTCACAATTTTTAATTCATTTTTTTGTCATAACTTGTGAAACAAGTCAGCAAATCCCAATATTTGCATCAGTGCTATGTCAGGTGTAAAAATGGAAAATATCGGTCCACTCCATCAAGCACCTCCCCCACAAATGGTCAACATTTTGAATAATTATAAATCTTATAAAATGTTATGTTAGAATCCGATTGTCTTAAAATTTCACACATCCCAATATTTTCATAAACCCAAGATCTAGTGTTAAGATGGAATATATCGGTCGACTCCTGCTGTTACCTCCCTCACAAAAGGTCGAAATTTTGAATATCCATTGAGTTCATAAAACGGAAATTTAACATCGGATCCCATTTAGACATGGCACATCTGAATATTTTTGTAACAACACAGGATCTGTTAAAAAAGGTAGAGATCGGACAATTCCTCCTGCTACCTCCCCCACAAAGGGTCAAAGTTTTGAATAATCAAAACGTTTATAAAATCCGAAATAAGCATTAGGTTCTCTTTATATTTCACACATTACATTATTTCCACTAACAATAGATCCGTTGTGAAGATGGGATATATTGGTCCACTCCTTCTGGCTCAAAATTAAGAAGTCAAAATATTTTTGAATAGTCGAACATTGGCTGAGGGTATACATCAGTCGGCAAAACCGACCGATACTTTTTTACTTGTTTAATTAATCTGCGTTTTTGTGATTTCACTTCTATGTGAGACGGATGGACGAACAAGGCATAATCGTATTAGAATTTTACGCTGATCAAGAATTATGGTACAGTTTTAGGGTCTACAATGATTATTTCGGAATGACAAATAATCATTGTAGACCCTATTTATGGTTGAGGGTATTAAAATTGTTTCTATATCTGTGTTGGTATAACTCCAATAAAATAAAAATGAGATAACATCCAGTGTTCTAACATTGTTTCATTTAAAATAATGACTGATTAATTTTCGAATCTTAGAATAATACGGGAATTCTATCATCTTTATGGTGATGCCAGGTCCCTGCTGTTCGTGCATAAATTGCGGTGGCATTGCGGAGGATGTGCAACCAACATTAGTAACAATTTAGCATTTGTTGTAAATAGTGATTGCTGCAACAACTGCAATAACGACAACATGGAAAAATTACCACCACTACAAGCGCCACCATTCCAACTATTCCACATCCCTACCTCTCCCACTCTATCTCCCACCCCTTTCCAACCGAGATCAAGATGTAAGAAAACTACTGCTAAGTGAGTTAAATTGCCTGAAATAGGAACAACAACCAACAACAAGTCCAACTGGATATCGCAAAAATAAAAATACCTGAGACGCTGTGAAACAACGACCAAAAATACCAACTAATGTTGTAGCCGCAGTTCAGCATCAGCAGAGAAGGCAACAAGCAAATCACGAAAAACAAATACACCAACAAAACATTGGCAATGAATTTGGCGAAGTAAACGAAAAAAAGCAACAACAACAACAAAACACAAACATCACAGCCATTACAATGGAATTAATGCTGGGTCTCTGGCCTTCTGGGCAGCAAGGATAGCTGAGGGAGATGCAATTCCGACTACTGCTAACTACTTGTGTTCGTACCTATTTTTAAGATGAAAGTAAAATATTCGTTGAAGCCACAGCCGAAAGATGATGGCTCAGCGAAAATGTGAGGCATGACACAAACTGAACTGTGGCCGAAATAATTTTACATATTTACCATTTTTAATTGGATTTCATTAACATAATAATGGCCCGGAATTTCGGGGAATAAAAGTTGAAGGACAATAGAAGCCCCTTTGAATTTTGTTGATAAGTGGTTGTAAAAATTTGGAAGGAATCAAGGAAGAATACGCTTTAGCATTTGACAAACTTTAGTGCTTTAAAATGAATTATATTTCTAAAATAATTACATAGTTTCGTTAAGAAAACTTAGAAGATCGACACATGAAAGTGGTCAATTGATAGTATAAATTACTAAAACTTAGATTTGTTTCAACAGTTCGTATTAGGCCTTTTATACCCTCGGCCCGTATGGCTAGCATTTAATACGGTCAAAACGTGCCTCATAGAAATAACGACCCTAGGTCTCATTGGACCAAATCCGGACATTTGGAGTCGATCTAGCGATGTCCGTCCGTCTGGCTGGTGTGCACGATTACTCTCGAAGGGAGTATCCAATTTGGTCCAAACTTGGTAAAAACTTATTATCTAACTTAGATCGAGTTCGAGTTCCCCCTCAAAAGATCAATATTTTCCAAAAAAAATTTTACTGCACAGAAAAAGAAAGGATAATCCGATTTGCATCAGTGCTAGGTCAGGTGCGAAAATAGATAATATCAGTCCACTCCATCAAGAACCTCCCACACAAAGAGTCAAAATTTTGAATAATTATAACTCTTATAAAATATAAAAGTCCGATTGCCTTCAAATTACATACATCACAATATTTTTATTAAACCAAGGTCGGGTGGGAAGTTGGAATATATCGGTACCTTCCCACAAAGGGACAAAATTTTGAACATCCATTAAGCTCATATAACGCGAAATTAACATCCGATTCCATTCAGATATGACACATTTCAACATTTCTATTGACTCTAGATCTTTTATAAAGATGGTAGAGATCTGACCATTATTTCTTCCTCTTGAAGGTTTTAAATAACAAAAACGATCATAAGATCCGAAATAAGCATCCTTTTCTCCATTTGTTATGAAGATTGAGATTTGTTATGAAGATGGTATAGATCGGACCATCTCTTCTAGATTTTGAAAAACAAAACGCTCAAAGAAAGCGAAATAAGCATCCAACTCTATTCAAATTTCAAACGTTTTTGCATACGCAAGATCTGTTGTGAAGATGATATATAGCTGTAAACCCGTTCTGGTAGCTCACCCACAAAGGGTCACAGTTTTCAATACTTTTATCTGCCATAACTAGCAAAACCATTGCTATATCAAAATATTTCTCCCAACCAGAAACCTGAGAAAATCGTGAAAGTCTTATATTACACAATTCCAAAACCACCTCCAACTCATTTACCACAGACACCGGCAGTGATATCAAATATCAGGATTTTAGCTCTAGTCATTCATCCAATACCAAATTTAATACTTTTCGTACAGCTATAGTACACCATACCTAAACCACCTCCATATCACAATTCCAGATACCAACAGAGACCTCAATATCAAATTTGAGGATTGCAGCCCTATCCCTTCATGAAATACCAAATTTAGTACTTTTCGTACAAATATAGGACGCATTCCAAACCATCGCCAAATCTCAAACACAGATATCATACATAATCTAAACATCAAATTTCAGAAATTTATCTCTATCCCTTAACCCAATACAAAATATATTAACAATTGCTTTCGTACAATTATAGTACACATTTTCCAAACCGCCTCCACCATATATCTAGGCTACACAAGAACTAAGCGACCCTAATACCAAATATTTAAATTTCAAACACTATATGTTCACCCAATATCAAATTGTACCAAATTGTACTATTTACAACTTTTCGTGCACTTGCGGTACACCTTGGCAAAACGACCTTCAAACTTACTTTCCAACTTTTAGCTCTATCCTATAATACCAAATGGTATCATTTTAGAAGTTAAATACCATTTTAGAGCTCTTCGTATCCCTAAAGTTCGAATTTCCAAAACCCATTTGTTACGAGCGACTCTCATTCCAAATTTCAGAATTCTAGCTCATTGAATTTTAAGTACATTTTAGTACTTTTCGTACCCTTTTTTAGTACGAATTTCCAAAAACCCAGCCTTTGTATCACACGCCTACGAACCAAGCGTGGCCCTAGTGCAAAATTTCTAGCCACAGCCGTTTCTTCTTGGTGTTGATTCTCGGTCAGTTACTCAACTATTTCACGACTCTTTTATATACAGGGTGAGATGAAAAAAACTGCAACCAACTTCAGTCTGCTGTCATTTATAAGCCACTCGTTCGATAGCTGTTAAAATTATTCCAGTGACAGCTCATTATATTGTTTACAAATATACAAAAGAATTTTGGTGAGAATTTTTCAGAAAAAAAGTTAATGGTGATGGAATTCGAGCGTGATTTCTTTATATTTGGCTGGAAAATCACGAATAGCTATCGATAGAGCACTCCAGCATTTAAATGGGAATAGATCTTTTGGGTTTCGTACCATCGTTCTTTACCGTGATACTGGTAGCCCGACGTCAAGGAAGTGGACGGAAGAAAACAGCAACATCAGCAGAAATGGTTCGAAAAGTAAAGAAGCTACTTAATCGAAACCCTCGTCGCAGTGGCCGAAAAATGACTTGTGAGCTGAACATATCGCAATATTCCATTCGCAAATATTGTAAAATGAGTTCGGGGTAAAGCCATTGAAATTCACAAAAGTGCAAGAACTTACACCGCAAGAGAAAGAAAATAGATTCAATAGAGCTAACGAGTTGCTTCGCTTGGTCGAAAGTGGTGAACTGGCGATTTTGGTTTTCTCCGATGAGGAAACATTCGTTGTCCATCAGTTTGTAAATAAACAAAATGATGGTGTTTACTTGCCAAAGGGGTCAGCTGAAAATTTGAACCTTCGGTTGGCCACCAAAACTCAAGCGCCGATAGTCGCTCTCCGCTGGTATTAATCGACCGTGGCATAAGAATAAATGCCGAATATTATAGCGAAAATATTCTGGAGGGTGTATTAAAGCCTTGGTCACGCAAACATTTTGGCCGCAGACCTTGGACATTCCAACAGGACTCAGCACCATCGCACTCAGCACGCACCACCTAAGAATGGTTACAAAATGAGGTTCCTCGCTTCATTTCCAGCGCAATATGACAACCAAAATCTCCGGATTTTGGAAAGCAATATTGTCACTAAAAAATACCAAAGTGTCGATCACCTCAAACAAGCACTTCGCCGGGAATGGGCCAAAATAACGCAGAGCAACATTCGGGCAGCGTGTAACGGTTTCATTGTCCATTTGAAGGCCCAAATTCGTGCAAAAGGTGACCAATTTGAACAAATCTAAACTTATTCTAAAATTTAATGCTATTTTCGACATTTTTGCTTTCATTTTAAAAAGTTAAAAAATAAATTTAAAAATAATGGCGTTTGACTTTGTTGCAGTTTTTTCTATCTCAACCTGTATATTCTTGATCAGCATAAAATTCTATGTCGATTTTGCTATGTGCTTCCGTCTATCTGTCTGTCCGCCTGTCTGTTGTAATCACGCTATCTTTCAAACAGGCTGAGATAGAAGGCTAAAATATTGCACACCTGTGTATTTTGCCAGTAGGTATGTTCAGTTCGGCCTTGTTAGTCCACGTTTATAGCACACGTATGGCCCACCTATAACGTTCCCAGTATTTCGTATTTTGATGATTTTAGCGACATTATAGACCGGAATAGATAGACAATGTATGACAAAAAATTATTTATGCAGGTCCATGTTTTCAAATAGCCCCCATATGGCGACATTATTCACCGGAATTGTTTTAAATTTCGTGTTTGAAATTCGTAATGGATACTTAAACTTATAATAGAAAATTGTCTATGCAGGTCCACGTCTTCGTATAGTCCATATATAATGCTACCTCACATTATCGATATATTGTTGATATTAGCGACATTATTCAACGGAACTGTTTTAAATTTCGTATTTGAAGTTCGGAATGGTTACTACAGCCAATGTCAAAAAATACTTATTCTGGTCCTCGTCTTCGGTTTTCATTTAATATACCCAATATTTTGAAGAAATACCGAATATTTTCTTTTAATTCAAGTTCCTTCCGTTGTTGTGGAGGGCCTGCCGAACTTAGGTGCTTGTTTACTTGTTTTCTTTCGAGTTGAGCTTTTAATGACCCAAGAATATGAAATTAAAAATTTGGAATCTAGCTAAAATGTTCAAAAATATTTTGCACATAATGACCCAAAGTAAAGCTCTTAAATTTCGATGTAATAGAGTTTCTTGACCCTTTGATATTTTAATTTTTCTTGTACTGTCCCATTTGTCCCCCATTGTGCCACAACTTGAAAAGCACTTTCCATAGATGTTGCACTGTGATTTGAGATCATTAATGATGGTAAAGCCCACCATAATGCGCCGTAAAAATCTAGGAAAAGAGTAGAGCAGCAAAGCAGAGAATAATATGCCATCTGTTTGTGATACCATTGTTGTTGCTGTTGTTCTTGTTGTTGTCGCTGAACATAAGATGCAAATGTTGCAACTTGAAATATAGCTTGATTATATTTTCTCTTGCTTGTCTGTTTTTTTATAATTTGTCGTTTTCGTATTCCTGCTAAGGTTGCGGTTGTCCCCGGCATTCTTTGGCGTGAAAAAAAAAAAAAACAGAAATAAACTCAACGGCAATGGTAACAAAGCCTAACAAAGTAAATTACAACAAGTATTTGTAACAACAACACCACCAAGCAATAGCAACAACAATGCTGCTGATTAACAAAAAGAAAGAAAAACAAAAGCAAAAACTAATTTCACCATTGGCTGGAGCAGAAAGCCACACTAACGCACACACATACAGCTGAGAGTGAAATACGAAAAAAATGTGTTCCGGACCCAAAAGCTTATGATGGGCAAACCAAACCAAGTTGCTACAAAAACCCTGGAAAAAAACTTAGCGCGGAGAAACAAAAACAGAAAATAAAGTTCAAGTTCGTTCGGTAATGTTGCACGAGGAGGTGCATTGTATTCACCGTCGTCCGTCGTATGTCGTCTTTCCTGCTGCCGTGTTGTTGGCCACCAAAGCCATTACCGGCAACGGCAGTAGTCAAAGCCTCTTTGAATTTGTATTGTTCTGATTGTTGGAGTTGTTGTAAGTGTTGTTGCTTTTGGCCAATAATGACTTTTTGATGCTGCTAATGAAGATCATGATCTTTATAAGGTGATGATGAAAAAAGCTAACAGAAAATGCAAAAAAAAAGACAACAACAACAAAACACAACAGAATGAAAACTGAACAACAACAGCAACATTGCACCATTACTTTTATTAAGATAATGACACGAAACAAAGGCAGGCGAAAGATGAACAAAAAAAAAACTCTTGCGCGAATTGTGTAGAAAGTTAATCAAAGTTTTTTTTGTTTTTTTTTTTACTTCTTCTTCTTCTTGTGAATGCTGCGACTACCCTCTGCATCATTAGCTGCTGTACAAAAGGTACAATAAGAGGTAGATATTTTCATTTTCTGGGGGGTTTGAAGTGCAAAAAAGATGTAGAAAGCAAAAACACTGCCTATGTATAAAAAGCTAATGGACCAGTCATGAATTAGAAACCCATGAAATTAACAGATATTTACTCTTAACTTCACTTCAAGGATTTTCTGTGTAGGAGGCTTAGTCGTCATGTGTTTAAATGTCTTATGAAATGTTCGAAGCTACACCATTTAACATATGTAAAGGGTGATTTCTAGATATTATATTTTTGGTAACACTGATTAATCCCGGCGAAATACACGTTCTGACCATTACATTGATGATGATGATAGGTCAGGTATCACATTTGTAGCAAAATATGTACAATCTATGTGTACGAAAACAAGCAAAATAATATCAAACGGTTTTGCCGACAGATGTATACCCCCAGCCTTGAGTTATGATTATTCAAACTATTGACCCTTTATGGGGGAAGTTCTGAAGCAGTTGGTCAATATTGTCTAATTTTTTATCTGACCTAAGTGTGTTATAAATATTACAACGTCCCATCTACTTGCTATACAGGGTGAGATGAAAAAACTGCATAATTTTTCATTTTTTTTTTAATTTTATTGAATAGAAGCAAAAAATGTCGGAAATAGCATCAAATTTTAGAATAAGTTTCGATTTGTTCGAATTGGTCACCTTTTGCACGAATTTTGGCCTTCAAACGGCCAATGAAACCGTCACACGCTGCCCGAATGTTGCTCTGCGGTATTTTGGCCCATTCCCGGCGAAGCGCTTGCTTCAGGTGATCGACAATTTGGTATTTTTTAGTGCCAAACTTGCTTTCCCAAATACTCCAGACACAATAGTCAAACGGATTGGTATCCGGAGATTTTGGTGGCCATTGTGCGCTGGAAATGAAGCGAGGAACCTCATTTTGTAACCATTCTTGTGTGGCGCATACTGAGATGAGCGATGGTGCTGAGTCCTGTTGGAATGTCCAAGGTCTGCGGCCAAAATGTTTGCGTGACCAAGGCTTTAATATTTAAATCCTGAATATTTTCGCGATAATATTCGGCATTTATTCTGATGCCACGGTCGATTAATACGAGCAGAGAGCGACCATCGGCTGTTATGGCGGCCCACACCATCACCATGGCCGACGCTGACCTCCTTAGCAAGTAAACACGATCATTTTGTTTGTTTACAAACTGCAGGATAACGAATGTTTTTTCAACGGAGAAAACCAAATTCGGCAGTTCACCACCTTCGGCCAAGCGAAGCAACTCTTTAGCTCTTTTGAGTCTATTTTCTTTCCGTTGCGGTGTAAGTTCTTGCACTTTTTGGAATTTCAATGTTTTTCGAATGGAATATTGCAATATGTTCAGCTCACGAGCAATTTGTCGGACACTGCGACGCGGTTTTCGATCAAGTCACTTCTTTACTTTTCGAACCATTTCTGCTGGTGTTGCTGTTTTCTTCCGTCCACTTCCTTGACGTCGGGCTACGCTACCAGATTTAAGAAAAACGATTTATTCACATTTAAATGCTGGAGTGCTCTAGCCACTTGTGGTTTTTCAACCAAATATAAAGAAGTCACACTATCACTCTTGAATTCCATCACGAATAACTTTTTTTCTGGGAAATTCTCACCAAAATGCTTTTGTACGCTTGTAAATAATATACTGAGCTGCCACTGGAATAATTTTAACAGCTGTCGTACGAGTGGCTTAGAAATGACAGCAGTCTGAAGTTGGTTGCAGCTTTTTCATCTCACCCTGTATAAAGGGTGATTGTTATATAGAATATTTTTGGTAACACTGGATGAAAGAGCTTGTGCACATTTCAGGTAATGTTTTACTATCAAACATCTTCCGAGCAGATCTTGTGTTAGTATAAAAAATGGGATTTGTGAAATTAAAGAGAACCTTATGCTTATTTTGGATTTAATAATCTTTTCGGTTATTCGAAGCATTTACCCTTTGTGGGGGAGATACCAGAAGAAATGGTCCGATATCCACCATCTTTACAACAGATCTTGTGTTAGTAGATATATTGAGATTCGCCAAGTCGGATTGGAATCGTAGAATAAGTGTGCCTAAGTTCGGCATGTTCCAGTAGTCGGCAGTTTTGAAATTAAACTTAAATAACTAAAAAAGGAATTGACCAAATAATGAAATAATTGCAAAAAAAAAAACGTCAACAGTGTTCTCTGCTCTCTTTCTGCAAAAAACAATGAACTCCGATCATTTATTACGAGAGAATAACGGTTTTCGTCAGTGAGTGTCTTCCAACGCATGCGATGCCAGTAGTCGGCATGTGGTGCCGATTACTAGAAAAATATCATTTTTGACCTATTTCACCAAAACTTGAGAAAAGTATTAAAAAATAATCCAAAAACTACCCAAATAAAAAAATAGTTTTAAGTTGACAGTTGCTTTTATTGGTGCTTTTTGACCAACTTTTCTAAATTAAGTAGGTTTTTTTAATCAGCTATTTGACGTTTTAGATAGCGGTGGCATTTAAAAAAATGTATGTTATCTAAAGGAAAAAGATCAATTCACAAATTCCAAATATAAGAAAGATACTTTTTTATTTAATCTCATTTTTATTTTAATTGAAAATCCATACGTTACTGAAGGTAACCATACTATTCTTGATTTTCTACCTATATTTGGTTTAGAATGATAAGTAAATAAAACACTATTTAAAACGAAATTAGTTAATTAAACTGTGAATTAGTAATATAGCATTGTTTTATACTATTTGAAATAAAAAAAAATATACAAAATAATATTTTTTTTACTAAAATAATATATGCCGACTATTGGCAAATAGACTTGCCGAGCATTGGAAAATGGTGCCGACTACTGGCAAAAAACTACTATTTTAGAAAAATTGCAAATTTTGCCAATTTAATAAAAACAAATTCGATTGTTGTTTATTATTTCGTAAACTAAACAAAATTTGGAATCTGAACGACTTTATTTTTCTGCAATTGAAAGATTTTACTCAGAATGTCGAAAGATTGAAATATTGTAAAGCCTAAAAGGACCGACTACACTTACCCTATGTTAATTTCGCGTTTTTGAGCTTAATAGATATTCAAAATTCAAAATTTTGACCCTTTGTGGAAGAGGTACCAGAAGAATCACTATTATATAAAAATCACTATCGCATTTTCACAGCAGGTATTGTGTTAGTAGAAATAATGGGATGAATGTAATATGAAGAGAACCGGATGCTTATTTCGGATTTAAAAATCGTTTCGGTTATTCGAAAGTTTGACCCTTTGTCGGCGAGGTACCAGAAGGAGTGGACCGATATATTCCATTTTCACACCATAAAAATATTGTGATGTATGTAATTTGAAGACAATCGGACTCTCATATTACATTTTATAAGAGCAAAAATTATTCAAAATTTTTACCCTTTGTGGGGGAGGTACTTGATGGAGTGGACCGATATTGTATATTTTCGTACTTTACCTAGCACTGGTGCAAATATTAGGATTTTCAAAGTTAGAGCCAAATCGGATTATCCTTTCGTTGTGCAGTATTTTTTTTTTTTGGAAATTTCGACCTTTTGTGGGGGAGGTACCAGAAGGAGTGGACCGATATTGCCCATCTCTAAACTCGATTTAAGTTTGACAATAATCTTACAATGTTCTAAGTTTTGACCAAATGCTAACTTCGAGAGTCATCGTGCGCACTTGCCGGACAGACGGACGGAAGGACGGACATCGCTAGATCAACTCCCAATGTCCTGAAACGGATTTGGTCCTAAGAGACCTAGGGTAAATTCTTTATTTCGATAAGCCACGTTTAGGCCTATCAAATGAGCCATATGGCTATCAACACAAGATCTTTTGTGAAAATGGTAGATGTCAATCCACAAAGGGTCAAAATTTTGAATAACCAAAGCGTTTATAACATTTTATGCCTTTACGAAATTTTTCATTGGGGTAGGTTTGGGGTCCGAATAGAAGCCTATTATTTTTGGAGAATAAATACTGTGGACTTGAAATAAACCAAATATTCTAAAAGTTGCAATTAAAGAAGAATCGACACGGAACTTCCCATTAGGTTTGAGATTTGGACGGAGGAATATAATAGTGATAAAATCCTATTCATATTTTGAATATCCTGACACGGATTTCTTCCCAACAGAAATTTAGTATTTCAAATAGTACATCTTTGCATAAAATATTCTTAAATCACAGCATTTTAAAAAATCTGAGAAATAATTACCATAAACAAAAAAAAAAAAAATGCATGAAATCGCTTGTTTTTATTCTCTTTTTCATAAGACCGGAAATGTGACAAGTGTGTGCGTGTGTGTGTGTGCATGCATGCATGTGTGAATGTCACTCATATATGAAAGAAGCACTTCAGCTTTCCACAGACATTCTTTCTCTCCTTTTAATTGTCTGAAATTTAATGAGAAAATTTTTGGGTTGTGGTTTCTGTTTTTCACGAGTTCATTTCGTAGTTCTTCTTTCCATTACTGTTTCGGTTGAAGCTTTTGGCTCTGGCTGTGTTACAGTCAATATTCGGAAAGGTGTTTGTG
This sequence comes from Musca domestica, assembly GCF_030504385.1. Lineage (NCBI taxonomy): Eukaryota > Metazoa > Arthropoda > Insecta > Diptera > Muscidae > Musca > Musca domestica. The sequence continues at coordinate 10,646,089 of NW_026712296.1, read as the reverse complement.
ACGTTTTAAATAGATTTTTGTAGGGTTTTAACCGTCGTTAATACACTTTTAATGATGTGTCACTGTTCTTGTTCTAATCAGAGTTCGTTGTTAACGTGGTTTTTAATTGGGATAATTTTTAATTACTTATCTTGCAGACGAGTGGTTTTTTATAGCAGCACCACAAAACACGATTCAGGTATTTTGAAAACGTCAGGCGGTTATTGCATGCGGTTTAATCCATTCATATGACTGATTTGGGGGCTGGGATTGTTTTTTATGGATAATAAATCATTCACAGAACGCAATGAGGCTATTAATTTTAAACATCACATAACTTAAACAAAACTAATAAGAAAAGGTCAAAAGTCGGGCGGGGCCGACTATATAATACCCTACACCACTATGCATATTTAGTGTAGAGAAATTCAGTTAGATGTAAAAAGTATATTTAATTTGGGCTGAGATTACATATATGGTGAGCAGTAACCGTAAAATCCGGTGAAGATGTGTATCAAAGTTATATCTAGCTAGATCTCAAACAAATATTGTTTGAAAAAAATTCATCTCAATGGGATAATAAGTGCGACCTGCATTTTATTCATAACAATACATGGACATACGGTCATACGGACTGACATGTATAAATCGACTCAGAAAGTAATTCTATGAATCCTCAAAAGTAACTATGGATCTATCTCGCTTCTTTCTCTTTTGTTACGAACCAATACACAAAGGCATAATACCCTTACCACTATGTGGTGTAGGTTATAAATAGGATTGTTTTTGGGTGAGGTCGACCTTGTGATACCCTACCCTTCTACGTCTGTGCTAAAAGTAATATAAATATTATTCTGTTAAAATAGAATTTTTTAGCCAGTAGAAATATACATAAAACAAGTAAAAAATGATCCGTCGGTTTCGCGACAGATGTATACCGAAGACAGATGTGTAGCGAAGAGGTTCCAAAAGGGTTGGCCGATGTAGTCCACTTCGTAGTGGGTCTATTAGATCTATGGTTAACAGAAATATCGAAATGCACAAAGTTTGATGAAAATCGTTAGTTTGAAAAGAATCTCCAACTTGTTATGTGAAATTTAATTGTTCAAAATTTTGCCGATGTGGGGGGAGATAAGTTGTCCTATATAATATATTTTCACACCAGATATTGTTTTAGTAGAAATAGTGGGATATATGAAGTTTTAAGATAATTGGGTTCTCAATTCGCATTTTATCATCGTTTTAGTTATTCAAAATGTTGGGGCTTTTTGGGGGAGGTGCCAGAAAGAATGGACCGATATCTACCATATTCACAACAGATCTTGAGTTGATAGAAGTATTAAGTTGTGCCGAGTTTAAAAGGAAACGGATGCTAATTTCGCATTATACGATCATCATGGCTATTCAAATCTTTGACTCGTTGTAGGGAAGGTACCAGGAAAAGTTGACGGATATATCCTATTTTAACACCAGATCTTGTGTTGGTAAAAATATTGAGATGTGCGACATCTAAAGACAATCGGACCCTTATTTGACGAGGGTTATAAGGAGGTACTTGATGGAACTGATGGGCCGATATTGTAAATTCTCGTACCTGACCTAGAACTGACAAAAATATTGGGATTTGGAAAAGTTTGCACAAAATCGAATGGTCCTGTCTTGTTCTACAGGGTAAATTATTTTCTAGGATGATTTTGAACTTTTGTAGGGCAGGTACCAGAAGGAGTGGACCGATATTGCCCATCTCTGAACTCGATCTATGTTTGACAATAATATTACGAAGTACCAAGTTTGGGTCAAATCGGATAATTACGGACAACCCTAGATCGAATCCAAATGTCCTGAAATGGATTTAGTGCAAAGAGACCCACAACCATTATTTCGATGAGGCAAGTATATCAAATAACATATACTCTCTAGCCATATGACTGAGGGTATAAATACATGGATAGACGGATAGACAGACGGACGCACATGCATGATTCCACTCAGAATGTGATTCTATGTAGATTATCGAACTACTATAACTATATGTACTATACGCCGATCTCATTTCCTTTTCTATGTCACAAACAAATGCACACATTGTGGTGTAGGGTATAAATAAAGGAAAACTTGAATAGGGAAATTAGAGAATAAACAAATCAAAATGCACCTAAGGAACTCGAAAAACGTTAAAACAATTCTCTCGAAACATACGATTTAAAACCGTTATATGGGGGCTATACGAAGACGAGGACCTGCATAGGTAATTTTTGTCACAGGCTGCAGTACCTATTACGGACTTAAAATACAAAATTTGAAACATTTTCGGTCTATAATGTCTCTAATGCCATAAAAATACCGAATGTTGGGAGTAACTGTTATATAGGGCCTTTGCGAAGACGTGGACCTGCATAAGTTTTTTTTGTCATAGGTTGTAGTTCCAATATGAAATTTAACACAATTCCGTTTATATCTTCAAAACGCCGAATATCGGGAGGTAACGTTATATGGGGGCTATACCAAAACGTGCACCCCGACATGCCTACTGGCAAAATACACATGTGTGCAAAATTGTATCCCTTTACCTCAATTCGTTCGAAAGATAGGGTGATTACAACAGACAGATAGACGGACAGACGAAGTTCGAGTTCGAGTTACAAACGGAATGACAAAGTTAATATGCCCTCCATAGTATGGTGGAGGGTAAAAAAATATTTTTACCCGAAGCCGAGTTATTTTTTCTTCGTCTCAGACTTTGAATCCTGCTAAATTTTCTGACCCCGCCCAGCATTTCGAGGAGTAAGTCCCACTTATTTCAAGTAAATGGGTCATGACGGTCCACGTTTTTATACCCTACACCACATAGTGGTAAGGGTTTATATCTTTCTGCATTTGTTTGTAACATGGAAAAGGAAGCGAGATAGGCCCATAGTTACTTTTGAGGATCTCCACAGAATCACTTTCTGAGTTGATTTATGCATGTCAGTCCGTCTCTCCGTCCGTCCGTCCGTTCGTCCGTCCGTCTGTCCATGTATTCCTTTGAACAAAATGCAGGTCGCATTTATTATCCGATTGAGATGAAATTTTGCACAAATCATTTGTTTGGCCCAAGGACGAACCCTACTGAAATTGGAGATAATCGGTAAAAATTTAGATATAGCTCCCATATATATCTTCCCCAGATTTGCCATTTATTGTGCACCAAACGTGTAATATCAGCCCGAATAGTATGGAATTTGGCACATACAACCAAATTAGGCCTGAAAATAAGTATGCCAAACTTTATCGAAATCGGTTCATATATAGCTATAGCTCCTATATATATTGTTCATCCGATTTGTTGTATTTGTTACCCACAGCCCTAATAAGCACTCCGTAACAACGATATTCAGGGAAATACATCAAATACAGCTCAGAAATATCTTTGCCAAATTTTATCGAGATCGGTTCAGATTTGGATATCCCATATATATCTTTATCTGATTTCAAATTAATTTCGCACCATATGGGCAATACAAGTCCGAATTTAAAAGATACAAATGCTTCGGCATATTTTGTCCTTTGAACTTTAAATTATAATTATAATCATAGCGTGTATGATTGAATTCTCCCATAAAAACTTTTGATTATTGATTGCTACTAAATTAGCAAAGTGGTGTAGGGTGTCATAAAGTTGGCCCCGCCCGACTTTGGGAAATATTTAGAATTTGAAATATTTAGTATTTCAATGTTTTTAACTCCATTATATACCCGAATTGTTTCGAATTTCATATTGGAAGAAATCACAAGACCTTACATACCGAACACATAATGGTACCTCTCTATTTCGATATTTTGGTGATATTGGCGACATTATTCAACTTAAAAAAAATTGAAAATGAGAACTTTTAATACCCTTCACCATTTGGAACGAATTTGGTAATTTTCAAAAAAATAAATAAATAAAAATGAAATCCTTTAAAAATTCTGTTAAAATCTTAAAAATACCGAATTTGGTCATTATATTGGGGTCTATACAAAGACGTGGACCTGCTTAGGCAGCTTTTGTCATAAGCCATTACAATATTCAAATACGAAACTTGAAAAAAATTTCCGGTGAATAATGTAGCTAACATAATCAAAATACCGAATATTGGAAGATACCTTCACATGGAGGCTATATGAACACGTGGGTCTGCATAGATAATTTTCTGTCACAGGCTGAAGTACCAATTAGAAACTTCAAACACGAAATTTCGGCAAATTTTGTACATAAAATCATCAAAATACCGAATATAGGGAGGTACTGATATATGGAGGATATACATATAAAGACCTGGACCTGCATATACAATTTTCTGGCATAGGCTGTAGAATTCTGATCCCGGGCCGAACTAATATGCTTTTTTACTAAAAATCTTAACAAAACATTTCTCCAAAATATTGTTTAGTTTTGTTAAAACTCATTATATGTAACCGAGCATTAGTCTGTCGACATTCTATTTTATTTATTTTATTATGTATATCTCTTTGAAATTGTTCGTGTAATTTCATATATATAATTCCATTTCATTTCGTTGAGACTTTTGCTTCTTCGTTCATCCATCCATCCATCCAACCATTCATTCATACAAAAATGTTCCCCACAAGTATGTCTGCCACATTTTTTGGGTTCATATATTTGTAAGACCGTTTTAAATTTTATTACTTTTTATGATGTATTTCCCATTTTTTTTGCTTGTCTCTGCTCTTGAGTCCCAATGAACACAATTGTGAGTGAGTCTCTTCTGCCCGTTTGTTCTGTGGGTCATAAAAATATAGGTTAGTGCACCGTTTTTCGCTCGAAGCATATGTTAATTGTTTTTCGGTTTTTGATGTTTTTTCGGTGTTTCTAAACTCGACGCTGCTGCTGCTGATTTTTATTTGGGAACGATGTGAATAGCTTAGGTGAAAAGTTCTTAACTGTCGCTGTGAGCGACTGAGGACAAGACAAGTTCAATGACATGTCATGTGGCATGAATGGTGCTCCGTTGACGGTGAATTGATAGAGGCGTTTTCCCCAAAAAGAAAAAGAAAAGACGACCATAATTTTTCACAAAGCCGGTTTTCGTGGAATATAAAGTAGCCTTCGTGTAATCGCTGGGTACTTTTTTTGGGGGCAACTTCTTGTAATTATTATTTAACAAGTTCTAGTTACAGTTATTGGTTGCAAACCGAAATCAATGCTGTAACAATGACACAATGTTGTGTGGATATGGGTATAACAGCCAAGTTCCAATAAAGCAGAAGATACCAACCACTCATTTGCCGTGAGGGGTGGGAGGGGAGGCATTGGGTAAACATGCAACAAAAACCCACCGCCAGAGGTTATCAACATAATATTATTTGTAAATAATCACAAAACATTAATAAAAATTAATGGCGGCATATTGTTTGTAAGTTGCTGGAGCTCCCCCCTCCCCCAGTCGTGCGTTGTGATGAACATAATATATCTTGAGGTTTACACAAGACCACTGGCCATAAAGATGACATCAATGTTAAGGGTGACAAAATGGCAAAGAAACAATTACCAACGAATGAAAGATATTTGTTGAGAAAAATGTTGCCACAATTCTTGTACATCGTAACATTTTTGTCAACTTAGATCGAGTTCGGAGATGAGAAATATCGGTCCACTGCCTCTGGTACCACCCCACTAAAGATAAAACATTTCATAGAAAATAAAAATTTACCTCATAGAAAAAGAAAGGATCATTTTAGGCAACATTTTCAAATTTGCAGGGTTAGGTGCAAGAAGGGAAAATATAAGAACCTTTTGGTTTTTTAGGAACATTGATGTAAATATTTTTTTTTTGATAGACAATGAATATAGTTCTTTCTTTGATTTGGGAACATTTAGTGAAATGTGGTAAAGAATAATGTTGTCTGTGACGTCATCCTTCTAAAATGAAGATTTGGGGGAGATGTTTATACAAAATCGCACAAAGTACGGCTTTAACCCTCATATGTAACATATATGTATAAATTGTTGGCATTTGGGTAGGATTTATACTTTTGACGTCTTTTCGGACCTATATTAGAATTTTATGATAAAACAAGTGAAAAAGCCACCATTTGCAACGAATTTAGAAATTTTCAAAAAATAAAATCCTTAAAAAATAGCCGTTATATTGGGGTCTATACGACGTGGACATACATAGACATTGTTTGTCATAAGCTATTACCATATTCAAATTCGAAACTTGATATAAACGGTGAATAATGTAGCTAAAATTATCAAAATATCGTATATAAGGAGGTGCCGTTAAATTGGAGCTGTGCGAAGACCTGGACCAGCATAGACAATTTTCTGTCACAGGCTGTAGCATCCATTACGAACTTCAAATACCAATTTTGAAACAATTCCCGTGAATAATGTCGTTAAAATAATCAAAATACCGAATATCGGCAGGTACCGTTATAAGGGGGCTATACGAAGACATGGACTTGCACAGACAATTTTCTATCTTAGACTGTAGTAGTCATTACGAACTTCAAATACCAATTTTAAAACAATCCCGGTGAATAATGTGACTAAAATAATCAAAATACCGAATATAGGGAGGTACCGTTATATGGGGGCTATATGAAAACGTGGACCTACATGGCCCATTTACGAACGTAACCTGCCTACTGCAAAATTTTAGCCATCTATCTCAATTCATTCGAAAGATAGCGTGGGTCTGACTTGAGTATTTCGAGGAGTTACAAACGGAATGACAAAGTTAATGTACCCTCCATAGTATATATATATATATATATATATATATATATATATATATATATATATATATATATGCACTATACAGCAGTGTTATTGGTTCACAGTTCATATGATCTACTTCACATAAATTCCCAATTAAAACTGTTTTGAGCCACTTGAGCTCTACTAAATAAGCATAGTGGTGTAGGGTTGCATATAGTCGGCCCCGACCGACTTTTCACCTTTCCTTACAGTTTTTTTTTTTTTTTTGGGATTGCTTGGTTTTAATATATTTACCAAGGCCTACGTGAGGTCAGCCAAGCGGACTATATATGACAACATTTTGACAATAAACTTATTAATTTTCAACCCATTGTGATTTGACTCTCTTTGAATTGTAAATCACAATTTTGTCTTTTGACATAAAAATTAGTTGTCAGATATCCCTACTGGCAGACCTTTATTTATTTTCGGATTCCATATAGATTTCTGACACATTCCTATCTACGACACCAAAAAAATATTAAAACTTTTGAGCGTACCTTATAAAATCATATAAAAGTTTATTTTATCAAAAAGGTCAGATATCCCTACTAGCCGATTTTTTATAGGCCATGACACATTTCTGAAACAATCCTATCTACGACATCTACAAAATATTAAAACTTGTGAGCGTACCTTATAAAATCATATTAAAGTTTATTTTATCGAAAAAGGTGTATATACATATTTACAATTTTCTATTTTTTTTTCTTTTCGTTAGCCATAAATCAAACCAAATACCCTAATTTTTAGCCAAATAGAAGTTAGTTTGAGCAGCGTTAACCCATTCAATGTACGACGAGACACGAGTGTAAATCGATGGCAAATTGGCCATGCCGCAGGGAATATAACCCCACGAAACAATGCCAATCAATTCAGCACTACCTTCAGCGTATTCCTTGACCAATGGACCGCCAGAGTCACCGTTGCAGGCAGAAATGCTCTGTTGCAAGGAATCGGAGCAAACATTGGACTCGGCCAAAGGAGCATCGGCTGGCAAGACGCTCTTGCACTTATCGAATTCAACAATTTGTGTGGTTACCGTTTGCAAAGTATTGGCAGCCGAGAAAGAGAAAGCCTTCGGTTGACCCCAGCCATACAAATGCGTCTCACCGGCGGGAATTTCTTCAGGAGCAGGCAAGGCAATAGGTTTAACCCATTCGTTGAATTCAAAAGGTTGGGAAACATGTAAAATCGCAATGTCATAGGGTCCAACACTTCCGCCATACAATTCGTGAACTTTGCCATAGTCGACAACACGAGATTGGGTCTTCGAGTCCAAAGATTTTTGCTGATGCAGGCCAGCAACAACACCCATACCCACAGGATTGCTGATACAGTGGGCAGCGGTCAAAATCCAATTCTTGTTGATCAAACTACCGCCACATATGTGGGAATGCTTGGAAGTCTTGCTCAACGAGACAATGTAGGGAGCCGAATGTGGTACGGCATCTTCACCCTTGATAATGCGGCCAGTGGCAAAACTGGGCATTATCCGCTCCTTAACGGACGAAACCAGACCCGCATGGGCACAGGCCACAAACAGAGCACAGACTAAAAGAACTTTCATGTTTTCCAAAGGGAACTAACTTTGAAACTAATGCCTGACCCAGAATAGTTGCAAACTTATATAGGCCATTCGTGCATTATCTCGCACTCGGATGATTTAAAACTCCAACCAAATGCTATCGATTGTTATCTACGATGGATTAGCCTTAACAATTCGCATAAGTGTGGACTTCAGAATGTTTTGTGGACAGTTAACAAACTAAACACCTTATCATCTAAAAATTAGTTAAGTTCGGCAGTGGGTAGAAAGTCTAGCGATAGTACCAGATAGCTGAAAATCATATGTTTCATGCCTTTACTTGATTTGCCATATTGAGATAGGAATCCTAATAAATCAAAAGTTATTGAAGTAGGATTAATAATTCTTAATAAAAACAATTGTTATCTGATGTTTGAAGTGCAATGCACTTTTAAGGGCATACGCTGTGTTGGCCAATGTAAATTCCATTTAAAGTTAACTGAAAAAAGTGTCAGTCGGTTTTGCGACAGATTTATACCCTCAGCCAATGTTCGATTATTTAAATATGTTTTGATTTCTATTATGATTATTCAAAATGTTGACCCTATGGAGTTGGTTCCGAAGGAATGGGCCAATATTGACCATTTCGTATCGGACCTAAATAAATATGATATAAATATTGCGACGTTGTATGTTTATGTCTGAGCGAAAATTTTGAAAAACAAAATGTTGACCCTTTGTATGGGAGGTACCAGAAGAAATGGTCTGATCTTTCTCATCTTTGAAGCAGATCTTGTGTTGATGAAAATATTGAGATACACCAAATCTGAATGGTGTATCTCCCATTTGATTTTGACCCTTTGTGGGATGGTAGCAGAAGGAGTGGGCCCATCTATCCCATCTTCATATGAAATATTAAGGGAAGCAGATGCTTATTTTGGATTTCACAATCGTTTTGGTTTTTCAAAACTACTTTGTGGAGGAGGTACCTGAAGGAATCGTCCGGTCTATACCATCATTATAAGAAATCTTGTTTTAATAGAAATATTGAGTTGTGTCGAGTTTGAATGGAATTGGATGTTAATTTCGCGTTTTATGCGCTTCATGCATATTCAAAATTTCGACCCTTTGTGGGGGAGTGGACTGATATATTCTATCTACACTCCAGACCTTGGGTTAAGAAAAATATGGTGATGGTTGAAATTTGAAGAGAATCGGACTCTTTTGTCAATTTTTTTTTATTATTCAAAATGTTGACCCTTTGTTGGGGAGGTACTTGATGGAGTGGAACGATAATGTTCATTTTCGCACCTGACCTAGCACTGATACAAATATTAGGATTTAATAAGTCAGAAAAAATATTAATTGTCCTTTCTTTTTCGGTGCAGTCAAATATTATGTTGGAAAATGTCGATCTTTTGTCTGAGAGATACCAGAAGGAATGGATCGATGCTGCCCATCTCCGAACTCAATCTAAGTTTGTCAATAAAATTACGATATACCAAGTTTGGACCAAATCGGATATAACCTTCGATAGCTATGGTGCGCACCAGCCTGACGGACGGGCGGATACCCTTAGATTGACTCCTAAAACGAATTTGCTTCAAAGTGACCTAGGATCTAGACCTGTTATTTCGATGAGACACATTTTGGCTCTATAAAATAAGATGTAACCTGAGGATATATAAAAATCGTTAAATATCAATAATAGATTGTAACAGTAGTTGAGTGTATGGTGTGTCCGACAACCAATTCGACCCTAGGTCTATTTGGACCAAATCCGTTTCAGGACATTGGGAGTCGATCTAGGGGTGGCGGTCTGGCTGGCTAGCTTGTGATTCAAACTTGGTACATCGTAATATTACCATCCATTTTAAATCGAGTTCAGAGATGGACAATATCGGTCCACTCCTTCTGGTACCTCCTCCCACAAAAGGTCCCAATTGTCCCAGAAAATAATTTACCTTATTGAACAAGAAACGTTCATTCCATTTTGTGCAAACCTCCCCTACAAATGTAACAAATTTTTGAATAAACAAAACGCTTATACAATGCGTTATAAGCTTCCGATTCTTTTTAAACTTGGCACATCCCAATACTTTTTTAACACAAGATCTGGAGCAAAAATTAGATATATAGAACCACTCCATCAAGGGTCCATGACGGATCAAATTTTTGAAAAAAAAGGCTCATAAAATGCGTAATCAGCTTCCGATTTTTTTTCACATTTCACACATTCTAATATTTCCATTGCCACATGATCCTGTGTGAATATCGACCAACTCCATCCGGTATCTCCCCCACAAAGGGGTCATACTTTTAAATTATCAAAACGGTCATATAATATGAAATAAGAATTCGATTCTCCTCCAACTTGGCACATCTCACTTTTTTTACTAAAACAAGATCTGGTGCGAAGATGATAGACATCGGCCTACCCCTTTTGATACCTCCCCCAGAATGGCTCAAAATTTGGAATAATTATGCTTCTCATAAAATGCGAAATAAGCAAACGGCCCACTTCTTCTAGTACCTACCCCAACATTTTTGGGTACTTATGACCCTTTTAACATGCGATTCATTGATTGACTAAACTCGAAATCCTATGTGAATATCAACATTCTCCTTTTGAAATAATTCAGGTGTCATAAAATTAAAAATAATTATTCGATGTATCTTCTAACGTCGCACAGTGCGATACCCTCATCGACATTACTTCTAGTGTGAATATGGAATTCATCGGCCCTTTCTTTCAGTTACCTCCCCCACAAAGGGTAAAATAATAATATTTCCATAAGCCACATATGTAATGCAAATATGCAATCTGTCGTTCCAAGTCTTCGCCCCACTGCCCCACAAAATGTAAAAAAATTTGATTTCCAATAAATTTCAAAAAAACCAAATAAATAATTATTACACTTCCAAAAAATATATACAACTATCTCAAATGAAGGGAAGGAAGTTTTCGATATAGTCCAAACCTAGTACGTATAATATCAGACTCAGGTCATATGCGAAATGGAAAATATTGGACCACCCCTTCGGTATTATCAAACATAAGCTGAAGGTATATTTCCGTCACCACAACCGACTGATGCTTTTAACCTGTTTTTTACTATCTTACTTATTTTCAATTACTCAATGTCCCTCCCAAATACTCTGGTCATTTATGTGTAAATTGACTTTAAAACTATCTTCTCATCCATCTCAAATATAAGTCTTTCATAATTTTCGGCTACATACTGTGTGACTTTTTTTTAAATTGAAAAATCTAATTTCCCTTGAAATCTCACGTTTCTTTTCAAAAATGTTTGGTTTAAAAAATACGACTGTAATGTTTTAGTTATGTCTCACACTAAGTGTTCCTGTCGCTCTTGTATAGCCCTTACTAATTACATAATTTTTCTCATGTACTATTAGACTGAGTGTGGTTGAGAAATTATTGTTGCCGATGTCCAGGTGATAAACCGACAATAGTCCATTCCAAAAAAAAAAAAAAAAAAAACAAACTACCTGCCAACCCAGAGTACATTGTCGCCGAGGCAAATGTGAAACTAAACCAAATGCTACCGGAATATGAATGCGTTCCATAAAACTTTTAATGGCTTTCAAACACTGTCATTAGCGGCGATGCAAATGCAACAACGATAATGATTTTGTAAACGAGATAGCCTCACTCAATGTGGCAGCCACAACAGCAAATGTTGGTGTCGGTTAATTTGTCGTTCTTGTTGTGTTTTTGTTCGGAGCTGGATGCGTACACAATCTTAGATGGTCATTACGACAGGAAACTGTCCAGTGATCATGCCACTGACAAATTACCCGTAACAGTAACAACAATCACATTGGACAAGTCCGCCACCGGCCACCGCTTCTGTCCACTTTGCAGGTGAATGGAATTCGTGTGGCTATCGCTGGCTGGGATATGCAAAACAAAGCCTTAAGTTGCCAGTTGATCTGCTTGGTATCAGGCTTTGCTACTATTACTCCGCTGCGAAAGACAGTAAATAGACATGGCAATGTATTCGATTTGAAGCATTTTATAAACTATTTACCAAGAAGAGAGCGAAGTAACAGCAGAATGAGTAATCAGGTGATGGTAGACTCATTGTGACCGAAGTTCGTCCATTCAAGAATGATTGATGTTGTATGAGGCTGAAAGAGACGGGAAAAATGTATCTATTTTAAGAAAAGAAATATTCAAAGACTAGCATTTACCGTAACAAAAAAGTCTCCCTTCGATTGCATGTGTGCAAAACATATTATTGGGGGTTAAAGGTCAACATTTTTATTTATTTTATTTTACTCCATAGAAAACTGTACGTTTATAAAAGATCAGATCTAGCTAAAGTTTAATATGTGTGAAGTCAGTCGGTTTTGCTGACAGCCAATGTCTGTTTGTTTCCACACATATATTGACTTGAGTTATGATTATTCAAAATGTTGACCCTTTGTGACGAAGGTACAAGAAGGAGTGATATATATTCCATCTTCACACCAGATCTCGTGGAGGTAACACAAGAAGTGGACCGATGTATTCCATCACTTTTTCTGTTAATAAAAATATTTAGATGTGTGAAATTTGAAGGCAATCGGACTCTTATTTCATATTTTATATGAGTTATAATTATTTCAAATTTTGACTCTTTGTGGGGGAGTTACTTGATGGTTTGGCCGATATTATCCATTTTCGCATTTTATATTATCCTGACCTAGCATTTTTATACCCTACACCACAAGGTGGTCAGGGTATTATGTCTTTGTGCATTTGTTTGCAACATGCAAAAGGAAACGAGAGAGAACCATAGTTCCTTTTGATGATCTGCATAGAATCACATTCTGAGTCGATTTATCCATGTCCGTCCGTCTGTCGATGTATTTTTGTGAACAAAGTACAGTTCGCATTTATCACTCGATCCAGATGAAATTTTGCACAAATTATTTGTTGGGGCCAAGGACGAATCCCTATGGAGATAATCGGTAAAAATTTAGATATAGCTTCCATATATATCTTCGTCCGATTTGCCTTTTATTGTGCACCAAGCGTGTAATATCCGCCCGAATAGTATGGTATTTTGCACATACAACCAAATTAGGCTTGAAAATAAATATGCCAAATTTGATTGAAATCGGTTCAGATATAACTATAGTTCCAATTTATATTATTCATCTGATTTGTTATTTTAGTCCTCCGCAGCCGTAATATGCACTTTGTAACAACAATATTTGGGGAAATATATGAAATACAGCTCAGAAATATCTTTGCTAAATTTTGTCGAGATCGGTTCGGATTTGGATATATTTCCTATTAATAACTTCGTCCGATTTACATTTTATTGTGCTCCAAATCTCTAATATTTGCACAAATGGGATGAAATTTGGCACTTACGGCCGAATTGAGTCTTGTGAAGATCGGTTCAGATATAGCTATAGCTCCCATATATATTGTTCATCCGATTTGTTATATTTGTTACCCACAGCCGTAACAACGATTTCCGTGAAATATATGAAATACAGCTCAGAAATACCTTTGCCAAATTTTATCAAGATCGGTTCAGATTTGGATATAGCTCCCATATATATCAATTGGGCAATACAAGTCCGAATTTAAAAGATACAAATGCTTGGGCATATTTAGTCTTTTGAACTTTAAATTATAATTATAAATTATATAATAATTATAATTATAGATTATGTGGAGCTCTACTAAATTAGCAAAGTGGTGTAGGGTATCAAAAAGTCGGCCCCGCCAGATTTTAAGACTTTAAGACAGACTCTTTACTGTTTTTTTTTTTTTTTTTTTTGAAAATGCTGACCTTTTCTGGGGGAATTGCCGGAAGGAGTGGACTGATGTTGCCCATCTCCGAAGTAGATCTAAGTTTGACAATAATATTACGATGTACCAAGTTTGGACCAAATTGGATATTCCCTTCGAGAGTTATCGTGCGCACCAGCTAGCCAGACAGACGGACGGACACACACCCCCAGATCGATTCCAAATGTCCTGAAACGGATTTGTTCCAAAGAGACCTTGGATCTAAAACCGTTATTTCGATGAAACGCGTTTTGGCCGTATCAATTGATATATACGATTGATGGTATAATGATCCTAGTGATTTTTATACTCTACTATAATATGTTGTGAAGGTATAATGTGTAATCATCTGTACCCAGGGTCTCCAGAGATTTCTCTTTTTCCTGGGTGGCGTGAATCAGATATTTTTTTGATTTAAATTCTAGTTTACAAGCTATTCATATTGAAATACGGTTAGGTTGAATATGGAATACAGGAGCATGGCGCTGCTGCGTAAATTGATCAACGTTCTGTACAAAGAACACCAGGCATACCCATGGTATCGTAATATATCAATCCGTCATTTATCTAGGCTCAGACCGCTTCCTCTAATATCGTCGCCATAAACATACCACCGACTTCAGAAACTCGAAACCTCGAACTTTTCTTAAGAACGGAAAAGCCAATTGGCAAAAATTTAGAGAATACACCAACCGCTTCAGAGAACTGTCAAACCCATCTAATGTTAGGGTAATTGATGGGTGTTTATGGGGCATTATCAAACTGCAGCCGCTCACCTGCAAGACTTGCAAATGAGTGCAGAGTTAGGGAACTAACTCTGAATGTATTTAGGTGAGTTGACGAGCATAAGCGGAAAAAGTGGTTAGAGCATCAGAAGCATTGCAACATCAATAACGGATCTAGAAAATCGAGAGTGAGACAGGGAGTTCTTTAAAGTAGGGTAATATCTCTGGAACTGTTTAATCTCTACCATTCTGGCATTTCACGCCCTCCAGACGACATTGAGATATAAACATACGCAAATTATTGTACCCTCATGGTGTCCGAATCTGTGTTCGGTTGAACAATAACCTAGTTAATCTTAATGCTCATTGTGAGGAAAATTGAAATATCCGTTAGGAAATCGATGAGTTGGGACTATCTCCGAATATGTAGGTCATTTGTCCATTAATGGTCTTGGAGGTCAAATTCGATAGCATGTTATGTTAAGATGACAAAAAGAAGGTTCTCATTTCTTTTGCCGTCAGCACTTGGAGAGCTGATAAAGATACCTGTTGACCTGTTACATAGCGATCGGCCGGTCTGTCGTAAACTACACGTCTCCGGTGTGGCCTGTCAACCATACTATTACACAATGAAAAAACATTCAGTACTGTTAGAACTCCGCCCTTAGAACACAATGTCTGTCTGTCTGATACCTGCCGACTATCTACATGAGGAGGCGAAGATCTTAGCGGCATGATAGCCTAATAAAAAGCTTTCAATGAAATACTTATTGCGGCTATAATACTAGATTATTATAGCCGCAGCCACCCCACCACCATTACCTGTTGGATAGGTAACCTAGGTCCAGGCATATGAAGAGAGAGGGAGAGGTACAGAGGTATAAGAGAGAGCCTCTTGATCCACAGGCCTCAGCACTGAATAGTAAAGAGCAGTATTGATTATTTTTGTTCCCTCAGTACTTCAAATTCAATAATGGGACCTTCAACTCCAATTCTATCATCCTTGCTGGTATTTCCTGCTATTTTCGTGGCGAATTCATTACGCTCTGTTTCAGCTACTCTCCTCCTCCGCCTTCTCAGAATAAACCAAATCCTTCGGCAGCAGTTTTACTTTTTCCTTCAAAGATTTTATTGTGTGGTTTGCTTGAGTACTTACTGCATTCGCTCTTTCCTCACTAGATACCAATTCGGATTTGAGATCGTGAATTTGATTGTGTAGGACACGGCATTTATCTTCATGCTCGTCATCCTTCAGGTCTCGTTGAACCTGGACTTTAAATAACAAAAACAAAACAAAAAAAAAAATAAATATTTAATTATTGTTAATTTTTATTTCCTTTCTTTGCAGGTAAGTTTTTTTGGCGTTGTATATCGGGAACTCCTGTGCAGGTAAACTATTCTCCGATTATTCTAAATCGAGATGTGGTTAATATTCTCACATTAATCGCCTTGAGCACATCATCAGGCAGTTAAAACAAATGTTTTGTTTCAGTAAAAAGAGCTCGATTACAGCATAAGCCTTATTGTCTCGTTTCTTCGTTTCGTTAAATGATGAGATTATGCAAATCTATTTTCGGTAATCGCACATTTTGACCCATTCCTTTGTTAACCTGATTCAGACACTCGTTTTTTTTGTATAATATCTAAATGTTGTGGTTCAAATGGAAATTCTTGGCGCTTCCATTGTTTTCTCTAGTCATTTGTTCTTGTCAGCGAACGGTAAACTATTTTAACGATTCAATGATTGATTTTGTTTCTTTTGCATTAACATTTTCTTTGGTGTCACACATATACATACACACACACATACACATTTGTAGAGATTTAAAGAATCTACGTTATGTTGTTTTGTCTTGAATTGATCTACATAAAGTGGACACCCTATAGCAGGCATATGCTATATTTATATCCTCAGCCATTTGGCTACAGAGGGTATATACAATTTGATACGGTCAAAACGTGCCTAGTCGAAATAACGGTTTTAGACCCTAGGTCTCTCTGGACAAAATCCGTTTCAGAACATTTGGAGTCGATTTAGCGATGTCCGTCCGTCCGCCCGTCTGTCTCTCTGGCTGGCTAGTGCGCGCGATAACTCTTGAAGGGAATATCCGATTTGGTCCAAACTTGATACATCGTAATATTTTTGTCAAACTTAGATTGAGTTCGGAGATGAGCAATATCGGTGCACTCTTCTGGTACCTCCCCCACAAAATGTTGAAACTTTCAAAGAAAATATTTTATTGCACAGAAAGAGAAAGGATGATTTTGCTCCAGCTAATATTTCCATCAGCGCTAGGTCAAGTGCGAAAATGGACAATATCGGTTCACTCCTTCGGGTACCTCCCCCAGAAAGGGCCAAAATTTTGAATATTTGCAACTCTCATAAAATGTGATGTAAGAGTCCTATTGTCTGCAAATTTCACACATCCCAATATTTGTATTAAACCAAGGTCTGGCGCTAAAATGGACAATATCGGTCCATGGATATCCCTGAAGTTCATAAAAGCGAAATCAACATGCGATTTCATTCCAGACATGGTACATCTCAATATTTCCATCAGCACAAGATCTGTTATAAATATTGTAGAGATCGGACCATTTCTTTTGCAACCTGGTTTCAAAATTTTGAAAAACATAACGCTCAAAGAAAGCGGAATAAGCGTAAGCTTATTCTTCAAATTTCTGTTATCAGTCATAAATTGCGAAACAACTCCAAGATTCCTTACAACTTGCTATATATATATATATATATATATATATATATATATATATATATATATATATATATATATATATATATATATATATATGTATACATATATATATACACATACACACACACACACACACACATATATATATATATATATATATATATATATATATATATATATATATATATATATATATATATATATATATATATATATATGGGCCAATATTGTCCATTTCATATCTGATCTAAGTCTGATATTAATGTTATAACGTACCAGGTTTGGGCTATATCGTCTACTTTCTTCACATTTTATGAGATATATGATAATATTTGGGGAATGAGGTACAGTGTATAGCGGACCAAAGTATTTCGAAAGAAAATCGAACATTTATTTTCAATTTTATACGAATTAATCAAAATGTAAAACTTTTGTGGGGAAGGTACCACAAGGAAATGGACCATAGATTCCTTATTCACATAAAATCTTTGGTTCTTAGAGATTTTGATTTGAAAATAATCGCTGACTTGTTTTGCAAGTTATGAGATATATAAATACTGACAATTGTAACCTTTTGTGGGAGAGGTACAGGAATGGGTTGGACCGATATCTATCATCTTCACATCACATCTTTTGTTAGTAGAAATTTTGGAATGTGCAAAGTTTTGAATGAATCAGTTGTTTCGCATTTTATGAGAGATAAAGTCATTCATATTTTTTACCCGTTGTGGGGAGGTAATCGAAGAAATGAACCGATATATCCTATCGTCACAACAGATATTTTGTTAATAAAAATATTTGGATGTGTGCAATTTGAAGAGATTGGGGTGCTTATTTCGCATCTTCTGAGAGGTATAATTATTCAAAATTTTGACCCGTTGTGGGTGAGGTACCGGAAGGAGTGTTTCGATATATACCAGATCTTGTGTTGGTAAAAATATTGAGATCTGCAAAATTTGATGACAATCGGACTCTTATTTTACATTGGGGGGAGTGGGCGGATGTGTGCTTCCTCCATGCTGGATATAGTGTTGGTGGAAATATTAGAATGTGACGCGTTTGAAAAAAATCGATTTCTCATTTCGCTTTTTTATGAGCATCATGTTTATTCAAATTTTTGACCCGTTTCGAATATTATAATATTCGAACTTTGTATCCATTTCTCTTAAAATTTCGCGCAACAAATGGAATCAGGCAACTCCTCGCAAAGGGTCAAACTTTTTAATAATTGTAAGTCTTATAAAATGTGAAATTAGTCAATGATTCTTTTAAACCTGGTTTATCTAAATATTTCTCTCAATCTGATGTAAATATAGAATTTTTCGATCAACTCCTTCTTGTACCTAATATTTTGATAAACAATTATTTGCAAAAAAAAATTGAAACATAAACTATTGATTTTCTTTAAATTTTGCACATCCCATGTTCAGTATTAGATGAAGTGGAATACTTCGGTCTACTATATCTGGAAGCTGCCGCATTTTCCATCACATTCCAAATAAAATCACATTAGCTGAGGGTATACAAGTGTCGACAAAACCGAGAGATTCTCTTCAACTTGTTTCTTCTTAGATAGTTACAGTTTTTCACAGTTTTCTCAAGAGTTTCAGTACTCAGTTATATAATCAATTAACAACGTTAGAGAACAAATATATAAATGCCTACCAAAAGAAAAAAAAATGTATATATATATATATATTATCTATATATATATATATATATTATATATATATATATATATTATATATATATATATATATATATATATATATATATATATATATATATATATATTATATATATATATATATATTATATATACACACATATGTCGAATTTTGTGTAAATTGTCTCATATATATATATATATATATATATATATTTACACAAAATTCGACATATGTGTCAAATGACTTTTGTTAGCTGTATTTATTTAAAATGTTTCCCAGTAGAATCTTTTTAGACTGAATAAATGGGTAAATGAGACCATGATTTAAATCGTAACAACGAACAGCTTTAAAGCTACCTTTTGTCTAGTCACCACAAAAATTACCATCGTAGATTTACAGACTTTTTATTCTAACGGCTCACAGTAAACTCTTCTTCTACACAACTATCCAACTTTGTTCGGATAGATAACAGAAACAACAACAACATCAGTATCTGTTTCAAATGCTTGCATAATAACGACCAGTTTATGAGGCTACAGAAAAACCGTAACACTGACTATTTTTCAGTTTCAATATCGCGTGTGGACATCAAACTGGTGACTGCACAGCAAGTGCCAGTGCCAGCGAAGAAAATAATCCAAATTGAATTTTATTAAAACCATTCAGGATGACATTTATTATCGCTTGTAATAGCTGTAATCAACTGAGAATTTCTCGAAAACTAGTTTGAAAATTAATAGTTTTCTCTCAGTTAGATAAGTGTTGCATTTTTCAACATACACAGACTAGGAAAATGTGTTCGATAACACTCAATTGGCTTGTAACGCCCAATGCAAAGTAAGGAATTCAAGTTTCCTCTTTTTATATCCTCCACCATAGTATGGAAGGTATATTAAGTTTGTCATTCCGTTTGTAACACCTCGAAATATACATTTTAGATTCCACAAAGTATATATTCTCACCATAAAATTCTGTATTGATTTAGCGATGTCCGTCCGTCTGTCCGTTGAAAACGGTCCATGTTCTTCCACGTTTTCGTATAGCCCCCATAAAATATACATTATTCACCGTAATTGTAACAAATTTCGTATTTAAAGTTCGTAATGGATACTACAGCCTATGACAAAAAATTTCGTATGCAGGTCCACGTTTTCGTATGGTCCCATATAACGGTACCTCCCGATATTCGGTATTTTTATGATTTATTTCTAATTTCGTATTTAAAGTTCGTAATGGGTACTACAACCTATGGCAACCAAATTTCGTATGCAGGTCCACGTCTTCGTATAGTCCCCATATAACGGTTTTCATCTAAGTGGTAGTTTTCGGAATTTTTTTAAATTATTCAAGTTCCTTCCAAATGGTGAATCCGGAGAAAAAATTACTTTGGTTTGTGTTTTGCTAATTAAATTTTTTTAAATTTTGCTCCAACTTTGCATAAGTGCTAGGGCAGCTGAATGAACAATATCGGCCCACTCCATCAAGTACCTCCCCCACAAAGGGTCAAAATTTTGAATAATCATAACTCTGTTAAAATAAGATGTAAGAGTCCGACTGTCTTCGAATGACACTCATCACTATATTTTTATTAACCCAAGGTCTGGTATGAACCTGGAATATGATGGTCCACTCCTGGTTCCTTCCCCACAAAGGGTCACAATTTTGAAAAACAAAAACGATTATAAAATCCGAAATAAGCATCCGGTTCTCTTCATATTTCACACAACGCATTATTTTTACTAACACACTAAGATGGGATATATCGGGCCACTCCTTCTGGTACCTTCCGAACAAAGGGTCAAAATGTTGAATATCCATGAAGCTCATAAAACGCGAAATTAACATTCGATTCCATTAAGTCTTAGTACACCTCAATATTTCTATCAACACAAAATCTGTTATAAAGTTGGTAGAGATCGGACCATTCCTTTTGGTACCTCCCCCACAAAAGTCAAAGTTCTGAATAACAAAAACGTTTATAAAATCCGAAATAAGCATCAGGTTCTCTTTATATTTAACACATCCCGTTCTCTTTACAATTCACACTTCCCATTATTTCTACTTACACAAGATCTGTTGTAAAGATGCGATATATCGGTCCACTTCTTCTGGTACCTCCCCCCCACAAAGGTCGAACCTTTGAATATCCCTGAAGCTCATAAAACGCGAAATTAATATCTGATTTCTTTCCGATTTGGTACATCTCAATATTTCTATCAACAGAAGATATATTAAAAAGATGAGAGTGATCGGATCTTTTCTTCTGGTACCAACCCCACATAGGGTTCAATAAATAAGCATTCGACTCTCTTCAAATTTCACACATACAAACATTTTTGCTTACTCAGGATCTGTTGTGAAGATGATATGTATTTTCGAACCCCTTCTGTTACCAAATCCACAGAGAGTCACAATTTTCAATACTTTTATCTGTCATAACTTGCGAACAAGTCGGCGATTCTTTACAACTTGCTATATCTAAATATTTCTCTTAACCAGAACTCAAATATGAATATTTATCGAAATTTGGGATCTCGTATAAAATTGGATATAAATGTTCGATTTCTTCAAATGTTGAACATACCAATATTTGTATTTATGAAAATGGTATACTTCGGTTCGCTATATCTGTTACCTCAAGCATATTTCCACATTTTCCAAAAATTTGCACACATCTCATATAAAGTATAGGAAGTAGTCGATACAGTCCAAGTCTGACACGTTTTAATATTTATATCATTCTGAGGTCAAATACTGATTCGGAACGTCCCCCAGAAAGGGTCAACAGTTTGAATAATCATAACTCAAGGTTGGTAATTTACTTCTTTCATTTTACTTCTTCTTATCTGTATTTGATGAAGTTTAAACATGGAATACTTCCGTCAACTATATTTGGTACCTCAGACACATTTTGACGATTTCTAAAAAAAAAATATCACACATCTCATATAAACTGAAGGAAATAATCAATATAGTACAATCCTGGCACGTCGCAATAATGAGATCATATTTAGTTACCTCCTATACGAAATGGACAATATTGGCGCATTCTTTCGGAACCTACTTCATAGATGGTCGACTATTATTCAAATAACATAACAGAAGTCAAAATAGATTTAAATAAACGGACATTGGCTGAGGGTATACATATGTCGACTAAACCGATTGATATTTTTTTATTTGTTAAATACCTACGTTGTTGATGTTGTCAGTTTAAAATATTTATTAGGCAAATAAATATTTTATTAAAGTTCTGGTGACTTAAGCGATTCATAGGAAATATTTTAAAATAGTAGAAAATTCTAAAGAGGGCGTTTTGGAAAAGCTGTACAAATGATGTCAATAAAATTTTGCGAAAAAATTAAATATAAACGAGTTAGAAAGTTTCAGACGGTTTTCTGACCTATATATACCTTTTAGCATTTGACCTTTAATGTTAATCCTTTTTGGTGAAAAGATGGGATTTAAATACCCCAACATTGCATTTGATTTAATGTTAGTATAAATATTATAATGTGAGTATAAATATTACAATTACAATTTCGGATTCTGTGAATATTATGATTATTAGTTGTTTTATTCCTTGCCATATCTAATGCTGTCTAATTGGGATATCTACCGTTCGAAGAATATCGGAAACTTATTTCTGCGTCTTGAGGATGTCAATACCAATAATGCTAAAAGCGGCACATTCACCTACCATTGAGTGTAGCTATTTGTCACTTGTTTTTATGTTGACAAATGACACAAAGCATTTTTCACATAAACTATATTTAATTTTTTTTTAAAGTCCCAAAATAAAATTTATAGCCAATCGAAACGCATTAATGGAATCATATAAATCATAAGTCTGTGTTATTTGTTTACATTTGTTATCTTAACAGTTGTTTTGTTTAATATTGTGGCATTGATTTCAATTTGACAAAAGATAGTAAAACTTTTGTCGTTCATTTTGGAATTTTTCAAGTCGTACATTAACCAAATATTTCCAAAAGAAATTTGAAAAAAAAAAAAACAAAAAACCCACAGTAGGCCCTCAGGGTATGAGAACAGTTGATCATATCAATCAACTAAATGTCATTGTTACACATGTCATTAGTCACAGTCTTTATGACAGATTAACCAGTCATTTATTCATTCATTCATTACTGAAGTTGTTCATTCACACTTTTTATCGGCCAACCACCGTCACCTATTCTCAAAGAAAAGAAATAAGGACGGGTAATCGTCAGAAGATTGGTGCAGCATTGTGAGGAGAGCAAAAAAAAAAAAACATCAGTCGTGTGAAATTTATTCAATCTTCTATTTTTGGTTTCTGGTTTTCTGCAATTCTTTTTCTCAGCGGGTTTTGAGTTTTGTATTTGTTTTCGTTTTTTCTTTATATAGGACGTGTTTATGTGGTTAACTGCCTGCCTGACTGACTGGCTGGGTTGCTTATTTTTGTTAATCATCTTAAAGTGGGTCAATAGTTTTATTATTATTGTCGTGGTATTTTAATGTGGTTGTTGCTGTGTTAGTTTTCTTCTTTCTTCCACCGTCTACTGTTGTCTCCTAACAAAGCCATTTGCAACAGGGTGAAGAATAGATCGATGTGAATAAAAAATACGACTCTTTGAATTTCATTAAATTTGACATTTGATCATCGTCATCATCATCGCCAGGCAATGAAAAAAATTACACAGGTTTCAAGAAATTAATTAAAAAAAAAAAATTAAAAAGGTGACCAAATATTTGAGAAACTCCCCTAGGAGAATTTAAATTTTTAAATAAATATCGGGTGGTCCTGTAATTAAAGGACCATATCGTTACATGGAATAGTATCCAGTAAAAAGACAAAATAAAAAATCTTAAAAATGTATTTTGATTTTGCATAAGAACTTTAAATGCCAGATGCCGGCTTTAGCCCTAAAATTTGTTTTTAATATTTTTATTAATTCCTGTTGTTTAATTAAGAACTAGACTTTTCATTTTATTTTTTTCTGGGATACCCCTCTGCCGACTACATTGAGAGTCAAGATAAATTTAAATTTAATTAGAAAAAAACAGAAACTAAGGTTCAGAAAGAGAGAGAGAGGGAGAGAGAGAGAGAGAGAGAGTAAAACCACAAAAAAAAAAGCAAGAGAAAAATAAAATAATAGGTATATCTATTTCTGAATCGATTTTCACTAAATTTGATGGAGACATTTTAATCTTTTATATCAAATAACATTCCTATAGTGTGTATGATATCACTTCGAGAAGGATTATATTAAATAACCAGTAAAGAAAGTCTTGAAGTCGGGCGGGGCCGACTTTATGATACCCTACACCACTTTGCTAATTTAGTTGAGCTCCACATAACAATTAAAAGTTTTTATGGCAGAATTCAATCATACACGCTATGATTATAATTATAATTTAAAGTTCAAAGGACTAAGTATGCCGGAGCATTTGTATCTTTTAAATTCGGACGTGTATTGCCCATTTGGTGCACAATTAATTTGAAATCGGATAAAGATATATATGGGAGCTATATACAAATCTGAACCGATCTCGATTAAATTTGCAATGCTATTTCTGAGCTGTATTTGATATATTTCCTCAAATATTTTTGTTACAGAGTGCATATTACGGTTGTGGGTAACAATTATAACAAATCGGATGAACAATATATATGGGAGCTATAGCTATATCTGAACCGATCTTCACCAAATTTGACATGCTAGCTTCTAAGATAAATTCGGTTGTAAGTGCCAAATTCCATCCAATTTGGTCAAATATTAGACGTTTGGTGCACAATAAGGTGTAAATCGGACGAAGTTATATATGGGAGCTATATCCAAATCTGAACCGAGCTCGATAAAATTCAGCAAATGTATTTCTGAGCTGATATGTTTCCCCAAATATTGTTGTTGCAGAGTACGGTTGCGGAGGACTAAAATAACAAATCGGATGAACAATATATCGGAGCTATATATATATCTGAACAGATTTCGATCAAATTTGGCATACTTATTTGGTTGTATGTGCAAAAGTCCATACTATTCGGGCTGATATTACACGTTTGGTGCACAATAAAAGGCAAATCTGGGGAAGATATATATGGGAGCTATATCTAAATTTTTACCGATTATCTCCAATTTCAATAAAACAAACAAATGATCTGTACAAAATTTCATCTGGATAGGCTAATAAATGCGAACTGTTCTTTGTTTACAAAAATACAAGGACAGACGGACTGACATGCGTAAATCGACTCAGAATGTGATTCTATGTCTGTTACAAACAAATGCACAAGGACATAATACCCTGGCCATCTTGTGGTGTAGGGTGTAAATACAGGGTGAGATAAAGAAAACTGCAACAATGTCAAACGCCAACATTTTTACATTTGTTTTTTTTTTTAATTTTTTTTTAAATGAAAGCAAAAAATGTCGGAAATAGCATAGAATGAGTTTAGATTTGTTCGAGTTGGTCACCTTTGGCACGAATTATGGTCTTCAAACGGCCAATGAAACCGTCACACGCTGCCCGACTGATCGACACTTTTATATTTTTTAGTGCCAACTTTGCTTTCCAAAATACTCCAGACACAATAGTCCAAAGGATTGGTGTCCGGAGATTTTGGTGGCCATTGTGCGCTGAAAATGAAGCGAGGAACCTCATTTTGTAACCATTCTTGGGTGGCGAGTGCTGAGTGCGATGGTGCTGAGTCCTGTTGGAATGTCCAATTTCTGCGGCCAAAATATTTGCGTGCCCAAGGCTTTAATACACCCTCCAGAATATTTTCGCGATAATATTGGGCATTTATTCTGATGTCACGGTCGATTAATACGAGCTGAGAGCGACCATAGGCTGTTATGGCAGCCCATACCATCACCATGACTGGTGCTTGGGTTCTGGTGGCCAACCGAAGGTGCACATTTTCAGCGACCTCTTTGGCAAGTAACCACGATCATTTTGTTTGTTTAAAAACTGCTGGACAATGAATGTTTTTTCATCGGATAAACCCAAATCCAGCAGTACACCACTTTCGGCCAAGCGAAGCAACTCTTCAGCTCTTTTGAGTTTATTTTCTTTCTGTTGCGATGCAAGTTGTTTCATTTTTTTGGAATTTCGATGACTTTACCCCGACCTCATTTTTCAATATTTGCGGAATGGAATATTGCGATATGTTCAGTTCACGAGCCATTTTTCGGCCTTCTTTACCTTTCGAACCATTTCTGCTGATGTTGCTATTTTCCCTCGTCCACTTCTTTGACGTCGGGCTACGCTACCAGTATAACGGTAACGAGCGATGGTACGAGACACAAAAGATTTATTCACATTTAAATGCTGGAGTGCTCTAACGATAGCCATTTGTGGTTTTCCAGTCAAATATAAAGAAATTACACTATCACGCTTGAATTCCATCTTGAATAACTTTTTTTCTGGAAACTTCTCACCAAAATGCTTGTGTACGCTTGTAAGCAATATAATGCACTGTCACTGGAATAATTTTAACAGCTGTCAGACGAGTGGTTTAGAAATGACAGCAGTCTGAAGTTGGTTGGCGGTTTTTCATCTCACCCTGTATATATAAAAAGAAGTAATTTCAAGAAATCTTAACTTGAAAATGTCAAATAATGTGGAAGGAAGGGGAACTTTTCTTTTTTTTTAGGATATTTGGCGGTGTCGAGTTTTACAACGCCAATACACACTTTAATATTTTTTATTCGACGTATACAATCTGTCAGAAAACTTTCAGAATTCAGAAGAGCATAGCTATAGAAAATGAACACCACCTACATCCCAAAAAAGGCAAAAATCTATGGCACACTTAAGCATTTCACCGATCCCACTGTGTGGAAATGTACAAAGGGAGGGTTCCTCAATATTTATTTTTAGAAGTGATGCAAACAAATAACTAGTCTCCTCCCTACATCATTATATAAAAGATATATGACGTTTGTTTCTAATATACTCTTTAATTGGTGAGATAATTTACAGCGGGAACATATCTCAATCCCTCTGCACCTTTTAGGGACATCTTCATTGCATTTCACTTGGATAGCACTAGTGGTTATACCTTTGCAACTGGGCCTGTACCACCACCATTAGGATTCAAATGCGAAATATTCATCAGGGTGCAGTGTGAAAACGTGTCTCAGTAATTGTGGCTCGTAAACCTAAAACCGACAAACTGCTGCACGTTTGATTAATTTCTTATTTTTAGCAGTAACTTTTTTATTGTGGTTTTTACGTTATCTTTTTTCTATTTCTTCTGATGATATGCCGTATAGTTTTAGCCGAATTGAAAAAAAAAAAAAACACTTCAACTCCAAGTGCAAAAAGATTTGAAAGATTCTCAGACTCCAAGTCCTCCAAGTGCATTGCACTGCCTTCAAATGTTTATCACCAGTCATTTTCACGATGCCTTTCAAAATTGCTATTCTCCAAAACTTTTCTTTTATTTTGCTTTTGCTTTTGCTTTTGCTGTTTCGCTGGCAGAGATACTCCTTTTGGTAGTTTTTCTTTTATTTTTTCATAACTTGCGGTTAAGCAGAAATGCCATTAGTTTTAGTAGGCATTTTCCTGCCATTAACTGACAGCATTTCTTCATCTGCAACTTTTGCTTGGCAGAGTGGTTGAAGAAAACTCTTTGGTTGATTTATGAGGTGTTGATTTCACGTATCCAAATGAAATGGAACGTCATTATTGTCTTGCACAAAGAAACAACAACAACAGCGACAGCAACCCATCTTCGGTTTGGCATTTTGAGGTGAAAATAAATGTATGGGTGTATATATGTATGCCTTTTGTATGAATTGTACGGATGGCAAGGGCCTTGAAATGGAATTTTCCTTCGGTTTCCCAATGATAATAAAACCGCAATAACATCGATTTTTCTTTTCATAATTTCCTACGGCCTGGCTGATTTTCCACAAAAGACGTTTGAGTGATTGTTGTTACTGTTGTTGTTGATGCTTTCTGTCATGCTCATCAAAGCGTCTTTCCTTGAAGAACATCAAACCAAATTACAAATGAAAAAATCGGTGGGAATTTTTATAAGTTTCAATGGATGGATGGCCGAACTCCGAAGGATGAAATTTGTCATACTTTCAATTAGAAACCTTAAGGTAGAAATTAATAAGGATATGACATTAAAATCACACATTTTTCCAAATGGCGATTAAAGCCTAAAAGCTTGAACTTTGATAATTGTTTTGAATATTTTTATACCCTCCACCATACTATGGAGGGTATATTAATTTTGTCATTCCGTTTGTAACTCCTCGAAATACTCATGTCAGACCCAACAAAGTATATATATTCTTGATAAGCGTAAAATTCTAAGACGATTTAGCCATGTCCGTCTGTCTGTCTGTCTGTGTGTCTGTCTGTCTGTCTGTCTGTCTGTCCGTCTGTCTGTCTATCCGTCTGTCTGTTGTAATCACGCAATCTTTCGAACAAATTGAGATAGAAGGCTACTATTTTGCAGACATGTATATTTTACCAGTAGGCAGTTTAAGTTCGTAAATGGGCCATGTAGGTCCAAGTTATCATATAGCCCCCCCTATAACGGTACCTCCCGATATTCGGTATTTTGATGATTTTAGCCACATTATTCACCGGAATTGTTTCAAATTTGGCATTTGAAGTTCGTAATGGATACTACAGCGTAAGACAGAAAATTATCTGTGCAGATCCACGTCTTCGTGTAGCCCCCATACAACGGTACCCCCCGATATTCGGTATTTTGATGATTTTAGCGACATTGTTTGCCGGAATCGTTTCAAATTTGGTATTTGCAGTTCGTAATGGATACTACATCCTAAGTCAAAAAATGAGCCATGTAGGTCCACGTCTTCATATAGTCCCCATATTACGGTACCCCCCGATATTCGGTATTTTGATGATTTTAGCGACACTATTTACCGGGATTGTTTAAAATTTCGCATGTGATGTTCATAATGGATACTTCAGCCCATGCCAGAAAATTGTCTGTGCAGGTCGACGTCTACGTATAGCCCCCATATAACGGTACCCCCATATTCGGAATTTTGATGATTTTAGCTACATTATAAACAGATGTTTTTTCAAGTTTCGCATTTAAATATTGTAATAACTTATGACAAAAGTTGCCTATGCAGGTCCACATCGTTGTATAAGCATTCGGTATTTTTAAGATTTTAACAGAATTTTTAACGGATTTTATTTTTTTTTTGGAAATTGCCAAATGTGTACCAAATGGTGGAGGGTATTAAAAGTTCGGCCCGGCCGAACTTACAGCTTTTTTACTTGTTTTCTTTTTCTTTGGAAATTTACAGGAAAAATCCAATAGATTATGCAAGTAGATCTAAAAGAAGCTAAAAGTTATCAGTCGGTTTTGTCGATAGTGCACCCTCAGTCAATATTCGGTTATTTTAATATATTTGGACTTCTGTCCGTTATGATTATCTAAATTGTTGACCCTCTATGGAGTAGGTTTTGAAGGAATGGGCCAATATTGTCCTTTTCACATAGAACCTAAATAAATATTACTTAAATATTGCGATATGCCAGGTTTGGTCTATATTGGTGACGTCCTTCACTTTACATAGTGACGTGACATAGTCGACCGAAGTATTTTATACTTCATCGAGTACAGATAAAATGTTGGTATGAGCTAAATTCTAAGAAAATTGAACAATTATATCCAATTCATCTCAGGTTTTTGGTTGAGAGAAATATTTAGATATAGCAAGTTGTAATAAATTGAAAAAGTATTGAATATAGTGACTCTTTGTGGGTGTGGTACCAGCAGGGGTTTGCAGATATATATTATCTTCACAACAGATCTTGTGTTAGCAAAAATGTTTGTATGCGTGAAATTTGAACAAATCGGACCGCTTTCTTTGAGCTTTTGAACCCTATGTGGGGGAGATACCAGAAGAAAAGGTCTGATCTCTATCATCTTTATTACAGATCTTGTTTTGCTGGAAATATTGGGATATTAATTTCGTGTTGTAACAACTTCATGGATATTCAATATATTGACCCTTTGTGGGGGAGGTACCAGAAGGAGGGGACCGATATATCTTATCTTCACAGCAGATCTTGCGTTAGTAGAAATAGTGGGATGTGTGAAATATGAAGAGAATCGGATGCTTATTTCGGATTTTATGATCGTTTTGGTTATTCAAAACATTGACCATTTGTTGGGGAGATACCAAAAGGAATGGTCCGATGTCTACCATCTTAATTACAGATCTTACTTTGCTGGAGATAATAAGATGTATCAAGTCCGAATGGAATCGGATATTAATTTAGCGTTTTATGAGCTTCATGATACATACCCTCTCTAGCCATATGGCTGAGGGTATAATAGAAAACACATGTATCAGGCAAGCAGAAAAGAAGTATTGTTATACCCTCAGCCATATGGCTATAGACGGTATACAGGGTGAGATGAAAAAACTGCAAACAACTCCAGACTGCTGTCATTTCAAAGCTACCCGCCCGACAGCTGTTAAAATTATTCCAGTCACGGCTCATTATATTGTTTACAAGCGTACAAAAGCCTTTTTGTGAGAATTTTCAGCAAAAAGTTATTCGTGATGCAATTCAAGCGTGATAGTGTGATTTTTTTATATTTGATTTGGAAAACCACAAGTGGCTATTGTTAGAGTACTCCAGCATTTAAATGCGAATAAATCATTTGTGTCTCGTACCATCGCTCGTTACCGTGATACTGGTAGCGTAGCCCGACGTCAAGGAAGTGGACGGAAGAAAACAGCAACATCAGCAGAAATGGTTCGAAAAGTAAAGAAGCGACTTAATCGAAAGGCGCGTTGCAGTGGACGAAAAATGCCTCGTGAGCTGAATTTATCGCAATATTCCATTCGGCAAATATTGAAAAACGAGCTCGGGGTACAGCCATTGAAATTCCAAAAGTGCAAGAACTAACACCGCGACAGAAAGAAAATAGACTCAAAAGAGCTAAAGAGTTGCTTCGCTAGACCGAAAGTGGTGAACTGCCAAATTTGCTTTTCTCCGATGAGAAAACATTCGTTGTCCAGCAGTTTGTAAACAAACAAAATGATCGTGTTTACTTGCCAAAGAGGTCAGCTGAAAATGTGCACCTTCGGTTAGCTACCAGAATTCACGCGCCGGCCATGGTGATGGTGTGGGCCGCCAACAGCCGATGGTCGCTCTACGCTCGTATTAATCGACAGTGTCATCAGAATAAATGCCGAATATTATCGCGAAAATATTCTGGAGGGTGTATTAAAGCCTTGGGCTCGCAAACATTTTGGCCGCAGACCTTGGCCATTCCAAGAATGGTTACAAAATGAGGTTCCTCGCTTCATTTCCAGCGCACAATGACAACCAAAATCTCCGGATACCAATCTGTTGGACTCTGTGTCTGGAGTATTTTGGAAAGCAAGATTGGCACTAACAAAAAGTGTCGCCGGGAATGGTCCAATATACCGCAGAGCAACATTCGGGCAGCGTGTGACGATTTCATTGACTGTTTAATTGCCATAATTCGTGCCAAAGGTGACCAATTCGAACAAATCTAAACTTATTCTAAACTTTGAAGCTATTACCGAAATTTTTTGCTTTCATTTAATAAAATTGAAAAAAAAAATTTTAAAATTATGGCGTTTGACTTTGTGGCAGTTTTTTTTTAATCTCACCCTGTTGATGGGATATATCGGTCCTCCCCTCAGGTAACTCCCCCGCAAAGGGCAAATTTTTTTTTTGATAAAACTCTCTTTCATAAAATTTGATATAAGAGTCCTATAGTTTTTAAATTTCACGTATCCTAATTCTTTTACCAACACAATATCTGGTATCAAGTGCGGATATAACGGACAATTCCTTTTGGTACTTCTCCCGCATAGGGTCAGAAATTTTAATAATTATAACTCCTACGAAATGTGAAATAAAAGTAGTATTCCATTCAAATTTCACACATTCCAATATTTTTATTAAAAAAGTATCTAGTGTAAAGATGGGATATATTGGCCCGCTTCTTTTGGTACCTCCCTCACAATGGGTCAAAATTTTGAATAATTATATCTCTCATAGAATGCGAAATAAACATTTGTTTCTTTCTAAACTGCCTTCATTCCAATATTTCTACTATTTCCTTTGCTTTTCAAACTTGGCAATTTCTATTTGGCAATTTTTTATAAAGAAACATATCTGGTTCGGAGATGGGATATATCGGCCCACTCCATCAAGGAAATCCCTCGAAAAGGATCGAAATGTTGAATAATTATAATACTCATAAAATCCAAAAAATATCCTTCCGATTCTTTTGAAATTTCACACATCCCAATATTTCCACAGACACATATAAAGATAAAATATATCGGCCCACTTCTTGTGGTACCTCCCATACAAAGAAGTTAAGATTTTGAATAAACAGAACGTTTATATAACAGGAAATAAGCATCCAATTATTTTCAAACTTGGAACATCCTAATATTTTTACTAACATAAGATCTGGTACCTCCTCCAAAAAGGGTCACACAATTCAATTCCTATATCTCTCATTTTTTTATTAGCAAGTATTCACATCAAATTGAAATATTATTATTAAATATTCTTATCAGTATTAGATGAAGTGGAATACTTCGCTACATATGGTACCTCAAATTATCACATATATTATAAAATGTGAAGAAGGTGGCTGGTTACACACTACTTGGTATGATAAAAGTAAGCTATTATTAAGCTGTTAATTTATCAGGAATTACTCATTATTTTTTAGCTTACTGGTAATGCAGAGGTTATATTGTTGTAATTACTAGTAATGTTGAAAGTGGCACATGTGACTTCCAATTTTTTTGTGACAAGTTACATTTATGACACCACAATTGTAATAAGCATGTTCAGGTCCAAAATTTGCAGTTTTTATAAAAACATGAAAAAAGTCAATTATAACGTCGTGTTGCTACACTTTAAATTTTTTAATCAAAAAAGTTGCAGGCACTTTCTAGTAATGGTATAAATATAAATACATACTCCATAAAAACATATATTATTTTTAAATATTTTTATACCCTACTATGTGTTGGGGTATTATAAGTTTGATTGGGCCAAAAATTATGTAACACCACGAAATATTGATTTCCCACATAGGAAAGTATATATGGATCTTCCTATCTCGCCGAGCTGAGTCGATATAGCTATGTATGTCCGTCCGTCCGTCTGTCCGTCTGTCCATGTTAATTTGTAATCACTCTACAGGTCGCAATTATGGCCCGATCTTCACGAAATTTAGAATGGAGGTGGGACTGGGGTCAGAATAGAACCCTATTTCTTTTGGAGAAGATCGCATAATATATGGACCAAAAACTAAAAAATTCCTGACTTTGCATTTGCTCTACAGGTCGCAATTATAGACCCATCGACGCGGAAGTTAGCATGGGGCTAGAGCTTAGGGCTGGTTAGAAGTCTTCCATCGGGTATTATTTAGTGGGTGAAATAGGCCACAACATTTGTGTTAAATAAAAGTCATCTTTTCCACTAAACCGCGAGTATTTTTAATCCCGGCGAAATCACAAAAAGACGAACAGGTCAATTCTGACCGTTACGTAAATGCCAATAGTAAATATATCGTATATATATAGCGAAATATATTCAATGTGTATGCAAAGGAAGGGGGTGTTAGTTGGAATGGCTGGACCGATATTGACAAATTTTGTCAATTCAGAATGCCCTTTTAACATAAAAGCATGAAATCTAAAAAATCGCTGAAAATATGCCAATAATGATGTTGATATAGATTTTGTAGTGTTTTATGACATTTTTTTATTTTTTCATATTTTTTATCGCATGCGATTTTTTCAATTTGACTTATAATATTTTGTAATATTTTTTCACCTTATAACACAGGTTGGGGTTATTATATAAGGATTTCAAATATCGTCCGGCCTTTTGTTTTCAAAGGTGTCCGCAATATATTTAGGGGTCGAAATGGACCAACAACTAAAATTTTTCCTGATTTTGCAGCCGTTATAAAGGTCACAAATAGAAACCAAAGGATACGAAATCTCGCATAAAGTTAGAGTTTAGGACAGCGGGTACAATGGATCACTAATTTTGTGTGAAAAAATACCTGCATTATTTACCGGCGAAATCCGAAATACACTAAAGGCGAACTTCTGGATTTTTTATGCTAATTTCGTTGACGAATATAACCAAATATCGTAGACAAGCAATTCATATAGATGAGTCTAATTTTAGAGATAGGGAGGGGCCTCTTGCTTTTGGAGATGATCGCAAACAACAGAAACAATTTCCTGATCACACATTTGAAGTCAATCAACACGCCTGATGAAAGAGTGGAAAGGGAAGAATTCTAGCATTTTGGATGACTATTGGATTATATTTAGCTGTAATATCGACTACAACAACTGACAGCACGACGGAGTGCATAAATATTGGGCAAATGACTAGGTACATTCCAAATCCTAATTTCAAAAATTTCCTAATTTCAAAAGCGAAATCTTCCAATATGGATTTGGATATAAAGGGCGTCTAACATATTGTAGTGTTGTAGGGTATAACATAGTCGGCCTCGCACGAGGCCTTTAACTGCCTCTCTTTTCGAATAAATAAATCCGCATCAGCATTATTATCTATGACACTCGTCTTTTCTTTGCGCCAATTCAAATTTTATACCCCTCAACCAAATAAATGACATTTCATGTTAATTCACTGCTTTTGTAATCCTCCGTATAAATAAAGACCCAATCATGACGGGAATGGGTTCAATAACCCACAACAAGTAAAAGAAAAAGCAAATCGTAGAATTTCTTATTACATTTCTGTGAGTTGTATTTTTTTTTCTGTTTTCTCGTTGTTTCGTGTCATAACAAAAACAAGTTCGACATGTATTTCAGTATCGTTTGGAATTTCGTTATGTCTTTTCTTCCTCTATTTCTTCAATTATTTTTTGATGGCTGTCTTTGGAAAACATATGCAATGGCCAAGGCATTTGGTGGTGTTTGGGCAAGCAGTTTCATATTCTTCTTCTTCTTCTTGGGAAAGCAACAAATAAGTGGAGTAACAATGACACTATCTGAAACCATTACATAATGGACAGTTAACAATTTTGAAATTTTGTAACAGGTCTGTGAAGAGATGTAGGTACACAAATATTTTCCCAACATTCTTGCTTGTAAAATGTACATGGCCTCGACAATTGCGCTGATGATATTAGGTAACATGCTTAGGAATGCAGCAACTTTAAATAATTTCAAAAAAAAAAAAAAACAACCAATACCAAGTTTAGGGGCTATACTCTCTTCGACCACAAATAAATTTAAACGGAATGAATAGGATTCCTAGCAAAATAAATGAATGAACGGTACGGGTACGGTATATGGGGCTATACGAATACCTGGACCTACATGGCCCATTTTCTCTTTTATGCTGAAGTATCTATTACGAACTTAAAATACCAAATTTGGAACGATTCCGTTAAATAATGTCGCTAAAATCATCAAAATACCAAATATCGGGGGGTACCGTTATATCGGGGCTATATGAAGACGTGGACCTACATGGCTCATTTTTTGGCTCAGGATGTAGTATCCATTACGAACTTCAAATACCAAATTTGAAACGATTCCGGTAAATAATGTCGTTAAAATCATGAAAATATCGAATATCGGGAGGTACCGTTATATGGGGGCTATACGAAGACGTGGAGCTGTACAGATAATTTTCTGTCTTAGGCTGTAGTATCCACTACGAACTTCAAAAGCCAAATTGGAAACAATTCCGGTGAATAATGTCGCTAAAATCATCAAAATACAGAATATCGGGAGGTACCGTTATATGGGGGCTATATGATAACTTGGACCTACATGACCCATTTTAACGAACTTAACCTGCCTACTGGCAAAATATACATGTGTGCAAAATTTTAGCCTTCTATCTCAATTTGTTCGACAGATAGCGTGATTACAACAGACAGACGGACAGACAGACGGACATGGCTAAATCGTCTTAGAATTTTACGCTGATCAGGAATATATATACTTTGTTGGGTCTGACATGAGTATTTCGATTACATCGGAAAGTTACCTAAATAGGGGGGCATGTTCCCCATCTTCCACACTTTTGGACATGTTCGGCTTTAGCTTCCTTGGAATCTGCGCATTTTAGGTACATAGTGTCGTTGGCAATATTGTAGATAGAATACGAGTAATTGGTTTTTGCACTTTTCTAAAAATATATGGTTAAAAACTCCATTTAAAGTAGATCATAACAAACCAAAATATTCTACATTTGTCAATATATTCAAACAGACGTCAATATATTTAAACAAGCGAACCTTGGCTGAGGGTATACATCTGGCAGCCGAACCGACTGATACTTTTAACTTGTTAAAAGAAAACTTTGTTATAGCTCTTAAAAAATACCCTCAATTGTCAATATGACATATGTGTTCGTTCATCCTCTATATGTCATTAAATCGACATAGAATTTTATAGCTCTTCAGGAATACACTTTATGGTATTTCCGACCTCCTTACCATGGTGGAGGGTATAAAAATGTTGATACTCCGAATTTGGCCACTTTACCTGGTATTTACACGCTGTCCATTTTAAAAGATGGCACCATTTCGAAACATTTCCACTTCTGAATACTAAAAATTGTCCAAATCTCACAAAAATAAATAAAATTGAATTTTTCAACTAATCAAAACTTAAATCCCGATTTTGAGACTTGCTCTCGTTTGGGTGTACATTTTTTTCTGGCATTTCCAACCCATTTGTTCTAATTGGCAAATTGCTTAAACATAAACTACATTTTTCCTGAAATATTTCTGAAATAACAAAAGCCATTTCTTTGTCTTATATAACACAACGTGTAGACAGATTATACAAAATGCTTAATACTAGTGGAGACGTGCTAAATATGCATAGAATAATTCATAGAATATATCAATGGAATGACATGTGCTTTCCACCCCACCCCCCATTTCCCAGCCTGTGTTTTCCATAACAAAGAAATGCTCAAACGCTGCCTCCACTTCCATTTGCCACAGCTTCGAAGTGTGTGTCTCAACGCATTTGATAACATTCTTCGATCATCTTCCAAATCATGGCGTTGATGATGATAACGCAAAATGTAATTACGACAATATTCACAAAGATTTAATCCTGTCTCCTCTTTGTGTTTGATGGTTGGTAGATATTCCTCAAATCATCGCTTGAGGCCACATTTGTTTGAATATTGTCCGGCTAAGACCATTGAAATATAATTTCTATTTATACGCCAACATTCCATTATGATTATGAGAGCCAGATGAGAGCCATCTTCTAGGCCACTCCAGTGGATGAATCGAACACACACATGTGCCGCATCATCCCCACCGTTATTATGCCGTCCAGTTGACCAAAGAAAAACTAAAATATAAACAAAGTGTCATGGTTTCGATTCTTATTGTTGTTTGGCTTTTCTGTC
This sequence comes from Musca domestica, assembly GCF_030504385.1. Taxonomy (NCBI): domain Eukaryota; kingdom Metazoa; phylum Arthropoda; class Insecta; order Diptera; family Muscidae; genus Musca; species Musca domestica. The sequence goes on along the minus strand of NW_026712296.1, from coordinate 10,608,475 downwards.
ATGCCTCTTAATTAAAAGCCTTGTCAGCCGTGTGACAGTTATCAACAAAAAAAAAAAAAAAAATGTTTATTTCGTTCGTTTCATTGCCAGTGCTCCGCATTTCCAGTTATTGGACATCTTTTTTCCAACTATTAAAGCTGTGTACGTTGACTTTAGCCGGTCTTGGTTCGGGGCATTATTTTTTTTGGATCTGGTGGTCTTGTTGGTCTTTAGTTACACAAGTTGTCTTGTTATGACATCCCGGACGAGAACTCATTTGAACCTTGCACAATTGTCCAATGTCCAACATGCCGGTCGTCGTTCGTCTTGGTCGTCGTTTGTTGTTTTTCGTTCCTTTCAACTACACTTCTGGGTCTCTTTGAAATCACAACAAGAAGTCGTTATGATTTTCTTGTTACTGTTGCGTTTGTTTTGAAATGCCAACGGCATTATGGAATACCACGAAGACAAATAGACCGCCCATGTGTGATGTCATACATCTAGAAAATAAGCAATTAATACGCCATACAATATAAGCGTGAAGCGCACCCCGAGATACGATGGAAAGTTATTCTTGGAAAGTAATTCTTGAATTGTTGTCCCAAGTAGCGACAATAATCAAAAATGCGATGGCAGCTTTTTGTTGTTGTTAATACTTGACATCACTTTCCAATTGTCATAAGCCTAGAATCGGCATATCGGAATTTTGTAAGAAAACAAATTAAAACGTGTCAGCCGGTTTTGCCTCAGCCAACGTGCGATTATTTAAATATATTTTAACTTCTGTTATGATTATCCAAATTGTTGATCCTCTATGGAGTAGGTTCCAAAGGTATGTGCGAATATTGTCCATTTAGTATCGGATCTAAATAAATATTGCGACGTTCTGAAATATTGATTACTTTCTTCACCTTATATGAGATATGTGGTAATTTTAAGAAAATGTTGAAATGTGCGTGAGGTATCAGATATAGTCTACCGAAGACCGAACTAACACATATGAAAATATTGAGATGGGCTTTTCTCCCGTTATATTCCATCTTTACAACAAACCTTGAGTTACATTTTTTAAGCGTTATAATTATTCGAAATGTTGATCCTTTGTGGGATAGGTATTTGATGGAGAAGACCGATATTGTTCATTTTAGCACTGATGCTAATATTAGGATCTGCAAAGTTGGACAAAAAGGGATTATCCTTTCTCTTCCTGTACATGAAATCATTTTTTCGAAAATTTCTATTTTTGTGGGGAGGTACCAGAAGGAGTGGACCTATATTGCATGTCTTCGAACTCGATGCATGTGCAGCAGGCAGACAGACGGATGTATGGACAAACATCCTTAGATAGACTCCAAATGTTCTGAAACGGGTTTGGTCGAAAGAGAATTATAATTTCGATTAGGCTCGGTTTAGCCGTATCCGTAGGCATATGACTGAGAGCAAAAAAAGAAGGTACGGGTACGGCCATATGCCTACAGATACGGCTAAATATATATATATATATATATATATATATATATATATATATATATATATATATATATATATATATAAAAGAAGTAAAGAAGCGACTTCATCGAAACCCGTGTCGCCGTGGCCAAAAAATGGCTCGTGAGCTGCACATATCCCAATATTTTAATCGACAAACATTGAAAAATGAGCTCGGGGTAAAGCCATTGAAATTCCAAAAAGTTAAAGATCTGGAGGGTGTATTGAAGCCTTGGGCAACCAAACATTTTGCCCGCAGATCTTGGACATTCCAACATGACTCACTTTTTAGACCAGTCCCTAAGGATAATTCCGATTTCAAGTACTTTTCATTTATTTACACTCAAAAAGAAAATATTCTTAGCAAAGTCTGGGAAATATGTTTCTGACCCTTGAACGGAAATCAGGAGCATCATATATACGGGCGCTTCTATGAAACCTTGACATTTATTTAAAAGTGGACCTTCATTGATTATATTTTTGTAAATGGCGATTCTTAATAATATGAAGTCAAAATTTAAAAAATTGGCAGCTTTAATGGCAAATGTGGCAGAACACTGCCGGATTGTCGCCGTCGACATTTTAAAGTGAATGTTCCATCTAAAGAGCTGTACCCCCTGTGGTGATTTAGAAAATCTATACTTAAACATAACAAAAAACGTTTAGATAAATTCCTGGTATTTCTTGTCCTTAAGCATCTGAAATTGACACTTTCTCAATTGGATATATATATATATATATATATATATATATATATATATATATATATATATATATATATATATATATATATATATATATATATATATATATATATATATATATATATTTTTTTTTTTTTTTTTTTTATACCCTCCACCATACTATGGAGGGTATATTAATTTTGTCATTCCGTTTGTAACTCCTCGAAATATTCATGTCAGACCCAACAAAGTATATATATTCTTGATCAGCGTAAAATTCTAAGACGATTTAGCCATGTCCGTCTGTCTGTCTGTGTGTCTGTCTGTCTGTCTGTCTGTCTGTCTGTCTGTCTGTTGTAATCACGCTATCTTTCGAACAAATTGAGATAGAAGGCTAAAATTTTGCACACATGTATTTTTTCCCAGTAGACAGGTTAAGTTCGTAAATGGGCCATGTAGGTCCAAGTTATCATATAGCCCCCATATAACGGTACCTCCCGATATTCGGTATTTTGATGATTTTAGCGACATTATTCACCGGAATTATTTCAAAGTTGGCATTTGAAGTTTGTAATGGATGCTACAGCCTAAGACAGAAAATTATCTGTGCAGGTCCACGTCTTCCTGTAGCCCCCATATAACGGTGCCCCCGATATTCGGTATTTTAATGTTTTTAGCGACATTATTTACAGGGATTGTTTCAAATTTCGTATGTGAAGTTCGTAATGGATACTTCAGCCCATGCCAGAAAATTGTCTGTGCAGGTCCACGTCTTCGTATAGACCCCATATAACGGTACCCCCATATTCGGTATTTTGACGATTTTAGCTACATTATAAACAGATTTTTCTTCAAGTTTCGCATTTAAATATTGTAATAATTTATGACAAAAGTTGCCTATGCAGGCCCACGTCGTCGTATAAGCATTCGGTATTTTTAAGATTTTAACAGAACTTTTAACGGGTTTTTTTTTGGAAATTGCCAAATTTGTACCAAATGGTGGAGGGTATTAAAAGTTCGGCCCGGCCGAACTTACAGCTTTTTTACTTGTTTTTTTTTTTTTTTTTTTTTTTTTTTTTTTCACGGACATATGGATCCCTATATCAGAATTACCATAAAATTGATTTTTTTTTTCAATTAATAAATTACACGAAGTTGCGTGGTAATTAAAACAAAAGAAAATCCTAAAAAAATCTCTTACCCGGTGAAAAGTGTGATTATTTCGCATGTTTCTTAACTCACACACACGCATACAACTCATAGATACCAATACGATATGCAGTCACGCAATTCATTTGAATTCCAAACGAAGCCTTAAGCATACTGAGATTTTAAAACAAACTAACAAAAAAACAAAAGATGCTAACATTTGTGGCATAAGACGTCCTTAATTAGTTACATTGGTCATAAATCATCCAAACGCTCCATGATGTGGCTAAATGAAGAGTATGGGGATAAATGAAGTGAAATTGTGGTTGCATGACACAATTAAGATACAGCATCGCATAAGGTACAAATTAGTTGGCGAAATTATACGAAATGACTTGTACGATTCTGAGGCTGATGATGATAATTTTTTTCCTCTATTAAATGAGTAATCAAATGGTAGACTGAGGATAATAAAGAAAATCTGCCATGTTTATTAAATCCATAAGGAGTTATTCGATAATTTATTTAGCATTTTGCCAGGTGCAAGACAGCTCCGAAATATAGGCGACCATTGCACAGTGAAATCTGCAAGAATATGCCAGTATATTTTTGTGCGAATTGACCTGATTTCCGCTACTTCGTCAACGAGAAGTTCACCGTAAAATTTATATTCGTTACAACAGTTCGTGTTAGGTCTCAAAATGCACAATTTGTTTAGTTTGAGAATATTTTTCAATCAAAACTTCTAAAACTAAATTTTCAGAATGTTTAATTTTATTCAAGGTTGTTCTTTTTTTCCTTTTACACCAAAAAGTCTTCAAAATCTTCATTATTTTGCAATTTACCGAAGAGGATTGTTGTAAAACCCTTACACAATGGACCAACATCCAATTTTTGTGTCAAAAACTATTTCAAAATCTGCATATGTAAACCCTTGAAATAAACAGCGACCTCGATGTCAATTTTCAGAATTCCATCTCTATCCCAACACAACTTGTCGTACGTTAGTAGTACGCATTTCCAAAACCATCTCCTTCTCTCAAGACAGACACCAACTGTAACATCCATTTAAAATTTCAGGACTTCAGCTCTATCCCTTCACCCAATACCCGATTTAGTACCACTTAGTACTTTTCGAACAATCACAGTACAAATTTCCAAACAAACTCAGATACCAATAGCAAATTTCATGATTTTAGATCTTCAGTTTCTCCCATTGCCAAATTTAGTACCAATTGGTACAATTATAGTACGCATATCCAAAACCAGCTCCATTTTTTATTGGAAATATTGGGATGGGTGAAACTAAAAAAAATTGATGTTAAATTCGCATTTTATGATCGTTTTGGTTATTCCAAATTTTGTTCCTTTGGGGGGATGGTACCAGAAGAAATGGGCCGATATCTACCATCTTCTCGACAGATCTTATGTTGATAGAAATATTGAAGTACGACGAGTTTGAAAACAAAATAGATGCTCATTTTGCATTTTATGAGCTTCATGGCAATTAATTGTGTTGATCCGTTGTGGGGAAGGTACCAGAAGGAGTGGGCCGATATATCCCATCTGCATACCAGATCTTGTGTTAGTAAAAATATTGGGTTGTGTGAAATTTGATGAGAATCAAATGATTATTTTACGGTTGATGAGACGTATAATTTTTACAAATTTATACCTGTTGCGGGGAAGGCACTAAAGGGAATGGTCTGACATATTCCATCTTCACACCAAATCTTGAACTAATAGAAATATTGAGATGTGCTGAGTTTGAAAATAATTGGATGCTCATTCCGCGTTTTATGAGGCTTATGGTTTTTCCAAATTTTGACCCTTTTGTGGGGGAGGTTCATGATGAAATGGATTGATATTATCCATTTATGCACATGACCTAGCACTGACACTAATATTAGAAATTGCATAAAATCGAATGATCCTTAATCTTTCTATAAGGTAAATTCTTTTCTTTCAAAAGTTTAACCTTTTGAGGAGGGGAGGTACCAGAACCAGTGGACCGATGTTGGCCATCTCCAAACTCGATCTTAGTTTGAAAATAATATTACGATGCACCAAGTTTGGAAAATATTGGATACCCCTTCGAGTTACCTAGATCGGTTCCAAATGTCCTGAAACGTATTTGTTTCAAAGAGACCTAGGGTCTAAAACAGTGAGGCGCGTTTTGGCCGTGTCAAATGATATGGCTACTGAGATAAAAAACGCGAAAAATGAGACTTTAATGATAAAAACAACGAATATCGGGAGGTATCGTTAGATACGCGCTGTAGGAAAACGGGGACCTATACATCTGCCATCTGCCGGAACTATAACCCATTTCAAACTACAAATACCAAATGTTAGGAAAATTCATGGGAAAATCGTCAAAATACCAAATATCGGGAGGTGTCGTTATCTTGGTGCAATAGTAAAACGTGGACCTATACAGACAATGTTCTGCCACCAGAAGTAGAACCCGTTAAAAACTCTCAATACTCTCAATTTGGAACAATTCTGTGGAATTTTTTGTCTAAAATTCATCAAAATAACAAATATTTGGGTGTGGTTTTATGGGGGCTATAGGAAAACGTGGGCCGATACATTTTTCACTTTTAAAACCAATCAACCAAAACAATAACATAATGCAAACAATTGTTCGAATTTTATAGTTCTACCGACAGACGTCGACTTTGAATTTTAAGTTGATCTTGAATATACGGGGCAAGATAAAAAGATTGCAACAATGAATGAAAGCAAAGAATGTCGGAAATAGCATCAAATTTTACAATAAGTCTAGATTTGTTCGAATTGGTCACCATTGGCACATATTATGGCCTTGAAACGGCCAATGAAACCGTCACACGCTGTCCGAATATTGCTCTGCGGTATTTTGGTCCAATCCCGGCGAAGCGCTTGCTTGAGGTAATCGACTCTTTGGTATTTTTTAGTGCCAACCTTGCTTTTCAAAATACTCCAGACACAATAGTCCAACGGATTGGTATCCGCAGATTTTGGTGGTCATTGTGCGCTGGAAATGAAGCGAGGAACCTCATTTTGTAACCATTCTTGGGTGGAGCGTGCTGAGGGCGGTGGTGCTGAGTCCTGTTGGAATGTCCAAGGTCTGCGGCCAAAATGTTTGCGAGCCCAAGGCTTTAACACACCCTCCAGAATATTTTCGCGATAATATTCGGCATTTATTTTGATGTCGCGGTCGATTAATACGAGCGGAGAGCGACCATAGGCTGTTATGGTGGCCCACATCATAACCATGGCCGGCGCTTGAGTTCTGTTGGCCAGCCGAAGGTACACATTTTCAGCTGACCTCTGTGGCAAGTAAACACGATAATTTTGTTTGTTTACAAACTGCTGGACAACGAATGTTTTCTCATCGGAGAAAACCAAATTCGGCAGTTCACCACTTTCGGCCTTTTAAGTCTATTTTCTTTCTGTTGCGGGGTAAGTTCTTGCACTTTTTAGAATTTCAATGGCTTTACCCTGAGCTCATTTTTCAATATGTGCCGAATGGAATATTGCGATATGTTCAGCTCACGAGGCATTTTTCGGCCACTGCGACGCGGGTTTCGATCAAGTCACTTCTTTACTTTTCGAACCATTTCTGCTGATGTTGCTGTTTTTCTTCCGTCCACTTCCTTGACTTCGGGCTACGCTACCAGTATCACGGTAAAGAGCGATGGTACGAGACATGGAAAAATTTATTCACATTTAAATGCTGGACAAAATCAGATTATCCTTTCTCTTCCTGTACATGAAAACATTTTTTCGAAAATGTCGATTTTTGTGGGGGAGGTACCAGAAGGAGTGGACCTACATTGCGTATATCCGAACTCGATCTAAGTTTGACGTGCGCAGCAGCCAGCAGGCGGACGTACGGACAAACATCCTTAGATCGACTCCAAATGTTCTGAAAGGGATTTGGTCGAAAGAGAATTAAGATGTAAAACTGTTATTTCAATCAGGCTCGGTTTAGCCGTAGCCATATTCAAATGCTGGAGTGCTCTAATGAGAGCCCATTGTGGTTTTGCAGCCAAATATAAAGAAATCACAGCATCATGCTTGAGTTCCATCTCGAATAACTTTTTTTTCTGGAAAATTCTCACCAATATGTTTTTGTACGCTTGTAAACAATATAATGGAATAACTTTAACAGCTGTCGGACGAGTGGCTTAGACATGACAGCAATTTGAAGTTGGTTGCCGTTTTTCAATTTTTAATAGGGTATACGAGGTATATTTAGATGTGTTACAAATTTAATATACTCTCCTGTCCATTGTGAAGGATATAATTAGAATACAGTGGTTTCTATTTACCTGCATCAACATTAGCTGCGCATTGGCCTTTGCAGACCAAAATACTTTTGTTATGCCATTTTTTTCTGAATCCCTTTATTTGAATTGTATTTAAGTGCCCAATCGATAGCTGCACATTGGACATTCCTGCCTCGAAAATTTGGTAATTTTTTTTAATTTGGTTACAAAAGTTGTATTTATCCGCACAAGAAAATTTTTTTAAACTCAAAAAAGACACTAGAAACTACCACTTCGTTTTTGTTTTTGTATTCGCAAAAACACAAGAAAAGAGCATGCATTAAAAACATATTCTCGCTTCCTCTCCCACACTAAAAGATGGTTATGCTGGATAAAACACCACTGATGCTCAAATACATACGAATAGAAAATTAAAGATACCTGCACTTTTTGTGCACGTAGGTAAAATTAAAGATACCTGCTTCATTGTGCAGATAAGTGCAATGAAGCTACCTGCATTTTGGACATTGCTGCACAAGATGTCGTGCAATTTTTGATTGTGCAGGTAAGCAAAAAATACTGTAGTACCTTTTTATAACCATAGGATAATAAAGTTAATGGGCAATAATAGCTAACGAAGTAGCGGTCACCAGAGCACGAAGCCGATCGGCTCGCAGTCGGCGTGCAGCCGCCGCCGACTTTTTTTAAGTGATCTGAGCCGCCGCTGATGTATGCGGCTCTCATCGGCTCAAATTTTTAGCCGACTGAGTCGGCTAAGCCGTTGAAAAATATAAATTTATACAGCAAATTTGTATAAATATGTCTTTTAATCTTATCGATAAATTAACATATTATAATGCTCATTATTGGACGATAATTTACATTGTGCGCTCGTCTTCGAGAGGCTAAAACGTGTAGGCTATTTATATTAATTATACCCTACACCACATAGTGGTAAGGGTATTATGACTTTGTAGATTTGTTTTTTTTATCACAAAACCTTTGGCAACCTTTTGTAACTTACGAATTTTTTATGGAGTGGCAACCATATTTTTTGCCAAAGATTCGTTGTGTTTTTGCTTGTTCAAAGAAAAGAATGCAAAATGTGCCAAAGGAATATTAAAAATTATTTTTCCGCTAACCGAAAGGGTCAAACAGTTTTGACTAAATCAGAATCCGATTCTGACGAATCTGTTGATACTGAAATCAATATTTCTCCATATGCAGATGTATCTCGATATGAAGATCCTTTTAAAAAGAAAAATGAATTTAAAAATTTGGCAAAGGTTGTTGTAAATGAAGGTGGTATATCAATGTGTTGGAAATATTTTGGTGATCTCTATTTTAAAAAGAGGCATATTCTTCAAAAATATAAATTTTGCAAATTGTGTTTGGATGAAAAGACCAATTTAAAAAGGTAAGAATTTCTAATTTTTTCCATTCGCATGTGTGTAAATGTTTATGATTTTAGTTTTGGAAAATCAACATCAACCACAAATTATATGAACCATCTACGAGCTGTACATAACTTGGACGTGAAATCTTTAAATAACCTGAAAAGTTCAACAATGACACAAAATGCATTGAAATCCTCAACAAGTTGTAACAACAAACAACAAAATGCTCGCCGGGTCGCCGAAATGTGCTGTTGGGATTTGCAACCGTTTAAAATTGTTGAAAGGCCAGGATTTAAGAAATTGGTATCTTTCTTAAACCCAAAGGCTATATTCCCCACAGATAGGACAATAGCTACGACGGCTTTAAACGATGTTTATAACATATATTTGGACCACGTAAAAACAAGCCTTAAAGAGTCGCCCAAAAATGTTACACTTGTATTGGATATGTGGTCAGATAAACATAAGCACTTGTCTTACATAAACATAAAAGTGCATTTCTGCCAAAATTTTCAAATGCAAATTGTAACGCTCAAGACAGAGATCTTTCCACGACCTCACACTGGACTAGCAGTTGTAGAAAAAATTGAAGAAGCTTTATGTGAATTTAATCTGTTGGAAAAAAACATATGTGCTGTTACTGATGGTGGAAGCAACATCGTTTCAGCTTTAAAAATTAAAAATATACCAAGATATGGTTGTATGGCTCATGTTTTACACAGATTTTTGATGGAAGATATACTAAACAACAAGTCATTTGAAAATATTAATAACATAATATCAAAATTAAAAAAAAATTATGGCAGCTTAATGTATAGCTATGAAGAAATATCAAATATTCAAAATATGGAGGAACAAAACGATTTAGAAAAAATATTTACAGAGGTTGAAATAATTTTGGAGAGTTTGGATAGTTGCGAACAATTTCCACATGGAGATGACTATTTTACTGAACAATATGAAGCAACTTTAAACGTCAAGCACCACACCTCTTTGAAAAATTCCGTTGCAACACGTTGGAACTCTCTGCTTGCAATGATTCAAAGCTATACGAATAATATATCCACTATAAATGTAGCATTAGTTAAAGCTAAAAAGGAACTGTTAGTGATTGGGACAATGGAAAAGCAAATTATAACGGAATTTGGCACGTTTTTAAAATTTTTTGAGGACGCCACAAAACACCTTCAAGGCCAAGATTATCCGACGATATCTTCGTGTATTTATTTTCAGGAATCCATTATGTCCTCATTGAAGAAAGAAGAAGAAAAAGCGTCTTTTGAATTAACAATCAATTTATGCAATTTCGCTGTGCAAAACTTCACGAAGCGATTCAAAGTATATAGAATGTATGTTGTAGCTGCGCTTATGGACCCATGCCAAAAAAACTGGCCTGTTTTAGATAAATATATACTACAGATACCCAAACAATCGCCAAACTCCTTGGAACTTGTGCATGATGTTCTGTCTCCAATATCCAAGGAGAACTTGATTATGGAAGAAATTGAAAAATTAAAGGAAATCGATGACACATTATTAAATGAGCCATCAACGAGCACTGAACCAAATGCAAAAAAACAGGTATTATGTTTTAATAAATGTAAAGGTAAACTTAACTGACGTATATTTTACTTGCAGAAAATATCAGCTAGTCGTCAAAGAATGTTGGAATTTATGGGACCATCGCCTTCTAATGTACAAAATAACGTAGAGTTAGAAATAAGAAAATATTTGGAAATGAAAGTCGAGGCGGTTGAGCCTCTAGATTGGTGGCGACAGAACAAACAAGTACGTTAAAGATTCACATCTTAAACTTGTTTTAAGCATGTTACGTTTTGACCATTTACTTTTTATAGATCTTTCCAAATGTTGCTACTGTAGCAAATATGTGCTTTGGAATTCCAGCCACATCAGCATCTTCAGAGCAAGCATTTTCATATGCCGGGAATTGTGTAAATGCAAAGAGAAGCAGCCTGCATCCGGCAACAGTAAAGAAACAATTGTTTGTTCACGATAACAAGGCAGTCGTCGAACCATTTTTATCAAATTAAAGTATTTTTATTATAATTTTTAATATGCTATAAGCAACAAATGTGCATATAAACTTATATTTTCATTTTTATTTTAAATTAAATGAATTGACAGTTATTAAAACAACCGAAATTATTTGTTCACGTTAAAGTCGTCGGCTGTAGCCGACTTTTAGCCGCCGCCGGCCGTATATTGCTTTAGCCGCCGCCGCCGATTTTCTTTCGGCTGCAGTCGACTTTTAGCCGCCGCCGACTTTTTTATGCTTAGCCGCCGCCGCCGAGAATTTCACATCGGCTTCGCCCTCTGGCGGTCACTTGTCTGTTCTACATATTTTTCTAAAAAAATAATAATAATTGTATTACGACATTTCCTATAATTTTAAGTTATAAATAAAGTGTTCCTTTTGAATGGCATTTCCACTGCAGGATTTAACATAATTCTTCAATCGGAAACGACAAAGTTTTCTTAAAAAGGAACAAGAAAATAAACTGAAAACCGGAATTGAACACAACAGAAACAACATTTACACGCCTTAACTTTCTATGCTGCCGTAGAGGTCTGCAGATTGGCAGTGTTAGGCCATTATATTTTTCTGCGATATTATTAAATTTATAGTGGGTTGAAATGGGAATGAATGAATGATTGGCTGGCTGAATGGATGGTATGCTGATGCTGGACACTTGCTTATTGCATTTGCAGTGGAGAATTTAATACGTTTTTCCTAACAAACTCATCTGTTTTTGTTTGCATTTCTTTTTTGTGGCATTTGAGAAATGCAGAAGAAAAAACTAGCGCCTACATTGAAAAAGCAGGCGCTGTACCTCTTACTCTCGCTGTTGATGACAGCATTTCACAGCATGAGATAAGCTAAGAATAGTCGTTGTCGTCGTCGTCATCGCCATCAAGTTTCTGATGCCAAGGGGGCCATGTAAAGTTGGTACCACAGAATCATGGTATGATGCTACAAGTGTTGCATGGCCAATAATTTCTTATAGCTGGAAGAAAACCTTTGCATTTCCTACTTTGCTGATATTTTACGCCTGTTGACTGCCATTATGGAATTAAATAAAAACTTGAAGAAATTCATTGAATACAAAAAAAAAAAAAAAAAAAATGAAAATAACATTCAAGCGTTAAAAAGTGTTAGTTTTTCATTTGTGGAATGTGTCCCATCATTATGGACTCAGCATTGGGGCTACAGATGTGGTCAAAATATGCAGCATTAAAATAGTTCTAGACCCCAATTACCAATTCCAGGCTATATAGAATGAACCCAAACATGTCCATCTGTCAGAATGGTACTCACGAAAATTCTTAAAAATATCGAGATCGAGATAGAACACGGGCGGTCACGGTACTCTCCTCCTTCTCCCAGATCCATATTTTTGTAACACGCATAAAATGTTAAATTAATTACCGATCTTCACCACATAGTGTTAAGGGTATTATGAAGGAAGCGAGATAGATACATAGTTACTTTTGAGAATCTTCGTAGAATCACTTTCCGTGTCGGTTTCTGCATGTCAGTCCGTCCATCTGTCAATGTATTTTATCCGATTTATTATTATATTTATTATCCGATTGAGATGAAATTTCCAAACAATATTTTTGGCCCAAGGACGAACCCTTTTCAAATTGGTGAGCATCGTTTCAAATTTAAACATAGCTCCCATATATATCTTCAACCGGTTTCGGGTAAATTGCGCACTAAATGGCCAATATCAATCCAAATGACCTGTATTTTGGCACATCCAACCGAATTCCGTCTAGAAACAAGTACATCAAATTTGGTTCAAATCGGTTCAGATATTGCTATAGCTCCCATTCATATGTCTCATCCGATGTGTGGGTTTAAGTCTCTTACATGCGTAATATGCACTCCACAAGAATGATATTTGTTACCAAATATCAAATACAGCTCAGAAATAAGTGCCTAAAATTTTTTCAAGATCGGTTCAGATTTGGATATAGCTCCTATATATCTTTATTCGTTATCAGGTTTACTGTGCACCAAATGAATAATATCACCCCCAAATCAACTGAATCTTGGTAATTCCGACAGAATTCATCCTAGAAAAAAGTACTTTAAATTTAGTGAAAATCGGTTCAGATATAGCTATAGCTTCCATGTACATGTTTCATCGGATTTGGTGTTAAAGTCCCTCACATGCGTAATATGCACTTCACAACAGTGATATTTAATACTGGACATCAGATACAGCTCGAAAATACCTCTGCCAAATTACATAGCGGTTTTAAAGTTATCTGTTTATGAGTTAAAGATATAATAATGGTCATTGCATTCATTTCGAAACAGCGAGTGTCTGACTGACAGAATTTCTTTATATTTGGCTGGAAAACCAAAAGTGTCTATCGTTAGAGCACTCCAGCATTTAAAAGTGAATAAATCTTTTTTGTCTCGTACCATTGCTCGTTACCGTGATACTGGTAACGTAGCAAGACGTCAAGGAAGAGGACGAAAGAAAACAGCAACATCAGCAGAAATGATTCGAAAAGTAAAGAAGCGACTTGATGGAAACCAGCGTCGTTTTGGCCGAAAAATGGCTCCTGAGCTGAACATATCGCAAAATCCCATTCGGCAAATACTGAAAATTGACCTCGGAGGAAAGCCATTGAAATTCTCAAAAGTGCAAGAACTTACACCGGAACAGAAAGAAAATTGACTCAAAAGAGCTAAAGAGTTCCTTCGCTTGGCCGAAAGTGGTGAACTGCCGAATTTGGTTGTCTCCGATGAAAAAACACTCGTTGTTCAGCAGTTTGTAAACAAACAAAATGATTGTGTTTACTTGCCAAAGAGATCAGCTGAAAATGTGAACCTTCGATTGGCCAACAGAGCTCAAGCGCCAGCCATGGTGATGGTGTGGACCGCCATAACAGCCGATAGTCCCTCTCCGTTCGTATTAATCAACCGTGACATCAGAATAAATGCCGAATATTATCGCGAAAATATTCTGGAGGGTGTGTTAAAGCCTTGGGAACGCAAACATTTTGGCCGCAAAGATTGGACATTCCAACAACACTCAGCACAATCGCCAAAATACCGCAGATCAACAATCGGGCAGCGTGTGACGGTTTCATTGGCCGTTTGTAGGCCATAATTCGTGCCAAAGCTGACTAATTCGTACAAATCTAAACTTATTCTAAAATTTGATGCAGTTTTTTTTTATCTCATCCTGTATACATCATGTGCACCCGAGCTTTCTTTCTTTAACGAATTGTACTAAAAAAGTACGGTGTTCTGATCAGGAATCGGGTAGAAGAAGAAACGGACAATATGAACATGCAAATATCGAGTTATTGCCTTCCTTTTACCACTGTAATACCAAAATATCTTATCTTGTAACGCTTCTGCTGCGGCTCGTGATAACAGAACGAAAAGAGCATTGAAGGCGTTGAGTTATAGGGGCGATATGTTTCAAAAAATATTCCACATTCCACATTCGATGGTGGCACACATCTGAAGTGAAGTGGCAAGAATTGGATATTTTTGAGAATTTTCTCAAAAAAGTAAAAGGGGTCTGGAGGTTGTTGAATTGGTGATTATACCCTACAAAACTATGTGTTGGGGATATTATAAGTTTGATTGGGCCAACAATTATGTGGAACCTCGAAATATTAGTTTTCCACATAGAAAAGTATATGTGGATCTTCCTAGCTCGCCGAGCTGAGTCTATCTAGCTATATATGTCCGTCCGTGCGTCCGTCTGTCTTCTGTCCATGTTAATTTGTAATCAAGCTACAGGTCGCAATTATGACCCGATTCTCACAAAATTGAAAAAGGCCATAATTCGTGGGGTTAGGGTCAGAATAGAACCCTATTGTTTTCGGAGATGATCGCAAAATATTTAGGGGTTAATAAAACAGAAAAAATACTTAATTTTGCAGTTGCTCTACAGGCCATGATTATAGACCAATCGGCGCGGAAATTAGCATGGAGTTAGAGTTTAGGACTGGGCAGAAGCGTACAAATTTGGATGGTCATCGGACCACATTTAGTGGGTAAAATAGACCATAACTTTTTTGTAAAAATTTTCCACTAAACCTCGAATATTTTTTATCCCGGCGAAATCACAAATACACGAAAATGTCACTTCTGACCGTTACATTGATGCTCATATCCAAAATCTCGCATATATATAGCAAAATATATATAATCTCATATATTAAAGAAGAGAATATTAGTTAGATCGCTGATAAATCAAGAACCGCTGGACTGATTTTCACAATTCGGAATGGTCTCTTGCCAGTAAAGGATTACATCAAAGAAAATCGCGTAAAAATATGCCAATAAAAATGTGAATATTTTTTGATAAATTTTTTTCAATTTTTGTCATATTTTTTATCGCATGCGACTTTTTCAATTTGTCTTACAATTTTGAATTGTGAATTTTTAAAGTTTATCTACACTCCCCAACACTATGTGTTGAAGGTGTTTTATACAGGTCGCAATTTTCGTCCGATCCTCACGAAATTTTGCATGGGGTGAGAATAAAAGCCTACTATTATGGAGATTTAAATTCAGGGCAGGCCTCTATGACATTATTTCAAAAGCGAAATCTTCCAAAAATGCATTTGGACATAACAGGGATTCTAACATATTGTAGTGTTGTAGGGTATCACAGGGTCGGCCACGCACGACTATAGCCTTTACTTACTTGTTTTTTTATATGTTATGTTACATACCAATAAAAATGACATACAAATGAGGTTTCAATTTGTAGGTGAATATACAAAGTAATGTCAAAAGTAAACACGAAAATTTTGAAAAAGTACACATTTGAAATATCAGTCGACAGAGCCCTGTTAATGTTAACAGAGCTACATTAAAATTTGTTTCTCCTGTAATATTATTGAGAAATACTTTGGTTTGGTAGTACCGAGGTATATGGCAATTTCTGGAGAAAAACTTTGAAAACCAGAACAATTCTCTATCCAACATTGGTGTCGTTAAAATGATCATGAAGAGCACTATCCATCTGCGTCATGAAAGTTCGGAGCGATTCCGAGGTACTGTACTGCTATCAACTACTACTACTACTTCATCTTATACTGATAATAATATTGGCATGTGCAAAATTTAAAGAAAATTGTCATTTATTTCCAATTATAATTGCGATGTTGAATATTTGTGGGGGTGGTACCAGAAGGAGTTGGCCGATAGAATCCATATTCACATCAGATTTCTGGTTATGGGAGATATTTAGATACACCAAGTTTGAAAATAATCGCTGAGTTGTTTTGTAATTTAAATACTGAAAATTGTGACACTTTTTGGAAAAGATACTAGAAGAGGTGAACCGATATCTATCATCGTCACGCCAAATCTTGTGTTGGTAGAAATATTGGAATGTGCGAAGTGTACATGAATTCAAATGCTTATTACGTATTTTATGAGCATTTTAGTCATTCAAAAATCTAATTTTGCGGGGAAAGGTGCCAACAGGTGTCGACCGATACATCCCATCTTTACACCATACATTTCTATAGTTAAAACATTGGAATGTGTAAAATTTATGAAGAATCGTATGCTTATTTCGTTTTTATGAGCGTTTAGTTATACAAGATGTTGACCACTTTGTGGTGCAGGTACCACAAGTAGTGGGTGTATATATATATCATCTTTACACCAGATCTAGGCTTAATAAAAATATTGGGATGTGTGACTTTTGAAGAGAATTGGATGATTATTTTGCATATTTTATGAGAGATGAAATTATTCAAAATGTTGACCCATTGTGAGGGAGGCACCAAAAGGAGTGAGCCAATATATCCCCTCTTTACTCCAGATCCTGGGATAATAAAAATATTGGGATATGTGAAATTTGAAGAGAATCGGATTATTATATCGCACATTATGAGAAATA
The DNA here is from genome assembly GCF_030504385.1 of Musca domestica. Classification (NCBI taxonomy): domain Eukaryota; kingdom Metazoa; phylum Arthropoda; class Insecta; order Diptera; family Muscidae; genus Musca; species Musca domestica. The sequence goes on along the minus strand of NW_026712296.1, from coordinate 10,591,607 downwards.
CAATTTTTCAAAATGTTGACCCTCTGTGGGGCAGGTACCAGAAGGAGTAAACCGACGTATTCCCCCATTACTTCAGATCCTGGGTTAGTACACATATTGAGATATGCGAAATATTAGGATGTGTGAAATTTGAAAAGAATCGGATAATTATTTTGCATTTTATGAGATATGAAATTATTCAAAATTTTGACCCATTGTGGGGAAGGTACCAGATATTCCATCATCACACCAGATCGTGTGTTACTAGAAATATTTAGTTGTATGAAAATTGATGACAGTCGGACTCTTACTTAACATTTTATAAAAGTTATAATTATTTCAAATTTTTACTCTTTGTGGGGAAGGTACTTGATAGAATGGGCCGATATTATCAATTTTTGCACCTGGCCTAGCTCTGATGCAAATATTAAGATTTGTAAAGTTTGCATAAAATCGAATGACTCCTTCTCTTTCTATGAGGTAAATTATTTTCTTTGAAAATGTTGACCTTTTGTGGGAAAGTTCCAGAAGAAGTGGACCGTTGTTACCCATCTCCAAGTTTGGACCAAATCGGATACTCCCTTCGAGCGTCATCGATATGACAGCCTGCCAGACAGACGGAGGGACTCCCCTAGATCGACTCCAAATATCTTGAAACGGATTTGATCCAAAGAGACCTACTGTCTTAAACCGTTTTTTCGATGAGGAACGATATTCGGTATTTTGATGATTTTAGCGACATTATTTACGGGAACTATTTCAAATTCTGTATTTTAACTTCGTAATGGATATTACAGCCTTTGCCGGAAAATTGTCTGTGCAGGTCCACGTTTTATAACCCCAATGCACCTCCCTATATTTGGTATTTTATTTATTTTAGCTACATTATAAAAAGATTTTTTTCAAGTTTCGCATTTAAATATTATAATAGCTTATGACAAAATTTGCCTATGCAGGTCCACGTCGTCGTATAGACCCTAATATACGGCTACATTCGGTATTTTTAAGATTTTAACAGAATTTTTAACCGATTTTATTTAATTAATTTTTTTTTGTTTTACTTGTTTTAAATAAAATGTGAAATAAATTGTGCCACTTTCTGTGCCACCATTTAAAGTGATATGTGCCACTTTTTTTAAGAAATGATACTTTTTGTGATACTTTTTGAAAATTTCCAGCGGTCACACTGCTGGGGGTATAAAAAGGATAGGAAGTGTGGGCCGATTTCGTGGTTTATGGTCATATTGTGACAAAAGTTAAGCAAGGTTTTCAGAAAAATTGAAGACAAATTGTGAATTGTAGTAACGAAGACACAAATCAAATGCAATTAGCGTTGATGCACGAAAGATTAATTAAATAATAGATTCTTACAATTTTAATGAATTTTACGCTGATTGTTTATGAAATAATGTTTTTTTTTTAACGAATTATTGAGAGGAAAATAGTTCTCCTAAATTATTTTTAACAGAAAAGATCTCGACATAATATCTCGACATGGATGGATAACTAAAATGGGGCTGGTGGTAGGAAAACATGACCAAAGATAGATACCCTACAATGGGGCATTTTACCATTTTCCGTGCAGCTTTGGTTTATCTTAGCTCCAGATGATTTAATCAATCACACTTATTTTTCTTTCCTTTCTTATGATGTAAAAATTCAAAAACATTTGTAAATTAAATAAATTCTAACAAAACATACATTTCTAAGCAAATCAAGTTTCTTCAGTTAAATTAGAGGTTACATTTTACCACGAAAATTACGACAGATTTGTGTCAGAAAAAAATGCAACCCTTTTTTTCTCTCTCTCCCAGCCATACCTTAAAACCTAATTAGGAGCGTGGGTACAGAGTGCCTTACAGCATTTTACCGCAAAAACCAAAACAAGATAACCGCAAAAGCATCTTTGACAATGCCATAGAGAATTGGTTTCGGTTTAGAAATGAATGCGTGTTTAGTTAGATATGTGGGGGAAAACTCATTCAGAGAGGTGGCAAACCAAAAGAGGGCAACGGCACCTCACCGATGATGCTGATAATAATGGAAAACATGCGAATACATTGCGAAGAAAAAAAATATCAGACTTGTGTCGAGCGAATGTGAAAATTTTATTTTCTTAAAACCGCAAATAATAGTGTGTTTCGAAATCGCTATTCGATGTGCATCGAATTGTATTTCATTTTTTGTGCACTTCGTAATTTATTTATTCGTACACAGTATTATAGCATTATTTTTTTAATCAGCAGAAAGTTCATGGTTATCATGTGGTTGTGATCGGCATTGCCGTCCCCGCCAGTATACGGCTTTTTCTAGCCTCAGCCAAATGGTAACAGAAGGTAAATATCCTTTGATACGGCCAAAACGTGTCTTATCGAAATAAGGGTTTTAAACCAAATCAGTTTCAGGATATTTGGAGTCGATCTAACGATGTCTGTCCGTCCGTCTGCCTGGATAATGCGCACGATAACTTTCGAAGGGAGTATCCGATTTGATCAAAACTTGGTACATCGAAATATTATTATTCAACTTAGATCGAGTTCGAAGATGGACAACATCGGTCCACTCCTTCTGGTAACCTCCGCACAAAATGTTCAAAGAAAATATTATACTGCACAGAAATGGAAAGGATAATCCGATTTTGCTCAATCTTTGCAAAACCTAGTATTTACATCAATGCTAGGTCAATGGACAATTGTGGTCCGTTTCATTAAGTACCTCTCCCACAAAGGCTCAAAATATTGAATAATTATAACCCTTATAAAATATTGTGTAAGAGTCCGATTGTCTTCAAATTACACACATCACAATATTTTTATTAAGCCAAGATCTGGTGTTAAGATGGAATATATCGGTCCACTCCTTCTGGTACCTCCCCACAAAGGATCAACATTTTCAATATCCGTGGAGCTTATAAAACACAAAATTAACATTCAGGCTTGGCATATCTAAATATTTCTATCAACACAAGATCTGTTATAAAAATGGTAGAGATCGCACCATTCCTTTTGGTATCTCCCCCACAAATGGGTCAACATTTTGAATGACCAGAAACAATTAAAAAATCCGAATCAAGTTTTCGGTTCTCTTCATATTTCACACACCCCATTATTACTACTTACACTAGATCTGCTGCGAAAATGGGTGGGTGTGAGCGCACAATTTTCATCATCCATTAATCTTATAAGACGCGAAATGAATATCCGATTCCATTCAGACTTTGCACATCTCATCTAAAGATGGTAGAGATCGGATGATTTCTTCTGGTAGCTCCCCCACATAGGGTTCTAGATTTTGAAAAACAAAACGCTCAAAGAAAACGGAATAAGCATCTAACACTCTTCAAATTTCACACAACAAACATTTTTCCTTACGCAAGATCCGTTGTGAAGATGCTATACAGGGTGAGATCAAAAAAACTGGAACCAACTTCAGACTGCTGTCATTTCTATGCCACTCCAGAATTTTCCAGAAAAAAGTTATTCGTAGTGGAATACAAGCGTGATAGTGTGATTTCTTTATATTTGGCTGGAAAAACACAAGTGGCTATCGTTAGAGCACATCAGCATTTAAATGTGAATAAATGTCGCAGTGGCCGCAAAATGGCTCGTGAGCTGAACATATCGCTATTTCCATTCGGCAAATATTGAAAATTAAGCTCGGGGTAAAGCCATTGAAATTCCAAAAAGTGTAAGAACTTACACCGCAACGGAAAGAAAATAGACTCAAAAGAGCTTCGCTTGGCCGAAAGTGGTGAACTGCCGAATTTTGTTTTCTCCAGCAATTTGTAAACAAACAAAATGATCGTGTTTACTTGCCAAAGAGGTAAGCTGAAAGTGTGCACCTTCGGTTGGCCACCAGAACTCAAGCGACGGCCATGGTGATGGTGTGGGCCGCCATAACAGCCGATGGTCGCTCTCCGAATAAATGCCGAATATTATCACGGAAATATTCTGAAGGGTGTATTAAAGCCTTGGGCACGCAAACATTTTGGCCTTAGACCTTGGACATTCCAACAGGACTCAGCACGCGCCACCCAAGAATGGTTACAAAATGAGGTTTCTCGCTTAATTTCGAGCGCACAATTTCCATTAAAATCTCCGGTTATCAATCCGTTGAACTATTGTTTCTAGAGTATTTTGGAAAGCAAGGTTGGCAGTAAAAATAGCAAAGTGTCGATCACCTCAAGCAAGCGCTTCGCCGGGAACCGGCCAAAATACCGCATAGCAACATTCTGGCAGCGTGTGACGGTTTCATTGGCTGTTTGAAGGTCATAATTCGTGCCAAAGGTGACCAATTCCAACAAATCTAAACTTATTCTAAAATTTTATTCTATTTCACACATTTGCTTTCATTTAATAAAATTTAAAAAAAAAAAAAAAAAAAATTATGGCGTCGGTCTTTGTTGTTCAACAGACAAACAAGATTATTTCGAGGAGTTGCAAACGGACTGACAAAGTAAATCTGCCCTTGCTCGTACGGTGGAGGGTACATAAACCGAATGCCAAAAATACCTAACTCTTAAATAAGAAAAAGTTCTTATCTGATGTGCCCAGGTACCGATGAACGGTGCTGTCCTAAATCTCTTATCGCTTACTTGCCGTGTATGGGATAAAATGTGGTCATTTGTTTACCTTGAGATAATCTGCACTACACCACTTTTAAATTCGTTTTCTTTTTACCCACAAACACACAAGACAATGAAATCTCTTTATTTTCCATAACTGGCGAAATTAAAATGAGGTCATGAAAAACACTTTCGTTTGCCTATTGTGCCGTCAGCGTCTTACTAACTGAAATTTAAAAACAAAGCAAAAAAAAAGAGACCTCAAAATATTCCCAGCAAGCAATCGAAGTCATGACGTTAATTATTTCAATAATCATCACAAGTGAGAAGAAGTCACTGACTGACCGACTCTGGCTACCTGTTTGTGGAAAACTTTTAATTGTCCACGAAATTATTTTGCAGCTTTTCACTGTTGGAGAGGAAAAAAATAAACGCCCGTCTTTCTAACTGAACCTATGACACTCACAATTTTGTGGATGATTAATTAGAGGTCATTATTCGTCAGAGGCGAATTCGTTGGCAGCGGGACAGTGTTATGACGTTGTTTTGATGAGAACTTTTTTGTTCAGAAGAAAGTTACCAAGAAAGTTGCCAACGTTGGGAGGAAACCTTTGGGATTTTGTTTCGCTGTCAAATTGAGCATCAAATTAATATCTGCTTGTGTTGTTGCTGTTTTTTTTGTTTTTTGTTTTCAAGTTCTTTCATTTCATACCATGCCATGACTGTGCAGTGGCAATATTTCTTAATTAAATTTCTCTAAAGTTTGCTTCCGTATTTTTTTTGTTTTTAATTTTTTTTTTTGCATCAAATTTATATTATTTGCTTATATTTCTCTTTATCTTCATTTATCATCGTTCTTCACCTTTGTCGTTTGCCTAGTTGTAGCTGTTTCTATTACTGCCTTTGACAGCTGCTGCTGTTGCTTCCACTTTGCTGGTGTTGGTAGTGGGTGCTTGCTACGACGACTCTTGCCCCAAGTAAAAGTGTATCGAATTGTGGCCATGTTTTCTCTTCTAGTTTCCATTTACACTGTATTGCAGAATTATGCAAATTGACTTGCTTCTCACTGTCTGCGACAGCGGGAATTTGTGTATTTCATTCCGTCTTGCTGCCTGAATCATGTCTCACACCTTTGTCAATCACTCCAGGCACCTCAGCTACGGACACCTCACAACTAACTGGCCACAAAACCACAGAAATCTCCATAGCCTGAATAACCAAACAACTGCACACCAGAATATGTCACCTTGTGCGTCTTGAGAATGAGAACAGGCAAATCAATTGGAAATAACTTGACTTGGTATAGGGTTGACTTCCAAAGCTATCATTTTCAGCATGGTTACCATATGTCACGATGGAATTCAATTTTATACTTTATATGGGCACATTAATTGAAAATAAATGTTTGAAAATATTCCAACTATGGGTTAGGGTATTAAAGGAGATAAATAGTCATTTTTTTTGGAAATTCAACTGTTTAATTCCAACAAAAACTTTGAGAAAAAGTTCCCTAGTGAGCGTAAAATGAATAAAATTTTACTTTTTTGAGTTAAATTGCAATGTTTAGTTAAGAGTATTGGAAACATTAATAATTGTAGCTAAGTTGGATGTCCGTCAAGATAAATGTAAATTTAATTAGCAAAGACACAAACCAAGGCGATTTTTCTCCGGTTCGCAAAGGGTTAATAAAGAGAGGGAGAGAGAAAGAGAGAGAGAGGGAGTTGTAAACCAGAGAAAAATTAAAGGTAAATTAAATTATATTAGTTTTCATCAAATTTCATAATCTTCCGTACAAATTTCAAATTTAAAGTGAAATCGCTAAATAAAGACCTAATTAAAATTTACGTTGAAAAACGTTGAAACCCTTAACTCTACATTTACACCGAGAATAAAATATTTAAAAATGAAGCGGTGTCGTGGCTGGGCACAAATGAAAGATCTCTAGGAGTACTTTCCGAATCTGTGGACCTTATAGTCAAAAAGAATTTCAGACTTAGGATTTTTTTGAATTTTCTGAAGAATTATCGCTCAATTTTAGGGAAATTGCAGATAAAAGCGTCCACAGAACAGAAACTGATGCTAATTTCGCGTTTTATGAGCTTCATGGATATTCAAAATTTTGACCCTTTGTGGGGGAGGTTACAGAAGGAGTGGACTGATATATTCCACCTTCACACCAGACCTTGGGTTAATAAAAATATTGTAATGTGTGTAATTTGAAGATTTACACTAGTGAGCGTAATCACATTTTTTAAGAGTTCAAATTATTCATAGCGTTTATCCTTTGTGGGTGAGGTACTTGATGGATTTTACCGATATTGTTCATTTTCGCACCTGATCTAACAATTAAGAAAATACTAGGATTTGCAAAGTTGGAGCAAAATAAAATTTTCCTTTTTTTTCTCTTTTTTTTTTTTTTTTTTTTTTTTTTTTTTTTTTTGAAAATTTCGACCTTTTGTTGTGGATGTGACAGTAGGAGTGGACCGAAATTGCCTATCCCCAAATTCGATTAAAGATAATATCGCGATGTATCAAGTTTGGACCAAATCGAATACTCCCTTCGAGACTTAGAGTGCTCGCCAGCGAGCCAGATAGACAGATAGGGTCTTGAACCGTCATTTCGATGAGACTCGCCATATAGTTGAGGGTATAAATTAGTAATATGGCTGAGGGTATAAAAACGTTAGAGTGCGGACCCTTTAATTTCACTGTACAATAGACAATCTGGGTTATGAAAAATGCCAAATAGCTTAATTAGCATTCTCGTTGTAGATCAAAATCAGTAAAGAAAGTCTTAAAGTCGGGCGGGGCCGACTGTATGATAACCTACACCACTTTGCTAATTTAGTAGAGCTCCGCATAACAATTAAAAGTTTTTATGGGAGAATTCAATCATACACGCTATGATTATAATTATAATTTAAAGTTGAAAGGACTAAATATGCCGAAGCATTTGTATCTTTTAAATTTGGACTTGTATTGCCCATTTGGTGCACAATTAATTTGAAATCGGATAAAGATATATATGGGAACTATATCCAAATCGGAACCGATCTCGATAAAATTTGGCAAAGATATTTCTGAGCTGTATTCGATATATTTCCCTGAATATCGTTGTTACGAAGTGCATATTACGGCTATGGGTAATAAATATAACAAATCTGATAAACAGTATATGTGGGAGCTATAGCTATATCTGAACCGATCTTCACCAAATTTGACATACTAGCTTCTAGATTCAATTCGGTCGTAAGTGCCAAATTCCATCCCATTTGGACAAATATTAGACGTTTGGTGCACAATAAAAAAAGTAAATCGGACGAAGTTATATATGGGAGCTATATCCAAATCGGAACCGATCTCGATAAAATTTAGCAAAGGTATTTTTGTTACAGAGTGCATATTACGGCCGCGGATAACAAATATAACAAACCGGATAAATAATATATATCGGAGCTATAGCTATATCTGAACCGATCTCGATAAAATTTAGCAAAGGTATTTCTGAGCTGCATTTGATATATTTCCCCAAATATTGTTTTTACAGAGTGCATATTACGGCTGCGGAGGACAAAAATAACAAATCGGAGCTATAGCTATATCTGAACCGATTTCGATCAAAATTGGCATACTTATTTTTAGGCCTAATTTGGTTGTATGTACACGTTTGGTGCACAAAAAAGGCAAATCGGACGAAGATATATATGGGAGCTATATCTAAATTTTGACCGATTATCTCCAATTTCAATAGGGTTCGTCCTTGGGCCAAACAAATGATTTGTGCAAAATTTCATCTGGATAGGGCAATAAATGCGAACTGTACTTTGTTTACAAAAATACATGGACAGACGGACATGCATAAATCGCCTCAGAATATTGTTCTATGCAGATCTCGTTTCCTTTTTCCTTTTACAAACAAATGCACAAAGACATAATACCCTGACCACCTTGTGGTGTAGGGGTACAAAAACGGTTTCTTAGTCTAAACTAAAAAAATCATACTACTTTAAAATATTCACATCAGTTCGATTTGTTTATTGGAATTTGTTCATACCAATATTTGTACATAAAATATTTGGGTTCGGTGTTTTAATTTCCCAAAGCTACTGTTTACTTTGAAATTACATACAAATATATCGGGGTGTTGGTTACGCTACCTAAAGCTGCCCCAGTACTAATTTCCTACATAACTGTATCCCCACGGAAGCAGCCAAATTCTAAAACAGAACTTTTCAGTTATCATAATTTTCCAATATACATGTTTTCTAAAATTTCACTTCATTATTTGTTATTTAAAAAGAAAAGTGTTGAGAACACAACTGTTATTTTACGTTCTTTCATCTTTCGTCATCGCCACGCACAAAGTGAATAATTTCAATTTCATGCAACAATTAACATATAATTTGAAATTCTTCATAACGGGAAGAAGACACTGACTGAGTCCAATCCATCATGAAATCGAAAATTACCAAGAATGAGAAATGAGAAAAACGAAGAAACAAAAAAAAAAAAAAAAACTCAATACTTTCGTTATCGCCTAATAATACCTGGCGCTCGTGAATGCCGGAACTAATAACCTCATTGAAGTCAAAAGACTGAGGAAGTTATAAAAAAGACTCAGCAGATGATCGTCGGTTATTTTGGTCATTACAATGGCCTACTTCAGACTTGACGAATTAAATTTGTAACAGACAATTAATATGTTGGCTTTGGTTGGCTGTGGGTCCAACCGTTAACGTTCAATTTTTTTTTTTTTTTTGTATTTTGCAAATAAGCTCGAGCGTCTTTCTGTGCAAAAGCTATTTGTTTAAATGATAACGTTAAAATTCAAATCAACTGCTTAAACTCAAACACAATATTTGTCTTTGCTATGACAACAAAAATACCATCAGCATAAGAAATTCCACTATGTTACTTTTTTTTTGTTATTTTTGTAAAATTAAGCCGTACAAACATTCTTGGCACAAATGCTAAAAATTGGCCACGGAATGTATGCTGTTGCTGTTGTTTGTAGATTTGTAATGTTGCAAATTTCAATTTCCGGTAACAACTGAAAGTTGTTTGCCATTGTTTGTTTATTTTGACTTTCATGATCATTGGCGGCGAATGATCTTTGTACCTTACAGTGGTTTTGAAGCGACATCAATATGCTGTTACTTAAAAGCAAATTTAGAAATTATTTTCTGATACTCTCAAAAATAACCAGCAGCGTCGCCGTTTAAACGTTTACAAAATAAAGGAAATTCGTATCGAAAATTGGTGAAATACTCGGTATTTCAACAAGTTAAATAGAATCAGTCGGTTTTGCCGACAGCTGCATACCCTTAGTCAATGTTCGGATATTTAAACATATATCCAATTACGTTATAATTATTTAAATTCTTGACCCTTAAAAAGCAGAAGGAGTAGTCCGGTATCTAAAATCTTCACACCAGATCTTGCTTAAGAAGAAATATTGGGATGAACGAAATTTGAAAAGAATCGGATGCTAACTGTGCGTTTTAGGAGCTTCATGGCTATTTAAATTTTGAGCCGTTTTGGGGAAGGTACCAGAAGGAATGGACCGATATATCCCATCTTCACACCAAATCTTGTGCTAGTAAAAGTATTAAAATGTGTGTAATTTGAAGACAATCGGAATCTTATTTTACATTTTATAAAAGTTATAGCTGTTCAAAATTTTGACCTTTGTAGGGGAGGTACTTGATGGAGTGGGCTGACATTGTCCATTTTCACATTACTAAGAAGCAAGATATATATATTTTTTTTTTTTGAAAACTTTGAGCTTTTGTGACGGAAGAATCATAAGGAGTGGACCGATTTCCATCTCCAAAGCCGATCTAAGTTTGATAATAATATTACGATGTACCAAATATTAGGACAAATCGGATACTCCCTTCAAGCGCACTAAGCAGGCAGGTATACGGGTGGACGTATACCCCTAGATCGACAACAAATGTCCTGAAACGGATTTAGAACAAAGAGAACTGAGTCACGTTTTGGCCGTGTCAAGTGATATGTACCAGAATGCATTTGGAGAATGCAATGCGGTTGAAAGCAAGTGTCCCTTAACCATACTTAATCAAAAACCAGTAAAGAATATCTTAAATTCGGGCGGGGCCGACTTTATGATACCCTACAACACTTTGCTAATTTAGTAGAGCTCCGCATAACAATTAAAAGTTTTTATGAGAGAATTCAATCATAACTCTATAATTATAATTATTATTTAAAGTTCAAAATACTAAATATGCCGAAGCATTTGTATCTTTTAAATTCGGACTTGTATTGCCCATTTGGTGCACAATAAATTTGAAATCGGATAAAAATATATATGGGAGCTATATCCAAAACGGAACCGATCTCGATAAAATTTCGAAAAGATATTTCTGAGCTGTATTTGATATATTTCGTTTTTATGGAGTGCATATTACGGCTGTGGGTAACAAATATGACAAATCGGATGAACAGTATATATGGGAGCTATATCTATATCTGAACCGATCTTCACGAAATTTGACATACTAGCTTCTAGACTCAATTCGGTCGTAAGTGTCAAATCTCATCCAATTTGATTAGACGTTTGGTGCACAATAAAAGGTAAATCGGACGAAGTTATATGTGGGAGCTATATCCAAATCTCAACCGATCTCGATAAAATTTGGCAAAGATATTTCTGAGCTGTATTTGATATATTTCCCCAAATATTGTTGTTGCAGAGTGCATATTACGGCTGCGAAGAACAAAAATAACAAATCGGGTGAACAATATATATGGGAGCTATAGCTATATCTGAGCATCAAATCAAATTTGGCATACTTATTTTTAGGCCAATATTAGGGTATAAAAATGATTTAAATTTCACTTGGAACTAGAAATATAGTATCAGAATCGTAGGTACCTCTAAAAACCTTAGAGGTTGTATGCACATATCTATTGATGGGTTATTGACAGACGGACGGACTTTGTGGGGTCTAAAATGTATGTTTCGAGGTGTTACAAACGGAATGACAAACTTAATATACCCTACATATTATGGTGGAGGGTATAAAAATCATTACAATACACACTTTTTTCATATACTTGAATTTGTTTTATACTTATGTAAAACTACAAGATATTCGTATATAAAATTTTGAATGGATATAAAATCAAGAGGGGTAACAAAGCGCAGCGAGTCCAGCTAGTTGTGTATACAGGTCGACGTTTTGCCATAGCGCCCATATCATGGCACCCCCCCATATTCGGTATTTTGATCGTTTTAGCCGGATTTTGTTCATGAAATTCTTTTGGATTTGAAAATTAAACTCTTTTGACATAACATTGTCTATATAGGTCCATGTTTCCATATAGCCCCCCCTATAACTATACTTTAAGAAATTCGTTATTTAGGTCACATTTTTTTTATCGATTTTGTTTAAAATTCGTTGTTTTGAGCTCATTATAGGTTAAAAGATTGTCCATATTGGTCCACGGTTTCCATATGACGGTACCTGTGTTTTGATGATCCTAGACACGTTTTTTGAAAATTTTGTGCGAAATTGAACCAAACCCAAAATATCGTGAATTGGATTTTCCCAGAGAGACATGGTGGTAAATTCAATGAGGTATACCATCTGAGACGTTTAGTAGTGCACCTTTGATGAAAATTTTATTGAGAAATTCAAGATTGGGAGATACCGTCTTATGGAGGCTATACAAGGGCTGGATGTAAACGTGCATCAATGCATTTATACCAAGCATCCTAGAAGTATTTTTAATGCCTATATTATTGGTGGCTAAATGGAAATATATTTTACGCTAGCCTTTACAAAATCTAGACGTCATAAAAAGTCAGGAGCCTAAATATTTTTTTTTTTGTTAGAAATGTTTGCAAAACATAAATGATTTATGAACATAAATTAAATGTTAATATTTTTTTCTTTTTAGGTAAGTTGTTTGTATTAAAACATCAAATTGGCGATAACATGCATATCTTGTAAGTAAATAAACTATTTCGAAAATTATTTATATTTAACAAATAATTGTTATAAAGCCGATTTTGTCAGTAACTATTTACAAAGTAACGTATCTAAGTCTTATTTCACAAACATACGGAAAACTACCAAGAAAAGTTAAAAAGTAAGTTAATATTAATATTTTATCGAATATTTAGAATAGTAGATGATCATTTGTCATTATACCCTACAACACTATGTGTTGGGGGTATTATAAGTTTGATTGGGCCAGAATTTATGTAACACCTCGAAATATTGGTTTCCCATATAGGAAAGTATATATGGATCTTCCTAGCTCGCCGAGCTGAGTCGATCTAGCTATGTATGTATGTCCGTCCGTCTGTCCATGTTAATTTGTAATCACTCTAAAGCAATTTTGGCCCGATTCTAACGAAATTTTGCACGATGGTGGGGTTAGGGTCAGAGTAGAAGCCTATTTATTTTGGAGATGATCGCCAAATGTTTAGGGGTTGAAATGGACCAAATACTGAAAAAATGTCGGATTTTGCAGTAGCTATACAGGTCGCAATTGTAGACCAATCGAATTTCACATGTAGCTAGAGTTTAGTTCGGGGAAGAAGCCTACCAATTTGGGTGGTCTTCGGATAATATTTAGCGGGTAAAACAGACCATCCCGGTGAAATCACAAAGCCATGACAAGGTTACTTCTGATCTTTACATTGATGTTAACATCGAACAAATCGATATATAGCAAATTATGTATCAAAGAAGATATGCTTGAAAGATATCTTATATGTCGAGAACGGCTGAACTGATTTCGACAGTTCTCATTAATTTAGAATGGCCTATTGGCAAGAAAGAAAAAACGTCAAAAAAATCGCATAAAAATATCTCTCTAAAGATGAAAATATTTATTTTGTAACATTTTCTCATATTTTTCAATTTTGCCATATTTTTGGCATATTTTCATTTTGAATTAAACATTTGGTAATATTTCTACAGCTAACAAAACTAAGTAGTTAGATTATCAGGATATCATACACAGATCGCATTTATGGCCCGATCCTTACGAAATTTTGCATGGGGATAAGATGAGGGTCAGAATAGAAGCCAACTTTTTGTGGAGATGATCGCCATATATTTAGGGGTTGAAATAGACCAAAAAACTGCAAAATTGTCAGCAGGTCGTAATTATCGCCCGATCCTCACGCACATTTGAATGGGGGTTACCTCACATCGCAAAACCAAGCAGTTTCGGATGGTCATCCAAAAATATTCAATGTGTGAAGGAGTTTGCCAACTTTTCTAGACTAAATACGAAAATGTCCATTCCAGTGACTTTTTGGAGAATTCACAAATACAGGAAAGACGCACTTCGTTAACGCTGATTTCGTTGAAGAATATAGTCAAATGTCTGTATCTCATATAGATGCGTATCAGTCAAAAACCAATAATAAATGTTAATCTTTTGCCACTTCTGAGAGATTATAGGTCTTTGGGAAATATTGGTTCCAGATCTAAGAAGACCATTTAAATTAGTTTAAGTTGCTATTATTCGAAAATTAGAGAACGAAACCTGATGGTTTTCTTTTATTATTTGTCACAATATCTTGTGGAATTCTTTCGAGTATCTCTCCTATATAAACTGTATCGTTTATTATAGTGTTGTAGGGTATTCAACGGTCGGCCCCGCTCGACTGTAGCCTTTGCTTACTTGTTTTAATTAATTAATTGGTTTGATACCTCCACCACGGTGAAATAAAAATATTGACAAACATGTCCAGATGCAACAGTGGCGTACAGTTGTTATACCCTCAGCCAAATAGCTACAGAGGGTATATATCATTTGATACGACCAAGACGTGCCTCATCGAAATAATGACTTTAGACCCTAGGTCTCTTTGGACCAAATCTGTTTCAGGACATTTGGAGTCGATGTAGCGATGTCCTTCCGTCTGTCTGTACCTCCCCCACTAAAGGTCAAAAACGCGAAATTAACATCCGATTCCATTTAGACTTGGTACATTTCAATAGTTCCATCAACACAAGATTTGTTATAAAAATGAAAGGGATCAGACCATTTCTTCTGGTACCTCCCTCAAATAGGCTTCAAGATTTTAAAAAAATAAAACACTCAAAGAAAGCGAAATAAGCATCTAACTCTCTTCATATTTCACACATGCAAACATTTTTGCTAACACAAGATCAGTTGTGAAGATGATATATATCTGCGAACCCCCTTTGTAGCCTCACTCTCAAAGGTTCAGAATTTACAACTTACTGTATCTAAATATTTCTACTAACCAGAAACCTGAGATGAGTATGAAATTTATGATTTCGCATAAAATTGTGAAAATATATGGTTTTTCTGTAATTTTGCCCATATCAATACATTTATCTTTATAAGATGAAGTATGAAAATGGAATACTTCGATCGACTATATCTGGCACCTCTCACACATTTTAACATTTTCTAAAAATTATTACATATTTCATATAAAGTGAAGGAAGTAACCAATATAGTCCAAACATACGTCGCAATATTTATATCATATTTTAGGTCCGATACTAAATAGACAATATTGGCCCATTCCTTCGGAACCCAACCCATATAGGGTGAACAATTTCAATAATTATAACAGAAGTCAGATTATTATATTTAAATAATCGAACATTTGCTGAGGGTATGCAACTGTCGGCAAAAACGACTGATATTTTTTAACTTTTTAAAAGGTTCTGAGGTTATTGGTGTAACAGGTCTGTCTCTAAAAATCCCAAAATACTGATGAACAGTAATTTTTCGGTACAATGTTTATTACTTGGCAATTGGAAAATTTAGTTAAATTGCTTTGTATTATTTTTAGGGATAATCCCTTATTTGAAATCAACTGGTAATACAGGAGGTAGTTTTACTACCTTACCTACCTTATATGGGTTATACACACAGCCCCCAACCTTTTTACTGGGGCATAATACAATTACACCCACCATAATTCGTAGAGGAAAGTCGAAAGTCGAAAAATCGCCTTTGAACCCACTGTTCTGTATTCATTCCACCATAACATCGATGCCATTCAATGATGGCTGATAACAGGAATAACACATTTCCTCTTCACATCTCAGGCTGCTGATCATAAAACAAAGCCAGGGCAAAAAACACTACTTAAGAATCAGCATCTAAGACTAAGTTATGTTTCTTATATTCCTGCGCTTGTCTTGGCAGATATCTGTGGAATAAAAATAGAAAGTTAAGATTAGGTCTGTAAATACTTCTTATTTCTAGACTTGTTTCCTCTGTGTGATTTTGGTGTGGCTGGACTACGGACCAAGCAATGTTGGCCGCTAATGAATGTTTGGCTGCATGATCATCAATGCAAAAACAGAGAAAGACCAACAACAACAATTTTCTACAATCGGCGAAATACCAAGATTAATCTAAGCTTAGGCATCATCCATTCATCCAGTGAAACTGTGGCTTGTAGCCGTGATGAAACAAATTGTTACAACCGCCAGTCACTAATCTAAGCGAGTAAGCAAAGCATAATACCAAAACACACCCTAAAGGGGCGATTAAATACCTCTGCTGGAATGGTACATTACAAAAAAAAAAAACGCAAAGGAAGCTAAGAAGAGAGTAAAACTACAAAAACAAAAAGTAAGAAATCAAAATTTCATTGTGAAGATGAAATCCGCATTGCTATCTTTCCATGATTTTTTTTTTTTTTTTTTGTATTTATTTAGCAAGAAAGTTTTCGTCATGCCCTTCGCCTTCGTTGAATGTTTTTTTTTTTAGCCTGGCGGAAAAGAAAATTGAAAGTTGTTGGCTTTATTTTTGATTCGAAATTAATATCGGTTTGGAACGAGAGTGTGTGTGTGTCGGCCTCGGTATTGGAAGCAGAATGTGTGAGTGACGGCCTCAAAATCACAAAAGAAATAAGCATTCGTTTTATATGGTAATTTAATATTTAAAATTTATTATTACTTTGTTTTCTACAAATTATTATAGATTTTTATACCCTCCACCTTGGAAAGGAGGGTACATTAACTTGGTCATTCCTTTTGTAACGTATATTTATTCATAATCAGCATACAATTCTAAGTCGATTTAACAATGTCCGTCTGTCTGTTGAAATCACGATACAGCCCACATTATTTGACGTAGAGCTTCAAAATTTAGCAGAATAATTTGTATTGTGTCTAGGATGGTTGGTATTGAAAATGAGATATATCCGTCCACGTTTTGGTATAGTGCCCATATAACGGTACCTTCCAATATTCGGTATTTTGATGATTTTTGCCACATGTTTTTACGGATTTGTCTAAAAATTGGTATTTATTGCTCATAGTGGGTTCTAGCTTCGGTGGCAAAACATTACATGTATACGTCCACGATTTGGTATAGCCCCCATATAATGGTACCTCCCGATATGCGGTATTTTGATGGTTTTTGTCACATTTTTTACGGACTTGATCGAAACCCGCGTCGCAGCGGCCGAAAAATGGCTCGTGAGCTGAACATATCGCAATATTCCATTCGGCAAATATTGAAAAATGAGCTCGGGGTTAAGCCATTGAAATTCAAAAAACTGCAAGAACTTACATCGCAACAGAAAGAAAATAGACTCAACATTCGTTGTCCAGCAGTTTGTAAACAAACAAAATGATCGTGTTTACTTGCCAAAGAGTTCAGCTGAAAATGTGTACCTTCGGTTGGCCACCAGAACTCAAGCGCCGGCCATGGTGATGGTGTGGACCGCCATAACAGCATATGGTCGCTCTCCGCTCGTATTAATCGACCGTGGCATCAGAACAAATGCCGAATATTATCGCGAAAATATTCTGGAGGGTGTAATAAAGCCATGGGAATGCAAACATTTTAGCCGCAGACCTTGGACATTCCAACAGGTTTCAGCACCACCGCACTCAGCATGCGCCACCCAAGAATGGTTACAAAATAACCTCATTTTCATTTCCTTCATTTCCAGCGCACAATGGCCACCAAAATCTCCGGATACCAATCCGTTGGCACTAAAGGTTGGCAAGGTTGGCACTAAAAAATACCAAAGTGTAGATCACCTCAAGCAAGCGCTTCACCGGGAATGGGCCAAAAATACCGCAGAGCAACATTCGGGCAGCGTGTGACGGTTTCATTGGCCGTTTGAAGGCCATAATTCGTGCCAAAGTCGGCCAATTCGTACAAATCTAAACTTATTTTAAAATTTGATGCTATTTCCCACATTTTTATCTTTCATTCAATAAAATTAAAAAAAAAATTAAAAATTATGGCGTTTTACTTTGTTGCAGTTTTTTATCTCACCCTGTATTCTAAAATTTTATACTATTTCCGACATTTTTGCTTTCATTCAATAAAATTAAAAACAAATGTAAAAATTATGGTGTTTGACTTTGTTGCAGTTTTTTTATCTCACCCTGTATTATGTAACTAAGCTAAACTATGAGGCACCTGTGTCTGTATTCTGTGTCTGATCATCCTATAATGTATGGGCGATATCCCGAAATATGACATACAGTGAAATTTGTAGCAAATAAATGGCAATAGAAATCAAGCTAAATCCAAATCGATTGGAAAATATGACCAATACTTTAAATATGACCAATTTAATAACCGCAAAAGTAGACCTTTAAAGAATTTTCATCGTGTAAAAAGTGTTTCTACAAAATAGGAAATGTAATCAAAATCAAATGGCCAAACGTAAAAAAAAAATAAAATTCGGGGTTATTCTAACCAAGGGAACTATGCAAAAAATTGAACCGACATGACCCATTTTCTGTACCAATGATTCATCCATAGATCTCTATCAAATTTCAAAGCTCTGTCTCTAGCGAAAAATATTTGAAAATATAGAGATATCTTTGTATTGGGTCAAAACTATATAAGGGCCTTAGAAACTTTTGGCCTAAGAACCCAAAACTCCTTTGGGGTTTTGATCGAAAAACGAGTACTATCAAGTACCCTTGGCATTTGCCACAACCCAACAATTACACAGTATGAAAATGGAAAATGGGAAAAAATCCCAAAATTTTCAGAAAAAAAAAACAGAATTGTTTATAATTGATGATATTTCTCATGGAACATATTGAAGATACTAATTTATGAGACACGCAATGAAATTTGATCTGGAATAATTCTTACTTTGAGACATTCTCTCAAAAAATGAAGTACGAATCGAGATTTTGATTCGGAGTAGATACATATTAAATTAAGAATTAAGAAAAAAAGCAAACACATAATTTTCACTTTTATAGTGAAATTTGGTGTAGAATATTTCTTCTTTTGACATTTTCCTCTTCAAACGAGATTTTATGTTAATTTCAGGCGTCAACTCGACAAAAGGTACGAGGAAAAATTGATCACAAACAAATAAAATAAATAAATAAAAAAACAAGAAAAATAGTATCAGTCGTTTTGCTGACACATTTATACCCCCAGCCTTATCTTGCGTTGGCAAAAATATTTGGATGTTTGAAATTTGAAGAGAGTTGGATGCCTCTTTCGCTTTCTTTGAGCGTTTTATGGGGGAGGTACCAGAAGAAATGGTCCGATCTGTACCATATTTATAACAGATCTTGTGTTGAATATTAAGACGTACCAAGTCTGAATGAAATCGGATGCTATTTTCGTTTTTTTATGAGCTTGATGAATTTTCAAAATTTTGACCCTTAATGGGGGAAATAACAGAAGGAGTCGACCAATATATCCTATTTTCACACCAGATATGAGTAATTTGATAATATGAGTAATTTGATGAAAACCAGATGCTTATTTCGGATTTTATGATCGTTTTGGTTTTCAAAACTTTGACCCTTTGTTGGGAGGTACCAGAAGTAATGGTCGAATTTCTATCATCTTTATAACAGATCTTGTGTTTATGAAAATATTGAGACACACCAAGTCTGAATGAAATCGGATGTTAATTTCGTGTTTTATGAGGGGGAGGTACCAAAAGGATTGGACCAATATATTCCATCTTCACACCAGACCTTGGGTTGTTGTTTTTATAAAAACAAGTATTGCAATGTGTGTAATTTGAAAACAATCGGTCTCTTACATCACATTTAATAAGAATTATAATAATTCGAAAATTTGACCCCTTGATGGAGTGGACCGGTATTGTCAATTTTCGCACATGGCCTAGTACTGGTGAAAATATTAGGGTTTGCAGATGCCGCTAGATAGACTTCAAATGTCCTGAAAAGGATTTGGTCCAAAGAGAACTAGGGTACAAAATTCATTGTTATACCCTCAGCCATACGGCCAAAACGTTCCCCATCGACGCCACATTTCAATTTTTGGAATGTGTGATGGAATTTGTCTAAATAATTTGTTTGCCAAATTATATTGAAATCGGTGCATATCGTACATATCGTTCATTTGATGTCCAAAACACGATATGTATGTTCGATTCCAATGAAATTTGAAATGTGTGACGGGATTTGATCAGAAAATAAATTGAAAAAATTATATTGAAATCGGCGCATATTTGGATATAGGTCCCATATAAATTTTCAGCCGATATTTGATGCACCAAACACGATACGTTTGTTCGATTCCAATGAAATTCGGCATGAGTGACTAAATTTTGTACAAAAATAAATTTGCCAAATTATATTGAAATCTTTTGAGTTAAGATTTGGATATAGCTCCCATATATATTCTTAGCCGATTTTAAATATTTGATATACCATATATATATATACATGGTATGTACCTCCTATTTCAGTGAAATATGGAAGGTGTGACGGAATTTGGTGTAAAAGTAAATTTTGTCAAATTATATTAAAATCGGTTCAGATTGGGATATGATTTTATTAAGAATCATTGACCCACAACGCCTTTGCAATGGTATTAGGCTAGCAGTAAAAAACTACACAACAATGTAATTGAGGTTCGATTATTATGGGTAGGTATGTTGCTACCTCGAATTCTCTAATTGCAACAGAAATGTCACTCATCTTCAAAAGATTGCAGTTTCCTGAACTCTTGGCATTTGCTATGAATTTAATCAATCTGAAGGACAAAAGCTTCGTGTATGCGGACTAAATTTGTCATGCCCCTGCTTTTTCTACCTGTTGTTGGTAGACCGAGCTATTTGTTTATTTACGCATTAAAGTATTACAATAATTACGTTTCTTAAATTATTAAATTTGTTTTATTTTTTTTTAACAAACAAATATTCATATATTAAATTTTGAATGCACATAAAAGCGAAAAGAGCAGCGAATTGCGCCGGATTCAGCTAGTCTCATATAAAGTCCAAACCCGGCACGTCATAATATTTATATCATATTAATTTAGATCCGATACGAAATGGACAATATTGGCCCATTCCTTCGTACATAACTATTATTTTTACTATATTATAACATAAATAAGCGAAATCGTAACATAAGAAAGTCCTTGTCACACTTTCCTGTCTATAGTCATATTCTGTGGGCCAGCGTGACCGTTGTGCCACTAAAGTATCAATTTTGCCACCTTTTTTGGGCTTTGATACCTTTGTGCCACTTTTTTATTTTGATCCTAAATGAGCCACTTTTTTGAATTTTTGTGCCACTTTTTTATACATTGTGCCACCTTTTCTTAAACTACGTATATTTTAATCTAAACGCTGTATTTAAAACAATGAAATGAAATGAAACAATGAAAATCGTCGTACGCTGCCATTTCCAATTTGCGATAGCAAATTTCAGAGCGAACGCTCTTATATTAGGTGTTTGTAAGTGGTTTTCGCATGCTCAAAGTTGTCAACATTGTTCTGTTTGTTTATTTCTGGAACAACTGTTAAGAGACATTTTAATTACTTTACTACAGCCTATGCCAGAAAATTGTCTGTGCAGGCTTATGACAAAAGTTGCGTATGCAGATCCACGTCGTCGTATAGACCCTAATATCCGGCTACATTCGGTATTTTTAAGATTTTCACAGAATTTTTAATGAATTTTAGTTTTTTTTTTAAATTCCCAAATTATTTGGCCCAAGGACGAACCCTATTGAAATTGGAGATAATCGGTAAAAATTTAGATATAGCTCCCATATATATCTTCGCCCGATTTGTCTTTTATTGTGCACCAAACGTGTAATATCAGCCCGAATAGTATGGAATTTCGCACATACAACCAAATTAGGCCTGAAAATAAGTATGCCAAATTTGATCGAAATAGGTTCAGATATAGCTATAGCTCCAATATATATTGTTCATCCGATTTGTTATTTTAGTCCTCCGCAGCCGTAATATGCACTCTGTAACAACGATATTCAGGGAAATATATCAAATACACCTCAGAAATATCTTTGCCAAATTTTATCGAGATCGGTTCAGATTTGGATATAGCTCCCATATATATCTTTATCCGATTTCAAATTAATTGTGCACCAATTGGGCAATAAAAGTCCGAATTTAAAAGATGCAAATGCTTCGGCATATTTAGTCCTTTGAACTTTAAATTATAATTATAGTCATAGCGTGTATGATTGAGTTCTCCCATAAAAACTTTTAATTGTTATGCGGAGCGCTACTAAATTAGCAAAGTGGTGTAGGGTATCATAAAGTCGGCCCCATCCGACTTTAAGTCTTTCTTTACTGGTTAAATATGCAATATGTACATACATATATTATTACTATATATTATAACATATAGATGAATTTGTTGTTTTGTTTAAATTGTGCCACTTTCTGTGCCACCATTTAAAATGATATGTGCCACTTTTTTCAAGAAATGATACTTTTTGTGATACTTTTTGAAAATTTCCAGCGGTCACACTGTCTGTGGCCACCACTGTGCTAATCTCATTATTCTTTTCTACGTTCTTTAAATATAATTTACTTCTCTCATTTCATTATTAAATTATCTCTGTACTAACTGATTCTCTATTCTAACAGATGCTCTCTTTCGAATTTGATGTTACATTCTCTTTCTCTCTTAAATACGTTTTAATACTCTTAAATACATTTCACTACCTAATCTCTTTTATTTATTATATTTCTGATTGTTATTACTTATTTAAGATATGACGTTTAAGGAATAAGTTAGTGAGTTCTAAGTTGAAGCTCAATATGAAACGTCGTTTTTAATATTATAATAAAAATAATCTGATAAAAAAATCTATTTAATAATAATACTATAAAATATGTATTTATTTTAAAATCATAAACATAACTCTATGTGACCTACTTAGAACTGTGGCAGAAATAAATGTAATTCGTTCGGGAAAATAATATGTTAAGGAGATACTTCCTTAACATATTATTTTCCGGGACGAAATACTTAATTTCTTACTCAAAAAGTTTAATCTCCAAAATGGTAGTTGAAAATCTGTCTTGGCTTGGCCTCATTAGTTGTTAATTAATCATAATATAATTAATCAATAACGGTTTCACCAAAACAAAAAAATAAACAAAAAATAACTTTATAATTTAATTTAATATGTTTAATTGTTATTTTCACTTCCCTGGTAACGTTTTCTCTTTTGCGGCTTATTAAAAATAAAAAAGACTGTTTCTACTTCGTTGGATCTGTTTATTTTGACAAATTAAAAACAAAGTTTCAAAACTCAACAATGCTTGACAATATTTGTTATTTGCATTTACCTTAGATTTTTGGGAAAGATAATACGCTGGAAAGACATACAATGGCAAATTGGAGGTGTGTAAATAGTTTCAAAACTGCGATAACCTATGCTGGGTTATTGGGTGGGTACTAATCTCGGCTTTTGACGTGTTCGAGCTAGTTGCCAAAAAAAAAAGAGTAAACACCTTTAAAGTAAAATGGGTCTGGCTATTAAATTACAAATACCATTCTGTGTGAAAGTTGTAGAAATTAGCTTTTTGGCAATGGAATATTTTTAAATTGATTCAAATGCCGTATTTCGATAGATTATATCATAGAAAATTATTGACAACATGCTGTCATTCCCTACGCATCATTAATCAATATTAAAAAAATTTCACTTTTTTTTATTAAATGAAATAAAGTATACAAAAAATATACACATAAAAAAGGCAAATAATTATGTTATGGTTTTTTGGCAGAATTTTTGGCGAATTTTCCAAATTAAGTATATTGTCTTAGTGATTATCAATCAATTATTATTATGAGTACTATCAACTGAGGACATGTATAAAGTCCTAGCTTGAATTGAATGATAATTGTACTGAAAAATACACATACATACAGAATACATCAACGGTATGACAAAAACTGAGAGTAGAATTTGCTCGATATTGAACAAATTTTGTACCCCCTTAAAAACGAGGAAAAAATGCTCACTCCTATTCGAGCAACATCGAAAAAATGAGTTTGCTCGACTTTTTTCTGCTCTTAGAAGCTCTCCAACTCGGACTCTAGCGAGTTTTACGAATTCTTGATTCTACAGGGTGTGATAAAAAAAAACTGCAACAAAGTCAAACGCCATGATTTTTACAATTTTTTTTTAAATTTTATTGAATGAAAGCAAAAAATTCGGAAATAGCATCAAATTTTAGAATAAGTTTGGATTCGTTCGAATTGGTCACCTTTGACACGAATTATGGCCTTCAAACGGCTAATGAAACCGTCACACGATTCCCAAATGTTGCTCTGCGGCATTTTGATCTATTCCCGACAAAGCGCTTGATGAGGTATTTGGTATTTTTAGTATCATACTCCAGACACAATAGTCCAACGGATTGGTATCCGGAGATTTTGGTGGCCATTGTGCCCTGAAAATGAAGCGAGGAACCTCATTTTTTAATCATTCTTGGGTGGCGCGTGCTGAGTGCGATGGTGCTGAGTCCTGTTGGAATGTCTAAGGTCTGCGGCCAAAATGTTTGCGTGCTCAAGGCGTTATTACACCTTCCAAATTGTTTTCGCCATAACATTCGACATTTATTCTGATGTTACGGTCGATTAATACGAGCGGAGAGCGACCATTGGCTGTTATGGCGACCCACACTATCACCATGGCCGGCGCTTGAGTTCTGGTGGCCAACCGAATGTGCATATTTTCAGCTGACCTCTTTGGCAAGTAAACACGATCGTTTTGTTTGTTTACAAACTGCTGGACAACGAATGTTTTCTCATCGGAAAAAACCAAATTCGACAGTTCACCACTTTCGACCAAGCGAAGCAACTCTTTAGCTCTTTTGAGTCCATTTTCTTTCTGTTGCGGTGTAAGGTCTTGCACTTTTTGTAATTTCAATGGTTTTACCCCGAGCTCATTTTTCAATATTTTCCGAATGGAATATTGCGATATGATCAGCTCACGAGCCATTTTTCGGCCACTGCGACGCGGGTTTTCGATCAAGTCTCTTCTTCTTTAATTTTCGAACCATTTCTGGTGATGTTGCTGTTTTCTTCCGTCCACTTTCTTGAGGTTGGGCTACTCTACCAGTATCACGGTAACGAGCGACGGTACGAGACACAAACGATTTATTCACATTTAAATGCTGGAGTGCTCTAACGATAGTCACTTGTGGTTTTCCAGCCAAATATGAAGAAATCACACTATCACGCTTGAATTCCATCACGAATAACTTTTTTTCTGGAAAATTCTCACCGAAATGCTTTTTTACGCTTGTAAACAATATAATCAGCTGTCACCGGTATAGTTTTAACAGCTGTCGGACGAGTGGCTTAGAAATGGCAGCAGACTGAAGTTGGTTGCAGTCTTTTCATCTCACCCTGTTTGTGGATCTTTTTATGTTGCTGAGCTGAGCCGATCCTTTTGTATGTCCATGTTAATTTTTAATCTGCTACAGGTCTCAATTATGGCCGATCCTCACGAAATTTCAAAATGGAGATGGAGATATTGTCAGAATGGTATCCTGTTGTTTTTGGAGATGATCACAAAATATTTAGGGCTCACAAGCCACAATTATGAACCAATCGTAAAATGTTGCATGGAGTTAGAGTTAAGAGCTAGGGCCTATCAAATTGGAGGTCATCGGATATTATTTAGTGGAAAAATAAACCATAAAAATAGAATAGGAAATTGCTACTAAACCGCGAATATTTATAATCCCGGCAAATCACAAATCCTCTAAAAGGTCACTTCTGACCAGTGCAGTGATGTTAATAGCTAAGATATCAGATATGTAGAAAATAGATACAATATATATGTAAAAGAAATATATCTTATTTATTCCGCTTATAAGTCAAGAACCGCTGGGCTGGTTTTCACAATTCTCATTAATTCGGAATGGTCTCTTGTCATAAAAATATGATTTTTTTTTTGTCATATTTTTTTATCGCATGCGATTTTTTCAATTTGACTTAAAATTTTGAATAGTATTTTTTTAAGTTTTTCTACACCCCGCAGCACTATGTGTTGAGTGTATTATATACAAGACACAATCACATTTATAGGACAATCAAGCACGGATTTCATTTCAATTTTTTTTAATATTTATGAATTTTTGGCTTTTAGGTTAGATTTAGACTTTTTGTGTTTTTTGGGATCTTTAGTAGTTTAAGCAAATTAAAAAATACTTTGGTGGTTCGCTATTCCTTTTTATGAGCTCTATCTTGGAAAGGAGGGTATATTAACTTTGTCATTCCGTTTGTAACATCCTTAAATATTCGTCGTAGACCCCATAAAGTATATATATTCATAATCAGCATAAAATTCTAAGTCGATTTAACGATGTCCGTCTGTCTGTCTGTTGCAATCACGATACAGCCCACATTATTTGACGTAGAGCGCCAAAATTAGCAGAGCAATTGGTATTGTGTCTAGGATGGTTGATGAGATGTATCGGTCCACGTTCTGGTATAGTCCCCATATAACGGTACCTCCCGATATTCGGTATTTTGATGATTTATGCCACATTTTTTCACTGATTTGTCTGAAAATTGGTATTTGTAGGTCATAACAGGTCCCTGTACGTGTGGCAAAACATTGCATGTATAGGTCCACGTTTTGGTATAGCCCCCATATAAAGGTACCTCCCGATATTCGGTATTTTGATGATTTTTGCCACATTTTTTCACCGATTTGTCTAAAAATTTGTATTTGTGGGTCATAATGGGTCCTAGTTCGTGTGGCGAAACATTTTATATATAGCTCCACGTTTTGGTATAGTCCCCATATAACGGTACCTCCCAATATTCGGTATTTTGATGATTTTTGACACATTTTTTTCACGAACTTCTCTGAAAATTGGTAGTTGTAGATCATAATGGGTCCCCGTTCGCGTGGCGAGTCATTGTAATTATAGGTCCACGTTATGGCATAGCCCCCATATAACTGTACCTTCCGATATTCGGTAATTTGATAATTTTTGCCACATATTTTCGCGGATTGGTCTGAAAATTGGTAAATAAATAAAATGTAGGTCATAATGGGTTCTAGCTCCGTTGGCGAAACATTGCATGTGTAGGTCCACGATTTGGTATGGCCCCATATAACGATACCTCACGATATTCGGCTTTTTAATGGTTTTTGCCACATTTCTTCTAATGTTTCCTTTACCCTAAGGTGGAGGGTATTAAAAGTTTGGCCCGGCCGAACTTAATGTTTTTTTACTTGTTTATTTGTCCAATTGATTTATTTGGAAATCTAATTGATAATTGAGGACAAGAGGAAAATTAGTGTTGCATTCTATTTGAATTTCCCTTGAAATTTTTTCATTAAAAAAATATATATAAACTAAATTTAGTCGTGAAATTAAGTTTGCTGCAAATCTCATTAACGACAAACAAACAGTCAGACCAAATGTCTGACTGCCAGCCAGACTGGCTGTAAAATCAACAAACAATACCCACGACAACAATGAGGCACTAAAATAGGTTTGAAGTTCAAACATCAGTCAGGGAATCTGTCAGCTCATCAACTTGATATGCCAAGCGTACTGAGACCGACCATGTATGCATAAGTGTGGCTTAATGTGTTTTGTGAGAAAATTGTTTGTGGCCCACAAAAAAAAGAAACATTCATTCAACTTGGCCGGAGACGTCTTCCCTCTGTCAAGGAGCGAATCAAACAAAAGTAGAAAATTCAGTGAAAGTTCAATTGTTGCCATTAAAAATATGCATTCGATTCATCACCGCAATATTCAAACGCCACATCGAACCGAAGAAGAAGAAGAAGATTTTGTGATCCAATCCCAGCGCCAAAGACCGCATTTGGATGCATCTTCAAAGACTGCAGCCTACAATGCGTCGTCCCACAGTCATTGCCGTAGTCGTCGTCGTCGTCGTCGTCTTTGTCTTCGTCGTGTGCAACTCTTGCCATTGAGCAATTTGACGTTTGGTTGGTGGGTATGAATGACACCAATTGCTTGTCTCGTTTAACTGCTCCAATGGTTGGTATTCGGTGTTTACTTTAAAGGTTCATCTGTCACACCTGGTGGATGTTGGTGTATATTCTGCTGTTGTTGTTGTTGCTGTCGATCAATTCGTACCAACAAAAGTGCAATGGATGTCATTGCTCGCCTTATTGACATAAAATGATAAAGAAACATAGTCACGCGGCCCGACTGAAAGTGTAAGTGAAGATGCGCCGAGAAAATATGATTTTCAAATGACTATATGTGAAATGGTAATTATTGCGAGATTATGATAATTATTACCATGACTACTTGATGTTGTATAAACAAAAGTGAGATATTTTACATAAAGGTACAACTGGCGCATTTGGAGAACCTTCATCGTTTTTCATTCGATCACTATATCTTCTAAAAGGACATATCTGGATTTTCAATGCCCCAGAAGCGTACATTACCCGCTGAGATGAAAATGGGCCTCATCACTCAAACATTTTTTATGGAAAATAAAAAAAAAAAAAACAAAAAAATGCCAAATAAATAGTTACCAATCTTCTGCGTTTATTAACCTGTATATCGCATGTGTTTACAACAAAATTTTCAAAACAGAACTGACATTAGGGGTCAAACGTAAAATTTACAGCATTTTCTTAAAGTTTGATGCGACCAAAACGTACCTCATCGAAATAACGATTTTAGACCCTAGGTCTCTTTGGGCAAATCCGTTTCAAGACATTGGGAGTCGATCTAGTGATGTACGTCCCTCTGACTGGCTGGTGCGTACGATAACTCTCCGATCCGATTCGGTCCAAACTTGGTACATCGTAATATTATTATCAAAACTAGATCGAGTTTGGAGATGGGCAATACCTGTCCACTCCTTCTGGTACCTCCCCCTCAAAAGGTCGAAATTTTCAAAACAAAAAAAAAAATATTTCACCTACTTTGCCCTAACTTTGTAAATCCTAATATTCTCATCAGGTGCGTAAAAGGACAACATCTGTCCACTCTATCAAGTACCTCCCCCCACTAAACGGTCGACATTTTGAATAATTATAACACTTATAAAATGTCATGTAAGAGTTTGATTGTGTTTAAATTGCACATATTACAATATTTGTATAAGCCCAAGGTCTACTGTGAAGGTGAAATACATCGGTCCACTCCTTTTGGTACCTCTCCCATAAAGGGTCAAACTTTTTTATAGAACTTATAAAAAGCAAACTTAACATTCCATTCCAACCAGACTTAGCACATCTCAGTATGTCCATCAACACAAGATCAGTTGTAAAGATGGTAGATATTTGTCCAATTCTTTTGACACCTCCCCCACAGGGGTTAAAAATTTGAATAACCAAAACGATTTTTCAATTCGAAATGAACATCCTATTCATATTGCACACATTTCATTATTTCTACTAACACAAGATCTGCTGTGAAGATGGAATATATCCCACTTCTTCTGGTTTCTGATTAAAATTTTGAATAATTATAACTCTTATAAAATGTGATGTAAGAGTCCGATTGTCTTCAAATTACACAGATTACAATATTTTGTATAAGCCCAAGGTCGGGCGTGAAGATGGAATATATCATCCACTGAAGATGGAATATATCATCCATTTTCCCAAAAATTATCACATATCTCATACAAAGTGAAGGAAATAACCAATATAGTCCCAACCGTGCAGGTCGCAATATTTATATCATATTATTTAGGTCCAATACGAAATGGACAATATTGGCCCATTCCTTCGGAACCTACTCTTTAAAGGGTCAACGATTTGATTAAGTATAGCAGAAGTCAAAATATATTTAAATAATCGTACATTGGCTGAGGGTATACATCTGTCGGCAAAATCGAAAGATATTTATACCCTACACCACAAGGTGGTCAGGGTATTATGTCTTTGTGCATTTGTTTGTAACAGGCAGAAGGAAATGAGATAGACCAATAGTTCCTTTTGATGATCTGCATAGAATCACATTCTGAGTTGATTTATGCATGTCCGTCCGTCCGTCTGTCCGTCTGTCTATGTATTTTTGTAAACAAAGTACAGTTTATTGCCCGATCCAGATGAAATTTTGCAAAGATCTTTTGTTTGGCCCAAGGCCGAACCCTATTGAAATTGGAGATAATCGGTCAAAATTTAGATATAGCTCCCATATATATCTTCGTCCGATTTGCCTTTTATTGTGCACCAAACGTGTAATATCAGCCCGAATTTTATGGAATTTTGCATATACACCCAAATAAGTATGCCAAATTTGATCGAAATCGGTTCAGATATTGCTATAGCTCCCATATATATTGTTCATCCGATTTGTTATTTCTGTCCACCGCCGCCGTAATATGGAAATATATCAAATACCGCTCAGAAATACATTTGCTAAATTTTATCGAGATCGGTTCAGATTCGGATATAGCTCCCATATATAACTTCGTCCGATTTACCTTTTATTGTGCACCAAACGTCTAATATTTGTCCAAATGGGATGGAATTTGGCACTTACGACCGAATTGAGTCTAGAAGCTAGTATGTCAAATTTGGTGAAGATCGGTTTAGATATAGCTATAGCTTCCATATATATTATTCATCCGATTTGTTATATTTGTTAGCCACAACCGTAATATGCACTCCGTAACAACGATATTCAGGGAAATATATCAAATACATCTCAGAAATATCTTTGCCAAATTTTATCGAAATCGGTTCAGATTTGGATATAGCTGCCATATATATCTTTATCCGATTTCAAATTAATTGTGCACCAAATGGGCAATACAATTCCGAATTTAAAAGATACAAATGCTTCGGCATATTTAGTTCTTTGAACTTTAAATTATAATTATAATCATAGCGTGTATGATTGAATTCTCCCATAAAAACTTTTAATTGTTATGTGGAGCTCTACTTAATTAGCAAAGTGGTGTAGGGTATTATAAAGTCGGCCCCGCCCGACTTTAAGACTTTCTTTACTTGTTTTAACTTGTTTTTATTTATACAAATATGAAAATTCTTGGTTTTGCAACTGATGTTTGCTGCAAACGCCTTTTACAAACATTATTCAATTGGGTGAATATAAAATTACCTTTTCACCTGGCATTGGGTGAGTTTTTTTTTTTTTTTTTGTATTCGTCAAACATATAAATATAACAATGACAACAGTAAGATTTAACAACATAAATAAGTAAAAGTTTTACAACGACCACGACAGACAGCGGCAACAATGACTAATCACAATTTTAATTTTATTACTTCATCTCAGATAGGCGAAAAACACTTCACTTTCATTAACATAAAGTTGTACACATTCCCCCATGCCTTTCTCTCGACGAAAAACAGAGAGAAATTATCAAAAAAAAAAAAAAAAAAAAAAACAGATGAAAAAATGTTATTCTATCAGGCAACATTAACTATGAATAAAAAAACAACTTGCAAACGAGCTACGAAAATACCCTGTAATTTCCAACAAAAAACAAAAAAAAAATCATAATTATCTACCGTCATAAATCTTTACATGAGAATTAAGTTTGCTTTTTTTTGTGTTTGAATAAAAAAAGGGCCAACGAAAGGAGAAAAACAACGAGAACAGAATTCAAAAATTTCACTTCCTCCAGATAGGGGGTAAGCGATGGGTAACCCCGAAATGAAGGTAACAGTTGTTAGTGAATAATTAAGTTTTTTTTATTATCAAAGAACAAACTCACAGGAAAATATTACTATTACTATTTTGATTATTGTAATTTAAATTGCAAAATTATAATTGACGATTCAATATCAAATTGTCTCTGCTAATTAAGTTTGTAAATTATGAAAACTTCATTGAAATGATAATTAAGTGAGATTGTAAAAAATGTCAAATAAGTCTTCGTAAGGACTTAAACTTTATTTTTCTTGGTAAAAAAAAAATATTTAAGAACATTTTAAACAAATCATTAAAAATTTATGAGTTGGTCGCATTAACGAAATAACCAGTAAAGAAAGGTCAAAAGTCGGGTGACTCTTGAAACCGAAAGAAACTAATCTAAACTCTGAATCGATTTCCTCTAAATTTCAGGGTGGCATTTGCTCCTCTCGTACCAAGTAACGTTGCTGCAGAGTGCATGAATGACTTCCAGAAAGATTAGATTAAACAAGTTAAAATGTAACAGTCGGTTTCGCCGACAGTTGTAAAGCCTCAGCCACTGTTCGTTTATTTAAATATATTTTGACTTTTGTTATGATTATTCAAATTGTTAGCCCTCTATGGGGAAGGTTCCGAAGGAATGGGCCAATATTGTCCATTTCGTATCGGGCCAAAATGAATATGATATAAATATTGCGACGCGCCAGGTTTGGACTGCCTTGGTTAGCCTCCACTTTATATGAGATATGTGATAATTTTTAGAAAATGTTTAAATGTGCGTGATGTACCAGATATAGTTGCCCGAAGTATTCCATTTTCATACTTCATCGAATACAGATAAAATAAGTTAAAAAGTATCAGTCGGTATTGCCGCCAGATATATACCCTCAGCCTATGTTCGATTATTTAAATATATTTTGACTAGTGTTAAGATTATTCAGACGTTTGACCCTCTATGGAGCAGGTCCTGAAGGAATGGGCCAATATTGCCCATTTCCTATCGGACCCAAAAATATGATAGAAATATTGCGACAGATGTGCCAAGTCTAAATGGAATCAGATGTTAATTTGGCCTTTTATGAGCTTCATGGGTACTCAAAATTTCAATATTTTGTGGGGGAGGTACCAGAAGGAGTGGATAGGATGTGTGAAATTTGAAGACAATCGGACTCTTACATCACATTTTATGAGAGTTGTAATTATTCAAAATTTTGACCATTTGTGGGGGTGGTACTTGATGGAGTGGACCGATATTGTCCATTTTCCCACCTGACCTAGCACTGACGCAAATATTAGGATTTGCAAAGTTGGAGCAAATTCGGATTATCCTTTCTCATTCTGTGCAAAATATATAGTTTTTTAAAAATTTCGACCTTTTGCGGGG
The DNA here is from genome assembly GCF_030504385.1 of Musca domestica. Classification (NCBI taxonomy): domain Eukaryota; kingdom Metazoa; phylum Arthropoda; class Insecta; order Diptera; family Muscidae; genus Musca; species Musca domestica. The sequence continues at coordinate 10,558,829 of NW_026712296.1, read as the reverse complement.
GAGGTACCAGAAGGAGTGGACCGATATTGCCCATCTCCGAACTCGATCTAAGTTTGACAAAAATATTACGATGTACCCAATTTGGACCAAATCGGATACTCCCTTCGAGAGTTATCGTGCGCACCAGCCAGACAGACAGACGGACGGACGGACATCGCTAGATCGACTCCATATGTTCTGAAACGGATTTGGTCCAAAGAGACCTAGGGTCTACAACCGTTATTTCGACTAGGCACGTTTTGACCGTATCAAATGAGGGTATAAATATTGGTATGGACAAAATTACAAGAGACTCGACCATTTATATCCAATTTTATGCGAAATCATAAATTTCATATTCTTCCCAGGTTTCTGGTTGAGGGAAATATTTAGATATGTCAAGTTGTAAAGAAGTTGTAAAGGTACCAGAAGCAATGGTTCGATCTCTAACGTCTTTATAACAGATCTTGTGCTGATAGAAATATTGAGTTGTGAAAAGTCTGAAAGAAATTGGATGTTAATGAATTTCATGGAAATTGAAAATGATGACGGTTTTATGGGGGAGGTGCCAGAACGTGTAGACCGGTATATTCCATCTTCACACCAGACCTTCGGTTAATGAAAATATTGAAAATATATAGGATCATCCTTTCTCTTTTTTGTGCATTAAGATATGATATATATTTTTTTATTTTCAACCTTTGTGGGAGAGGGGCCAGAGGAATGACAGATATTTCCTATTACCGAACTCGATCTAAGTGTGATAATAATATTACAATGTACCAAGTTTGGACAAAGTCAGATACTCCCTTCGAGAGTTATCGTGCGCACCAGCCAGACAGACGGACGGAAGGACGGACGGACATCGCTAGATTGATTCCAAATGTGCTGGAACGGATTTGGTCCAAAAAGACATAGGGTCTAAAATCGTTATTTCGATGAGGCACGCTTTGGCCATAACAGATGATATACCCTCCCGCCATATGGCCGAGGAAATTCTGCGTTTTTAATCAACGTACTTCAATCCGTTGAGAAGGGAGAGCAATTTCGTCCGTCCGTTGAATTTCATTTCATTTATCTTGCATTTATCTTGCATCTTTAAGTTTTTTTTATCGTCGTTAGGGTGTTGGCTTTTTTTATACCCTACATAATTTTATGGAGGGTTTATTAGCTTTGTCATTCCGTTTGCAACTACTCGAAACATTCATAATAGACCCTACAAAGTATATATATATTCTGGGTCAGCGTGAAATTCAAAGACGATATAGCGATATCCGTCTGCCTATTTAAATCACGCTTTCTTTCGAACTAATTGAGATAGAAGGCTATATAACGGTACCTCCCGATATTCGGCATTTTCATGATTTTTGCGACATTATTTACAGGAATCGTTTAAAATTTCGTATTTGAGGTTCGTAATGGGCACTACAGCCTATGAAAAAATGTTTTTATGCCAGTCCATGTCTTCGTATAGCCCCCATATAACGGTACCTCCCGATAGTCAGTATTTTGATGATTTCAGCAACATTATTCACCGGAATCGTTTCAAATTTCGTATTGGATAATAATAATGGGTACTATAAACTAGGGCAAAACATTTCATATGCTGGTACACGTCTTCGTATAACCCCCATATAACGGAACCTCTCGATATTCGGCATTTTCATGATTATTGCAACATTATTTATCGAAATCGTTTCAAATTTCATATTTGAAGTTCGTAATGGGTACCTCAGCCTATAACAATACGTTTTGTATTCAGGTCCACGTCTTTGTGCAGCCTTCATATTTCGTATTCATTTAATTAGTAGTTTTCGTTTTTCTTTTATACCCTACAACACTATGTGTTGGGGGTATTATAAGTTTGATTGGACCAGAATTTATGTAACACCTCGAAATATTGGTTTCCCATATAGGAAAGTATATATGGATATTTTTAGCTCGCCGAGCTGAGTCGATCTAGCTATGTATGTCCGTCCGTCCGTCTGTCTGTCCGTCTGTCCATGTTAATTTGTAATCACGCTACAGGTCGCAATTATGGCCCGATCCTTACGAGATTTTGCACGAAAGTGGGGTTAGGGTCAGAATAGAAGCCTATTTCTTTTGGAGAAATGGACCAAATACCTACTAATTTGGGTGGTCATCGGATAATATTTAGCGGGTAAAATAGACCATATATTTTGTGTTGAAAAAATTCAAAATTTTTCATTAAACCGCGAATATTTTAAATCCCGGCGAAATCACAGAGCCATGACAAGGTTACTTCTGATCTTTACATTGATGTTAACATCCATCAAATCGGATATATAGCAAAATATGTGCGATATATATGTCTATCAAAGAAGATATGATTGAAAGATATCTTATATGTCGAGAACGGCTGAACTGATATAGACAGTTCTCATTAATTCAGAATGGCCTCTTGGTAGGAAAGAAACAACGTCTAAAAAAATTGCATAAAAATATCTCTCTAATGATGAAAATATTGATTTTGTAATATTTTCTCATATTTTTTCAATTTTGTCATATTTTTGGCATATTTTCATTTTGAATTAAACATTTGATAATATTATTACAGCTAACAAAACTAAGTAGTTAGGATACCAGGATATCATATACAGATCACATTTATGGCCCGATCCTTATGAATTTTTGCATGGGGATAAGATGAGGATCAGAATAGAAGAATTGAAATGGACAAAAAAACTGCAACATTGTCAGCAAGTCGTAATTATCGCCCGATCCTCACGCACATTGGAATGGGGGTTACCGCACATTGCAAAAGCCAAGCAGTTTCGGATGGCCATCCAAAAATATTCAATGTGTGAAATAGTTTGCCAACTTTTGTAGACAAAATACGAAAATATCCATTCCAGTGACTTTTTGGAGAATTCACAAATACTGGAAAGACGCACTTCTGACTATTTCGTTAAGGCTGCTTTCGTTGAAGAATATAGTCAAATGTATGTATCTCATATAGATGCGTTTTAGTCAAAAACCAATAATAAATGTTAATCTTTTGCCACTTCTGAGAGATTATAGGTCTTTGGGAAATATTGGTTCCATATCTAGGAAGACCATTTACGTGCAACATCTACCAATAAATTGGAAATGAGCAAATTAGTTTAAGTTGCTATTATTCGAAAATTAGAAAACGAAACCTGATGGTTTTCTTTTATTATTTGTCACAATATCTTGTGGAATTCTTCCGAGTATCTCGCCTATATAAACTGTATCATTTATTATAGTGTTGTAGGGTAATCAACGGTCGGCCCCGCTCGACTGTAGCCTTTGCTTACTTGTTTTTTTTTTTTTTTTGAAAATTTTCAAGGTCCTTTTAAATAGTGGAGGTTATTAAAAGTTCGGCTCGGCTGTTTTTTTTTACTTCGATTTGCTTCTTATTTTGACATTGGTCTTTGGGGAATAACTTTGAAACACATATCCATCTTAGAACTGTTTTATTGAAGAAATGTCCCATCATGTGTAAATTAAATATTCCTCGTATATGTTTGATGTATAAAAAAAAACTTTTCTTATTTCATTCTTGATACAGAATTCATTATCCTTTAGCCTATTAATCCATCATGTTTCGGAGACCTCCTTGTTCATTCAATATTTCTTTTTAAGGCAAATTACCTCTGAAATACGCATGAAATCCATTTAATTAACTTTTTTTATCCATGTCAGTCGTAAGCATTTCAATTCGTCAGTCACTCTTTAGTTATCTTAATAAGACAGTTGCGTTCGCGATGGTGATGAAGACTAACACCTTAAAACAACTTTTTGATAATTTAATTGCAATTGTTTTTCAGTTCCCATTATCTTTCACTTTTTCAAAAGCTTTCGATTCAAAGCAGTGTGTAATTTAAAAAAAAAAACGTTTCTTTTAAATTTGCATTAATTATCAACACTTGATTAACGCAACTTTTGAGGTTCATTGACGAGATGGTTGCAATTATTTATAATGGCGAAATTAATTTACATATATCAAAAATTTGCATTTACAGTTAAAGAAAATGAAAATATTTTTTTTCTGAAAATCTCTGCATCACATTTTCTTAATGTTTGGACTGATGATTAATTATTCTCGACTTTTTTTTTGTCATCTTTGTATGCCAATATTTTGAGAGGTTTCCTTTACTAAACCTGAAAAATAACTAATTTATCTTAATTATGACATTAAAACACAAAAGAAAAATTTACAACAACAATAAGTAATTAACCTAATTGACAAAATTATCCACATGATTTGATTTCAAAATTGTTTCCCTAAAGAAATTGTTTAAAGGCAAACTTTCAAAATACTCTAATCTTGGCATTGTCAATATATAAAAGTTGTATTAACAGAAATACCAGCTCTGGCATGTTTATAAATTTTGAATTTATAAGAGGTTGGATTAAAATTTTGCGAGCAATAAATCGGTGAAAGGTATAGGTATAGTAAAATATTCAAATCTGAAATGCTGAGCAAGATCGTAACATAAGGTAACTGGGAACCCATCATGAGTTTGGATGAGATGAGACATAAATAGAGTAATTTATGGCAAAATTATTAAAAAACAAAGTTGTACATATAAAATTGTTAAAACATACTTTCGAATGACATTTTCTTAAAAACTACAGGGTGAGATGTCGCCATGTTGTTTACATTTTTTTTTTTTTTGTTAATTTTATGGTACGAATCCAAAAATGTCGGAAATAGCATCAAATTTTAGAATAAGTTTAGATTTATTCGAATTGGTCACCTTTGGCACAAATTATGACCTTCAAACGGCCAATGAAACCGCCACACGCTGGCCCAATGTTGCTCTGCGGTATTTTGGCCCATTCCACCTTGGTATTTTTTAGCGCCTACCTTGCTTTCCAAAATACTCCAGACACAATAGTCCAACGGATTGGTATCCGGAGATTTTAGTGGCCATTGTGCACTGGAAATGAAGCGAGAAACCTCATTTTGTAACAATTCTTGGGTGGCACATGCTAAGTGCGATGGTGCTGAGTCCTGTTGGAATGTCCAAGGTCTGCGGCCAAAGTGTTTGCGTGCCCAAGGCTTTAATACACCCCCCAGAATATTTTCGCGATAATATTCGGCATTGATTCTGATGTCAATTTATTCGGCAGTTATTCTGATGTCAATTAATACGAGCGGAGAGCGACCATCGGCTGTTATAGCGGTCCACACCATCACCATGGCGGGCGCTTGAGTTCTGGTGGCCAACCGAAGGTGCACATTTTCAGCTGACCTCTTTGGCAAGTAAACACAATCATTTTGCTTGTTTACAAACAGCTGGACAACGAATGTTTTTTTTTTTTATCGGAGAAAACCAAATTCGCCAGTTCACCACTTTCGGTCAAGCGAAGCAACTCTTTAGCTCTTTTCAGTCTATTTTCTTTCTGTTACGGTGTATGTTCTTGCACTTTTTGTAATTTCAATGGCTTTACCCCGAGCTCGTTTTTCAATATTTGCCGAATGTAATATTGCGATATGTTCGGCTCACGAGCCTTTTTTCCGCCACTGTGACGCGACGGTTTTCGATCAAGTTGCTTGTTTACTTTTCAAACCATTTCTGCTGATGTTGCTGTTTTCTTCCGTTCACTTCCTTGACGTCGGGCTACGCTACCAATATCACGGTAACGAGCGATGGTACGAGACACAAAATATTGATTCACATTTAAATGCTGGAGTGCTCTAACGATAACCACTTCTAGTTTTCCAGCCAAATTTGAAGAAATCTCACTATCGCGCTTAAATTCCATAACAAATAACTTTTTTTTCTGGAAAATTCTCACCGAAATGCTTTTGTACGCTTGCAAACAATATAATGAGCTGTCACTGGAATAATTTTAACAGCTGTCGGATGAGCAGTCTGAAGTTGGTTGCAGTTTTTTCATCTCACGCTTTACATATATAACGGGCCCTAAAGAAGTTTGGCCTGGGAACCCAAAACCCTTTGGGAGTTTGATTTACTAGCCGAATATTTGAAATTAAATTGCCTTGAATTCATTGTAGTCTATAATTTACCGCTGCGAGAATTTTTTAGAGCATATATCTTCGTTTACTGGTTTCATTTGCATCTCTTTAGATCTTTAAATGCACGAAAGATGGAAATGCCTATTACAACCTTAACCACATTCACATGGACATTCATCAAAATGTTTGGCCCTAATGTATGCCTTTAAATGTCCATTAAACGATGGGAATATACTCGTCTATGAGAAATTATCCATGCAGTGAGAAATTACTTTCACACGGAAGAAACAGGTAAATAAGACATTGAGAGGTACTGAGAAAATAAAATGATTACATTTTTGTTAGATTTGAAATAATTTTCCAGCTCCTTAGCTCGCTGGAATGTAAATCACATAATAATCAAATATAAAATGTTTGTTTATGTCTATATCTCGGTTAAAACGGACACCAATCCAGTATTGTCTTTCACTAAATTCAATCAAATGCTGCAGAAACTAAAACAATTTATTTCCCAACCATTCATTTTCTGTAGTCTTTTTTAACGCACTCCATTGTTAAGCTATTATCTGTTGTTATTGTTTTTTTGATGTTTGAGATTTGATTGGTTTGGATGGCGGGTTATATCGCATCGCATTGTTGGGAATCAATGCTAAAGTTCATAAAACTGTGGGTATCATCGTAACATGATGAGATCTTAATCACAACATTTTCCAATGGATTTCAATGTTGGTTAAGTTTTAATGTGGTTTCGGGTAGTGCATGTATTCGGCTTCGTGTGTCTTCCACAAATAATTTTCCTTTTGTCTGTTAAAACAATGATATCAGCAGAGAACTTTGATTTTGTGTAAACCTCAAAGAAAGTTAATTAAGTCGATATGATTAATGACGGCTGGCTAGGTCACCAATTATATGTTAATAATAAACTAATAAGTCATGAATACAAAGACCACAAAATAGGCACCGCCTATAAAGTTTTCCACAAGGATTTTGTACAATAGTATGATAGCAGTTTAATTTTTGATCTTACTAATTTGTAATATACTTGCATATATTTCGTGCCCATCACCATAGTTTAGATGTTATTGGTGCCAGGAGTGTGCCATTTTTTATACCCTCTACCATCGTATGGAGGGTATATTAAGTTTGTCATTCCATTTGTAACAACTCGAAATATACACTTTTGACCCCACAAAGTATATATATCTTCCTGATCAGCATAAAATTCTATATCGATTTAGCGATGTCCGTCCATCTGTCTGTGGAAATCACTCTAGTTTCCGAGCGAAATGAAGCAGGTTGATTAAATTTTACTCAAATGTGTATTATGTCTGCAGGACTTTTGGTATTGGAAATGGGTGATGTAGGTCCACGTTTTTGGTATACCATATATACCAAAAATTGGCATTTGAACTTCGGCATTTAAACTTCGTAATGGGTACTATAACTTATGACAGAAAATTGTCTGTGCAGGTCTACGTCTTCGTATAGCCCCCATATAACGGATCATTCCTTCTGGTACCGAGTCAAAAATTTTAATAAATACACTGGTGGCCAAAACTAAAGCAACTTAAATCGCATAGACAATAAATGTCCTGTAACTTTTACAAAAATAAATAATACCAATTTTTGGTATATATGGTAAAATCGTAATTATTTTTCCAGTTTTAAATGAGGAGTGTAATTCACTTTTAAGAAACTAAAAATAAAAATACAAAAATAATTTTGAACGAAAAATAATATGTAGAAAACTAAAATGACCCCATTTTTGCTTGGTCAAAACTAAAGCAACTTTTGATTTTTTATTTTAAAATAATTAAATTTTGGCTAGTAGTCGACAGCATAACCATTATTTTTGATAGCAGCTGCACACCTACGAGGCATTGAATCTATAACACGCTAAATTTGATCCTTGGGTGTGCTTTTCCAGGCACCCCGAATTCTTTAGAAAATTTTGTGCTTATTTATTTCCGAATCTCTCTTGATCTTCCTATCTACGATACTCCAAAGGTTTTCTAAGGAGTTTAGGTCAGGTGATTGTGCCGGCCATAACAAAACATGAATTTTTGACTCCCGCAACCAATATTTGACAAGTTTTGATACAAGTTTGGGATCATTGTCATGCTGAAACACCCAAAACAGCCGAATATTTTACTCAGTGTAAGGGAACAACGTGATGTCCAACACATCTTTGTAAACAAACCGATCCACAACTTCCTTTATTTTATGGATAGGCCCAAGTCCATAGAAAGAAAAACAGCGTCACGCCATTTTTGACCCTCCCTCATGCTTCACTGTACCTTTGCAACACTGCGGCTTGAGTCCTTCATTTTTTGGTCTTCTCACCGTAAAATTTTTCACGTCTGAGCCTTTAATATTAAACGTAGACTCATCCCAGAAATAATGTTTTCCATTGAGCTTGATTCCACTTAATATTATATTTCCGAAAGCCTTTTTGATTTTTTTTTAGATATAAATGGTTTTTTGATGTCCTACGGGCATGCAGACCAGCTACCACTATTAGTCTACGCACTGATCTCGAGCTTATATCCAATGATTGCTCTCTCACCAATGCAGTTGAACTCTTAAATGGTTGTTTTTTATTTCTCTCACAATTTGTGGATCAGTACGGGCTGAAGTTTTTCACGGCCTTCATCCGTTATAGACTATTACTACTGATCCAGTTTCATAAAACCGACTTAGTATACAGAAATATTTATGAAATCACAGAAATATTTATAAAATATTTCTCGAAAATCATTTCCTGTGATACGTTGTTTTCATTGTCACTGATAATTTGCTGTCTTGTTCATGTACGGTATTTGCTTCTAGCCATTTTTAACATTTTTTTGGGCTGTACTTAAAAAACGAAAAGAAAAACACATACTGTTGTAAAAAACTTCTCAAAAAGGATTTATGACAAGCGAAATTGTCGAAGGAAGCAAAAAGCGATAAATATAACAGTAAAAAGCAACTGAAATTGCAGCGGTCATATGAATGTACAACAGAGTTGCTTTTGTTTTGTCCAAGCCAAAATCGGGTTAATTGACTTTACCAAACATTATTTTTTATATAAAAATTAATTTTGGTTTTATGTTTTTAAAAAGTGAATAAAGTACCTAATTTAAAACAAGAAAAACTTTCTCATTTTCTTAATTTTTGAAAGAGTAACAGGGCATTTGTTCTCCTTCTAATTTCAGTTGTTTTAGTTTTGGCCATCAGTGTATATCTCTCATAAAACGCGAAATAAGCAGACGATTCATTCTAAACTTCACACATTACAATAATTTTACTAACACAAGATCTAATGGTATATATTGGGCCACTCCTTCTGATACCTCCCCCACAAAGGATCAAAATTTTGAATAATTATAACTCCTATAAAATGTGGAATAAAAGTCCGTTTGTCTTCGAATCTTAACATTTCTATCAACACATGTAATATATGTAATATATCGGACCACACCTTCTGGTACCTCCCGCACAAATGGTCAACATTTTGGTTACCTATAACCCTTATAATATGTATAAGTATAGCTCAATGTTTGACTTAACTAGAGATCTAATGTGAATATCGTTCCTTTCCTTAAGAACCCTCCCCCGCAAGGGTGAATTTAGAACGAGTCAAGTGTCATAAAATTAAAAATAGTTATTCGATGTTTCTTCTAACTTCGCATGTACCTTCATCGACATTAGTTCATAGATGTGAAAAATAATATATAAATAATATATAATAAAAAATAATGTTGATTATTAATAAATTCCACTTCCCCTCTTCCCCCTACCTCCTCCAATAAAGTTCAAAATTTTCAAAAAAAAAAAAAGAAATAAAATAAATAATAATAATAATAATAATAATAATAATAATAATAATAATAATAATAATAATAATAATAATAATAATAATAATAATAATAATAATAATAATAATAATAATAATAATAATAATAATAATAATAATTGCAAGAATCTTAAATAAAGGTGAAGTAGTCGATATAGTTCAAATCTGGTACATAGCACTAACTATATCAGACTTAGAACATATGCGAAATAGAAAATATTGGCCCATTCCTTGTTACCATCCCAATGAAGGGGAAACACTTTTAAAAGTCAAGTCAAAATATATTTTATTAGCAGACAAAAGCTGACGGTACATATCTGTCTGCAAAATCGGCTGATACTTTTTAATTTTTTCCACTTATGAAAAATAAAGGTTTGGTTGCTAAAATCGGCTTTTCGGCCGAAGTACATCGTTTTCGTTTTACACACTCGAGAAATGTATTAATATAATGCGTACAATCACAAAACTTGCGGGTCTCATTTAGCCTGTTCACAGAACAACCAATTGCTACCCAGACAATCAAGTTTTTATTTCAGTTCATTTACTTTTTTCGTCTGGGAGTAAAAGCCCATTTTACCTATTTCCCTACTGTCAAACATTTTATGTTTCAAAAAAGAAAATTTATTTATTTTTTCAAAAATAATTGCGTCCGTTGGTTTTGGAGGTGCCGTGTCGGTGTCCGGACATAATCCCCATTGCAATCATGGAGATTATGTCCGCTTCCAAAATGGCCGTTTGCTGCGTGGACTATTTACAAAAATAATTAATTTTAGAAATCTTTGATTCGCGGTAGCCAGTGCGGGACATACTCAGAGAAGAAAACCTCACTCCCCAGCCAAAGCCGACTACTTACAAAAATTATAATATTTAGATGCAGGACACACCCAGAGGAGAAAATATCTATTTTTCGTACTCCCTATCGTTTTTTGACATACCCATAATTATATGGGTTATGTCCGCATCTTTCTGGGTATTATGGGAATTCAGTCATAATACCCAGAAAGTTCGCCGAGTTGGGTCGATTTAGCTATGTGTGTCCGTCTGTCCATTTTTATCTGTAATCCCACTACAGGTCACAATTCTGACGCAAACCTCACGACATTTTGCGTTGAGTCAGAGTTAGGGTCAGGATAAAAACCTTAAGGGCTTCAAATGTACCAATAAGGGATTTTTCTGATTTTGAAGTATCTCAGGTCATAATTACATACTAATTTAGAACACCAGTTTAGAACAGCGAAGAAGCGCGCATGTTGGGATCGACACAACACAGCGAATGAAATGGACCATACCTTTTGTGTGAAATATCCATTTTCAAATACGATATTTTACTTTGTTTACATTTTGTGAATGAACGATTGATATTTTTTGATTGTCTACTTTGGCATTTCGTTTTGTTTGTGTTGGAGTTAGATGAACCAAAATTTACCTATAGAAAAAAGCTCTTTTTGTTTAACCAAAAATTCTATTTGTCTGTTATTTGTCTTCCAATTGGAAAACAAATAAGTTTGCTGAACAGGCTAATAGTATTCAAAAATTCAAGAAAAAAACTTTTATTTTCTACTCCCCTTTAAATAGAATAAAAGTTATATAGAATATTTCCTTCATTATTAAAGCCCATTTCCTTCCCCCTGTGATGCGTGCTACAACCGTTCAGTTCATTTTTGCTAGTTTTTTTTTTTTGTGAATAATTACTCGTTCATCTAAACATTGTAATATCTTTAAATACGTACATTAACTGCATGTACACGTCACAGCTTTGTTTCGAAGCGAAAACAAAAACCGACTTTTCATTCTTAGTCACAAAGCGCTCGTTCTTTATGAATCACTCAGAATACAGAAACGCTGCAAACAAACCCATTCTCTGTCAATGGCCAAGAGCAAACATATTCTCTCGAATTGCGCGAGCCATTGTTGAGAATTGAACTGACGTTGTCTTGTATTTGTAATGAGGCAGTGACGTACCTGACCCATTCATTGAAGTTATTTCTTCACTTTCTGAAAATATTGCAAAACCAGACTTGTGAAAGTCTGAGAACTTTATCTACGCCTCTGATTATTATTTTTTTTTTTTTTCAGAAAAATACCTACCTTGTTATTATGTTCTTCACAAATACATGTTGAATTTTAAACAGCCGATTCCAATGAGAGTTGATATCATTATTTGGAAAAGTGATGAAATAAAAATATTTGTCATTTTTGTTTTAACAAACACACTGGGCGATGTTGTAACAATTGCGGATATTTTGATTTAAAACAGGGAAATAATTCAATTAATTGTCGTGATGGAAAAACCAAAAAAATTGGAAGTTGTAGTAGTCGAATAATCCTTTAAAAGTTAATGTAAAAACACTACCTTCCCCATAGCCAGTAGGTTAAAAAGAATGCGTTATTCCCTAGAAATTACGAGGCAAAAGAACCAATTTTTCCTCATTACTAAGTAATGGACACAGAATTCCGTTGAGCGTTCGAGATTTATGGTCGGCTAAGTAAGACGAAATATAATAAAATAATATGAGTAGATGAAGTAGATGTACCTTGCAAAACTTTGGAAGCTGTATGAGTCAAAATCCCCATTACAAGGTAATGTATCCAATCCACCTTCTGCATGCGATGATTGACATCAATACCTGTTATTACAACCACATAAGCTCTGTCAGTTCAGCAACCTAATTTTGCAAAAGCATAACAACAAAACAATAAAATAAATTTCGGTGAAACTAAGCACAAATTCAGCTATGGTGTTTTAAAATAGAAAGACTGTTTTTATACCCTCAACCATATGCCTAGAGAGGGTATATATTATGTGATTCGGCTAAAAATTTTCTCATCGAAATAACGGTTTTAGACCCTAGTTCTCTTTGGACCAAATCCGTTTTAGGGCATTTGGAGTTAATCTAGCGATGTCCGTCCGTCTGTCTGGATGGCTGGTGCGCTTGATAACTATCGAAGGAGTCCAAACTTAGTACGTGACATTATTGTAAAACATACATCGAGTTCGGAGTTGGCCAATATCGTTCGGCACCTTCTGACACATTCCCCAACACAAGCTTTGTTAAAAAGATGGTAGAGATCGGACCATTCCTTCTGGTACCTCCCCCACATAGCGTTCCAAATTTGAAAAAAACGCTCAAAGGAAGCTAAGTACCTCCCCCACATAGTGTTCCAAATTTGAAAAAAAAAACTCTTAAATAAAGCTAAATAAGCATTCAACTGTCTTCAAATTTCATACATATAAACATTTTTGTTAACACACGATCGGTTGTGAAGATGATGACTATCTGCGAGTCCCTTCTGGCAAGGGTCACAATTTTCAATTATTTTTTCTGTAATAACTTGCGAAACAAGTCAGCTATTCTTTACAACGTGCTATAACCATATATTTCCCTCAGCCAAAAACCTGAGATGAATATGGAATTTATGATTTCGCATAAAATTGGATATAAATGTTAGATTTTCTTGTAATTTTACCCATGCCAATATTTTAATCCGTATTAGATGAAGTATGAAGGGAGCAGCGAATACAGTCCAAACTTGGCACGTCGCAATGTTTATATCAAGTTTATTTGGAACCAATAGGAAATGGGAAATATTGGCCCATTCCTTCGGAACCTACTCCGACGAGGGTCAACAATTTGAATAATCATAATACAAGTCAAAATATACAGGTTGAGATAAAAAACTGCAACAAAGTCAAACGACATAATAGCATCAAATTTTAGAATAATTCTAGATTTTTTGGAATTGGTCACGTTTGGCACGAGTTATGGCCTTCGAACGGCCAATGAAACCATCACACGCTGCCCGAATGTTACTCTACGGTATTTTGGTCCATTCCCTGCGAAACGCTTGCATGAGTTGATCGACACTTTGGTATTTCTTAGTGATTTAGTGATGCGGGGATTTTGGTGGCCATTGTGCGCTGGAAATGAAGCGAGGAACCTCATTTTGTAACCATTCTTGGGTGGCACGTGCTGAGTGCGATAGTGTTGGGTCCTGTTGGAATGTCCAAGGTCTGCGGCCAAAATATTTGCATGCCCAAGGCTTTAATACACCCTCCAGAATATTTTCGCAATAATATTCGGCATTTATTCTGATACCATGGCCGGTACTTGAGTTCAGCTGACCTCTTTGGCAAGTAAACTCGATCATTTTGTTTGTTTACAAACTGCTGGACAACGAATGTTTTCTCATCGGAGAAAAGCAAATTCGGCAGTTCACCACTTTCGGCCAAGCAAAGCAACTCTTTAGCTTTTTTGAGTCTATTTTCTTTCTGTTGCGGTGTAAGTTCTTCAACTTTCTGGAATTTCAATGGCCCCGAGCTCATTTTTTAATATTTTCCGAATGGAATATTGCGTTATGTTCAGCTCTAACGATAGCCACTTTTGGTTTTTCAGCCAAATATAAAGAAATCACACTATCACGCTTGAATTCCATCACGAATAACTTTTTTTCTGGAAAATTCCTACCAAAATGCTTTTGTACGCTTGTAAAAAATATAATGAGCTGTCGCTGGAATAATTTTAACAGCTATCGGACGAGTGGCTTAGAAATGACAGCAGTCTGAAGTCATCTCACACCATAATAGGAACCTTAGATCAAGTGTGTTTTTGTTGTCGCACAGTGTAATTTTTCGATATCAGTAATTCCATAATCTTTTCATCTAAATAGATAAAATCGTAATCCTCTTTCCAAATAACAATGATTACAAAATTTTGTTATGAACATTCTACAAGTTTGATTTCAAAACTCAAACAATTTCGTCAATTGTCGCCCACAGTGCCAGTGTGATAAGAGCCACCAACAAGCCATACTTATTTACAAATACGATAAATGACTGAGCATACAAATACGAAAAGTGATAGAGTAGTGAGAGGTAGTGTTTGTGGCCGAACCACAGACAAAATGCTCATTCTCAAACAATTCATTGGCGTGGAAACATCAAGTCGCAAAATGACGCTCAAAGAATTTGCATTCTTTTTAATATTGGCTCTGGCATTTCACGTAAGTTTCAGCCGCAATTAGTCATAAAACCCTAAAGACAATATTAAACGAAAGCTGTTAAATCCCACAGATAAATGCTGCTGCACCCACTTCCGATTCAATGGCCACAACTGAGGTGGCACCATTTGCCACCAAGAATATGGATGAAATAGTTCAATATTTGCTCCAGACCACCATACACAAATACGATGCCAAAGTGTCGGTGGTGCAATCGCACATCAAGAGATTCCAGGAAGCTGTGGAAATGTTGATTGGCGAAACCCCAGCTGATGATAATGAGAAAATCACAAAATACAATGAACTTCTACACGCCATTGGGGAGAGCTTAAATGCCATCGATAGAGATACATCAACATGCGGTCTCTATCTGGTTGCCACGGCTGAACTGAGTCACATCGATAGCTTAGTAGTCAATTCGAAGGATGCACAATTGTGGAACTATTGGACTCTATCAGACATTGATGAGAAAAATTTATTTGTGACTTTGGCTTATGAATCAACAGATGTTTACCGACAAGAAGCGCAACAGTATTTCGATGAAAATCCTGAATTTAAGACTGAAGCAAAATCCAAGGCTAAGCAATATGTAACCGAACATTGTTCGAAATACAAAGAATATTATAAGGATGAAATTGTTGGAAATTGAAAGTGCGAAAATAAAATACCAGATAAGAAATGTTAAATATAGAAGTCGGTTTTGTTTATCATAATAAGTTATTGAAATGGTCGTATTTTGAGTTAAACAATTATTGATGATTCACAAAAGTAATGGAAGCTATAGTCGGAATATGCTCTTTATTTTTTCCCACTAATCGGGAAAAGATCCCCTATAAAAGCAGGAATCTTTCAATAGAAAATTTAAAAGAATGTCCAAGAAAATAAGTAAAGTTAATAAAAGCAGGAAAATACTAGAAGAATTGGAACGACTGGGCTATTAGGATTTAAACCCATAATTTCCAAATCGTCGGAAGCCTTCTTCGCTATCTCTTTATAACCTTAGTCATATAGCTACAGAAGGAAAACAGGGTTGCCCATATTCGACGGACCCCGGAAACAAATTCTTCAGAAAATCGATTGTTATGCGACTTGTGTGCGGTGGAGCGCCGTCTTGTTGAAACCAGAACTGCCTCATACGCTTTCGACGAATAATTGGCATCACAAAATTGGTCATCATGTCGCGATAACGTTCCTGATTGATGGTAACAGCATGGCCATTTTCATTTTGGAAGGAAAACGGCCCAATGACCGTTTTCGCACTAACGCCGCAACAAACTGTGATTTTTTCGTCATAAAGAGGCACTTCTTGAATTACCTGAAGATTTTCAGTGGCGTAAAAACGGCAATTTTGCTTATTTACGGTCCCATTCAATGCGAAATGGGCTTCATCGGACATGATAATTTTGTTCCAAAATTGCTCGTCATCTTCGGCCATTTCGATGAAGCTCGCGTGGCGTGGTAAAAATCTGCTTGGACTGACGCTTCAAACGCGGTATGTCATTAAGCGATGTGACATCTCTGTCATAAGTTATGGCGTTGCTAGATGGGTCCGTCGAATATGGGCAACCCTGTATATAGTTTGATACGACCAAAACCTGCCTCATCAAAATAACGGTTTTAGACCCTAGTCCTCTTTTCACCAAATCCATTTCAGGACATTTAGAGTCGATCTTGGGGTGTCCGTCCGTCTTTCTGGCTGGAGGGTGCGGACGATAACACTCGAAGGGAGTAACCGATTTGGTCCAAACTTGGTACATCGTAATATTATATCGGAGATATCGGAAATATCGGTTCACTCTCCTCACAAAAGGTCAAAATTGTCATAGAAAATGATTTACTGTATAGAACAAGAAAGAATTATTTGATTTTATTCAAACTATGCAAATCCTCATATTTGTATCGGTTCTAGGTTCTAGGTGAAATTAGAAAATTAAAAAATGTTCAAATATTCAGATATAGTCGACCGAATGGTATGTCAAAAATTACAAGAAAATAGATCCAGTTTTATGCGAAATCGTAAATTCGATTTTCACCTCAGGTTTCCGGTTGTGAGAAATATTTAGAAATAGCAAGCTGTAAAGAATCGCTGACTTGTTATGACTGATGAAAGTATTGAAAATTATGAGCATTTGCGGTTGAAGTACCAGAAAGGGTTCGCAGATATATATAATCTTCAAAAGAGATCTTGTGTTAGCAAAAATGTTTGTACGTGTAAAATTTGAAGAGAGTTGGATGTTTATTTAGTTTTCTTTGAACTCTTTGTGGGGCAGGTACCAGAAGGAATGGTCCGATAGCTACAATCTTTATAACAGATCTTATGTTGATGGAAATATTGTAATATACCAAGTCTGAATGGAATCGAATGTTTAGTTCGCGTTTTATGACCTTCACGGGTATTAAAAAAACGTTTACCCTTTGTGGGGGATGTACCTGAAGGAGTAGACCGATATATGCCATCCTCACAGCAAATTGTGTGTTAGTGGAAATAATGGGATGTGTGAAATATGGGGAGAACCGGATGCTTATTTCGGATTTTATAATCGTTTTCGTTATTCAAAACTTTAAGCATTTGTAGTGGTGTAACCAGAAGTAGTGGTCTGATCTCTACAATATTTATGACAGATCTTTTGTTGATGAAAATATTGACATGTGCCAAGTGGGGGAGGTACCAGAAGGAGTGGAGTGATATATTCCATATTCACACCAGACCTTGGATTGATAAAAATGTTGTGATGTGTGTAATTTTAAGACAATCGGACTTTTATATCACATTTTATAAGAGTTATAATTATTCAAAATTTTGACCCGTTGTTGGGGAGGTAATAGATGGAGGGGTCCGATATTGTGCATTTTCGAAGGAGTGGAGTGATATATTCCATATTCACACCTTGGGTTGATAAAAATGTTGTGATGTGTGTAATTTGAAGACAATCGGACTTTTATATCACCAAATCGGATACTCCCTGCGAGAGTTATCGTGCGCATCAGCCAGTCAGCGAGACAGACGGACGTACGGACATCACTAGAGCGACTGCAAATGTCCTGAAACGGATTTTGTCCAGAGAGATCTAGGGTCTAAAATCGTTATTTCGATTAGGAACGTTTTGGCCGTATCAAATGATATACAGGGTAAGAAACTGCAACAAAGTCAAGCGCCATATTTTTTTTTTAATTTTATTTAATTGAAAGCAAAACATGTCGGAAATAACATCAAATTTTAGAATAAGTTTAGATTTGTTCGGATTGGTCACCTTTGGCACGAATTATGGTCTTCAAACGGCCAATCAAACCGTCACACGCTGTCCGAATGTTGCTCTGCGGTATTTTGGCCCATTCGACGATCGACACTTTGATACTTTTTAGTGCCAACCGTGCTTTCCAAAATACTCCAGACATAATAGTCCAACATATTGGTATCCGGAGATTTTTGTGGCCATTGTGCGCTGGAAATGAAGCGAGGAACCTCATTTTGTAACCATTCTTGGGTGGAGTCCTGTTGGAATGTCCAAGGTCTGCCGCCAAATTATTTGCATGCGATAATATTCGGCATATATTCTAAAGCCACTGCGACGCGGGTTTCGATCAAGTCGTTTCTTTACTTTTCGAACCATTTCCGCTGATGTTGCTGTTTTCTTCCGTCCACTTCCTTGACGTCGGTTTACGCTACCAGTATCACGGTAACGAGCGATGGTACGAGACACAAATGATTTATTCACATTTAAATGCTGGACTAGTCTAACGATAGCCACTTGTGCTTTACCAGCGAAATATAAAGAAATCACACTATCACGCTTAAATTCCATCACGAATAACTTTTTTCTGGAAAATTCTCACCAAAATGCTTTTTTTACGATTGTAAACAATATAATCAGCTGTCACTGGTATAATTTTAACAGCTGTCGGACGAGTGGTTTAAAAATGTCAGCCGTCTGAAGTTGGTTGCAGTTTTTTCATCTAACCCTGTATACTCTCTCTACCAATATGACGGAGGGTATAAAAAAATCTGGAGAAAGAAAAATAAGAACATTTTTCCAAAATGATTCTTAAAAATTTATGTAAACACATCGAGCATTAAACTTTTCGTTTTCCGGATGATAAAGCGACCAGTCTTATTTGGTGATAATGCAACTGTGAAATGTTTAAAAAAGCAAGTTTGTGCAAAGCACATGCTTGAATTAATGGGCGCCAACAAAATATTTATTCTTCAAATTGTATTTCCTACATTGGTCAGTTTTACTAATGAATAACCAATTTTCAAAAAAGATTAAAACAATACTGCAGCCGTAATTTAAAAACAAGACCCTCGTTGCCCAGCGGTTTATTGACATACCTCATTTTATAATATTCCAAACATAACCAAAAATTTCATCTTCCTCTAATGAATTTCATTCATAAAGACCTTCAGATCACATTTGTTATTTACCATGGCCGTGTATTTGTCATGATATTCCTTTTTAACACTGCGATTTCCCCCGGCAAACTCCTCGATGGCGTCATGTATTTCTTCTACTCTCTTCTCATAGTTTTTCATTTCATCGCTGAACATTTTAAAGTGATTATGCCAATGTATGGCTATGTCCACATTTTCAGTAGCCAAAATGATGCGAGTCACAGCGGGTGACATGAAATGGAATACATTTTTCACACCACACTGATATTTGTGACGTCTGAACATTTCCAAGTATTTTTCTCCAAAATGTTGGGCCGCCTCGTAGATTTTCAATTTCTCAGGGTCATTGGCATGCTGTTCCTTGGCACTGTAGATTTCTCTTAGCATTTCTTCCAATTCAGCTTCCAAAGCTGGGGCTTTGGCATCAAAATAATAGTATTTATTGGTCAAAACATAATCGACTAGCTCGTCCGTAGTTGTGGGCGTGGTTCCGGCTGGTGCGGCAATACACTGTGTAAGACACTCATTATTCTTTTACTTCTGCCTACAATTTACTCAACATACCTGTACGCTTAGTAGTGTAACAATCAGTAGAGATATAGTACTCATTTGTATTATTTTTATTTTGTCCGTTCTTAGAATGAATGTTTTGTGATGTGTTCTTCAAATATCAACTGATTTATTTTCTTTTGTTTCGATCTAGTCCATGTCTTAGTTATCGGCTTTTGTTTTCTTTTTTGTCAAAAATTTTATTGCATTGCATTTCTTGGCAATTAAATTCAATAGATAACCTTAGGTGTCTTCTACGTACATCACCATAGTGACATATGTGATTGATTAATCTTTACGGACTGAACATAAAATATATTTAAAAATTTAAACAAAAATGATCAAACCAAAAGGACAAATTACAAAATATTGTATAAACAAGTTAGAAAGTTTGAGTCTGACCACTGATTTATAAATACCCTTTTTGGGGTGGGGCATACCATAAAAATGGGACATACATATTCCATTTTTCCCTAAATTTAATGTTAGAAGAAATATTTTATAGCAATTTGATGTTCGAAAAAATATTTAAAGAAAACTGGGCCTTAGTTTTATGAATATATAAAATGAAATTATTTATAAAAAACTGAAATGACAAATTATATTAAGGAAGTATTTACAATTTCATACTTTCATAGATCAAGAATCAAGCCCCAGATTAAAAATTTCGCATTTTCTGAGAGTTATGATTATACAAATCTTTGTAAGAAATGTACCGATAGTCATCAAATAAGTTTGGAACCACAAAATAGTGGACGGAAAAATCACAGCTTCATCCGAGATCAAATGCTGTCTTATTAGAATATATGAAGTTTAGGGAAAATCGGACACTGATTTCTCATTTTATGGCAGTTATTGGTATTCAAAATTGTGTCTTTTTTGGTGGGGCGATACGAATATCAAAGGGTCATCAGACATTGGACTATACAGGGTGAGATGAAAAACCTGCAACCAACTTCAGACTGCTGTCATTTCTAAGCCACTCGTCCAATAGCTGTAAAAAAATTATCCCAGTGACAGCTCATTATATTGTTTACAAGCGTACAAAAGTATTTTGGTGAGAATTTTCCAGAAAAAAAGTTATTCGTGATGGAATTTAAGCGTGATAGTGTGATTTCTTTATATTTGGCTGGAAAACCACAAGTGGCTAACGTTCGAACAGTCCAGTATTTAAATGTGAATAAATCTTTTGTTACCGTGATACTGGTAGCGTAGCCCGACGTCAAGGAAGTGGACGGAAGAAAACTGCAAAATCAGCAGAAATGGTTCGAAAAGTAAAGGAGCGACTGGATCGAAACCCGCGTTGCAGTGGCCGCAAAATGGCTCATGAGCTGAACATATCGCAATATTCCATTCGGCAAATATTGAAAAATGAGCTCGGGGTAAAGCCATTAAAATTCCAAAAAGTGCAAGAACATACACCGTAAACGAAAGAAAATAGACTTGGCCGAAATTGGTGAACTGTCGAATTTGGGTTTCTCCGATGAGAAAACATTCGTTGTCCAGCTGTTTGTAAGCAAACAAAATGATCGCGTTTACTTGCCAAAGAGGTCAGCTGAAAATGTACACCTTTGGTTGGCCACCAGAACTCAAGCGCCGGCCATGGTTATCGTGTGGGCCGCCATAACAGCCGATGGTCGATCTCTGCTCGTATTAATCGACCGTGGCATCAGAATAAATGCTGAATATTATCGGGAAAATATTCTGGAGGATGTATTAAAGCCTTGGGTACGCAAACATTTTGGCCGCCGACCTTGGACATTCCAACAGGACTCAGCGCGCGCCACCCAAGAATGGTTACAAAATGAGGTTCCTCGCTTCATTTTCAGCACACAATGGCCACCAAAATCTCCGGATACCAATCTGTTGGACTATTGTGTCTGGAGTATTTTGGAAAGCAAGGTTGGCACTAAAAAATTCCAAAGTGTCGATCACTTCAAGCAAGCGCTTCGCCGGGAATGGACCAAAATATTGCAGAGCAACATTCGGGCAGCGTGTGACGGTTTCATTGGCCGTGAAGGCCATAATTCGTGCCAAAGGTGACCAATTCGAACAAATCTAAACTTATTTTAAAATTTGATGATATTTCCGACATTAAAATTAAAAAAAAAAAAATTTAAATTATGGCGTTAGACTTTGTTGTAGTTTTATTTTTATCTCACCCTGTATTTAGCCACATGTTGCCCAATGGCCTATTTATTGTGTACACAATATATTTAAAATCTGTAAAGATAAATAAATATGTGTGTATGATATAGGATTGCTTGAAATATTTCACGAATGCATAAATTTTATATTTCTCTCTAGTTTTTTCCCCCCTTTCCTCCAGTGTGCTCTAATTATTCTTATCGCTCATCTGGAAGAAAGACTCGATCTAGGGTCAATTAAAATGTGTAACTCAAAATAGAACACTCTCCATACAAAAGCAAAAAAGAGCCATTAAAAACTACTAAAAAAGAGAAATATTTTTGTATGACTCTCCTACAATTCAATGAAAAACAACAGATCAGGGATGGATGCATGCTATTCGAAATATTTTAGGGCCAAGATAAAATCATAAAAATGAAGAGATTATAGCAGTCAATTCTACAGCACTAAGGTGGATTTTGGGCCAAATTTATTGTCCAAAAATGCAAAGATATAGAGGACGATCTACTTATTTCTTTTAAGAATAATATGTTGTAGAAATTGTAATATTAATAGTACATCTTTAATAATATTACTATCCATCCCTGGGTCTCAATTGTAGCTCAGATTAGTAGTTGATTAAAGACCGTCTGTCCGGAAGTAAAATTGTGACAGTGTCTCGAACGCAGCGGACTTATTAAGATGGGAATACTAAACAAAAGCGGATGGATAGTTTTCATCGTCGTCACATTGGCCAAGGTAAGCTGCCTCCTCCCATAGATAGAGAGGTGGAAAGAGAGATATAGTTTTGCTGTAATCATTCGTCTGTGAGAAAATCAATTATGCATTAACTTAAAACAGCGGCAAAATTGTGACCTCAAAGCGTTTTCAAAAAGAAATAAATAAATAATTAAATGCATGAAAAATAATAATAATGAAGGAGAAAATTAATATATATATTACCTCTTTTTATATTCAGAAGGTATACTTATGTATATCTTGTATTATTTTGTCGAGAAATATGTTGTTAATTATCTTAATTCAATGGAATTCACGTTATCTTTGGAGCGTAAGTCTCTATGGAACAAATCCGTTTCAGGACATTTGGAGTTGATATAGCGATGTTCGTCGGTCTGTCCGCCTATCTGGCTGGTGCGCACGATAACATTCAATCAGGTGCGAAATAGACAATATCGGCCCACTCCATCAAGTACCTTGCCCACAAAGGGTCAAAATTTGGAATAATTATAACTCTTATAAAATGTGATGTAAGAGTCCGATTGTCTTCAAAGTACACATATCACAATATTTTTATTAATCCAAGGTCTGGTGTGAAGATGGAATGTATCACCCACAAAGGGTCAAAATTTTGAATATCCATGAAGCCCATGAAACGCTAAATTAACATCCGATTCCATTCAGATATATATCTGCGAACCCCTTCTGGTACTTCACCCACAAAGGGTTACAATTTTCAATACTCTTATTTGTCATAACTTGTGAAAAAAGTCAGCGATTCTTAACAACTTGCTGTATCTAAACATTTCTCTTAATCAGAAACCTGAGATGAATACGGAATTCATAATTTTGCATAAATTTGGATATAAATGTTCGCTGTTCTTGTAATTTTGTCCATACCAATATTTGTATCTGTATCAGATGAAATGTGAAAAATTCGGTCGACTATATCTGCTGCCTCACGCATATTTAACATTTTCTAAAATTATCATATATCTCCTATAAAGCGAAGCAGTAGTCTGAACCTGGTACATCGCAATATATATATCATATTTATTTAGGTCCGATTGGTAACGGACAATATTGGCCCATTCCTTCGAAATCTACTCCAAAGAGGGTCAACAATTTGAATAATTATAACGGAAGTCAGAATATATTTAAACAATTGAACATTGGCTGAGGGTATAAATCTGTCGTCAACCCCGAGTAATACTTTTTAACTTGTTTTTGTTTTTTCAAAATTTATATCAACCCTCCTAATACTTTTTAACCTGTTTTAAAAAGAGTTCATCATTCATGAACTCCAACAATTTGAGCAAAACAGTCCAATAATTCTATATAAAACTCAATTTACAGACGCTTATATGTGGACCACTGCCATCTTTACCCACACATTCTCCAGCTTTCAACGATGTCAATGAGGTGGTGGATTATTACATTCACAATACTAAATTAACCTATGATCATCGAGCTGCATCCATAAACGAAGAAGCTGACAACATTTTCCAATACATCAACAACAACAGCAATAACAAGGGATTGAAAAACAATAACAAATATCAAAAGCTAGACGACACACTGAAGCACTTCATGGCAAGAGTTAATAAATTCAACAACAAATGTGGCATCACTGATGTTCTCATGATTTTGGCACCCAGGGTTTTGCACGAAATAAACGACACCAATGATAACGAGCTAATAGCATTAAGTGAGCGTTTTAGGAATCTCCTTAAGCTCAATGAAGTTCAGAGACAAATAGAAGCTGCCAAAAAGGTAGAGGAATTTCTGGATGGCAAAGAAACATCAATTGTTTTACAATTCCACTCGAAATACACGGCATGGGACAGGGAGTACTGTTATGGCGTTTCCGTGTGGGATGAATGATTAAATTTTTATTATTATATTAAATAATATAAACTAGGCATTATTTAATTGTTAAAAAAAGTGTTTTGTTTCTCTTTCTTTCTATTTCATATTAATGTCGTTTGGATATTTATGGCCTTGGGTTATGAACTTACCTTACTATAAATACCCTTCCGAAATGTGTATACCCCCCACCATACATAGTATGGAGGGTATATTAAGTTCGTCATTCCGTTTGTAACTCATCGTAGTAACCATTTTAAAACAAACAAAGTGTATATATTCTTGATCAGCGTAAAATTCTAAGTCGTTTTAGCCATAACTGTCTGACCGTTTGTGCGTCTGTTGTAATCACGCTAGAGTCAAAACGAATTAATATAAGAAGCTAAAATGTTGCACAGGTCAGTCTATTGCCTTCAGGCAGGTCAAGCTCGAATATGGGCTAAAGTGGTCCCCGATATCGTATAACCCCCATATAACGTCATCCCCGATGTTCGGGTTTTTTGATAATTGTAGCCATATTTTTCAATGGAATTATCTGAAAATCCACACAAGGAGTTCCTTCTGAGTACTCCTGGTAGAGAAATGTCTATATAGGTCCACGATATCGAATGGCCCTTATATAACGTAGGGTACCATCGTATAAGGGCAAATTTTTGATCCTTTAAGGAAATTTTTTACCGGAATTGTTTCAAATTTCGTATATAAAGTTCGTAATGGGTACTACAGCATATGACAAAAAATTGTGTATGGAGGATCACGTCCTCGTATAGCCCCATCTAACGATACCTTCCGATATTTCGTATTTTAATGATTTTTATACCCTCAGCCATATGGCTACAGAGGGTATATATCATTTGATACGGCCAAAACGTGTCTAGTCGAAATAACGGTTTTAGACCCTAGGTCTCTTTGGACCAAATCCGTTTCGGAACACTTTTTTTTCGATCTAGCGAGGTCCGTCCGTCCGTCTCTCTGTCTGTCTGGCTGGTACGCACTATAACTCTCGAAGGGAGAATCCGATTTTGTACAAATTGAGTACATCGTAATATTTTTGTCAAACTTAGATCGAGTTCGGAGATGGGCAATATCGGTCCTCTCCTTCTAGTACCTCCCCCACAAAAGGTCGAAATTTTCAAAAAATATATTTTTTTGCACAGAAAGAAAAACGATAATCCGATTTTGCTCTAACTTTGCATATCCATTTGTATTAACCCATGGTCTGGTGTGAAGGGGGAATACATCGGTCCCCTCCTTCTGGTACCTCCCCCACAAAATATTGAAATTTTGAGTACCCAGGAAGCTCATAAAACGCCAAATTAACATCGGATTCCATTCAGACTTGGCACATCTGTCGCAATATTTATATCATATTTTTGGGTCGGATAGGAAATCGGCAATATTGGCCCATTCCTTCGGGACCTGCTCCATGGAGGGTCAAACGTTTGAATAATCTTAACACTAGTCAAAATACATTTAAATAATCGAATATAGGCTGAGGGTATATATCTGGCGGCAATACCGACTGATACTTTTTAACTTGTAGTGACATTTTTCACCGTAATTGTTTCAAATTTCGTTTTGACTTATGACGGAAAATTGTCTATGTAGATCCACGTCTTCATATGGCCTACATATAACAGTATTTTTCGACGGAACTTATTAAGGCCCTTTAAAATGGTGCAGCTGCTGTTTTATTTTTTTTTTTCTTCTAAAGCCCTACTTTATCAAATACGCACTCATTGGCATTTACCATCTTTCTAAATTCAAGATTTTCGATTTTTAGGCAATATCCAATATCCGGTTAAGCATTCGAATTTTTGATGGTATTTTTAGATCTCTCGTTTAATCGAATGTCGGTATTACAAAGCTTTTAATTCGATGTCAACTCCTATCTGCGGTAAAAATCGCAAAATGGACTTTTCGTAATTGGCTTTTCTTTTTAATACGACCTATATGATACGCTGCGATTTACGGGTTTTATATCCCTACTATATAACCTAAGGCAGGCAAATGCCCGTGTTCTAAGGGAAAAGAACCATTGAGCAATATGAGGATCATATATTAATATATCTACGAAATAGGGCTTTGGAAAGGATCGATCAAATTTAAATCGAGTTCGGAGATGGACAATATCGCCCCACTCCCTCTGGTACTACCCCCCACAAAAGGTCGAAATTTTCAAAAAATATATATATGTGCATTAAACATAAAGATAAAAGACGAACCGATTTTATGCCAACTCTGCAAATCTTTCCTTAATATTTCCATCAGGGATACGTGGAGGGGGGGGGGGGGGTGTGTACCTCCCCCACAGGGGCGGTCTTTATATTACACACAACACAATATTTGTATTAACCCAAAGGCTGCGGCGAAGAAGGGATATATCGGTCCACTTCTTCTGGTACCTTCCCCACCAAAGGGTCAACATTTTCCACATATCCATGAAGCTCAGAGAGCGCGAAATTAACATTCGATTCCATTCAGACTTAGCACATCTAAATATTTTTATCAGCACAAGATCTGTTATAAAGATGGTAGAGATCGGACCATTTTTTATGGTACCTTCCCCACATACGGTTCAAGTTTTTGAAAAACAAGGCGCACAAAGAAAGCGAAATAAGAATTCAACTCTCTTCAAATTTCGCACATGCAAAGTTTTCAAATAACCAAAACAATATTAGAATCTGAAATAAGCATCCGGTTCTCTTTATATTTCACGCATCACATTATTGCTACTAACACAAGATTTGCTGTAGATGTAGAAGATGGGATATCGGTCCACCCGTTCTGGGTCAAAATTTTGAATATCCATGATGCTCATAAAATGCGAAATGAACATCCGATTCCATTCATCCATACATCCGATGGTACATTTCAATATTACCATAAACACAAGATCTGTTATAAAGATGGGAGGGATCGGACCATTTATTCTGGTACCTCTCCCATATAGGGTTCAAGATTTTTAAAAACAAAACGCTCAAAGAAACCGAAATAAGCATCACAACTCTCTTCACATGTCACACGGACAATCAATTTTGCTTACACAAGATCTGTTGTGTAGATTAAATATATATCTGCGAACCCCTAGTACCTCACCAAGAAAGAGTCACAATTTTTAATACTTTTATCTGTCATAACTTGCGAAACAAGTCAGCGATTCTTGACAACTTGCTATATGTAAATATTTTTCTCAACCAGAAACCTGAGATGAATATGGAATTATGCGAAATCATAAAATTGAATATAAATGCTCGATTTTCTTGTAATTGTCCATACCAATATTTTTAACCGTATTAGATGAGGTATGCAAATGTAATACTTCAGTCGACTATATCTAGTACCTCACTTACATTTTAACATTTTCTAAAACTTATAAGATATCTCATATAAAGTGAAGGAACTAACCAATATAGTCCAAAACTGGCACATTGCAAAATTGATATCATATTTATTTAGGTCCGATACGAAATGGACAATAATCGCCCATTCCTTCAAAACCTATTTCATAGAGGGTGAACAATTTGAATAATCAAACAGAAGTCAAAATACATTTATATAATCGAAAATTGGCTGAGGGTATAGATTTGTCGGTAAAACCGATTGATATTTTTTTATTTGTTGTATTTTTTTTAATTGTTTGCTAATATACTTATGTAGACATTCTCGTTATTGTCTTTTTAAGTCAACTTCCTGATGATGATTGTGGTCGAAATATCGGAAAAATAAAAAACAGAAATAAAAAGTTTGTTTTTATTTTCACCTGACCTCGCGGCAAAATTAATTTTTAAAAGATAAAAAGTCCAAAGGTCAACAATAATTGTCAAAAAAATTTTAAAATTTTTAATATTCTTTAAAAAAGTTATATCTATTTTTTAAACTTTAAATCACCTATATATGTGTGTGTATATGCATATCTGTAATGATGTTTCTTTCTCTCTTTCTTTGTAGGTATGTTTCGTGTTTTATGCTTTCATAAAATTGTCTGCTACAGGTAAATTATTTCACACACATATTTCCCGAATACATACTGCTCTATTGGCTACTCAAAATTGTTTTCTTTAACAATGTAATCTTATTTTTGGGGGAGTAATTTCAGGGAAAATCTTACATTCAATTATCTCTCTTCAACGCGTAACACCTATAAAAATTATTCATGCCATTGTATCATACAAAAATTACTTCAGTTCGCCTACAAATTTATAAATTAACAATAAAAATTACAAATGTAAATAATTCAATTGATGAGAGGGGAAATTTCATACAAAACAAGTAAAAAAGCTGTAAGTTCGGCCGGGCCGAACTTTTAATACCCTCCACCATTTGGTACAAATTTGGCAATTTCCAAAAAAAATAAAATAAATAAATAAATAAAATAAAAAAAAAATCCTTTAAAAATTCTGTTAAAATCTTAAAAATACCGAATGTCTATACGACGACGTATACCTGCATAGGCAACTTTTGTCATAAGTTATTACAACATTTAAATGCGAAACTTGAAGAAAAATTTGTTTATAATGTAGCTAAAATCATCAAAATACCGAATATAGGGGGTACCGTTATATGGGGGCTATACGAAGACGTGGACCTGCACAGACAATTTTCTGGCATGGGCTGAAGTATCCATTACGAACTTCAAATGCGAAATTTAAAACAATTCCGGTAAATAATGTCGCTAAAATCATCAAAATACCGAATATCGGGGGGTACGGTATGTGGGGCCTATACGAAGACGTGGACCTACATGGTTCATTTTCTGTTTTCTGCTGCAGTATCTATTACGAACTTCAAATACCAAATTTGGAACGGTTCCGTTAAATAATGTCGCTAAAATCATCAAAATACCGAATATCGGGGGGTACCGTTATATGGGGGCTATACGAAGACGTGGACCTTCACAGATAATTTTCTGTCTTAGGCTGTAGTATCCATTACGAATTTCAAGTGCCAAATTTGAAACAATTTCGGTGAATAATGTCGCTAAAATCATCAAAATACCGAATATTGAGAGGTACCGTTATATGGGGACTATATGAAAACTTGGACCTACATGACCCATTTACGAACTTAACCTGCAGACAGACGGACAGACAGACAGACAGACACACAGACAGACAGACGGACATGGCTAAATCGTCTTAGAATTTTACGCTGATCAAGAATATATATACTTTGTTGGGTCTGACGTGAGTATTTCGAGGAGTTACAAACGGAATGACAAAATTAATATACCCTCCATAGTATGGTGGAGGGTATAAAAATTGTTGTTTGACGCTCTAAATGTTCAGATTAAATAACAAAATGCCAAATCATCATGATTTTCAAATGCATCATGACACGACACACTTTCTGAAAGTAAAACCTACATTTGGACATCCGCCTTGTCAGTACGGATTAGGTGTTTTAAGGTGTTATCGTGTTTTTTTTTTTTTTTTTTGGCTTTTTGTGTGTTGTTTTTAATTGAATTTTCAATTATTTAAAATTTTAATGCGCCATCACTTGATCTGACCACAAATACAAAAATTAACAGCTCATCTATGACAATTTTCTCGTCCAAATGGCTATTAAGCTTTTTTTCCTCAATAAATAGATGTATCTGTTTAAATCGCATATGTTTGAAACATAAAAGTTGCACATATTCCTTCAGATGTCCAAAAGTTTGAAATCTTTTAATTTCATCTTTTTGAAGATGTATTCTCCGAAAATCTGTCAAGAGAATCCACGAAATAAATTTTGTAAACAATTAGTGCACTCTATAGGTTAACAAGCAGGTTATTACCAAGATCGTGTGACAGCAACGCCAACAACCATTCAATCACATGAACTGTAGCATATCTTTAGGCGTAATTATTAAATTAACAGCACAGACATAATAAAGACATATAACATAATAAAATGGGACATTACATTTTCACTCTTCTCCAATAGATGACGTTGGTAGTGGAAAAATATGTTATATAGCATTATATTATAATTTGACAGAGCTGACACATTTCAAGAGTTGTTATTGATTTTTATCGATTCAATGTACATGGAAATGCTCTGGAATAGATTTTTGAGAGCATGTCTATCAAAACTGATATCGGAATAAC
Source organism: Musca domestica (assembly GCF_030504385.1). Classification (NCBI taxonomy): domain Eukaryota; kingdom Metazoa; phylum Arthropoda; class Insecta; order Diptera; family Muscidae; genus Musca; species Musca domestica. The sequence goes on along the minus strand of NW_026712296.1, from coordinate 10,528,281 downwards.
ATATTTTTCTAAAATTTACAATGCATTTCTGTGATGTCGACTGCCATCTATTACCTGATGGATGATGGATGGCTAAACAATTGTATTTATGCTACCCTGGGATAAGGAACCATCATACAGATAATTGCCACATAGGAATTTATTTAAGTAAAGTCCCCACATTGGAGTATCCCCAAGTCCACTTTCACTTTGTATTCTATTGAATTTGTAACCCCCAAGAGAATATTGGTTGGGAACGTAGATTTGGGATGTACATCTGTATGAAATAAATTGTGAAAACATGAACAAATTAAAAATATAAGAAAGTAGCACAGGATCGAATATTTGTTAAATCGTCATTGAATTATAATATGATGAAAAATATGGACTTTATGGGGTCTCCAACTTACAATTTAAATGACAAATAAAATTAATTCCCATCTTACGGTAATGGGTGTAAAATAGTAATTTAATTTGACTATTCTGAAATCAGTCTGCCCTCAATTACGAAGCGGATTTTCAGTTTGACATGCTATATTGTTCTGCTTTATTTTTGATTTGGCCTCTATCTGTCATCTTGGATTATAAGGGGTGAATAAGCGTTTCAATGTAGGTCGATGTTTCGCAGTAGTGCCCATATAAAGGTATCTCCTGAGTTTACTATATTTCAAAGGATTTGGCTAAAAATACATAAAAAATTCAACATATCTACAAATTTTAGAATTTTCTCCATGTAATAGTACCCCCTCAAATCCACCTTTTGGCGGACAAACAGACCGACATAATTAGGGGTTAGTAGACTCTAATGCACAATCTAAGGTGCTAATGGGTTAAAAAAGAAATTAACTTTGGCTATTCTTAAATCATTCAGCCCTCAATTATGAGGTGTGTAAAATACAGAAAGTTCCAAATTACTGCTCATTTGGCGAAAAATTAAAAATTAATCGACCAGTACGTGAACACTTATAACAGTCATATCTGTGAATAATTATACTTTGACAAATATGCATAATAGATAAAAACTACGGGGCGGCAACGCGGACCGGGCCACAATACAATCATCCTATTCGACGTTGAAATACAAGTAAAAAAGCAGCTAATTTCGACCGGGCCGAAATTTTAATACCTTCCATCGTTTCGAAGGAAATTAAAAAAATTTCAAAAAAAAAAAAATTCCGAAACCATCACTTAACTGAAAATCTTTATACGAAGACGTTGACCTGCATAGGATATTTTTTGTCATAGGCTGTAGTGCCCATTACGAACTTTAAATACGAAATTTGTTACAATTACGGTGAATAATGTCGTAAAAATCACGAAAATAGGGAGTATCAGGAGGCTACGATTTTTTTTTTTTTGGCATAAGTTGAAGTAGCCTTTAAGATCTTTCAATACGAAATTTGAAACGATTCCGGTGAATACGGTTGTTGATATCGTCAAAATACCGACTATCGGAAGGTACCGTTATATGGGGGCCATACGAAGACGTGAACCTGCATATGTCTGTCTTGGGCTGTGGTATCCATTTCGAACTTCAAATACCAAAAACTGAGTAATTACGCTGAAATCATCAAAATACCGAATACCGGGAGGTACCGTTATATGGGGGCTATATGAAAACGTGGACCTACATGGCCCATTTACGAACTTAACCTGCCAACTGACAAAATAAAAATGTGTGCATTTTAGCCTTCTATCTCAATTCGTTCAAAATATAGCGTGATTACAACAGACAGACAGAGACGCAGGCAGGCGGACATCGCTAAATCGACTTAGAATTTTACTCTGATCAAGAGTATATATACTTTGTTAGGTCTGACATGAGTATTTCGAGGAGTTACAAACGGAATGACAAAGTTAACATACCCTCCATAGTATGATGGAGGGTATAATAACACTGAAATACGAAAATAGTTGCAGGAGGATGTCCATGTATTTCTCGTCCCAGATATTGGCTGATAAAGACAAAACATCGAACAGTTCATTTATTTATTACCTGTTTCGTATATAAATACAGCACCCATATCTTCGACGGATTTCAATTTTTTGTACACCAAATGTAGAGTATCTGACGAAATAGAAAAGATTGTGGCACATACGATGAATTATATATTTTATCCGATATATAATTATATCCCATTTGACATTTAGACTGCTCAAAGCCGTATTGGACTCTATTAAAATAACCGGTACAATGTATCACATACAACATACAGGATGAGATAAAAAACTGCAACAAAGTCAAACGCCATGATTTTTACTTTTTTTTAAGTTTATTGAATGAAAGCAAAAAATGTTGGAAATAGCATCAAATTTTAGAATAAGTTTGGATTTGTTCGAATTGGTCACCTTTTCACGAATTATGGCCTTCAAATGGACAATGAAACCGTCACACGCTGCCCGAATGTTACTCTGCGGTATTTTGGGCCATTTCCGGCGAAGCGCTTGCTTGAGGTTATCGACACTTTGTTATTTTTTAGTCCAACGGATTGGTATCCGGAGATTTTGCTGAACATTGTGCGCTGCAAATAGAGCGAGGTACCTCATTTTGTAAATATTTTGGGTGGCGCGGGCTGAGTGCGATGATACTGAGTCCTGTAGGAATGTCCAAGGTCTGCGGTCAAAATGGTTGCGTGCGCAATGCTTTAATACACCCTCCAGAATATTTTTGCTATAATATTTGGCATTTATTCTGATGCCACGGTCGATTAATACGAGCGGAGCTAGACCATCGGCTGTTATGGCGGCCCACACGATCACCATGGCCCATGCTTGAGTTCTGGTGGCCAACCGAAGTTGCACATTTTCAGTTGACCTCTTTGGCAAGTAATCACGATCATTTTGTTTGTTTACAAACTGCTGGACAACGAATATTTTCTCATCGGAGAAAACCAAATTCGCCAGTTCACCACTTTCTTTAGCTCTTTCGAGTCTATTTTCTTTCTGTGGCGGTGTAAGTTCCTGCGCTCCTTTTTCAATATTTGCGATTGGAATATTGCGATATGTTCAGCTCACGAGCCATTTTTCCGCCACTGCGACGTGGGTTTCGATCAAGTCGCTTCTTTACTTTTCAAACCATTTCAGCTGATGTTGCTGTTCTTCCGTTCTGTTCTTCCGTACACTTCCTTGACATATGGGTACGCTTTCAGTAACGAGCGTTGGTACAAGACACAAAAGATTTATTCACATTTGAATGCTGCAGTACTCTAAATGCTGTGCTTTTCGAGCCAAATATAAAGAAATCAGACTATCACGCTTGAATTCCATCACGAATAACTTTTTTTCTGGAAAATTCTCACCAAAATGCTTTTGTACGCTTGCAAACAATATAATGAGCTGTCACTGGAATAATTTTTGGCCTTGGACCTTATTTATAACCCTTCCTCCATAGTAGTATAGGGTCAAAATAAAAAATTAAAAAATCAATTTGTATGCCGGCTAAACTATTTTTTTTTTTTCGAAAAAATATTTAAATACTTTGTCACTAGCTTTTCATTGACACATTCTTACATACATTTCACATTCATAGACAGACAATTTAGATTGTGAATGCGCTTCAAGTGAAATGGTTATCTGACACTTTCGAAAAATGAACCATTGCAAATTCCAAAACCCCCTAAATTATAGAAATATACATTCGAATGTGTTTTTTTATTTTTACAATAATTTTCTGTTTATTTTGGCACTCGTGGAGTAAATATTTTACGGAAGATTCTGTTGCTGTTTTTGTTTTTTTTTGTCGGATTTGTTGTGTTGTTGTTTAATTAGTAATTACAATTCAGTTTGTTTATCTTCTATACATTGTTTTTCTTTTTCGTTTTTGTTTTTTGTTTCGTAGGCATTATATTTATATAAATTATGTTTATTTATATTATCGTATTAAATTATATATGTACAAGAGTAATAAATATTTGTTTTATGTTGGTATTTTTTGCAATATATATTTATAGTTAAATTAGACTTGTTTGTTTAAAATTTATATCAATATTTGTATTGGTGTTTGTGTTTTCTCTGGAGCACTTATATAACAAAGCTTACAATTAGAGAAATTTTGGTTTTTTTTATATATGTAGTTAAGATACATGTAGGTGTTGTGGGTTTCTTTACGAATTTCATGCTCTTGTTTTTAGGATTGAGACTCTAATGGCTCAGTCGTAGAAATAATTCAATAAAAACTTTTAGATTTTTCTTCCAGCAGGGGTAAAATTAAACTTAAAAAAAATAATATTTTGAACCTGTTCAAAATGTTATTTATTTGTTTTTGTTAGTAATGGGGGGGGTTCTCTTCATTTCATGTTAGCTCTCTGTTTGTGTGTTTCTTTTTGGAATAACTTAGAACAATTTAATTTATAAAAATAATTAAAAAAAAAACGTAATCCCTACAACTTAAACAATGTCTATGACAACAATGTAACGATTTTCTCAGAAAAAATCATTATCTTGCGCGCGCGTTTCCTATTCTAACAGGTATAGATGGTATGATGTTCGATTGCTGCTGGCGGGTCATCACAACATCTGCTCTCAGTCGTTGACCATACAATAGCCCGAATATGTCTGTATATTATCCTCCAGGAAGGTTTCACCAGCAATTACTCCGGATTGTGTGTGATGACTGGGACAATGATGACCCTTGGGACATTGGCATAGAGCGTTGATATTCACTTCATCGATAAACTCTTGTCGTTTTCGCACCGTAAATAGTTTACAGGGTTGTTTGCGCTGGCAACGAAGGCGCTGTAATGAATGAATAAGAATGGAATATATCAATTTATTAAATATTTATGTGAATTAATTATTTGTATTAATATAATATATAATATAATAAATATATAAATGCATATCAAAAACTCTCTCGGTGGCAATTGACATAAAGTGCTGCATACTTTTAGGTAACAATTAATCAAAACAAACAAATATTATTTGTTTGATTATAGTTATGGACAGAATAAACGACAATAACATTGTGCGACAAAATCCATTTTTTAAATAATTACAGTGAAAACTCAGTAGATTATTAAAGTAGAGCTAAAATGGGCGACACGTGTATCGGCGTTTTAAAAGTTTACACCGCAAAGTAACGGAAATATAACATACCAGATTTCCCTTCTTCCATATTTATTTAGAAATTCAAAAAAAAAAATCATTGAAATCCTCGCTGATAAAAATACAAGGTTTAATTTGATCGGGAATTTAAATTTGAAGTCTTTTTGGTCCTTTTTTTAAAAATATCCTCAAAACTTCCCTTTAATGGGATCATTCAATTAAAAAATAGTCAATAAAAATGTTTGTCATAAAATTCTACTATATGTCTCAGAAGACATTAAAAGTTTAAATCTTAACTAAACGCAAGGAATTCATAAATATCAAAAACACATTTTAGGGTTAAAACCGTACTTCCTGCGAATTTATGTAAGATTCTCCTATTAAGCATCTTTGTAGAAGGATGACGTTAAAGACAAAAATACTCTCAATTAAATTTCTCTATTATTATCCAAAGAAAAGAAATCTCTAGTTCTATTTGATATCAAAAAAATATTTGCATCAATGCTGCAAAAAAAAAAATAAAAAAAAAATACTCGAAATTTTTTTAACAATTCTTTCCTCGCCTTTTTTTTTTTTTTTTTTGAATAAATGCATGAAAGTGACATGAAATTTCATTTTAGGCAGAAAGTCTCAGAGCAAGAACTATTCTACACAAAATTACACTATAAATCTCAGAATAAACTATATGTTTAGCTTTTATAGGTTTCAAGAAAATTATATTCAAAATGTATACATTACATGTGGAAATTATGGGTTCACTTTATTTACTGCTAATCTGACACGTTTTCATTTTAAGCCAAAATCTCCCTTAAAACTTATTTTTTGCGGAAAATATTAAAGGAATAAATATTCAGTATCGAGTTTCATCGTGAGTTTCTAAACAAAGGAAACTTATATACTTCACATGTGCCATAAAAAAAATAACACCAATCTTGCTATATTACAAAACCTATTTTATTTTCGACAAAAATTAACACTTTTTCTGAATTCCCTGCAAATTTTCTTATAATTTTAGTATTTAATAGACAGTCTGGATTGTGGAAAGTTCCAAGCGTATACATCCGATCGGTTTAAAGGATATGAATGGAATATTAAAAAAATATATAAAATGTAATCAAAAGCACTTTGTCGCAATTGTCATAGAGTGTTGCATACTTTTAGGATAAAAATAATTAATACAAAAGTAAGAATAGATTTGTATACATACTCTAAACATGTTAAGGCCTTTATGCAGCCCTTCAATTACACAGAACTTTGGATTACTTCAAAATCATGGTTATTTTCGGTCATTTTGTTGGTATAGTTCCTCTATATTAAGGTAAACTTCGATGTCAAGAATTTTTTTGCTTTTAGTCATATTTTCCATTGAATTTCGTAACATTTTGGTATTTTGAGTTCTTCTTATGTGGACACACTGCCGCCAAAAAATATCATGAGGAAATTCTAATGGAATTGTTGTCACGATGGGGAATATTTGTAAGAAAACTTTTTGATTATTTATCTCGCTCTCTAGACCTATCTCTGCAATGAAATGCAATTTGATGTACCATAACCTACGTTGCTATTATTATTATATATCAAGAGGAAAGAGGTGGAAATTCTCATGGAATTGTTATTCACGTTTGGGATGAATATTTGTAAGAAAACTTTTTTTTTTATTATTTATCTCGCTCTCTAGGCCTATCTCTGCAATACAGTGCAAATTTTACCATAACCTACGTTGCTACTGATATTTTTATATTTCATTGGAAAACTTACCGTCAACGGTGAACACGCAAACAAATATTTATATCCTCCATTGCCATCCTCAGAAGGTTCTCGTTTTGTTAAATATGTTACGGAATTTTTCGGACAACGACAATGCACAATTTGTTCCGTCGTATTCATTTCAGGTGATGTGGTCAGGGTCCAGGTGTAGTCACGAAAATGCCTAAATAAAATAATAAAAATATATTTTAATATCTTTTGTGCAATTTCATAAAAAACCCGAATTAAATACCTGCACACTGGTAATCGATGTACCGGTTGGCACATTTTATAATGTCTCGTCTTATCGGCTATGGTGTGACCATCTTCAATACCCAAACCACTGGGACATCCGCCTATGTAGGATATTTTTCCACCATGACCACCACCCGTATGTCCCGAATGTCTCATATGTGGCGTATTGGAATACAAATGCTGACGCTTCATGGCAAAGTGAGCGGGAAATTCATTATCCTTAATTTCATCAGCATAGTATAGAGTCGCCTCATTTGAATCGTCCAGAGCGGAGTTAGTTTCCTCATGTCGATGATAGTCCGATGGCAAATTCAAATCATCTTCATAAACGGCACCCAATTTGTGCATTAATTTCTTCAAGTGCAGATTATCGAATTTCTTGTCGCCCACAAAACTAGCCGCGTCCAGCAGCAAATGTTTATTCTGCTGTTGATGCGCTAATTTGGAATGTTCATAGAAAGTATGATATTTTTCGGAATTGTGATTGGAATGCGATACGGTCTCCTTGTGATGATGATGGATAATAATTTCCGGTGAGCGATTGACAGCGGGACAACGACACTGTCTCTCGATCCACGGTGTTTCATACAAATCGATTTTCGAACAAACTGCATTGGGGGCACAAATGGGCAAATCATCCTCGGAATTCTGTAAATATGTAGGAAGAGGTTCGATTTTATTATCGTTGCTAAATTGAATTTTATAAATAAATTTTAATTAAAGGACTACATTATTTGTGATATCCTGCTGCCGAGAGTAGTTTACTTGTCTGTTTGGTATGTAAATATAATAAAGCCTGTTGTGAATTTCAGTGGCACATTTTTAATAAAATGCTTTACAGAAGGTGTTCCGTTGTGTGTTGGGGAGGAGCTACATGTTTTATATGAAATCTAATATAAGTTTCCATTTATAGACAACAACAGCAGCAGCAGCAACAACAATGGTCGTTGATGTCCATACTACCATTATTATTGTTGTTGTTGTTTTACACAATAAAGATACCATATTCCTCTCTATCCCCCTTCGACCAATGTCAGCACTTTTGGGTAGAAAGAAAAACCCATTTGTTGAAATATTCAACATGTTTTTTGTATCCATTCGTATGTAATGTGGACATGAATAAACACATGTATATTTGTATTTACATATGTTAAGATATTCGCATGGAAATGTAATGTCACAATGTAAGAATAGAATCGACCATCATCATCAGGAGTGTAGATTAGATATTGATGTGAGTAGTTGGTCGTAAAGTGTCAAATAAATGGACCCTTACTTTTCCTTTTTCGGGGTATTCTATTCAACAAAAGCTTTGGATGTGATTTCTCTTGAGAATTTGTTTGAAAGTTGTTGCCATTATTATTCGAGGTTTATGGGAAATGGGGACGGCACAAAATAATGCCACAAAAGTACATTGAGTTAGCCGAGGGTCATGATATTTACACAGTTTATAACTCTGAAATCCTGCAAGGTTCGAAATACAAATAAAAAAAATAATACAGTGTTTTGAAATCAATGAACCTAAAATGTTGAAGGAATTGTACGTAGATGAAAGTTTGGTTAAAACATATCTGCTATACTGGACTACTTAACAAATGATGCAAATGTTTTTTGTTTTAACCAATGAAACTGGATCTAGAACATTAGAAATTAACAAATAACCCAAAAATGTATATAAACCACAATAAAAAAAAAACTGCAACAAAGTCAAACGCCATAATTTTTAAGTTTTTTTTTTTTAATTTTATTGAATTCACGCAAAAAATGTCGGAAATAACATAAAATTTTTGGAATAAGTTTAGATTTGGTCGAATTGGTCACCTTTGGCACGAATTGTGGCCTTCAAACGGCCAATGAAACCGCCACACGCTACTCGAATGTTGCTCTGCGGTCTTTTGATCCATTCCCGGCGAAGCGCTTGCTTGAGGTAATCGACACTTTGGTAATTTTTAGTGCCGGCCTTGCTTTCCAAAATGCTCCAGACACAATAGTCCAAAGAACCTCATTTTGAAACCATTCTTGGGTGGCGAGTGCTGAGTGTGATGGTGCTAAGTCCTGTTGGAATGTCCAATTTATGCGGCCAAAATATTTGCGTGCCCAAGGCTTTAATACACCCTCTAGAATATTTTCGCGATAATATTCGGCATTTATTCTGATGTCACGGTCGATTAATACGAGCTGAGAGCGACCATCGGCTGTTATGGCAGCCCATACCATCACCATGACCGGTGCGCTTAGGTTCTGGTGGCCAACCGAAGATGCACATTTTCAGCTGACCTCTTTGGCAAGTAACCATGATCATTTTGTTTGTTTACAAACTGCTGGACAACGAATGTTTTTTTTTCATCGGATAAACCCAAATCCGGCAGTACACCACTTTCGGCCAAGCGAAGCAACTCTTTAGCTCTTTTGACTGTATTTTCTTTCTGTTGCGGTGTAAGGTCTTGCACTTTTTGTAATTTTAATGACTTTACCCCGACCTCATTTTTCAATATTTGCCGAATAGAATATTGCGATATGTTTAGTTCATGAGCCATTTTTCGGCCACTGCGACGCGAGTTTCGATCAAGTCGCTTCTTTACTTTTCGTACCATTTCTGCTGATGTTGCTGTTTTCTTCCGTCCACTTCTTCGACGTCGGGTTACGCAACCAGTATCACGGTAACGAGCGACGGTACGAGACACAAAAGATTTATTCACATTTCAATGCTGGAGTGCTCTAACGATAGTCACTTGTGGTTTTCCAGCCAAATATAAAGAAATCACACTATTACGCTTGAATTCCACAACGAATAACTTCTTTTCTGGAAAATTCTCACCAAAATGCTTTTGTACGCTTGTTAACAATATAATGAGCTGTCACTGGAATAATTTTAACAGCTGTCGGACGAGTGGCTTGCAAATGACAGCAGTCTTAAGTTGGTTGCAGTTTTTTCATCTCACCCTGTATATCATTTGATAGGCCAAAACGTGTGTCATCGAAATAACGGTATTAGACCCTAGGTATCTTTTGACCAAATCCGTTTCAGGACATTTGGAGTCAATCTAGCGATGTCCGTCCATCTGTCTTTCTAGCTGGTGCGCACAATAACTCTCGAAGGGAGTATCCGATCCAAACTTGGTACATCGTAATATTATTTTCAAACTTAAATCGAGTTTGGAGATGGGAAATATCGGTTCACTACTTCTGGCACCTACCACACAAAAGTTCGAAATTTTCAAAAAAAAAAAAAAAAAAAAAAAAAAAAAAATATATATATATATATACATATATATATATATATATATATATATATATATATATATATATATATTTTACTGCACAGAAAAAGAAAGGAAAATCCGATTTTGTTTCAATTTTGCCAATTCTAATATTTGCTTCAGTGCGAGGTTGGGTGCGAAAATTGACAATGTCGGTCCACTCCATCAAGTACCTCCCCCACAAAGGGTCACAATTTTCAATACTTGCATTGCTATATAAAAAATATTTTTTTCAACCAGAAGCCTGAGATGACTATGGAATTTATGATTTCTCATAAAATGGGATATTTTTATGATTTTCTTGTATTTTTGCTCATACCTATATATTTTTATCTGTATTAGATGAAGCATGAAAATGTGAAATTTCGGTCGACCATATCTGGTCCCAAAAAATTACCACATACCTCACATAAAGTGAAGAATGTAAGTAATATAATCCAAATCTGGCACGTCGCAATATTCATATCATATGCATTTAGGTCCAATACAAAATGAACAATATTGGCCCATTCTTTCGGAACCTACTCCATAGGAGGGTCAACAAATTGAATATTCATAACAGAAGTCAAAATAAATTTAAATAGTCGAACATTGCCTTACATGTCGGCAAAACCGACATACATCTGTCTGCAAAACCGATTGATATTTTTTAAATTGTTTTATATTAATCTGTTGCTTTATCATTTGTACTTTTCTGAAAGACTGTGAAAGATTAGTTCTCTACGTATGTGTGTGAGTGTATAAACACAAGGAATATCCAAAAAATCCAATTTGAATAAAATCCAAATATTTACATTGTCTGCTTAGTTTTTAAAAAACATTTTATGGGGACATTTTTTTTTTTGCATTTTGTAAAGTGCCTGAAAATCAAATAACATGGATTCTTAAAAAGTATTCAAGTATAATATAAACTATTTGATTTGGTATTAAAAAATAAAGTTGTTTTTAGTAGCCTACAGTTCCATATTGAATGTATTCAAATGTATGCAGAGAGTTAATGAAAAAGAAAAGATTTCCATGTATGAGCAAAATGTTTGGATTAAAAAGTCATCGTAAGAATTGTTAATTGCTTTAGAGAAATTTCAAATATTTATCTATATTTATAGAAAAGTTCATTTAGATTCTATTTAAATTGGAAATAGCTCAGATTGGAATAATTTGAATATTTGGATTATCTAATTCCCATTAAATGATGAAAATGTGTACCTCATCAATTGAAAGTGATCAACAATTTCTGGACTTCTAAAATTTTATAATTGAAACCATAAACCTTGACTCTGTTTGCTTGAGCAGCATAATATAAAAATAACGAAACGCCTTAAGGTAGGCAATGTATGAAGATTAAACGACTGCAATTAAAATGTTGTCATTGAGAATATCTTTGCAAATGGGAAAAATATGTCTGCAGACCCCATAAAGTATATCTATGTATATATATATATATATATATATATATATATATATATATATATATATATATATATATATATATATATATATATATATATATATATATATATATATATATATATATATATATATATATATATATATATATATATATATATATATATATATATATATATATATATATATATATATATATATATATATATATATATATATATATATATATATATATATATATATATATATATATATATATATATATATATATATACGATGTAACGATAGCCGTCTGTCTGTCTGTTGAAATCACGATACAGCCCACATTATGTGACGTACATTTTGCAGAACAATTTGTATTGTGTCTACAAAGGTTGGTATTGGTTTTGGTATAGTCCCCATATAACGGTATCTTCCGATATTCGTATTTTGATGATGTTTCCTACATTTTTCCACGGATTTGTCTAAAAATTGGTTATTGTAGGTAATAATGGTTTCTAGCTCGTCTGGTGAAACATTGTATGTATAGGTCCACATTTTGGTATAGCCCCCATATCACGGTACCTCCTGATATTCGTTATTTTCATTATTTTTTCCAATTTTTTTCACAGATTTGTCCAGAAATTGGTTTTTGTAGTTCATAATGGGTTCTAGCTCCGGTGGTGAAACATTGTATGTATAGGTCCTCGTTTTGGTATAGCCCCATATAACGGTACCTCCCGATATTCGGTATTTTGACAATTTTTGCCACATTTTTTTCGCGGATTTGTCTAAAAATTTGTGGGTTATGACTCGTATGGCGAAACATTTTAACATAGGTTAACTTTTTGTCTATAGAATGGCTTTAGTATGGCCCCCATATAACGGCCTCACCCACTTTTGAAAAGTTTAACAGCATTATCCAAACGGTGTTACTGGTGTTTGCAGTTTAAAGCGTCAGATACTTTTATATAAAATGTTTTTTTTTTACCCAATGGTGGAGCGTATTAAAAGTTCAACCCGGCCAAACTTAATGCTTTTTTTTACTTGTTTTCTAGAAAAATTGCACATCCTTAACAAAAATAAATTGATTAAATAAAACTAGACATTTTAAAAACATAACAACATTTTCACAATAAAAAGGTCGTTTAAAAAAGATGCCAGCTTTTACTAATCCGCTGGTACCCAGGCTAACTTAGCTGCCATGGTCACCATAATCGTGTTCCGTTTTTTTTTTCGTTTTATTATCATTCTCATCAAAGAAAACATAATCTCCAGCACATGGAAATGAATGACGGGTTTTTTTATTTGGAATTTCATATTGGAAACTTTGGTTTGCCTTTTGGTTTATGGTATTTAGTGTTGTTTTTGTTGTTGGTGTTCATCTTGTTTATAGGTTTCATTATTTTATTCATTTGGTTTTCTTTTTGTCTTTTTTTTTTTTTTTTTTTTTTTTTTTTTGAGGGTCTATGTATGTTAATGATGGCCATTATATGGTTTTGAACGTAACACCGGTAGCACTGGCAGTTGACTTGGGTTGCACGGCAAACTCGTTGTCTGTCTGTCTGTATCAAAAAATATACATATCATCATACAAAACTTCGTATATCACATACACATGTTTGTTTCGCCGGGCTGGTCTTCCTCAATATTAAGTATAGTAATTTTGAAGATGAAAACAAAACAAAAAAAAAACGAAACGAAACAACAAAAGTCATGTATTGGAAAAATACAGCAGAAGCCAAAAATGAAACTAAATAAATTTCTTATTTTACCTGTGGCAGCCACATTCAACGGAGAACGGAATGGAATGGTGGCTACTGGTGTTTGCATTAAATCCTTAATGACACTTAAGTTGACCATAGTCTTCATAATCATCCTCATCATTATCATCATTATAGGCTTTAGCTTTAGCAATCGCTCTGGTCGTGTAAAACACCACAAGTCAAAGTCGTTGTTTTTGTTTTCGTTTGGTCATTATGTGCGTACACCAGAAACACAATGTTACTGCAGAATGGCACAAACGACGACATCACGTTCCAGACAGAGTTCCAGTTTTGCGATTTCTGTGTATTCCCCTCCTAAATATACCATTCTTTTTTTCTCATTAAAAACAGGACGTTTGTATTTCATGTTTATTTTTCTAAACTACTAACGGATATATTTTTATATGTTTAGGGTCCCAGATCCTTATATCAAATTTCCCCGAGTCCCTGCTTTTCCAATAAAAACTTTGTATTACGAAAGAAAATATCACAATTGCTTTCCAAAATGTAGGTAAGTTAAGTATTGCCCATAAAAAATCTTAAAAAATATCACGGCAATTTCTTAAAAAATCTCAATGAAAAGAAATGCTGCCAAAAATTCTAGAAAACATGGCTATGATTAATTTTTAAAAAATTTGAAAATCTGAAAATTTCTCAAAAAAAATATTATTTCCGAAAATTCTAGAAAACATAGCATTGATTAATTTTTAAAAAATCTAAAAAATACCACGATTTTTTCTAAAAATCCCGGAAGATTTTTCGACTCGATTATGTCTAAAAATTCTAGCGGAAAGGACCACGATTATATTCGATAAACTCAAGAAGACAACGATTTCTTTTGAAAAATTCAATGCAATTTTTATAAAAAATTTCACAAAATACTTTGGCTATTTTCAAAAATTCTAGAAGAAAAAACTACGATTAATTTTGAAAATTCTAAAAAAATTAGATTACAATGGAAGACAGGAACACAATTACTTTTAAAAATTATAAATAAATCATAATATAAATTCTAAAAATGATAGAAGGAAAGACTCCCATTACTTTCTATAATTCCAGATGAAAAACCCAGGAATTCATAAAGAAAACTTAAAAAATGCCAGACTATTTTCTAAAAACTTCGGAAAATTTTAAAATACGACGATTACTCTCGAAAATTTCTAGAAGGTCACAACCTTTTTATTCTAAAAAATCTAAAAGATCACCACTATTTCCCGTTTATGCTAAAAGAATAAATTACGAATCAGACGAAAAACCCAGAAAATTTTCAGAAAAAGACCTTAAAAAGGACACGATTATTTTCCAAAAACTTCGTTAAAATTTAAAATACGACGAGGTCACAACTGTTTTTAGAGAAAAATATTCTATTCTAATAAAATTTAAATCTACTACTTCCCGATTATGTTAAAAGAAAGGCTACAATTATTCTCGAAAAAATACATTCTTTATTACATCCCAAATAACCACTTACATTGGGCGCCAATTCCAGTAGGAAACTATCGGCCCAGAATTGTATTTTGGAGCTTTCCGTGTAAAATGTTGATAAAAAACGAGAAAGATAAATGTTTTGGAGGATTCCGGGCTCCAGCACCCCATGCATATGTCCCGGCATTTTGATATTTTTTTATAAATTTTAAATAAAAACGTCGCTGATCCAGTTTATACTCTGCGACAAATTACGGGGAAAATCCAGCAGATTATGAAAGTTGAACTATAAAAAGACCTATGAAAAAAGTTTTTTTTAGATTCTTTGGACTTGCTAAGACCCCGTTTAAATTGAATTTTTAAACATATCTAAAAAAGTATCAAAAAGACCCCTTGTTGACTCGCTCGAGAGTTAAAATAAATAATATTCCTCGTATTTTTATTTGAAAATTTCGAAGAGTGTGGAAGAGGGGAGAATTTGCCCCCTATATTTAGATTACTTTGCGATATTAACATTCAAAATGAAGATTCACGCATCTTCATTTTTAGCTCTACTTTCAAAATCTGCTGGATTTGCCCCTCTAGATTATTTTTTCTGTTGCTCAGTGTTTTCCTCGAAAAAAAAAAGAAAAAATAATTATTTATGGCATTCCAGATATTTCCTCATATTAACACGTTTTTTTACATCTTAATATGAAATTGAAATGCATTTCAGGGTCCGTCACTAACCCGGCTAATACCCTTAATGGTGAAAAAGCGACGATTATTTTCAGGAGTAAAAAATTAAAAAAAATATTTTTTTATGACATTCCAGACATTTCGTTATGTTGGGCGCCAATTCCAATAGCAAACAATAGGCGACGTAACTAACAAGTTATTTTTCCTCACAAACAGTTTCAGAAGGACACAACATCCCATGCGTACGTCCTGCAAATGGCTACTCTTCTTACATTGTTTGTATATTTTAAATAAAAAAGTTACGTTGAAATTCATTTCTAGGATCACCGTGTGTGGCTGTTCTGTCCTAGTTCGAAGGCGTTTATAGATAATCAACAGAAAACCGTATATATACAGAAAATTTATGGAATGTTCTCGATCTAAGGTAGATGGTCATTTGTCCAGAGAATATCACATTTACCAGTTTTTTTATACCCTCCACCATACTATGGAGGGTATATTCATTTTGTCATTCCGTTTGTAACGCCTCGAAATACTCATGTCAGACCCAACAAAGTATATATATTCTTGATCAGCGTAAAAGACGATTTAGCCATGTCCGTCTGTCTGTCTGTGTGTCTGTCTGTCTGTCTGTCTGTCTGTCTGTCTGTCTGTCCGTCTGTCTGTCTGTTGTAATCACGCTATCTTTCGAACAAATTAAGATAGAAGGCTAAAATTTTGCACACATGT
Source organism: Musca domestica (assembly GCF_030504385.1). Classification (NCBI taxonomy): domain Eukaryota; kingdom Metazoa; phylum Arthropoda; class Insecta; order Diptera; family Muscidae; genus Musca; species Musca domestica. The sequence goes on along the minus strand of NW_026712296.1, from coordinate 10,512,014 downwards.
ATATTTTGCCAGTAGGCAGGTAAAATTCGTAAATGGGTCATGTAGGTCCAAGTTTTCATATATATTCGGTATTTTGATGATTTTAGCGACATTATTCACCGGAATTGTTTCAAATTTGGCATTTGAAGTTCGTAATGGATACTACAGCCTAAGACAGAAAATTATCTGTGCAGGTCCACGTCTTCGTATAGCCCCCATATAACGGTACCCCCCGATATTCGGTATTTTGATGATTTTAGCGACATTATTTAACGGAACCGTTCCAAATTTGGTATTTGAAGTTCGTAATAGATACTGCAGCAGAAAATGGGCCATGTAGGTCCACGTCTTCGTATAGCCCCCATATACCGTACCCCCCGATATTCGGTATTTTGATGATTTTAGCGACATTATTTAACGGAACCGTTCCAAATTTGGTATTTGAAGTTCGTAATAGATACTGCAACAGAAAACAGAAAATGGGCCATGTAGGTCCACGTCTTCGTATAGGCCCCATATACCGTACCCCCCGATATTCGGTATTTTGATGATTTTAGCGACATTATTTACCGGGATTGTTTTAAATTTCGCATTTGAAGTTCGTAATGGATACTTCAGCCCATGCCAGAAAATTATCTGTGCAGGTCCACGTCTTGGTATAGCCCCCATATAACGGTAGCCCCTATATTCGGTATTTTGATGATTTTAGCTACATTATAAACAAATTTTTCTTCATGTTTCGCATTTAAATGTTGTAATAACTTATGACAAAAGTTGCCTATGCATGTATACGTCGTCGTATAGACATTCGGTATTTTTAAGATTTTAACAGAATTTTTAAAGGATTTTTTTTTATTTTATTTATTTATTTATTTGTTTTATTTTTTTTTTTTTTTTTTGGAAATTGCCAAATTTGTACCAAATGGTGGAGGGTATTAAAAGTTCGGCCCGGCCGAACTTACAGCTTTTTTACTTGTTTGTCTATACAAGAACCTTAGAAGGTTTTTTATATAGAAGCTCTTCATTATTTTTAAAAGACTTATAGAAACTTACCTATCTATAGAAGATTTAAAGAAGATCTCGTAGCCATAGAAAGTTTTTTAGAATTATTTTTAAAACTGAAAAACTTTCCCCCTATAAAACTTATCTCCTTTCTTCCATTTTAAACAATTTTTATTAGGAGAAGTCCTAGAGAATGTTATACGCCCTATTACTTGACAGGCTCAATTCCGATGTACCACTATTATTTAAGAATCCAGGCAGAAAATGGATAATAATCAATATAGACAAGATCTGTTGCTGGAGACAATGTTTAAAACACACCCGGGCAGAGAGTCGCAGATTTATATTCTTCCAACTCTCTGATGCATTGTGGTCTGGACCTGCTTTAAATCCAGCTTATTCTCAAAAATTGTCCACGACATATTTTTTTTTTATTAAAACAGGTTTTTGGATTCCCTACAAATAAACCGAGATATGAGAAAATCAAATCAATCGATATTGATTGTGGCTTCTGGCAAAAATCTAATTGTATGTTGTTGATGGTTTGAGCGGATATCCGGTATGTTGTTGTCGTTGTTCTTACCATTCTATATGCAACAAGTAGACAACATAACATCAGAGAGCATGCTAAAATGCAATGAATTATTTTTCATTAACATTTTGTGGCATTTGTTTCTTCTTCGTGATGCTGCTGTTCGAAGAATGGGTGTTTCAAAAGAAATTATAACTTCCGATACAGACGTGATTAAGGAAGTTTGTCAGCGTGCAAGCATATCTGTTGTGTTGACAGGGCTTCACATCTTGAGAAGCATTTACAAATGTGCGTGCTTGAAACTGTGGCATTTGAATTATTACAGCTTCCATATTATTATTGATGAAAAAAAGGTAAATACCAACAAAAAGGTATCTGCTTCTTCACAAGAATATGAGAACTAATCAAAAGGAAGCAACAAAATTGAAGACCAAGACCAAGATATGATTGGTCTTGTAATCGGGCTACCATCCAATGATGATGGATATTTGGGTTTATCTTTATTTGAATGATGATGATTTCTTAATGATTTGATTTTCATCTGACGTACACACAGGCACCGTATCGATGCTGACTATCATGTGTATAATGCTCGTGGTTGTTATGGACGTGCCGACTTGATGAGCTAACATCATTGGAATGCTGTGCCCATTTTAAATAAAATTTGTTTTCTTGATCTTATTTTTTTTTTCATTTTCTTATGTTTTATTTGTTATAACTTTGGATGCTGGGGCAGGTCACTTTGTGGGTAGGTCGTCATAGTTTTATTTCACTTAAAAGTTTATAAAACTTGTAAGAAATTAGTCGGGTAATTCATGTATTGAAATTGATGGGGTTTAGTTGTTATACCTTCAGTCATGTGGTTACAGAGGGTATATATCATTTGATACGGCCAAAAGGTGCCTCATCGAAATAACGGGTTTAGACCCATTTGGAGTCGATCTAGAGGTGTCCATCCGTCTGTCTGGCTTGTGTGTACGGCAACTTTCGAAGGGAGCATTTGACTTGATTCAAATTTGGTACATCGTAGATCGCGTTCGGATATGGGCAATATCGGTCCACTCCTTCCGATACCTCCCCCACAAAAAGTCAAAATGTTCACAGACAATAATTACAAGAACGAATCATCGAATTGTGTTCTAATGTTGCAAATCCCAATATTTGTGTCTACCAGGTACGAAAATGGACAATATCGACCCACTCCATCATGTACCTCACACACAAATGGTCATAATTTTGAATAATTACAACTCTAAATATACGAAATAAGCATAGGACTCTCTGTAAATTTCACACATCTCAATATTTCCATCAACACATAATCAGGTGTGCAGATGAAATTTATCAGACCACTCCTTCTGTAACCTTCCCCACAATGGGTCAAAATGTTGAATATTAACATCTCTTATAATGTGCGAAATAATCACTCGATTCTATTCAAATTTCACACACCCCAATATTTCTACAAATACAAGATCGGATGTGAGTATGAAATGTATTAGTCCACTCCTTCTGATATCTCCCCCACAACGGTTCAACATTTTGAATAACCAAAATCCTTATAAATGCGAAGTAAACATCCGATTCCCTTTTAATTTTATACATCGCAATATTAACACAAGGTCTGGTGTCAAGATGATAGATATCGGCTCACCCCCTCCTGGTATCTCCCCCATAAAGGATCACAGTTTTCCAAATTTTTATCTCTCATAATTTGCGAAATATGTCAGTGATTTTATATTCGGTATTTTGATGATTTTAGACATATTATTCGTATTTGAAGTTCGTAATGGGTACTACAGCCTATAGCAGAAAATTGTCTCTACAGCTCAACGTTTTCGTATAGCCCACACATAACGGTATTCATTTAGGCGGTATTTTTCGACGGAGTTTTTTTTTCAAAATTTTCAAATTCTTTCCAATTGATGGATGGCATTAAAAGTTCGGCCCGGCCGAACTTAGCTGCTTTTTTATTTGTTTACATCTTTCGATTCACTTGCAATTCGATTATACCGCCACGCAGCATGTTCACAGCCTTAGGTGGCAACAGTGACAACAAAAACATTTGCAAAAAAATATGCACTTTTGGTATGAGGTTGTATTCTCTTGCCATTGGCAACGACTGCCTTAATGCCGACAACAATTTCGAATTCCTGCACAGATATCGGTATTTCCCCCGAGCCCGGATACCAGCGGAGAATGGTAAACAATGCAACAATACGTAGTTTCAAGCTATGCATAATGCACTGAACAACAACAACAACAACGCCAACAAAGAAGCTACCAAAGGGCAATGTCGACAAAAACAAAAAAAAAAAAAAACAAGCATAATAAGTTAAAACTTCCGGTACACAGATGCCGAGAGAAAGAGAGACAAGAATTTGTGGAATTTCTAAGATTCAAAGTAGAATTGAAATTAAAACAACTGCCACGAAGAATGTTGCATGCCGGAGGAGGACAGAAGGAACAGAGATTCAAGTCGAATATTTGTTATTGCAACCCTCCCCGACCGTCATAACTTGCTAAACATGACAAGACAGCATTCCTTAGTTATTCAATCATTCGTGTTGTACGCCCATTGAGAATAAGCTTTTCTGATATATATTTCGGCCGAAGGTATGAATGAATGAATGACTGAATAGTTAGTTAGTTGTAAAACTGAAGGGTTGAATGGTTTTTGGCTTCTCAATAAGAAAATACTAAATAAAGAAACCTTGTAACCTTTTGGAAGCTCTTCCTTTGCATTGTTTAAACATGATTTCCGTTTGGCATCATCTCAATATTGACTGTGATGCTGCGATATTCAACAAAAGAAGTCATATCTATGTGCAAGCATTCTCCATTTGAGTGGTTAGTAGTTGTTTGCAAAGCTGTGTTTGACGTGCCGAATCACGTGCCGGTACGTAATTCCTAAGATAAGAAAGGCTCTAAATATTCAGGTATTTAATTTTTGAAGTTTGCCCGCCAATAGCGAAATACCAATTGCAATGGGTAATAAATTAATAATTATTAATTTAAATATAACATAAATATTAAATATTAAGGAAATTTCTTGTGGGAGAAATAAACATAGTTTCATAAAATATTTTAATAATATTCTTCAATATTCTACTACGAAATGAGGTGCTGCCGCGAATTCATTAAACATCTTATTTTATAAAATTTTGTCTGCAACATCGAAAAGTAACCAAAATAGAGGGAGAACATTCCCCACTCCTCCACACTTTTGGGAATTTTCGAATTAAGATTCCTCGGCAACTGTGCATTTTAGGTATATAGTGTCTTCTGCAATATTGCAGATAAAAATATCACAAATATATTAGGAGAATTTTAAGCTTAAGCGAGTCCACGTTTTTATACCCTCAGCCATATGGCTACCCAAAACGTGTCTCATCGAAATAACGGGCCAAATCCGTTTCAGGACATTTTGAGGCGATCTTGCGATGTCGGTCCGTCTCTCTGTCTGGTGCGCACGATAACGCTCGAAGAGAGTATCCAATTTGATCCAAACTTGGTACATCGTAATATCGATATCGGAGATGGGCAATATCGGTCCACTTCTTCTGGTACCTCCCCCACAAAAGGTAGAGAAACGATAATCCGAGTTTGCTCCAACTTTGAAAATCCAAATATTTTCGTCAGTGCTAGGTTAGGTGCGAAAATGGACAATATTGGACCACTCTATCAAGTACCTTCCCACAAATGGTCAAAATTTTGAATAATTACAACTCTTATAAAGTGTGATATAAGAGTCCAATTGTCTTCAAATTTCACACATCCCAATAATTTTATTAACACAAGGTTTGGTGTTAGGATGTAATGTATCGGTCCACTCCTTCGGGTACCTCCCCACAAAAGGTCGAAATTTTGAATATTCATTAATTAATATCCGATTCCATTCAGACTTGCCAAAACTCAATATTTCCATCAACACAAGATCTGTTATAAAGATGGTAGAGATCGGAAATCGGAGATTTGCTAGATCTGTTGTGAAGATTATAGATCTGTTGTGAAGATATACCTTCTTGTACCTCACCCACAAAGGGTTACAATTTTCAATACTTCTATCCGCATTTACTTACGAAACAAGTCAGCGATTCTTTACAATTTGCTATATCTAAATATTTCTCTTAACCAGGAACATGGTATGAATATGGATTTTATGATGAAGCTTACAATATAGACCAAACCTGGCACGTCGCAATATTTATATCGTATTTATTTAGGTGCGATATGAACCCACTCCATTGAGGGTCAAGAGTTTGAATAATCATAACAGAAGTCAAAATGTATTTAAAAAATCGAACATTGGCTGAATCGAATGATACTTTTTAACTTGTTTTATCTATAGTAGATGAAATATGAAAATATAATACCTCGTTCCGCCATATCTGGTACCTCACGCATATTTTCAAATTTTCCAAAAATTTGCACATATCCCATATAAAGTATAGGAAGTAGTCGATATAGTTCAAATCTGTCACTTTCTAATATTTCTATCAGACTTAGGTCAGATACGAATCAAGGCTGGGGGTATACATTTTGTATGTGTACACATTATAAGGAATTTATATCATTATTTTTATTAGTTGCAAATGGCATGGCATAACGTTATTTCACAAAAAATAACCAGAAGGCATAGAAGAGAATTTTGCAATATTTTAGCCAAATATTGGAAATCTGAAGGGAGTCCTAAAACTTCTGCTAAAAATAATAAAAGACAGCTTCCAAGAATCCTCTGTAAACTATGGCGTATATACAACGTATTTTTAGTGTGAAATCTTAAAATCCATCGATTCATTCATTCATTGAAATATTCAAATTAGTTTCATAAATAATTCAACACAAACAAAGCCAGACAACCAACCAACCACCAACCCTTTCATGATGTCAATCTGTAATTTAGTAGAAAGCCGTTGCCCTTGTCTTTCAAGTGCGTAATTCCCACGTTTCTTTGTGCCGGGGATCATGTGTAGAAAATTTCTAATTTATAAGGATTTAAAGAATTTAGTTTGCAAAGGCTTATATGTTAATATCCTGTTGTCTTAGGCAACTTCTTGTTGCGCTCTCATCTGGTCTTTGCATGTATGTATCTGTGCATATGTATATGAGTGTATGAGAAATTTGTACAATAAGAATAATAAATGCCCCCATGTAATGTCGAGTACAATGTACCTGTAATAACACAAAAGGGGTATTTCGCAGAGTCTTTGTTGTCGTTTTTTTTCTTTCTCCTTTTATCGGATATGCGTGTTTTTAAAGGATTTATTTTTCACATATACAAAATCGTATTTGTAGAGAATGGAATATGAACCAGTGAAGGATATGAGGTAAAACATATTTGTGAATCTGCAGTGATTTAAGAAGGAAGAGAAATTCAGGTGTATACAAGTTCTTAACAAAAAATAGGAGGACTGTGATTTAAAACGAAAATGGGTCAAATGGAAATAAAAACCCCCATCCTTTTTTAAAGAAGACTAGTTGTGACGCAGTTCTTCAACAAAAACAATGGAAATATGTACTTCCGTTTTTTCTACATGTTTAGCCATATGACCCCTGCACGCAAGCAGAACTGCGATAATATTTGCTGGCCTCTCTTTCCATTACAAATTCACCTCCACGGATTACTTCCGTTTACTTGTCCTTATTTCTTCTCTTTCTCTCTTTTACTCTGGACTTACAGCTGCCGGTGTTTGTGACAAATAATTTAAAAATTCCTTTTATGCTGCCCCTGTTGATGCAAGCAATGTGTTTATATCCTCTACTTTGCACTTTAAATGCGGAAGTGAAAAGCGGAAGTATTTAGTTTTGTGTTTGTTAAGGATTTAAAAAACAAAAACAACAACAACATTCTCAAAGTATGAGGCAACAACAACCTTCATAATCACAGCATAGCATTTCATAAGGAAGCAGCAAATCACAAACATGGTATACCCATCAACCAGCCAGACAGACAGAAAAAATCCGGAAGTATACCCACTCTATTCTTTGAGGAGATAAAATTACTTCCGTTTTTGTGATAGTAATACAAAACTCGGTGACGCGACAACAGCAACAAAACTAATGACAACAAGTTAAATGCGGCCAGTCACGAAAACACATTCCCAAAATGTGTGTTAAATTTTCTGAAAACAAAAATCCTTCCCTGACCTACATCTAACATGTTAAGAGCGAAAAGAGAGAGAGAGAGAGAGAGAGATTGTGCCACACAATAATGCCACTTAAGATTAAAAGAATTAGACATGATTTTATTTCCGGCCAATAAATCTCTTCCGTATTTTTTTTAATAGAAGGAAGTACCACTTCAATGTGTCATTTCCTTTCACGTTGATAATTCAAAAGGCTTCTTAGCGAAGGATGAGTTTGGGTCTGCTTATCTGCTTGGGAAAAATTTCTAGAAGAGTATATGGTCTTTTCGAATCTTTTATTTTGTGTAAAGAATTGCTCGGGATGTCAGGTGATTTAAGTTTTCTTTACATTACCAATGACAAAGTCGGAAAAACATTAAAACTAAGGTACCCTCCAACAATTGAAAGCCGAATAACCTATTAAATGGTTGGGTTAAAAGTAGTTGTTTTTCGATCTATCAAATATCCAAAAATGTGTGGAAGAAGAAGAAAACATATATTCTCATAGTCTCCCACTTCCGCTACTTCCTGTATAAATCTCTATTTTTATAAAGGTAACAGTAACATGACACCTTCATGTGGTTTTATCAAAATGGAAATTTATATTTTATGGAGATTTCGAATCTTATGAGTTTTTTTTTTATTGTAAATTCATGTTTTTTTCTTTTGAACAAAGATGTTCAACAGCTATAATGACCTTAAGAGAGTGGAAATGTAAACTAATCTTAGTAAACGCCAACGCATTGATTTAACCCGTATCCATGTTATGAGACACGCATGCGTCTGTCTCAATTTAGAGCACATATAAAAATATTGGGTGTTTTGAGAAAAAGACTGACGTGCGCCCACACTTCCGTTGGAGCCATCTTGTAGGTAAATTTGGTGCATTAATGCTAAATTTTCAATATTTCAGATTATATTTAACACTAGTTTTTGATCATTAAAGCTTCAGCTCTTAGAATTCAATTTATCAACGAATCACATTGGATTTTACACTAACTGACTTAGTATTGAGTTAGAAGAACATCTGGGTCAAAAAAAATCGAGGTTATGCATTTGAAAATAAATATTTTAAGAGACTTTATTATCTAATTAATGGTTGAATGCTTTTCATATTTGTATCACATTTGATGCGGCCAAAACGTGAGTCGATTTAGAGATGTCCGTCCGTCCGACTGGCTGGCTGGTGCACACGATAATTCTAGAAGGGAGTATCCGAGGTGGTCCAAACTTGGAACATCGTAATATCATTGTCGAACTTAGATCGAGTTCGGTACCTCCGCCACAAAAGATCGAAATTTTCAAAAAAATATTTTACAGAACAGAAAGAGAAGGGGTAATTCGATTTTGCTCCAACTTTGCATATCCTAATATTTGCATCAGTGCTTGGTCAGGTTCGAAAATTGACAAAATCGGTCCACCCTCTCGGGTAACATCCGATTCCATTCTCAATATTTCCATAAGCATAAGATCTATTATAAAAATAAAAAGAATGCGAAATAAGCATCCAACTCCCTTCAAATTTCACGCTTCTGCTAATCTATTGTGAAGATGATATCTGCGAACTCTATGATAGCTCACCCACAAAGGGTCACAATTTTAAATAATTTTATCTGTCATAACTTGCGAAATAAGTCAGCGATGCCTCATCGAAATTACGGTTATGTCTCTTTGGACCTAATCCGTTTCAGGACATTTGGAGCCGATCTAGAGATGTCCGTCCGTACGTCCGTCTGGCTGATGCGCACGATAACTCGAGTTTGGATAGGGGTAAAATCGGTCTACCATTCTGGTACCTCCCCCACTAAAGGTCAACATTTTCAAAGAAAATAATTTATCCTGTACAACAAGAAAGTATCATCCGATTCTTTTTTCAAACTTTCCAAATCCCAATACTTTTGCTAATGCTAGGTCAGGTGTGAAAATAGACAAAATCGGACCACTCCAGCAAGTACCTCCCCCACAAAGGGTTAAAGTTTTGAATAACCGCAACGATTTTAAAATCCGAAATAAGCATCAGGTTCCCTTCAGACAAAAACAAACGCTCAAAAAAGCGAAATAAACATCCAATCGATTCGAATTTCCACGTACAATTTTTTTTGCTAAAACAAGATCTGTTGTGAAGATGATATATATCTGCGAATCCCTTCGGGTACCTCACCCAAAAAGGGTAACAATTTTCAATGCTTTTATCTGTCATAACTTCCGAAAAAAAAAGGCAGTGATTCTTTACAACTCGCTATATCTAAATATTTCTCTCAACCAGAAAACTGAGATGAATATGTCATTTATGATTTCGCATAAAATTGGATATAAATGTTCGATTTTCTCGCAAAACCGACAGATACTTTTAAATTGTTTTTTTTTTTCCATATTCATCAAAATATGTGGTTATATAGGGCCTCATTGGATTAAATATTTTCTCTAGCATACGATTTTTAAAAGATTTCGTAGTTTCCACAATTTCGAAAGTTTTTTTTTATATTTTTCAGGAGGAGTGCGCCACCTTTTCTCTCATGCTATAGATTTTTCAAGACCCAATCGAATCCTTTTAAATTCCAATGTATGAGCATTTGTTAATTCTGACAGATTGCTTAAAATTCGTTCATTTTGGATTTGTATCAACGCCTCCTCACTACATCTTAAAAGTACTTCGAATCTGGCTGTCCGTCCAACATGTTTCTCTTATCTTATATGCTCTCTCTCTCTCTCTCTCTCTCTCTCTCTGTCGTTCCTCTTGTAAATCCCTGTTAAACATCTTTTAATAGATTGTAATCGTCAGCCATAGTGTGATGGTGGTGGTGTGTATGTCGTTTCCTCACCTTATTGTGGTTGGTATTTGGAACAACTGTTCGACTGTTGTCTGTCTGTCTGTCCGCCTGTCTGTAGGTGGGTAAAGGTGCCATCTGTTTGTTATCTTCAGTTCCGGTTCACATTTGAAAATGCATTGGAAATGCAGTTTGAAGGTTGTCTCTGCATAAATTGGTCTTTTTGTTTGTTTGTCTGTCCGTACGTCCGTCCATTCATCCTCTTCATGCATTCCCCCAACTCATTGTTTGGCCATAGAAAATTGATGTCATTGATATTGTAATGTCTGTCTGTGTGCCCGGCCTGTCAACCATACACAGTGAACCTAACGTCATGCAAGCATCTCACCCTACACAAATACAAATCAGAGAAGAAGATTCCAAATGATTTATGACCTCCAGGCCAACAAAAGGCTGATGCTGCATATGTTGGCTACATGGCTGCTGTTGTTTGAACAGATTATTTGCTTTTCATGCATTTTTTTGTTGGGTTCCTTCCAGAACAGGTGTTTTGTATTGTTTTAAAAATAAGGGGAAAGTAATTTCAAATTTCTTTGCATTAAATGGTTTTGTTTTCTTTTTTGTCTTCAAAATGCTTACATACAGATATATGATTCAACCACTCTATGAATGCAATTAAAAACTGTAATAAAATTAAGTAAATTTTTAAATAAAAAAAAACAATCTGTCAAGTCAAAATAACTATGTATTATTTAATGTATTAAAAAGGTTTTTATTTTTAACATATCACAACTCCTGAACCCTGAAAGTATTGAAACAAAAATCAACGTTCAAATACTGACATTACTTATTCCAGAAAAGCCTTAAAAATTATAAATTATTAAAAAAAACCCTTCTTAAGAAAAAACAACTTTTTCTAAAACCACATTATTTTATTCTTTCAAATACAAAATTTGAAACAGATCCGGTGAAAAATGTAAAAAAAAAATCATAAAAATACCGAATGTAATGAGGTACGGTTATATGGGGGCTATACAAAGACTTGGACCTACATAAGCAATTTTCTGTCATAGATTGTAGTACCTATTAGGAACTTCAAATACCTAAATTGAAACAATTGCGGTGAAAAATGTCCCTAACATCATGAAAATACTGCATATAAAGAGTACCGATACATGGCGGCTATAAGAAGACCTAGACCTGCATGGGCAATTTTCTGTCAGACTGTAGTACCCATTACGAACTATCATTACGACATTTGAAACGATTCCGGTGAACGATGTCCCTAAAATCATTAAAATACCGAGGTACAGTTATATATAACTAAAAGTGGATCTATATAGTCCATTTTCAATACCAAAAGTCCTGCAGACTTTGAGTAAAATGTTATCAACCTACTTCAATTCGTGCGGAAGCAAGAGTGATTTCAACAGACGGGCAGATGGACAGCCGGACAAAAATTTCCAAAAAACTTTGGAAGAGGGACCAATACTGAGTCCTCAGTAAGGAATTTAATCCTCAGGCTTTGAAATCTATATCTTTTAATATCCGAAACAATTTCGCCTGATATCCATAACTTGGTCACTTTTCATATCTGAATATCTGGTTAACAATTCAAATCCCCTATTCTGTTAGCCAAGTAAATTTTTTATGAAGTACCCAAACTCAAGTTTACTAAAATAAATAAGACTACCACTGTTTTTAACGAGGCAAGGGTACAAGTTAATAAGGACAATGAAAACAATGTAAACTCGTTCTCTGGCCTCTGAGGAACCTAAATAAAAAAATTCTGAAAGGAAACGAATTTAATCTCTTAGGCTTTGATCTCTGGTGATAATTATAGTTAAAAATGTTTTTTCTCCTGTCGCAAAAACCGGTAATTTTAATAGCCCAATCTTCGAAAAGAAGACCACTGTTCTAACCGATTTCTAGGCCTCTAGACCACATAAAATGTTCTGAAAGACATTAGGTGCGTACGATTATCTTTACCAGTAAAATGTAGGGTGAGATGAAAAAACTGCAACCAACTTCAGACTGCTGTCATTTCTAAGCCACTCGTCCGACAGCTATTAAAATTATTCCAGTGACAGCTCATTATATTGTTCACAAGCGTACCAAAGCATTTTGGTGAGAATTTTTCAGAAAAAAAGTTATTCCTGATGGAATTCAAGAGTGATAGTGTGATTTCTTTATATTTGGCTGGAAAACCACAAGCGGCTATCGTTGGAGCACTCCATCATTTAAATGTGAATAGATCTTTTGTGTCTCGTACCATCGCTTGTTACCGTGATACTGGTAGCGTAGCCCGATGTCAAGGAAGTGGACGGAAGAAAACAGCAACATCAGCAGAAATAGTTCGAAAAGTAAAGAAGCGACTTGATCGAAACCCGCGTCGCTGTGGCCGAAAAATGGCTCGTGAGCTGAACATATCGCAATATTCCATTAAGCAAATATTGAGAAATGAACTCGGGGTAAAGCCATTGAAATTCCAAAAAGTGCAATAACTTACATCGCAACAGAAAGAAAATAGACTCAAAAGAGCTAAAGAATTGCTCTGTTTGGTCGACGTTGTGAACTGCCGAATTTGTCGGTTATCCAGAAGATTGTAAACAAACAAAATAATCGCGTTTACTTCAAAATGCGCGCCTTCGGTTGGCCACCAGAACTTAAGCACCGGCCAAGGTGATGGTATGGACCGCCATAACAGCCGAAAATATTCTGGATGGTGTATTAAAGCATTGGGCGTGCAAACATCACAATCTCCGGATAACAATCCGTTGGACTATTGTGTCTGGAGTATTTTGGTAAGCATGGTTAACACTAAAATATACCAAAGTTTCGATCACCTCAAACAAGAGATTCGACGGGAATTGGCCAAAATACCGCAGAGCAACATTCGTGTGACGGTTACATTGGCCGTTTAAAGGCCATAATTCGTGCCAAAGGTGACCAATTCGAACAAATCTAAACTTATTCTAAAATTTGATGCTATATCCGACATTTTTTGCTTTCATTCAATAAAATTAATAAAAAAAATGTGAAAATTATGGTGTTTGACTTTGTTGCAGTTTTTTTTATCTCACCCTGTACCTATGTAATTTGTACTGACTGGATTTCCTCTATCACGTAGAAATATGGAGAAATTTAGAAAAAAAATCCACGCCTTACGTTTCGTATAATTCTGTAGCAAATAAAATCTCATCTTGTACGACCAACGAAATAATAAAATGAAAAGGACATTAAAGGATTCCCTATATTCAAAGAAATTGCCCGACTCAAAAAAGATCTTAAAAACCCAAGTCATATATTTAGTTATTTTCTGATATTTTCACTTCAAATCATAGTTCCTACTGGGGTAGAATGATTAGAGCAGCAGCACCAGCAGCAGCATCCAAACACTTGTTGCTTTGTTTACATCCACCACGTTTTTTTCGTTCGTTCGTTCAAAGTATCTTAGCTTTCTTTTCAAAATGCCTCACCGGAAACAAAGACGGAAGTACATTTCACATGGATTGACATTTGGCTGAGTTGTTCGAAAGGTTAGCTGGGGAGCAGCATATTTCTTTCTTCTTCTTGTGTGTTTCTTGTCGTCTAAGGTGAGCTATTCTTTATCCATCTTATATCTCATTTGAGCTGTATTCATTATTCACGGTGTCTTTTTTGTTTTCTTCCTCTTTTGTTATGAAATTCTCTTAGTGTTGAAAATTATCTAGAATATCTAGATAGGGCAAGAAAGTGAACGGGCTAACGAACGGACGAACGAAAGAAAGAAAGAGTTAAAGTATGTGGTAATGATGTTATTTGACAAATTACCACTATGCGGATGTTGTTAAGTACAAACACATGTATACAAATACATATCTCTATGGAATGGGAGGGAAGGGAGATAACAAATTGAGGATGTACACACATATTCTAAAGTGTAATTGGATTTTCAGATCGGAAGTCATAATTTCGGCTTTAAGTGTGTTACAAAAAAAAAAAAAGATAAGATGTGATAGAGCTGAGCAGTTTTTAATGGTTCGAAGAACATTAAAATGGGAAAGTGTAAAAGGAAATTATTGGATTTTCATGCCATGAAAAAATATTTGTTGGGTTTTAAGCGCTAAGTGTTCTAAATTGTCTTGTATACATGATTACAGAGTGCCTTGTCAATATGTCTACAGAAAGTTTATATTCCAGACGGCCGAGAAAATGAGCATATTTTCTATTTTTTTTTTTAATAAGTAAACTATGTAGATATCAAAAAGATATTGTCTAGAATGAATGCGGAATCATGTAAAATATATGTGTGTGTGTTAAATGTTGCATATCGCGCATTTGTTCAAAAGGTGGTATAACCTTAAATAATTATTTATTTTGAAACTTCTCACAACAAGGCACATTTTCAGGGGAATCGTTTAGAATTCAATGCCGAAAGCCGAGAATCGCAAAATCGGATTATTTGTTTTATTTTTTTTTTAATCAGACATATGTAGATATTCTGAAAGTACAACTGGAGAGCTTTCAACTGTGTCGGCTGTTCATATGGGCATTGATTACAATTTGTTTCCATAACACAAAATCCCATTTCTGTTAAAATATCGTAGAACATGGATATCAGAAATAATTTTGGAAAAAATTGGTACCACCTTCAACATTGCAAATAATGACAACTTCATACCCTCTGCATTACTGGTAGACCAAATATAGTTACTACATTACTAGTAAACTTAAAAATAATGAGTTGTACCTAAAAATCGCAAAGTAAAATAATTTACTTCTATCATATCGAATGCAAAACCTGAGGTCGTTGGTTTGAACGAAGTTTTAATACCATCCCATTTTGAAGGAACTGGAAATTTTTCAAAAAAAAAAAGATCTCTCAAATGAATCCCCTTATATGGTGAATAATGCCTCTAAAATCATCAAGATACAGATTATGGGAAAGCTAATCGTGCTAATGGCGGCTATATGAAGATGAGGACCTGTACATGAAATTTTTTGGCGTAGGCTGTAGTACCCGTTACGAACTTCAAGTACGAAATTTGAAACAATTCCGTTAAATAATAATCATGAGAATATCGAATATTAGGAGGAACCCTCATATGGGGGCTATACGAAGACGTGGACCTGCATAGACATTTTTTTGGTATAGGTTGAAGTACTCATTACGAACTTCAACTGCGAAATTTGAAACTATTCTGGTACAAAATATAGCCAAAATGCTCAAAATATCGAATGTTTTGAGGTTCCGTTATAGGGAGTCTAAAGGGCCTGCATACGCGATTTTTTGTTATAGGCCGTAGTACCGTTAACGAAGACGAGGACCTGCATAAGTAATTTTTTGTCATAGGTTGTAGTGCCCATCAAGATCTTTCAATACGAAATTTAAAAATACTGAAAGTTTCGGAGGTATCCTTATATGGGGTACTAAACGTGGACCGACATGCCCCATTTACGAACTTAACCTGCCTACTGGTGAAATACACATGTGTGCAAAATGTTAGCTTTCTATCCCAATTCGTTCAAAATTAGCGTGATTACAACAGACAGACCCACAGATAGACGGACTTCGCTAAATATACTTTTTTGGGTCTGACATGAGTATTTCGAGGAGTTACAAACGGAATGACAATGTTAATATAAAAACTTATTAGTGCATTTGCGATTTATAATTGTTTAAACATTTTTCAAGAAAAAAAAAACTGTCAGATGTTTTTTTTCTTGGAAATATCTGGACAAAAAGGTACACATTTCTCTCAGGTCTAATTTTTTCTAAAAACTACTTTCTTGAAAAACCTGGGACATTTGGAGCCTCTATTAATTCGGGAAATAACATGAATTTATTTAAAAAAAAAAAAACAGTACCCAAATAGCATAGATATAGAATAGAAAATGCATTTTTTTACAAAACTGCTTTTAGTCAATCGCTGCGACGCTTCGTGTCCAATTGTGGCCAGACTTGAAAATCAATTTGAAGGAACCAAGCGATGTTCCTTCTCTAAATTTGGGTACTAAATTTGGGAATACCGACTTAGGTTTTGACTAATACCATATTTAATTAGTGTTATTTTAATTTTCAAACTTTATTTTAGGAAACTTGATCTGGGGGGCTTCGGACATTTTTTATCACATCACTAGATGCATATGTAGGTATGTGTTCAACGATCTTGTGTGTGTATCACGGTTCAATGTAATACATGCACCATAATTGGCTAAAACAACTTGGCTAATTTGCCGTTGCCGTCCGGCTAAAATTCATTCATAAATTTACTAGATACAATAAAAACCTAACACCACTGCCACTGCGATTGCATTGCAAAACTTGTTGGTGAGACAATGCATTTTTTTGCCTGTCAATCATTCTTATTTTTTCATTCATGAAAACGAGAGCTGTTGCTTTGCCATTCGATTAGCTTTTAACATGACAAAATAAAAAACTCCAAGGTAAATTGACATTTTCTTGTGTTTGTTCGTTAGTGTTTTGTGGTTTCAGGAGAGAGGTACAGAGAGAAAAAAAAACTACACATCAATTAAACCAAACCAATATGACCACAATTTTTTTAAAAGGTAGGGCTTCATCCGTCCCTACCTACAATGGCAGGTATTTGGAAACCTTATAGTTGTGCAAAAATTCCCAAACAATTTTACATATTTTTGTTTCGTTTTTTTTTTTTTTTTTTTTTTTTTGTTTTTCGTCGCTACTCTTTTTTCTTAATCTAACTTAAAACTGTAGTCTAGGGTTTTGCGTACATTGAGCTGTGATTCTTTGGTTTCTTGTTCTACTCCGCACACTGAAGGTGTGCTAAAATATTTGTTTATTCATTCATTCATTTACTTAGTTAATTCACATGCCAGCTCAGTTTTCATTTGTGGACGTTAGAAGTACTGGGCCTATAATGACGAGTTGTATCGATTTCACACAATTGAATTCAATTCACTTCGGTTTTGTGTTCAAGTTTAATTTATTTTACCCCAATACGCATTCATTCATAAAATGCACTGCCATTGTGACGTTCATTCATATATTTTTTCTCTTCCTCTCTCTTGGTTCTCCCTCTCTCTCTATAATACCCATTCATTCATTCATTCATTCATTTAACTTGCATTGTTGTATCTTCCAACCATGCCGCTCAGTGGTAGTGTGTACGACATATCGGCTACAGTGCCTTATTTGGCAAATCAAGTTTAACCACTTTTCGGAAAATGGCAACATCTGCCCGATATTGGCTCATTTTAAAGTTGTTGTAATCTTTTTTTGCTGCCGCTGCTAGAGCAACAGCCCATTCTTGGCCTGCTGGCGGTGGTTAGTTGTACATATCCACCAGTTTATTTACCCATTTAAGATTCCAAACGTAGCAAACTTTTTTTTTTTGTAGTACAAGCCTACCGAATGGCAATGGCACTTAACGACAACAGAGCTGGGGCAACCAGCACCGAATGACAACAAATACAATTGATTGTTAAAAAAAATGCTGTTATCCCATGAGTTTTTATGTATTTGTGATAAAGTGGAAAATATAACGGGAGGGATACCCAAGTGGGGCTAGGAGAAAAAGCTACGAAATGGATATCTAAAATAGAATTGAATTTTACTGGACAAAACTCTATTTTTTAACATAGCCGATTTCGAAAATAATTATAGAACAGTATAGAACGCGTATTAAAACAAAGGAAGTCAAAATAAATAGGACACACTATTTAAATGTATGGGTGTGTTTCTACCCAGCGAACCAAGTGTCCGAGTTTGGTTCGACTTCGAACCGAAAGTCGGATGAAACTTCCGATTTCGGATCCGTATTCGGATCCGAAAGTTATACGGAGTGTCGTCGGACCGAAAGGTCGGATAAATTAGAAAGAGAAATTAGAGTTGTCGGAACGGTTTCGGACTGAGCTCGTAAGTAATACCGTGTACATTGCTGTTTTTTTTTTCAACTTTCTTCCGACAGTTTTCGGTCCGAATATCGAAAAGAGGTCTTATGATGCTGTGATGTACATAGTAACAACAAGTATCATAATATATTGACAAAAGCAAATAGCAATGACATCGACGATTCTCACACACGAAGGGATAATAAGTCAACGAGTTTTCCTACAACAATATGCCAGCAGTACAAACATTTCAGGAAATTACAGGGTGAGCTGTAAAAAATATTCCAGTGATAGCTCATTATATTATTTACAAGCGTACAAAAACATTTTGGTGAGCATTTTCCAGAAAAAAAAAAATCATTTATGATGGAATTCAAGCGTGATAGTGTGATTTCTTTATATTTGGCTGGAAAACCACAAGTGGCTATCATTGAGCTCGGGGTAAAGCCATTGAAATCCCAAAAAGTGCAAGAACTTACACCGCAACAGAAGGAATCTAGACTCAAAAGACCTAAAGAGTTGCTTCGCTTGGCCGAAAGTGGTGAACTGTCGAATTTGGTTTTCTCCAATGAGAAAATATTCGTTGACCAGAGTTTGTAAACAAAGAGGTCAGCTTGTCCACCAGAACTCAAGCGCCGACCATGGTGATAGTGTGGGCCGCCATAACAGCCGATGGTCGGTCTCCGCTCGTATTAATCGACCGTGGCATCAGAATAAATGCCGTTTATTATCGCGAAAATATTCTAGTGGGTGTTTTTAAGCCTTTTAAGCCTTGGACATTCGAACAGCACTATCGCACTCAGCACGCGCCACCCAAGAATGGTTAAATATTAGGCTTCTCGCTTCTTTCCAGCGCACAATGGCCACCAAATTCTCCGATTACCAATCCGTTGGACTATTGAGTCTGGAGTATTTTGGAAAGCAATGTTGGCACTAAAAAATACCAAAGTGTCGATCACCTAAAGCAAGAGATTCGCTTGAATGGGCCGAAATACCGCAGAGCAACATTCGGACAGCGTGTGACGGTTTCATTGGCCATTTGAAGGCCAGAATACGTGCCAAAGGTGAGCAATTCAAACAAATCTAAACTTATTCTAAAATTTGATACTATTTGATATTATTTTTTTGCTTTCAATCAATAAAATTTAAAAAAAAGATGTAAAAATTATGGCGTTTGATTTTGTTGCAGTTTTTTTTTTATCTCTATACGAAAACGTGGAACTATGTAGGCAGTTATATGCTACATAAGGCGCGCCTATCACGAGTTCCAAATACCGAGTTTGAAATAATTCTGTTGAAAAATGTATCTAAAATCCTTAAAATATTAGGAGGTACCGTTGTATGGGGACTATACCAAAACTTGGACCTATGTAGACAGTTCTATGCAAGGAAGTTTCTTATATGCTGGGAACACAAACTAAGGGGGGCTATACCTATTTTTAATACTAAAACTCTTGCAGACATAAGATACCTCTGAATAAAATGTTATCAACCTACTTCATTTCGTTCGGAAGCTAGAGAATGGCAAACTTTATATTCCCTCCATACTACGGTGGAGGGTATATAAATAATGGCTATCCTTCCCACAGATTTTGTCACATATTTTGCGATATTTTCTATCCTACGGATGTACATGAACCCCTCCTTACCACACATCCTACCACAACATTTGTTTATTTTTTCTTTAGTTGTTTTTTTTTTTTTTTTGGTTTCTAGAAAAGAGAAGAAAACTGAAACAGCTTCAAGTTCCGATTTATACAAACCCATACCAGTCAATAAAGTAAAATAAAGCGTAAGCGTTTAACTTGTTTTCGTTTCTTTATTTTATTTTGCTGATGATGCCTCGGTTGTGGTCGATCGATCCACTACAACGTGGTGCTGGAAACGGGAGAAAGAATCTACAAAAAGAAAAAAAAAACACGACTAAAATCCAGAAACAATGGAGAGAGACGCAAAGCTATGTTGGTTATCAATGAATTGCTTTTTCCGTTGAGGATGTGGCAAGATCATTAATTGCGACGATCAACAAGCGATTTGTGCATTGGCTGGCTATAGACGACGTCAGACTTGGCTGGTCTGGTCGTTGGCAACTGGTGTTGTTACTGGAATTTTGTTGAGATTGTTTTTTTTTGCTGTCCAAGTGTGGTATGGTTGGCATTTGCTGGGTTGTTGCAGCACACAGACAGAGCACAAGCTGATGTTTTGTTTTTCTTGTTTGGTCTTAACGACAACAACAAAATAAAAGAAACAACAACAACTACAGCAATAGTTTGTAGCTTTTGGTCGCAGCATTGCCTTTAGCTGCTGTTCGGCCCGGCCAAGACACAGTGGGGGAGACAGAAGAGATATTGAATAAAAAATTGTACCTTAACTAGAGTATGACTTTTAACAATGGGCCGCTATGACCCAGCAAAACTAGTCATTACAAATCCGATAATCAAGGCATTATTTCGATAGTAATAGTTATTTTCGGCAGAACACAGATGTGCTCATTTGCAAGATTACTCGAAGAGTTGGCGGTTTTTACGGGGTCTACTCTTCACTCCTGTTTGAAAAATTAGCCAGGAAACAGAATCTCTCAAAAGAGAGTGAGAGTTTACTCTTAGAGTGAAAATGAGCGGAAAAATATTTTGTTACTGATTTGTGTGTGTGAAACGGGTTTGATGTTACTGTTAAGGAGGGGGAAGAGTGAAAAATAATAAAAATACGCATTCATACAAATACAACAATGGTATACCAAAAAAAAAAAAAAAAACAAAAAGATTTCTTGGCAAGAGTAGAATCTGCTCGATTCTAAATGAATTTTGCTTTCACTTAAAAGTGAGGAAAATATACTCACTCATGTTCGAGCGATATCGAAAAATTGAGTTTGCTCGATTTTATTTTGTGCTCCCATGAGCTCTCTCCCACAAATTCGAGTGAGTTTCACTCTTTCAACCAATTCGAGAGAGAGTTTTTCGGAGGCCTGATTTTCTGGTGACTTAGAGTCAATATTTAAGAACTTGTGTTACGACTATTAATGATCAAAGTCGATGAATAGGTACTTATTTATTCGAATTTTAAAAGCCAGAAAAAAACTACTTATTTCATGTGACTTTCCTTCGGAAATAAGTGAAATAGTAATTTTGTCCATTTTCTTTCTGAACACTTCAGCTGTTCTACAGTCTGACATTCTGAATATGTTTCTAAAAACAAAACTTTTTAAAAATGTTGTTGTGAAAGTAATCTACTGTGCTTCGTAGATACAAAGAAGCATTATCTAAACTATATGTGGAAGAGTATTGGGGGCACGAGTGTAACTGGCACCAAGGTATATTGAGCAGCAATTATTGCAGCCAGTCTTTTTTTTCCAGAGATTTGTTGCAATATCATGATGCAGAGGTTATTGTTGTTGTTGCAGCCGTGTGCCTTTGTGCAATTGTACTGATTACACTTTCCTCTTTAGTTTTGGTCGGTTTTTTTTTTGCTTTTAACGCAGCAGCTGCTGTTTTTTGCCACAACTACAAGTCGGACAGCAGCAAAAGCTTTTTCCTGTATCAGAGGATGGAGCGTAATTTTTATGAATGGATTTCTTGTTTTGTTGACAAAAGTGGTTATGGTATGTTTCCGTTAAGAACCACTTGAAATGTGGAAACCTACTACAATCAGGCAACTTGCCACAATAATACAAATGCATCGTTTTTTTTTCTGTTTTGTTGCACTGAAAACAACAACAACAATAACAACAAGAAAATAATGTCAAACATTACTTGGTGTAGTTTTGGATGACCAAAGAAATCTAGTATTTTACGATGTTTCTGTGTTAACTTGGCTAAGTTGGTCTTTTATGGCGAAAGAAAGGAACCAGGCGGAAGTGAAATGCCAACTATAACGACAAGCATTTTAAATATTGATTCAGACAATCAAATATATGTGCAAGTATAGAAACATATATACGTTTTTAATTTTAAATTAAGGAGCAAGTTGAGTATAGGGGCTTTGCTCGGATCATTTTCAATTTTTATACTCTTCACCATAGCATGGAGGGTATATTAAGTTTGTCATAACGTTTGTTTGTCAAAATATACATTTTAGACCCCACAAAGTATATATATATATGCTTGATCAGCATAAAATTCTATATCGATGTAGCGATGTCCGTCCGTCTATCCCTCTGTGGAAATGATGTAGGTTTATAAAATTTTACTCGAATGTATATTATCTCTGCAGGACTTTTGGTATTGAAATTGGCACCTCCCTATTTTCGGTATTTTGGTGATTTATGTGATATTATTCAACGGAATTGTTTCAAATTTGGTATTTGATGTTCGTAACGGATACTACAGCATATGACAGAAAATTGTATGACGGTATAGCCCTCATATAATGGTACCTCCATATATTCGGTATTTTGATGTTTTTAGCTACATTATTCACCGAATATTGTAATGGGTTATGACAAAAGTTGTCTATGCAGGTCCACGTCGTCTAGACCCTAATATAACGGTTACCTTAATATTCGAACCGGAATTTTAGAAAATCTATGAATAGAAGAAAATTTCAAGTCTCTGCCGAAGGTATTCTAAAAAAGCTATAAAGTTTAGATACATATTAGTGGTCAAAATCTGAATTTCATGATTTTTATACCCTCCACCTTGGAAAGGAGGGTATATTAACTTTGTCATTCCGTTTGTAACATCCTTAAATATTCGTCGTATACCCCATAAAGTATATATATTCATAATCAGCATAAAATTCTAAGTCGATTTAACGATGTCCGTCTGCCTGTCCGTCTGTCTGTCTGTTGAAATCACGATACAGCCCACATTATTTGACGTAGAGCGCCAAAATTTAGCAGAGCTATTTGTATTGTGTCCAGGATGGTTGGTATTGAAAATGAGATATATCGGTCCACGTTCTGGTATAGTCCCATATAACGGTACCTCCCGATATTCGGTATTTTGATTTTTTTTTGCCATATTTTTTCACGGATTTGTCTAAAAATTGGTATTTGTTGGTCATAATGGGTTCCAGCTCCGGTGGCGAAACATTGCATGTTTGGGTCCATGATTTGGTATAGCCCCCATATAACGGTACCTCCCAATATTCGGTATTTTGATGGTTTTTGCCACATTTTTTCACGGATTTATCTGAAAATTGGTATTTGTGGGTCATAAAGGGTTATAGTTCGTGTGGCGGAACATTGTATGTATAGGTCCACGTTTTGATATAGTCCCCATATAACGGTACCTCCCGATATTCGGTATTTTGATTTTTTTGCCATATTTTTTCACGGATTTGTCTAAAAATTGGTATTTGTTGGTCATAATGGGTTCCTGCTCCGGTGGCGAAACATTGCATGTATGGGTCCATGATTTGGTATAGCCCCCATATAACGGTACCTCCCCATATTCGGTATTTTGAGGATTTTTGACACATTGGTGGAGGGTATTAAAAGTTTGGCCCGGCCGAACTTAATGTTTTTTTACTTGTTATCAGTAATATCTTCGGAACTTCAAGAGATATGATCACATGCGGCACCATTTTGAAAAGGCCAGAGTGTAGGTTATAATGTAGTATGTTGATTTTAATACCCCACAATGGGTTCATTTTCGACTAAATTTCTTGTATTTCTCCGGTAGCGATTGAAAACACTACATCATGACCATGACCACTTGTTGGGTGGGTATTTCCAAAAGATTTCAATTAATTTTAGAACCTGATAAAACACGGATTTTGTATCCAAATTTCCCGGTCGAATAACCGGGTATTTCCCCCACGAAAAAATTACTTTGCCGTAATCAGATTAAAAATACCTAGAAGTGATAAAAATTTCAATTCGAACCTAAATTCAACTTAGGCTGAAGACTCGGACTTGCATAACTAATTTCTTGTCATAGACTGTAGTACCCATTAAGGTCATTAAATGCGAAATTTGAAAAAAATCAGGTAAATAAATGTGGAGGCTATACGAAAACGTGGACCGTGGACGAAATTAACCTGCCTACTATCAAAATACACGAGTGCAAAATTTTAGCCTCTATCTCAATTCGGTCAAAAGACAACGTGATCACAACAGACAGACAGAGACACGGACATCACTAAAACGACTTAGAATTTTACGCTGATTCAGAATATATATACTTTGTAGGGTCCGTAATGTCATGATCAGTATTTCGACGAGTTACAAACGAAATGACAAACTTAATATACCCTCCATAGAATGGTGGAGGGTATAAAAAGGATTGACCGATTTTAAATAGTTACACATTCGATGTTCCTTGATCAAAATATCAAAATATATGACAATTTCTATGGAGACCATCAGAATTACCTATGAGTTTATCTCGGCTCCTTCCTCATGTTACAATGCCCAACGATCATATATGCCCTGCATCACAGTGTAAAGAAGAGGATGAAGCACTGACAATTACGACAATTAGGGGCCACTCTTGATTAACATTTCAATGCCGTAATGCACAACATGTTTTACTCCTTTACAATTTCCAAATTTCTCAAGTTCCACCCCTATCAAACGGACTACGGATGAAACTTTTATTCGAATAAAAAAAAAAAAACAAACAAAATATTCCACAATAAAAATCAACACACACACAAACACTACCAACACACATAACATCAATAGGAACAGGGCTAAAAAGCAAGACCAGAAAATAGTTTCTCATGCTTAAAAGCGTTAAACATTAAGTTCCGGTATTTAAATTCATGTCTAAACAAATGATTTGGAAACATAAACAATTTGTTTTCTTTGGCATGGTTTTTTTCAATACCCTCGTGTTTTTTTTTTTCTTTCGCATTCGACGAAGAGAAGATATCTCTCCCTTCCCTTCACAATATCATTACTCGCCATAAAGATGAATGAATGAAAGAATGTATGAATGGATGAGTTAATGGAGTGAGTAACTGAATATATGAATGAATGAAATAGTAAAATGCGATCGTACAACAAACAATAACAAAGTCGACGGGAACATCGAGAACAGCACTACAATACAAAAAAAAAAAAAAAAAAAAAAACAGATGATGTGTATCTTCGTAGTTTTTTATGAATGAATGAATGAGTGAGTGGAGTGGACGTTATGTTTCGTAGGGTTGGGGTTCGGTATAAGACGCAAAAAATAAAACGGGCCAAGAAATGATAACATGGCAAAAGTTGAAAATGATGAAATGCGTAGAATACCACGGATGAATGGCATGCAATAAATAATATATAAATAACAATAAAATGCCATTATTGTTTATACATTAAGTCATGTGTATATAAATAGAGCAGACAGCATAGAGTAGTATCTGTGTGTGTGTTCGTGCCGAGTGAAAGGTATGCCAATTAAATAACAAAATGGAAATTTTCTCAGAGTAATTTTCCAAAAAAAAAAAAAAAAAGTTAAAAAAATTGAATGCAATCTGAAATGGAAATAAAAACATTTGATCCCCTTGCTGGAATTGGGTACGTACATGTGGGAGCACATCTGACATCTACATACCTTTTACATTAACAAAAGACCCAAAATAATGACAACAACATGGTTTATGCATTACCAGTAAGCACAATGTCCAACATACTATATTATGGGGTTCACTTCGATGTTACCGATTGCCTGCTACAATGGTTGTTATTTATTGGGAGTTTTGAATATCAATTTTGAAAAAATTCTTGACTAAAATCATTAAAATACCCAAAATCACCTAATCTTTGGAGGTCCCTCTATATGGGCTATGTCTGAAATTATGGGCCTGTACCAGCAGTCTCCTGTCACAGAATATAGAACACATTACAATCGAACTATAAACGATAAACTAAAATCATCAGATAACCCAATATCGAGAGTTACCGTTGTATGGGAGCTATAGGAAAACTTGAACCTATATACATTACGTTCTGGCAAAGGATATGGAACTCATTACGAAGTATTAATCTCAAATTTGAAACAATTTGAAAATGTGGCTTGAATCACAAAATTACCGAATATCGAATGGCACCGGTGCATGGGAACTATAGGAAAACGGTAACCTATATAGATAATGTTCTGCCACAGGAGCTAGAACCCATTAGAACTCTTAATACCGAATTTAAGACCATTCCGAAAAAAAATTTGAAAATTCGAAAATTTGACCAAATCGTCATTTATACAGGGTGAGATGAAAAGACTGCAATCAACGTCAGAATGCTGTCATTTCTAAGCCAGTCGTCCGACAGCTATTAAAATTATTCGAGTGACAACTCATTATATTCTTTACAAGTGTACAAAAGCATTTTGGTGAGCATTTTCCAGAAAGAAAGTTATTCGTAAAGGAATATGAGCGTGATAGTGTGATTTCTTTATATTTGCCTGGAAAACCACAAGTGGCTATCGTTAGAGCACTCGATCATTTAAATGTGAATAAATCTTTTGTGTCTCGTACCATCGCTCGTTACCGTGATACTGGTAGCGTAGCCCGACGTCAAGGAAGTGTACGGAAGAAAACAACAAAATCAGCAGAAATGGTTCGAAAAGTAAAGAAGCGACTTGATCGAAACCCGCGTCGCAGTGGCCGAAAAATGGCTCGTGAACTGAACATATCGGCAAATATGAAAATGTGCACCTTTGGCTGGCCACCAGAAGTCAAGCTCCGGCCACGGCGATGATGTGGGCCGCCATAACAGCCGATGGTCGCTCTCCGCTCGTAGTAGTCGGCCGTGACACGCAAACATTTTGGCCGCAGACCTTGGACATTCCAACAGGACTCAGCGCCATCGCACTAACTAACCACCAATCCGTTGGACTATTGGGTCTGGAGTATTTGTATCTGGAGTATGGCACTAAAAAATACCAAATACCTCAAGCAAGCGCTTCGCTAGGAATGAGCCAAAATACCGCAGAGCAACATTCGGACAGCGTGTGACGGTTTTATTTTCCGTTTAAAGGTCAAAGTTGGCCAATTCGAACAAGTCTAAACATATTCTAAAATTTGATGCTATTTCCGACATTTTTTCCTTTCATTCAATAAAATTTAGAAAAAAGAATGTTAAAATTATGGCGTTTGCCTTTGTTGCAGTTTTTTATCTCACCCTGTATAATTTGTCAGTTCTAACATGAGTATTTCGAGAAGTTGGTGGGGGTTAGCAGATTGATTTATAAGTAGTTAGAAGTACAAAAAAAGTAGTTAGGAAACTCAATTGACCGGTCCCGAAGGAGAAATCAAATGTTTCCGAACTCGCGTCTCAAAAAGTCAATTTTTTTTGTGTACTGTGTGGTATGTGGCACCGCCTTGTTTTCGGCCAATAAAAGTGAATATCATCTCACGGTAGCGCTCACCATTCGCAGCATCTTTGAAGAATGATGATCCAATGATGTCACCATCAAACACACTCTATGCTACAGTTACGAACATTAAAGACTGTTTCAAGTCTTACATCTATATCAACTGCTGATCGTATTTTATTATTTCGGTTTCGTTTGCTGGCGTCAAGTCTCGAACTCACAACCTTCGTTTTTGTAGTCGGACACGTTTGCTATATGCCGACGTTACTCATTACTTGATAATAATAAAAGTAAGTTATCTTGCTTTATATGATTTTTAATGAATAACCCATTATTTAAAAGCCACTGGTAGTTAAGAAGATAGGTTGTTAACATCACCATTAAAGGGTTATTCCACTCATGCAGTGGCATGTATTGTAACAAAATTATACCAAAAAATTAATTATTGCATTTAATGATTTCAATTTTCAAATTTTGTATGCTCACAATAAATATAATTTGTCGTATTCTTATAAATTGGTGTCATTATTATCGCCGTAATAAATTACAATGACAAATTGTTAGTCATAATTCACAATTATCCGAATGACCCTCTAGATGATGTGGGGTGGTACATGTAATGCCCTCCAAAAACACTAACAAACATAGAGTGTGTACTATTTTTAACCCATTTATCTGAACATAACTTTTATTACATCAACAATTTTTGTGTCAGCAATTTATGTTTGTGGACTTTTTTGTTTTCTATGCGACAAACTTCGCTTTCCGTCGTTCACTTGAAAAAGATCAAAGTTTAAACTGATGTTTCATAGTTTTTTATTGATCTTTATTGGCTCTTTCATAGAATTTACAATTACCCAGCATATAGTTTGTGTGCTATGTTGCTGGGCTTCTAAAGATGCCGACCAAAAAGCAGAAGACTTGGCAAAAGACAAAAACAAATGATAATTTCTTTAATTCCATTGAAATTACAACAATGACGGAAACGCCATCATCTTCAGCAAACATTTCCAACACCCATTTGGTTACTTGGGTGTGAGTGGAAAACTTGAGAGGCAAGCGAGGAAGTAAGTGAAAACCACAACAACAAATACATGTGTATATGCTCACATACAAGCAAACACAACGAAAGTTCATTTTAAATTTGCCGTTGTTTCTGACACAAGATTATTATCACTTCCGTTATAATTAAATTGATCTTTCACTTAACCTTGGCATCAGTCATGCAAATACACACACACACACTGGCACACATGCAGACACAACTAATACCCCAATGGGAGCTCTTGTCAGCATCCACATCAGCACCCCAACCAAATCCAACATCTTCAACTTCGTCATCGGCAAAAGAACAGACTGTCAAATGGAGCAAATGAAGAGTTGGACAGCAACAGCAGCAGCAGCGAGTATAATAGTCACTACAACAATAACACTTTGAGGTTTATCGTTAATACCAACAGCTACGAAGATGCCTCGTATGGATCTGTGGTTATGCTGCAGATAAAGGGGAATGAATTCTTCTCCCTTCATTCGCCAGGCAACATCTGTCAGTTCAGTGTTTGCGATTTAAATCAAACCCCTTCATTAATTCATTCATTTCAAGACACAGTTTGCCATGGTGTAAAATTTAATTTCATCTTTCATTTGCAGTTAACGCTTGTAAAGTCTGATAATTTGATGAAATCTACACAAATACATTAGAGGCAACACCACCAAACATTATTCGCGAAGAAAACTATAAAGCACATACATGCTATTTTAATAAATATAAAACAAAAGTAAAATTTCTTAAAAGAATGTGCAGTATGTTTAGAAGGAATCCTAAGGGACTTTGATATTATTATAATATATTTGATACAAATATTGCGACGTGCCAGGTTTCGACTATATTGGTTACTTCCTTCGCTTTAAATGGGATATATGATCATATTTAGCAAACGTTGTAATGTGCGTACCAGATATAGAAAAAAACAAGTAAGCAAAGGCTATAGTCGTGCGTGGCCGACCATGTGATACCCTACAACACTACATTATATTAGAAGCTCTCTTATGTCCAAATCCATTTTGGAAGATTTCGCTTTTGAAATCATGTCACGGAGCAATGGCCACATATTACCCTTAGCATTTTGACCACAAATATTTGCCCAATATTTATGCACCTCATCGAGCTCTTAGTTGTTGTGGTCCATTTTACAGCTAAGTATAATCCAATGGTCATCCAAAATGCTGGCTTCTTCCCTGTCCTTAACTCTCTTCTCAGGCGTGTTTATTGGCTTCAATTGTAAGAGTCCTCTCTGTATTCCAAATTTACACTCATCTATATGATTTGCTTGTCTACGATATTTGGGTATATAATCTCATGCGAGATTTCGTGTCCTTTGGTTTATATTTGTGACCTTTAAATTTGTGAACCTTAACATTTTTAGTTGTTGGTCCATTTCAACCCCTAAATATATTGCGGACATCTTTGAAAACAATAGGGTTAGTCCTTCTGAGCCTAACCCTACCTTTGTGAAAAATTTCGTGAGGATCGGACGATAATTGCAATTTGTATATAAATAATAACCCCAACTTGTGTTGTAAAGTGCAAAAATATTATAAAATATACACTTCAAAATTATAAGTCAAATTGAAAAAATCGCATGCGATAAAAAATATGAAAAAATAAAAAAATGTCACAAAATACTACAAAATCTATATTAACATCATTATTGGCATCTTTCTGCGATTTTTTTAGATTTTATACTTTAATGCCAAAATGGCATTCTAAATTTACAAAATTTGTCAAAATGGCTCCAGCCATTCTGGAGATATAAGCATTCTAGATAACATCCCCTTCCTTTGTATATATACATTGGATATTTTCCGCTATATATATCCGATATTTTTACTATCGGCATCTACGTAACGGTCAGAATTGACCTGTTCGTCTATTTGTGATTTCGCCGGCATTAAAAATGTTAGCGGTTTAATGGAAAATTTGACTTTTATTTATCACAAATGCTATGGTCTATTTCAACCACTAAATATTACCCGATGACCATAAAAATTGGAAGGCTTCTGCCCAGCCCAAAGCTCTAGCCCCATGCTAACTTTCGTTTCGATTGGTTAATAATTGTGACCAGTAGAGCAACTGCAAAATTAGAAAATTTTTTAGTTGTTGGTCCATTTCAACCCCTAAATATTATGCGATCATCTCCTATTCTGACCTTAACCCCACCTACATTTTAAATTTCGTGAAGATCGGGCCATAATTGCGACCTGTAGAGTGATTACAAATTAATATGGACAGACGGACAGACGGACAGACGGACATACATAGCTAGATCGACTCAGCTCGGCGAGATAGGAAGATCCATATATACTTTCCTATGTGGGAAATCAATATTTCGTGGTGTTACATAATTTTTGGCCCAATCAAACTTATAATACCCCCAACACATAGTGTTGTAGGGTATAAATATTGGTATGGGAAAAATTGCAAGAAATCGAAAATGTATATCGAATTTTATGACAACTCATAAATTCCGATAAATTCCATATTCATATTAGACTTTTAGTTCAGAAAAATATGTATATATAGCAAGTTGTAAAGAATCGCTGACATGTTTCGCCAGTCATGACAGATATAAGTATTGAAAATTGTGACCCTTTGTGGGTGAGATACCGAAAGGGGTTGGTAGATACCTATCATCGTCACAATAGATCAAATGTTTGGATGTTTGAAACTTGAAGAGAAATTTTGAATTTTTGAATTTTGATATTTCCCAACTTCACAGCAAATCTTGTGTTAGTAAAAATAATGAGAAATTTGAAATTAATGAAATTAATGAGATTTGAAAAAAAAAAACCGGATGCTTATTAAGATTTATGCTCGTTTTGGTTATTCAAAATTTGGATACTTTGTGTGGAAGGTACCAGAAGGAATGATGCGATCTATACCATCGTTATAACAGATCATGTGTTGATAGAAATATAGAGATTTGTCAAGTTTGAATGAAATCGGATATTAATTTTGCGTTTTATGTGCTTCGTGGATATCCACACACCTGACCTAGCACTGATGCAAATATTAAGATTTGTAAAGTTGGAGCAATATGGGGTGATCCTTTCTCTTTCTGCGAAAAATACGACCTTTTTGGGGGGAAGTACCAGAAGGAGTGAAGCGATATTGCCCATCTCTGAACTCCATTCAAGTTTTATAATAATTTTACGATATATCAAGTAAGGACCAAAGCGGATACTCCCTTCGAGAGTTATCGTGTGCACCAGCCTATCTTTATGCTATGTCCCCAAATAAAATCGACTGATACTTTGTAACTCTTTTTTCCTTCGTTTAACGGCAGTGAGTTTAGGTTTTGTAAGTGAAAGCGGACACTCTTTGTCGACGTTACTCGTTAATTGGTAACGGCAAATATCGGACATCTGAAAATCTCCCTCGAATTTGTACTCGAATAGGAGTGAGCATATTTTCCACGTTTTTGAGTGGGAGCAAAATTCCTTCAAAATCGAACAAAATTTAATCATGCCGGGCAGTCTTTAAGTTTTTGTCATACAGTTGTTGTGCTTCTATGTACAAAAGAACCGCCCTGCCCTTCTTCTTCTTCTTCTTTTGATAATCTGTTGTCAATTCCATGGCAACAAAAGTCATAGATTATGATTGCAATGATTTGATAGTACGAGGTTTCCAAAGTGCAACAACACGATTTTCAACTACCGAATACTTAACATAGAGGCACACACTTCCGTTTAACGCGTTTGCTTTTCCATTTCAAGTTTCATATATCCGAAAAAGAAATAGAAGCAAAAATTGCAATGTGCAATAATAACAATTAAAATTGAAATTAATGGGAATTGTGCAATTGATACGTTGGGCGCCAATATTGCGTTCAATTCCAAATGGATTTAAACTGTGTGTGGGCGTGTGTGTTTTTATTTTTTAAATGTATGTAAGTATGTTTGCATCTATTAATGTATGCATGAACGTACGAATTTTGTATGCATGTTTGTATCTATGGGTAGAGAAGAGGACATTTGCAAATTTGATTCATATCAAATGCAAAGCCAAACATCATTGCTGCTCCTATCATATTACACAAAATATTGCTAACTTTGAGATGTTTTAAAAAAAAATATGTTAAATTATCTAAACAACAATTTATAAAACTATTGAGAAGCAAAAAACCATTCTCTTGATCCCTCATTAATAGGTTTGTTCTTTAAGAGTTTTTTTTTTTTTTTTTTTTTTTTTTTTTTTTAACAACTCACTAGTCTGGAGTCTATTTTTCTCAATGAATATTGATTTTGATTTTAACAAAATTATTTTTTTGTTATTTGCAAAACATGTCTGGCAGATCAATTGTCTGCGCTAATTTCTCTTCAATTTTTTTTCCAGTATTTGTTTTTAGTTTCTGGTTTATTTTTTTGTTTTCTTCTGTGCTTTTGCAATTTAAATTAGATTCTAATGTTATTTTTTTCTACGTGTCTATTTATAGAAAAGAAATCAATAGAGAACAAATAAATGATTTATCTATAAAAACAACATTCCAAAGGTTGTTTTGATTCGAACGATGTTGTTATTATGTCTTCTAAAAGAGCCAAGTGTAAAGGAACGAGGAGGAAGCTATAGTAGATGGCTTTGTGAAAAAGGACGGTTATTTCAATTATGATATGATCAACTAATGCTAACATATATTTTGGTTAATAAATAAACTAAATAAAAATAAGGCCATTACGTCAGCATTATTATATGCTTTCGTTGCAGTAAATGCATTATACGGAAAAGAGAGATAGAGAGAGAGATAGAAGATAGAGACTCTAGATCAGGAAACCTATCAGGTACGTCTGAATAGCATTCATTCTGATGCAGTCGCCGATGTAGTTGTCCATTACCGTATGAATGTCATTCTCGGAGTTCATCTCCCATCTATTGCAGCCGAAGAACGTCGCCTGCCTAGACAAACCTAGGTAATTTGGCTAAACTCCGTTCTGAATGGTGTAACCTATTGAATTCGTATTTGGAGCGAATTGGGTGTGAAACGTCTTCCCAGCGTGGGATACAGACCCGCAGAATACGCTTCATCTGTTTAATTGTTCTGCCAAACCTATCCAACCCACTCCAGAGGATCTTTGGCTACGACCCATAAGAGTACCTGACTTCAACAATATATATTACAACACAATATTGAAGGTACTGAAGGTATTATTGATAGAAAATCTTCTTAAAAACAGACATATTTTTATTTATTTAAGATTTAAATTCATAAGATCTGATTAATGTTGTATTTTCTTGGAATTCTGCAGAAATAAACCTAAATTTTAAAAATCTTAACTAAACCTGACAAATTTTAGAAAATGGTGCATTCTTCAAGTGGAGAGTCCCGATATCATTTACTTTTACTGTAAAACATTACAGTTTGTTTTCTTTTTTGCTCCCCAGCATTTAGCGTGGGCCGCATAGCAAACCTCCTCAACTCAAGTGGATTACAACTCAACATGGTATCAATGTGCCAATGCTATGAATGCAGTTTTTCTTGCTGCTGCTGCTGTTGTTGTTTTTGTTATTTGTGTTTTGTTGGCGTTGGTGTTCATTTGTAGAAGTTGCCTTTTCTCAAACGCCAAAACAACAAGGAGAAGAAGAAGACGTGGTAAGAAAAACAAATCATAAAAGTCAGGTGCAAAACATAACACGTTGCATGAAAGTCGTTGGTTGGCATGAAAATCTCAACATATACAATTATGTAAAAATCTTTGGAAACGGGTTTCCAATCCACAGGGAAAAATATAATGCAAAAATAAAAAAAAAAAAACAAATTTGGAATCATTTAAATAAGTGTCTTTACTTTGATCAGTTTTTTGATGTGAGGAAAATTTTCATACACTTTGTACATGTCCGGTGTTCCATTTTAATGTATATCTGAACTCCTCAGGAAGTCATCTTCAGCCTTAGAAACACACAATTTTGTCATTTTCACGCAAAAGTTCTGTGTCATTTGGACCGCTAACTATCATCAGATCAACATTGAAAATGGTAGGCTTCTTCTATGTCCTTAATTCTTACATTTGCGTGGGCTGAAAATATGATCTGTAGAACGACTTCAAAATAAAGAAGACATTATTTTTGGGTCTATTTAATCCCTCAAATATTCTGCGATCATCACTAAAAATTATAGGTGTCCATTTTATTTGGACCTCGAACTGGAGTTTGAATTTGCTATGAAATTATGGTGGATAGACTGACAGATACACATAGCTTCATTGAGTAAGTAAGAATTATACCAGCTGATTGAAAATCTGTCGTTCTGTGGCCAATGTGAAAATGATAATAAATTTCAGGCAATAATTTCGGAGTTGGGCAATATCGGTCTACTATTTCAGGTACCTCCCCCATAAAGGTTCAAAATTTTGAATATCTATGAAGATTATAAGATGCGAAATTAACATCCGATTCCATTCAGACTTGGCACATCTCAATGTTTCCGTTAACACAAAATCTATTATTAAGATGGTAGGGATCGGACTATTCCTTCTGGTACCTTACACACAAAGAGTCAAAGTTTTGAATAACAAAAACGAACATAAATAAGCTTCCGGTTCCTTTCAAATTACACCCATCGCTTTATTTTTTAACCCAAGGTATGGTCGGAACATGGGTTACATCGGTACACACCTTCTGGTACATCACAGAATACAGAATTCCAGTACCTCTCCCACAAAGGGCTCCGGTTAAAATAGCGAATAAGAATGGTTTTGCATAAAATTGGATATAAATGTTCGATTTCCTTCAAATTTTGCACATACCAATATTTTTATCTGTATTAGATGAAGTATGTAAATTCGGCTTCGACTATATCTGTTACATCACATATATTTCCACATTTATCAAAAAATTGCACATAACCAATATAAAGTGTGGGAAGTAGTCGATATGGTGCAAATCTGGCAAGTTTTAATATTTATATCAGTCTCAGTTCAGATACGAATTGGTCAATGTTGGCTAACTGCCTCGGATTCTCCCCCATAGAGGGTCAGCAGTTTGAAAAATCATAATTGAAGACTGGGGGTATACATCTGTCGACAAAACCGACTGATACTATTTTATTTGTTTTCATTTTCGATGCCCTTAGAAAAACTGGGCATGAGTACATTTTCAATTTCAAATTCATTTGTTCCGATTTGGCACCAATCCCAATTTTATTCTTTTTTTGACTTTTGTACCACTGTGCATCATTGCCCCGTAATTTCTACTATGTAATAAAAACCCATCAAACAATTTGCCAAAGATCAGGCTGAGGGTCAAAGTTATGACATTTGAGAGCATACAATAAAATGGAACGTTGTTTAATTGAAACAACAACAAAAACTTAACAAACAGGCTATAAATAACAAAAACAAAAAAAAAAAAAAAAACGCAGAAAAAATACAGAACTGTTCTCTCGATATTATTTGAGATTGCTGGACGGAGGAATGAATACTTACACCGACTTGATATAAAATGCGTACATCCTTTTGTGAATGACTGGCACCGGTTGCGGCTCCTTCACCCGAGCTTAGGACTGGTGGTAATTTATGATTTCCTGTTTGATCATGATGGTTTTTTTGCATTATATCCAACATTTGTCGCGATCTCCTGCGATCTAATTGATTTGTTGTTGTTGCTGTCGCTGTCGATGTGGAGGACGTCGTTGTTGTCGCCGCTGCCGATGGCGTGCCCATCGATGACACTGTCAGTGTTTTTGTTGCCGTCGCCTTGGAGTCGTGCGAGGATAACATCTTTAATTCTGGTTCCTCCATTGACGCTGATACATGCTGTTGTTTGCTGCGACCATTAACGGCCAGAAAATGCTGGCCACTGCCGCCATTAATTGTGGAATATTCAAGATTTTTATGCTTCAAATCAGTGCCACCTGCTGCGTTGGGTGTCAGCTCGTAGACTTCCAGCGGTAGGCGCGTGCTATAGCAGGCATTTATGATGTGTGTTGCTAGCATAAATATCGTTAAACTCAACATTTTTTCTTACGGCTTTTGTTGTTACTGCTGCCACTGTTGTTGTTGTTGGTCGTGGTGGTTTACTTAGCTTTTTTTTTGTTATGTGTTGGTTTGGCTTGGCTTGGCTTGGTGTGGCTATATCCAGACCACTTAGACACTAAAAAACAAGTGTTTGTTTTTATTTTTTTTTCCTCAGTCTAGGATTGTTTCTGGCTGTAATAAGTAAGCTTGAGTTCTGCCAATGATGTGTATAATTGACACTTTCAATTGTGAGTCGTCGTCGTTTTTGTTGTTGCGGCTGCTGCTGTTGTTGTATAACTGCTGCCGCTGTAAGTTATTTACTCTTTAAAATTGTAGTTGTACACCTTGAGCTTTTTTTTTCTTCTTTTATTTGGTTTGTATGAAAATTAAAAACACAAAAAACAACAACAGCGACACATACATAAATATTTATTCTGTTGATTGTTCTAATGTTTGACTTGGTCGTCGTTGTCGACGTTCTTCTGGCTTTTTGTGTTACGTTTTCTTTTTTTATAATCCACAGCAGCACAGAGTAAATTGTTAATTTGTTTTGTTTTTAATTATATATTTTTTTAGTTTGGTTTTATAATTACTTCGTTTGGTGATTCGGTCTAAGTTTTCAATATGTTTTTTTTTTATTTCACTAGATTTTTAGTTGTTTTGTTTTATTTGGCATCAGATTTCTTCTTATTTTTTTAATTTAATTAATAAATAAATTTGTCTTAATCGTTAACCTGGGAAAAACAGAAACATAAATTATAAATTATTAGATTTTGATTGAAGATATTTCAGAATTTATTTATCTTGTTCCGACAGCTCAGAAATACTTTTGCAAAATTTTATCGAGATCGGTTCAGATTTGGATATGGCTCCCATATATATCTTTACTTGATTTCAAGTTTATAGTGCACCAAAAGGTTAATATATGCCCGAATTGAATGGATTTTGACACATACGAATGAATTTAACCCTGAAAAAAGTGCATCAAATTTGGTGAAAATCGGTTAAGATATAGCTATATGTCCCATATATATGTTTCATCCGATTTTTATTTAACTCCCTCACACCCGCAAAGTACTCTCCACACCAAAGATATTTTGTGCCAACAATTAGCTACAGCGTAGAAATGCCTCTGCTAAATTTTATAAAGATCGGTTCAGATTTGGATATAGCTCCCACATATATCTTCATCCGATTTCATGTTTATTGTGCCTAAAAATGTAATATCAGCTCAAATAGGATGGATTTTGAGAAATATTGGTTCAGACACAAATGACTCCGTCAAATTTAGTAGAAATCGATTTCTCCCATATATTAGTTTCTTCCAACTTTAAATCATATCTGTAATCATAGTTGATATAATTTAATTCTCAAAAATTCCCCATAAAAACGGTGTGGGTAGTGCTACTAAATATGCAAAGGGGGGGATGCAGGGTATCGGTCCGCCCGACTTTTGGCTTTTCCTTACTTATTAAAGTTACTGATTAAATGTTCTGGCAGAACATTGTCTATATAGATCCACATTTTTGTACAGCCTCCTCATTTCAGTCGAAATTCTGTGTGATATTAGGAACAGTAATCAATGGGTCAGGGGGTAA
The DNA here is from genome assembly GCF_030504385.1 of Musca domestica. Classification (NCBI taxonomy): domain Eukaryota; kingdom Metazoa; phylum Arthropoda; class Insecta; order Diptera; family Muscidae; genus Musca; species Musca domestica. Next base: position 10,473,902 of record NW_026712296.1, on the reverse strand, counting down.
ATTGTCTTTATAGATCCAAATTTTTTTCAATAATTTCGCGGCCTAAATTTGAAATTCGATTTTTTTCGTTTCTCTCACGTTATCGACTCTAGTCACCATTCGAGTAATAGACATATATAGACGTTTGCAGTAACCCAAAATGCATTTCTTTTGAGATGGAAATCAAAGAACCCTTTGGACTGCTTAAGAAAAACAGGTCATAACGGTACCTCTGGGACGAAAGTTGTCTATGTAGGTCCATATTTTCGGGTGGGTGATCTTAACTGTATTTGTCAATGGAATTGTTTCAATTTTTTATTTGATATTTGTAATGGGTGCCAAAAACCCCTCTGGCAGAAAACATATATATGGGTCCAAGTTTTTAAATAGCGCCCCATAAAACTGTACCTCTCGATATTTAATATTGAGAGAGTGAAACTCACTCGAATTCGAGCGAGTGCGCTCCTGGGAGCAGAAAAATCTAGCAATCAAAATTTTCCGATATCGCTCGAATATGAGTGAGCATATTTTCCTCGTTTCCTGCGTGGGAGCAAAATTTGTTAAAAATCGAACAGATTCTCCTCTTTCCTAGCACTTTTTTAGTTTTTTTTTTTATATGAAATGAGCAAATATGTGCTCTGATTTAAATTCCATTTTCTAAAAGAATTCTTTAAAATTCGCTACTCAGAGTTTGTAACGAGTTCTACTTCCTTTGGCAGATCATTGGTTCACGTTTTGCGATAGCCCTTCCCGATATTTGGTATTCCGATGATCTTAGCCAAATTTCTCAGGGGAATCGTTTAAAATTTGAAATGAATTCTGCTTTCTATGGCAGAAGACTGCTGAAGCTAGAACTGTTTTTAGTACTCATTAGGCGGTACCTCGAAATGTTTGATATATTAGTGATTTTAGCGACATTTTTAACAAATTTTTGTAAATTGGAATTTGGAACTCGCAATAGAAAACTATTAACGGCAACTTTACGGCATTTTCAGATTTTTACAAACCGATTTCAATGACAAAAATTCGAAGTTGACCTTATATTCAAACCCAATTCTTTTATTTTTACATAATTACTTTATTTTGTTTTGCTGGGTAAGATCAGCATAAGAGAAAAGTTCGAGTTTTTCTAATTGGAAACATAAAGTACATTAGTTGGCTGATTTTTTAAATTTTAGCAAAGAAATGGATTAATTTTATGTTGAAACAAATTAAATTAAATTTCAGTTGATTTGGGAAGTTGGAAATATAAAAAAAATATTTCCTCATTTTTCATTGGACATTTTACAGATTTGCATTTAAGGTTTTCATAGAGCAAAGTATTATTTACAACGAACAAGGATTGCGTCAAACGCATTATTTTGATTGTCAATTCGTCAAATAAGTGGCGAATCTTAGTAAATCGCTGGTTGGGTGTCTGTGTGTAGGGCGTTCAGAAACTTCATCTCAGATTCCAATCAAAAATTTGATAGAAATTGTTCATTTTTGAATCCCAATTATTACGTATGTACATTTTTTAAAAATAATATATGTTATCACATTTTCTTTTTATTTCATAGATTTAATTAAATCCCATTATTATTTATATATTATATGATTTTTTAGTTTTATCCAAAAAAAAAAAAAAAACATTTAAACACTTTTGTTAGCAAGGATCATTTTCACTTGAAGCTAGTCTTCTTTTTTAACTGTTTCGTGGCTGTTTGATTTTATTATATTTTTTTTTATAATTTCGTTATGACTCGTTTCGATTAATGAAAATTCCAAACGAAAAATACAACTACAACAAGTCAGCCCACCAACTTGTTTGAAGTTTTTGTTTTGATGTAGAAACAGAAGAAAAAACTGTATTGTTGTTATTGTTTCACTGATGCTGTGGCTGGGGCTGACTGATGACGGCGGGGCGGATGCTGGGCTAGTGGTGTTGGTATTGCCCTGTTGGTTGATCGGCGACGATCATCGTGGCGTTCATTATTTCGCGTTGCTTTTCTTCTTGCTTTTTGCGGCTTCTCTCAATGGCTTATGTGCTCTAGTGCTGTTGTTCTCTGTTGGGTGTTTTGTTAACAAATTCATTCATAAAAGCCATCAAATCATTCATTCATTAAAACGTAAAGTTGTATCTCTTGTTGTTGTTGCTGCCGTTTTATTTTGCATTTTAAAGATTTGCGCTTTAATACAAAACTGGTGTCACACAGCCACATTTGTTTGGGTGCGAGTGGCTGTGTGCGCGAGAGTATTTGGCGTAGGCCATCAGGTTGTTTGTATACGAGTGACCGAGTATTTCGCGAGTTAAGCGCGAGCGCGTTTATGCCAACGCCGTCAAAATAACCAGCCATCCAGTCAACCATGCATTTATTCCACACGACAATATCAATTGGTTTTCATTCTTGATTTTGTTTTTGTTGTTTTTCTATATTTGTTTATTAACTTTATAAACTTATCTGATAAAATATTTACACAAAAAATTGCTATTGCATATTTCTCACTAAATTTTGTAAATATTTACATTAAATTTCATGGCATTCAAAATGTTATAATATGCCAAGCTAAATCTCGAAGAACCGTAAAATAATCCAAAAAACAATTTTTTAAGCGAATTGAGTTTTTCTCACAATCTTTCGTTCGAGGGGAACAAGAAAACAAACAACTGGCTAGAGAATGCACAAAACACGTCTTACATTTACACGGAGCAACACGTTTTTCCGTTAAGCTGAGTATTGTTGTTTACTACCAACTCATGTGACGTTACTTTTCAAACTGATCGCATCAACTGAAATGTATTGAAATTTTTACACACAGTAAACAACATGCTTGTTCCACAGATACATACACACGCCCATGGGGCACGGACACCAGCCAGCTATCATTCTCTTTTGGGTATGCAAACCAACAACACTCTCTCTCCATTTAAGCAAAACGTAGATATAAAGCCAGAAAACTTGAATGGAAACGAATACCAGTAAGTGAATGAATGATTTCGTTTGTAGGTGTGAGTAATTCTCTCTCTCTCTCACCTGTCACTCTCTCAGCCATTTTATTCTAGCTCATTGCTGGTTGAATGCACAGAGTATTTATTGATTGGTTGAGCTCTCAACGAATCGATTATTCGGTTTCCGTTGGGTCAAGCGAATGTGTATGCGTGCATGCACAACTCAGTGTTTTATACAAGTGTTTGTGAAAAATGTATCTTTCAGATAAACCAAATGTGCATTATTAGGGTTGCCACCAACAACAAATAAATGTGAAAGGACAAAATCTTTGCTTGTTTGAAATGATATAGTGGAATAAAGTTAGAGTCAAATTTTGCCATTAAGTAAGAAGTCAATTTTTCGATTTTGATTTTTTATACCCTGAGCAATATGGCTAGAGAGGATATATATCATATGAGAAGGTCTCATCGAAATAACGGTTTTAGACCCTAGGTCTCTTTGGACCAAATCCGTTTCAGGACATTTGGAGTCGATCTAACGATGAACGTCCGTTTGTCTGTCTGTCGGGCTGGTGCGAACGATAAATCTCGAAGGGAGTATCCGATTTGATCCAAACTTGATACATCTTAATATTATTATCAGAGTTATCAGTTAGATCGATTTCGGATATGGGCAATATCGGTCCACTCCTTCTGGTACCTCTCCCAGAAAATGTCAACATTTTCAAAGAAAATAATTTACTGCACAAAAAGAGAAAGGATAATCCGACTTTGCTCCAACTTGCAAGTCCTTATATTTGCATCAGTGCTATGTCTACGTGCGAAAATGGAAAATATCGGTCCACTCCATCAAGTACCTCCCCCACAAAGGGTAAAAATTTTGAATTATTATAAATTGTGATGTAAGAGTCAGATTGTCTTTTCAAATTGCACACATCACAACATTTTTATTTATCCACGGTCTGGTGTGAAGATGGAATATATCGGTCCAATCCTTCTCAAATAAAGCGAAATAAGCATCCAACTCCCTCTAATTTCACACATCGAAATGTTCGTGCTAACGTAAGATCTGTTGCAAATATGATATACATCTGCGAATCCCTTCTAGTACCTCACCCACAAAGGGTCACAATTTCCAATTCTTATATCTGCCATAACTTGCGAAAACAGTTGACGATTCTTCACAACTTGCTATATCTAACAATTTCTCTTAACCAGAAATCTGATATGAATATGTGATTTATCGGAATTTATGATCTCGCATAAAATGGAATATAAATGTTCGATTTCCTTCAAATGTTGCACATACTAATATTTATACCGATGGTCGCTCTCCGCCTGTATTAATCGACCGTGGCATCAGAATAAATGCCAAATAGTATCGCGAAAAATATTCTGGAGGGTGTATTAAAGCCTTGGGAACGCAAACATTTTGGCTACAGACCTTGGACATTCCAACAGGACTCAGCACCATCGCACTCAGCACCCGCCAACCAAGAATGGTTACAAAATGAGGTTCCTCCTCCCATAATTCGTGACCAATTCGAACAATATTCGAACATTTTTTGCCATCTGTTGTAATCCCGCTAGAATCACGACGAATTGAAATAGGAAGCTAGAATTCTGGGCAGATCAAGTTCGAAGATGGGCCACGATATCGTATAGCCCCCATATAACAGTACCCCCAATTTTCGGTATTTTGCCACATTTTTTAATGGAATTGTCTAAAAACCATACTAGAAGTTCTTTCTATGAAATTTACCCCCTGAAATAGCAATGTCTACATAAATCAAAGATATCGTATAGCTCACATACAAACCCTGATATTCGATATTTCGACGACTTTAGAGACATTATTAACCGGAGTTGTTTCAAATTTCGTCTTTAAAATTCATAATGAGAACTACAGTCTATGCCAGAAAATTGTCTGTGCAGATCCCGATCTTCGTAAAGTCCCCATATATCAGTTTCTACCTATATTGGGTATTTTGACGACTTTAGGTACAATATTCACTGAAATTGATTGAAATTTAGTATTTGAAGTTTCTATGTTCCTCCACAGGCTACAGCCTGTGACAGACAATTATCTATGCAGGTCCAGGTCTTTGTATAGCCCCGATATAACGGTACCTCCTATATTCGGTATTTTGATGATTTTAGCTACATTATTCACCGGATTTTCTTTCAAGTTTCGTATTTGAATATTGTAATGGCTCATGACAGAATTTGCCCATGCAGGTCCACGTCTTTATATAGACCCTAATATAACGGCTATATTCGGTATTTTTTAAATTTTAACATAATTTTTAACAGATTTTTTTTTTTTTTGAAAATTTCCTAATTTGATCCAAATGGTAGATTGAATTCAAACTTCGGCTTACTACTGCTTTTTTACTTGTTTTCATTTCACACATCCAAATATTGTTATTAGCACGAGATCTGTTGCGAATATTGTAGATATCGGCCCACTCCTCCCCCACAAAGGATCAACATTTTGAATAAACATTAAACTCATAAAACGCGAAATGAGCATCTGAGTACTTTCAAATTTAGCATATCTCAATATTTCTTCCAATACTAGATCTGGTGTGAAGGTGATAGCTATCGACCTTCTCCTTCTGGTATCTCTCCCACAAAGGGTAACAATTTTCATTAGTTGTATCTCTCATAACATGCGAAAAAATAGAAATACATTTAGATTTTCTTTACATTTTGTACATCTCAATTTTTCTATTAGCATTATATGAAGTTGATTACTTCGGTCCACCATATGCGGCACCTCACACATATTTCAAACTTTTCGAAAAATTATCAATTATCTCATATATTGCATACATATACTGACACGTTTTAATATTTATATGAAACTTATGTCAGAAACGAAATGTACAAAATTGGCCCTATTCTTCGGAATCACTCCTACGATTGGTTAATAGCTTTAATAATCATATTGCAAGTCAAAATATATTTAAATAACCGAACATTGGCTGAGGGTGTGCAGCTGTCGGCAACAACGACTGATTCTTTGTAAATTTTACAGGACAATCTCAGTGAAATCTCATTACCAACTAATAAGTGTATGAAGTATATTTTAGCAGAAATACCTACTTATAAATCAGCATCCCATCTCATTATGTTTATATGAGCCACAACATAACAGTGAGTGCTTACCAAACTGCCTCTAAGAACTAATAAAATGTAATTATCAATACTAGTAGTGACATACCACAGGTATAGAAACATTTTTCTTGAACCATTTTTTTTAAATAACAATGCGTTTTAGTTTTATAGAGGATCTATCGGACGCAAAATAGTCAGGAATTATTAAAAGATTAATTGTTGTTCAATATTGGTAAAACGCCAAAAAATAATTCAAATAAATGTTAAATGGCAACACTACTTGTTACTTTTCAAACTAGCTATTTTTCAAAAAGCGTACTCTCTGATGTACCGAGGCACGTTACGGGTAATGTTTTATTCTCAATGAATCAATTTATGAATGAAGTGGCTGAAATTTAGCAGCATCCATGCTCACAAATACAGTTACGTTTGTATGAAATATTTTTCTCTTTGCTCTGGGTATCGTTTTATTTTATTTCAAAATGTTTTAGTATGGGTCAGTGGTTTGGTAACTTCAGGTGTTGTGTTTTTTTTTATTTTTATTTATTTTTTCGGAGGTACCCTTGCCAATGTGTGATATATTCCTAGTTTGTCGTTCTAATATTGCATTTGCCTACATTATAACTTTCTTTACATATGATGATGACTTGGCTGCTCACTTGTTGCCAAACTTCCTCGTTGTTTAATTATTTATGTTGTGTAATTGTAACTCTTCTGTTATTCTTTTGGTTACAGACATTGCCTTATAGAGGAAAATAAAATTATAGATCTAATATTCACTGATGATTACGTAACGCCCAGCCGTGGCAAGGATTCCATTCCATTGGAACGTACTGAGAAATGCAAATGAGCTCGGGGTAAAGCCATTGAAATTCAAAAAAGTGCAAGAACTTACACCGCAACAGAAAGAAAATAGACTCAAAAGAGCTAAAGAGTTGCTTCGCTGGGGCGAAAGTGGTTTTCTCCCATGAGGAAACATTCGTTGTCCAGCAGTTTGTAAACAAACAAAATGATCGTGTTTACTTGCCAAAGAGGTCAGCTGAAAATTTGAACCTTCGGTTGGCCACCATAACTCAAGCGCCAGCCATGGTGATGGTGTGGGCCGACATAACAGCCGATGGTCGCTTTCCACTCGTATTAATAGACCGTGGCATCAGAATAAATGCCGAATATTATTGCGAAAATATTCTGGAGGGTGTATTTAAGCCTTGGGCACGCAAACATTTTGCCGCAGACCTTGGACATTCCAACAGGACTCAGCACCATCGCGCTCAGCACGCACGCATAAAATGAGGGTCCTCGCTTCATTTCCAGCGCAGAATGGCCACCAAAATCTGCGGATACCAATCCGTCGGACTATTGTGTTTGGAGTATTTTGGAAAGCAAGGTTGGCACTAAAAAATACCAAAGTGTCGATCACCTCAAGCAAGCGCTTCGCCGGGAATGGGCAAAAATACCACAGAGCAACATTCTGGCAGCGTGTGACGGTTTCATTGGCCGTTTGAAGGCCATAATTCGTGTCAAAGGTGACCAATTCTAACAAATCTGAAATTATTCTAAAATTTGATGCTGTTTCCGACATTTTTTGCTTTCATTCAATAAAATTTAAAAAAATGTAACAATTATGGCGTTTGAATTCGGTTGCATTTTTTATCTCACCCTGTAGAAACCCTACTTGAAGAAATTATTAATATACTCTTTTTTTGGCACAGCCTTTGTATAAAATTATCCCCTGGTTTGGTTTAAGTGTTTACATAGGGTTGTCTGCAAGCAGGTCAAATTTCGAAGATTGGCTATATTCGTCAACGTTTTTGTAGATAATTGCACCTCAATATATTCGATTTTGACGATTTTAGCCTCTGTTGCCAGCGGAATGGCTTACAATTCGGTATGGGTTCTACATACTGTTCAAGTAGAATCTTTGCCAAAGCCTTCAAATATTTACGCACTCCCGACGTTAATTTTCAAAACGTCGAAACACGTGCCTTCTATTTTTTCCTTCGCTCCCATTACAGACCGTTCTTTTCCTGTAATTATTTTTGCCATGCCACACAAAGTTTTTTTTTTCTTTCCCAATTTTCCTTGCAACATTTTCAGGAATTTATGAATTATTCATTCAACTGTATCAGCAATCTTTTCATTTCGTTCTCACTTTCTGTTTTGTTTTTTTTTTCTTCAGGAAAAATGTATGCTGTTATTGGACGACGTCACGGTAAGATACTGTCTGGTGACCTTACCCAAGGTTCTGGCAACTTTTCCGTAATGGCCATACTCCCCGTAATTGAGTCGTTCAACTTTGCTCAAGAGATACGCAAACAAACCTCCGGATTAGCCTGTCCCCAGTTGATGTTTAGCCATTGGGAGGTAAGTGATTGCCAGCAAAACTTCATCTTAATCGTTCAACATATTTTCACAGCATGATAAACTAATGATATTAAATCGAAACAGAAAAACATTTTTGCCAAACAAAAAAAAAAAAAAAAACGGAAAATTCATCCGCACATAGGCATAGTCTAATTATATTAATATAAACGCTGTTGGACGTGAAACAATAATACAAAAGTTTATTTTTTTATTTAATTATTAAAGTAGCCTCTCCATACTTGGAAATGTTTTATTTGTATTTTTATAATTTGAGATAAGCTTAAAGAGAACAAATACAAAAACAGTTGAGTTGAAAGTAACACTTCTGGAAACAAAAAAATAAAGTAAAAACAAGTAAAAAAGCTGTAAATTCGGCCGGGCCAAACTTTGAATACCCTCCACCATTTTGGAGCGAATTTGGCAGTTTTCAAAAAAATTAAACCCGTTAAAAATTCTGTTAAAATCTTAAAAATGCCGAATGTAATCATTATATTAAGGTCTATAACGGTGCATTGGCAACTTTTGTCATAAACCATTACAATATTCAAAAGCGAAATTTGAAGCAAAAATTCTGTGAATAATGTAGCTAAATTCATCACAAAACAAAATATAGGGAGGTGCCATAATACGGGGGCTATACCAAAAGGTGGACCTGTACAGAAAATTTTCTGTCATAGGCTGTAGTATCCATTACGGACTTCAAATACCAAATTTGAAACAATTCCGGTGAATAATGTCTCTAAAGTCATGAAAATACCGAATATCGGGAGGTGTCGTTATATGAGGCCTATACGATGGCGTGGATCTGTAGAGACAGATTTGTGGCATATGTTGTAGTATCCATTACGAACTTCAAATACAACATTTGAAACAATTCCGGTGAATAATGTCTCTAAAGTCAAGAAAATGCCGAATATCGAGACGTGTCGTCATATGGAGGCTATACGATGGCGTCGACCTGTACGGATAGTTTTGTGGCATATGCTGTAGTATCCATTACGAACTTCAAATACAAATTTTGAAACAATTCCGGTGAATAATGTCGCTAAAATCATCAAAATATCGAAAATCGGGAGGTACTTTTATCTGGGGGATATACCAAAACGTGGACCTACATGCCACATTTTCAATACTAAAAGTCCTGCATACATAATATACATTTGAGTAAAATTTTATCAACTTAGTCCATTTCGTTCATTAGCTAGAGTGATTTCCACAGACGGACGTCCCTAAATCAACATATTATTGTATGCTGAAGAAGAATATACAGGGCGAGATGAAAAACCTGCAACCAAAGTCAGGCTGCTGACATTCCTAAGCCACTCGTCCGACAGCTATTAAAATTATTCCAGTGACAGCTCATTATATTGTTTACAAGCGTAAACAAGTATTTTGGTGAGAATTTTCCAGAAAAAAAATTATTCGTGATGTAATTCAAGCGTGATAAAGTGATTTCTTTATATTTGGCTGGAAAACCACAAGTGGCTATCGTTAGAGCACTACTTAAACGTGAATAAATCTTTGTGTGTCTCGTACCATCGCTCGTTACCGTGATACTGGTAGCGTCGCCCGACGTCAAGGAAGTGGACGGAAGAAAACAACAACATCAGCAGAAATGGTTCGAAAAGTAAAGAAATGACTTGATCGAAACCCCCGTCGCAGTGGCCGAAAAATTGCTCGTGAGCTGAACATATCGCAATATTCCATTCGGCAAATGTTGGAAAATGAGCTCTTAGTAAAGCCATTGAAATTCCAAAAAGTGCAAGAACTTACACCGCAATTGAAAGAAAATACACTGAAAAGAGTTAAAGAGTTGTTTCGCTTGGCCGAAAGTAGTGAACTGCCGAATTTGGTTTTCTCCGATGAGAAAACATTCGATGTCCAGCAGTTTGTAAGCAAACAAAATGATCGTGTTTACTTGCCAAAGAGGTCAGCTGAAAATGTCCACCAGCGGTTGGCCGGCCATTGTGATGGTGTGGGCCGCCATAACAGCCGATGGTCGCTCTCCTCTCGTATTAATCGACCGTGGCATCAGAATAAATGCCGAATATTATTGCGAAAATATTTTAAATATTAAATTTGGCCGCAGACCTTGGACATTTCAACAAGACTCAGCACGCGCCACCCAAGAATGGTTACAAAATGAGGTTCCTCGCTTCATTTCCAGCGCACAATGGCCACCAAAATCTCCGGATACCAATCCTGTGGACTATTGTGTCTGTCGTCGTTTTCACTTAAAAATTCCAAAATGTCGATCACCTCAAGCAAGCGCTTCGCCGATAGTGGGCCAAAATACCGCAGAGCAACATTCGGGCAGCGTGTGACCGTTTGAAGGCCATAATACGTGTCAAAGGTGACCAATTCGAACAAATCTAAACTTATTCTTAAATTTGATGATATTTCCGACATTTTTTGCTTTCATTCAATAAAACTAAAAAAAATGTAGAAATTATGGCGTTTGACTTTGTTGCAGTTTTTTTTTTATCTCACTCTGTATTTATATTATATATTTAGGTCCGATACGAAATGGACAATATAGGCCCATTCATTCGGAGCCTACTCCATAGACGGTCAACAATTTGAATAATCATAATAGAATTCAAAATATATTTAAATAATCGAACAGTTGTTGAGGGCATACATCTGTCGGCAAAACCGACCGAAACCGAAAATGTTGACCCTTTGTGAAGGAGGCACCATAAGATGTTTGCCGATATCTACCATCCGCACAACAGATCTTGTGTTAACAGAAAATATTGGGATGTGTGAAATTTGAAGACAATCGGATTCTTATTTCAAATTTGACTCTTTTTGATGAAGTGACTTAATGGAGTGAGCCGATATTGTCCATTTTCGCACTTCGCCTAGCATTGACAAAAATATTGGGATTTGCAAAGTTTGCACAAAATCAAATGATCATTTTACTTTCTATGCGGTCAATTATTTTCCTTGAAAATGTTGACCTTTTGTGGGGGAGGTACCAGAAGGAGTGGACCGAAGTTGCCCATCCCAAACTCGATCAAAGTTTGACAATAATGTTACGATGAACTCAGTTTGAACCAAATCGGATACTCCCTTCGAAAGTTATCGTGTGTACCAGCCAGTCGGACGGACGGACACCCCTCGATCGACTCCAAATGTCCTGAAAATATTTTGCTCCAAAGAGAGAGTCTAAAACCGTTATTTTGATGAGGCACGTTTTGGTAGTATCAAATGGTCTGTAGCCAGTATTTTGATGATTTCAGCAACATTATTAACCGGAATCGTTTCGTTATTTCCTAATTTGGTTGTATGTGCAAAATTCCATACCATTCGGGCTGATATTACACGTTTAGTGCACAATAAAAGGCAAATCGGACGAAGATATATATGGGAGCTATATCTAAATTTTGACCGATTATCTCCAATTTTAAAATGGTTCGTCCTTGGGCCAAACAAATGATTTGTGCTAGATTTCATCTGGATAGGGCAATAATTGCGAACTGTACTTTGTTTACAAAAATACATGGACAGACGGACGGACATGCATAAATCGACTCAGAATGTGATTCTATGCCGATCATAAAAAGGAACTATGGGTCTATCTCGTTTCCTTTTGCCTGCTACAAACAAATGCACAAAGACATAATATCCTGACCACCTTGTGGTGTAGGGTATAAAAATCGGTAAGTAATGTAGCTAAAATCATCAAAATACCGAATATAGGGAGGTGAATTGAGGCTATACGAAAACGTGAACTGCACAGACAAATTTCTGTCATAGGCTGTAGTATCCATTACAAACTTCAAACACCAAATTTGAAACAATTCCGGTGAATAATGTCACTTAATGTAGTCTGTGTACATACGGCCATGTAATATCTATCGTCCATTATGTAATATCGCCTTCCCTTCTGATCGACGTCTGTGCACAGATGCCCTCCAAAATGTCTATGAACATACGACCTTCAGGTTAAGGTCCTCTCCCTTCGAAACTTTAATGATTCCCTTCAGCTCTTCTAAGGCGCCAGCGCCCTCCGGGACGTCTGTTCACAAATGTCTTCCGAATTCTCTACGTAGACACCACCGTCAATTCGTCGTACTGATGCCTTCTGGCATACCGGGTCCAGACGCCCTTTGGCTCGTTCGTGTAAAGACGCCCTTAAACTTAAAGACGGTTATCAGCTCATCGGCGGTGTACAGATGCGTGTACGGTTTTATTGATGCACTGGACTGGTGCAGCATAAAATAAACGTTAAAAACGAGACGAATATTTATGCAAGATTTACGTCATTGAGGTCCATAACAAATGCATCCCCTTTTAAAGCCATATTGCATTTTGCTCAATCACAAAATTCATTAGCAGTCTCAAACTGGACCAAAATCCCAAACGATATGTTTTCAAGATTACATACAAAGGCAACGAATGCTCTAGCGAATCTAGAGGAAGCACAATCACACACACACACACATCAGTAATGGCCGGAAGTTTTCTCATTAACAACAATCGGCTATTGGGACAAGTTAACAAATAAACAACAACGACCCCAGACACAACAAAAGCAACTAGCAACGGAGTATGTAATTGAACTAATAACACAAAAAAAAGAAAAATAAAGAAACACATACTAACACATATAAAACAACAATAAAATCTGCTACAAAAATAACAAAAAAAAAAAAACAAAAACGTTGAACCAATATGGGAATATAATGAATGAAGAAAATAAAACGAAATGAAACAATAAATTTGATTGATAGTTGCCAATAGAACATAAAAACCATATAACAACAAATGCAACAGCAAAAACACAATTTAGAAAGTTGAAAACAACAACAACAACGGCATTATCCAGGCAACAAGTCCAATGGGAAGGGGAGAAATAATAACATCATTGTTTTTGTGCGTTTGGGAATTCTTCAGCAGGAAATCACAGCAACGATAACAATAACAACAACAATCAAACACAAGGTCATTCTTTCATAATGTTGTTGCTGTTGCAGTGGCCAAGAATCAAGTCGCCATGCAGCAACAACGTCAAACCAAAAATTCTGAACGAACCAGCGGCAAACTTTTTCGACTTTAACCAAGTTTTTGTGGTTCTTTTTTTTTAGACCCTTGGTATTTTGGCTTTTTCACTTCAGTTTATAGAATGTGTGTGTGTGTGAGTGTAACATTGCTGTCTCATATGGCTCGTTCGGTCGCAGTCCAGACAAAAGCTAAAAAATGTCTCCAAAACTCTCGAAAGAACAGCACATCTTAAAATACTTATTTGGTTATTGGCCAGTTAATGAAAGTGCGCTTGTATGACTTCCCTTATTTCAATTGGGTGTTTTTTTGAACTTGCTTCTGCCTCAGATCAGTTAATTAGCATACATTTATTATCCATAACCTCTTTTGCTTCAGTGTTTTTAACCAATGAACAACCCAGCGAAAAAATGAGTTTATAACTGAATTTAGGCACCAATAACTACCATTTTTGTCTACCATTTATATAACATTAGTTCCGTTCCCGTACTTTTATAGTTGTAAAATTAGCAAAGGTCCTGTATATAAATTTTTTTGTCATAGGCTCTAGTATCCATTACGAACTTCAAATGCGAGATTTGAAACGATTCCGGTTAATAATGTTGCTGAAATCATCAAAATACTGAAAATCCGGAGGTACTTTTATACGGGGGCTATACCAAAACGGTGACCTTCATACAAAAATTTTTGTCATAGATTGTAGTACTCATTAAGATCTTCCAGTACGAAGTTTGAAATAATTCCGATAAATAATGTCGCTAAAATCATGAAATTACCGAATATCGGGAGGTATCGTTATATGGGGGCTATACGAAAACGTGTACCGACCTGGCCCATTTATGAACTTAACCTGCTTAGCGGTATACTATGCAAAATTTTAGCCTTCTATCTCAATGATTACAACAAATAGACGGACAGACAGACAGGCGGACATCGCTAGTTCGCCTTAGAATGCTGATCCAGAATATATATATATATATATATATATATATATATATATATATATATATATATATATATATATATATATATTCTGGATCAGCATTCTAAGGCGAACTAGCGATGTCCGCCTGTCTGTCTGTCCGTCTATTTGTTGTAATCATTGAGATAGAAGGCTAAAATTTTGCATAGTATACCGCTAAGCAGGTTAAGTTCATAAATGGGCCAGGTCGGTACACGTTTTCGTATAGCCCCCATATAACGATACCTCCCGATATTCGGTAATTTCATGATTTTAGCGACATTATTTATCGGAATTATTTCAAACTTCGTACTGGAAGATCTTAATGAGTACTACAATCTATGACAAAAATTTTTGTATGAAGGTCACCGTTTTGGTATAGCCCCCGTATAAAAGTACCTCCGGATTTTCAGTATTTTGATGATTTCAGCAACATTATTAACCGGAATCGTTTCAAATCTCGCATTTGAAGTTCGTAATGGATACTAGAGCCTATGACAAAAAAATTTATATACAGGACCTTTGCTAATTTTACAACTATAAAAGTACGGGAACGGAACTAATGTTATATAAATGGTAGACAAAAATGGTAGTTATTGGTGCCTAAATTCAGTTATAAACTCATTTTTTCGCTGGGTTGTTCATTGGTTAAAAACACTGAAGCAAAAGAGGTTATGGATAATAAATGTATGCTAATTAACTGATCTGAGGCAGAAGCAAGTTCAAAAAAACACCCAATTGAAATAAGGGAAGTCATACAAGCGCACTTTCATTAACTGGCCAATAACCAAATAAGTATTTTAAGATGTGCTGTTCTTTCGAGAGTTTTGGAGACATTTTTTAGCTTTTGTCTGGACTGCGACCGAACGAGCCATATGAGACAGCAATGTTACACTCACACACACACACATTCTATAAACTGAAGTGAAAAAGCCAAAATACCAAGGGTCTAAAAAAAAAGAACCACAAAAACTTGGTTAAAGTCGAAAAAGTTTGCCGCTGGTTCGTTCAGAATTTTTGGTTTGACGTTGTTGCTGCATGGCGACTTGATTCTTGGCCACTGCAACAGCAACAACATTATGAAAGAATGACCTTGTGTTTGATTGTTGTTGTTATTGTTATCGTTGCTGTGATTTCCTGCTGAAGAATTCCCAAACGCACAAAAACAATGATGTTATTATTTCTCCCCTTCCCATTGGACTTGTTGCCTGGATAATGCCGTTGTTGTTGTTGTTTTCAACTTTCTAAATTGTGTTTTTGCTGTTGCATTTGTTGTTATATGGTTTTTATGTTCTATTGGCAACTATCAATCAAATTTATTGTTTCATTTCGTTTTATTTTCTTCATTCATTATATTCCCATATTGGTTCAACGTTTTTGTTTTTTTTTTTTTTGTTATTTTTGTAGCAGATTTTATTGTTGTTTTATATGTGTTAGTATGTGTTTCTTTATTTTTCTTTTTTTTGTGTTATTAGTTCAATTACATACTCCGTTGCTAGTTGCTTTTGTTGTGTCTGGGGTCGTTGTTGTTTATTTGTTAACTTGTCCCAATAGCCGATTGTTGTTAATGAGAAAACTTCCGGCCATTACTGATGTGTGTGTGTGTGTGATTGTGCTTCCTCTAGATTCGCTAGAGCATTCGTTGCCTTTGTATGTAATCTTGAAAACATATCGTTTGGGATTTTGGTCCAGTTTGAGACTGCTAATGAATTTTGTGATTGAGCAAAATGCAATATGGCTTTAAAAGGGGATGCATTTGTTATGGACCTCAATGACGTAAATCTTGCATAAATATTCGTCTCGTTTTTAACGTTTATTTTATGCTGCACCAGTCCAGTGCATCAATAAAACCGTACACGCATCTGTACACCGCCGATGAGCTGATAACCGTCTTTAAGTTTAAGGGCGTCTTTACACGAACGAGCCAAAGGGCGTCTGGACCCGGTATGCCAGAAGGCATCAGTACGACGAATTGACGGTGGTGTCTACGTAGAGAATTCGGAAGACATTTGTGAACAGACGTCCCGGAGGGCGCTGGCGCCTTAGAAGAGCTGAAGGGAATCATTAAAGTTTCGAAGGGAGAGGACCTTAACCTGAAGGTCGTATGTTCATAGACATTTTGGAGGGCATCTGTGCACAGACGTCGATCAGAAGGGAAGGCGATATTACATAATGGACGATAGATATTACATGGCCGTATGTACACAGACTACATTAAGTGACATTATTCACCGGAATTGTTTCAAATTTGGTGTTTGAAGTTTGTAATGGATACTACAGCCTATGACAGAAATTTGTCTGTGCAGTTCACGTTTTCGTATAGCCTCAATTCACCTCCCTATATTCGGTATTTTGATGATTTTAGCTACATTACTTACCGATTTTTATACCCTACACCACAAGGTGGTCAGGATATTATGTCTTTGTGCATTTGTTTGTAGCAGGCAAAAGGAAACGAGATAGACCCATAGTTCCTTTTTATGATCGGCATAGAATCACATTCTGAGTCGATTTATGCATGTCCGTCCGTCTGTCCATGTATTTTTGTAAACAAAGTACAGTTCGCAATTATTGCCCTATCCAGATGAAATCTAGCACAAATCATTTGTTTGGCCCAAGGACGAACCATTTTAAAATTGGAGATAATCGGTCAAAATTTAGATATAGCTCCCATATATATCTTCGTCCGATTTGCCTTTTATTGTGCACTAAACGTGTAATATCAGCCCGAATGGTATGGAATTTTGCACATACAACCAAATTAGGAAATAAGTATGCAAAATACATGTGCCAAATTTTATCGAGATCGGTTCAGATTTGGATATAGCTCCCATACATAACTTCGTCCGATTCCCCCATATATAACGATAGCTCCCATATATAACTTCGACTTCGACCTTATATTGTGCACCAAACGTCTAATATTTGTCCAAATGGGATGGAATTTGGCACCTAGGACCGAATTTAGAATCTAGAAGATAGTATGTCAAATTTGGTGAAGATCGGTTCAGATATAGCTATAGCTCCCATATATATTGTTCATCCGATTTGTTATATTTGTTACCCACAGCCGTAATATGCACTCCGTAACAACGATATTCAGGGAAATATATCAAATACAGCTCAGAAATATCTTTGCCAAATTTTATCGAGATCGGTTCCGATTTGGATATAGCTCCCATATATATCTTTATCCGATTTAAAATTAATTGTGCACCAAATGGGCAATACAAGTCCGAATTTAAAAGATACAAATGCTTCGGCATATTTAGTCCTTTGAACTTTAAATTATAATTATAATCATAGCGTGTATGATTGAATTCTCCCATAAAAACTTTTAATAGTTATGCGGAGCTCTACTAAATTATCAAAGTGGTGTAGGGTATCATAAATTCGGCCCCGCCCGACTTTAAGACTTTCTTTACTGGTTTTTTATTCAAGTTTCACATTTGAGTTTCGTTTATGACTAAAGTTGCCTATGCAGGCCCACGTCGTGGTGTAGACCCTTATATAACGGCTACATTCGGTATTTTGTAGATTTTAACAGACTTTTTACGGGTTTTATTTTATTTTATTTTTTTTTTTGAAAATTGTCAAAATCCAAATGGTGAAGGGTAGTCAAAGATCAGCCTGGCCGAACTTACAGCTTTTGTACTTGTTATTAATAGGGAGGTACCATTATATGGGGGATATACCGAAACGTGGACCTGCACAGACACTTTTATGTTATAGGCTTTAATATCTATTATGAATTTCAAATACCAAATTTGAAACATTTCCGGTGAATAATGTCGCTAAAATCATGAAATACCGAATATCGGGAGGTACCGTTATGAGGTCTATACGAAGGCGTTGACCCGCTCAGACAATTTTCTGTCACAGGCTGTAATATCCATTACGAACTTCAAATACCAAATTTGAAACAATTTTGGTGAATAATGTCGCTTAAATCACCAAAAGAACGAAAATACTGAGGTACCATTATATGGCGGCTATACAAAAACATGGACCGTGGCCCATTTTCAATACCAAAAGTACTGCAGACATAATATACATTTGAGGAAAGTTTTATCAATCTACTTCATTTCGTTCGGAAGCTAGAGTGATTTCCACAGACGGATGGACATCGCTAAATCAACATAGAATTTTATGCTGGTCAAGAATATACATATATACTTTGTGGGGTCTAAAATGTATATTTCGAGGTGTTACAAACGGAATGACAAACTTAATATACCCTCCATACTATGGTGGGAGGTCCCAAAAGGAGTGAGGCGATATATCTCATTTTCACACCAGATCTCGCGTTAATAACAATATTGGGATGAGTAAAATTAAAAGAGAATCGGATGCTTACCCTGAATTTTACGCGCTTCAGTTTATTACCCGGAACCTGTGGGGGGGGGGGGGAGGTAGGAGACGACCTATATATTCCATCTTTGTAGACCTTCTATTGGTGGAAATATTGGTATGCTCCTAATTTTAAGGTAATCGGACTCTGAATGGACCAATATTACCCATTTTCGCCTCTGACCTAGTACTGATAAAAACATTAGAATTTGCTAAGTTTGCACAAATGTGGATGATCCTATCTTGTTCTATAAGGGAAATTATTTTCTGTGACAATTTTGTGGGGAGGTACTAGAAGGAGTTGATAGATTTTGCCCATTTCCGAACTTGATCTAATTTGTACAATACTATTATGATGTACCTAGTTTGGATCAAATCGAAAGTTATCGTGCGCACCAGCCAGCCGGCCAGAGACAGATGGACGGACAACCCTTAGATCGACTCCAAATTTCCTGAAACGGATTTACTCTGAAGAGACCTAGAATCCAAAACCTTTTTGGCCGTAACAAATGATATATACCCTCTGTAGGTTATAATAATGGCTAAGGTTATAAAAAATCGTGAAATTTTATTGTTTAGTAAAGTAGGCTGAATCGGGTTATGTATGAATTTGGTGCATCTGTACGCAGACGTCTATACATAAAAAATTCGGAGGACCTGTCGATGGTCGTTTGTGCTTAGAGGTCGTTTGTACATAGATAATGGTTTACACATACGTTCCGGAGAGTGTGTCAGAGGGTGTCTGTAAAATTACACCGAAAGATCGAATTATAGCGACATATTCGAAATTTCATAAATAAGAAGAAAATGAGATATTTCCTTCTATGAAAAAAACTTGTTTGAAAAAAATCATCTTCCAACAATCGGACTCAAGACATATCAGAAACAATTTTTCGAAATTGCGCAGACATATTAGACCACGATATTTGGTTTGCTGGGTAGCAGTACTTCGACACAAACAACCGACAAGTGGGAGACATTTGAACCAACTCACTGTCCGAATGGACATAAAAGCCCACAGCATAATTAACCATACAAAACCGCATTTTAATAAACCTTTATTTGCATTCGAGTGTACTCCTGACACACGCATGGACTACCGACATACGATTAGAAAGAAAGAATGAGTTAAAATTAAAAAAAGAAAAAATCATACCTACATTCGTCGTCTCGCTATTACTTGTGTGAATGCACACACCGTTACATATAGAAATACAGACTTACATTTTGACAATTGAAACAGTTATACGCACATGTGAAGAGTAACAATATCCATGGGCTACCTGTCTGCAATGCCTCCATTATGGTTCTGCGAAATTCATAATAGTATTGTTTTTCTATAACCTCCACTATGTAATGGAAGGGTGTATTTGGGCTTAGCCCTCCGATTGTACCTAATCGAAATAATCATTTAAGATGTTCCTAATAATCATATTTTTATACCCTTAACCTTGAAAAGGAGTCTATATTAACTTTGTCATTCCGTTTGTGGCATCCCTAAATATTCGTCGTAGATCAGCATAAAATTCTAAGTCGATTTAACGTTGTCCGTATGCCTGTCCATATGTTGAAATCATGATACAGCCCACATTATTTGTCGTAGAGCTTCGGAATTTGGCAGAACAATTTGTAATGCGTCTTGGACGATGGATATAATAGCGTCAAATTTTAGAATAAGTTTAGATTTTTTTTATTCTGACCAACCAGAGCGACCATCGGCTGTTATGGCGGCCCACACCATCACCATGGCCGGCGCTTGAGTTCCGGTGGCCAACCGATGATGCTCATTTTCAACGGACCTCTTTGGCAAGTAAACGCGATCATTTTGTTTGTTAACAAACTGCTGAACAGCAAATGTTTTTCATCGGAGAAAACCAAATTCGGCGGTTCACCACTTTCGGCAAAGCGAAGCAACTCTTTCTCTCTTTTTAGTTTTTTTTTCCTGTTGCGGTGTAAGTTCTTGCAATTTTTGGAATTTCAATGTTTTTACCCCGAGCTCATTTTTCAATATTTGCCGAATGGATGGAATGGAATATTGCGATATGTCCAGCTCACGAGCCATTACGCGGGGTTCGATCAAGTCGCTTCTTTACTTTTCGAATCATTTCTGCTGATGTTGCTGCTTTCTTCCATCCACTTCCTTGATGTCGGGCTACGCTACGATGGCACGAGACACAAAATATTTATTGACATTTAAATGCTGAAGTGCTCTAATCATAGCCACTTGTGGTTTTCCCGCCAAATATAAAGATATCACTATATCACGCTAGAATTCCATAACGAATGACTTTTTTTCTGGAAAATTCTCACCAAAATGCTTTTGTACCCTTGTAAACAATATAATGAGCTATCACTGGAATAATTTTAACAGCTGTCGGACGAGATGGCTTAGAAATGACAGCAGTCTGAAATTGGTTGCAGTTTTTTTTCACCTCATACTGTATATATTTGTAGAATGACAGTAAAATAACCAAAAAAGCTATAAGTCGGCCGGGCCGAACTTTGAACTCCCTCCACCATTTAGAACGAATTTGGCAATTTTCAAAAGAAATTTAATCCGCTAAAAATGCTGTAAAAATCTTAAAAAATCGATGGGTATTGTACCTAAACTTACCAAAATACCGGATATAGGGAAGTACAGTTATATGGGGGTTATACGAAGACGTGGACGTGCACAGACAATTTTCTGTCTTAGGCTGTAGTATCCATTACGAACTTCAAATACCAAATTTGAAACAATTCCGGTGAATAATGTCGCTAAAATCATCAAAATACCGAATATCGGGAGGTACCGTTATATGGGGCTATACAAATACTTGGACCAGCACAATAATTTTTCTGTCTTAGGCTGTACTATCCTTTTGGAACTTCAAATATCAAATTTCAAAACAAAACCGGTGAATAATGTCGCTAAAATCATCAAAATGCCGAATATAGGGAGGTACAGTCATATGGGGGTTATACGAAGACGTGGACCTGCACAGACAATTTTCTATCTTAGGCTGTAGTATCCATTACGAACTTCAAATACCAAATTTGAAACAATACCGGTGAATAATGACGCTGAAATCATCAAAATACCGAATATTGGGAGGTACTATTATATGGGGGCCATACCAAAATGTGGACCTGCACAGACAATTTTCTGTCATAGGCTGTAGTATTCATTACGAACTTCAAATACCAAATTTGAAACAATTCCGGTGAATAATGTCGCTAAAATAATCAAAATACCGGATATTGGGAGTTACCGTTATATGGGGGCTATACGAAGACGTGGACCTGCACAGACAATTTTCTGTCATAGGCTGTAGTATCCATTATGAACTTTAAATACCAAATTTTAAACAATTCCGGTTAATAATGTCGGCAAAATCATCAAAATACCGAATATTGGGAGGTACCGTTATATGGGGGCTATACGAAGACGTGGATCTGCACAGACAATTTTCTGTCTTAGGCTGTAGTATCCATTTCGAACTTCAAATACCTAATTTGAAACAATTTCGGTGAATAATGTCACTAAAATAATCAAAATACTAAATATCAAGAGGTACCGTTATATGGGGGCTATACCAAAACGTGGACCTACATGGCCCATTTTCAATACTAAAAGTCCTGCAGACATAATATACATTTGAGTAAAATCGACATAGAATTTTATGCTGATCAGTATCTACAATTTGTTGTTGTCACTAAACAAAATGCTAAATAAATGTGTCTGCTTTCAGAATCTAGTTTCTGCAGGTGGAGTTGTCACGTCCTTCATAGTTGTGGCAACGTCAATAACATCAAGGCAATGCTAATGATTTAAATGACCATTACAATCAGACAGGCACACAGTAACAAAAAAATCAAGGCATACTTATTGTTTTTGTGTCTTGTTAAATCAAAGACAACAATTCCTCTTACAACACCTTCAACTCTTTTCTCTAACACCTCCTGAAGTCTGTTAATACAGACTGCCTATTTTGAAATACAGTGAACACCGCATTGCTAAAACTAAATTGGCTGGAAAAACTCATAACTAAAATATAACAATGGATATCAAATCTGATGCCACACAAATAGTTTGAATAAAAAATGACTGTCGCGACAAGAAAGATAATTTCTATGAAATAACTATGGCAGCTTTGCAGAAACTATTGTGCCAACAACTATTATAGAATATGATCATGCAACACGGGGTACCATTAAGTGGGGGCTATAAGAAACCGTGACAATTTTTAGTTAGAGGGGGAAGTACACGTTGCGAACTTCAAATTCTAGTTTTGAAATAATTCCGGTGAAAAGTGTGGCTTAAATCGAACAAGTAAAAAAACTTTAAGTTCGGCCGGGCCGAACTTTTAATACCCTCCACCTTAGGGTAATGGAAACACTACAACCAATGGTGAACCAATTTTTAGACATATTCGTGGGAAAATGTGGCAAAAATCATCAAAATACCGAATATCGGGAGGTACCGTTATATAGGGCTATACAAAAACGTGGACCTGTACATACAATATTTCACCAACGGAGCTAGAACCTATTATGATCAACAATTTCTAATTTTTAGACGAATCCGTGATAAAATGTGTCAAAAACCATCAAAATACCGAATATCGGAAGATACCTTTATATGGAGGCTATACCAAAGCGTGGACCTATACATACGAACTAGGACCCATTATGATCTACAAATACCAATTTTTAGACAAATCCATGAAAAAATGTGGCAAAAATCATACAAAATACCGAATATCGGGAGGTACCTTTATATGGGGGCTATACCAAAGCGAGGACCTATATATGCAAAATTTCGCCACCGGAGCTAGAACCTATTATGACCAACAAATACCATTTTTAAGACAAATCCATGAGAAAATGTGGCAAAACTCATCGAAATACCGAATATCTGGAGGTACCGTTATATGGGGGCTATACCAAAGCGTGGACCTATACATACAAGGTTTCGCCGCACGAACTAGGACCCATTATGGCCTACAAAGACCAATTTTCAGACAAATCCATGAAAAAATGTGGCAAAAATCATACAAAATACCGAATACCGGGAGGTACCGTTATGTGGGGGCTATACCAAAACGTGGACCGACCATCCTAGACACAATACAAATTACTCTGCTAATTACAGACAGACGGACAGATAGACAGTCGGACAGACAGAATTGTATGCTGATTATGAATATATATACTTTATGGGGTCTATGACGAATATTTAAGAATGTGACAAACGGAATGACAAAGTTAATATACCCTCCTTTCCAAGGTGGAGAGTATAAAAATAGCGAATATCGAGTGGTGCAATTATATGGGGATATACGAGAACTTGTTCCTCCGTTAGAAAATTTTTGTCATTAAAATTTCCAAACACTAAGTTCGAAACAATTGGGTGAAAAGTGTGGCACAAATCATCAAGATACCGGATGTCTGGATGAACAGTTAAATGGGAAACTTGACTCTATATGGACCGTTCTATGTATGTCCTACATACTGGGATACTGGTAAATTATGACTAAAATGGCCGGAGCACCTTAAATCTGCCGGTACAGTTATATGGGGCCTCTGGACCTGTATGGCTTATTTTTAATTCCAACAAGTCTGCAGACCTGGAATACACCTGAGTATTTTTCAATCCTTCCTTATTTCGATCGAAAGCAAGAGTAATTTCCACAGATGACATCGCAAAATGACATAGAATTTTATACTTATCAAGAATATATGTAATTTTTAGAGTCTTATATGGACATTTCGAAGTGTTGCAGACGGAATGACAAACTTAATATACCCTCCATACTATGGTGGTGGTATAAATCCATCTATGTCCAAATAAGCTTTGAAATATACCATTAAGGTATTCCAGAAAAAAAAAATATTTTTATATATTCTGGGCTACCAATAAATGGACGTGAAATTCCGATAGAGCCAAACTAAATTATCACAGTGTAATACACTCCGTGATCAGTCGCATTTATATAGAATGAATGAGTCAGACTGAAATGTCAGCCAAAATAATTTCAATATTTTGTGTTCGAAAGGGTTTTAAATAAATGATTTGTTTTTTATACCCTACACCACAAGGTGGTCAGGGTACTATGTCTTTGTGCATTTGTTTGTAACTGGCAAAAGGAAACGAGATAGTTTCTTTTGATGATCTGCATAGAATCACATTCTGAGTCGATTTATGTATGTCCGTCCGTCTGTCCATGTATTTTTGTAAACAAAGTACAGTTCGCAATTATTGCCCTATCCAGATGAAATTTTGCACAAATCATTTGTTTGGCCCAAGGACGAACCCTATTGAAATTGAAGATAATTGGTCAAAATTTAGATATAGCTCCCATATTTATCTTCGTCCGATTTGCCTTTTATTGTGCACCAAACGTGTAATATCAGCCCGAATAGTATGACATTTTGCACATACAACCAAGTTAGGCCTGAAAATAAGTATGCCAAATTTGATCGAAATCGGTTCAGATATAGCTATAGTTCCCATATATATTGTTCATCCGATTTGTTATTTTTGTCCTTCGCAGCCGCAATATGCACTCTGTTACAACAATATTTGGGGAAATATATCAAATATGGCCCAGAAATACATGTGCCAAATTTTATCGAGATCGGTTCAGATTTGGATATATTTCCCATATATAACTTCGTCCGATTTACCTTATATTGTGCACCAAACGTCTAATATTTGTCCAAATGGGATGAAATTCGGCACTTAGGGCCGAATTTAGTCAGAAGCTGGTATGCCAAATTTGGTGAAGATCGGTTCAGATATAGCTATAGCTCCCATATATATTGTTCATCCGATTTTTTTTATTTGTTATCCACAGCCGTAACAACGATATTCAGGGAAATATATGAAATACAGCTCAGAAATATCTTTGCCAAATTTTATGGAGATCGGTTCCGATTTGGATATAGCTCCCATATATATATTTATCCGATTTAAAATTAATTGTGCACCAAATGGGCAATACAAGTCCGAATTTAAAAGATAGAAATGCTTCGGCATATTTAGTCCTTTGAACTTTAAATTATAATTATAATAATAATTATAATTATGATTGAATTCCCCCATAAAAACTTTTAATTGTTATGCGGAGCTCTACTAAATTAGCAACGTGGTGTAGGGTATCATAGAGTCGGCCCGCCCGACTTTAAGACTTTCTTTACTGGTTTTTAATTTAAAATTTGCGGTTTATATGATTTAAAACAATGCATTCACTACAACGTTTTGCTTTATACGCCACTTTTTCGCTCAACAGCAGATTTCAAAGTCATTGTCCTTTTGACAAGTTACCCGAGCAAATGTTGAAACGACAGCAGACACTTGTCTGAAATCAGTAATCTATACTTTTAACCTGTGCCTGTTGCTTTTGGTCCGTTTTTATACCCTACAACACTATGTGTTGGGGGTATTATAAGTTTGATTGGGCCAAAAATTATGTAACACCACGAAATATTGATTTCCCACATAGGAAAGTATATATGAATCTTCCTAGCTCGCCGAGCTGAGTCGATCTAGCTATGTATGTCCGTCCGTCCGTCTGTCCGTCTGTCCATGTTAATTTGTAATCACTCTAGAGGTCGCAATTATGGCTCGATCTTCACGAAATTTAGAATGGAGGTGGGGCTAGGGTCAGAATAGAACCCTATTTCTTTTGGAGATGATCGCCAAATGTTTAGGGGTTGAAATGGACCAATTACTGAAAAAATGTCGGATTTTGCAGTAGCTATACGGGTCGCAATTATAGACCAATCGACGCGGAATTTCGCATGTAGCTAGAGTTTAGGGCGGGGAAGAAGCCTACCAATTTGGGTGGTCATCGGATAATATTTAGCGGGTAAAATAGACCATATCTTTTTTGTTGAAAAAATTCAAAATTTTTCATTAAACCGCGAATAGTTTAAATCCCGGCGAAATCTCAAAGCCATGACAAGGTTACTTCTGATCTTTACATTGAGGTTAAGATCCAAAAAATCTAATATATACCAAATATATGCGATATATATGTCTATCAAAGAAGATATGCTTGAAAGATCTCATATATGTCGAGAACGGCTGAACTGATTTCGATAGTTCTCATTAATTCAGAATGGCCTCTTGGCAGGAAAGAAAAAACGTCTAAAAAAATCGCATAAAAGTATCTCTCTAAAGATGAAAATATTGATTTTGTAAAATTTTCTCATATTTTTTCAATTTTGTCATATTTTTGGCATATTTTCATTTTGAATTAAACATTTGGTAATATTTCTACAGCTAACAAAACTAAGTAGTTAGGATATCAGGATATCATATACAGATCGCATTTATGGCCCGATCCATGCGAAATTTTGCATGGGGATAAGATGAGGGTCAGAATAGAAGCCTACCCTTTTTGGAGATGATCGCCATATATTTAGGGGTTGAAATGGACCAAAAAACTACAAAATTGTCAGCAGGTCGTAATTATCGCCCGATCCTCACGCACATTTGAATGGGGGTTACCGGACATTGCAAAAGCCAAGCAGTTTTGGATGGCCATCCAAAAATATTCAATGTGTGAAGGAGTTTGCCAACTTTTGTAGACAAAATACGAAAATGTCCACTCCAGTGACTTTTTGGTGAATTCACAAAGACAGGAAAGACGCACTCCTGATTTTTTCGTTAACGCTGATTTCATTGAAGAATAAAGTCAAATGTCTGTATCTCATATAGATGCGTTTTAGTCAAAAACCAATAATAAATGTTAATCTTTTGCCACTTCTGAGAGATTATAGGTCTTTGGGAAATATTGGTTCCAGATCTAGGAAGACCATTTACGTGCAACATCTACCAATAAATTGGAAATGAGCAAATTAGTTAAAGTTGCTATTATTCGAAAATTAGAGAACGAAACCTGATGATTTTCTTTTATTATTTGTCACAATATCTTGTGGAATTCTTTCGAGTATCTCGCCTATATAAACTGTATCGGTTATTATAGTGTTGTAGGGTATTCAACGGTCGGCCCCGCTCGACTGTAGCCTTTGCTTACTTGTTTTATTTTATTTTTGTTAAGTCGGCCAAATGGTCAACAAGTGTTCGTTGAGATGCATCAGCTGCTGTTGTTGCATGGCCGCTTGTCCGCCCTTTCGTTGTTCATTCGTTGTTGTTGGGTTTCTGGTGACTATCGTCTGTCTGGAGATCATCGGCTATTTCGCCTTGCCTTCAATGCCGTCCGTAGGTAATTTTACACTTTAAATCTGGTTTGAGTCATATTCTTTGTTTTTAATTGTAATTTTCTTAAAACTTCTCATATTTCAAAATGATAAATTATGTATCTCAGATTCATGTATAAGGTGACCAGTTGGAAAAAACAAAAATGGTTTATTATTGTTAAAATTATTATTACTATTATTATTATTATTATTATTTTTGTTAAAGAAAAATATACAAGTTTATTGTAAAACATTTGCTGAAATCCCCGTGAAACTCTCAAAAATTAACGCAGCCAGGTTCAGTCTAGAAATATATCTGGCAATCGGTTCAGATTTCGATGCTCCCATATATATTTTCGTCCGATTAAATTTTATTTTTTATTTTTTAAATTCGACTTTTATATGGCCTCTTCGGATTATATGGCCAGTCGAAAATTTTTCGTATAAACGCTTAATGGTGTTCTTAGAAGGCGCACTTCTCACATTTTTTTAATATTTTAAAAGCACGTTGAGTTTTCACAATTGACTTCTTCTGTTGAATGTAAATTTCAGAGCGCTCGCGTGGCGTTTATTCGTTCATGGTAAAAATCAGCTTGGACTGACGCTTCAAAAGCGGTATGTCATTAAGCGATGTGACATCTCTGTCAAAAGTTATGGCGTTGCCAGATGGGTTCGTCGAATATGGGCAACTCTGTATATATGGATCTTCCTATCTCGCCGAGATTAGTTGATCTAGCTATGTATGTCCATCCGTCCGTCGTCTGTCCATTGTAAATTGTAATCACTCTACAGGTGGCAATTATGTTGCGATCTTCACGAAATTTAGAATGGAGGTGGGGCTAGGGCCAGAATAGAAGCCTATTGATTTTGGAGATGCTCGCGTAAGGGGGTTGAAATGGACCAAAAATTGATCATTGTAAAGATGTTGTAGTTGCTCTACAGGTCACAATTATATACCAATCGACGCGGAAGTAATCATGGGGTTAGGGCTGGGAAGAAGCCTTCCAATTTTGATGGTCATCGGATAATATTTAGTGGGTGAAATACCATAACATTTGTGTTAAATAAAATTCAAATTTTCCATTAAACTGCGAATATATTTAATCCCGGCTAAATCACAAATAGACGAACAGGTATATATTGCGTATATATAGCGAAATAATTACAATGACTGGACCGATTTTGACAAATCTTGTCAATTCAGAATGTCCTCTTGGCATAAAAGTATAAAATCTAAACAAATCGCATAAAAATATGCCAAAAATGATGTTAATATAGACTTTTGTAGTATCTTGAGACATTTTTTTTTATTTTTTCATATTTTTTATCCCATGCGATTTTTTCAATTTGACTTCGAAGGTTGAAGTGTACGTTTTGTAATATTTTTTCACCTTACAACACAGGTTGGGGTTATTATATGTAGATTCCAATTATGGTCCGATCCGAAAATTTTCAAAAGGGTAAGGTTAGGCTTAAAAGGGTTAGGTCTATTGTTTTTAAAGATGTCCGCAATATATTTAATGGTTGAAATGAACCCACAACTAACCTGATTTTGAAACCGTTATAAAGGTTACAAATAGAAAGCAAAGGACACGAAATCTTTATTAAGTTCGATTTTATGATAGAGAGTAGAATTGACCACTACTTTTGTGTGAAAGAGATACCAACCTATCCATTCTACCGAAACGCTGAAAATAACTTACAGACGAAATCCGAAATACACAAATGGCGAACTTCTGGCTTTTTATGCTGATTTTGTTGACGAATATAGCCACATATCGTAGACAAGTAAATCATATAGATGAGTCTAAACACAATTGAAACCAATCGACACGGAATTTGCATGAGAAGAGAGTTAAGGACAGAGAAGAAGTGTAGATTTTGGATGACCATTGGATTTTATTTATCTGTAAAATGGACCACAACAACTAACAGCACGACGGAGTGCGTAAATATTGGGCAAATGTCCTCGTTCAAAAAGCTAAGGGTAATATATGGGCAGTGCTCTATGACATAGACATAAAAGGGCTTCTAACATATTGTAGTGTTGTAGGGTATCACATTGTCGGCCACGCTCGACTTTAGCCTTTGCTACTTGTTTTTTAATATTAATTTAAAAACGATCTCGTCACTTGGGTAAAAAATGCTTTTTTTTGTCATAGAAGTTATTTTTAAAATAATGTTTACCAGGGGGGTAAAGCAGGGAATACCTAGGTTTCGGAAAGAGCCACCAATCCTCATCAGTTCCCTTGTTTTTTTGGATATTCTCCCCAGAAGTTATTTTTAAAATATATCCCAGACAAAAAAAACAAGGGAACTGATGAGGATTGGTGGCTCTTTCCGAAACCTAGGTATTCCCTGCCTTACCCCCCTGGTAAACATTAACATCGTTCTCCACTAATAAACAGACGTTGTTTTTATAAAAACAACAATAAAGAGATAAAGCCTGACCATTTTGCAACAACAAAATACTACGGTATCCCGAATAAACAAGCCTTTTTAAATTAATAAAACAGTGTTTTATTAATTTAAAAAGTTTAAAAGTGTCAGTGGTTCGATTATTTAAATATATTTTGACTTCTGTTATGATTATTAAATTTGTTGACCCCATATGGAGTAGGTTCCGAAGGAATAGGCCAATATTATCCCTTTCGTACGGGACCTACTTAAATATGATATAAATATGGCGACGTGCCAGGTTCGGATTATATTGGTTACTTCCTTCACTTTATATGAGATATGTGATAATTATTAAAAAATGTTAAAATGTGCGTGAAGGGTACCAGATATAGTCGACGGAAGTATTACATTTTCACATTTCATCTAATACAGATAAACATATTGGTATGGGCGAAATTACAAGAAAATCGAACACTTATATCCAATTTTATGCGAAATCATAAATTCCATACTCATCCCAGGTTTCTTGTTGAGACAAATATTGAGCTGTATTAAATTGACACATAAAAGTATTAAAAATTGTGACCCTTTGTGTGTGAGGTACCATAAGGGGTTCGCAAATATATACCATCCTCCAAATGTTTAGATGTCTGAAACTTGAAGAGAGTTGGATGCATATTTCGTTTTCTTTGAGTGTTTTGTTTTTCAAGATCTTGAACCCTATGTGGGGAGGTACCAGAAGAAAAAGTCCGATCCCTCCCATCTTTATGACAGATCTTGTGTTGACAGAAATATTAATATGTACCAAGACTGAATAGAATCGGATGTTAATTTCCCGTTTTATGGGCTTCATGGATGTAAAAAAATTTTATCCTTTGTAGGGGAGGTTCTAAAAGAAATAGTTCGTATAACATATTTTGTGCTGATAGAAATATTCAGATGTGACATCCCACCTTCGCAGTAGATCTTGTATTAGTAGAAATAATGGGATGTGTGAAATATGAAGAGAACTGGATACTTATTTCGGATTTTATGATCGTTTTGGTTATTCAAAACGTTTACTCTTTGTGAGAGGGGTACCGGAAGGAATGGATCGATATATTCCATTTTCACACAAGAAAATAGGTTAATAAAAATATTGTGATGTGTGTAATTTGAAGACAATTGGACTCTTACATCAAATTTAATAATCTTACATCAAATTTAAAATATTGATCTTTGTGCGGGCGGTACTTTATGGAGTGGACTGATATTGTCCATTTTCGCACCTGACATAGCACTGATGCTAATATTAGGATTTTCAAACAGGGAAAAAAATCGGATTATCCTTTCTCTTCCTGTGCAGTAAAATATATATATATATATTTTTTTTTTTTTTTTTGAAAATTTCGACCTTTTGTGAGGGAGTACCAGAAGGAGTAGTCCGATATATTCCATCTTAATACAAGATCTTGGGTTTATTAAAATGTTGGGATGTCTGAAACTTGAAGACAATCGGACTCTTACATCACATTTTATAAAAGTTATAATTATTCAAAATTTTGACCCTTTGTGTTGGAGATACTGGAAGGATTGGCCCAATATTGCCCATCTCCGAACTCGATCTAAGTTTGATAATAATGTTACAGAGTTATCGTGTGCACTAGCCAGCTAGACAGACTCTAAATGTCCTGAAACGGATTTGGTCCAAAGAGACCTTGGGTCTAAAGCCGTTATTTCGATGAGACACGTTTTGGCCGTATCAAATGATATATACCCTCCCTAGCCATATGGCTAAGGGTATAAAAAATTGTAAATGAAATACAAAAAAAAATCTTCCAAGTTCCATTTTTTCTGTGGATTGTTTGGGGGATATTCTCCCTAGGATTTATTTCAAAATGCTTCCACATATGTATTTAAATTTAACTGCAAATAAAGCTATATGTACAAACCCCACAACCATCATTGGAAAGGTAGCTTATAACAAATTCTTACCTATCAAGATCTCAGTACATGTTTTCTAATATTTTGAACAGACAAAAACTTTGATTTAGCAAGAAGCTCTGGAAATAACTAAAAATTGAGGAGGCCCTCGCTATGGTTTGAGTAATTACAAATCTTGATAGTAATTTTAAAGAGGAAAGTTTTTCCTTGAAATGGAGAACATCAACAATTTTTGGCATTACATTTACTGTTTGACTGCATACGGCTGATTATAAAATTATTTCGCAAATAAGAGCTTGTGGTTTAGCGCTTTATGTACAATACGTTTACCTTAAAGCGATTATGGGAGGGCTTCACTCATTGCACAGTGAGTTTAAATGTTATTGTATTATTTTAATCTAATGAAATTTTAATTAAAATAATTTTGTAAGAATTAATTATGATCATTTTTGAATGTGTATTATGGCTTTAAACCAGTTCTCATTTAAAGCCTAAAGAAACTACTATATGGGCGATTTTTACTACTCTTAATCGATTTTTACTAAATTTGACCTAGGCATTTGTGTCTGAACCGATATTCACCAAAATCCATCCTATTTAAGCTGATACTACACTGTTTAGGCACAATAAACCTGAACTTGGCTTGAAGACATATATGGGAGCTATATCAAAATCTGAATTAATCTCTATAAAATTTAGCAGAAGTATTTCTATGCTGTATCTGATATCCAAATATTCTTGTTATGGAGAACATTTTACGAGTGAGGGGGACTTGAAAACAAAATCGAATGAAACATATATATGAGACCTCCAGGTATATCTTAACCGATTTTAACCAAATTTGAAGTACTTGCATCCAGGATAAATTCCTTCCAATGTTCCAAAATCCATTCAATTCGGGCTTATATTAAGCATTTGGTGCACATTAACTTAAAAACGATTAAAGTTATATGTGGGAGATATATTCAAATCTGAACCGATGTCGATGCAATATGGCCAAGGCATTTATATATATACTTGTTTCGCAAGTTATGACAGTTATAAGTTGGCAGATGTATATCATCTTCACAACAGATATTGTGTTAGAAATAATGCTTTTTTCGAATTCCTTGAGCGTTTTATTTTTAAAAATTTGAACCCACATAGGGAGGTACCAGAAAAAATGGTCCAATCTCTACCATCTTTATAACAGATCTTGTGTAGATGAAAATATTGAGAAGCTCCAAGTCTGAATAGAATCGGATGTTAATTTTGCGTTTTACAAGTTTCATGGATACTCAAAATGTAGACCCTTTGTGGGGGGGGGGGGGTCGTAGTACCAGAAGGAGTGGAGCGATATATCCCACCTTCACACCAGATCTTGAGTTAGTAGAAATAATTTGACGTGTGTAATATGAAGGGAACCTGATGTTTATTTCGGATTCTTTGCTCGTTTTGATTATTCAAAACTTAGGTCCTTTGTGTGGGAGGTACCAGAACGAGTGGTCCGATCTCTACCATTTTTATAAAACATCTTGCGTTTATGAAAATATTGAGGTGTTCCAAATCTGAATGGAATCGGATGTTAATTTAGTGTTTTAAGAGCTTAATGGATATTCAAAATTTCGACCTTTTGTGGGGGAGGTACTTGATGGAGTGGACCGATATTATCCATTTTTGCACTCCCTTCGAGAGTTATCGTGCGCACCAGCCAGCCAGACAGACAGACGGACATCTCTAGATCGACTCCAAATGTTCTGAAACGGATTTGGTCCAAAAAGAGACCTAGGGTCTAAAACAGTTATTTCGACTAGGCACGTTTTGACCGTATCAAATGATATATACCCTCTGTAGCCATATGGCTGAGGGTATTAAAATGTAAAAAGTATGGCGTTTGAGTTTGATGCCTATATATGGAAGCTATAGCTATATCTGAACCGATTTCCACCAAACTTTACATGCTTGCTTTGTGCTATTTTCTATTCTATTTGGACTAGTAATACACATTTGATTCACAATTAAATACAAGTCGGAGGAAGATATTTGTGGGAGCTATGTCTAAATTTTGACCAATTATCGCCAATTTAAATAGGTTTCGACCTTGGGCCAAACAAATGATTTGTACAAATTTTTTTTCTCTTTTGGGCAATAAAGGCGACCTGTTCTTTGTTTACAAAAATGCATGGACAGACGGACGGATGCATGCATAAATCATCTCAGAATGAATTTCTATGTAGATCATCAAAAGGAACTATGGATCTTGCTCGCTTCCATCTCCATGTTACAACAACAAATGCAGAAAGAATTAATACCCTGTACCACAGTATGGTGAAGGGAATAAAAACGATGGCATTTTAAACCTCGTTGGAATTCGAATAAAGATCGAAACTTGCTTGAATTCGAGGGGGTACACTCCTGCGAGTAAAAACAAGTAAAAAAGCTGTAAGTTCGGCCGGGCCGAACTTTTAATACCCTCCACCATTTGGTACAAATTTGACAATTTCCAAAAAAAAAAAATAAATAAATAAATAAAATCCTACAATCATCAAAACACTGAATATAGGGGGTACCGTTATATGGGGGCTATACGAAGACGTGGACCTGCGCAGACAATTTTTTGGCATGGGCTGAAGTATCCATTACGAACTTCACATGCGAAATTTGAAACAATCCCGGTAAATAATGTCGCTAAAATCATAAAAATACTGAATATCGGGGGGTTCGGTATATGGGGGCTATACGAAGACGTGGACCTACATGGCCCATTTTCTGTTTTACGCTGCAGCATCTATTACGAACTTCAAATGGCAAAAATCATCAAAATACCGAATATCGGGGGTACCGTTATATATGGGCTATATGAAGACGTGGACCTACATAGATTATTTTCTGTCTTAGGCTGTAGTATCCATTACGAACTTCAAATGCCAAATTTGAAACAATTCCGGTGAAAAATATCGCTAAAATCATCAAAATACCGAATATCGGGAGGTACCGTTATATGGGGGCTATATGATAACTTGGACCTACATGGCCCATTTACAAACTTAACCTGCCTACTGGAAAAATATACATGTGTGCAAAATTTTAGCCTTCTATCTCAATTTGTTCGAAAGATAGCGTGATTACAACAGACAGACAGACACACAGACAGACAGACAGACGGACATGGCTAAATCGTCTTAGAATTTTACGCTGATCAAGAATATATATACTTTGTTGGGTCTGACATGAGTATTTCGAGGAGTTACAAACGGAATGACAAAATTAATATACCCTCCATAGTATGGTGGAGGGTATAAAAACGAGAATAATTATTCTTCGACGTACCTCGAATAAGAGCGAGCAATAAAGCCATTATTTAGTAATGTGTTTTTTTTCTGCATACATGATATTCTGCTTTTGAAATATTTTACTGTAAACTACTGTTAGCATCACAAACGAACACACATACACATCATCACCATCATCTTCAATCATCAGCAGCTAAGCGGCAGTTTCACTATCATGACTTTCAGTTATGGCGGTTATGCTACCAGCTACCAGTGTTACTCTTTCTTCACAACAATTCGTTATTTTTGAAAGTGTTCATTGTCTCGGATTTTCTAGCACGTTTACGGTGGTGGTTAAATCTCCGATAAGTTCTCAAACGCTTTGTCTGTAGTAGAAGTCGGAGAAGATATTTTGGAAATGCTGCATACCTACCTACTTGTTGAATTTGCATGCGAATAGAAAGATGCCAACCGCTATTGCGCTGGCAAAAACCACAAATATGGATTATAAAGGAAAGTATATTTTTTAGAACATTTCCAGTAATTTTCAGCTGTAATGTTGTATTAAATGAAGCTGGTGTAGTGATATGCGGAATTGCTTCCCGACAAACTGGAATGAATTTATACATAATGCACAGTGGCAAATAGTAGAATGGGATATATATAAAGAGGTAAACAGGCAGGCTGATACAAACATTTTTTTTAGGAGAACTATTTCATCTAAGAATTACATATCTGACCGGATATCTGGAAGGATGTTTAAGATTTGAATCATCAGCGAAACAACATAGTCTTACGAAATTGCGGTGATCCTTTCCAAATTGTAAATTAGCATAATATAAATTGTGCATCGTTTTAAGGTTATCCTCAAATCTTCAAATCGCATCAGCAAAATATTCCGGTTGCCTCAGAAGAGAATTGGGAATGGAATTTACGATTTTTATTTATTTTATCTTCTTATAAGATGACAGAAAAAGTGTCCGAAAAAGTCACACCTTCACGCGAGATTTAATTATGTTCAATTAGGAAAAGCGAAGTACTTAAAAAATCAAAATTGATCTAAAATTTTACCCGAGTTATTTTTCAAAATTTTTACCTTTTCGGGATTCAAGTTTATCATGATCGCTTTTGACCGCAGTTTGATTTAGATATCAGCACGGACCAAGTTTGAATTGGATTCGTTTCTATGTATTCAAAAGAGAGAAAAAAAAAAAAACAAGTTATAAAGTATCAGTCGGTATTGTCAACATATATATACCCTCAGCCTGTGTTCGATTATATAAATATAATTTGACTAGTGTTACAATTATTCAAACGTATGACCATCTATGGAGCAGGTTCCGAAGGAATGTGTCAATATTGTCCATTTCGTATCGGACCCAAAAATATGATATAAATATTCCGACATTCCTGGTATGGGTTATATCGACTCACTCCTTCACTTTATATGAGATATGTAATAATTTTTAGAAAATGTTAAAATATGCGTGATGTACCAGATAGAGTCTACCGAAATATTCCATTTTTATACTTCATCTGATACAAATAAAAAATATTGATCGAAATATTGGGCTAAATTACGAAAAGGATATTTATGTCCAATTTTATGCGAAATCATAAATACCGATAAATTTCATATTCATATCGGGCTTCTTATTGAGAGAAATATTTGACATAGCAAGTAGTAGAGTATTGCTAAATTGTTTCGAAATTTATAACAGATATAATTATTGAAAATTGACTGAAAAATGACTCCAGAAGGGGTTGGCAGATATATATCAACTTCACAAAAGATCTTGTGTTAGCAAAAATATTTGTGTGTGTGAAATTTGAAGAGTGTTAGATATTTATTTCGCTTTATTTCAGTGTTTTGTTGTTAAAAAAAAATGAAACCTATGTATAGGGGAGAAAAAATTGTTCAATCTATACCACCTTTATAACAGATCTTGTGTTGATAGAAATAATGAGGTGTGCCAAGTCTAAATGGAATCGGATGTTAATTTGGCGTTTTATGAGTTTCATGGGTATTTAAAATTTCGATACTTTATGGGGGAGGTACTAGAAGGAGTGGACCGACACATCCCATGTTAACTCCAGATCTTGGGTTTAAAAAAATATTGATATGTGTGAAATTTGAAGACGTTCGGATCCTTACATCACATAATTTAGGAGTTATAATTATTCAAAATGTTGACCCTTTGTGGGGGAGGTACTTGATGGAGTGGACCGATACTGTCCATTTTCGCACCCGACCTAGCACTGACGCAAATATTAGGATTTGCAAAGATAGAGCAAAATCGGCCAATAGTTTATCTTTCTGTGCAAAAATATATTTTATAAATATATATATATATATATATATATTTTTTTTTTTTTTGAAATTTTGATTTTTTGTGGGGGAGATACCAAAAGAAGTGGACCGATGTATTGCCTCTTAACACCAGACCTTGTGTTAATAAAAATATTGGGATATGTGAAATTTTAAGACAATCGGACTCTTACATCACATTTTATAAGAGTTGTAATTATTCAAAATTTTGACCCTTTGTGGGGGAGGTATTTAAAAAAAAGTTATTCGTGATGGAGTTCAAGCGTGATTTCTTTCTATTCGGCTGGAAAATCTCAAGTGGCTATCTTTAGAGCAATCCAGCATTTAAATGTGAATAAATCTTTTATGTCTCGTACCATCGCTCGTTACCGTGATACTGGTAGCGTAGCCCGACGTCAACGAAGTCGACGAAGAAAACAGCAACATCAGCAGAAATGGTTCGAAAAGTAAAGAAACGACTTGATCGAAACCGGCGTCGCAGTGGCCGAAAAATGGATGTGAGCTGAACATATCGCAATATTCCATTCGGCAAATATTGAAAAAATGAGCTCGGGGTAAAGCCATTGAAATTCCAAAAAGTACAAGAACTTATACCGCAACAGAAAGAAAATAGACTCAAAAGAGCTAAAGAGTTGCTTCGCTTAGACGAATTTGTTTTTTCCGGATTAGAAAACATTCGTTGTCCAGCAGTTTGTAAACAAACAAAATGATCGTGTTTACTTGCCAAAGAGGTCAGCTGAAAATGTGCCATGTGTTCGGTTGGCCACCAGAACTCAACCGCCGGCCATGGCGATTGTCGTTCTCCACTCGTATTAATCGACCGTGACATCAGAATAAATGCCGAATATTATGGCGAAAATATTCTGGAGGGTGTATTAAAGCCTTGGGCACGCAAACATTTTGGCCGCACACTTTGGACATTCCAACAGGACTCAGCACCATCGCACTCAGCACCCGCCACCCATGAATGGTTACAAAATGAGGTTCCTCGTTTCATCTTCAGCGCACAATGGCCACTAAAATCTCCGGACTATTGTGTCTGGAGTATTTTAAAAAACAAGGTTGGCCCAAAAAATGTACCAATATGTCGATCACCTTAAACAAACGCTTCGCCGGGAATGGGCCAAAATACCGCTGAGAAACATTCGGACAGCGTGTGACGGTTTCATTGGCCGTTTAAAGGCCATAATTCTTGCCAAAGATGACCAATTCGAACAAATCTAAACTTATTCTAAAATTTGATGCTCTTTCGGACATTTTTGCTTTCATTCAATAAAATTTAAAAATTATGGCATTTGACTTTTTTGCAGTTTTTTATCTCACCCTGGATATACTTTGTTGTGTCTAAGATTATTATTTCGATGAGTTACAAACGAACTTACTCTCCATTCTATGTATGGTGTAGGGTGTAAGAAGGCCTAACACAAACTCTTGGAACTAATCTAAAATGTTAAGGTGGACTATTCGCTGCCAAGGTGACAGGCCCTTGCCAGTATGAGATATTTTTTGTGAATTTTGAAACATTTTAAGAAAATCGGATATTTATTCCCCATTATTATTATCTGATATACTGTAGGACAGGATCAGACGGAACTGGCCACACTTAACCCATTTTGCTCTACTGTGCTACAAAATTAACACATACTTCATGAGTTGTATGCATATAGTTATGTATGTAGGAGTCATAAAACAGTAGACCCAGCTATTTTGCATGCATGCAAGCAGGTAGTTCCCATTAACAATTCCTCGACAATAGCAACAAAAAATAATATTCCTATATTATATACATAGATAACAAATGCCTTCCTCTATCCGCAACCGTAATGTTGGGTGTGGGAGTAGTACACGGCGGCAGGCAAACATGCCAGTATGGCACACGTAGAGCAGGCATGTCTGCGTAACTCAGCAGCTCTTAGGCAAATGCAACAACGTTCTTGATTTTATCATGGAACAAAATAAACAAGTGTCACTATTTCGTGGCACTTGATTTGTTCTTTTTTATATTTGCGTAACCACCACCAACAACAACAGGACGTCAAAATTTGGTCAAGGTAAATACAGGGAGCGACAGCAGACTCTAATATTAATTTAAACATTTTAACATTTTGTAGAGAGGGGGGAAGTTGGGGCAAGAAGCTTGCACCATTGCATTGATTTATTGGTACAATGAAAATGTTTGTTATAACTTCTGTTGGTTCCGAAATAACACGATCTTTGGTTATTTTAAAGTACCGGCTTCTGTATCTATCATATATTGTTTGCACAAAGTCATCTTGTGATTATCAAGTTGCCAGGATTTCAGATTAAAATTATCAAATTATGAAATCGAAACAATTAAAAGGATGACGATCATAATGTGTCAGATGTTTCGAAATGAAATTGAGTAAATATTTGTCTGTTGTTGCAAAATGGTCAGGCTTTATCCCTTTATGTTGTTTTTATAGAAACAACGTTTATTTATTAGTGGATAACGATGGTAATGTTTACCAGAGGGTAAGGCAGGGAATACCTAGGTTTCGGAAAAGCCAGCAATCCTCATCAGTTTCCTTGTTTTTTTTTGTCTGGGATATACTCCCCAGGAGATCAAACATACCAACACTGTTCTATAAATATTTTTCATTATTTGTC
This sequence comes from Musca domestica, assembly GCF_030504385.1. Classification (NCBI taxonomy): domain Eukaryota; kingdom Metazoa; phylum Arthropoda; class Insecta; order Diptera; family Muscidae; genus Musca; species Musca domestica. The sequence goes on along the minus strand of NW_026712296.1, from coordinate 10,433,472 downwards.
TGCTACAGTTTGTTAAATTTTCAAAAAATCGAAATTAGATTTCCTTTTTACTGGGTATTGAGGGTCCTATGATATCAATAATCTGAATGCGTAGGGAACTTGGAAAGTCGACATAAAATTTCCATTGATAATTTAATTCAAATATCAACAAGTAGAAAAGCAGTAAGCTCGGCCGGGTTGAACTTTGAGCATCCTCCACCATTTCGAACGAATTAGGAAATTAAAAAAAAAATAATAATAAATAAACTCCGTTAAAAATTCCGTTAAATCTTAAAAATGCTGAATATTGCCGTCATATCGGGGTCTACACGAAGACGTGGACCTGCATAGTCAATTTTTGTCATACGCCATTACAATATTCAAATACGAAACTTGAAAAAGATCCGGTGAATAATGTAAAAAATCATCAAAATACCGCATATAGGAAGGTACCGATATATGGGGACTATAAGAAGACCTGAACCTGCATAGACAATTTCATTTTCTGTCACAGGCTTAGGAACTTCAAATACGAAATTTGAAACAGTTCCGGTGAATGCTGTACCTAAAATCGCCTCAATACCGAATATAGGGTATGCGGAATATACGAGAACATCGACCCGCATAGACAATTTTCTGTCATACACTGTATTACCCATTAGGAACTTTAAATATGAAATAATTCCGGTGAATAATGTCGCTAAAATGATCAAAATATGGAATACTGGGAGGGGCCGTTATATGGGGGCTATACGAAGACCTGTACCTGCATTGACAATTTCATGCCACAGTCTTTAGTATTTATTAGGAACTTCCAATGCGAAATTTCAAACAATTTTGGTGTATATTGTACCTAAAATCGCCAAAATACCGGATATAGAGAGATGCCGATATACAGGGGGAGATTAAAAAAACTGCAACAAAGTCAAACGCCATAATTTTATTTATTTTTTTTTAATTTTATTTAAATGACGGAAATAGCATCAACTTTTAGAATAAGTTTAGATTTGTTCTTCGAATTGGTCACCTTTGGCCTTCAAACGGCCAATGAAACCATCACACACTGTCCGAATATTGTTCTGCGGTATTTTGGCCCATTCCCGGCGATACGCTAGCTTCAGGTGATCGACACTTTGGTAGTTTTTAAGTGCCAACATTGCTTTCGAAAATACTCCTGACAGAATAGTCCAACGGATTGGTATCCGGAGTATTTGGTGGCCATTGTGCGCTAAAAATGAAGCGAGGAACCTCATTTTGTAACCATTCTTGGATGGCACGTAATGAGTTCGAAGGTGCTGAGTCCAGCTGGAATGTCCAAGGTCTGCGGCCAAAATATTTGCGTGCCCAAGGCTTTAATATACCCTCCAGATTTTTTTCGCGATAATGTTCGGCATTTATTCTGATGCCATGGTCGATTAATACGAGCGGATAGCGACCATCGGCTGTTATGGCGGCCAACACCATCACCACGGCCGGCGCTTGAGTTCCGGTGGCCAACCGAAGATGCTCATTTTCAGCGGACCTCTTTGGCAAGTAAACACGATTATTTTGTTTGTTTACAAACTGCTGGACAACGAATGTTCTCTCATCGGAGAAAACCAAATTCGGCTGTTCACCATTTTCGGCCAAGCAAAGAAACTCTTTATCTCTTTTGAGTCTCTTTTCTTTCTTTTGCGGTGTAAGTTCTTGCACTTTTTGGAATTTCAATGACTTTACCCCGAGCTAATTTTTCAATATTTGGAATATTGCGATATGTTCAACTCACGAGCCATTTTTCGGCCACTGCGACGCGGATTTCGATCAGGTCGCTTCTCTATTTTTCGAACCATTTCTGCTGATGTTGCTGTTTTTTCCACTTCCTTGACGTCGGGCTACGCTACCAGAATCACGGTAACGAGCGATGGTACGAGACACAAAAGATGTATTCACATTTAAATGCTTAAGTGCTCTAACGATAGCCCCTTATGGTTTTCCAGCCAAATATAAAGAAATCACACTATTACACTTGATTTCCATCACGAATAACTTTTTTCTGACTAAAAATATCAAAATACCAAATATCGGGAGGTACTGTTGTATGGGGACTATCCTATAAAACGTGGACTGATATATCTTATTTTCATTACCAACCATACTAGACACAATGCAAACTTATGTGCCAAGTTTTGAGCTGTATCGTGATTTCAACAGATATACAGACATACGGACAGACAGGCAGACCGCCAGACAGACGGACATCGTTAAATCAACTTAGAATTTCATGCTGATCAGGAATATATGTATATATACTTTATGCGGTCTATGACGAATATTTAGAGGTGTTACAAACGGAATAACAAATTGAATATACCTTCCATTCCAAGGTGGAGGGTATAAAAAAGAACTTTGACATGGATTCAAAATTTTAGTATTGCCCATGTCAAAATTAGCCTTTCCTCGTCTTCTACTGCTCAAAATTTCGGTTCGTCCGCAGACTCAACACTTTCATTCCAACCCATGTTTATTGTTGCTGTTGCCATTGCAACTCTAGCCCTAACTGGAAATGGTGTATATGTCATTTGAATTTCTATTGCGTTCTTAAATAAGACACATTACAATGTCTTATCAATTGCATCGTTCTGACTAGTTAAAATGTTAATTTCATGCCAAGATTCCAAGCGCACGATATTCAATTTCCATTTAGTACCCCCAACCGGCAACTGCATCTGGCCGACGTTCTCCAAAATTGTTTGTTGTTGGCAACTCTGTCTTGATTGGTATGAGTTGTTGCTGTTGTTAGTGGATTGCTGTCGCGGTTTTGTTTTTGAATGACATCGCGCGAGTTACGTATAATCATACTACCCCTGATAAAATTGATAAGTTCTTGGAAACAATTAGCCAATAAAACGTGTACAATTATTGCACTGTAAGCATAAGTGAATTTGACATTCTTTAGTTTGACTTTATTTTATTTTTCCAGTTAAAACTGTCTGGAGCTGAGTATACAATTATTTACAAAAGTGTGTTAATCAAATTTCATTTAAAATAAACTTATGCTAACACTGCAATAATTAATTAACAAATAATACCTGTAGAATAAGTAAATTAAAAATGTAAAAGTTAGTCTTGGTTCCATCCTCTTAGTCGCAAGTCGACGAATAAATAAATAAAAGAAAGAAAAAAAAATTAAAAAAAAAAAACAATTTTTTTTTAATAAACATAATTAATCAGGTTATCTAATTGGCGCAGTCGGTAGGATCCTTTAGGAATTAAAAAGGATCCAGTGAAACGTACCTAAATTATAAATAATTAAATAAATTCTGCGAATCCTACGGGACCCTCCAGGATTATAAAATAAACAATAGTGCAGTGAATAATTCAAAAAATTAAACACCACTAAAATAAACAATAGTGCAGTGAATAATTCAAAAAAATTGAACACCACTAAAATAAACAATAGTGCAGTGAATAATTCAAAAAATTGAACACCACTAAAATAAACAATAGTGCAGTGAACATTTAAGTTAAGTGGACACCACTAGATAAAGGAAGTCAATCCTTTTTTTTTTTTTTTTTTTTTCTTTTAAAAGTGTATTCGCAAAGGCAAAAAGTCTTCGACAAACGAAGAAGAATGGAGGAACAAGCTCACATCGCATCCGTAAATGTGGCAGAAGAACTAGCCAGAAAGGATCAACAATTGGAACGGTTACGCCAAGCATATCTAGAATTGCAACAGCAAACACAAGAACTACAACAACAACAGCGTAACCCGGTGTTATATGATACACAATCAAATAATGCAAAAAACAACATTTTAAAAACGATAAATCATCTACCCATTTTCACCGGCACCGGAGAAGTAACGGTGAACAGCTTTTTTAGTAGCACTGAATACTTGCTGTCAACTATACAAGATGAAAATATTAAGAAGGAGGCCATAAGAACAATATTTTATAAAATAATCCAGGGACAAGCTAAAGACGTCATAATAAACATACCCACACCGGACAACTGGCAACTAATCAAAGAGACTTTAAAACTAAGGTATAGACCGAACGTGGAACCACACAATATATATAGGATGATAGCCAACTTAAAAGTAAATTCGGTAAGTGAATTAATAATAGAGTTGCAGAATCTAAAATATAAGGCAGATGAGTTAATAGTTTATTACCGAAATGACCACTATATTGACTTATCAAACGTGGACAGTCTTTTAGTAAATACAGTTAAGGAAATGACACAAGGTACACTGTTAGACAAAATTTACGAAGAAAGAAACATTAATGATATATTAAAAATATTGACAAGAAGGAGATTTGAAGACACATGCATTAGGCCAGAATATAGGAAGTTTAGGACTAAAGACGACGTAACATTTAGACAAAATCGGTCGCAAAATAGGAATAATTTTAATCCGCAGATTAACAGTAATAACCAGGGATATAATCAACGGAATTGGTTAGGACAAAATAATTTTAGGTCGGATATTAGACAAGAACGAAATAATAATGATAATAATAAAACCTATAATAATAATAATAACGATAACTATAATAGGAATAGAAACTTTAATCATTCAGGACAGTATAGAGTCCAACAAAATAACAGTTATAATAATAACTATAATAATAGGAATCAAAATGGAAATTTTAATCATTCAGGACAGTATAGAGTCCAACAAAGTAACTATAATAATATGTCGGGAAATTTCAGAAGGTTTCAGCAACAGGTAGGAAACCCTAGGCCAAATTTCAGCCAAAATCGCTTGAATCAACCTAGGCAAGACCAGCAGGAACCTATGGAAATAGACAATATAGAAGTAGATAATTATCGAGTAGTAGGAAACTCTGAACCAAATTTACATCAGGATAACGGACAAGACCAAAGACAAAATAATTTTTTTCGGAAACAACCTCCGATTGTTTACCTACCATAACCATTACGATTAATAAAAGGAAATATAAAGCTTTGATTGATACAGGCGCAAACTTAAGCCTGATTGACAGTAAGGTAAAAGATTTTGAACGAGTTTTACTAAAACAACCTATAGAATTTAGCACCATAACTAGGAAGGACATAATTAAATTTGAAGTTATAACTGACGCACCTATGGAATTTAACTTACCAAATTATACAAAAATTAAGTGGAAAATGCAAGAGTTAAAAGGAAGAAAGTACAATTTTATTATAGGAGTTGATTTACTAAACCATTTTAACACGATGATAAATTTAATAGACGGACACATAACATTTAATAACAAGATTACAAAATTTTTAATTAATCCATATAAGGATTTGGAAATATGTTCATTGGAAAAACTGGAAGTTGACTTGGACAGAATTCAGTTGAATCATTTAAATGCAGAGGAGCATTTAGAAGTTACGAGAATTTTAAGAAGATTCGACAAAATATTTTTTAAAGAAGGGGACCAATTGACAAGTACAATGACAATAAAACATGAAATAAGAACGACAACAAATGAACAGATAAATTCCAAATTATACAGATATCCGCCACAACATGAAGAAGAAGTACGACGACAGATCAGGGAAATGGAGGAACAGGGCATAATTAGGAAAAGTTGTTCAAGATATTCAAGCCCATTAATAGTAGTACCCAAGAAAATAGATAATTCTGGAGAGCGTAAATATAGATTAGTGGTAGATTATAGGAAGCTTAATGAAGTGACGATCGATGATAAATATCCACTACCGAACATAGATTCAATTTTAGATAAACTAGGACGAGCACAATATTTTACTACCTTGGATCTAGCCAAGGGATACCATCAAATTCTAATAAGAGAACAGGACAGAGAGAAAACAGCTTTTGTGACACCTCACGGATTATATGAATTCATAAGAATGCCGTTTGGGTTAAAAAATGCCCCAGCGACATTCCAACGATTAATGAATGAAACACTAAGAGATTTCATTAATAAAACATGTGTAGTTTATCTGGACGATATACTTATTTTTAGTACTTCTCTTAAGGAACACGTTAAAGCCATAACGGACATTTTCACGGTATTGGAACGGGCAAATTTAAAAATACAAATCGACAAATGTAATTTCATGAAAAGAGAGACAGAATTTTTGGGGCATATTCTGACAAAGGAAGGACTAAAACCAAACCCCAATAAAATTAAGGTTATTCAAGAATTAGATTTACCTAAAACAGAAAAACAAATCAAAAGTTTCCTGGGATTAACGGGATATTATAGAAAATTTGTGAGAGATTATGCTAAAGTCGCACAGCCAATAACAAAATACTTAAAGAAAGGTGTAAAAATAAATTTAAGGGACCCTACATACATAGAAGCTTTTGAAAAATTAAAATCTTTAATTAGCTCTCATCCAATTTTAAGATACCCAAATTATGAAAGACAATTTACATTAACTACAGATGCGTCGAATTACGCAATCGGTGCTGTCCTGTCACAGGAGGGACATCCAATTTGTTTTGCATCAAGAACGCTTAACAATCACGAAAGAAATTATTCGGCAACGGACAAAGAATTTCTAGCAATATTATGGAGCGTTAATTATTTGAGACCATACCTCTATGGTCGAAAATTTAAAATACTTACGGATCACCAACCCATCAGATTTTTACACACAAAATATAGAGGGAAAGACATGTCACCCAGGCACCAGCGATGGTTTTTGAAATTAGGAGAATACGATTTTAATATAGAATACATAAAAGGCAAGGAAAACAAGGTGGCAGATTTTCTAAGTAGAATTGAGAAAGATAATGAAGATGATACCATTTCAGATAAGGTACAAAATTCGGAGAATAATTCAGAATTGAGAATAATAAATAATATTGAGGATGATGATGATGTATCAATGATTACAATTCATTCAGCTGATGAAAATTTACAAGATCATTTCTTTATAAAAGAAGAAATAGTGAATAAGTACAGGACACAGATTATACTTACAAATGATAAAGTTCAGGAAATAAAACATTTACATAATAAAAGGATAATTTTCATAGCGGAAAGTGATTTTCACGAAATGGGGGAAATATTTAGAAAGTATATTACCAAAGGAAAAATAGGTATATTTTCGGAAGTATCGGAGAGAAGCTATAATACTGTTCAGGAAAAACTAATAGAAATGTACTCTAATGAGAAACAAGTGGAATTTATTAAATGCACTATCAGGGCTCAAGATATAGAAACAGAAGTGGAGGCGGTGAAACAGATATCATTATATCATGTAAAAGAAAGTATGCACTCGGGCATACAGGAAACCTATAACCAAATAAAAAATAAAATTTATTACCCAAGATTAATGGAACTAATTCAATTAGTTATAAATCAATGTGAAGTTTGTCAGGAGATAAAATATGATAGAAATCCAATTAAATTGAAATTCTCATACACAGAAACACCGTCGACGAAAAACGAAATAATACATATTGACACATATGTGATTAAAAGATTTCATTTTTTGACAATAATTGATAAATTTTCTAAATTCGGTGCAGCGTATCCATTGAATGATAGAAATCATTTAACAATAATGGAGCAATTAGATGATCATTTTACAAAGGTAGGGAAGCCAAGGAAAATAATAGCCGATAATGAATTTAAAACCACTAGACTAAAGGAATTCTTAGACAATGAAAATATAGAATTGCATCTGACCAAACCTAATAGTCACACGGGAAACGCCGACATAGAACGATTTCACAACACAATTGCGGAAAAGTTTAGGATAATGTATAAAGCAAATAAGGAAATACCGGTGAAACAATTAATTCAGAGATCAATTAGAAATTACAACGAACGATATCACTCAACTATTAAATGTACTCCTAAAGAGGTTCAACAAGGAAAAATGGATGAAAATAAAGTTAGAAAGTATTTAGAGGACAGTAAAAGAAAAATAATAGATAAAATAAATAACTCTAGAGAAGATTATAAGGAAAATAGAAAAGAAGGGTTTATAAAAAATTATAAGGCCGTCCGACATAAGGAACAACCGAAATATAAAAAGACAAAACTGGAGCGAATACATCCGTGCAATATTAAAAGACCTTTGAAATTTGCAGATTTGGACAATACTGATGATACTAATATGGATACCACAGACTAGAGGGATAATTACTACAAAATTTCTGACAGAACAAAGAGGATATATGGACATTTGCATGGGAAATCAGAAAATTGTTAATGAATCGGACATAATTTTACATATAATCAATCTTCACGAAATTGAAACAATTTTAGATGACATAACAGATAACATTATTCTAATGAAAATCGAAAACAAAGAATTACTTGAGTTAGAACTATTAGATGCCAGAAATAAATTAATGACGTTGATACCCAAACAAAATAGAAAAAGACGTGGACTAATTAACGGTATAGGAAGTATGACCAAATGGTTATTTGGGACGATGGACGATGAAGACAGACGGAACATACAAGAACATCTTCTTAATATTAATGAAATTAAGGAAAATAATAATCAACAGATTGTAATTAATGATTATTTCAATATAACTTTAAGTCATTTAAAGATGGTAATTAAGAATGATAGAAAGAAAATAGAACAAGAATTAAACTCTATAAACAAATTTTTAGAGGAAGAAAATAATAAAAGTTTATACTTAGAACAATTGACTAATATACAATTAATTAAGAATAAGATAGAGCATTTGCAAGACAACGTAATTTCTGCAAAATACGGGATTGTACACCCAAGTATTTTAACAAGTAGAGAAATAAGAAAATATGAAATAGATTATAACAAACTTAAATATATTCAGTTTGGAACAACATTTCTTAACAACTCTTATCTTGTGTTTGGAATAAAAATACCTAAACAATTTATAACAGTAAAATTAAGATTTATTGTACCAATACCAGATAATGAAAATAATGAAATAGAATCTAATATGGAAAGATTTTTTGAATTTCAAAATAAAACTTATAAATTTGAAGAGAATAAACATTTAAAAGATTTAAAGTTAAGTCATCATTGTTTAATAAAGAATAATTGTCAATTGATAAAAAATAAAGACTTTGAAATTATACAGTTAGATATAGACACAATTATAATTAAAAATGCAATAAACACGACTGTAAATCAAACTTGTAACTTTGAAAAAATTTTGTTAAATGGAAATTATTTAATTAATTTTAATAATTGTTCAGTTAGGATAAAAGATTATTATTTTTCAAATATTGCAGAAATTACAAAAGAAAGACAAATAATTGAAAATACAAACAAAACTCAAAATTTTAAACATAAGATATCGTTCGAACAAATTGAAAAAGAACATCAATACAATGTAAGAAATATCGGAAAATTAAAATACCACACTAAAATAACATATGTATGTAATATTTCTATAGTAATTGTAATAATTATTTTAATTTTCATAATCATAACAAAACATAAATATATAACTGTAAAATTAAATAAAAGAATTCAGGAGAATTCTAGTCTAAAGGGGGGAGTAGTTACGTATAATCATACTACCCCTGATAAAATTGATAAGTTCTTGGAAACAATTAGCCAATAAAACGTGTACAATTATTGCACTGTAAGCATAAGTGAATTTGACATTCTTTAGTTTGACTTTATTTTATTTTTCCAGTTAAAACTGTCTGGAGCTGAGTATACAATTATTTACAAAAGTGTGTTAATCAAATTTCATTTAAAATAAACTTATGCTAACACTGCAATAATTAATTAACAAATAATACCTGTAGAATAAGTAAATTAAAAATGTAAAAGTTAGTCTTGGTTCCATCCTCTTAGTCGCAAGTCGACGAATAAATAAATAAAAGAAAGAAAAAAAAATTAAAAAAAAAAAACAATTTTTTTTTAATAAACATAATTAATCAGGTTATCTAATTCGCGCGAATTAGATAACCTGATTAATTATGTTTATTAAAAAAAAAAAATTGTTTTTTTTTTTCTTTCTTTTATTTATTCGTCGACTTGCGACTAAGAGGATGGAACTAAGACTAACTTTTACATTTTTAATTTACTTATTCTACAGGTATTATTTGTTAATTAATTATTGCAGTGTTAGCATAAGTTTATTTTAAATGAAATTTGATTAACACACTTTTGTAAATAATTGTATACTCAGCTCCAGACAGTTTTAACTGGAAAAATAAAATAAAGTCAAACTAAAGAATGTCAAATTCACTTATGCTTACAGTGCAATAATTGTACACGTTTTATTGGCTAATTGTTTCCAAGAACTTATCAATTTTATCAGGGGTAGTATGATTATACGTAACTACTCCCCCCTTTAGACTAGAATTCTCCTGAATTCTTTTATTTAATTTTACAGTTATATATTTATGTTTTGTTATGATTATGAAAATTAAAATAATTATTACAATTACTATAGAAATATTACATACATATGTTATTTTAGTGTGGTATTTTAATTTTCCGATATTTCTTACATTGTATTGATGTTCTTTTTCAATTTGTTCGAACGATATCTTATGTTTAAAATTTTGAGTTTTGTTTGTATTTTCAATTATTTGTCTTTCTTTTGTAATTTCTGCAATATTTGAAAAATAATAATCTTTTATCCTAACTGAACAATTATTAAAATTAATTAAATAATTTCCATTTAACAAAATTTTTTCAAAGTTACAAGTTTGATTTACAGTCGTGTTTATTGCATTTTTAATTATAATTGTGTCTATATCTAACTGTATAATTTCAAAGTCTTTATTTTTTTTATCAATTGACAATTATTCTTTATTAAACAATGATGACTTAACTTTAAATCTTTTAAATGTTTATTCTCTTCAAATTTATAAGTTTTATTTTGAAATTCAAAAAATCTTTCCATATTAGATTCTATTTCATTATTTTCATTATCTGGTATTGGTACAATAAATCTTAATTTTACTGTTATAAATTGTTTAGGTATTTTTATTCCAAACACAAGATAAGAGTTGTTAAGAAATGTTGTTCCAAACTGAATATATTTAAGTTTGTTATAATCTATTTCATATTTTCTTATTTCTCTACTTGTTAAAATACTTGGGTGTACAATCCCGTATTTTGCAGAAATTACGTTGTCTTGCAAATGCTCTATCTTATTCTTAATTAATTGTATATTAGTCAATTGTTCTAAGTATAAACTTTTATTATTTTCTTCCTCTAAAAATTTGTTTATAGAGTTTAATTCTTGTTCTATTTTCTTTCTATCATTCTTAATTACCATCTTTAAATGACTTAAAGTTATATTGAAATAATCATTAATTACAATCTGTTGATTATTATTTTCCTTAATTTCATTAATATTAAGAAGATGTTCTTGTATGTTCCGTCTGTCTTCATCGTCCATCGTCCCAAATAACCATTTGGTCATACTTCCTATACCGTTAATTAGTCCACGTCTTTTTCTATTTTGTTTGGGTATCAACGTCATTAATTTATTTCTGGCATCTAATAGTTCTAACTCAAGTAATTCTTTGTTTTCGATTTTCATTAGAATAATGTTATCTGTTATGTCATCTAAAATTGTTTCAATTTCGTGAAGATTGATTATATGTAAAATTATGTCCGATTCATTAACAATTTTCTGATTTCCCATGCAAATGTCCATATATCCTCTTTGTTCTGTCAGAAATTTTGTAGTAATTATCCCTCTAGTCTGTGGTATCCATATTAGTATCATCAGTATTGTCCAAATCTGCAAATTTCAAAGGTCTTTTAATATTGCACGGATGTATTCGCTCCAGTTTTGTCTTTTTATATTTCGGTTGTTCCTTATGTCGGACGGCCTTATAATTTTTTATAAACCCTTCTTTTCTATTTTCCTTATAATCTTCTCTAGAGTTATTTATTTTATCTATTATTTTTCTTTTACTGTCCTCTAAATACTTTCTAACTTTATTTTCATCCATTTTTCCTTGTTGAACCTCTTTAGGAGTACATTTAATAGTTGAGTGATATCGTTCGTTGTAATTTCTAATTGATCTCTGAATTAATTGTTTCACCGGTATTTCCTTATTTGCTTTATACATTATCCTAAACTTTTCCGCAATTGTGTTGTGAAATCGTTCTATGTCGGCGTTTCCCGTGTGACTATTAGGTTTGGTCAGATGCAATTCTATATTTTCATTGTCTAAGAATTCCTTTAGTCTAGTGACTTTAAATTCATTATCGGCTATTATTTTCCTTGGCTTCCCTACCTTTGTAAAATGATCATCTAATTGCTCCATTATTGTTAAATGATTTCTATCATTCAATGGATACGCTGCACCGAATTTAGAAAATTTATCAATTATTGTCAAAAAATGAAATCTTTTAATCACATATGTGTCAATATGTATTATTTCGTTTTTCGTCGACGGTGTTTCTGTGTATGAGAATTTCAATTTAATTGGATTTCTATCATATTTTATCTCCTGACAAACTTCACATTGATTTATAACTAATTGAATTAGTTCCATTAATCTTGGGTAATAAATTTTATTTTTTATTTGGTTATAGGTTTCCTGTATGCCCGAGTGCATACTTTCTTTTACATGATATAATGATATCTGTTTCACCGCCTCCACTTCTGTTTCTATATCTTGAGCCCTGATAGTGCATTTAATAAATTCCACTTGTTTCTCATTAGAGTACATTTCTATTAGTTTTTCCTGAACAGTATTATAGCTTCTCTCCGATACTTCCGAAAATATACCTATTTTTCCTTTGGTAATATACTTTCTAAATATTTCCCCCATTTCGTGAAAATCACTTTCCGCTATGAAAATTATCCTTTTATTATGTAAATGTTTTATTTCCTGAACTTTATCATTTGTAAGTATAATCTGTGTCCTGTACTTATTCACTATTTCTTCTTTTATAAAGAAATGATCTTGTAAATTTTCATCAGCTGAATGAATTGTAATCATTGATACATCATCATCATCCTCAATATTATTTATTATTCTCAATTCTGAATTATTCTCCGAATTTTGTACCTTATCTGAAATGGTATCATCTTCATTATCTTTCTCAATTCTACTTAGAAAATCTGCCACCTTGTTTTCCTTGCCTTTTATGTATTCTATATTAAAATCGTATTCTCCTAATTTCAAAAACCATCGCTGGTGCCTGGGTGACATGTCTTTCCCTCTATATTTTGTGTGTAAAAATCTGATGGGTTGGTGATCCGTAAGTATTTTAAATTTTCGACCATAGAGGTATGGTCTCAAATAATTAACGCTCCATAATATTGCTAGAAATTCTTTGTCCGTTGCCGAATAATTTCTTTCGTGATTGTTAAGCGTTCTTGATGCAAAACAAATTGGATGTCCCTCCTGTGACAGGACAGCACCGATTGCGTAATTCGACGCATCTGTAGTTAATGTAAATTGTCTTTCATAATTTGGGTATCTTAAAATTGGATGAGAGCTAATTAAAGATTTTAATTTTTCAAAAGCTTCTATGTATGTAGGGTCCCTTAAATTTATTTTTACACCTTTCTTTAAGTATTTTGTTATTGGCTGTGCGACTTTAGCATAATCTCTCACAAATTTTCTATAATATCCCGTTAATCCCAGGAAACTTTTGATTTGTTTTTCTGTTTTAGGTAAATCTAATTCTTGAATAACCTTAATTTTATTGGGGTTTGGTTTTAGTCCTTCCTTTGTCAGAATATGCCCCAAAAATTCTGTCTCTCTTTTCATGAAATTACATTTGTCGATTTGTATTTTTAAATTTGCCCGTTCCAATACCGTGAAAATGTCCGTTATGGCTTTAACGTGTTCCTTAAGAGAAGTACTAAAAATAAGTATATCGTCTAGATAAACTACACATGTTTTATTAATGAAATCTCTTAGTGTTTCATTCATTAATCGTTGGAATGTCGCTGGGGCATTTTTTAACCCAAACGGCATTCTTATGAATTCATATAATCCGTGAGGTGTCACAAAAGCTGTTTTCTCTCTGTCCTGTTCTCTTATTAGAATTTGATGGTATCCCTTGGCTAGATCCAAGGTAGTAAAATATTGTGCTCGTCCTAGTTTATCTAAAATTGAATCTATGTTCGGTAGTGGATATTTATCATCGATCGTCACTTCATTAAGCTTCCTATAATCTACCACTAATCTATATTTACGCTCTCCAGAATTATCTATTTTCTTGGGTACTACTATTAATGGGCTTGAATATCTTGAACAACTTTTCCTAATTATGCCCTGTTCCTCCATTTCCCTGATCTGTCGTCGTACTTCTTCTTCATGTTGTGGCGGATATCTGTATAATTTGGAATTTATCTGTTCATTTGTTGTCGTTCTTATTTCATGTTTTATTGTCATTGTACTTGTCAATTGGTCCCCTTCTTTAAAAAATATTTTGTCGAATCTTCTTAAAATTCTCGTAACTTCTAAATGCTCCTCTGCATTTAAATGATTCAACTGAATTCTGTCCAAGTCAACTTCCAGTTTTTCCAATGAACATATTTCCAAATCCTTATATGGATTAATTAAAAATTTTGTAATCTTGTTATTAAATGTTATGTGTCCGTCTATTAAATTTATCATCGTGTTAAAATGGTTTAGTAAATCAACTCCTATAATAAAATTGTACTTTCTTCCTTTTAACTCTTGCATTTTCCACTTAATTTTTGTATAATTTGGTAAGTTAAATTCCATAGGTGCGTCAGTTATAACTTCAAATTTAATTATGTCCTTCCTAGTTATGGTGCTAAATTCTATAGGTTGTTTTAGTAAAACTCGTTCAAAATCTTTTACCTTACTGTCAATCAGGCTTAAGTTTGCGCCTGTATCAATCAAAGCTTTATATTTCCTTTTATTAATCGTAATGGTTATGGTAGGTAAACAATCGGAGGTTGTTTCCGAAAAAAATTATTTTGTCTTTGGTCTTGTCCGTTATCCTGATGTAAATTTGGTTCAGAGTTTCCTACTACTCGATAATTATCTACTTCTATATTGTCTATTTCCATAGGTTCCTGCTGGTCTTGCCTAGGTTGATTCAAGCGATTTTGGCTGAAATTTGGCCTAGGGTTTCCTACCTGTTGCTGAAACCTTCTGAAATTTCCCGACATATTATTATAGTTACTTTGTTGGACTCTATACTGTCCTGAATGATTAAAATTTCCATTTTGATTCCTATTATTATAGTTATTATTATAACTGTTATTTTGTTGGACTCTATACTGTCCTGAATGATTAAAGTTTCTATTCCTATTATAGTTATCGTTATTATTATTATTATAGGTTTTATTATTATCATTATTATTTCGTTCTTGTCTAATATCCGACCTAAAATTATTTTGTCCTAACCAATTCCGTTGATTATATCCCTGGTTATTACTGTTAATCTGC
The DNA here is from genome assembly GCF_030504385.1 of Musca domestica. Taxonomy (NCBI): domain Eukaryota; kingdom Metazoa; phylum Arthropoda; class Insecta; order Diptera; family Muscidae; genus Musca; species Musca domestica. The sequence continues at coordinate 10,418,170 of NW_026712296.1, read as the reverse complement.
GGATTAAAATTATTCCTATTTTGCGACCGATTTTGTCTAAATGTTACGTCGTCTTTAGTCCTAAACTTCCTATATTCTGGCCTAATGCATGTGTCTTCAAATCTCCTTCTTGTCAATATTTTTAATATATCATTAATGTTTCTTTCTTCGTAAATTTTGTCTAACAGTGTACCTTGTGTCATTTCCTTAATTGTATTTACTAAAAGACTGTCCACGTTTGATAAGTCAATATAGTGGTCATTTCGGTAATAAACTATTAACTCATCTGCCTTATATTTTAGATTCTGCAACTCTATTATTAATTCACTTACCGAATTTACTTTTAAGTTGGCTATCATCCTATATATATTGTGTGGTTCCACGTTCGGTCTATACCTTAGTTTTAAAGTCTCTTTGATTAGTTGCCAGTTGTCCGGTGTGGGTATGTTTATTATGACGTCTTTAGCTTGTCCCTGGATTATTTTATAGAATATTGTTCTTATGGCCTCCTTCTTAATATTTTCATCTTGTATAGTTGACAGCAAGTATTCAGTGCTACTAAAAAAGCTGTTCACCGTTACTTCTCCGGTGCCGGTGAAAATGGGTAGATGATTTATCGTTTTTAAAATGTTGTCTTTTGCATTATTTGATTGTGTATCATATAACACCGGGTTACGCTGTTGTTGTTGTAGTTCTTGTGTTTGCTGTTGCAATTCTAGATATGCTTGGCGTAACCGTTCCAATTGTTGATCCTTTCTGGCTAGTTCTTCTGCCACATTTACGGATGCGATGTGAGCTTGTTCCTCCATTCTTCTTCGTTTGTCGAAGACTTTTTGCCTTTGCGAATACACTTTTAAAAGAAAAAAAAAAAGGATTGACTTCCTTTATCTAGTGGTGTCCACTTAACTTAAATGTTCACTGCACTATTGTTTATTTTAGTGGTGTTCAATTTTTTGAATTATTCACTGCACTATTGTTTATTTTAGTGGTGTTCAATTTTTTGAATTATTCACTGCACTATTGTTTATTTTAGTGGTGTTTAATTTTTTTTTTTTTTTTTTTAATTATTCACTGCACTAATGTTTATTTTATAATCCTGGAGGGTCCCGTAGGATTCGCAGAATTTATTTAATTATTTATAATTTAGGTACGTTTCACTGGATCCTTTTTAATTCCTAAAGGATCCTACCGACTGCGCCAATTAGATAACCTGATTAATTATGTTTATTAAAAAAAAAAAATTGTTTTTTTTTTTCTTTCTTTTATTTATTCGTCGACTTGCGACTAAGAGGATGGAACTAAGACTAACTTTTACATTTTTAATTTACTTATTCTACAGGTATTATTTGTTAATTAATTATTGCAGTGTTAGCATAAGTTTATTTTAAATGAAATTTGATTAACACACTTTTGTAAATAATTGTATACTCAGCTCCAGACAGTTTTAACTGGAAAAATAAAATAAAGTCAAACTAAAGAATGTCAAATTCACTTATGCTTACAGTGCAATAATTGTACACGTTTTATTGGCTAATTGTTTCCAAGAACTTATCAATTTTATCAGGGGTAGTATGATTATACGTAACTCGCGCACCGCTCACTTAGACAACAACAAACGGTGCGATAATAATCTCGAGCGTATTTCGGTAGCTACTGCTGCGTAAATTACACTTGAAATCATGACAGCAACAACAACGTGTTTTGCTTTCTTCATGGTGTTTTTGCTGTTGTTGTTGTTGTTTTTCTGTTTCTTTTTGTTTGCTTGTTTACTTTGGTTTCGTTCTGTACGTTGTCTGTTGTTGGTTCAATCCCTAATCTGTTTATGTCACGTTTTGTATTCTTTTCATATCGGAGCAGCAGTAGTCGTGTTCTTTTTTTCCTTTTTTTTATATGAATGTTACGTTTTGAAAAGTAGCAGAAGCAGTAATAACAACAACAACAAGACCAAAACAAAATCGTAACGAAATAAGGTGTACATTAAACGTCGTACTGTGATCAGTGATCCAATGCGTTGTGTTGTTGCTCTCCACAACCCAGCGACAACAGTAACGTCGTTGTATGTATGCATGTAAGTATGTATGGAGATCGACGATAAAAAAGGAAGGAACGTGTCTGCCACACCGGTTATTTGGAGAGATTTTTAATTAGGAACTTACATGATCGATTAGATGAGCCCGAGTATTTCCAATTTAATATTGGCTTATGCGTTTTTGTTGTTGTTTTCAATTTGTAATTCAAAATAAATTAACTCCAATTCGATTTGCTAGACGGCCGATGATAGCAGTTATGCTTACAATCCAGCCATAAATTTGGAAAATACCAAAGAAAAATATCTAACTTTCCTCATTACCAAGTAATGAATAACGCAGGCAGAGAGTTTGTGCGATGCCCGAGACTCGTCGTCGGCAAACGAAGAAATAAACAAGTTAAAAAGTTAAATGTATACTCTCAGACAATGTTTGTTTATAATACCCTTAGCCATATGTTTAGAGAGTTATACCGCCAAAACGTGCCTCATCGAAAAAACGTTTTTGGTCTATTTGGACCAAATCCGCTTCAGGATATTTGGAGTCGATGTAGCGATCGTCTGTCTGTCTGGCTGGCTGGTGCGCACGATAACTCTCGAAGGGAGTATCCGATTTGATTAAAACTTGTACATCGTAATCATATTATCAAACTTAGATTGAGTTCGTAGATGCGCAATATCGGTCCTTCTGGTACCTCTTGAATAACCAAAACGAATATACAATCCGAAATAACCATCCGGTTCTTTTCATATTTTATATTTTACACATCCCATTATGTATATTAACACACGATCTGCTGTAAAAATGGGATTTATCGGTCCATTCCCTATGGTACCAACCCCACAAAAGGCCAACATTTTGAATACCGATGAAGCTCATAAATCATGAAATTAACATTCGATTCCATTCAGACTTGGTACATGTCAATATTTCCATCAGGACCAGATTTGTAATAAATATGGGAGGGTTCGGACCATTTCTTCTGGTACATCCCCCACATAGTGTTCAAGATTTTGAAAAACCAAAAGCTCAAAGAAATAAGCATCCAACTCTCTTCAAATTTCTCACCACATCCAAACATGTTTTCTAATAGAAGATCTTTTGTGAAGATCGTATATATCTACGAACTTCTTCTGGTACCTCACCCACAAATTTTTCAATACTTTTGTCTGTCATAGCTTGCGAAACAGTCAGCGATTCTTTGCAACTGGCTATATCTAAATATTTCTCCTAACCAGATACTTGAGATGAATATGAAATATATGATATGCATAAGATTGGATATAAATGTTCGATTTTCTTGTAATTTTGCCCATACCCAATATTTTTATCTGTTTTAGATGAAGTATGAAAATGGAATAATTCGGTCGACAATGTGTGGTTTTAGAAAATATTAAAATGTACTAACCCCACGTGCTTAACATTTTCTAAAAATTATCATATATCTCATATTGGTGATGGAAATAGTCCAAAGCTGACATGTCGCAATATTTATATCATATTTATTTAGGCCCGAAACGAAATGGCCGATATTGACCCATTCCTTCGGAACCTACTCCATAAAGGGTCAACATTTTAAATAATCATAACAGAAGTTAAAATACACTTAAATCTTAAAATATTGACTGCTACTTCTTAACTTTTTTGAATATATTTCGACGACCATGTAGGGCAAGGTTCCGAAGGTGTGGGCCAATATTGTCCATTGTGTATCCGACATAAGTCTGATATAAATATTTCAATGTGCCAGAGTTGGCAAGACTACTTCCCCTTCACTTTATATAAGATAAGTAGAACATTTATTTCCAATTTTATGAGAATAAACGTAAATAAAAACAAGTAAGCAAAGGCTACAGTCGAGCGGGGCCGACCGTTGAATACCCTACAACACCATAATAAATGATACAGTTTGTATAGGCGAGATACTCGAAAGAATTCCACAAGATATTGTGACAAATAATAAAAGAGAACCATCAGGTTTCGTTCTCTAATTTTCGAATAATAGCAACTTAAACTAATTTGCTCATTTCCAATTTATTGGTAGATGTTGCACGTAAATGGTCTTCCTAGATCTGGAACCAATATTTCCCAAAGACCTATAATCCCTCAGAAATGGCAAAAGATTAACATTTATTATTGGTTTTTGACTCAAACGCATCTATATGAGATACAGACATTTGACTACATTCTTCAACGAAATCAGCCTTAACGAAATAGTCAGAAGTGCGTCTTTCCTATATTTGTGAATTCTCCGAAAAGTCACTGGAATGGATATTTTCGTATTTTGTCTACAAAAGTTGGCAAACTATTTCACACATTGAATATTTTTGGATGGCCATCCAAAACTATTTGGCTTTTGCAATGTCCAGTAACCTCCATTCAAATGCGCGTGAGGATCTGGCGATAATTACGACTTGCTGACAATTTTGCAGTTTTTTTTTTTTTTTTGTCCATTTCAACCCCTAAATATATGGCGATTATCTTCAAAAAGAGTAGGCTTCTATTCTGACCCTCATCTTATCCCCATGCAAAATTTCATAAGGATCGGGCCGTAAATGCGATCTGTATATGATATCCTGATATCCTAACTACTTAGTTTTGTTAGCTGTAGAAATATTACCAAATGTTTAATTCAAAATGAAAATATGCCAAAAATATGACAAAATTGAAAAATATGAGAAAATATTAAAAAATCAATATTTTCATCATTAGAGAGATATTTTTATGCAATTTTTTTAGAGGTTTTTTCTTTCCTGCCAAGAGGCCATTTTGAATTAATGAGAACTGTCGAAATCAGTTCAGCCGTTCTCGACATATAAGAGATCTTTCAAGCATATCTTCTTTGATAGACATATATATCGCACATATTTTGCTAAATATCCGATTTGATGGATGTTAACATCATGGCTTTGTGATTTCGCCGGGATTTAAAATATTCGCGGTTTAAGGAAAATTATTGAATTTTTTCAACACAAAAGATATGGCCTATTTTACCCGCTAAATATTATCCAATGACCACCCAAATTGGTAGGCTTCTTCCCCGCTAGCTACATGCGAAATTCCGCGTCGATTGGTCTATAATTGCGACCTGTATAGCTACTACAAAATCCGACATTTTTTCAGTATTTGGTCCATTTCAACCCCTAAACATTTGACGATCATCTCCAAAAGAAGTAGGCTTCTATTCTGACCCTAACCCCACCTTCGTGCAAAATTTCGTAAGGATCGGGCCATAATTGCGACCTGTAGCGTGATTACAAATTAACATGGACAGACGGACGGACGGACATACATAGCTAGATCGACTCAGCTTGGCGAGCTAGGAAGATCCATATATACTTTCCTATATGGGAAACCAATATTTCAAGGTATTACATAAATTCTGGCCCAATCAAACTTATAATACCCCCAACACATAGTATTGTAGGGTATAATTATAATTTTTGTGAGGAATTACCATTAGGATTCGACCATTACATCTTTATTTTCACATTATATCTTTTGTTATCAAAAATGTGCGAAATTTAACGAGAATCTGATGCTTACCAGATCTTGTGTTAATAGAAATATTGGGATGTGCTGAGTTTGAAAATAATCGGACGCCCATTTCGCGTTATATGATCTTAGTGGTTATTCAAAATGTTTTCCCCTTTGTGGGGAAAGTACCAGAAGGAATGGAGCGATATCTACCATTTATCTTCGCCACAGGTCTTCTGTTAGTAGAAATATTGGAATGTGTGAAATTTGAAGCGAATCGCATGCTTATTTCGCATTTTATGAGAGTTAAAATTATTCAAAATGTTGACTCTTTGAGGGGCAGATACACTTAATGAGTGGATCGATATTGTCCATTTTCGCACCAGACATAGCACTGATACAAATATTGGGATATGCAAAGTTTGCAGAAAATTAGAACATCATTTCATGTTGTATGCGGTATAAATATTTTCTGAGAAAATGTTGACCTGACCGATATTGTCCATCTCTGAAATCGATCTAAGTTTAATAATAACATTACGATAAATGAAGTTTGGGCCAACAGACGGACAGGCGAAACCCCCTAGATCGACCCCAAATGTCCTGAAAAGAATTTGATCCAAAGAGACCTAGAGTCTACAATCGTTATTTCGATAGACGTTTTTTTGGCCCTATACCCTCAGTAGTAAAATGACTGAGGGTATATTAATAAAATTTCATGGATTGTTGATGTAAATATAAGACTTTGAAAAGAAAAACTCTGTGTTCGTATGTATTTACATTACTAAAACTCAGAGATTGCCAGCGCAATACCAGCAGTGAAGCACAGAAACCAAAAAGGAAAAGACAAAAGTCAGATGGGTCCGACCATGTAATATGCTACACCACTATGCATATGTAGCAATTATACGCGTAACAAATATACATTTATATTGGTTATTTGCATGGAGAAAATCCTACCAACTATGAAAAGTACCGCTAAACTAATAAAAATACCCAATATAAGGAGTTACCCTTACAGGGTGAGATGAAAAAACTGCAACCAACTTCAGACTGAAATTCCAAAAGGTGCAAGCACTTACACCACAACGGAAAGAAAGAAAAATGACTCAAAAGAGCTAAAGAGTCGCTTCGCTTAGCCGAAAGTGGTAAACTACCGAATTTGGCTTTCTCCGATGAGAAAACATTCGTTGTCAAGCAGTTTGTTAACAAACATTATGATCGTGTTGGACATTCCAACAGCACCATCGCACTCAGCACGCACCACCCAAGAATGGTTACAAAATGAGGTTCATCGCTTCATTTCCAGTGCATAATGGCTACCAAAATCCCCGGATATCAATCCGTTGGACTATTGTGTCTAAAAAATACCAAAGTGTCGATCACCTTAAGCAAGTGCTTCGCCGGGAATGTGACAAAATGCTGCAGAGCAACATTCGGGCAGCGTGTGACGGTTTCATTGACCGTTTGAAGGCCATAATTCGTGCCAAAGGTGACCAATTCGAACAAATTTAAACTTATTCTAAAATTTGATGTTGTTTCCGACATTTTTTGCTTTCATTCAATAAAATTTAAAACAAAATTTAAAAATTATGGCGCTTGATTTGTTGCAGTTTTTTTATCTCATCCTATATATAGAGGCCATGACCCGCACCTGCAAATGCAATTTTCATAGACCTTGGTACCCATTAGGAATTTGAAATAATTCCGGTGAATAATGTCGCTAAAATCATCAAAATATATATTTATCTGTTTAGTTTTTTTTTTTATAATGAAAGATAGGGTATTTTAAAATGGATGTAACTCCTTAAATATTAACATTTCGCGGTTTTTATTTTTTATTTTTAACATTCAAACAGTGTATTAATAATGAAAAATAGAGTATTTTAAATGGATGTAACTTCTTAAATATTAACGTTTCGGCGTATTTAGCCTATTTTTTTTTTTAACAGCTTTTTAATAATGAAAAATAGGGCTTAAAAAATGGATGTAACCCCCTAAATATTAAAATTTCGGCGTTTTTGGCCTACTTATTTGTTTAGTTTTTTAATAATCAAAAATAGGGTATTTTAAAATGTTGACGTTTTAGCCTTTTTATTTCAACAGTTTTTATGTCTTGCACTAAATTTAGTAACATGTAGAAGATGGTGAGATAGACCCATAGCTACTTTTGAGGATCTTCATAGAATTACTTCCTGAGTCGATTTATGCATGTCCATCCGTCCGTCCATATATTCTTGTGAACAAAATGCAGGTCGCATTTATTTCAGTACGCTATATCGAATTTAATCTAGCAGCAAGTTAATCAAGTTTGTAGAAAATCGGTTCAGATAAAGCTATAGCTCGCATATATATGTCTCATCCGATTTGGGGTTTTAAGTCCCTCACATGCGTAATATGCACTCCAGAAGATATTTATATATGATATTTGGCACAGGACATCAGATACTGCTCGAAAATACCTCTGTCAAATTTTATGGAGATCGGTTCAGATAAGAATATAGCTCTCAAATATATCCTTTTCCGATATCAGTTTTATTGTGCACCAAATGTCTAATTTCACCTCAAATGGACTGAGTTTTAGGATTTACGACTGAATTCATAACATAAACCAGTACTTCAAATTTGGTGTACATCGGTTCAGATTTAGCTATAGCTTCCATATATATGTTTTATCCGATTTGGGGTTTAAAGTTCCTCACAAGCGTATTATGCATTCCACAACAATGATCATTGGTACCAGATATCAAATACAGCTATGAAATAAGTGTATCAAATTTTGTCAAGATCGGTTCAGATTTCAATATAGCTCCCATATATATCCTCTGCCGATTTCGGGTTAATTGTGCACCAGTCTATTCGGCTATTCCAACCTAATTCAGTCAACAAAAAAGTACATTTAATTTGATGAAAATCGGTTCAGATATAGCTATAGCTCCCATATTTTTCATCTGATTTGGTGTTTATGTCCCGCACATTCGTTATATGCATTCGATATTTTCTACCAGCAAAGATCAAGATCGGTTCCCATATATAGCTTGAACCGATTTCGGGTTAATTGTGCACCAAATACCCAATATTTGTCAAAAGTTGGTACATCTGACCGAATTCAGTCTAGAAGCAAGTACATACAATTTGGAGAAAATTGGTTCGGATATAGCTCCCATTAATATGTTTCATCCGATTTGGTTTTTATGACCCTCACATAAATATCCTTAATCCGATTTCAAGTTTATTGTGCAAATAGTTTCTAATATCAGCCCAAATGGAGTGAATTTCGGGACCTACGTTTCCATTTAGTTCAACTCGGCTCCGATCGATATTTATACCCTACAACACTATGTGTATTATACGTTTGATTGGGCCAACCATTATGTAACACCTGGTTTTCCACATAGAAAGTATATATGTATATTCCTATCTCGCCGAGCTGAGTCGATCTAGCTTTGCATGTCCGTCTGTCCATGTTAATTTTTATCACTCCACCAATTATGGTCCGATCCTCACGAAACTTCGCATGGAGGTGGGGTTAGGGTCAGAATAGAGCCATATTGTCTTTGGAGATGATCGCATAATATTTAGAAAAATTTTCTGATTTTGTAGTTGTTTAACAGGTTGCAATTATAGATCAATCCGACGCGGAATTTAGCGTAGAGTTTATGGCTGGTCAAAAGACTACCATTTTGTTTGGTCATCGGACAATATTTAGCGGGTAAAATAGACCATAAATTTTATGTAAAAAATAAGAAAATGTCCACTAAACCGCAATATTTTTAATTCTGCCGAAATCACAATTGCATAAAAATGTCACTTCTAACCGTTCATGTAACGGTATCGCATATATAGAAATATATCAAAATATCTCTTGTATATAATGAAGGGGATTTTTTAAGTGTTTGTTTTCTCTTTCGAGACGAGCTTAATGATCTGAAATTTGCAGTGAAAAGGAAAGCCAGATAGACACTATCACACACTCACCACTATGCGACGCGTTTCGCCGTTGGTTAAGCGGCTCATCAGGCATATTTGATGTGGATGATGGCTTACAAGGGCCGTTCTCTGGAAAGTAGTATATATTTCGAACTTATTGCAAATTAGCATATGCGAATTATACACTAGAAACTCTCCAGGTTCGACTCAAGTTCTATTGGCAGATCTTTTTCACAGCAACGTTTTGTTTTTGTAGTGATGGATTTTTTGTCCACAACAACTACATTGCTTCCAATGCATACACTTGTTTTAGTGCTGCTTTAGGAAGACGGGTTAATGGCTCTGAACGTAGAGACGGCAACTTCTAGTTGGCTGCACACAGAGGTCCGCGGTTCAAATCCCACAGCCAGGCTCGGCTGAATTTTTGAGTTTTGCCTTGTTAAGGCGAAGATCATATGTTTTATGATTTAAGTGTTTGTTTTCTCTTTCGAGACGAGCTTAATGATCTGAAATTTGCAGTGGAAAGGAAAGCCAGATAGACACTATCACACACTCACCACTATGAGATGCGTTTCGCCGTTGGTTAAGCGGCTCATCAGGCATATTTGATGTGGATTTTGTTTGGCCGTTTATAACTCAAGAACGGCTGGACGTATTCTGAAAATTCTCACAAATTCGGAATGTCTTCTTGCCAGAAAAAGAAAAAACATAAGAAAATCGCGTGAAAATGGGTCAATAAAAAAGTGAATATTTTTTTATATGTTTGTCATATTTTTTATCGCATACGAATTTTTCATATTTGACATACAATATTGAATATTACATTTGGTAATATTTTTTCACCTTATATATGTTTTTGTAGTTTTATATGTTCAAGTCGAAATTATCATCCGATTCTCAAGAAATTTAGCATGTGGATTGAATTAGGGTCAGAATTCAAGCCTATTGTTTTTCAAGATATATATTTAGGGGATTAAATGGACCAACAATTAACACTTCCCTCATCTTGAAGTGGCTCTACAGGCCACAATTAAAAACCAATCGACACGGAATTTCGCATTAAGTTAGGGGTTAGGACAGCGCAAAAGTCTAGCATTTTGAACGATCCGTGATCAAGTAATATTATTCACTCTATAGCAAACTATAACTGATCTAAAGCCAAATGTTGATAGGTGGTATGATCTATAAATAAATTATTTTGTTACGGGAACTCTACTAAATATACATGGTGGTGTAGTGTATCATATAGTCGGCACCGCCCGACTTTTGACTTTTCCTTACTGGTTTAATAATGAAAAATATGACTGTAACTCCTTAAATATTATCATTTCAGCGTTCTTAGCCATATATTTAAACAGTCTTTTATTAATAACAAGTAAAAAAGCTGTAAGTTCGGCTGGACCGAAATTTGAATACCCTCCACCATTTCAAGCGAATTTGACAATTCTCAAAAACAATAAAATCCGTTAAAAATTCTGTTAAAATCTTAAAAGTATCTATACGACGACTTGGACCTGCACAGGTAAATTTTGTCATAAGCCATTACAATATTCAAATGCGATACTTAACAAAAAAAAAAAAAAAAACAGTAAAGAAAGTCTTAAAGTCGGGCGGGGCCGACTTTATGATACCCTACACCACTTTGCTAATTTAGTAGAGATCCGCATTACAATTAAACGTTTTAATGGGAGAATTCAATCATACACGCCATGATTATAATTATAATTTAACATTCAAAGGCACAAATATGCCGAAGCATTTGTATCTTTTAAATTCGGACTTGTATTGCCCATTTGGTGCACAATTAATTTGAAATCGGATAAAAAATATATATGGGAGCTATATCCAAATCGGAAACAATCTCGATAAAATTTGGCAAAAATATTTCTGAGCTTTATTTGATATATTTCTCTGAATATCGTTGTTACGAAGTACATATTACGGCTGTGGGTAACAAATATAACAAATCGGATGAACAGTATATATGGGAGCTAAAGCTATATCTGAACCGATCTTTACCAAATTTGACATAATAGCTTCTAGACTCAATTCGGTCGTAAGTGCCAAATGCCATCCCATTTGGACAAATATTAGACGTTTGGTGCACAATAAAAGGTAAATCGGACGAAGTTATATATGGGAGCTATATCCAAATCTGAACCGATCTCGATAAAATTTAGCAAATGTATTTCTGAGCTGTATATGATATATTTCCCCAAATATTGTTGTTACAGAGTGCATATTACGGCGGCGGAGGGCAAAAATAACAAATCGGATGAACAATATATATGGGAGCTATAGCTATATCTTAACCGATTTCGATCAAATTTGGCATACTTATTTTTAGGCCTAATTTGGGTGTATATGCAAAATTCCATACTATTTGGGCTGATATTACACGTTTGGTGCACAATAAAAGGCAAATCGGACGAATATATGTTGACCGATTATCTCCAATTTCAATAGGGTCCGTCCTTGGGCCAAAAAAATGATCTGTGCAAAATTTCATCTGGATCGGATAATAAATGCGACCTGTACTTTGTTTACAAAAATACATGGACAGACGGACGGACGGACGGACATGCATAAATCGACTCAGAATGTGATTCTATGCAGATCATCAAAAGGAACTATGAGTCTATCTCGTTTCCTTTTGCCTGTTACAAACAAATGCACAAAGACATAATACCCTGACCACCTTGTGGTGTAAGGTATAAAAATCGGTGAATAATGTCGTTAAAATCATCAAAATACCGAATTACGGGATGTACCGTTATATTGGGGCTATACGAAGACGTGGACATGCACAGACAATTTTCTGTCATAGGCTGTAGTATCCGCTACGAACATCAAGTACCAAATTTAAAAGAATTCCGATGAATAATGTCGCTAAAATCCACAAAGTACCGAATAGCGGGAGGTACAGTTATATGGGGGCTATACGATGACGTGAACCTGCACAGACAATTCTCTTTCATAGGCTGCAGTATCCACTACGAACATAATATATAATATAATTTACGACAAACTTAATATACCCTCCATACTATGGTGGAGGTTATAAAAATAGGGTATTTTAAAATTGGCTGTAACTCCTTAAATATTGTCATTTGGGCGTTTGTAAATAATAGCATCGTAGGGTGCAAAAAAGGTGTACTAAAATGTAATTTCATGCAAAATTATTGTGGCAGGCATTGACTGTGTACTGCAGCAATAGTATTCAAAATGTACAAACATATATACATACATTGTTCTTCACGAATTTCTTTCTCCACTAAAGTAAATACGATCCAGCAACTTTGTTTTCGTTTTGTCCGCTAACCCAAAAAAAAGCAACCTTGCCTTTCAAAAGGTGTAAAACTTTAGAGCTCATTTGTACGCATCCCCAAAACCGCATGATTCCGATGCCGCGAACTGCAACAACTCCAACAAGTTAATGATATTGCCAACAGATCCTGATGGTGGCGATGACGATGATGATGTCGAAAATGATGATGCAAGGTAGCTGCGATTCCACAGCCAGTAAGTGCCACCATCTGATGTGCCAACGTCTGTGCATGCTTAGGCAATGTTTGTTAGTTTGCAGGTAGTAGTAGTCGTAGTGTGTTCCTGCGTTGGAGGCAGCTCAATGCCTTTGCTTCATCGGCTGGTTGAATGGTATGTTCATGTGGCAGTGATTGTTGTGTTTTATGCGCGTGTAAACAAGCCAAGGATGATAACGATCTCCTCTGCCCTTTTTTGTTTGTTTGTGTTTTTATTTTGAACTGCGCGATATGTGTTTTGCGCAAAGTGCACTGGGACACGATTTCCTCCGAACTCAATGAACAAGGAATACTTCGAGAAGGTCTTCGTGATTTGAAATCGTCCATAAAACACTGTTACTGTAGACATGACAAAAGGAGAGCAATAAGATTTCAAGAAATTCATCTGGCAGCTGGTCGGATGACGACGACGACGATGGCTATGGCGATAGTGGCAGCGATAGGGGTAGTGGAAGCAGAATCCAAAGTAAAGGATTTACCACAAATTGCGCAGTAACATAAATATGACGATACAAAGTTCGAAGTATGGCATCGTCAACTGTGAATGAAGAAACGTGGCTTTGTTCGAATGTTCCAGTGAATTGTGAATTTGCTGTTGCCCCTCATTTGCTTGGTGCCTTTTGCTGTTGTTAATAGGGCTGATTTTTTTTTTACTTTTCTTAGTTTTATTCTGTATTCCCCATATTTCGCCTCCTGATAAATGGCAGACATTCTGGTGTCATCGGGTATTTTGTTTGTGTAGATTTTTATATAGGGGGACTCCGTAAATGTGTGATAAAATTGTGAATTGAAATCTCTTGTCACGATAATTGTTATATCGTGATCTATTCGTCATAAAATGTTATCAATATTATCGACATAAATATCGACATAATCGTGGAAAGGAGGGTATATCAAATTTGTCATTTCATTTGTAACATTTCAAAATGTTCGTCGGATACAGTGAAACCTACCAACTGTGGACAGTAACGGTCGGCCGAAATTTGTCCACTGTAAGAATGTGTCCGCCAATCTCCTTTTATTACATTTTGTTATAATTTGTCCTTACAATGGACAAATTTTTGGTTGACCGTCGCTGTCCACTGTTTGGAGGTTTCCCTGTATATTTGTCAAGATACCGCCATATTATGTGATGTAGAACTTTGAAATTTGGCATAATAGTTTACACTGTTTGTAGGATAGTCCCTATTGTAACACATTAGTCCACGTTTTCCTATAGCCCTCATATAACGGTTCCTCTCGATATTCGGTATTTTAATTATAGGACAACGTTTCCCGTTAGACTCCACATGTTGGTACCTTCGGATATTTGCGTTTTAATAAATTTCGTAACATATTTTCACGATATTATTTAAAATTTAAAACGACTTCTACTTCCTGTGCCACAATATATTGTCTATATTTGTTCTCGTTTTCCAATAGCACCATTTAACAGTATTTTGCTATATTTCATCCTCAATTTTCCCTAGAATTATTTAATTATATCCTTAGCAGATATTTTCTATGTAGGTTCACATTTTGATATAGCGCACATATAACGGGTACAGGATATGAAAAGTTGGGTCTGGACGCTCTTAACATTTCTATACCCTCAGCCATATGGCTAAAGAGAGGGTATATTTCATTTGATACGGCCAAAACGAACCTCATCGAAATAAAAGTTTTAGACGCTAGGTTTCGAAGGGAGTATCCGATTTTGTCGAAACATGATACATCGTAGTATTATTTTCAAACTTTGATCGAGTTCGGAAATGTGCAATAACGGTCTGCTGCTTCTGGTACCTCCCACACCAAAGGTAAACATTTGCGTATAAAATAACATGAAAGGGGTGCCCAATTTTGTTCCAATTTTGCAAATCTCAATATTTTTACCAGCGCTAGGTCAGGTGCGGAAATGGGAATGGAAAATATCGGCCTACTCCATCAAGTACCTACCCCACGATGGGTTAGCATTTTAAATAATTATAACTCTTGTAAAATGTACAATAATCGATTGGACTCAAGTTTCGGGCATCCCAACATTTTTACCACCACAAGATCTGGTATGAAGATAAATTATATCGGACCACTCCTAATGTCACCCCCCCCCCCCCCCCCCATTACGTCTCAACATTTTGAATTATATAATAATACCTCTCAGGAAATGCGAAAGAGCCAATTTTCATCAAATTTCACACAACTCAATATATTTATTAAAAAAAGATACAGTGTGAATATATCCCATTGGTCCACTTATTATTTATAAATACCTCTCTAAACCCGATATCTGATGTAAATATGGAATCTATCGGCCTACCCCTTCTGGTAAGCGTGATAGTGTTATTTCCTTATATTTGGCTGAAAAAAACAAGTGGCTATCGTTAGAGCACTCCAGCATTTAAATGTGAATAAGTCTTTTCTGTATCCCCACATCAAGGAAGTGGACAGAAGAAAACAGCAATATCCGCAGAAATGGTTCGAAAAGTAAAGAAGCGACTTGATCGAAACCCGCGTCGCAGTGGCCGAAAAATGGCTCGTGAGCTGAACATATCGCATTATTCCATTCGGCATTGACCATTGAAATTCCAAAAAGTGCAAGAACTTACACCGCAACGCAAAGAAAATAGACTCAAAAGAGCTAAAGAGTTGCTTCGCTTGACCGAAAGTACTGAACTGCTGAATTTGGTGTTCTCCGATGAGAAAATATTCGTTGTCCTGCAGTTTGTGAACAAACAAAATGATCGTGTTTACTTGCCAAAGAGGTCAGCTGAAAATGTGCACCTTCGGTTGGCGAGCAGAACTAAAGCGCCGCCCATGGTGATGGTTGGGACCGCCATATCAGCCGATGGTCGCTCTCCGCTCGTATTAATCGGCCGTAGCATCAGAATAAATGCCCAATATTATCTCGAAAATATTCTGGAGGATGTATTAAAGCCTTGGGCACGCAAACATTTTGGCCGCAGACCTTGGACATTCCAACAGGACTCAGCACCATCGCACTCAACACGCACATTGTATGTATAGGTCCAAGTTTTTATACCCTACAACAATATGTGTTGGGGGTATTATAAGTTTGATTGGGCCAGAATTTATGTAACACCTCGAAATATTGGTTTCCCATATAGGAGAGTATATATGGATCTTCCTAGCTCGCTGAGCTGAGTCGATCTAGCTATGTATGTCCGTCTGTCCGATCCTTACGAAATTTTGCACGAAGGTAGGGTTAGGGTCAGAATAGAAGCCTATTTCTTTTGGAGATGATCGCCAAATTTTTAGGGGTTGAAATGGACCAAATACTGAAAAAATGTCGGGTTTTGCAGTAGCTATACAGGTCGCAATTATAAACCAATCGACGCGGAATTTCGCATGTAGCTAGAGTTAAGGGCGGGGAAGAAGCCTACCAATTTGGGTGGTTCGGATCGGATAATATTTAGCGGGTAAAATAGACCATAACTCTTGTGTTGAAAAAATTCAAAATTTTTCATTAAACCGCGAACATTTTAAATCCCGGCGAAATCACAAAGCCAAAGGTTACTTCTGATCTTTACATTGATGTTAACATCCATCAAATCGGATATATAGCAAAATATGTGCGATATATATGTCTATCAAAGAAGATATGCTTGAAAGATCTCTTATGTGTCGAGAACGGCTGAACTGATTTCGACAGTTCTCATTAATTCAAAATGGCCTCTTGGCAGGAAAGAAAAAACGTCTAAAAAATTGCATAAAAATATCTCTCTAAAGATGAAAATATTGATTTTGTAATATTTTCTCATATTTTTTCAATTTTGTCATATTTTTGGCATATTTTCATTTTGAATTAAACATTTGGTAATATTTCTACAGCTAACAAAACTAAGTAGTTAGGATATCAGGATATCATATACAGATCGCATTTATGGCATTTGGAGATAATCGCCATATATTTAGGGGTTGAAATGGACAAAAAAACTGCAAAATTGTCAGCAAGTCGTAATTATCGCCCGATCCTCACGCGCATTTGAATGGAGGTTACCGGACATTGCAAAAGCCAAATAGTTTTGGATGGCCATCCAAAAATATTCAATGTGTGAAATAGTTTGCCAACTTTTGTAGACAAAATACGAAAATATCCATTCCAGTGACTTTTTGGAGAATTCACAAATACAGGAAAGACGCACTTCTGACTATTTCGTTAAGGCTGATTTCGTTGAAGAATGTAGTCAAATGTCTGTATCTCATATAGATGCGTTTGAGTCAAAAACCAATAATAAATGTTAATCTTTTGCCACTTCTGAGAGATTATAGGTCTTTGGGAAATATTGGTTCCAGATCTAGGAAGACCATTTCCGTGCAACATCTACCAATAAATTGGAAATGAGCAAAATAGTTTAAGTTGCTATTATTCGAAAATTAGAGAACGAAACCCGATGGTTTTCTTTTATTATTTGTCACAATATCTTGTGGAATTCTTTCGAGTATCTCGCCTATATAAACTGTATCATTTATTATAGTGTTGTAGGGTATTCAACGGTCGGCCCCGCTCGACTGTAGCCTTTGCTTACTTGTTTGGTATTGCCCCCATATAACGGTACCTCCCGATATTCGGTATTTTGATGATTTTCCCACATTTTTCCACGGATTTGTCCAAATTTTTTTTTATAAAATTATACCCATTGACATGTGATAGTTATGGCCTGATTTGGTCATAAACGTTTTTTTGGTACTGAGCTATAACAATTTTGCAATTTCTTTGCAAAAAGCTTAGTAGAAATAAGTTGGTTAAAGCTTTGTCGACATTAGCCGTAAAGTAAAAACAGTATTGTGGGAATCTGAATCCATCTAAAATATTTCTGGAAAATTATGGAAGGAAAATATTTTGAACGCGCCATTGGATATGTCCGATAAGTGTTGGTATTGGATGGAGTTTGCATGTAAGGGAAATATTGTTTTGTTTTGTAAAAACGAGACGACATGCCAATTCCGCCAGTACATACTACGAATATACTACAACAATGGAAATGATGTGGGCTTCCACGATCGAATTCGGCTGCGTCTTTAATTTTAAGGCAGTTAGGTCAAAATGGAAGCAAGATGCCACATTTTTCAGCGAAAATTAACAACTAAGAATCATAATGATACATAATACTATATCAGGGATATTTGCTTTTTCAATAAATGTAGTAACATATTTTCACGATATTGTTTAAAATTTGATATTTTAAATAAAAGTTCATAAAATGCAAAATAAGTACCTGATTCGTTCTAAATTTCAAAGTTTTCAATATTTCTACTTACACAATATTTGGTATGAAGTGACAGATATCGGCCCACCTCGCAAAGGTTCACAATTTTCAATATTTTTTCAGACTTGTCAAACTTAGTATATATAAATATCTCTCTCAACCAGAGATCTGATGTGAATATCAGAATGTGAATATCTATCGGTTCACCCCTTCTGGTAGCTCCCTCACAAAAGTTCAACCTTTTATTATCATTTATTCGCAAAAAAAATCGAAATAAATATTAGATTCTCTTTAAATTTTACACACACTAATATTGATTCTATATAAATATTTATAATGTTATTACTCCAGTCCGCTATGTATACCTATGTTACCTCACGCATATTTCAACATTTTACAAAAATTATCACATATCTTATTCAGCGTGGCATGTACAGCATATTATATGGCTTATTATATCAGACAGAAAATATTGACCCACTCACAAATTGAACAATCATAACGTAAATTTGAGGGTATCTTTACAAAGGGACCGCAATATTTTGAAATTTATTTCGCATAATTTCCTAAAGAGCTTCGGAAATTTATAGAGAGCTTTTTTTTTAATTTAAGAATCATGGGTTTGTATAATCCATTTATGTATCTGTCTAATTTATTCTTGATCAGCATAAAATTCTATGTAGTTTTAGCGATGCCCGTCCATCTATTGTCTGTGGAAATCACTCCAGCTTCCGAACGAAATGAAGTAGGTTAATAACATTTTACTCATTTATTGGTATTGAAAATGGGCCATGTAGGTCCATGTACCTCACGAAATTCGGTATTTTGATGATTTTAGCTATATTATCCACTGTTTTTTTATACCCTCCACCATACTATGGAGGGTATATTAACTTTGTCATTCCGTTTGTAACTCCTCGAAATACTCATGTCAGACCCAACAAAGTATATATATTCTTGATCAGCGTAAAATTCTAAGTCGATTTTGCCATGTCCGTCTGTCTGTCTGTCTGTCCGTCTGTCTGTTGTAATCACGCTATCTTTCGAACGAATTGAGATTGAAGGCTAAAATTTTGCACACCTGTTTATTTTTCCAGTAGGCAGGTTAAGTTTGTAAATGGACCATGTAGGTCCACGTTTTCATATAGCCCCCATATAACGGTACCTCCCGATATTCGGTATTTTGATGATTTTAGCGACATTATTCACCGGAATTGTTTCAACTTTGGTATTTGAAGTTCGAAATGGATACTACAGCCTATGACAGAAAATTATCTGGGCAGGTCTACGTCTATAGCCCCCATATAACGGTATCTCCCTATATTCGGTATTTTGATGATTTTAGCGACATTATTCACCGAAATTGTTTCAAATTTTGTGTATGAGATTCGTAATGAATACTACAGCCTATGACAGAAAATTGTCTGTGCAGGTCCACGTCTTCGTATAGCTCCCATATAACGGTACCTCCCAAAATTCGGTATTTTGATGATTTTGGCGCCATTATTCACCGGAAGTTTTTCAAATTACGTATTTAGAGTTCGTAATAGGAACTACAGTCTCTGACAGAAAAATGTCTATGGAGGTCCAGGTCTTCGTATAGGCCCCATATATCAGTACCTCCCTATATTCGATATTTTGACGAGTTTAGGTACAATACCCACTGAAATTGTTTGAGATTTCGTATTTGACTTTAGTAATGGATGCTACAGCCTGTGACAGAAAATTGTCTATGCTGGTTCAGGTCTTCGCACAGCTCCGATATAATGGTACCTCCCTATATACGATATTTTGATGATTTTAGCCACATTATTCACCGTTTATTTCAAGTTTCGAATTTGAATATGGTAATGGTTAATGGCAAACAATGCCTATGTAGGTCCACGTCGTATAGACCCCAATATAACGGCAATATTCGGTATTTTTAAAATTTAACAGAGTTTTTTAAGGATTATATTTTTTTAAATTTCCAAATTCGTTTCAAATGGTGGAGGGTATTCCAAGTTCGGCCCGGCCGAACTTACTGCTTTTTAACTTTTTTTTTGAAGTTCGCATTAGAATATTTTAATAACTTAGGACAAAACTTGCCCATGCAGGTCCACATCGTCGCATAGACCCTAATATAACGGCTACATTCGGTATTTTTAAGATTTTAACGGATTTTATTTTTTTGAAAATTGCCAAATTCGTTCCAAATGTTGGAGGTTATTCAAAGTTCGGCCCGGCCGAACTTACAGCTTTTTTATTCATTTTGTATTAAAAATGAACGATTATTTTACGAATTTCCAAAAAAAACCGCGTTATCGTCCTCCTTCCCACCAACATCACCCTATATACGATATTTCAAAAAACCCTGAATTTTTGTACCAGGATTTTTCTACAAGGATTTTGTGCGATTCATTTTAATAATGAACTGTTCTTAGTTATGATTCTCATTATTTGTCAACACCTCCAAATGGAGTTCATGTCACACGAATGCCGTTACACCCTTTTCAACGCGTACGTGCAAAATTTTATGGATTCTTAAACAAAAAAAAAAGCCAACGCATGAATAGATTTCACTGTGAAAGGCATGAAATGGAATATCCTCAACACTTGTGTTTTGTGAAGTGTGTTCGGAAACCGTTTCGTTGAAGCGCAAATAAATTTGTTGTTCTTCTGATTGGCATCGTGCTGCTAAAATTCCGTAATATGTGTTCCAAAAAGGTATACGTACCGAACAAAAGAGCAAAAACCCACAAGGAGAGTTCTCGTCAAATGCTACTTCAGTCTTGTTTTGAATTCAAAACAATAAAATAAGAAAACAAAACCGAACCAAACCAAACCGAACTCAAGAAAACAATGGGTTTTGAAGATATTAATATTGTCATATCGTACAAAATCACCCGTTTTTTTTTAGTCCTTCTAGGTCTTTCTTCTCAATCAATTAATGAAAAGGAGTATGTAGGAGAATGAGAATAAACTGAAACTGAAAACCAACAACCCAACGGACAAATCTATTGTCCATCTACCTCAATCATCGATGAAGCACACTTATCAAGAGGACATGGTGCGTGTTTTATCACGAATTTCAAACCTTCATGTGAAATGTCAAAATATGATTTTTGTTTTTGAACATTTCACCCCGTAGACGAACGTGCCCAATCAAACAAAGAGAGATGTAATCAATTGAAATATATATTTTGTGGAAAATATAAATGGAAACGGACCTTTTTGATAGCTTCTGTATTTTCTCATTTCAATATATTGTCCATAGTCCATGAATGTATCTCAAGGAATATCAGCCAAACAATCTATATAAAATCTCCACCAGAGTAACATTGAAATCCTTTAATAAGGATTAGAAAACCGAGTTGAGTAAAAATGTGATTGTTAAATCCTAGGCAGCAGGGCATATTAAATTTAGAGACAACGCTTTAGAACTAAAATTACACTGACCAGCACCAAAAAATAGTTACAGGAAATTCCCAGGATATTACGAAAGAGCGCTCAAAATTGAAGACACCTGTATCGGAATTTTGAAAGTCTATTATCTATTATGGAGTTCACAATCTAACGTTATTTTTTCAACCAGTGCTTATTTAGTTAATGGTAACACTAAGCTCATGTATCATTTGAAAGATAATTAGTTTCATCCTTTTGCTTGAAGAACGCTGGGAAATATTGCGACATTACTTTGAAATTAATGGTAATGTTGCAGAATATGTGCAAATATTGCGAACGGATTTTGAAGGAGCAGAAGCACCATCTGCTCCGTATCTTAAGAAGCTTAATTGTCACATCTGGAGCACAGAAAATTCGCACACATACATTGAAAAGTTAATGCATCCAAAACGAGTCACTGTTTAGTGCGACTTTTGGACCAGAAACATGATTGGACCATTTTTCTACGACAACAGGTTAAATACAGGGTGGGATGAAAAAAAAAAACTGCAACAAAGTCAAACGCCATAATTTTTACATTTATTTTTATACCCTACAACACTATGTGTTGGGGGTATTATAAGTTTGATTGGGCCAGAATTTATGTAACACCTCGAAATATTGGTTTCCCATATAGGAAAGTACATATGGATCTTCCTAGCTCGCCGAGCTGAGTCGATCTAGCTATGTATGTCCGTCCGTCCGTCTGTCCGTCTGTCCATGTTAATTTGTAATCACGCTACAGGTCGCAATTATGGCCCGATCCTTACGAAATTTTGCACGAAGGTGGGGTTAGGGTCAGAATAGAAGCAGAACAGAATTGGAGATGATCGCCAAATGTTTAGGGGTTGAAACGGACCAAATACTGAAAAATGTCGGATTTTGCAGTAGCTATACAGATCGCAATTATAGACAAATCGACGCGGAATTTCGCATGTAGCTAGAGTTTAGGGCGGGGAAGAAGCCTACCAATTTGGGTGGTCATCGGCTAATATTTAGCGGGTAAAATAGACCATATATTTTGTGTTGAAAAAATTCAAAATTTTTCATTAAACCGCGAATATTTTAAATCCCGGCGAAATCTGAAAGCCATGACAAGGTTACTTCTGATCTTTACATTGATGTTAACATCCATCAAATCGGATATATAGCAAAATATGTGCGATATATATGTCTATCCAAGAAGATATGCTTGAAAGATCTTTTATATGTCGAGAACGGCTGAACTGATTTCGACAGTTCTCATTAATTCAAAATGGCCTCTTGACAGGAAAGAAAAAACGTCTAAAAATGGCATAAAAATATCTGTCTAAAGATGAAAATATTGATTTTGTAATATTTTCTCATATTTTTTCAATTTTGTCATATTTTTGGCATATTTTCATTTTGAATTAAACATTTGGTAATATTTCTACAGCTAACAAAACTAAGTAGTTAGGATATCAGGATATCATATACAGATCGCATTTATGGCCCGATCCTTATGAAATTTAGCATGGGGATAAGATGAGGGTCAGAATAGAAGCCTACTCTTTTTGGAGATAATCGCCATATATTTAGGGGTTGAAATGGACAAAAAAAACTGCAAAATTGTCAGCAAGTCGTAATTATCGTCCGATCCTCACGCGCATTTGAATGGAGGTTACCGGACATTGCAAAAGCCAAATAGTTTTGGATGGCCATCCAAAAATATTCAATGTGTGAAATAGTTTGCCAACTTTTGTAGACAAAATACGAAAATATCCATTCCAGTGACTTTTTGGAGAATTCACAAATACAGGAAAGACGCACTTCTGACTATTTCGTTAAGGCTGATTTCGTTGAAGAATATAGTCAAATGTCTGTATCTCATATAGATGCGTTTTAAACCAATAATAAATGTTAATCTTTTGCCACTTCTGAGAGATTATAGGTCTTTGGGAAATATTGGTTCCAGATCTAGGAAGACCATTTACGTGCAACATCTACCAATAAATTGGAAATGAGAAAATTAGTTTATGTTGCTATTATTCGAAAATTAGAGAACGAAGCCTGATGGTTTTCTTTTATTATTTGTCACAATATCTTGTGGAATTTTTTCGAGTATCTCGCCTATATAAACTGTATCATTTATTATGGTGTTGTAGGGTATTCAACGGTCGACCCCGCTCGACTGTAGCCTTTGCTTACTTGTTTTTTTTTTTTTTAATTTTGGTGAATGAAAGCAAAAAAATGTCGGAAATAGCATCAAATTTTAGAATAAATTAAGATAAGTGTTCGAATTTGGCACCTTTGCACGAATTATTTCCTTCAAACGGCCAATGAAACCATCACACGCTTATCGAATGTTTTTCTCCGGAATTTTGGCCTGCTTGCTTGAGGTGATCGACACTTTGATATTTTATATTGCCAATCTTGCTTTCCAAAATACTCCAGACACAATAGTGCAACGGGTTGATATCCGGAGATTTTGGTGGCGCTGGGAATGAAGCGAGGAACCTCATTTTGTAGCCATTCTCGAGTGGCGCGTGCTGAGTGCGATGGTGCTGAGCCTAAGGCTTTAATATACTCTCCAGAATATTTTCGAGATAATATTCGGCATTTATTCTGATGCCACGGTCGATTAATTTGGTTGCAAATTTTTCATCTCACCCTGTATACCAACAACAGATCTTGCTTTAGCAAAAATATTTAGATGAGTGAAATTTGAAGAGAGTTGAATGCATATTTCGTTTTGCGCGTTTTGTTTTTCAAAAATCTTGAACCTTATATGGGGGAGGTACCAGAAGAAATGGTCCGACCTCTACCATCTTTATAACAGATTTTGTATTGATGGATATATTGAGACGTACCAAGTCTGAAAAAATCGGATATTTATGTCGTGCTTTATGAGCTTCATGGGTATTCTAAATTAAGATGTCCCAAGGCTGAATGGAACCGAATGTAAATGTTGCGTTTTATGAGCTTCATGGATATTCAAAATTTTGACACTTTTGTCGTGGAGGTACCAGAAGGAATAGACCGATATATTGCATTTTCAACATCAGACCTTGGTTTAATAAAAAATATTGTGATGAGTAATTTGAAGACCATCGGAAACTTACATCACATTTTATAAGGGTTATAATTATTCAAAATGTTGACCCTTTGTGGGGGAAGTACTTGATGGAGTGGACCGATCTTGCCCATTTTGCACACATGACCTAGCACTGATACAAATATTGAGATTTGCAAAGTTAGAGCATCGGATTATGCTTCCTCTTTCTGTGCAGAAAATAATTTTCTTTGAAAATGTTGACATTGTAACATTGAATATTTAGGTCCACGTTTTTCTATACCGCACATGTACCTATACCCACAGATATTTGGTGTTTTGATAATCCTAGTTACATTTACCCACGAAACTCTTTCAAAATTTAGTATTTAAGAAGATTTGGTGGATGACAATCCCTGAAGTATAAAATTGACTATATAGGTTCTCGTTTTGGTATGGCCCCCATATAACGGGTTCACCCATTTTATGGATTTTTTTGAAAATTTTAACAGTATCATCCAAACGATCTTACTGTAACTGTTGTTCAAAGTGGAACACGTTTGAATTCAGATTCTTTTATTTATATTTTTTTACCCAATGGTGTTTTTTTTTTAATTTTTCCTCGGCCTTTTTTGAAATTGGTTACATAAAATTTCGTTTTAAGCATATATCTAGGTTTAATAATTTTTTTAAGAAACTAACATTGGATATTTTTATTTAAATGTGTGTTAACGATTTTACATTGCTAAAATAACACTTCCGATTCTAAGTCAATATCTTATTTAATACTTAATTATTAAGAAGGTGTCAAAAAAAGAAATTTTTTAAATCAAAATTTCATTGTGCTACTTTGAACGAATAAATATTATAAATTTCGGTTTGTAAAAAAAATTGCAAAATTTAAAATTTTTCCCGAACACTTTGTAAATTTTCTTACATTTTAACTGGAACTTAATTATACTCTGCTTGTAGGAATTTTGGGTTCTCAGACCAAACTGACCACATGAAAAGGGACCCCAAATTTTTGCGAAATATTTCACAACATTTAATATATAGATTTGAAAGTTTGCATATAGAACTTAACCTGGACAGAAGGATGGACACACACTCATTTCGGCGAGATATGGTGGTTTTTGTTTAAGTTAACAGATTTTTATTGTCTCTTTTTCGGGTTCTTTCCCCAAATAATGAAGTATCATGGGAGATTTCGACTCAGATAAGAAACGTATAAAATTAAGAGACAAATCGAAGACATATAACTTTTAGCATTTTCCTTTTAATATTTTCCAGATTTACAGGGTGAGATAAAAAACTGCAACAAAGTCAAACGCAATAATTTTTAGTTTTTTATTTTATGAATGGAAGCAAAAAATGTCGTAAATATCATCAAATTTTAGAATAAGTTTAGATTCGTTCGAATTGGTCACCTTTGGCACCAATTATGGCCGAGGAGCCATATTGTAACCATTAACCAGTAACCATTCTTGGGTGGCGCGTGCTGAGTGCGATGGTACTGAGTTCTGTTGGAATCTCCAAGGTCTGCGGCCAAAAGTTTTGAGTGCCCAAGGCTTTTATACACCCTCCAGAATATTTTCGCGATAATATTCGGCATTTATTCTGAAGTCACGGTCGATTAATACGAGCGGAGAGCGACCATCGGCTTTTATGGCTGCCCACGCTTGAGTTCTGGTGGCAAACCGAAGGTGCACATTTTCAGCTGACCTCTTTGGCAAGTGAACACGATCATTTTGTTTGTTTACAAACTGCTGGACAACGGCTATTTTCTCATCGGAGAACTCCAAATTCGGCAGTTCGGCTTTACCTCTTTTGAGTTTATTTTCTTTCTCTAGCGGTGTAAGTTCTTGCACTTTGGCTTTAACCTGAGCTCATTTTTTAATATCTGCCGCATGGAATATTGCGATATGTTCAGCTCACGAACCATTTTTCGTTCAGCTCACGAACCATTTTTACTAAACAAAACTAAACAATATAATGAGCTGTCACTGGAATATTATTAACAGCTGTCGGACGAGTGGCTTAGAAATGAGAAATGAGAGATTAGAAAAAGAGTCTGAAGTTGGTTGCAGTTTTTTCATCTCACCCTATGTAGTGACATTTTGGTAGAATTTTCCACCTTTTGAGACTTTCTGTCCGAAACGAAGTTTAATGTTACATTCATCCATCAACTCGGAAAAGAGCCCAAAGAAAAATCTCTGTGATGGATTGGAAATATTTTCGACATTTTTTGTGTTGATATTTTTTTTTTTTTTTTGGTAATTTATCAGCTGCAACTCACGTTAAATTCTCATAAAAAAAACGTTAGATTACACATATTCACACATTGGATTTTCTGATACCGTGTGCTGGCGCTGACTCGATTGTTACTCCTCTTATGTCCTGCTGTTATCCTTGGTTGGTAAGGCAGTCTGTTACACATGACAGCAACGAGAATCACCTTCAACTTACATATATTGTTAGGATCACGTACGACAATCCCATGAATGATTCTTGAACAATGGAGATGCACTTTTGAAGTGTACAGACACTTCAGAAATTGCCAAATCCTTTTTGTGTGTCTACCACTTGCTGTGACCCGTTCCGAAACAAAGAACATAACAAGGATAACATCCAAAAACACAATTCACAAATATGAAATATATTATGTTTGAACTTCTACGAACACTCAGGTTTTTTGTTGTTGGAATTCTTTTACTACTTCCTTCAAAGTCCTTCGAAAAGATTTGTGCCTTTTAACACTCAAAGTACTGGCAACCTGCTGTTTTTTCGAGTATCGCACCAAGGCAAATTTGTATTTAAAGGCGGCGTCTCCTTGCAGTTGTTGTTTTCAGGAAATAACCCTGTAACAGCACTTCCATTTAAAGGCTGTTGATTTGATCCGTTTTTGACAATGGAAATTAGTTATGGTACTACAGATTAGATGACCACCAGGTCACATGACAGGGAACTTTGGTTGGTAGATTTTTAAATAAATTAAAAATGATGATATGAATCATCATCACCTTCATGGACAAAAATGTATTGCATTTATGAAATGGAAAACAGTACATTTTTAATGTTCTGTATTTCTCTAAATGATCCCCACGGACATAAGGTATGGAGGTTATGACCATTATTTTGTCGGTTATAATCCCCATAATGGAATGGGGATTGTGTCTCTGACAAGTGGTCATATGATGGGCTTGCTTGAAACGGTTCCAGAGTAATACATGAAAATTTGTATTTTTGTTCCAGATATTTTTGAATAACCCCTAAAAAGTTTTAAATGGACCCATTATGAGGCATAAAGATCTGCAAACTACATTATAGCCTATACTCTTGCCTTTCCAAATTGTGCCTTTTTTCTAGATATAATTCCCACAACAAAAGGTCATACTCCCCATGGGCATAACCCATATCCGTCCGTCCGTCTGTCTGGCTGTTGCGCACCATAATCCTAATTTGGTCCACACTTGGTACATCGTAATATTGTTATCATACTTACATCGAGTTCGGAAATGGGAAATATTGTTCCATTCCTTATGGTACCTCCCCCACAAAAAAAACGTCCAAATTATCACAAAAAATAAAGTATCTTATACAACAAGAAATATTCATCCAATTTTGTGAAAACTTCACAAACCTAATATTTTTATCAGTCCTAGGTCAGGTGTGAAATTGGGCAATATCGGCCTGCTACTTCTAGTTCCTCCCACAGACCTTTTTATACCCTACACCACATAATGGGGAGGGTATTATGTCTTTGTGCATTTGTTTGTAACATGGAGCAAGAAGCGAGATAGGCCCATAGTTACTTTTGAGAATCTTCATAGAATCACTTTCTGAGTAGATTTATGCATGTCAGTCCGTCTGTCCGTCCGTGCGCCTGTCCATGTATTTTTCTGAACAAAATTGAGGTCGCATTTATTACCCGATTGAATTTTCCAAACAATATTAGTTTGGCCCAAGGACGAACCCTATTGAAATTATTGAGAATCGATTCAAATTTAGATATAGCTCCCATATATACAGGGTGAAATGAAAAAAACGGCAACCTACTTCAGAGTGCTGCCACTCGCCCCACAGCTGTTAAAATTATTCCAGTGACAGCTCATTATATTGTTTACAAGCGTACAAAAGCATTTTGGTGAAATTTTTCAAGAAAAAAAGTTATTCGTGATGGAATTCAAGCGAGATAGTGTGATTTCTTTATATTTGGCTGGAAAACCTCAAGTGGCTTTCGTTAGAGCTCTCCAGCATTTAAATGTGAATATATCAAGGAAGTGGACGGAAGAAAATAGCAACATCAGGAGATATTGTTCGAAAAGTAAAAAACCTACTTGATCGAAACCCACGTCAGAGTGGCCGAAAAATGGCTCGTGAGCTATGAATATTCCATTCGGCAGATATTAAAAAATGAGCTCGGGATAAAGCCACTGAAATTCCAAACAGTACAAGAACTTACACCGCAAGAGAAAGAAAATAAACTCAAAAGAAGTAAAGCCGAACTGCCGAATTTGGTGTTCTCCGATGAGAAAATAAAATATCAAGTCTTAATCGAATCGGATGTAAATTTTCGAGTATATGTATATATATATATATATATATATATATATATATATATATATATATATATATATATATATATATATATCATTTTCACACTAGACCTTGGGCTAATTAAAATATTGTTAATATTGTGTAATTTTAAGACAATCGGACTTCTACATCACATTTTATAAGAGTTATAATTATTCAAAATTTTGACCCCTTGTGGGGGAGGTACTTGATTGAGTGTACCTATATTGTACATTTCTGCGCCTGACCCTGATACAAAAATTTGGAGTTGCAAAGATGGAGCAAAAATTCTCTTTCTGTGCAGTCAATTATTTTCTTTGGAGTGGACCGATATTGCCTATCTTCGATCTCGATCTAATTTTGATAATAATATTACGATAATATTTCGATGAGGCACGTTTTGGCCGTATCAAATGATATACGCTCACTAGCCATATGGCTGAGTGAGAGGGGTATACAAATTCGAATTACAATTGGAATGATTCAAATTACAAATTAAATCAAAATTTTTCGAATTACATCTGAAAAAGGTTTAGTTTAATTTCGACAAATTCAGTCCTTATTCCAAATTTTTTGCAAGGTTTTTTGTATGGGTTGTGGAAAATGCCAAGTGGGTTTGACTGTAATCGTGTTGTAGATTAAAGGTACAAAAGAGTTTCGAGTTATTAGGCCAAATATTTTTATGTCTTGTATGTAGCCTTGTCATATACAACGGAAACCCATTATTTTGAAATTTATTTCGCAATATTTTTTAAAGAGCTTCGGAAATTTATAGAGAGCTTTTTATTAATTCAAGAATCATGGTTTGGTAAAATCCCTTTATGTTTCAGTGAAATTTATTCCAAGAAGTTCCGAAAACCTCAAACTCATTTCAAAATTCGTGGCATCACTCCAACGATTCATGTTTCAACTTTAATACAAAAATCTTATTTTAAAACGCATTAAGGACTTCACCATTTGTAACCGTGCCGTTTCTTTTACAGATTATTGACATCGATCCATTCTGGGTTCCCACAACCGAAGAAGAATTCACACACTATGGCGAAAAAGCGGATTCAGCAAATCGCGCCAAACTCTACATGGATAGCGTTAGACGTCGCAAGGGTCTATATGTTGATGAGAAAGTTGTCGAACACGCCGAGAAGCAACGTACCCTGAGCAAGAAAAAATAATACATTTTTCAACGAAGAACAATGCATTTCGTTTAGAAGCTTCTTTTTACCAGGCGGAATGAAATTGTAATCAACAATCCAATTGGATGTAGACATTAATTGGTAATCACAAAATGTTTATTGGATAATCTTTTCGAACGAAAGTGCTGCTTGTTATTAATGACATTTTCAATAAAGTTTTCGTAAAAAAATAGCAGCTGTTATTATTTGACACTCGGGGGTAAGTATTGTATAGTTCGATTGCGGTACAAGGAATTTTTATTAAGTGAATTTATTGGCGGCCGGCCATTTTCTAACCCATAATTGTTCAGGTAAATTTCTACAGTACCATTGGTACTTTTCATATACGTTATAGTACTCAAATTCAATCTCGCTTTCTTATATAAAACGTATCGGATTCACAGTGATCCTAATGCCAAAATTCATAAAGTTGTATTGCTACACTATACTGGGTGAGATAAAAAAAACCTGCAACAAAGACAAGCGCCATAATTTTTACATATTTTTTTTTCTAAATTTTATTGAAATATCATCAATTTAAGAATAAGTTTAGATTTGTTCGAATTGATCACCTTTGGCACGAATTATGGTCTTCAAACGGCCAATGAAACCGTGAAACGCGAATGTTGTTCAGCGTTATTTTGGTCCATTCCAAGCGAAGCGCTTGCTTATGGTGACCGACACTTTGGTATTTTTTAGTGCCAATCTTGCTTTCCAAAATACTCCAGACACAATAGTTCTACGGATTGGTATCCGAAGATTCTGGTAGCCGTTGTGCGCTGGAAATGAAGTGAGGAACCTCATTTTGTAACCATTATTGGGTGGCGCGTGCTGAGTCCAGTTAGAATGTCCAAGGTCTGCGGCCAAAATGTTTGCGTGCCCAAGACTTTAAAACACTCCTCCAGAATATTTTCGCGATAATATTCGGCATTTATTCTGCTACGGTGGATTAACACGAACGACCATCGGCTGCTATGGCCGGCTCTTGAGTTCTGGTGGCCAACAGAAGGTGCACATTTCAGCTGACCTCTTTGGCAAGTAAACACGATCATTTTGTTGGTTTACAAACTGCTGGACAACGAACGTTTTCTCATCGGAGAAAACCAAATTCGGCAGTTCACTTCTTCCAGCCAAGCGAAACAACTCTTTAGCTCTTTTGAGTCTATTTTCTTTCTGTTGCGGCTTAAGTTCTTGCACTTTTTGGAATTTCAATGGCTTTACCCAGAGCTCATTTTTCAATATTTACCGAATGGAATATTGCAATATGTTCAGCTCACGAGCAATTTTTCGGCCACTACGACGGGGGTTTCGATCAAGTCGCTTCTTTACTTTTCGAACCATTTCTGCTGATGTTGCTGTTTTCTTCCGTCCACTTTCTTGACTTTGGACTACGCTTCCAGTATCACGGTAACGAGCGATGGTACGAGCCACAAAAGATTTATTCACATTTAAATGCTGGAGAGCTCTAACGATAGCCACTTAAGGTTTTCCAGCCAAACATAAAGAAATCACACTATTACGCTTGAATTCCATCACGAATAACTTTTTTTCTGGAAAATTCTCACCAAAATGCTTTTGTACGATTGTAAACAATATAATGAACTGTCATTGGAATAATTTCAACTGCTGTGCGAAGAGTGGCTTAGAAATTTCAGTCTGTATCAATTCGTTCGAAATTCAATTCGTTCGAAAGATGGCGTGACTGCAATAGACAGACAGACACACATCGCTAGATCGTCTTAGAATTTACGCTGATCCTGCATATGTATACTTTATAAGGTCCTTTATGAATATTACGAGGAGTTCAAACGGAATGACAAAGCTAATATACCCTCCATAGAATGGTGGAGGGTATAAACACTTTGATTTTTGCGAAATATTAGGTAGATATTTTTACCCTGATTCCGGAAAATTGTTTTTTTCGTTTGGGGCGGACCCGGGACTCAAGAATTTTTACTCGAAATTCCAAGACCCGGATCCACTTACACGATGTAAACAATATATGTATCGTTTGAAAGCTTACCCAATATAGACAATATAGGTATCGGTAACATAACAACTTTTAAATTTAGAAAACTTTAGTTCGCATAGCCGGTTAAATATACCCAGAAGAGAATATCTCGGAGCCCAGAAAAGGTATTAGCACAAATTATAGCATTTTGTAAAGGTAAGAGTGTTGTGCTAAAATTTGGCATTAATTTTGGAGGGTATAAAAAACTTAGTATGTACTGTGAGTATTCCAAACTACTTACCATATTATAATGGGCACTCGAAAAATGTAATTAAAAACCAAATTAAAACCACTTTTTTTTATAAATATAGAAAAATGTAATTTATTTTCTTTTTTTAAGTTTTCTGTTCTGTATTTTTTTTATAAATGACAAAAAAAAATGTTTATTCAATTTTGTTTTTATAATTATTGTACACAAATGTAAAAACAAATATAACACTAAGCATCTATTTAATAATACTAAATTAATTAAAAAATACAACATTAAAAATTGTTGTTTTTTCTGATAACCTCTGGATAATTTTAGTATAGCTTGAGGTAAATTTGAGGTTTATTCTATAATTTTAGCCCTAAGATAACATTAAATGAATTATTTCCCAAAAGAAAAAACTTATTATTATCAATCAATAGTTTGTTTTTACAGATAATTGGGTCCATAATGGTATAATCCATACAAGGTAGACAATAACCACCCATCGATTATTTTTTTTTAAATTTTGGAAAATATTGAAAACTTATGTATACCAAATTTACGCATTTTTAAATCTTTCAAAATGTATGTGGAACTTGATTTTAAAAGAAATTTGCATATGTTATATATAGTTTATACTTATCCTACCTTGTATGCATTGCACCATCATGATGTTAGCAATTGAAAGAGACCCAGCAATGTCTTATAAATACTTGTACTTATTATATAGTTAAAATAAACACTATTGTGCTCAAGTTTTAAAAACCAGATTCTTACAATTCCAATAACAACCCTGAAAATATGTTGGCTTTCATTAAAAAAAAGAAAAGAAAAAATTAAGTGCTAGTCTTTCTTTCCAAATTATTTTTTTGGTCGTGGCTTGTGTATTCAATGGCGACTGCATTCCTTACAATTGTTTCTTCGGTTTCGCTAACTTCCGGCACATCCAATATGTTATCACCCAATATTATGTGTATAGATCTGTGTAGCAGAGGAAGTAAATATTTGATTGTTAGAAGAAAGCATTTCAATGTGTTGCCGCAGCGTGTTGTGCAAAACTTACAAAATTAAAATAAACACTGCCATTTGGGTGGCAATGGTTAATAAAAATACACCGTCACCACCTTTGCCTTCATCGTTTAGTGTGGCGCGATATACCTGGGAATAGCACACACCACTTATAAACGGCACCGCATTATCGCACACCGACAGCAATGCAAACACTTTTCCCCTTTCGGATATGGGCACAATCTTGGAGGTCATTGAACGGATCATGGGGCCAACAATGGGACCCAAACTGCACACAATGGCGCCCACGTAAAACATTTGACCCGTCTCGGCAAAATAATAGAACAGCCGAGCTATGGCGTGTGCCCAAGCTCCAATAAAAACAATTGTCTAAAAATAAAATAATAACAACAACCACGTTAAATGGAAGCAGATGTGTGACGTCGAATAGGTCTTACGGTATCTTTCCAATTGAATGACTTATTCATTATGGGCACTCCCACCAACATGGCCAAAACGTAGGCGGATGATTTCACTGTTTTAAAAGTACTGTAGACGTCAACGCCCCATTTAAATTTAAACACCGTGTACATGTACAGGTATTGTCCTTCGTCTCTTTGGAAGGTGTACAGGGCCATGGTAATGAGTAAAATAATTAAAAAGCTTCTACGATTGCCAGGCCTTTTCTTCACAAGGACACCAAGGGAGTCCACAACGTGCTGTTTATCGAAGAAATCGCCGAAAAAGCCGCAACAACCCAGCTCTTTGAGAGAACGTTGCTTCGGCGTTGTTTGCCACTGGAAAGAGAGTAATAGGAAAAAGACGATTACAGGTGAAAAAACAATGCAAGTTTTGACGTGTCAGGGTGAAAAAAATGTTTATACATGAGGAGATGAAAAAACTGCAACCAACTTCAGACTGCTGTAATTTCGAAGCCACTCGTCTGAAAGTTGTTAAAATTATACCAGTGATAGCTCATTATATTGTTTACAAGCGCACAAAAGCATTTTGGTGAGAATTTTCCAGAAAAAAGTTATTCGTGATGGAATTCAAGCGTGATAGTACGATTTCTTTACATTTGGCTGGAAAACCACAAGTGACTATCGTTAGAGCTCTCCGAGATTTAAATGTTAATAAATCTTTTGTGTCTCGTACCATCGCTCGTTACCGTGATACTGGTAGCGTAGCCCGACGTCAAGAAAGTGGACAGAAGAAAACAACAAACATCAGCAAAAATGGTGACGCACATATCGCCATATTCCATTCGGCAAATATTGAAAAATGAGCTCGAGGTAAAGCCAAATTCCAAAAGTGCGTGAACTTTCACCGTCAGTTGCTTCGCTTGACCGAAAGTGGTGAACTGCCGAATTTTGTTCTCCCCGATGAGAAAACATTCGTTGTCCAGCAGTTTGTAAACCAACAAAATGATCGTGTTTACTTGCCAAAGAGGTCAGCTGAAAATGTGCACCTTCCGTTGGCCAACAGAACTTAAGCACCGGCCATGGTGATGTCCAAGGCCGCAGACCTAAGACATTCCAACAAGACTCATCACCATCGCACTCAGCACGCGCCACCCAAGAATGGTTACAAAATGAGGTTCCTCGCTTCACTTTCAGCCCACAATACCCACCAAAATCTCCGGATACAAATCCGTTAGACTATTGTGTCTGGAGTATTTTGGAAAGCAAGGTTGGCACTAAAAAATACCAAAGTGTCGGACACCCGGTTTCATTGGCCGTTTGAAGGCCATAATTCGTGTTAAAGGGGACCAATTCGAACAAATCTAAACTTATTCTAAAATCTGATGCTATTTCCGACATAGTCGGCTTTCATTCAATAAAATTTAAAAAAATGTAATAATTATGGAGTTTGACATTGTTTCAGTTTTTTTTTTTTATCTCACACTGTATGTCAGTAATATTCTCATCTGAATCGATTCCTACTACATTTGTGTCTTAGCCGATATTTATCAAAATCCATCCTATTTGAGCAGATATTACACATTTAAGGCCCAATAAATTGGATGTAGATATATACGGAAGCTATATCCAAATCTGAACCGATATCTGTAAAATTTAGCTAAGATATTTATCTGCTGTATCTGATAGCTGGCACCAAATATCGTTGTTGTGGGGAACATTTTACGGGTATCTTAACCCATTTTCACCAAATTTAATAAACTTTCATCCAGGAGGACAAATTTAATAAATCGGATTAAAAATACATCTGAGAGCTATAGTTAAATCTAAAAAACACGCTTATTTCTATTGTCAATATATGCCAAATTTCATCCTAGACATCATAAAATATATACATTCATAATCAGCATAATATAGCCGCCATATAACGGTACCTCCCTATATGCGGTATTTTGGATAATTTCGCTACACTTTTCCACGGATTTGTCTAAAAATTGGGTATTTGTAGGTGAAAATGGATTCTAGCGCCGGTGGCGGAACAAGGTACGTATAGATCGACGTTTTCGTATAGTTCCTATGTAACGGTACCTCCTGATATTCGGTATATTGATCATTTTTGCCACGAATTTGTCTAAAAATTAGTATTTGTAGTTTGGAATGGGTTCTATCTCCGGTGGCGGAACATGGTTTACATAGGTCCACTTTTTGGTATTACCCCCATGTAACGGTACCTCCAGACATTCGGCATTTTGATGATTTATGCCACATTTTTCCACGGATTTGGCTTTGGACTGGCTTTTTTAAACCTGAGTGGCTGGTAATGCGCTCACTGTCCCACAGGAGCTCCGTGCTCACTGCTCCATCTAATTAACCTGCGAGCACCGAGTTCCCGCTCATGTACTCCTCGTACACGACGCCTCTGAGTCGAAGGCAGCGAAGTCATCCACAACCGAGCATCATCGTCGTAGAACACCAGTGAGCCGAATGCCATTCACCAGAGTTCTCGATTATAACACGGACAGCGAAATCAACTTCAACCCGAACAGTGATTACCCGTCGTGATCGTGGTGACCGACAACCGCTCAACAGAATTCCCGATTATCCTCGAATCATCTGTAACTCGAATATCGTGTTCCCGACGACCGTTTCCCAGAGTTGACGCTTATATACCAATCATTTACAACCCGAACCTCATCATCGGAATCCCTGACATCCATGCATCAAATTTCGTATTGGAAAATCTTAATGGGAAAACAAATTGTATGCAGGTCCACGTTTTCGTATATATAACGGTACCTCCCGATGTTCGATATTTTAATGATTTTAGCGATATTATTCACTGGAACTTTTTCAAATTTCATATTTGCAGTTCGTAATGGGTACTACAACCTATGGCAAAAAATTTCGAATGCAGGTCCACGTCTTCGTATAGACACCCCCCAATATAACGCTTTTCATTTTAGTTGTAGTTTTCGAATTTTTTTTTAATATTTAAGTTCCTTCCCAATTGTTGGACGGCATTAAAAGTTCGGCCCGGCCCAACTTACTGCTTCTTTACTTGTTTAAACTTTTATATAGCTCTTAAAAAAACCCTCTGCTTACAACTATGTTTTTGATTCATTTTGCCTTCGACATAATTTACGCTTATCAACAACAAAAATTGTGGTGATTATACGAATTACGCACACCAGAGAAGCTTGACGGATATTAACAAATGTTTTCTAAAATATCGTTTTGTAGAATTTTTATCATTTGTTTTGTTATGTAACTTACCTTCAGAGCAAATATGGTATAGATTATGGACAACGCCAATAGCGAGGCATTCAGTGTAAACATATTTGCATAGGAACGATTAAAATGATTGTAGAACAAATACGAGCCCAATGCCACACCCGTTGGCATTGCACTCAAATAACAGACATCCAAAATGGTAACTCTCAACGTTCGGTTCTTTAGCGTAGAAATATCGGAAATGTATGCAAAACATGATGCAAATATGGCCACATCGGCCCCCGTCAAGGCACTTGGCAGTGTGGCCGTGTAGAGGATATATTCCACTGGCCAAGTTTTCATGCGAGCATTGACCACAATCATCACAGAGTATATGAATTTACCCACCAAGCCCATGAGCAAGGGCAGTTTTCTACCACGACGATCAGAAAACGAGCCCAAAAACAGAGCCAATATAATCGGGAAGACATGAGCCGAAATCGACTCCCATTGCAAAAACCAGGCTGTGGTAGTTTGGACTTGTTTCTTGTACTCGGCATTTTCACTGTCTTTTATATGTTCGCATATCTCATCCGTAAAATTGTTATTAACCCGGCAGGCTTTTTGCAGAAAGAAGTCCTGTTCCACAACTGAGGTAATCATAAAAGCGAACATGTACAGGAACATTGTGGGTTCCACGGAGATTTCTTTGTACCATGGTGAGAATATGGCTTCCGTGAAGCGAACACATTTACTCTTTGGTCTGGTGGTTGGCAAAGATGGTGGGAATTGGGTATTATCGTCGTTTTGATTGGCTCCACCCATGATATATGTTGTAGCTGAAGAAGTGGTCGCTTGGTTAATTGTGTCCGCCTGAAAGTATGCAATAGAATT
This sequence comes from Musca domestica, assembly GCF_030504385.1. Lineage (NCBI taxonomy): Eukaryota > Metazoa > Arthropoda > Insecta > Diptera > Muscidae > Musca > Musca domestica. The sequence continues at coordinate 10,380,093 of NW_026712296.1, read as the reverse complement.
GGGTTGTTAATGTACGATCAAAGAGTAGATAATGCCGTTTACATGGAGATAAAACGAAACACACAAATATTGAGGGGGAGAAATGTGTCTCGTACCCTAAAAAGTCATAGCAGAATGAGCGCCGACCATCAACACTGCAATTTATGGTAGAGTTTCTATAGATGTGATATACTCAAAATAAATTCCTCAAATTACGATACATAAATGGACTATATTAAAAATCCGTTCTCATATTTTCAATTAACCCATTAGTGGACGAAGTTCCCTGGGCACTACCTTTAAGCGATTTACACCAATTACAAATAAAAATGGTATAGTTAATTTGTTTTAAAAACAATTTATTCAAAAAAGCTTATGGTTTTGGAGTTATGGGCCGTCCCTTATAAGGGACGCTGCGCATTGGGTACACTTGGCTTATGATATTCCTTAAAGCAATTTTTAGGGTGGAGACCTTTGTCACACTTCTGACAAATAAAATTAGACTTTTTGCCATATAATCCACACCGTTTATCTGTTTTTGAATATTCAATAATGTGGTTTCTGCCATCATATCTTGTATCTGCAGTGACATTGCTATTGCGCAAACCTCTTGATGCTGGGGTACCATACGATTCCAGACATGATGTTGCAATATAACGGCGAAAATTTAGAAGAGTTGAACATGCCGGATCATTGGGATGTAACTTCTTCATTAACAGCCATGCATTCACTACTGACGCATCAGGCAAATATGCAAATATGGGCCAACACTATTTTTTTGCCTGATTCTAGAGCGGTATCGGCACCATCTATTGGTGGGGTCGCGTAAATTTCAATGTCGTGCAACTCATTATCGCCAATAGCATCCAATTCATTAAGTATTTCAGAAACTGTAAGTCTGCACATATAAGATTTATTACTCAATCAGTGGATTACAATTGTACTACGGGCGCAGTGTCCCTCTAAGGGGACGTTGCATTCATAGTCACTTTATGCACGTGTCACAACAATTTATTTTATTTTTTGGGCATAAACTAGTTTATTACACTTACTTACAAATAACAATACAAACACAATCATAAATATTCACAGAATCATAACTTTATTGAAATTTTACTTACCCAGCTCGAGATTTTTGTTTTTTCAGAAATTGGTTTTCCATATTTTGCACAAAATACAACACGCAACTCGCAAGAAATTAAACGAATGGGATAGAACATAATTCGTTGGAGTGTCAGTAATGGCATAGCCTACTTGTTTACAAAAAAAACGAGCATTGGAAAGTGCTACAGTGGAAAATGTGAGAGTCCCTTATAAGGGACACTGCCCACTAATGGGTTAAAAGGGTTTATAAGAATTTGTTTAATTCTAATGTAAAGACAGTTGTTATACCACCAGTCACAGAGAGGGTCTATATATCATTTGATGCGGCCAAAACGTGTTTCATCGAAATAACGGTTTTAGACTCTAGAGTCGATCCAGTGATGTTTGTCCCTCCGTCTATATGTCTGGTTGGTGTGCACGATAACTCTCGAAGGGAATATCCGATTTGGTCCAAACTTGGTACACCGTAATATTATTATCAAACTTTGATCGAGTTCGGAGATGAGCAATATCGGTTTACTCCTTCTGCTACCTCCCCATAGAAGGTCGAAGTTTTCAAAAAAAAAAATATATATATATTTTACTGCACAGAAAGAGAAAGGATAATCCGATTTTGCTCCAACTTTGCAAATGCTAACCCTAATTAGCATCAGTGCTAGGTCAGGTGCGAAAATGAACGATATCGGTCCACTCCGATGAACGATGGTACCTTCCCACAAAGGGTCAAAATTGTGAATATCCATGAAACTCATAAAACGCGAAATTAACATCCGATTCCATTCAGACTTGGCTCATCTTAATATTTTCAGATGGTAGAGATCGGATCATTCCTTCAGGTACCTCCCCCACAAAGGGTCAAAGGGTCATAAAATCCGAAATAAGCATCTGGTTCGCTTCATATTTCACACATCCAATTCCTCCTACTAAAAGATCTGCTGTCAAGATGGGATATATCGGGCTACTCCTTGTGGTACTTCCCACGAAGGGTCAAAAATTTGAATATCCACGAAGCTCATAAAACGCGAAATTAACATCTGATTCCATTCAAACTTGATAAATCTCAATCAACACAAGATCTGTTATAAAGATGGTAGAGATAGGGCCATTTCTTCCGGTACCTCCCTCATATAGGGTTTAAGGTTTTGAAAAACGAAACACTCAAAAAAAGCGAAATAAGCATGCAATTCTCTTAAATTTTCACACATACTAACATTTTTGCTAACACAAGATCTGTTTTGAAGATATCGGCGAACCCCTTTTGGAACCCCACCCACAAAGGGTCACAATTTTGAATACTTTTATCTGTCATAACTAGCGAAACAAGTCAGCGGTTCTTTACAACTTGCTATATCTGAATATTTCTCTCAACCAGAAACCTGAGATGAATATGGAATTTATGATTTCGTATAAAATTGGATTGATCGCGATTTTTTTTATCTGTATTAGATGAAGTATGAAAAAGGAATACTTCGATCGACTATATCTGGTACCTCACGTACATTTCAAGATTTTCTAAAAATTATCACATATCTTATATAAAGTGAAGGAAGTAGTCGATATAGTCTAAACCTGGCACGTCGCAATAATTATATCATATTTATTTAGGTCTGAAACGAGATGGACAATATTGGCTCATTCCTTCGGTGCCACCTCCATAAAGAGTCAACAATTTGAATAATCATAACAGAAGAAATAATATTGAAACATTGGCTGAGGGTGAACATCTGTCGGCAAAACGACTAATACTTTTTAACTTCTTTATATCGAAAATGGGCCCCCGTATAACTGCACCGGTGTTTTGGGTTTATAATCACAATTTTAACCCGAATTTGCTGTAAATTGGTAGCATGTGTTCCTATTATGTACTTTGATGATTTTAGCGACTTTATTCAAGGGAATTCTTTCAAATTTCGTATTTGAAGTTCAAAATGTGTACTACAGTCTATGACGGAAAATTGCATATGGTCTTCGTATGTAGGAGACCTACCTATAAAGGTCCAAGTATAGTCCCCGTATAAATAAACTCTCTGATAGTAAATTGTCTATATTGGCCCAAATTTTCATATATCCTCCATATACTTGTACTTTCCAAAATTCCGAATTTTTCTGATTTTAGACAGATTTTTCAACGGATTATCTCAACATTGGTATTTAGAGTTCCACCGAATATTCGGTATCTTGATAATGTTAGAGGCATTTATTTTGAAAGTTTTTTTTTACTTTTTAAGATTCCGTCTAAATGATCTAAGGTATTTGAAATTCGGTTCGGCCGAATTTAGCTGATTTTTTACTTGTTATAGACTCAGCTTAGATTAAGATGTGGTCGAATTAACATTAATTTTGGATCATTAACATTAATTTTGGATCGAGCTTATGATACACTTACAAACAATGTGAGGTCTAAGTAAATTTATTATACCCTCCACCATTCTATGGGGGGTATATTAGCTTTGTCATTCCGCTTGTAACTCCTCGAAATATTCATAATAGACCCTCCAATTTATATATATTCTGTCTATCTGTTATTTTCACGGTATCTTTCGAACGAATTGAAATAGAAGGCTAAAATATTTGCCTACATGTATAGTTTGCCAGTAGGCAGGTTAAGTTCGTAAATGGGCTATATCAGTCCACGTTTTCGTTTTTAGCCCCCATATATTGGTAATGGGTACTACATCCTATTACAACAATTTTTCTACGGCACTTCCCGATATTCGTTACTTTGATGATTTCAGCAACATTATTCACCGGAATCATCAAATTTCGTATTGGAAGATCTTAATGTGTATTACAACCTATGGCAAAAATTATCTACCGGAATTATTTCAAATTTCGTATTTGAAGTTCATAATGTGTACTACAGTCTATGACGAAAAATTGCATATGCAGGTCCTGGTCTTCGTATGTAAGAAAAATTATTTTTAAGACAAAAATTTTTGTGTGCAGGTCCACGTCTTCGTATAATGCTCATATAATGGTACCCCCGATATTCGGTATTTTGATGATTTTAGCAACATTATGTGTAGGGTATTAAAAGTTCGGCCCGGCTTCGTCTTAGCTTCTTTTTTACTAGTTTTTTATTATTTCTTCTCATATTTAAACGTATATGTGTGTAAATTTTTAAAATTTGCATATATCCACTGAAAATGCATACAGTGAGTTGCTTTGCTGAGTTACTTTTAAAAATATTGCCAACTCAAGTACATATTTAATTACGAACGCAATGTGATACTGATAAAAAATAACTAAATTCTTCGAAGCAAGAATGTCAAGTTACACCACATGTTCTGTTTTACATTTATCTTTTCATACATACTTTCATACATAGGTCGCTGAAACTCTATGCAAGTCATGAACTACTTCATTTAAATATATTCAGAATTATCGCAATTAATGCGAGGTATAATTTTCAATGAAGCATGCAAACGTGTTATCCGTTAAATATACTTTATTTAGTTATGACACTGAATGAAAAACCATATTCGATACAAAAAAAAAAAAAAACAAGTAAAAAAACATTAAGTTCGGTCGGGCCGAACTTTTAATACCCTCCACCTTAGGGTAAAGAAAACATTAGAACCCATTATGACCCACAAATACCAATTTTTAGACATATTCGTTGGAAAATGTGGCAAAAATCATCAAAATACCGAATATTGGAAGGTGTCGTTTTATGGGAGCTATACCAAAACATGGACCTATACATACAAAGTTTCGCCACCGCAGCTGGAACCCTTTATGACCAACAAATACCAATTTTTAGACAAAACCGTGAAAAAATGCGACAAAAACTATCAAAATACCGAATATATAGAGGCTATACCAAAACGTGGGCCAATATGTCTCATTTGTAATTCCAACCATCCTAACCACAATACAAATTGTTCTGCTAAATTTTGACGCTCTTCGTCAAATAATGTGGGCGATTTCAACAGACAGACGGACATCGTTAAATCGGTTTATAATTTTATGCTGATTGTGAATATGTATAATTTATACGACGAATATTTAGGGATGTTGCAAATGGAATGACAACGTTAATATACCTTCCTTTCCTAGGTGGTGGGTATAATAAGTTAAAAAGCCACAGTAGTTGGAACAAATTTCGAAATTTTCAAAAAAAAAAAAAAATAATAATAATAATTTGTATAGTTATTGTTGACCTTTGATCAATGTATTTTCTTCTGGTTTTTCGTTTGGCTCGAGGTCAGAATTTAAAAAACAGACGAATTTGTTTTTTTATATATTAATTTATTTGTCCGATATTTCGACTATCTTCGATAGTCATCATCAGGGATTTGACTTGAAAAAACAATTAACATTTAGTATAAATAAATAAAACAAAACACTATAACGATAATTACATTGGATTTTAACTCTTCTGTTTTTAAGTTCTCTGATGCAGCTTTTCCATCCTTTCCTTTTTACTCGAATTTTCCAACTAATTTTTCTTATGCTTTTCGATGACATTTCTATAAATTTGAGCACAATGTTCCGTGTCAGTTTTGTAGTTCATTCGTTTATTAGGAGGTACATTTATAATATGTAGCATTTCTAACATGTACCTACGTTTGTAGTTATTTTCTTGTGCCAAGATGTCGACATCTTTGAAATTGGGCGTATGTCCTTCTTGTTGGCAATGGGCAGCAAGGGCAGTTTTTTGCTCTATGGGTTTAGTTTTTGTCTTTTGGTCCGATTTATGAGAGCTAATACGAGTTTTTAATTTAGATTTTGTTGTCCCAACATATGCCTTCTGACATACGTTGGACCCGTCCCCATTACATTTAATCTTATAAACGACGTTAGATTTATCCTCGTGTGGAATTTTTGTTTTAGTTCTACTAAAGAAATTATTGTTGGTGTTACTGCTTCTGAATGCCAATTGATACTTCTCACTGTTGTACATGTTTGATGAAGAAAATCTTTCCGAAAACCCTGGTATATATGTAGATCTTTTATATGTCTTTTCCACTAATTTTGTATTTTGGTATGCTCTATTACCCTCGGCGCGTTTAATCAATTCATTAACAATGTTACTAGGGAAGTCATTCATTTTTAAAATCTTTATGATTTTGATTTTGTTCTTTGCATGGAATTTTCTGTCACTTATTTTCAAGACCCTTTGGATAAAGTTTGTGGCCGTGTTGATTTTTATACGTCGCGGATGCTTTGAATGGTAATTAATTATTGACAGTTGATTCAAAATACAACATTAAAGATGCAATAGACTTCAAATCCAGGATTAATAATCAACATATTGAAGATGACGAAATTTTAATTTCATTTGACGTGATTTCCTTGTTCCCAAGCATTCCAGTAAACTTGGCTATTAGTGCTATTAAAGATAGTTGGTCTATTATAAAGGAACATACACATATACCAATGGATCTTTTTATTGACATTTTGACAACATGTATTAAGGACGCTAGATATTTCGCATATAAGGATAAGATATATGAACAACAAAAAGGCATGCCGATGGGCTCACCTATTTCACCAATCATTGCTGATATAATAATGGAGAAACTTCTTGACGAAACTATGAACAAATTGGCTATCAAACCCAGATTCTTGACAAAATATGTGGACGACATATTTTGCATCGTAAAAAAGGAGGAAGTGGAAAATACACTTAAGACGCTGAATATGTACAACAAACAACTACGGTTTACGATGGAGAGTGAATTGAATAATCAGTTACCATATCTAGATAGCTTAGTACAAAGAGAAGGAAAAAAGTTGTTATTAGATTGGTACCAAAAGCCAACAGCCTCGGGTAGATTAATTAATTACCATTCAAAGCATCCGCGACGTATAAAAATCAACACGGCCACAAACTTTATCCAAAGGGTCTTGAAAATAAGTGACAGAAAATTCCTTGCAAAGAACAAAATCAAAATCATAAAGATTTTAAAAATGAATGACTTCCCTAGTAACATTGTTAATGAATTGATTAAACGCGCCGAGGGTAATAGAGCATACCAAAATACAAAATTAGTGGAAAAGACATATAAAAGATCTACATATATACCAGGGTTTTCGGAAAGATTTTCTTCATCAAACATGTACAACAGTGAGAAGTATCAATTGGCATTCAGAAGCAGTAACACCAACAATAATTTCTTTAGTAGAACTAAAACAAAAATTCCACACGAGGATAAATCTAACGTCGTTTATAAGATTAAATGTAATGGGGACGGGTCCAACGTATGTCAGAAGGCATATGTTGGGACAACAAAATCTAAATTAAAAACTCGTATTAGCTCTCATAAATCGGACCAAAAGACAAAAACTAAACCCATAGAGCAAAAAACTGCCCTTGCTGCCCATTGCCAACAAGAAGGACATACGCCCAATTTCAAAGATGTCGACATCTTGGCACAAGAAAATAACTACAAACGTAGGTACATGTTAGAAATGCTACATATTATAAATGTACCTCCTAATAAACGAATGAACTACAAAACTGACACGGAACATTGTGCTCAAATTTATAGAAATGTCATCGAAAAGCATAAGAAAAATTAGTTGGAAAATTCGAGTAAAAAGGAAAGGATGGAAAAGCTGCATCAGAGAACTTAAAAACAGAAGAGTTAAAATCCAATGTAATTATCGTTATAGTGTTTTGTTTTATTTATTTATACTAAATGTTAATTGTTTTTTCAAGTCAAATCCCTGATGATGACTATCGAAGATAGTCGAAATATCGGACAAATAAATTAATATATAAAAAAACAAATTCGTCTGTTTTTTAAATTCTGACCTCGAGCCAAACGAAAAACCAGAAGATAATAATAATTAAATAATTATAAATAGAATCCGTTAAAAATTGTTAGGCAATTTTATGTCACAAGCTGTAGTCCCCTTTTGGGGACTACAATTCCGGAGAGCAATGTAGCTAAAATCATCAAAATACCGAATATATGAGGCTACACGAAGGCGTGGACCAGCACAGACAATTTTCTCTCATAGGCTGTAGTATTCATTATGAACTTCAAATACGAAATTTGAAACATTTCCGGTGAATAATGTCGCTTTAATCACCAAAATACCGAAAATAGGGAGGTACCATTAAATGGGGGCTATACCGCAACGTGTACCTGTATGGCTCATCGACATAGAATTTTATGCTGATCAAGAATATATATATATGTACTTTGTGGGGCCTAAAATATATATTTCGAGGTATTAGAAACTTAATATACCCTCCATACTATAGCGGAGGGTTAAAATATTGATCTTAAGCTCGAAAAACTTTTATTATTATATAATAAACAGTCTGAATATTAGGTATTAATACCTATTAGGGTAAGTGTACCAATAGTCGACACTTTTAGGGTTTTCGCGTTTTCAATCATTCAAACCATTCTGAGTAGAACTTTTCAATTATTACAAAGTTAATTTAATCAGATTCGAAATTTTGTATATTTTTTGTAATAACAAACAAAGTTTAATAACTTTTTTGTTTATGCAAAATGGTCAGGCTTAATCCCATTATTCTTGTTTTCATAAAACCAACGTTTGATTGGTAGATTAAATACATTAATTAGAAGTTTTATTAAAATGTTTTTTTTTTTTTTTTGCCAGCAGTCGGCACCACTTTCTAATTGTCGGTATGACATGTTCCAAGAGTCGGTATACCGAATTTTTATACACTCAGCCATATGGCTACAGAGGGTATATATCATTTGATACCGTCAAAACGTGCCTAGTCGAAAAAAACGGTTTTAGAACCCAGGTCTCTTTGGACCAAATCCGTTTCAGAACATTTGGAGTTGATCTAGTGATGTCCGTCCGTCTGTCTGTGTGTCTGGCTGGCTGGTGCGCACAATAACTCTCGAAGGGAGTATCCGATTTGGTCCAAACTTGGTACATCGTAATATTTTTTTCAAACTTAGATCGAGTTCGGAGATGGACAATATCAGTTACCTCCTTCCTTCTGGTACCTTCTGGTATGTAAGAGTCCGATTGTCTTCAAATTTCACACATCCCATTATTTATATTAACCCCGAGGTCTGATGTTAAGATGGAATATATCGGTCCACTCCTTCTAGTACCTCCCACACAAATGGTCGATATTTCCAAAAAAAAATATAATTTTTTTTTTGCATAGAAAGGGAAACGATAATCCGATTTTGCTCCAACTTTGCAAACCCTAATATTTGCATCAATGCTAGGTCTGGTGCGAAAATTGACAATATCGGTCCACTCCTTTTGGTACCTCTCCCACAAATGGTCGAAATTTTCAAAAAAATTTTTTTTTTTTTGCACAGAAAGGGAAACGATTATCCGATTTTGCCCCAACTTTGCAAATCCAAATATTTGCATCAATGCTAGGTCAGGCGTGAAAATGGACAATATCGGTCCAGTCCTTCTGGTACCTCCCCTACAAAAGGTCGAAATTTTGAATATCCATTAAGCTCATAAAACGCGAAATTAATATCGGATTCCGTTTAGACTTGACACATCTAAAAAAATGGTAGAGATCGGACCATTCCCCCTGGTACCTCCCTCACAAAAGATCAAAGTTTTGAATAACCAAACTTTTATAAAATCCGAAATAAGCGTCATGTTATCTTTATATTTAACACATCCTATTATTTCCACTAACAAAGGATCCGTTGTGAAGGTGGGATATATCGGTCCACTCTTTCTGGTACCTTCCCTACAAAGGCTCAAAATTTTGAATATCCATGAAGCTCATAAAAAGCGAAATTGACATCCGATTCTATTCAAGACTTGGTATATACCAAAATTTCCATTAACATATCACAGTCCAAACCTAGCTCGTAGCTATATTTATATCATATTTATTTAATTCCGATACGAAATGACCAATATTGACCCATTCCTTCGGAACCTTCTGCATAAGGGGTTAAACATTTAAATAATCATAACAGAAGTCAAAATATTTTTCAATAATCGAACATTTGCTGAGGGTATTCATCTGTCGGCAAAACCGACCGATACTTTTTTACTTGTTTGAATATGGATTATCCCGTTCATGCTGAGGACCTTCATAGACAAAAATTTAATTTTTATTAGAATAAATCATCTTTTGTTAGCGATATTGTACACAAATGCCGACTACTGGAACATGCCGAACTTAGACTCACGTACTCTATATTGACTGTACTTCATATGCAAAATCTTGTCATTTCAAAATAATCAATTTCTATCCAGTTGCAAAATGAATTTGATCTTGCAGACTAAGTTTATTTATGGAGCTTAGAAATAAAACTCCCTTGATTTTTATTTATCTATTTTGTTTACTTACTCGATTCAAAAGTGGCTCCATTATTAAATATATATTTTTCTTTTGCTTAAAAAACCACCGAAACACAAAAAACCATTCAAATACATTTTGATTTAATTAAAGACAAATAAAAAATCAACCACAAAAATTCGCCGAAAACAGAGAGAGACACATTGTCAGACAGCGCACATGCTGTTAGGGAGAGGGGTATTGACAGAGGCGGAACTATTTGGCGACGACATTATTTTTATGTTAGAAATTTTTTATAATTGTTTCCAATTGTTGTTAAATAAGGGCCGATATTTGCTAAATTTCCTATTTACTTAGATTTTCGATGTATTTCGGTTTTATGTAATGTCTTTTTAAGAATCCATAGACAGACTGATAGTGGACAAATCCAATGAGGGTATATTCTGCTCTGAAGCATGTTGTCAACAATACAGTGTTGACAATATGCTTGCAAAAATGGCGATTTGCACAAAAGTATTTAGAATTTCGCTAATGAAAATATAAAAGCAGTTCACAATTCCTATTAGTTAATTGGTCTTTTCCAGAATTGCAAGAATGTAAAAGTTTTCACTATGATAACAGATTTCTCATTTATCATATCGGAGAAAATTCCAAAACTAGTAGATTCTGGAACAGGGCAAATACTTCTACCTACATTAAAGGAGACTTTCGATCTGTATAATACTAAAGTAAATGGTAGAACCGTTATGAAAACCTTTTAAACAACTCAAATATGGGTCCCCAACATTTCCTAAATAAGTACATTTAGTATTCAATACAACCAGTAGAGCTCCTGTAACCAAAAAAAGGTTATGTTGGGAATTGTGTAAAAAAATAAATATTAAAAGAGATAATATTTCAATGCCAAAGTCAAACTCGTACATTTCGTATAATTTGAAGTATTTCTACACATTAATATTTTGTATGCATTCCTTTACTTTTTTTACCATTTGTAACCTACTTTTAACAAGTTTTTCGCAAAAGCTAGCTTAAAATTTTTGCCATTCCTCCAACAAAGCATTCTTCAAATCTTCTTTGCAAAAAATGGTATGCTGGCAAATTATCGAAATAGCTCCATAAATTCTCTAGGGGGTTTTGTCTGGTCTCTGGGCTGGTATATCCATGACGCGGGGACAATTATATAGCAACCATTGAAAGCACTTTAAAATCCTTGTGTTTCGGATCATTGTCTTGATAAAAATAATAATTTTCGCCGAGGCCGATGGGCCAACTTTCCTTCAAAAAGTTAAGATCCATAGTCTCATCTATAATACCCTCAATAAAATGCAATACACCAGGTCCAGAGGCAGGAAATGAACCCCACATCATTTATTAACCACCTACCCACCATCGTGCTTCACTGTAGGCTTCACGTTTTTGGCAAGGAGCGCATCATTTGTCTTTCTCCATACATAAGGTCTGCTATCTAAAATAAAAAGGTTGAATGTGCTCGCGTTCGTCAACATCACATTATTCCAAAGTGAAAAATCTTTTGATATGTGCTGCTTGACAAATCGCAATCTTACTTCTTGATTAAGCTTACCTCAATATTTGCGAGCTTCGGTGCACTCAAAAATGGATCCTTTCAGATCTGCCGTAAAATATAGTTCTCATCATGACTTATTTTCTACACATCCATCTGTTTTGAGCCATTTTATGATGTACTGAACTGTAGATCGGCTTATATTAACAATCTCAGATATCTCACCTAGCGATTTATAGATTATAAATTTCTCACTTCAACAGTGGTTTATCCTCGTTGTCTTCCCATTTTTTATTATTTTTTAATATTTACGTCAGCAAATTACACAACACGTGGAAATTTGAGATAAATTAGCTTTTAGGGCAACGTGTACCTGTATGGCTCATCGACATAGAATTTTATGCTGATCAAGAATATATATATATGTACTTTGTGGGGCCTAAAATATATATTTCGAGGTATTAGAAACTTAATATACCCTCCATACTATAGCGGAGGCTTAAAATATTGATCTTAAGCTCGAAAAACTTTTATTATTATATAATAAACAGTCTGAATATTAGGTATTAATACCTATTAGGGTAAGTGTACCAATAGTCGACACTTTTAGGGTTTTCGCGTTTTCAATCATTCAAACCATTCTGAGTAGAACTTTTCAATTATTACAAAGTTAATTTAATCAGATTCGAAATTTTGTATATTTTTTGTAATAACAAACAAAGTTTAATAACTTTTTTGTTTATGCAAAATGGTCAGGCTTAATCCCATTATTCTTGTTTTCATAAAACCAACGTTTGATTGGTAGATTAAATACATTAATTAGAAGTTTTATTAAAATGTTTTTTTTTTTTTTTTTGCCAGCAGTCGGCACCACTTGCTAATTGTCGGTATGACATGTTCCAAGAGTCGGTATACCGAATTTTTATACACTCAGCCATATGGCTACAGAGGGTATATATCATTTGATACCGTCAAAACGTGCCTAGTCGAAAAAACGGTTTTAGAACCCAGGTCTCTTTGGACCAAATCCGTTTCAGAACATTTGGAGTTGATCTAGTGATGTCCGTCCGTCTGTCTGTGTGTCTGGCTGGCTGGTGCGCACAATAACTCTCGAAGGGAGTATCCGATTTGGTCCAAACTTGGTACATCGTAATATTTTTTTCAAACTTAGATCGAGTTCGGAGATGGACAATATCAGTTACCTCCTTCCTTCTGGTACCTTCTGGTATGTAAGAGTCCGATTGTCTTCAAATTTCACACATCCCATTATTTATATTAACCCCGAGGTCTGATGTTAAGATGGAATATATCGGTCCACTCCTTCTAGTACCTCCCACACAAATGGTCGAAATTTCCAAAAAAAAATATAATTTTTTTTTTTGCATAGAAAGGGAAACGATAATCCGATTTTGCTCCAACTTTGCAAACCCTAATATTTGCATCAATGCTAGGTCTGGTGCGAAAATTGACAATATCGGTCCACTCCTTTTGGTACCTCTCCCACAAATGGTCGAAATTTTCAAAAAAATTTTTTTTTTTTTGCACAGAAAGGGAAACGATTATTCGATTTTGCCCCAACTTTGCAAATCCAAATATTTGCATCAATGCTAGGTCAGGCGTGAAAATGGACAATATCGGTCCAGTCCTTCTGGTACCTCCCCTACAAAAGGTCGAAATTTTGAATATCCATTAAGCTCATAAAACGCGAAATTAATATCGGATTCCGTTTAGACTTGACACATCTAAAAAAATGGTAGAGATCGGACCATTCCCCCTGGTACCTCCCTCACAAAAGATCAAAGTTTTGAATAACCAAACTTTTATAAAATCCGAAATAAGCGTCATGTTATCTTTATATTTAACACATCCTATTATTTCCACTAACAAAGGATCCGTTGTGAAGGTGGGATATATCGGTCCACTCTTTCTGGTACCTTCCCTACAAAGGCTCAAAATTTTGAATATCCATGAAGCTCATAAAAAGCGAAATTGACATCCGATTCTATTCAAGACTTGGTATATACCAAAATTTCCATTAACATATCACAGTCCAAACCTAGCTCGTAGCTATATTTATATCATATTTATTTAATTCCGATACGAAATGACCAATATTGACCCATTCCTTCGGAACCTTCTGCATAAGGGGTTAAACATTTAAATAATCATAACAGAAGTCAAAATATTTTTCAATAATCGAACATTTGCTGAGGGTATTCATCTGTCGGCAAAACCGACCGATACTTTTTTACTTGTTTGAATATGGATTATCCCGTTCATGCTGAGGACCTTCATAGACAAAAATTTAATTTTTATTAGAATAAATCATCTTTTGTTAGCGATATTGTACACAAATGCCGACTACTGGAACATGCCGAACTTAGACTCACGTACTCTATATTGACTGTACTTCATATGCAAAATCTTGTCATTTCAAAATAATCAATTTCTATCCAGTTGCAAAATGAATTTGATCTTGCAGACTAAGTTTATTTATGGAGCTTAGAAATAAAACTCCCTTGATTTTTATTTATCTATTTTGTTTACTTACTCGATTCAAAAGTGGCTCCATTATTAAATATATATTTTTCTTTTGCTTAAAAAACCACCGAAACACAAAAAACCATTCAAATACATTTTGATTTAATTAAAGACAAATAAAAAATCAACCACAAAAATTCGCCGAAAACAGAGAGAGACACATTGTCAGACAGCGCACATGCTGTTAGGGAGAGGGGTATTGACAGAGGCGGAACTATTTGGCGACGACATTATTTTTATGTTAGAAATTTTTTATAATTGTTTCCAATTGTTGTTAAATAAGGGCCGATATCTGCTAAATTTCCTATTTACTTAGATTTTCGATGTATTTCGGTTTTATGTAATGTCTTTTTAAGAATCCATAGACAGACTGATAGTGGACAAATCCAATGAGGGTATATTCTGCTCTGAAGCATGTTGTCAACAATACAGTGTTGACAATATGCTTGCAAAAATGGCGATTTGCACAAAAGTATTTAGAATTTCGCTAATGAAAATATAAAAGCAGTTCACAATTCCTATTAGTTAATTGGTCTTTTCCAGAATTGCAAGAATGTAAAAGTTTTCACTATGATAACAGATTTCTCATTTATCATATCGGAGAAAATTCCAAAACTAGTAGATTCTGGAACAGGGCAAATACTTCTACCTACATTAAAGGAGACTTTCGATCTGTATAATACTAAAGTAAATGGTAGAACCGTTATGAAAACCTTTTAAACAACTCAAATATGGGTCCCCAACATTTCCTAAATAAGTACATTTAGTATTCAATACAACCAGTAGAGCTCCTGTAACCAAAAAAAGGTTATGTTGGGAATTGTGTAAAAAAATAAATATTAAAAGAGATAATATTTCAATGCCAAAGTCAAACTCGTACATTTCGTATAATTTGAAGTATTTCTACACATTAATATTTTGTATGCATTCCTTTACTTTTTTTACCATTTGTAACCTACTTTTAACAAGTTTTTCGCAAAAGCTAGCTTAAAATTTTTGCCATTCCTCCAACAAAGCATTCTTCAAATCTTCTTTGCAAAAAATGGTATGCTGGCAAATTATCGAAATAGCTCCATAAATTCTCTAGGGGGTTTTGTCTGGTCTCTGGGCTGGTATATCCATGACGCGGGGACAATTATATAGCAACCATTGAAAGCACTTTAAAATCCTTGTGTTTCGGATCATTGTCTTGATAAAAATAATAATTTTCGCCGAGGCCGATGGGCCAACTTTCCTTCAAAAAGTTAAGATCCATAGTCTCATCCATAATACCCTCAATAAAATGCAATACACCAGGTCCAGAGGCAGGAAATGAACCCCACATCATTTATTAACCACCTACCCACCATCGTGCTTCACTGTAGGCTTCACGTTTTTGGCAAGGAGCGCATCATTTGTCTTTCTCCATACATAAGGTCTGCTATCTAAAATAAAAAGGTTGAATGTGCTCGCGTTCGTCAACATCACATTATTCCAAAGTGAAAAATCTTTTGATATGTGCTGCTTGACAAATCGCAATCTTACTTCTTGATTAAGCTTACCTCAATATTTGCGAGCTTCGGTGCACTCAAAAATGGATCCTTTCAGATCTGCCGTAAAATATAGTTCTCATCATGACTTATTTTCTACACATCCATCTGTTTTGAGCCATTTTATGATGTACTGAACTGTAGATCGGCTTATATTAACAATCTCAGATATCTCACCTAGCGATTTATAGATTATAAATTTCTCACTTCAACAGTGGTTTATCCTCGTTGTCTTCCCATTTTTTATTATTTTTTAATATTTACGTCAGCAAATTACACAACACGTGGAAATTTGAGATAAATTAGCTTTTAGGGACTTCCTCAAATACTTTTTCCAACAATTTCGTGAAGTTGGACGCAGTTCGAAACAGGGTTGCTGTATAAATGTAAGCTGTGCGAGTTTAGCTTTTGCATAAAAATTTGGTGAGTTTTAGAATAAATGCCATTATTTTGGCAAATAAATAAAAACAATAAACTTTTGTTCTACGGCTGGTTCTAGTACCCTATATACTAATAACAAATACAGATATCTTCTGGTAGTGAATTTAAAAACAATCATATATTACATGAAAGAAAATTGTTTGCTAAATGTACGAGTTTTGCTTGGAGCTGCTGTATTTCGCTTCCTTCTTCATGTTACAAACAGATGGGCCGGAATCCATTAATCTTTGGGCACAACTGTTCTAGAAAAATTCTGAAAATTTGCTAAAAAGAATCTCTCGCACCGAGAATGTGCAGTCATTATAAAACGCAAAGTATGCAACACTTCAATCAACATATGTACGTTATACTAGCGTGAGAAACTGGCTCTCCCTCTCTCTTAGGTTGTCTTGTTGTGCTATAGCAAGAAACCGGTTTCTCTCTTCGCCTGACATAGTTTCTCTCGGAAAAAATAAAACAATTTAAAAGAATAAATGGGGACGGATATGATAAAACGTACCAAATATACGTAAAACTACAGCACAACAATTGCTCGGTTCCAGAACTGCAAGAATGTATAAGTTTTTACTACGATAATCGTAAATATTATAAAAAAGAGTGGACCCAATTTTCTAACAATTGGTAATAAAGTAAGTGTTTCGAAGGGAAGCAAAAAAACGAGTTCATTTTATATTTAATGACAAAAAAATCGGAAGAACCTTTCGGAAGTGTGTAATAAATAGTGAGCCGATTCGAAACATTGACCATTGA
Source organism: Musca domestica (assembly GCF_030504385.1). NCBI lineage: Eukaryota > Metazoa > Arthropoda > Insecta > Diptera > Muscidae > Musca > Musca domestica. Next base: position 10,363,001 of record NW_026712296.1, on the reverse strand, counting down.
AAAGGAAAGCATTGAATGAGTTGTTACCTATGATGAGAGGATGATACCAAGCTAACAAAAAGAAGTTTGAACATTTGAAACACCTAGGGCGCCAATAGTAACGCTTGCAAAAGGCGAATATGTGCCCTATGGAAAATATTTTAAATTTTAATATCTTTGGCCCTCCACTTAAAAAGAAACACACAAGATTTGGTAAAGAATTGCAAAAAAATAACATAATAATAATAATAGGGAAGGAACTGTACTGTCAAAATACTGAATATAGGGGCGATAAGAAAACGTGAATTTATGTAGGCAATGTTCTGACTCAGGAAGTAGAGTCCATTAAGAACTCTAAACATCGAATTTTAAACAAGCCTGTTAGATGTTCGAAATACTGATTTATCGTTATATGATACTAATTATACAGTTATATGGGAACAAGTTAAAAGCAGTATGTCTGAATACCCTCCACCATTTGGAATGAACTTAGAAAAATAAATAATTAAAATTCGTTAAAAATTCTGTTAAAATCATAGAAATACCGAATTTAGCCGTTGTATTGGGGTCTATAGGAAGACGTGGACCTGCATGTGCAACTTTTGTCATAAGCCATTAGAATATTCAAATACGAAACTTGAAAAGAATCCGGTAAATAATGTACCTAAGATCATCAAAATACCGAATATTAGGAGGTAACGATATATAGAGGCTATACGAAGACGTGGGTCTGCATAGCAATTTTTTATCATAGGCTGTAGTACGAATACGAATTCTAAATACGGAATTTAAAACAACTGCGGCGAAAAATGTCCCTAAAGTCGTCAAAATATCAAATATCGGGGGGTACCGTTGTATGTGGGATATACGATATCGTGGACCTTTATAGACATTTCTCATCCAGGAGGTAAAGTGCTACATAGGATTTTTAGACAATTCCATTGAAAAATGTACCTAAAATCATCAAAATATCGAATGTAGGGATGTATCATTATATTTGGGGATATACGATAGTGTGTGTGTGTATCTATACAGACAAGACTCTTCCAGGTGGTAAAATACTCAGAAGGAACTCCTTTTGTAGATTTTCAGACAATTTCATTAAAAAAAATTGACTACAATCAACACAATACCGAATAAGTTAGGAGGGGTACCGTTCTATGGGGCTATACGATATCGTGGACCGATATAGCCCATCATCGAATTTGACCTGCCTGCAGACAAAAGACTGATCTGTGCAACATCTTAGCTTGCTATCTTTATTCGTTTTGGGTAGAGCTAAATCGTGTTAGAATTTTACGCTGATCAAGAATATATACATTGTTATGTCTAAAATTATTATTTCGATGAGTTACAAACGGAATAACGAACTTAATATACCCGCCATACTATGTATGGTGGAGGGTATAAAAAGAAAAAAATAATTATTATTATTATCGTCACCGGGAGTGGGTGGGTTTATAAATTGGTTCACGTAAAACGCCAATATCAGATAAATTATTCGTGTCTGTAAGCTTTTTTTTCACTTTATAAAATATTTTGAATTAAATAATTTTCATCATCGGAACGGCCTTCGACAAATCATTTCATTTTTTTTTTCTTAATATAAGAAAAAGTTAAAGAAAATATTAGCCCGATGACCTTCCACTAGTTGCATGCATACGATTTTCGAAGTTTTGATTTAGATTATTCTCTAATTGTTAAATTAACATTTTGCAATAAATTCTAGAGTTTTTCTCAAGTTTAAGCCAAATTCCACAACAGAAAGTAGTGGTTAATGAAGTGTAGCAAAATGTACAACTTCTGTTCACCATTTTAGCTTACCATCACTGAATTGCCGGCATTTGATGTGAGGCCACGAACAGCCTCCATCGAAAAAGTATAAACAAACCACACGTATTCTCTTTCTCTCTCGAATTTCATTTGCCATTGATTTGGCAAGAAGAGAGATAGAGTCTCTTACCACTACTATTGCATATATATTGTGAGCACTATACTCAGCATTGGTAACAAAAACAAACTTATTTTTAAAAATGCCATGTGCTTTTTCTGAAGCAACTCTGAGAATATAACGTTTTGTTGAAATCGCCTCGTGCTAGCAGAGAAAGAGCAAGGTATAAGAATACGGGTAGATGCACAATGGCATGCCAATAGTAATCTGTGTCCAATATATTAAAAAGCATTTGTAGTATTCGAATTACGTAGCACAATGTCGACGTCGGTACTTGGCGAGATTTGTATATTTTTGTTATATGCTTAAATATTGTTGTTCCTAATGATGTCGTCGGATAAGGTGAGCTGTATCGTGATTTCAACTGGTAAGCAGACGGGCATCCATAAATCGTATTAGAATTTTATGCTGATTATGAATATATACATTTTATGGAGTCTATGACGAATATTTAGAGGTGTTACAAACGGAATGACAAATTTAATATACCCTCCTTTAACAAGGTGGAGGGTCTAATACGAGGGCAATTCGGAAACGTCTTAGCCTAGCACAAAAGCGCTGTATAAACAGAAAAAAGTTAAGTGTTTTGGAAACTTCCATATCTGTTATGAACATATGGACAATGGAGACCAAATAAAAGATTGTGTTGCATTCATTATGGTAAAATAAAATAATAAAAAAAAAAAAAAAAAAAAATAAACATAACCGCATGTGGTTTGCAACACAATTTTTCTTTAATGAGAAGTAATAAAATACTTTTACAGATTTGAAAAATACATATCGACACAACCTCTGAATGTCATTGTATAAAAATGCATTTAAAAATCAACGAATTATCGCAGACAATGTTTAATTATTTTTGATATTTCAATATTAGCTACTGCTGATGCATTTAAATGCCTTTATTCTTTTACCGTTTCATTCACTAAGGCGAATTGAACATTACAACAAATTGTTTTGACATTTAATGGTGCCGCGAGCTAGGTTGATGCGATTATCTAGTAGATCTGCCTTGATATGGACCTTGCGTATTCGGGTAATACGGACGACCAAACATGTAACCATGGTGCAGATGGAAAGCATTTTGCACCGCATTTTTGCAATACCTGACATACGCCTTTAAGGTTTTGCACCACGTTTTTATGCTTTCCAAATAGATCGACCGTACAAAATATCAAAGTTGAACAAATGCAATATTGGCAGAACTTATTGTTGTTGTTTTGTCTCTTGAAAATATATAGACAATAATCTTCCAGGGGGGAAAAATAACTCAGAAACAACTCCTTGTGTGGATTTTGATATAACTCCGTTGGAAAATGTGCCTAAAATCATCAAAATGCCGAATATCCGGGGTACCGTTGTATGGGGGCTACACGATATCGTGGACCGATGTAGCCCTTCGAACTTGATATGCCTGCATACAAAAGACTGATCTGTTCAAAATTATTCCTTTTTGACTCTAGCGATATTACAACAGACGGACGGACATACAGGGTTAAATGGTCTTAGAATTTTACGCAGATCAAAAATATATATACTTTATTATATCTAAAATTATTATTTCGATGAGTTATAAACGAAATGACGAACTTAATATACCTCCATACTATATATGGTGGGAAACTAAAAAAAAATCTTCATTCAAATGAACTCAATTTTTTTTTCAATTTCCTTGCTTTTTTTGTTGGCTTGAAAATATCGACCTTGCCTATCCTTAGCGGGAAAGGGTGTGTTATTGGTGTATTGGCATTAGGTATTGGCCCTATACATTTTAACATTAATTACAGTTCAGTGAGAAATATATTTGATTGATATATTGCCCCAGTATAAATATATATTTCAATTAGTAATTTACCGGGCATTTGAGTGTCGGAAAAAAATCTGTATAAATTTCCAAATGGTTCGTCAAATCCCTAGAATGCCATTTAAGAAACAATATTTCTTTTTGGGGGACTTTGATAGCACTACTGACTGTGTTAATGTAGCTACCTGTATAATTGTTAAAAACATTTTTGAGAGTTTATACTCTTTACTGCATGGTGAAGCGTACACAAGGCATTGCACATACAAACACCCTGTAGGAATTGAAGTTATTCGTGACCTTTTGAGATTGGGTATGTACGATAACCCAATATTTTGTATAAAATATTAAAAATGTTCGATTACACAAAGGTCCAGTAAATGAGAGTGGCAAATTCTTACTGAGAACATTTAATACCTAAAAATTATTCGATATTCGGTATTATTATGTTTTAGACAATTTTTTTGACAATCAAAACACATTTTCTAGCTTGTAATGGGCTTTACCTCTGGCGCAGAACATTGTCTATATACAGTAGCTCCAAGCGAGCAAACAATTTTCTTTCATGCAATATATGATTGTTATCAAATTCGCTACCAGAAAAAACCTATATTTTTTTATTGGTGTATAAGGTACTATAACTAGCCGTAGAACAAAAGTTTACTGTTTTTATTTCTATGCAAAAGCTAAACTCGTGCAGCTTACATTTATACGGCAACCCTGTTTCGAAGTGCGTCTAACGTCACGCGATTGTTGGAAAATGTTTTTTGGGGAAGTGTAGAAAATAAGTCAAAAACGACAAATAATAAAATATTTACCTTGAGTAATGAGAAGTATTTTTTACGCAGATCAAAAAGGATTCATTTTTGAGTGCACCGAACCTAGCAAAGATTGCTGAAAAGGATTTGGTAAAAGTATGTTGTTCTCAAACAATAAAAAATATACTGCATAAGTCGAATTACAATGGAAGAAGAGCTAGACGTAAACCTCTAATCAGTAAGCGTAATCAAGAAGTAAGATTGCGATTTGTCAAGGAACTCATATCAAAAGCTTTTTAATTTTGAAAGAATGTGCTGGTCAGGGACCAGAGCAAATTCAACCTTTTTGGTTCAGATGGCAGACCTTATGTATGGGTAAAGGCAAATAAAGCGCTCCTTGACAAAAATATGAAGCGCACAGTGAAGCACGGCGGTGGCTCAGTAATGTCATGGGGTTAATTTTCTGCCTCTGGACCTGGTGTATTGCATTTTATTGAGGGTATTATGGATGAGACTATGGAACTTAACATTTTGAAAGAAAGTTTGCCACTCTGTAAGAAAAAGCTAGGCTTTGGTGAAAATTATTATTGTTATCAACACAATTATCCGAAACACAAGGCTTTTAAAGTTCGGTCAATGTCTGCTATATAATTGTCCCCGCGTCATGGACGTTTAGACATAAACCCCATAGATAATTTATGGTGCTATTTCGATGGAAAAATTCGTCAGCATACCATATTTTGCAAAGAAGATTTGAAGAATGTTTTGTTGGAAGAATGGCAAAAAATTGAAACTAGCTTTTACGAAAAACTTGTTAAAAGTATGCCAAATAAGCTACAAATGGTAAAAAGTGAAGGAATCCATTCAAAATATTAATGTCTGGTAATACTTTAAATTATACGAAATGTACGAGTTTGGCTTTGGCATTGAAATAGGATCTCTTTTAATATCTATTTTTTTACTTTAAATGAATTAAAATGTTAAGTTTTTTTTAGTGTACTAATAAAATATAAAATAAACATTTTTTTTGAATTGAGATTTTTGAAAGTTATAAGAAAAATAAGAATTTTTCTTTAGGTGTACGAGTTTCGCTTGAAGCTGCTGTAGGTCTATTTCCTATAGCATAATCGATGTAGGCCAATAAAAAGGGGTCTTCATTAGACAAGATTTTGTGTTAGTAGAAATATCGGAATGTATGAAATTTGAAGAGAATCGTATGATTGTTTCGTAATTTTTGACAATTATAGTTTTTCAAAATGTTGTCCCGTTGTGTGGCGGAGGTACCACAAGAACTTGTCCGATACATTCCATCTTCAGATTTGATATTGTGTTGATAGAAATGTTGGCAAGTTATTAATTTGAATGTAATCAGATACTCATATCGCGCTTTATGAGCTTCATGGTTATTTAAAATGTTGACCGGTTCTGGCGGAGGTACCGGAATGAGTGGTCCGGCATATTCCATCTTCACGCCTGATCTTGTGTTAATTGAAATAGTGGGATGTGCTGGGTTTAAAAGGAATTGGACTCTCATTTCACATTTTATAAGAGTTATGATTATTCTTATTATTATTATATAGATGGACATTGATGTAAGTTTGATAATAGTATTACGATGTAGCAAGTTACGATCAAACCGAATACTCCCTTCGGAAGTTATCGTGCGCACCAGCCAGACAGAGAGGCCGACGGACGGATACCCTAGATCGACTCCAAATATCCTGAAAGGTCTATAAGATCTAGGGATTGAAACTGTTTTTTCGATGAGGCTCGTTTTGGCCGTATTAAATGATATATACCCTCTATAGCCACATGACTGAGGGCATATAAGTTCTATGGACATCATTTTTGTATGAACTTCCTTCATTTCGTTCGGAAGCTAAAGTGATTTCCACAGACAGACGGACATGGCTAAATCAACATAAACTTCTCTCCGAAATGATAGATTTCATTTTTTTTTGTAATTTTTTTGAAAATCTAAGTATTTGTCGGTATTTAATATTTTTCGACTTATTTGGGGACAAGGAATAACTTTGCTGGTAATCGGGTTTGTAATAAATATTTTTCAGGGTGTTACCGTCTGTCAATCGCTATGGCTTTGAATTTATTTATAGATATTCTGCCAGATTTCAAAATAGTGATCTTATCTTTCTTTTTTTTAGCCATTAACGTGTCGAGACATTTACTTGTTGAACATAATTTAGTTATGGGCCATAAACAGTGATAAAACATCTAAAATCAGTTTACCGACAGATCTCAGACACAGACTATGTTTCCACTTCCCCAAGCAGTAGATCACATCGCAACTTTGTGTGACAACCGAGAGTGCGAAGTCATTTTATTGGCCCTACAATGTTTGCAATCTTTACAAACGAAGCGACGCACTTGAGATAAGCTTTGCCACCTTTCCTTGGGAGCAAAAGTAAAAAAAGCAGCTAAGTTCGGCCGGGCCGAACTTTTAATACCCCCACCATTTGGAAGGAACTTGAAAGATTTCAACAAATTCCGTTTAATTGATAACCTTTATACTATATATATATTATATAGCCTAACATCTCAATTCGTTCGACAGATTGTGATTAATGCGTGATTACAAAAGATACAAAGACAGACAGACAGACGGACATCGCTGAATCTTTCGCTGACCCAGAATATGTGCACTAAGCTAATATACCCTCCATACATACATAAGTTAAGCTGGGCCGAACTTTGAATATCCTCCACCATTTGAAATAAATAAAATATTATCCGAATAAATAAAATATAAAATCCGTTCAAAATTCTTTAAAATCTTAGAAATACCGAATATAACCGTTATATTGGGGTCTATACGGGATTACGGGCTGTAGTGCCAATTAGGAACTTCAAATACGAAATTTCAAACAATTTTGGTGAATATATATTGTACCTATAATCGTAAAAATACTGAACATAAGGAGGTACTGATATATGGGGCCTATACGAAGCCTGGACCTGCATAGACAATTTCCTGTCATAGACTGTACTTCCCATTACGAACTGTAAATACGAAATTTAAAATAACTCCGGTGAATAATGGCGCTAAAAACATCGAAATACCGAATATCGGTTGTATGTGGCCTCTACGATATCGTGGACATATATAGACATTTCTCTTCCAGGGGGTAAAGTACTTGGAAATAACTTCTAGTATGGATTTTTAGACAATTCCATTGAAATATGTAGCTAAAATCATGAAAATACCGAATATCGTGAACCTATATAGACAATAAATACTATTCCAGGGGGTAAAGTGCTCAGAGGGTGAGAACTGGCTACAATAATTAAAGTATCGAATATCGGGGGGTACCGTTATATGGGGGCTTTACGATATCGTGGACTTAAGTTGACAATTCTCTTCTAGGGGATAAAGTACTCACAAGGAACTCCTTGTGTAAATTTTCAGACAATTCCTCTGAAAATTTTGGCTAAAATCATCAAATTACCAAATATCGGGAGGTACCGTTACATGGGGGATATACGATATCGCAGGCCTATATAGATAATTCTCTTCCAGGGGAAAAAGTACTCATAATGAACTCCTTGTGTAGAATTTAAGACAATTCCATTGAAAAATGTGGCTACAATCATCAAAATACCGAATAACGGGGGTACCGTTATATCGAGGCCATACGATATCGTGGACCGATATAGTCCATTTTCGAACTTGGCCTGCCTGCAGACAAAAAACTGATCTGTGCAAGATTTACGTTCCTAACTTTATTCGTTTTGACTCTAGCGTGATTACAACAGACGAGCAGACTGTCGGACAGTGCTAAATCGTCTTAGATTTTTACGCTGATCAAGAATATATATACTTTGCTATGTCAAAAAATGTTTATTTCGATGAGTTACAAACGGAATGACAAAGCTAATATACCCTCCATAGAATTGTGCAGGGTAAAAAAAACAACTGCCCTTACTGTTGCAGTGTCTGCCCGATAAGAAAACACGTTATAGAAGTGAATTTGAATATCGTCGATTAGCGAATACATGTCTGGAATAGGAGGGGAGGTGTTGTGTTTCAAGATTATTGATTTCATACGTACCTGGAATTTTTGTTTTGTTTTTTATTTCTGCTGCTGTGGTCGGTAACTACTTCACAGGTATCGATGCTGATATCACTGACTTAGTCGTTGTAAATTGTTGACATTCTTTTCTTTCCGGCTACCGTCGATTAACGTCTGACTGTAAATTGTTTCTAGACATCAACATGCATACGTAGGCAAAACTGAATACTACTTTGCAATGCAATGCCAAACAAAAATATTGAATTAACTCTGTATTTAACTCCAGCCCTTTGTTAATTATGGCATTTGCAAAGCACAATTAGGCGACGAGCACGACAACATTACTCTCGTCGAGTAGAAAATAAACTAAACTAGGTTTGCTGTGGTGTATGAAACTATATAAGAGTATTTCGATTAGTTATCAGTCGAGATTATAATTTTAAGGTTAATAAGGTTAGCAACACTGATAGGACTCTATAAACATAAAAGAAATTTTGAATGATATTTTGTTTATTTGTATTTCTTGCCCATAAAGAGCACGCAAGCAAACATTGGGTCTATGTTAGCCGTATTGTTTATAGTCAAATTAAACTATAGTTTGAACAATATTTCAAAAATCGCCCAAAAATTTTAATACTAAAGTCTCCCAAAGACATAATATGCACTCCATAACAATGTTATTCGGTAAAAGGTAGCAGATACAACCTAGATATACCTTTGCCAAATTTTGTCGAGATCGATTCAGATTTTTTGATCCATTCCGTTTTTAACTCATCGAAATAATACTTTTAGACCAAACAAAGTATATTCTTAATCAGCGTAAAATTCTAAGCCGATTGAGCCCTGTCCTTCTGTTGTTATCACGCTAGAGTCAAAACAAATTAAGATAGGAAGCTATAATTTTGCACAAATCAGTCTTTTGTCTGCGGGCAGATTAAGTTCGAAGATGGGCAATATCGGTCCACGATAACGTATAGCCCCCATATAACGGTAACCCAAACGGCAGCGAAATTCGAACATACATATTCGTATTTTATGGAATATAGTATATAATTTATTATTCTTACCCGAAAGAACTCTCAACAAATTGAGGGTATAATGTTAGACCTTAGTTTATGCGGTTTGTTACAATATTTCATATTAAATGGGCTAATTTTCCTTTCATCATGATTTTAGGAATTAACTCTTTCAACACACTCACGACACTATTCTGCTCGACATGCAAAAGCATTTATCTTGAAATTTGTCGATAATGCAGTTCCATGATCAGCTTAGCAAATACAAGAACCAAACGCACAAACAACTTACATATATGTTGAAATGTGCTTTATTAACAAGGTAACACAAATACAACAAATTATTTTTTGTGAAATGCTAATAGTATTTCGTTTTCATTCGAGTATTTATTGTAATCTCTTTGCATTGTCACGTTATCGTGATTAACCTGGAATTCACAATAGATCGAATAAGCCAAGCAGTTCGAATAAACTGTAAAATGTCAACAATTAGAAAAGTAGTATGTTCGGCCAGGTCGAACTTGAATACCCTCCACTATTTGGAACGAATTTGAAATTTTTCAAACAAAAAAAAAAAAAAAATCATTAAAATACCAAATATAGGGGGTTACCGTAATATGGGGGCTATACCAAAACGTGGACCTATATAGTCCATTTTCTATAATCTGTTAAGATCTTAAAAATACCGAATGTAGCCGTTATATTAGAGTCTTAGAGTCTTATATTAGAGCAATGCAAAGGCAATTTTAGTCATAAACCATCACAATATTCAAATGCGAAACTAGAAAAAACCCGTAAAGAAAGTTTTAAAGTTGGGCGGGGCCGACTCTATGATACCCTACACCACTTTGCTAATTAAGTAGAGCTCCACATAACAATGGGAGAATTCAATCATACACGCTATGATAATAACTATAATTTAAAGTTCAAAGGACTAAATATGCCGAAGTATTTGTATCTTTTAAATTCGGAATTGCATTGCCCATTTGGTGCACAATTAATTTGAAATCGGATAAAGGTATATATGGGAGCTAAATCCAAATCTGAACCGATATCGATAAAATTTAGCAAATGTATTTCTGAGCTGTATTTGATATATTTCCCCAAATATTGTTGTTGCAGAGTGCATATTACGGTGGCGGTGGACAAAAATAACAAATCGGATGAACAATATATATGGGAGCTATAGCTTTATCTGAACCGATTTCGATAAAATTTGGCATACTTATTTCCAGGTCTAATTTGGTTGTATGTGCAAAATTCCATACTATTCGGGCTGATATTACACGTTTGGTGCACAATAAAAGGCAAATCGAACGAAGATATATATGGGAGCTATATCTAAATTTTGACCGATTATCTCCAATTTCAATAGGGTTCGTCCTTGGGCCAAACAAATGATTTGTGCAAAATTTCATCTGGTTCGGGCAATAAATGCGACCTGTACTTTGTTTACAAAAATACATGGACAGACGGACGGACGGACATGCATAAATCGACTCAGAATGTGATTCTATGCAGATCATCAAAAGGAACTATCGGTCTATCTCGTTTCCTTTTGCCTGTTACAAACAAATGCACAAAGACATAATACCCTGACCACCTTGTGGTGTAGGGTATACAAATCGGTGAACAATGTAACTAAAATCATCAAAATACCGAATATAAAGTGGTACCATTATATTGGAGCTGTACCAAAACGTGGACCTGCACAGACAATTTTCTGTCTTAGGTTGTAGCATTTGTTACGAACTTCAAATATCAGATTTGAAACCATTCCTGTGAATAATGTCGCTAAAATCATTAAAATACCGAATATGGGGGATATACGAAGACGTGGACCTGCACAGACAATTTTCTCTTATAGGATGCAGTATCCATTTTTAACTTCAAATGTCAAATTTGAAACAATTCCGGTGCAGAATGTAGTCAAAATCATCAAAATACCGAATATAGGGACGTACCCATTTACAATACCAAAAGTCCTGCAGACATGATATACATTTGAGTACAATTTTATCAACCTACTTCATGTCGTTCGGAAGCTAGAGTGATTTCCACAGATGGACGGATATAGTTAAATCGACATATAATTTTATGCTGATCAAGAATATACCGGGCGAGATGAAAAAAACTGCAACCAATTTCAGACTGCTGCCACTCGTCCGTAACAGCTCATTATATTGTTAAGCGTACAAAAGCATTTTGGTGAGAATTTTCAAGAAAAAAGTTATTCGTGATGGCATTCAAGAGTGATAGTGTGATTTCTTTATATTTGGCTGGAAAACCACAAGTGGCTATCGTTAGACCCCTTCAGCATTTAAATGTGAATAAATCTTTTGTGACTCGTACCATCGCTCGTTACCGTGATTACCATTTGGCAAATATTGAAAAATGAGCTCGGGGTAAAGCCATTGAAATTTCAAAAAGTGCACCGCAACAGAAAGAAAATAGACTCAAAAGAGCTAAAGAGTTGAATCGCTTGGTCGAAGGTGTTTTCTAGCAGTTTACAAATAAAATGATCGTGTTTACTTGCCAAAGAGGTCAGCTGCACCTTTGGTTGGCCATCAGACCTTAAGCACCGGCCATGGTGATGGTGTGGACAGCCATAATAGCCGATGGTCGCTCTCCGCTCGCATTAATCCACCGTGGCATCAGAATAAATGCCAAATATTATCGCGAAAATATTCTGGAGGATGTATTAAAGCCTTGGGGACGCAAACATTTTGGCCGCAGATCTTGGACATTCCAACAGGACTCACCACCATCGCACTCAGCACACGCACAAAGGTCACCAAACTCTCCGGATACCAATCCGTTGGAATATTGTGTCTGGAGTATTTTGTAAAGCAAGGTTGACACTAAAAAATACCAAAGTGTCGATCACCTCAAGCAAGCGCTTCGCCGGGAATGCCATAACAGAAAATATTGCAGAGCAACATTCGGGCAGGGTGTGACGGTTTCATTGTCCGTTTGAAGGTCATAATTCGTGACAAAGGTGACCAATTCGAACAAATCTAAACTTATTCTAAAATTTGATGCTATTTCCGACATTTTCTGCTTTCATTCAAAAAAAATCTATATCGGCGTCCATAGCATATGCGTGATGGTGTAATTGTACGTAATAGGTAGCACCAATTACAGTATGTACGCTACACTTATCAATGATCACGTTACAATACATGGGAATTTCTTCCAGTTCCTTCTCTATATATATCTTCCATAATTCCAATATAAACTCTTCCCCACTTGTTGTCTAACCTTTATGTCTGTGATTTTCTCTGTCATAAAATATGTGTGTCGTTTTTAATAATATGATATACGAATTTAAATTTATGACCAGTTTTGAAAACGCACACATTTCTTTCGAATAGGAAGCGAACAAGTTGCCTTTTGGTGGTCCTGGTGGAAATGAGATGCATTTGTTGGAATAAAACAGCTAATTTCCGAAAATATCTGGAAATCGTTTTGTCATTTAAAAATATATTAAATCAGCATCAAAAGTCAAAATAAAATATTCAAGACCCTGGAGACACAACGTCAACCCTGGAGACCTATTCGTCAATTCCCATTGTGTGCAATCAAATTTCTTGAAGCAACTTTGTTACAAAAACGCATTGGCCCTAACTCTCAATTAGCCTCACATTTAACCCCTCTGCCAGTAACAGCGGTAATTTGGCATGCATCAATCCATCGAGAAACGGACTACTACGTTGGCTCCACAACCATAGCTCTGGCATGGAATCTGATACGCCGAGTGTCTGCACAATGCGTCATGTTGCAATTGAGGGCTTCTCTGTTTTTGTGGGTTTCCTCTGGCGGAAACACTCTCATGTTGGGAGGTTTCTTTGACTAGAGCATTTGCGCCTTTTTTCCAGCTTAACATTTTTGCACTTTTGCGGTTTTCCGCTGGTATACTCGAGCCACACTGGCACATGGAGAGTTCGTTTGTCGCATGTGTGTGCGTGCGAGTCTGTTTGTTTGTTAAAGCATTGCGTTTATGATGAATGCACTACGACGTTGTTTACAAATTTCCACTCTAAAAGAATCTGCCGGCAGATGTGGCTTCTGTCGTCGAATATGTGGTTGGTTTGAACTTTAGTTTTGTTATTTTCTTTCCACCTCATCCAGGTGCAAAGGAGAACACACTTGAGACCAACAAGTCGCTCTTCGCGTATGCTCTTTCTTGTTTATATTTCTATTCTTCTTTTTTATACCCTCCACCGTAGTATGGAGGGTATATTAAGTTTGTCATTCGTTTTGTAACATCTCCACCTATACATTTTAGACCCTACAAAGTACATGGTGAGATGAAAAAACTGCAACCAACTTCAGACGGCTGTCATTTCTAAGCCACTCGTCCGACAGCTGTTAAAATTATTCCAGTGATAGCTCATTATATGGTTTACAAGAGTAAAATAGGATTTTGGTGAGAATTTTCCAGAAAAAAAGTTATTCGATATGGAATTCAAGCGTGATAGTGTGAATTCTTTATATTTGGCTGGAAAACCATAAGTGACTATCGTTAGAGCACTTCAGCATTTAAATGTGAATAAATCTTTTGTGTTTCGTACCATCGCTTATGATACTGGCTTGGTCGAAACCCCCGTGGCAGTGGCAATATCGCAATATTCCATTCGGCAAATATTTAAAAATGAGCTGGAGGTAAAGCCATTAAAATTCTAAAAAGTGCAAGAACTTTCACCGCAACAGAAAGAAAATAGACTCAAAGAAGCTAAAGAGTTGCTTCTCTTGGCCGAGAGTGGTGAACTGCCGAATTTGGTTTTCTGGAGTAGTCCGATATTGTCCATTTGCGCACCTGACCTATTACCGATGCAAATATTAGGATCTGCAAAGTTGGAACAATAGCGGACTAACCGTTCTGTTTGTGGGGGAGGTACCAGAAGGAGTGAACCGAAATTGCCCATCACCGAACTCGGTCTAAATTTGATAAAAATAATAACGATATACCAAGTTTGGACCGAATCGGATAATTGTTGAGTTATGCCAATATTTTAGTAAAGGAGCTTGATATTCTTGATGGCCATAGAATTCCGAAATCGATTTAATGATGTCCGCCTGTCTGAGGAAATGAACGATGAAAACTTGCTCTGTATTCCTTCGGTTCATGTGGGAGATATTGGAGCAGCTGGAGCCCTTCCCATCCAATTTTACACACGTTAATGGAACAATTGTTGTAGGGTACCAAACCTAAGTTATTCTAAATTAGTTAGTGTCGAAACAAACATTAAACAACAACATATCACATGCAAATACAAATAAGTTAGAGACAATAAAACTCGAACAATGTTATCTTTGAGATCCCCAGATATACACAACGTTTCGTCACAACAGATGGCAATGGAAGACAAAAAAAAAAAAAAAAAAAAACGCCTCAAATCAGCTTTGTGGCATTTAAGTTACTGCACAGAAAATGTTTAACAGTTTCTCGCCAGCCTTTAAACCGACAAGTTCGTTAGACGCATTCGGTGACCGGCTAGCTAAGTTTACGGTGTTCAAGTTTTAAGCACTAAATAACAACAGCAATGAGTAATGAGGAAAGTTTAATAGAAATGGAAGATCCTCGACAGATTGGCGTTGCTGCTGCCGGCACCGGTGGTGGCGCCCAACTTGAGTTGAGTGTGATTAACGGCAACGGCAGCGGTGGTTCTAGTGTCGAGTCTAAACGTAACAGTTCGGAACGTAGTCTACCCTTACGTAGCTACAGTAAATGGTCACCCTCTGAACAAGGGGCGACATTGGTTTGGCGCGATTTGTGTGTTTATACAGCCGCACTATGGGTAAAAAGCATGATTTTTTGGCATAAAGTCATTTTTTTTTTGGTTTCATATTTTGAAATTTAACTGATTTCCTAAATGTAGATACCCATATTAGAAAAAAAAATGTTTAATATCAATACGGGTGGCAACCCTTTTTTGCTGGCGAGCTTTTAAAGTCAGCTGTTTGAAAGTCACTTTGTGTTGGTACAACTGGCGGTAAAGATCAGCTAAGTTCAAGTGCTTCTGATTTGACAAAATTGAAAAAAAATAAAATGTGTAATTATGGAAAACGTTAGTGCAGGTATGTAAAATTGAGACGAGGTGCCCTTTTTGTCATAATTGTCTGTTGTTGTAATACTGTGAATTGTTTCGTTTATGTATAGCTTTATATAAAATCTATAAATTGTAGTTGTGTTCCGTGGAGTGTAACTTGTGAATGGCAAAGCATTGCAAAAAGGTATAAATGCCAAGTTATTAACAAAAGTGTGTTAATTAATGAGTAACTAGCCTTTTTTGTTCTATTTTGTGCCAACACGTGTTTTGCAGATAAACATGTGTTTGTCCATGCAGCGCTTATTGAAATTTGGAGAAGCAACAATCGCTCAGAAGATGCACTTGTTAAATATGTGTTACAGAATATCAATAATATCAGTTTAAATGAAGACCAAATGCGTTTGATATCAAAACAAGTGAAAGATTTTGTTAATTATATAAAAAAGCATTTGCCAAAGTGCATCCGTAAACTAGAGCGATTTAAAACTAAACATTCAAAATGGCTTAGCAAAAGTATAATTATTGTAATGAATGAGCAGTATGTTTCTCCAAATCATCATAGCCGATCGGCCAAATCGGCTATATAGCAGCTATATGAAATAGTTCCCCAAATCATATGAAAATTCGTAGGTCATCTTGGGGGCATAAAAAATGAATACAAACCAAATTTCACTTCAATAGCTTCATAAACAAAAAAGTTGGGTCAAATCGGCTATATAGCAGCTATATGAAATAGTGCCCCAAATCATATGAAAATTCGTAAGTCATCTTTGGGGTATAAAAAATTAATACAAACCAAATTTCACTTCAATAGCTTCATAAACAAAAAAGTTGGGTCAAATCGGCCAGATCGGCTATATAGCAGCTATATGAAATAGTGGCCCAAATCATATGAAAATTGGTAGGTCATCTTGGAAACATAAAAAATGCATACAAACCAAATTTCAATTCAATAGCTTTGAAATTAGAGTTTATGCCAAAATAAACGTAAAAAAACCCATAGTGAGCCGGTGAAAATGGCTCCTCGGCCAGTTTGTATAACATGAAACGTATTATAAATAATTCCACAGGTGCTGTACAGCCAGGCAACTTGATGGCGTTGATGGGCTCAAGGTGTGTCTCCGTGTGTGTGTGTGTGTGTATTTGTGTGCATTTAATTACTTTTTTTTGCAATGAAGCTGCAAAAATGCTGAAGCTCTAATGAAAATTATTTGTGGTGAAATGAAAAGAAAAATGCATTAATGAGTCATAGTTGTGAAGGAAACGTTATTATTGGTCCAAATTAGACAATGGGAAAGTTCTATGAAGTGCATTACTTTGATTGTGTCCACAGAGAATGAACCTAAGCAGGATTATTTTAAAACTAATTTATGAACAAAGGATTTCAAATAAGTAAGCCAAGCCTGAAATCGAAGAGGACATATTTTACACAACCTACAACATTAACTAGACGAGAAATTTAATATTTCGTTGAAAGGACGGGGAAAAATATTTGTTAAAATTATTTTCCAGGAAATTTGAAAATGTTGTTAGTAGTCTATATACACCACCTGATAAGAGTCTGTTTACTTTCTCTCGCCGTAAAAAAATGTGCAATTAGTTAAAATATAACTCGACTAATAAAAATGTAAAATAAATGTGTTATAAAAATCATGGCAGTTTTGTGATGAATTTGAATTTCTCATTCTGACATTAAATCGTATTAAGAAAGAATACAAAAGTTCTGAGATGCCACGCCTTTTGGCATTTATTTACATTTCTATTTTTATACCCTATTCTATTTTTATAGCCTCAGCCATAAGGCTACAGAGGGTATATATCATTTTATACGGCCAAAACTTGTCTCAAAATCCGTTTCAGGACATTTGACATCTAGGTATAATTCTCAAAGGGACTATCCGATTTGATCTAATCTTGGTACATCGTAATATTATTACCAAAATAAGATCGAGTTTGAAGATGGGCAAAATCGGTCTACTCCTTCTGACCCACAAAAGGTCAACATTTTCAAAGAAATTATTTAACTCCATAGTAAACTTAGCAAATCCCAATATTTCTACTAGCGCTAGTCAGGTGTCAAAATGGATAACATCGGCCAACTTCATCAAGTAACTCCCCCACAACGGGTTAAAATTTTGACCCTCATTAAATGCGAAATAAGCATCGGATACTCTAAATTTTATTTTACTAAATTTCACAGATCTCAAGATTTATAATAACACTAGATCTGATGTGAATATATGCTATACAGGTCCATTTCTTCTGGTACCTTTCCCACAAAGGGTCAAAATTTTTCATTAACAAACGCACATAAAATACGAAATAAACATCCAATTCCTATGAAATTAATGAAGATTGGATGTATCGGCCGACACCTTTTGGTACCTTCCCCATTATTAAGTGTACAATTTTTGAAGAATTATATTATTTTATAAATCAGCACATCCTATTATTTTTATTAACCCAAGATCCGGTACAGCAAGAGGCCGATATATATCATATTTGCTATAGATATCGCCCTATCCCTTGTTGTACCTCCCCCACAAAGAATCTGAATTGTAAATGCTTATATCTCTCACAACATGCGAAAAACAACAGGGATTCTATTCAAACTTCGTATATCTAAATATTTTTCTCAACCAGAGATCTGATGGAAATGGGGAATTTATCGGTCTACTCCTTAACATACCTCACTTACAATAGGTTGCAATTTTGAGTAAAAAATTTCAACATTAGATGAAGTGGGACATTTCGATCCACATTTCGAAATTTTCAAAACTGTTCACATATCTTATATAAAGTGAAAGAAGTAGACGATATAGTTCAAATCCGGCACGCTGTAATGTTCGTACCAGGATTAGGCCAGATACGAAGTTCCAGAATCCCCATATATGGTCAACATATATTTGAATAAATGAATTGATTGTATACATCTGTCGGCAAAACCGACCAAAACTTGTTTCTTGTTCTTATATAGAATATGCTCATATGAGTGGCCTCTTCTGCCGATAACCAAGGAAAGCGGAAAATCATTTTATGATCGCCATGGTTATTCAAAACTTTGACACTTTGTTTGAGGGTTAGATCTATGTGAGGAGTGGTGAGATCTATCTAATCTACAGACAAGATCTATAATTGATAGAAATATGGAATCCGCCAGATTTGAAGACAATAGAATTCTTCTAATCGTGATTGTGATTATTCCAAATGTTAACAATTTGTGGAGAAGGTACTAAAATGGGTGGACCGATATTTTCCATGATGCAAATATGACCTAGCGTTGATGCAAATGTAATGATCTGCAAAGTTTCCACCAAATCGGATGATTCTTTCTCTTTGTATGAGGTATATTATTTTTTGTGTTAAAATGTTGACCTTTTGTTCGGAAGGTAACAGAAGGAGGGGATCGATATTGCCCATTATCGAACTCGATCTTAGTTTGATAATAGTATTACGATGTACCAAGTTTGGACGAAATCGGATACTTCCTTCGAGAGTTATGGAGCGAACCAGCCAGCCAGACAGACGGACAGAGCGACACCGCTAGATTGACTTTAAATGTTCTAAAACATATTTCATTCAAAGAGACCTAGTGTCTGAAACCGTTATTTCAATAATGCCCTTTTTGACCCTCTGTAGCCATATGGTTGAGGGTATACAAACAGGATAACCTTTAATATTTACCTACAACACAACTCACACCGACCTACAAAATATGCTCTGAATACAATCTTTTATTTTACTAGAATATTCGAAATAACACTTGAATTCTTTCCATATCTCGTTTTTAATTCACACCATCCATGTCATTGTGTAGCATTCGAATCGTTAGAATAATGGAAATCTTTGTTTGAAAAATGAATTGATTTTTTTGAATTTTACTTAGATTAGTAATTTGATAATAGTTTAGACCCAACGTAGGTATTCAACGTGTATGTATAAAGAGAAGTTTCGGAAAACTTAAATAATCATCAAACCAATTGGATTTTAAAATACCTAATGTTGGGAAAATTACATAACATGTTAGAGTAATTTGAGAAGTGGAATTATTCACATTTATCTCTGGCATTTCTGTAGAAAAATCTTAGACACTACCCAGAATTTTTAAAATAAAATGAGGCACTTCGTAGTGTAGTATACATTGTTATATATTTATGGTCCATATATATTTTAAATATATTTAGAATTGTATAATATATAGTGTGTATTGGGTATTTCTTTTAAGTTAAAAATAATTTTTTTCACCGCTTAAATAAGGTTTTCACTGCTGAATATAAAATGCGAATAAGTTACTTTACATATGACTCTGGCACGATGTGTAGTCAGTTGAACAAAAAATTAAAAAATCAAGATGCATACTACCGATATATGGGTTCCATGCCAAAACCTGTACTTTTTTTTGGTAATGTGTTCCACCTATATACATTTCAGTTAAGGCCGGATTATACATTATGTTAGAGTTATATGTTAAGCGTATATCCTCCATATAACTGTACCACCCGATATTCGGTGTTTTGATGATGTTAGTCACATTTTTAAACGGAATTGTCTGAAAATCCATACAAGGAGTTCCTTATGGGTACTTTATACCTCGGAGGAGAATTATTTATAGCGGTCCACGATATCGTATATCCCCCATATAACGGTACCCCCGACATTCGGTATTTTGATAACTTTACCCACATTTTTCAACGGAATTGTCTGAAAATCCACACAAGGAGTTCCATGTGGGTACTTTATACCTCAGCACAGAATTATTTATATAGGTTCACGATATCGCATAGCCCCCATATAACGGTACTCTCGATATTCGGTATTTTGATGATTTTAGCCACATTTTTCAACGGAAATTGTACAGAAGGGGTTTTTTGTGAGCACTTTACCCCCGATAGAGAATTCTTTATATAGGTTAATGATATCGTATAGCACCCATATAACGGTACTCCCGATATTCGGTATTTTGATGATTTTAGCCACATTTTCAAATCGTATTGTCTGAAAATCCACACAAGGAGTTCTCTGTGAGCACTTTACCCCCTGAAAGGGAATTGTCTATATAGGTCCGCAATATCGTATATCCCCCATATAACGGTACCCCCCGATATTCAGCAGTTTGAAAAAAATTTAATGGATTTTATTTTTTTTTGAAAATTTTCTAATTCGTTTCAAATGGTGGAGGGTATTCAAAGTTCGGCCCGGCCGAAAAAAAGCTCTGAGGAACATCTGACAGTATGCTATAAAAATGAAAAATGTAATTGTGGAAAAAGAAACCTTATATGTGACTTCATGTGGCTTCGTGCCTTTACTTCAGATCGAAAATGTGGGTAATATCACACAGAAATGTTCTAATATAACACGGAACCTGAGTTTGGTCCCATATATGGGGCGAATGAATAATGAAAATTAGATGGAATTCCCTAACGTCGAATTAGAGTCAACTACTGTACATAAGACGGAAAAGCCATACAGCGGGACGCTCAAATGTTGGCAGAATTATTGAGACATTTTTTAAACCCTCTAGCATTGTTTAACTCCTTGACATGAACCTATTGACCAGGGCACTTTATTGACATGGGGTCAATAGATCAATGACCTATTGACATGGTGTCATTGACCAGTACATAAGGAGTCAATGACCCCTTAACACGGGGTCAATGACCCTTTGATATGGGGCTAATGACCCCTTGACATGGGTTCAATTACCACTTGACATGGACCTATTGACAAGGGCTCAATAGGACCATTGAGTCCTTGTCATGGGGTCAATGACCTATTGACATGGGGTTAAGGACCTATTGACATAGGGTCAATGACCCCTTTACTTGGGATCAATTGGTCTTTAATATATTGATATGGGATCAATGACCCCTTGACTTGGTGTCAATGACCTCTTGACATGTGGTCAATGATCTATTGACAAGGGGTAAATGACCCCTTGACATCAGGTCAATGACCCATTGAACATTACAGACCGGAATAGTTAAAAACTTCGTATTTAAAGCTCTTTATGTGTAGTCCAGCCTATTACAAAAAGTTGCTTATACAGATCCACGTCTTCGTATAGCATTCCCGTATAACGATACCCCACGATATTCAGTATTTTGATGATTTTAGAGACATTATTTACCGAAATTCAGAAATTTTATGATTTTAGAAACATTATTCACCGGTATTGTTTCAAATTTCGTATTTGAAATTCGTATGGTAGAATGGTGGAAGGTATATAAAGTTCGGCTCCGATAAATTTATCTGTTTTTTACTTTTCTTCAAGTTATTGATATTAAAAATATTTGACACCTATGAGAGAGAGCTACCAAATGGAGTGGACATTCAAATAAGACCTATTGTTGAACAAAGCATTGAGAATACAAGCTTGCGGAAAACCGTTGACTTGTTTCGCATGTTATTCGTGTTAGAATTATTCAAGATGTTTATCCTTTGTGGGGGAGGTACCGTAAGTAAGTCTCATATTTAGGCCGGATTGCGCAAGGTTAAAATAAACGACGGTTTATAAGGCTAATAATAATTCAAAATTTAGGAGATACCGCAAGGATCTTGTATATTTTCTCAATAATGATTCAATAATGAAAATATTGACGTTTTGTGGGGAAGCTATCAGAACTCGATCTAAGTTTCATAGAATTATTAGGATGCACTAAATTTGAAGGACATCGCATACTTCCTTGGATAGTAGTATTCAGACGAACATGCCTAGTTCGACTTCGAATTTTGACCGAAGATACCTAAATCGTTATTTCCATGAGGCGCCTATTTTTATTGTAATGACTTCGAAACTTTCATATAAAATTTCTATAATGGCACGTTACCATCGATGATATAAAATCTTGAGATTATAGTTTTAGCCGTCTTGTGTGTCAAAGGCCCCTCGCAATTTCATAAACAGAGAAGAAGAAGAAGATAATTGAATTCAATTCAATTGCTCAGCATTTCCATTCAAATAAGTTTTAAATTTCATTTTTACGAATCGATTGTAATCAATAGTTTTATTTTTTACATTCATTCGCCTGCTTCACTAGTGAGTTCATCCACATTTTGCTGCATTGTTGTCAGCGATCATTCATGGTTTGATTACTTCCAATCTATGAAAATTCATTGATAAATACTTGGTGGGTGGGGGACGTGAGTCTGTAGCAGCAGTTGTAAGAGGGGTATCTGCATGCGGTTGTAAGTTTGTGGAAGCTAAGACATAACTTTGCCCTACTTGTACAGTTTGCCAAATAAATTATTTCGATAAAAAACTTAAAACACGTGTTATGGTAAGAACTTGTTTCGGTCATTTTGCCGACATGTATATAAGCTCAGTCTATCGTAATGTTGCACTATGTTAATCGATATTGCATTGAATTTAAAAAATGAAGCCATTTCATTTTTAAATTTGCAATGCAAAAATATATTTAGAAAAACAACTTTTGTTGGTTACAACAAAAAATTTTATTTTTCGATCGAAAACGCCGATTATTAAAGACAAAATTGCAATTTGAATTGTTGCACGGTATATTATTTTGTGCATGACTTTAATATTCATTTTTGATACATTTTCAAAATTTTCATTTCGGAAACATTTATTTGACGAACTGTATGTATATGAGTAAATGACTTGAAAATGTTGTAATATTATATAAGCAATAACTTAAACATATATGTAGATGCGATTGTACACATCGTGTTGTGCCAGAGTGACACGGTTTCCAATACCTAACTGGAATGCGCACTTAGTGCACAAAAAAAATAATAATAATAATAATAATAAATAAAAAATTGTTGGAAAAATAGAAAATGGTGTAAACGAGATTATGTGGAGATTGTATGTCGTATATGTATGTGTTTGGCCCTCTTTGCAAATATTCGGATAAATCAAAATTAGAAAAAAGTCATGAAAATATAACCATGTGTCTCTTAGTTTTGTCATGGCTCCAGTCATCCATTCTTTAGTGGGCCGTAACGATTTGGTCTCATTTTCAAAAAAATAGCATTTTTGTACTTTATGTCGTGCAAAACAATGATCGAGGATATCGAATTTTTAACAGATTTTGTGGAAGAGTTTCTTGTGTTTTAATAAAAATTTGAGGCCTTCGTGTCTAAAGCTACATATGATCGGATGTGGCGAAATCCATTCCATTTGGGCTCATATTGTCTATTTGGTGCACAATAAACCTGAAATAGGTTAAAGATATATATGTGAGCTACATCCAAATCTGATCCGATTATCACTAACTTCAACAGGGTTCTTCCTTGGGGTATACAAATGATTTGTGGAAAATTACATCTCAGTCAGACAATAAATGCGACCTGCACTTTGTTTAAATATTTGGACAATATCCTGTACCACAGTGGAGCGTGGGGTATAATTCTAAGAGTATTCTAAGGATCGGTTCACTCCGATACACAAAAGTTTACAATTTTGAATAATCATATCTCTTACAAAATGCGAAATTAGTGTCCCATTTTCTTAAAATTTCGGCCATAACACTATTTATACCACCACAAGATCTGGTATAAAGGACACTACTTCCGGGACCTTATCTCTTATTATAACCAGCTCAACGATTTTCTTCAAACTTTGAATATCACAATACTTTTACAACCAGGGATATCGGCCCACTCATTCTGGTACCCTCCCCACAAATGGTCAAAATTTCGAATAATTATAACGATATTAATATTAGACGTAGGTTAGATCCGAATTGTACAATACGGGGCAACTCATTCGGTATCTCCCCTATTAAGGGTCAACATTTTGATGAATCATAATACACGTAAAAATATATTTTAATAAACGGAGGGTATACATAAGTCGGCAAAACGGACTGATACTTTATAACTTGTCGTATCTTATATTCGGTATTTTATAACTTGTCGTATCTTATATTCGGTATTTTCATGAATTTATTTACATTTTTCAACGGAAGTATTGAAAGTTGACAGAAAATTGCCTATACAGGTAGTTTTTGTATTTATAATACCACCTATCGATATTTGATATTTTTGTTGTTTTTTTTTTCTTGGGCCAAAAAGTGTGTTGTACCTCAAAACATTGTTGCTATAGCCATTATGTATTATACACTGTATCCGCAAGTTAAAAATTTTTTAACTTAGTGCTTATTTCGTAAATGGTAACACTTTGCTTATGTCTGATTTGAAAGATAAGTAGCTTTATCCTTCCGCTGAACGGCTATGGTTGGGTATACGTATGTGTGCGAAAATTGCATACAGATTTTCGAAGAAGAGAAGCCTCGTCAACTCCGAACGCAAGTAAGCAAAATTGTCACATTTGCGGCAAATAAAACCTCACGCATGCATTGGAAAGCCGATGCACCCAAAACGTGCGCATTTTGGTACATTCTTCTTCAAAATGAACAAAAAGTGGCCTTTACGTTTTCGGGTCATGTTGAACAAAGTTTTGTTCAGAAAAATTCAACCACATTTGGCTTCAAAGGGACAACAGCGAACGGCCCGAAGCTATACTTGATTAAAAAAAATAAAAAGTACCTAAGTCGGGCCGAACTTTTAATACCCTCTACCGTTTGGAAAGAATTAGACAAAAATAAAAACAATGTCCGTTTATCAAAATGAATTTTGACTTACGTTATGATTATTTTAATGTTGACCTCGAATGGTACTGAAGAAGTAGGCCAATATTTTCTAATTCGTATCTGACCTAAGTCAGATATAAATATTACAACATGACAGATTTTGACTATATCGACTACTTCCTTCACTTTATATGAGACAAGATATAATGTTTGGAAAATGTAATGTTCTACATTAAGTGGACCGATGTATTCCACTTCGTCCAATACTAATAAAAATATTGGATGAAAACGTTAATGAAAATCGAACATTTATTTCCAATTTTATGCGAATAGTTGTTAATCCAAATTTTAACCTTTTGTGAATGAGAGACCAGAAGGTTTTCAGATCTCTGGTTGAGATAAATATTTAGATACTACAAGAATCTCTCCCTTGTTTCACGAGTTATGATTGATATAGTTATTGAAAGTTGTGACGTTTTGTGGGAACCGGATTCTCATTAAGCGTTTTATAAGTTTTGTGGTTTTTCAAAATTTGGAGCCGTTATGAGGAAGCTACCAATAGTAGTGATCCGTTCTATTCCTTCTTCATGTGAGATCTTGTGTTGACAGATATATTTAGATTTACGAAATTTAGAGACATTCGAACTCTTATTTTATATTTTATAAGAGTTATAATTATTCAAAATTTTGACTACTTGTGTGGGAAGAAGAGATTTGACATATTCCATCATCACACCAAGTCTTGTGCTAGTAAAAATATTGCTATGTGCCAAGTTTGAAAATAATCTGAGGCTCATTTAGGGTTATTCAAAATATTGACCGGTTGTGGTTGTGGGAGGTACTGGAAGGAATGTTCATATATGTTAAATATTTACACATGATCTTGTGCTGACATAAATAGTGGGATGCGCAATATTTGAAGAGAACCGGATGTTTATTTCTCTTAAGAGTTATAAATATTAAAAATTTTAACCATTTTTTGGGGGGAGGTACAGGGTTGCCCATATTCGACGGACCCATCTGGCAACGCCATAACTTTTGACAGAGATGTCACATCGCTTAATGACATACCGCGTTTGAAGCGTCAGTCCAAGCAGATTTTTACCATGAACCAATACACGCCACGCGAGGGCTCTGAAATTTACATTCAGCAGAAGAAGTCAATTGTGAAAACTCAACGTGCTTTTAAAAGATTAAAAAATGTGAGAAGTGTGCCTTCTAAGAACACCATTAAGCGTTTATACGAAAAATTTTCGACCGGTAAGGGTCTTTCTAATCCGAAGAGGCCATATAAAAGTCGACCAAGGCGATCGGCCGAGAATATCGCTGCCGTACGAGCCAGTGTTGAGAGGTTCCCAAGAACATCCCAAAAACGCCGTTCTCAGCAGTTGGGCATGACTCGGTCTACTTTACAACAGATTATTCGCATTGATTTGCATTTGTTCCCGTACAAAATTCAATTGACGCAAAAAAAGTTGCCTGCGGACAAGCCTCGTCGATTGGAATTGGCCCAAAGGTCTGTCGAATATGGGCAACCCTGTACAATGTGGGGTGGACCTATATTGGCCATATTCGGACTCGTTGTAAGTTTGACAAAAATATTACGATGTACCACGTTTGGACCAAATCGGACACACCCTTCGAGAGTTGTCGTGGGAATCAGCAAGCCAGCCAGATAGACAGAACAACCCTAGATCGGCTCCAAATGACCTAAAACTGATTTGAAATATATTTTTACCTAAACCAGCATGGTGGATGGTATACGTATTTAACGCATTTAAAGACAAAGTCTAACTGTTTTGTTATTCTTGTGATTATATCAAAATTATCAAAATATTTTCAATGATAAAAACAATAATATGAATTAAATATTCTTAGCATCTTTTTGTGTATTCTAGATAAGAAAAAGTATATCAAGTTTATGATGTGTATTTTTCTGATATGTACATAAATATGTATGGAAGTGTGTGTGGGGGCGAGAAAATGCACTAGAATGATTTGAAATAAAAAAGTAAAGCGTTTTTTTCCAAACAACTCGTTTAAATATGTTTTGTGTTTTTTTGTGATTTTCAGTGGTTCGGGTAAAACAACACTGATGTCTGTGCTTGCATATCGCCAACCAGGTAAATAACAATTCCGTAACTCATCATTTCTTGATAAGATAAAGCGGTAATCAACAACAACAACAACAAATAAATTGTGGCAACAAATACTGACAACTTTCACATCAATTAATCTCTAGCTGGAACGGTAGTTCAAGGAGATATTCTTATCAATGGCAGACGCATCGGTCCATTCATGCATCGCATAAGCGGTTTTGTTTATCAGGATGATTTGTTTAATGGATATCTAACAGTGTCGGAGCACATGCATTTTATGGTAAGTAGTTATAATTCATTTTCAACTTTAATTTTAAAATTCAAAATTTCGCAAATCTAGATATTCGTAAATCACAGTAGATATTATATAGCAATTCACACAAATGGTTGTAGTATAAACCATTAAAAGATAATGTAATCAAAATACCTTGTTCAGGTTGGTAGGGTGAAAACTATGGTTTATTCTTTAAAACATTTAAAAAACTAACTTTATTTCTCGCTACTAAAAGCTAGTATATGTATAATGTTAGCGGCATAGGTAAAGGTACATTTATCACATTTATGTTAAACATTTGTATAACATACTTTGAGGCGCTTAACACAATTCACACAATTTGTTACATGAAAGGAAAGTTTTATAGTAATATAATATATATATCTGTTTATATTATATAGGGTTATACCGTGTATATATTTATACCCTCCACCATATTATGGAGGGTATATAAAGTTTGTCTTTCCGTTTGTAACACCTCGAAATATACATTTTAGACCCCACAAAGTACATATATTCTTGATCAGCATAAAATTCTATGTCGATTTTCGATGTTTCTACGTCTGTGGGAATCACTCTAGCTTCCGAACGAAATGAAATAGAATGAAGTAGAATTGTTTCAAATTTGGTATTTGAAGTTCGTAATGGATAACGGCACCTCCCGATATTCGGTATTTTGATGATTGTAGCGACATTGTTCACCGTTTCAAATTTGAGACAAATTTGGTATTTGAAGTTCGTAATGGATACTACAGCCTATGACAGAAAATTGTCTGTGCAGGTCCACGTTCTGGTATAGCCCCATATAATGGTTCCTACCTAAATTCTATATGAGCTACATTATTCACCGATTTTTTCAAAGTTCCGTATTGTAATGGCTTATGACAAAAGTTCCTTACGCAGGTCCACTGTCGTCGTATAGACCCTAAAAAAACGGCTACATTCAGTATTTTTAAAATGTTAACAGAGTTTTTAAGCTTTTGTACTTGTTATAGTTTAGCATTTCGTTCAGGCTTAACAATTGTTAGTCGTGCTTAAGAATCTGCTACAAAAGTGTTCTTTTTTCAAGGGTGAAAAATCACTTTACATATAACTCTCACACGATTTGGAAAGCAGCCTTAAGCAAGCATTCATGCTTGTAATAGAGACATGGTGTATTTTACTATAAATAATAAGGTTGCAATGGTATTGAACATCAGCGGACAAAACAAAAAAGTAAACAAGTTAAAAAGATGAAAAATATTGATTCAAAATGTTGATACTTTATTCGAATAGTACCGAGGAAGTGGATTAATATTTTACATTTCGAATCTGACGTAAGTTTGAGATACCAGAAAGAATGGGCCGGTAAGTTCTATATTCACACTAGATCTAATGTAGGTGAAAGCATTGCGTTGTGCGAAGCTAGTCCGAATTTATATTAGGCAAGTTTTCTGGCAGAAATTCTTTCTTTGTAGGAGAGAGGGGAAAAAATGAAAATGAAAAAAAGCTCTCACTGGCAATTTTCTGGCAATTTCTTTAGCGTTAGAAAAAATATTTTTTAAAAAAATTACGTTTATTTGTCCTTTGTTCTTTGGAAAAATATTTTTTAAAAAGTCCGCGTTTATTTGTTCTTTGGTCCTTGAAAAAATATTCTTTAAAAAATTCACGATTATTTGTCCTTTGGTCCTTGAAAAAATATTCTTCAAAAAAATATTCTTTGGTTCTTGAAAAAAAAATAAATAAAAAAATCCACGTTTATTTGTCCTTGTAAAAATATTCTTTAATAAATCCAAGTTTATTTGTCCTTTGGTCCTTGAAAAAATTCTTTAAAAAAAGCCTTTGGATTGAATTGAATACTATTTAGTACGTATTTCCAAATCCACCTCCATATATACCAAATACCAAATTTTATATTTCTAACTTTATTCTTTCCCAAAATACCCAATTAAGTACTAGTTAGTACTCTTCGCACTTTTCAGGTACGTATTCCCAAATGTCAACTGAATGCACTAATACTGACCCAAAAGTAAATTTTCAGATTTGACATCAGAAATTTAGTAGCATTTAGAAGTTTTCGTAACCCTGCGATACGCATTCCCAAAAGTACCTTTTTATTCCAACCCACAAGCCAGGTGCTTTCCCAATACCAGAATATCAAATTTTCCATCTACATCCGTTCATCCAAATCCGAATTGTACCAAATTTAGAACCATTTTTACAATTCTTACACCTAGCATTACTTCCCAAAATTAACTCTTAGGACAAATGTTAAGATGTTAGTTCTATCGTAATACCAAATGATGTCAATTTAGTACTTTGATTAAGCATATAGTTTGAAATTCCAAAGATACCTCTGGTACATCTATTAGACCAAATCCGTTTCAGGATATTTAGAGTCGATCTAGAGATGTCCGTCCGTTCGTCTGTCTGACTGTCTGGCTGGTGCACACCATAACTCTCGAAGGGAGTATCCGATGTGATTCAAACTTGGTACATCGTAATTTACTGCATAGAAAGAGAAAGGATAATCCGATTTTGTTCCAACCTAATATTTGCATCAGTGCTAGGTCAGATACGAAAATGGACTATATCGGTTCACTCCATCCAGTACCTCCCCAAAAATTGTCAAAATTTTGAATAATTGCAACTCTTATAAAATGTGATATAAAAGTCCCATTGTCGTCAAATTACGCAAATCACAATATTTTTATTAACCCAAGGTCCGGTGTGAAGATACCAGAATGAGTTGGCCGATAGGACCAGGGTCAAATTTTTGAATATTCGTGAAGCTCATAAAACACGAAATTAACATCCGATTCCATTCAGACTTGGCGCATCTCAATATTTCTATCAAGATACGATCTGTTGTAACGATGGTGGAGATCGGACCATTCCTTCTGGTACCTCCCCTACATAGGGTTCAAGATTTAGAAAAACAAAACGCTCAAAGTAAACGAAATAAACATCAGACTCTCTTCAAATTTCGCAAATCCAACATATTTTTGCTAATACAGGATCTGTTGTGAAGATGATATATATCTGCGAACCCCTTACCTTACTTACAGGTACCGGAAGGGGAAAAAAATCGACATTCTTTACAACTTGCTATATCTAAATATTTCTCTTAACCAGAAAGTTGGGATAATTATGGAATTTATGATTTCGCATATAATTGGATATAAATGTTCGATTTCCTTCAAAATTTGAATATACTAATATTTTTATCTGTATTAGTCGACTATACCTGGTACCTCAAGCACATGTTAACATTTTCTAAAAATTATCACATGTGTTATGTAAATTGAAGTGAATATTTATATCTTATTTATTTAGATCCGATACTTAATAGACAATATTGGCTCATTCCCTCAAAGCCCACTTCATAGAGGGTCAACAATTTGAATAATCATAACAGAAGTCAAAATATATTCAAATAATCGAACAATGGCTGAGGGTATTAGTCTGTCGGCAGGACCGATTGATACTTTTTATCTTGTTTTATCTGTATTATATGAAGTATGAAAATGAAGTTCTTCAGTCCACTAATCTGTTACCTCACCCATATTTCAACATTTCCTAAAATTTGCACATAACTCATATAAAGTATAGGAAGTTGTCGATATAGTCCAAATCTGGCACATCTTAATATTTAGGTCTAAGGTCAGATACGAATACCATAAAGGGTCAACAGTTTGAATAATCATAACTCAAGGCCGGGAGTATACATCTGTTGACAAAACCGACTGATTTTTTAAAACTTCTATAACCCGTTCAGCAAACTTATTTTTCTACTATTTGCAAGTCAAATGTTCTGTTTATAAAGTGTACCTTTCTATTGTGCTCATATTGTAGGTAAATGTACTTAACCTAAAAAAACGTATGTTCTTCTTTGCATACTTTTAGGCTAATTTACGTTTGGATCGTCGTGTCAGCAAACAGGAACGTAAAATGATAATTCAAGATCTTTTGGAACGCACTGGCCTATTGGGTGCGGCAAACTCCCGCATTGGTTCTGGAGACGATGAAAAAGTTTTATCTGGCGGAGAACGTAAACGTCTTGCCTTTGCCGTCGAGTTGCTCAATAACCCAGTCATATTGTTTTGCGATGAACCAACAACCGGCCTCGATTCGTACAGTGCTCAACAGTTGGTGCAGACACTATACGATTTAGCCAAAAAGGGTACGACCATTCTGTGTACCATACATCAACCATCTTCCCAGCTCTTCGATATGTTCAACAATGTTCTCTTGTTGGCCGATGGTAGGGTGGCTTTTACTGGATCGCCGCAGAATGCTTTGGATTTCTTTGCCCAAAACGGGTACTCATGCCCGGAGGCTTATAATCCGGCGGATTTTCTCATCGGAGTACTGGCCACAGATCCCGGTTATGAACAAGCTTCTCAGAGATCAGCACAATATATGTGTGATCTGTTTGCCGTTAGTTCGGCAGCGAAACAGAGAGATATGTTGGTGAATTTGGAAATTCACATGGCCGAAACGGGTGAATACCCATTCGACACTGAAGTCGACAACTTCCGATCGGCTTTGTGGTATAATAAAATACTTGTTATTTGGTACAGATATACCCTGAGTCTGTTGAGAGATCCCAAACTGCAATGGATGAGATTTTTCCAGAAAATGGCCATGGCCATTATAATTGGCCTATGTTTCGCTGGCACCACCCAGCTGGATCAGATGGGTGTACAGGCAGTGCAGGGAGCATTATTTGTCATGATTTCGGAAAACACATTCCATCCCATGTATACGGTGCTTAATGTTTTTCCTCAAGGGTTTCCGTTGTTTATGCGAGAGAAACGTGCTGGCCTGTATTCGACGGCAGAATATTACATAGCCACAATAGGCGCCATGGTAAGTTGGAGTGATTGTTTTGATGGATATATAACATTACATATTTCATTTTTTTTGGGTTTCCAGCTGCCTGGCATGATCCTGGAGCCATTTCTGTTCGTGGTAATTTGCTATTTTGTGGCCGGTTTACGTCCAACATTTTTTGCATTTTTGATAACGGCCATTTCGGTGATATTGGTAATGAATGTTGCCACGGCCTGTGGTTGTTTCTTCTCCACGGCATTCAATTCGCTGCCGTTTGCCATGGCCTATTTGGTTCCCATCGATTACATAATAATGATAACATCTGGCATTTTCATTCAAATAAGGTATGTACATGTATGTAGGTGTACAAATTGTCGCATGTCATGCTTAAGTGTTCCATACGCCATTTTAGGATGTTAGAGATTTATTTTTTTATTCGAAAATTATCGCTGAAATGTTCTAGACGTTTTCCAAACTATGCAGGAATACTGCATGTATTAGTGTTTTTCTCAAAATAGGAAAATGCAACACTTAAGCACAACACCTAAAAATACAATCAGTTTCATGTTGTGTCCAAAAAAAATTGGAACGTATTAATCCGTTTTGACGTTAGCTCGGCTCATGTCTTTCAATTCTATCTATCTACAGAATGAGATAAAAAAAAACTGTAACAAAGTCAAACGCCGGAGTTTTTACCTTTTTTTAAAATTTTATTGAATAAAAGCAAAAAGTGTCGGAAATAACATCAAATTTTCGAATATCTTTAGACTTGCTCGAATTGGTTAACTTTGACACGAATTATGACCTTCAAATGGCCAATGAAACCGTCACACACTGCTCGAATTTTGCTCTGCGGTATTTTGGCCCATTCCCGGCGAAGCGCTTGCTTGAGATCATTGACACTTTTGTGTTTTTTAGTGCCAATCTTGCTTTCCAAAATACTCCAGACACAATAGTCCAACGGGTTGGTATCCGGAGATTTTGGTGGCCATTGTGCGCTGGAGATGAAGCGAGGTACCTCATTTTGTACCCGATCGTGGGTGGTCTGCGGCCAAAATGTTTGCGTTCCCAAGTCTTTAATACACCCTCCAGAATGTTTTCGCGTGGAGAGCGACCATCGGCTGTTATGGCGGCCCACACCATCACCATAGCCGGCGCTTGAGTTCTGGTGGCCAACCGAAGGTCCACATTTTCAGCTGACCTCTTTGGCAAGTAAACACGATCATTTTGTTTGTTTACAAACTGCTGGACAACGAATGTTTTCTCTTCGGAAAAAACCAAATTCGGCAGATCACCACTTTCGGCCAAGCGAAGCAACTCTTTAGTTCTTTTGAGTCTATTTTCTTTCTGTTGCGGTGGAAGTTTTGCACTTTTTGGAATTTCAATGGCCTTACCCCGAGCTCATTTTTCAATATTTGACGAATGGAATATTGTTCACGAGCCATTTTCCGGCCACTGCGACGCGGGTTTCGATCAAGTCGCTTTTTTACTTTTCGAACCATTTCTGCTGATGTTGCTGTTTTCTTCCGTCCAGTTCCTTGACGTCGGGCTACGCTATTAGTATCACGGTGATACGAGATACAAAAGATTTATTCACATTTAAAGGTGGTTTCCAGCCAAATATGAAGAAATTACACTATCACGCTGGAATTCCATCACGAATAACTTTTTTTCTGGAAAATTCTCACCAAATTACTTTTGTACGCTTGTAAACAATATAATGAGCTGTCACAGGAAGAATTTTAGCAGTTGTCGGACGAGTGGCTTAGAAATTACAGCAGTGTGAAGTTGGTTGCAGTTTTTTATCTCACGCTGTAGACCCCAACGATCTCCGGTTGCGGATGATTATGGCCATATTATTCACTGGATTTTTTTTTCTAATTTAGTATGTAGAGTCGACAAAAGGTATCGCCTTCTCGGCAGAAAGGTATTTATACAGGTCTACGTTTCCGTGTAGTACTTATGTAACTGTACCTCTCGATATTCGGTATTTTGACAATTTACTCTTCATCGTTCAACGAAATTGTTTTTGGCCCAATCAAACTTACGAAATTCTCAATACAATTTTTTGTAGGATATAAAAATTGTTGGGAGCTCCTTAAAGTATGCCATAAAAATATAAAATATAAATATGAAAATGCCACTTTGTATATTATATTAGCAATTGTTAATTATATTAGCAATTGGCTTCTTAATCTACGTCGCTTGGTTATATACACTTCTCACACATTTAAACTTCTCAATAAATTAATGATGTACCTAATTTAACAATATGAATGTCAGCCCTTTGCCTCTGTAATGTAAATTATTTTGATATTCCATACTTGTTTATTGCAGCACTTTGCCATGGGCATTTTACTGGACCCAGTTTCTCTCGTGGATGCTGTATGCAAATGAAGCAATGACCATAGCACAATGGTCGGGTATACAGAATATAAGTAAGTCCAGTCAGGTGTAAAATACTAATAAAGAAGATTTTTCATTTCACCCTCTCCTCCACACAACTTATTTCATCAAACACTTTAATATGAATTCACCAACAGATAAAAAAGGAAAACATATTTTTATATTCATGCTTGTGCTCTTTGAGCACTACGCAAAGGC
Organism: Musca domestica; assembly: GCF_030504385.1. Taxonomy (NCBI): domain Eukaryota; kingdom Metazoa; phylum Arthropoda; class Insecta; order Diptera; family Muscidae; genus Musca; species Musca domestica. The sequence continues at coordinate 10,328,069 of NW_026712296.1, read as the reverse complement.
ATAGTCCGTAAAGCTTTTGAAACATTTATTATCGACTTTTTTGTCGGTAAATATTCATTAAACTGTGACCTTCCAAATGTTTGTTTCATTTATTTCAGCCTGTTTCGAGGAGAGCCAAAACCTGCCCTGTTTCCACACCGGCACAGATGTCCTGAACAAATACAGTTTTGACGAGCGAAACCTATACGTTAATCTGCTGGCAATGGTTGGAATTTACCTTGGCTTTCATGTGCTGGGATATTATTGCCTTTGGCGTAGAGCGCGTAAAATTTAAAACAATATCGCCCAAAATGCATGAACATTTACTCATATGTAAGCTTATAATTTACTTCAAAAAGGATGTTATTTGTCGGAGTGATAAAAACTGAAATACATAAATGGAGGTTAATTTTTAAATCGATTTTATAGAAAATAAAATAATTATCAATCGTATTTCTTATGTATTTGCTCAAGGTAAGTTTTGGGACACAGTTTCTAATTTAGAACCATTTTGGAATTTTAATTTCCTGGGGCACCCTATTACATAACCATAAAATTATATTTCGAATCAGCGACGTCCGTCATTCTGTCTATCTAGCTTCCGAACGATATGAAGTGGGTTGATAGAATTTTATTCGGATGTGTTTCACGTCTGCAGGACTTTTGGTATTGAAAATGGGCTATATAGGTCCACGTTTTGTGCAGCCCCCATATAATAACACCTCCCGATATTGGGTATTTTGATGATTTTTGCGGCTATATTCATCGAAATTTTTTAAAATTTAGTATTTTAAGTTCTTAACAAGTACTAGAACCGGTGACAGTAAATTGAGTATGTTGTTCTACATCCAAATAACCATACTTTCACATATTCGGTATTTTCTAGATTTTTGAGACATTATTCAATGGAATTGTATAAAATTCGAGTTCGTAAAGGGTAGCACAGCTTGTGACAGAGAAATGCTTATGGAGGTACAGGGCTATACAAATAGCCTCCTTATTCGGGTACTTCCACATATTCAGTATTTTGATGTTATTGCGACATTACAAACCGGAATTTTTCAAGTTTCGCATTTGATTACTGTAATGACCTATAGCCAAAAAATTGCCCCAACATAACAGCAACTCCCTATATTCAGTATTTTTATACCCTCCACCATGGTAAGGAGGGTTTATTAAGATTGTCATTCCGTTTGTAACGCCTCGAAATATACGTGTTAGACTCCACAAAGTATATAGATCCTTGAACAGCATAAAACTCTATGTCGATTTAGCGATGTCCGTCCGTCTGTGGAAATCACCCTAGCTTCCGAACGGAATGAAGTAGGTTGATAACATTTTACTCAATTGTATATTATGTCTGCAGGTATTTAAAATGGACCATGTTTTGTTATAGGTGCAGGTTCACGTCTTCGTATTGCCCCCATATTACGGTACCTCCCGATATTCGATATTTTGATGATTACGGTACCTCCCGACATTCGGTATTTTGAAGATTTTAGCGACACTATTCACCGCAATTGTTTCAAATTTGGCATTTGAAGTTCGTAATGGATACTACAGCCTAAGACAGAAAATTGTTTGTGCAGGTCCAAGTCTTCGTATACACCTCCCGATATTCGGTATTTCGATGATTTTAGCGACATTATTTACCGGAATTGTTTCAAAAATGGTATTTGAAGTTCGTAATGGATAATACAGCTTATGACAGAAAATTGTCTGTGCAAGTCCTTGCCTTGGTGTAGCCCCCATATTAAGGTACCTCCCGATATTCGGTATTTTGACGATTTTCGCGACACTATTCACCGAAATTTTTTCATATTTGGAATTTGAAGTTTGTAAAGGGTACCACAGCCTGTGACAGAAAAATGCTTATGGAGGTACAGGTCTTCCTATAGCCTCTCTATAGGGTACTTCCATATATTCTGTACTTTTGAGGTTATTGCGACATTATTCACCGAATTTTTCAAGTTTTGTATTTGATTATTGCAATGACCTATAGCAAAATTGCCGATGCAGATCCACGTCTTCGTACAGACCCCAACATAACAGCAAATCCCTATATTCAGTATTTTTATGAATTTAAATGTGTTTTTCAACGTTTTTTTTTTTTGTTTTGAAAATTTCCAAATCCCTTCCAAATGCGGGAGGGCCAATTTCAAAACTTTAATTGGTTTGTAGATCTAGATAATAACAGGTGCTAATTGCATTATATCAGCGTTTTTAAAACAACTCGTCGTGCTTTGGCGTTGCTTTTGGTAATATAAACTTTTATTAACCATAAATTGTAAAATATTTTAGAGAAAAAATAACTTATTTCAAATTTAGAAAGTCATAAAGTTATTGTATTCAATATAAATACTTACCTCTTGAAATAATCATTTACAGGAAAATTCTCTTTTTGTTTTTCTCAATTTATTGTTACTTAAATAAAATCAAAGTAAATAATAAAAATTTTACATCTCAGTAAATTATCTTGTATATAACATGTTGTATTCTATCTGGAAATTAGGAATAAAGAATAGAGCCTAGAAATTCGTTTATCGTTGACTTAACACACCTTTGATAGTTTTTGTTTGATTTGTAACAAACAATGTGTTAATGTTAATTAATACTTATTTTCCAAGTATATATAATATGTTTACAATTTCCAATATATTTGTATAACAAGTCATGTTTTTGTGTTTGATATTTCTTTTCTCAACAACCATTAACAAATATTTGTTTCTACAAAAAGCCAACATAAAAAAATATTTTTTTTTGATTAAAAGTAATGTAGAATTATTAATATACTTTGTATATTTGAGCTAAAACATTAGTGGGTAATTTACACATGGATAGAAAAGTCCAGGTTAAAAGCAGTGGACGATACGATTGGAAGAGATCGATGTTTTTCTTTTTTTTTTTAGACAAAGCTTTCTTATATTCTTCGGCGTGATTATCAGAGTATGTATCGTGATCAACATAAAATTCTACGTGGATTTAAAGATGTCCGTCTTTGTTTTTGAAATCGCGATACAGCCCACATTATTTGACGTAGAGTTTGGCAAAACAATTTTTATTGTGTCTGGGATTATTGGCATTGGTATAGCCGCTATATAGGTACCGTTATATAGGTACCTTCTGAAATTCGGAATTTTGATAATTTTCGCAACATTTTTCTCGGATTTGTGTAAAAACTGGTATTTGTAGGTCATAATGTATTCTAGCTCTGGTGGCGAATCATTGAATATTAAGGTCCACGTTTTCTTATAGCGCACATATAGCGACACCCGCCGATATTCGGTACTTTGATAATCCTAGTCACATTCACCAACGAAACTGTCTCAAATTTGGTATTGAAGAAGATTTGAATTCAAGCGTGATAGTGTAATTTTTTTTTACTTGGCTGGAAAAAGACAAGTGACTATCGTTAGACCACTCCAGCATTTAAATGTTAAAAAATCTTTTGTGACTCGTACCATCGCTCGTTACCGTGATACTTGTAGCGTAGCCCGACGTCAAGGAAGTGGACGAAAGAAAACAGTAACATAAGCAGGAATGGTTCGAAAAGTAAAGAAGCGACTTGATCAAAACACGCGACGCAGTGGCCGAAAAATGAATGGTGAGCTGAACATATCGCAATATTCCATTCTGAAAATAACGCAATGGAATAAACGCAAATAAAATGGGGTAATGGGGGTGGGGGGGAAATTCCAAAAAGTGCAAGAACTTACACCGCAACAGAAAGAAAATAGACTCAAAAGAGGCCATGGTGATAGTGTGGGCCGCCATAACTGCCGATGGTCGCTCTCCGCTCGTATAAATCGACCGTGGCATCAGAATAAATGCAGAATATTATAGCGAAAATATCCTGGAGGGTGTATTAAAGCCTTGGGCACGCAAACATTTTGACCGTAGACCTTGGATATTCCAACGGGACTCAGCACCATCGCACTCAGCACGCGCCGCCCAAAAATGGTTACAAAATGCGGTCTCGCTTCATTTTCAGCGCACAGTGGCCACCAAAATCTCCGGATACCAATCCGTTAGACTATTGTGTCTGGAGTATTTTGGAAAGCAAGGTTGGCACTAAAAAATACCAAAGTGTCAATCATCTCAAGCAAGCGCTTCGCCGGGAATGGGCCATAATTCGTGCCAAAGGTGAACAATTCGAACAAATCCAAACTTATTCTAAAATTTGATGTCATTTGCGACATTTTTTGCTTTCATTCAAATTAAAAAAACAAAAACAAGTAAAAAAGCAGCTAAATTCGGTCAGGCCGAACTTTTAATACTTTCCGCAATTTGAAGACGTCAACCTTTCTGTCATAGGCTGTAGTACCCATTGTGCCCATTTAAATACGAAATTTGTTCCAATTCCGTTTAAAAATGTCGTAAAAATCATCAAAGTACCGAATATCGGGAGGTCCCGTAATTGAGGGACTATGCGAAAACGTGGACCTGCAGAGACAATTTTCTGTCACAGATTGTAGTATCCATTATGAACTTCAAATACCAAATTTGAAACATTTCCGGTGAATAATGTCGCTAAAATCATCAAAATACCAAATATCGGGAGGTACCGTTATATAGGGGCTACACGAAAGCGTGGGCCTGTACGGACAATTTTCTATCGTAGGCTGTAGTATCCATTACGAACTTCAAATACCAAATTTGAAACATTTCCGGTGAATAAAGTGGCTTAAATCACTAAAATATCGAATATCGGTAGGTACCGTTACATGGGGGTTATACTAAAACGTGGCCCTATACATACAATTTTTCGCCTGTGAGTCTAGAACCCATTATTACGTATACATACCAATTTCTAGACAAATCCATGGAAAAAATGTGGCGAAAATCATCAAAATACCGAATATCGGCAGGTACTGTTATATGGTGGCTATACCAAAACGTGGACCGATATATCTCAGTTTCAATAACAATCATCCTAGATATAATACAAATTGTTCTGCCAAATTTTGAAGGTCTCCATCAATTAATGTGGGCTGTATCGTGATTTCAACAGACAGCCGCACATCGTCAAATCGACTTAGAATTTTATGCTGATCATGAATGAAATAACAAAGTTAATATATCCACATTTCCAAGGTGGTGGTTTTAACAGGTAAAAAGACATTAATTTTGGCCAGGCTGAACTTGTAACCGTTATATGAGGGCTATCCCAAAACCTGGACCGATATATCTCATTTTCAATACCTGCCATCCTAAACAAAAGTAAAAAAAAAAAAAACATTAAGTTCGGCCGGGCCAAACTTTAAATACCCTCCACCTTAGGGTAAAGGAAACATTAGAAGAAATGTGGCAAAAACCATTGAAATGCCGAATATCGGGAGGTACCGTTATATGGGGGCTATACCAAATCGTGGACCTACACATGCAAGGCCACACGAACTGGGACCCATTATGATCTACAACTACCAAATTTTCAGAGAAATCAGTGAAAAAATGTGGCAAAAACCACCAAAATACCGAATATCGGGAGGTACCGTTATATGGGGGCTATACCAAATCACGGACCCATACATGCAAAGTTTCGCCACACGTACAGGGACCCGTTATGACCTACAAATACCAATTTTCAGAGAAATTAGTGAAAAAATGTGGCAAAAACCATCAAAATACCGAATATCGGGAGGTACCGTTATATGGGGACTATACCAGAACGTGGACCGATGTATCTCATTTTCAATACCAACCATCCTAGACACAATACCAATTGCTCTGCTAAATTTTGGCGCTCAACGTCAAATAATGTGGGCTGTATCGTGATTTCAACAGACAGACAGACAGACTGACATCGTTAAATCGACTTAGAATTTTATGCTGATTATGAATATATATACTTTATGGGGTCTACGACGAATATTTAAGGATGTTACAAACGGAATGACAAAATTAATATACCCTCCTTTCCAAGGTGGAGGGTATAAAAACGGTGCCAAATTTTAAAGCTTTACGTCAAATAATGTGAGCTGTACCGTGATTTCAACAGACAGACGGACAGATCGACTCCACGATATCGTATAGCCCCCATATAACGGTACCCTCCGATATTCGGTATTTTGTAATTTTAGTCACATTTTTAATGAATTTGTCGGATATTTTACACAAGGAGTTCACAGTGTACTTTACACCCTGGAAGAGATTTGACTACATAAGTCGACGATATCGTATATCTCCCATATAATGCTACCTTCCGATATTCGGTATTTTGAAAATCCAGACAAGGAGTTCGTTCTGAGTACAATATCCCCTGTATAGGTGCACGATATCGTCATACAACGCTACTATCCCGTTATTCGGTGTTTTAACCACATTTTGTAATGGAATTGTCTGGGGATCCTTCTGAGTACTTTACCCCCTGGAAGAGAATTGTTTATATAGGTCCTCGAAATCGTATAGCCCCCCCTATAATTGTAAAAATCTTTTATATTATTCACTGTTTCTTAAATATGCGTTGGTTTGAAAATATATAATAGTTTTCGAATATTTACCCCTAATTTTTGGAAAGGGATTTGCACAATATGCATATGTATGTAAAAACCAAACATGTATATTACACGCCAATGCAAATCCTTTTCTAAGAGTATGTGTTAAATACGAAGGCGGTGATTGAACGCCAGTATAAATATATGTACGTTTATTTGAGCACATTTATAAGGTACATTCAGAATTGCAAAAAGCCATGGCTTTGTTATGCTCGAATCTTTTCTATCCATATGCTTGTTATGAGTCCTTCTGTAAGGTTTTTATTTTATTATTTTTTTTTTTTGGAAAATTTTACCTAGAAATATATACCATTCTTTTTGAGCCTTAAAAATATACACTTACACTTACATTAAGCAACATCCATACATGTGGGTATATTTGTATTTATAATAACTTTGTGTAAACAGCTTTGCACCGAATGCACATGTAAAGTTTAAGTTGAATATTTTGTGTTGTTTCAGTGAAATCACAGAATAAAAACCAGCTCTCTTCTCTATTTGTATGTACTGGTTTTTGTGTTAAAACATTCATACTTGAGATTTTTCTATGCATATCGAAAGCCACAGAAATTACATGGATTTTAGCATGTTGGTTTTATTTAAACAAAAGTTTCATTTTATAATTTTCTAAGTTCCATAACTTAAATTAAGAAGTTAAAAACTTTAGAGCACATTGAATACAAATTCTTGTTTTAATTTATGTAAATATTTATTTAAAAAAATTGTCTATTATTTGGTTTGGGTTTAGTTTAGATAAGATAAGACAGCCTTAAATTGACAGCATAGTATTATTAATTGTTGTTAGTTGGTTTTTTTCCTTTTTTTTGTAATGTTATTACTGATGTTACATAAGGTACAGAAATAAGTTTAATCTATTGATATATTTTATTTTTGCCTTTGAGCATATACATGTGTAAATGAATTCGAATTTCTTACCAATTGTTGTATGGTGTATCCGGTCCATAAAGAATATCTGTAAGAATCTTAAAATCACAGAAGAACTGATCTGGCCGATTAGAAAGCATTGCACTGTGCAACAAAAAATAATTCGCAAAGTCACTTAAATAGGGGCGAGAAGATCACCTCTAAGTTCAAATGTAATAATAAATATACCCGTTTTAAGGGAGTTTAATCATATATTGAAAACGACACCTTGGGGATTTGATGGAGATTTATTTTTGTTCATCAAAAATCATAATTTTTATTTTTGTTCATCAAAATCGTAATCCTATTAAATATGTATGATTGCCGATGAAAGTTACTAAAGAATAATTAATAGAATGCGGATATCACTCGCTGACTTATCGTAAATTCGTGGAATTTTTAAAAAGAGAAGGATCACAACTGAGTCTTCTAAAATTTTATGCGGGTGTAAGGTGGTTAAGTCAACTATGTGTGCTTAGTAGAACTCCAGTAAAAAACAAGTTAAAAAACAGTAAGTTCGACCAGACCGAACTTTAAATACCCTCCACCATTTGGAATGAATTTGGAAATTTTCAAAAAATAAAATCCTTAAAAAATACTGTTTATATTTTTAAAATAGCGAATATAGCCGTTTTATTTGGGTCTATACGACGTGGACCTGCATAGACATTGTTTGTCATAAGCCATTACCATATTCAAATTCGAAAACTTGAAATAAACGGTGAATAATGGAGCTACAATCATCAAAATGTCGTATATAGGGAGGTACCGTTATATCGGAGCTGTGCGAAGACCTGGACCAGCATAGAAAATTTTCTGTCATAGGCTGTAGCATCCATTACGAAGTTCAAATACGACATCTCAAACAATTTCGGTGGGTATTGTACCTAAACTCGTCAAAATACCGAATATAGGGAGGTGCTGATATATGGGGCCTATACGAAGACCTGGACTTGCACAGACAATTTTCTGTCACAGACTGTAGATCCCATTACGAATTCTAAATACAATTCCAGTGAACAATGACGATAAAATCATCAAAATATCGAATATAGGGAGGTACAGTTATATGAGGGTTATACGAAGGCGTGGACCTGCGCAACGATTTTCTGTCATAGGCTGTAGTATCCATTACGAACTTCAAATACCAAATTTGAAACAATTCCGGTGAATAAAGTCGCTAAAATCATTAAAACACAGAGGTACCGTTATATGGGGGCTATACGAAGACGTGGACCTGCATGGCCCATTTACGAACTTAACCTACCTACTGGCAAAATTTTAGCCTTCTATTTCAATCCGTTCGAAAGATAGCGTGATTACAACAGACGGACAGACAGACAGACAGACGGACATGGCTAAATCGTCTTAGAATTTTACGCTGATCAAGAATATATATACTTTGTTGGGTCTGACATGAGTATTTCGAGGAGTTACAAACTGAATGACAAAATTAATATACCCTCCATAGTATGGTGGAGGGTATAAAAGGTTTATATTGGGAATTTTATTTGGGAACTATTTTTAACTCTGAATCGACTGAAACTCTGAATTTGACTCAGGCTTTTGTTACTCTAGTACAATATATGTACTTGCTTCTGCTGAACTGTGTTGGAAGTGTCACAATTTACTCCATTTGGGCTGATATTAGCCATGCGCAAATAAACCTGAATTCGGATAAAGGTATATATGGGAGCTATATCCAAATCTGAAACGTTCTTGATATCTGGTACCAAATATCATTCGTGTGAAGAGCATATTACGAATGCGGGGGACTTAAACACAAAATCGGATAAAATAAATATATGGAAGCTATAGATATGAACCGATTTTCACCAAATTTGATGTAATTGCTTCTAGACTGAATTCGGTTGGAAGTGGTAATTTCGGCTGATATTGGCCATTTGGTGCTCAATTAACCGAAATCGGTTGCATATATATGAGAGCTATATCTAAAATTTCTTTAGAACACTTCATTTCAATCGGATAATAAATGCGACCAAATGGACTGACATGCATAAATCGACCCAGAAAGTGATTCCATAAAGATCCTCAAAAGTAACTATGGGTCTATCTCGCTCTACCTTCTCCATGTTACAAACAAATGCACAAAGACATAATAAGAGTATTATTACTCATTATTACACCATATGGTGTAGGGTATAAAAAATGTTACTAAGAAGCACTAAATTCGTTAACGGTATCGGTATTATGGGAACAGCCGTAAAACTTGATATTTGGTATAAGAATTCAGTTTGGAAGTGGGGTTGGTGGAAGGACTTTGTTTTAGAAATTTATACTAAGTACTAATTTTGGTACAATTCCGTTTTGGGTGATATCTGGGGTATAGTGCTTCAAATATGAACAAATCGGCGTAAAATATTAAAATTTATTATTAGAATCAAATTTGGGAGGCAGGGTTGATATAAGGAGGTGGTTTTGAAAATGTGTGACACTTTCAGTCTTAAAAAAAATTGAAATGTGGGAATATTTACGTGTTTTTTTTTTTTTTTTGGAAAATTAAAATAATTATTTTCTTGATAAACAATAGAAATTAGGATTTCTTATTGGGGTATACCCTTATATGGGACCGACATGACCCATCGTTTGTACAATTTATTCAACCTATAACTCATAGGTCTGAGTTATATGTTGTGTATGGTCATGACTACGATGGCGGTTCGGAAACTCCTTAGCCTATCAATGAAAGAGAATAGTTAGTTAGTTTTTAATTTTTTTTTTTATTTTTCAATATAATCTCCTGAAACTTCAATACACTTAGTCCAACGCTTTTCTAATAATTTTATCCCTTGGTTAAAATAGTTTTTCTCAACGTCTTTAAAATAGTGGTTTACAACTGTAATTGCATCTTCATTTGAGGTAAAACGCTCGCAGCAAGGATTTTTTAAATTTGGGAACAAGTAAAAGTCTCTGGCAGCTAAATCAGTAGAATAAGGTGGGTGGTCAAGCAACTTATTTTTTTGTCTTGTAAGCCACGACGTTTTCTCGTATTTGTTCTTTTAATTGATCCAAAAGGTTGCAATAGTACTCGATTGTTTTACCCTTTTGCAGATAGTCAATCAATAAAATATCTTTGAAGTTCCAACCTTTCCTCCAGCTTCAGTCCATTTTTATACCCTCCATCATAGTATGGGGGGTATATTAAGTTTGTCATTCTGTTTGTAACACCTCGAAATATACATTTTAGACCCCACAAAGTATAAATATTCTTTATCAGCATAAAATTCTATATCGATTTAGCGCTGTCCCTCCGTCAGGCCGTCTGTGGAAATCACTCTAGCTTCCGAACGGAATGAATAAGGTTGATACAATTTTACTCAATTGTATATTATGTCTCCAGGTATTTAAAATGGGCCATGTAGGTTCACGTTTTGTTATAGCACCCATATATAGTGGAGAGGTACCACTACTGGTATTTTGGTGATTTAAGCGACATTATTCAGCAGAATTGTTTAAAATTTTGTATTTGAAGTTCGTAATGGATATTGCAGCGTATGAGAGAAAATTGTCTGTGCAAGTCCACGCCTTGGTGTAGCCCCCATATAATGGTACCTCCCTTTTTCGGTATATTGGTGATTTAAGCGACATTATTCACCGGAAATGTTTCAAATTTGGTATTTGAAGTTCGTAATGGATACTACAGCCTATGACAGAAAATTGACTGTGCAAGTCCACGTCTTCATATAGCCCCCATAAAACGGTACCTCCCCGATATTCAGTACTTTAATGATTATAGCGACATTATTCACCGGAATTGTTTCAAATATGATATTTGAAGTTCGTAATGGATACTACAGCCTAAGAAAGAAAATTGTCTGTGCAGGTTCATGTCCTCGTATGTCCCCCATATAACGATATCTCCCGATATTCGTTATTTTGATGATTTTAGCGAAATCATTCACCGGAATTGTTTTAAATTTGGTGTTTGAATTTCGTATGGATACTACAGCCTATGACAGAAGATTGTCTCCAAGTTTTCGTATAGCCCCAATATAACGGTACCTCCCTATATTTGGAATTTCGATGATTTTAGGTACATTATTCACCGGATTTTTTTATTCAAGTTTCGTATTTGAATATTGTAATGGTTTATGAGAAAAGTTGCCTTTGCAGGTTCACGTTGTCATATAGGCTCTAATGTTACGGCTACATTCGGTATTTTTAAGTTTTTAACAGAATTTTTAATGGATTTTTTATACCCTACACCACAAGGTGGTCAGGGTATTATGTCTTGCATTTATTTGTAACAGGCAAAAGGAAACGAGATAGACCCATAGTTCCTTTTGATGATCTGCATAGAATCACATTCTGAGTCGATTTATGCATGTCCGTCCGTCCGACCGTCCGTCTCTCCATGTATTTTTGTAAACAAACTACAGTTCGCATTTATTGCCCTATCCAGATGAGATTTTGCACAAATCATTTGTTTGGCCCAAGGACGAACCCTATTGAAATTGGTGAAAATCGGTCCACATTTAGATATAGCTCCCATATATATTTTCATTCGATTTTAGGTTTTTTCTGCACCAAATGGCTAATATCAGTCCAAATGGTGTGAATTTTGTTACATCTGACCGAATCCAGCCTACAAGCATGTGCTTTAAATTTGGTGAAAATCGGTTCAGATATAGCTATAGCTCCCATATATATGTTTCATCCGATTTGGTGTTTAAGTCCCTCACATTCGTAATATGCACCCCACGAGACTGATATTTTGCACCAGATATCAGATACAGCCTAGCAATCCATAATTAAAATTTTATCAAGATCGGTTCCGATTTGGTTATAGCTCCCATATATATCTTTATCCGATTTTAGGTTTCTTGTGCACCAAATGGCTAATATCAGTCCAAATGGTGGGAATTTTAGCACTTCAGACCGAATTTAGTATAGAAATAAGTACTTCAAATTTTGGTGAACGATACAAGAATAATATTTGGTACCAGATATCAGATACAGCCAAGAAATAGCTATTTTCAATTTTATGAAGATCAGCTCAGATTTGGATATAGCCTCCATATATATCATTATTCGATTTCAGGTTTATTGTGCACCAAAGAACTAATATTAGCCCAAATGGAGTGAATTTTCGAAATTCAACCGAGTTTAGAATAGAAGGAAGAATTTTAAATTTTCCAACTTTCGGAATATGCACTCTACCATAATGATATTTTGTACCAGATATGTCATAGAGCTCAGAAATTGCAATAGAAACCTTTTTTTTACGAGAGTTCTACAAAATATGCATAGTGATGTAGGGTATCATATAGTCGAAATTTAACATGTTTTCATAACAAAGATGGATGTTTCCAAAACACTTAACTTTTTTTCTGTTTATAGCGAGCTTTTTGTGCTAGGTTAAGAAGTTGCCGAACTGTCCTCGTTTATACCATAGATGGGCAAAATAAAGAAAGAAAAATATTTAAGAGAATTTCGAATTAAGAACTTTCCTTGCATTGAACTTTTAATTAGTTCATATTTTTTAAACAAATATATTATCAATATTATATAAAAAAATATTTTATAGAGACAATTGCTGAAATTATTCACCTATGTCTCTTTGTTGATATTTCACTCATGACGGAGAATAAGAGACGCTAGCGTGCATACTAGACCATCTATGCTACATGTGTAATGGGCCCAAAAGCAAGTTTGGCCTGGAATCCTATTCGGATTTTATTCTACTAACCGAATACTATGACATTCACTTAGAATTTCCCAACCCGCCCAGATCGGCTGTAGCACAGTGTTATTAAAAATGCCAGAAATGTATACTTATTTGCACTTGCAGGCTCGTTGAAAATACTCAGAAAAAAAAAATACAAATAAATATTGAGAAGTTAAAACTTGTTGATGACAATAAGTTGGTCATTTCTTGGAAGTATTTTTTCATTGTCCAAAACATATTTACATATACCGAAATACGGCCAACAACAATTGTAGATATTCTTTTTTCTGACCAACATTCGGTTAAATTGTGTTTTCCGATTTTGCTTACAAATATAATTGAATTAAAATCATACATAGATATACACATGGATACAAATTAAATAACATTTATATATGTATGCGTATATAACATTTTGTTTTGTAGACATGGTTTAAACGTTCACTGAAATATTTAGAGGTTCTTAATAACTCATGTTTGTGTATATGTAAATAGGTACATTTTATATGTATATGTTTATGTATATTTTAAGATATTGTTTTAAATAGGATTACAATTTTTTCTTTTTTCTTAATAATATTAAAATCTAGCCTAAATATTTGTTTAAAATACATATATTTTTGTGTATATTTATTTGTATAACATATTAATATTTATATTCAATTGTATTTACAGCTATTTGCTCATTTCAAACGTGCATTGGTTAAATTCATTTTTGTTTAGTTTCCACTTTTATATTTACACTTTGTCGCTGGTTTTTGTATGTCAACGCTCGCAAAAATTATGCAAGTACATGAACTTCTATATATACAAATATGGTTAATGTCATGGTATGGGTAAATATGGTATATCTTCAAACAGCATCCATAAAACAATTTGGTTATTATCCTGCCATGTTTCTACTTGCATTTATGCTATTTCAAAGTGCAGAAAATATTACAAACCCACAGAGGTACGTTAAAATGCCCTAAAAAAGGTTTTAATCAAAATGTGCGGTTACATGAATGTTAATTTTCAATAAAAATAGAAATTACGCAATGTTTTAAATTTAATTATTGATCCCACAGGTATTGAATTTTCTGTATTGAATTCCGAAAAAAAATAATTATTTGTAATGAAGGTCTCAGTATATTTAAAATTGGACAAATTACATGGGTTACAAACCCATTATTTTCACAAGACCATATCACTCTCCGCTCGTATTTATCGACCGTGGCATCAGAATAAATGCCGAATATTATCGCGAAAATATTCTGAAGGGTGTATCAAAGTCTTGGGCACGCAAACATTTTGGCCGCAGACCTTGGACATTCCAACAGTACTCACCACTATGGCACTCAGTACGCGCCACCCAAGAATGCTTACAAAATGAGGTTCCTGTCTTCATTTCCAGCTCACAATGTTGGTGGTCATTGTGGTCCGTTGGACTATTATGTCTGGAGTATTTGTATCTGGATTATGGCACTAAAAAATACCAAATACCTCAAGTAAGCCCTTCGCCAGGAATGGGCCAAAATACCGCAGAGCAACATTCGGGCAGCGTGTGGCGGTTTCATTGACCGTTTGAAGGCAATAATTCGTGCCAAAGGTGAACAATTCGAACAAATCCAAACCTATTCTAAAATTTGATGCTATTTCCGACATTTGTTGCTTTCATTCAATAATACTTAAAAAAATGTAAAGATTATGGCGTTTGACTTTGTTGCAATTTTTTTATCTCACCCTGTATATCATTTGATACGGCCGAAACGTACCTCATCGAAATCACCGTTTTAGACTTTGGGTCCCTTTGTACCAAATTTACTTCAGGACATTAATAAATCCGAAATAAGCATCCTGTTCTCTTCATATTTCACACATCCCATTATGTCTATCAACACAAAATCTGCTGTGAAGATGGAATATATTGGTACACTTATTCTGGTACCTACCCTACAAAGGTTCAACATTTTGAATAGCCCTGAAGCTCATAAAACACGAAATTAACCTCCGATTCCATTCCGGACTTAATACTTCTCAATATTTCCATCAAGAGAAGATAATCGGATAATCTTCTGGTTCCTGTCCCACATAGGGTTCAAGATATTGAATTAGAAAAAAACGCTCAAAAAAAGCAAAAGAAACATCCAACCCTCTTCATATTTCACACATCCAAACTTTTTTGTTAACACATTACCACAGTGATTCCATCAGTACCAAAGCGCTTTTTATGACCTCCTCCTCTGGGATAGATCGTACATGTCGTAGGATCCTTCTCTTAGCCCTACCACTCTCGGGGTGCTTTATAAATTGACGGTTAACATAACTGGGGCACCTCTTCGGATCTGCCACTTTCGCCGTTAAATGGTAAAAATGCCAACCCGACAACTAACCTGCTTATCTCCAGTGGGTTATTAGTGTTATTATTAGAAGTAAGCTCATTTCGCTCATTTGCTAGGAAATTAAGACTTATTTCCGATACTCGAACAGCAGGTTTGTAGCGAGTGGCTGCAGATTTACTGATGTCCCGAAAACACCTATCTGCTATTTAAACATCACATGGTTTGGGCAGTTCTCTAAAGCGCGCCTGGTATACTCTTTGAATTCTTGACAAGAAGTGAACTGATATTGGGCATATAACGCGGGGTACAGCTATGTGACAGGGTGTACACATTAATCATATCTACCTTGGCGGTTCCACACTTACCGCTACCCCCATAAATTCCATGTATGGGTCACTAGAATCAAGCTCGGGCGAGATAGGTCTATACTGGACAGAGTGGTACAATAGGAACGCTAATCCTCCATCTCTGGTGCGATCCTTCTTCAGTTTCGATTCCTGGATTGAAGCGACTCATAGAGTTTACTCTTTAAGTGCTCTTGGCTCACAGTCCGCCGCAGTTAAATGGGAGAAACGATGTATAGTCCGGAAATTCAACCAGAAGTTCCTTTTTTGTGATTTCCGTAGAATCACTTTTTGTCTGTCCGTCCGCCTGTCAATGTATTTTTGTACAGGTCGCATTTATTGTCCGATTGAGATTAAATTTTGCACAGTTCATTGGATTGGCTCAAGGACTAACCCCTTTTGTAATTGGTGAAAGTCGGTCTAGATTCAGCCATAATTTCCATAGATATCTTCATCCTATTTAATTAGAGCAAATATGGCCTTGTATATAAATCTGCCAAATTTGGAAACAATCGATTTAGACTAGTTTTAGCTCATAATCAGTTTCAGTTATTATAATCGGTTCATGACTTTATGACCCTAGATATACCTCTGCAAAATGTTGTGAAAATCTGTGCAAATTTAGATATATCTCCCACATATATCTTCATTCGATTTCAGGTTTATTGTGCAGCAAATGAGTAGCTTCTGCCCAAGTGAGATGGATTTTGAACACAAGTTTTGTTTCCTATTAACGATAACGACAGCAGAACTATTGGCGATTTTGTATATCAGTGATCTAATTAAGAAAAAATCAGCAGTATTTGCTTTCATTTATGTATTTGGGGTTGTGACAAAATCTGGTATGAATTTAAAATTGTAAACGGATTTTTCACAAAAATAAAACATCCGCCATTCATTCCAAATTGTCTTATGCTGAGTAAATATACCAATACACACAAAAAATTTATTAAATCTTAAGAAAATCCCTATTATTATTTTGTTTATTTACAAATTTATACACACTTACAAAAAAATATTTATATTCAAAACTTTATATAATTGCATAAACAATTTTGGTTACCTGTCCATGTTTTCTATGGTCCTTATCCAGACTGACGGCATGGCTTAATTTTGTAATAAATTCTTACAACTCTTAATTAAGTTTCTTATAATTATTTAATGCTTCTTTATGTAAATTGATATGACATGAGACTCTAATTGCATTTGCCAGATGTGCAAAGCTCTAAGGTTCATTTGTTCAGAGTCCAATGAATGAATGAATCAACGAACGGATGAATGAACGCAACAAAGAAGCTAGCTAGCTATTAAATTGTTGTGACAAGAGGATTACAATTAGGGATTATGACAAGTATATGTGGAGAAAAAATATTTTGAAATGAAAAACATTAGTCTAGAGTTGTTGCATAAAATTCAATTTGAGTTTACAAAAGTATTGAAGTTTTTTGTGTTTACAAGTCTTAATAAAATCGGAAATAATTGCTAAATCGTCCAAGTAATAAACGTACGTATCGTAAACGAACGTATCTCAGAAAACTCACTTTTAGAATTACTTCTTATATTATGATACCCTACACCACTTTGCTAATTTAGTAGAGCTCCGCATAACAATTAAAAGATTTTATGGGAGAATTCAATCATACACGCTATGATTATAATTATAATTTAAAGCTGAAAGGACAAAGTATGCCGAAGCATTTGTATTTTTTAAATTCGGACTTGTATTGTCCATTTGGTGCACAATTAATTTGAAATCGGATAAAGAAATATATATCTAAATCGGAACCGATCTCGATAAAATTTGGCAAAGATATTTCTGAGCTCTATTTGATATATTTCCCTGAATATCGTTGTTACGGAGTGCATATTACGGCTGTGGGTTACAAATATAACAAATCGGATGAACAGTATTTATGGGAGCTATAGCTATATCTGAACCGATCACCACCAAATTTGACATACTAGCTTCTAGACTCAATTCGGTCGTAAGTGCCAAATTCCATTCCACTTGGAAAAATATTAGACGTTTGGGGCACAATAAAAGTTAAATCGGACGAAGTTATATATGGGAGCTGTATCCAAATCTGAACCGATTTCGATAAAATTTAGCAAATATATTTCTGAGCTGTATTTTATATATTTCCCCAAATATTGTTGTTACAGAGTGCATATTATGGCTGCGGAGGACAAAAATAACAAATCGGATGAACAATATATATGGTAGATATAGCTATATCTAAACCGATTTCGATCAAATTTGGCATACTTATTTTCAGGCCTAATTTGGTTGTATGTGCAAAATTCCATACTATTCGGGCTGATATTACACGTTTGGAGCACCCGAAAAAGCAAATCGAACGAAGATATATATGGGAGCTATATCTTGGGCCAAACAAATGATTTGTGCAAAATTTCATCTGGATAGGGCAATAAATGCGAACTGTAATTTGTTTACAAAAATTCGTGGACAGACGGACAGACAGACAGGCGGACGGACGGACAGACGGACAGACATGCATAAATCGACTCAGAATGTGATTCTATGCAGATCATCAAAAGCAACTATGGGCCTATCTCGTTTCCTTTTGCCTGTTACAAACAAATGCACAAAGACATAATACCCTGACCACCTTGTGGTGTAGGGTATAAATATATCTCCTGCATTACTAGTAGGCAAGAAGTAATGAAAACTACATGCCCTCAAGTAAGTTAGAAGTAAATTATCACTCATAAAAAAATTACAATGATGTGCCGAAAGACATTGTTATGGAGTGAATATTACGGCTATGGGGGATTCAAACATCAAATCGAATGAAATCGAATGTATATTAAATCAGATGAAACATATATATGGGAAGTATAGCTATATCTGACCCAATTTTCACAACATTTGACATACTTTCGTCTCGGCTAAAATTCATTCAATCTGACAATCGATAGTTCATAGAGTTCAACCGCACAAAACAACAAAAAAATAAGTTAAAAATCAACTAGGTTCGGGCGAGACGAGCTTTTAATACCCTTGACTATTTGGAAGGAACTTGCAAAAAGTAAAAAAAATCTGTTAAAAATTCCGC
Source organism: Musca domestica (assembly GCF_030504385.1). NCBI lineage: Eukaryota > Metazoa > Arthropoda > Insecta > Diptera > Muscidae > Musca > Musca domestica. The sequence continues at coordinate 10,309,241 of NW_026712296.1, read as the reverse complement.
TATAATTATAACATTCCCAATATCTGGTGGATTAATATATGGGGACTATACCAACAGTTGAACCAGTTCCAAGCAGGGGTGTTGTCTAAATGCTGGGAACACAAACTGATAATTTAGAGTAACTTCGTGTTAAACTTGTTACTAAATCAACGAAAACACCTTATGGGGCTATACCAAAATAAAATACATCCGTTTTTCAATAAAATACATCCGAGTAAAATTTGATCAAAGCTACTTATTTTGTTCCAAAGCAAGAGTGATTTCCACAGACTGGCCGACATCGTCAAATCGACATAGAACTTTATACTGAATATAAATAACTTGTTAGGTCTTAAATTTATATTTCGAGCATTGACAAACTTAATGTACCCTTCATACTATGGCGGAGGGTATAAAAATTAGGAGTAGGGAAATTAAACACAAATTGAACTCTTGTGCTCAAAAAATTGAACGACTTTTTTTTTTTTAAGTTATCCAGTGGCGAATTGGTAAGTACATACTTCCTTTGACATGTCCGTGTTAAAATAAGGGGCAAGGATGCTATTTTATGAGGAGTAACTGGCCCAATTGTACTAAATTAATCCATTATTTGAAAATGAGTTTTAATACCCTCCACCATAGCATGGAGGGTATATTAAGTTTGTAATTCCGTTTGTAACACCTCGAAATATATATTTTAGACCCCACAAAGTACATATATTCTTGATCAGCATAAAATTCTATATCGATTTAGCGCTGTCCCTCCGTCTGGCCGTCTGTGGAAATCACTTTAGCTTCCGAACGAAATGAAGTAGGTTGATAAAATTTTACCCAAATGTGTATTATGCCTGCAGGACTTTTGGTATTGAAAATGGGCCAGGTACGTCCACGTATAACCCCCAATATAACGTTACCCCTCGATATTCGGTATTTTAATGATTTTAGCGAAATTATTCACCGGAATTTCATAATGAATACTACAGCCCATGACAGAAAATTGTCTGTGCAGGTCCACGTTTTATAACCCCCATGGTACCTCCCAATATTCGGTATGTTGATGATTTTAGCTACATTATAACCTGATTTTTTTCAAGTTTCGCATTTGATTATTGTAATAGCTTGTGACAAAAGTTGCCCATGAAGGAACACGTAGTCGTATAGACCCTAATATACGGATACATTCGGTATTTTTAAGATTTTAACAGAATATTTAACGAATTTTATTTTTTTAAAAATTGTTAAATTTGTACCAAATGGTGGAGGGTATTCAAAGTTCGGCCCGGCCGAACTTGTTTTGCTGGGATGGGTCGGTCGGTTGAGCGTTTTGGTGGGTATATCATATTTACGCCACACAGTGGCTCACAATCAATTTGGTCCAAACATGGTACATCATTATATTTTAACCAAATAAAGATTGAGTTCAGAAATAGCCAATAGGGTCCACTATTTATGGCACACCAACAGAGGTCAACATTTGGGTGAAAAATATCGTATTGACTAATGGGAGTACAAAATATAATTCAAAAATGGTTCATTGTAATATTTATATAAAACTTACGACACCCCTTCTTGTAGTAACCCCCACAGTTAATACATTTTTTACCCATATTAGAGAAAGGTTAAATGGAATATATCGTTTCACTCTTTGAGGTACCTAAATCACAAATGTTTCAAAAATTTGAAAAAAAAAAAATCATATTGAGCATGAGATATAGATCAAATTTGGCACATTGTAATATTTGGTGAGGTGAAGGTTAGGTGAAAATATGGATAATATTGGTCCACTCATTCATAAACCTCCTCCACAAAAACTATAATAATTCTCAAAGTGGGAAATTCTTGTTAGATTTTCTCCATTTTTTGCACATCCCAATAGTTTTGCCTTTAAGAAGTACAATCGAGAATTGATTACCCGAACTAGTTCAAATTTGGTCAGTTATAATTTTAATACCAGATTTTGCTCCGCAGAAAACTTGGAAAATATTGGTACACTTCCTCTTGTACCTCCATCCAAAAGGTCTAAATTTTAAATGCCAATAATTCTCTTATTCCAATAAGATTTCATTAGATTTCGCATGAAGATATGTCGACCCAGTGACTTGGGTTGAAAGGGCTAGTCTTGGTGCGTAGATGTGTGATAATGCTGGGTTTTTGGAAATTCGTACCAAAAGTTCGTACACTAAAATAGTAAAATGTACTAAAAAATTAGCAAAAAATTAGTTAGCATTTCGAACTGTAAGATTACGAAAAGTTCTAAAATGTTAGCATTTGGTATTATATGAATGAATAGAGTTAAAAACTTGAAATTTTGTATAAGAATCGAGGTTGGCAAGTAAGTTTGATATATTACTGTACTTTTGGAAATGTGTCCTAAGTGAGCGAACTGTACTAATTGGTACTTAATTTGGAACAGTTTGGTTTGAATCTGAAATTTTGAAAATTTGTATTGGGGTCCAATTTTGGTAGTATGTTTGTGATAAGCGGTGGTTTTTGAAATCTATACTACAAGTGAACCAAAAGCGCTTAATAGTATTATAAATGGGTCAATTAACAGATTGTGCTTGAAATCTGAAATTTGAATTATGGTCGCTGTCCATCTGTAGCCTGGACATATGAAGATTCGGAAATTATTTCTATAATTGTACGAAAAGTACTGGATTGTATTATGTTTGATATTGGGTGAAGGGATAGAGATAAAATTCTGAAATTTGATATTTAGATTACTGATGGAATTTGTCTTTGAGATTTACCGGTTGTTTGGAAAAGTACGAAAACTACTAAATGGTGCTGAATTTAGAATTGGTTGAAGGAATATATTCTGAAATTTGAGATATTGAGATCTCTGTTGGTACTGGGTGAATAGATAGTGCTTGAAATCTGAAATCTGATATTAGAGACGCTGTTCGTGTGTATACTCGACATACGGAAGTGGTTTTGGAAATGGTTGGGTTTGTACCGTTATATGGGGGCTATACGACATCGTGGACCTATATAGATAATTCTCTTCCAAGGCATAAAGTACCTACAAGGAACTCCTTGTGTGGATTCCATTGAAAAATGTGGCTAAAATCATCAAAATACCGAATATCAGAGGGTACCGTTATATGGGGACTATACGATATCGTGGACCTATATAGATAATTCTCTTCCAAGGGATAAAGTACCCACAAGGAACTTCTTGTGTGGATTTTCAGACCATTCCATTAGAAAATGTTGCTAAAGTCATCAAAATACCGAATATCGGGGGGTACCGTTATATGGGGGCTATACGATATCGTGGACCGATATAGCCCATCTTCGAACTTGACCTGCCTGCAGACAAAAGAGGGATCTGTGCAAAATTTTAGAATTTTACGCTGATCAGGAATATATATACTTTGTTGGGTGATTTCGATGAGTTACAAACGGAATGACGAACGTAATATACCCTCCATACTATGTATGGTGGAGGGTATAAAAATAAAAGATTTTTAAACCATTTTGTTTGAAAGGCTAACATTTTCCTTTTACTCTCACCGAAAAAGCACAATTTGAATAATTTATAAAACCTCGAAAGTCTGGCTATTTAGTACGATGTATGAAGTTTTGATTAAATAATTTTGTCAAACTGAACAAATTTTCCATTTTGAGTATGAAAAAGGCCTAACACGAACTCTTGGAACGAATCAAAAAATTTACGTTTGACCTTTCGCTAACGAAGTAGCGGGCAATTACTAGTTATACCCTCAACCATATGACTAGAGAGGGTATATATCATTTGATATGGCCAATACGTGCCTCATCGAAATAACGGTTTTAGACCCTGGGTCTCTTTGGACCAAATCCGTTTCAGGATATTTGGAGTCGATCTAGCGATGTCTATTTGCGCACGATAACTCTCGAAGGGAGTATCCGATTTGGCCCAAACTTGATACATCGTAATATTATTATCAAACTTAGATCGAGTTCGGAAATGAGCAATATCGGTCAATTCTTTTTGGTACCTCACCCACAAAAGGTCAACATATTCAAAGAAAACATTTTACTATATAAGAAGAGAAAGAATGATTTGATTTTGCTCCATGTTTGCAAATCCTAATATTGGCGTCAGTGCTAGGTCAGATACGAACACGGACAATATCGGTCCACTCCATTAAGTACCTCCCACACAAATGTTCAAATAGGGTTTTGAATAATTATATCTCTCATAAAATGTGATATAAGATGTCTTCAAATTATACACATCACAATAATTTTATTAAACCAAGATCTGGTATGAAGATGGGATGTATAGGTCCACTCCTTCTGGTACCTCCCCCACCAAGGGTCAAAATTTTGAACATCCATGAAGCTCACAAAACGCAAAATTAACATACGATTCCAGACACCTCTAGATTTCCATCATCACAAGATCTACTATAAATATGGTAGAGATCGGACAATTTCTTCTGGTACCTCCCCCACAAAGGGTTCAAGATTTTGAAAAACAAAACGCTCACCGAAAGCAAACTCCAACTCTTTTCAAACTTCACACTTGCAAAAATTTTTTCAGACACAAAACCTCTTGTGAAGATGGTATATATCTTTGAACCCCTTCTCGTACCTCACCCACAAAGGGTCAAAAGTTTTAATACTTATGTCTGCCATAACTTGCGAAACAAGTCAGCGATTCTTTACAACTATGCTATATCTAAATATTTCTCTCAAACAGAAACCTGAGATGAATATGGAATTTTTATCAGTCTTAGGTCAGATACGAATTGGTTAATATTGGCCAATTGCTTCGGAACCTCCCCCATAAGGGGTCAACAGTTTGAATAATCATAACTCAAGGCTGGGGGTATAAATCTGTCGCCAAAACCGACTGATACCATTTTACTTGTTTTAATACTCTCCAATTGTCATAATCCACGTTTCTCTTGTCACTTTCTGCTGTACTGTGCAGGCTGCTCAAACAGATTTACAAATACATACTGCTAGCCTAAGAAGCTCTTATTTTCAATTTAATATGACATTTTGAATATTTACAGCTATTCTATATCTATAGTTAATTTTTTTTAGTTACTACTACCACTACTACTAGTATGAATAAATATCTTGGTTGTTATCAGGATAATTGGAAACCATATTTAAAATCGGCTTATTTCACTAATTTGTATACCTGCAATTGCCCCCTTGTAGTTGTGATTTATATGTCCAGTAATATTTACAGCTCCGCAACTCGTCCTGGTCCTTCGTAATATTTACAAGTATCCACAAATTTGAAATGGAAATAGTTTCCAGTTCATGTACTTACACAGCATCACAGAATCCTTGAGCTGCCGCACTACACCTATTAGAGTTTTCTTCTGGGTTTTCAACGGATGAGGCGGCCGCACCTGATGTTATTGTAATCATACTTCGACTATTGGGTATGACAATAATCTCGTGACCACTGTACACCCCAATGGGACTCAGGGATATGGAAGTTTTAAGGCCCTCTTGCTTCGCCAAAGGTTTCAAGTGAAGCAGTACTGAAGAGTTCTTCTTGGTCTCTGTATTTAAAAGGGCTTGCCGCTCATCATCTTGGCAATCATCTGAGTGGTTTTGATGATGCAGTGGTGACTGCTCGGGCGTTGAGAGATCCTTTAGCAAATATGCGGTATCTGAGTATCTTTGGTTCGATGTATCAGACTGAGAGCTGTGACCCTTATGACTGCCATTGGAGCTAGCAGTGACGCTCACCGTTGATCGGTATTTGCGCCTCGACACGATTTCCGTTCGAAATTGCGGCACAATGTCTTTTTTCGGATGATTGGCATTGGGCCTTGTTAGATCATTTGTTCTAAGATTTAGTTGTTGTTTATTATTAAGGTCTGATAGGCTTATGTTATTCTTAAGTAAGAGTTCTAAATTTTCTATGGAATTGATGTGTGTACCCTTGTCACTTTCAGTTTCACCCTTCAGTTCTTCCAATGGGGTACGTGGTAAAAAGTTCGTTTTACTTATCGCACTACAAGCCTCCGACGTATTGTCGATTGATGACGAATTGTTTTTGTTAAATGCGGGTAAGGCTCCGATGGTGACCACACTGGAACTGCTTGAAATGCAGGGTGTCACTGAAGTGGCGGAACAGACGGTGGTGCCAAACGATGATGAAATGTTGTGTTGGCGGCACAAAGACTTGCGTCTTTGTGCTGTCAAACTGTTCATGTTCGAATTGAGATCGACATCGGGAGACAAGTCTTCCGATTCGGTGATATTACTGTTAGGCTGGTGTGAGAACACCAATGATTCAGGAGGAACAGGGCTAGGTTCAGCATGCTTTACAATGGAATTACCTTCGTTTATTGCTGAATCCGTTGACTGCAAGGGTGCGATGTCCGTTGGCGGCGATATCGTTCCGTTTGCAGTCGGCTCCACTAGTTTTTCCTCAGAAGATTTCCCCTTCAGAAAATAGGTTATCATTGAACCTTTCCCTTTGACATTGACACTACCACGGCAGGTTAAATCAAAACCTCGTGGCTTGAGGATTTGACACATTTCTTCAGTGACCTGAAAAGAGAATGACAATGATAAAGGAATCAAATCTTGAAAAGTGGCTATGACACGATTTTGAAAAATAAAATGAAAAGTTGGTGGGAGTGAAATGTTTGGTACAACATTAGAAAATAAGTGTCTCCGGAACGAATGTTAAATTTTGAATGTTTTACGTTAAAATTATGGTAGACATACAAAGGTAACCTTATGCACTCATGTGTTTACAATAATTATTCCCTCAGCCAGAGCAAGTTATTCCCTCAGCCATATGCTTTATCGAAATAACGGTTTTGGAACCTAGGTCTCTTTGGACCAAATCCGTTTCAGGACATTTGGAGTCGATTTAGCGATGTCCGTTTGTCTGTACTCCCGCCCGCCCGTCTGTCTGGCAGGTGCGCATGATAACTCTCGAAGGGAGTATCGATTTGGTCCAAACTTGGTACATCGTAATATTATTTTCAAACTTAGATCGAGCCCGGAGATGGACAATATCGGTGCACTCCTTCTGGTACCTATCCCATATAGGGACAAAATTTTAAATATCCATGAAATTAACATACGATTCCATTCAGACTTCACACATCTCAATATTTCTATCAACACAAGATTTGTTATAAAAATGGTAGAGATCGAAACATTCCTTCTGGTACCTCCCCACCAAAGAGTCAAAGTTTTGAATAACCAAAACGATTATAAAATCCGAAATAAGAACCGGATCTCTTCTTATATCACACACCCCATTATTTCTACTAACACAAGGTCTGCTGTGAAGATAGGACATATCGGTGTACTGCTTCTGGTACCTCCCCCACAAAGGGGGATGTATATTCATATATCCATTCTATATAAACAAGTAAGGAACTTCTTTTCTATACACTTGAATTTAACAAAATAAATTATAAACCAGTAAAGAAAGTCCTAAAGTCGGGCGGGGCCGACTTTATGATACCCTACACCACTTTGCTAATTTAGTAGAGCTCCACATAACAATTAAAAGTTTTAATGGGAGAATTCAATCATACACGCTATGATTATAATTCTAATTTAAAGTTCAAAGGGCTAAATATGCCGAAGCATTTGTATCTCTTAAATTCGAGCTTGTATTGCTCATATGATATATATGGGAGCTATATCCAAATCTGAACCGATCTTGATAAAATTTGGTAAAGATATTTTTGAGCTGTTTTTCAGATATTTTCCTGAATATCATTGTGACGGAGTGCATATTACGGCTGCGGAGGACAAAAATAACAAATCGGATGAAAAATATGTATGGGAGCTATAGCTATATCTGAACCGATCTTCACCAAATTTGACATACTAGCTTCTAGACTCAATTCGGTCGTAAGTGCCAAATTCCATCCCATTTGGGCAAAAATTAGACGTTTGGTGCACAATAAAAGGTAAATCGGACGAAGTTATATATGGAAGATATATCCAAATCTGAACCGATCTCGATAAAATTAACCAAAGGTATTTCTGAGTTGTATCTGATATATTTCCCAAAATATTGTTGTTACAGAGTGCATATTACGGCTGCGGAGGAACCGATTTCGATAAAATTTGGCATACTTATTTCCAGGTTGTATGTGCAAAATTCCATACTATTCGGGCTGATATTACACGTTTGGTCCACAATAAAAGGCAAATCGGACGAAGATATATGTGGGAGCTATATCTAAATTTTGACCGATTATCTCCAATTTCAATAGGGTTCGTCCTTGGGCCAAACAATTGATTTGTGCAAAATTTCATCTGGATAGGACAATAAATGCGAACTGTACTTTGTTTACAAAAATATATGGACAGACGGACGGATGGACATGTATAAATCGACTCAGAATGTGATTCTATGCAGATAATCACAAAGAATTATGGGTCTATCTCGTTTCCTTTTACCTGTTACAAACAAATGCACAAAGACATAATACCCTGACCACCTTGTGGTGTAGGGTATAAAAATACAGAGGTAAATATGAGCTTAACTTCTTAATTCTAAAACAGCTCAATTTTTTTATGATTAGGATACTTTTTCTGTGAGAACAACCCATGTTATTTCTACCACAGAATATTTTTACATTCATCGCCACTGGTTTCTGTTAGATTTTTCTGTTTGTTACTTACCTGTATGTGATCAACAATTCCAGTTGAATCCATGCGAGACGCAACATTTACAGCATTCCCCCAAATGTCATATTGCGGCTTACGAGCTCCTATAACACCCGCAACAACTGGGCCAATATTGATACCTTAAAAACAGAACAAAAATGTTACAAAGGTTATGAAGTTAACAAAATAATGATTATTCAAAATATTGACCCTTTAAGGAGGAGATACCGAAGGAATGGGCCAATATTTTCCATTTCTCATATGCCCTAAGTCTGATATAAAAAATGCACTATATACACTACTTCGGTGCCCGGATATAATCCCCATTGCAATTATGGGGATTATGTCCGGTTTTTTGGTCATAACCCACAAATTAAAGAGGGTGTTATGTCCACTTCAAAAACGGTCATAATCCCCACCGTTTGCTAGAAAGAAAACAAGACTTAAGTTGAGTTTAGGGACTATGCTCGGATCAGAAATTTTTATCATCGGTTATTTGACCCGAAAATTTATATACAAAATTCGGTTCTTACATGTACGATATAAATATCATTTGAATGCCTACTGTAATATCTGTAACCATACCAACGATGGGGTAGTTTGAACCGGATGCGAAGCAATGCAAGAAAATTGTATTTTAAAAAATCCCTAAAAAGTCGAAAATGGACCAATTTTTTTGTATTGGTTCGGAGCCGGTTCAAACAACCGCATCATATGACCACTTGTTGAAAAGGTATTTCCATAAGCTTTCAAATACGACGACCAACGAACATTCGGGTTGAATAACCGGGTAATGGGTTACTTCCTCCACGAAAAAAATTACTTTGCCGTAATCAGGTTAAAAATACCGAATCCATACTTTCTATAGATTATGACCGATTTTTTGGACATTCAATTTCAGTATTGTATTGGAAATTATGTACGTGGGGATTATGACAGGGCACCGACTACTTCCTTCACTTTATATATATTTTTTGAAAATTATTCCTCACCAGGAAGAGTGGACCAATAAATGTCATTTTCACACTTTCACACAAAATATTGGCATTTCTAATTTTATGGGAATAAGCTTTATAAAAGAGTAGTGGCATAACACAATCTTGAAATTTTGCACTAGGGTCAATCCGGGTGCATTGGCGTGAGATAAGTCTGGGTTTCTGGAAATTCCTACGAAAAGTACTAAAATGCACTAAAGTACTAAAATGCAAACAGAATGAGCTGGGATCCTGAAATTTGGAATGAGAGTCACTGATGGAGTGCAAGAGATATTTAGAAATTCGGACTTTAAGGTTACGATAAGTTCTAAGCTTCTAAAATGGTATCATTTGGTATTGTACGGACGGATAGAGCTCAAAACGTGAAATTTGGTATGAGAATCGTTGATGGAAATAATTGTGATATATGACGGTGGTTTTAGAAATGTGTACTACAAGTGCCCAAAAAGTACTAAACACAGCTATATTTGGTACAATGTGATATTGGGTGAGAATGTGTTTCCCGGCCATATGATGGTTGTTTGAAATAGAATACTAAAACTATACGAGAAGTACTAAATGTAAATAATTTTTGTCCTGGGTGAAGGGATACAAGCCTTATCCTCAATTCTGATATTGACGTCTCTATTCGAATCTGTGTTTATACCCTACACCACAAGGTGGTCAGGGTATTATGTCTTTGTGCATTTGTTTGTAACGGGCAAAAGGAATCACATTCTGAGTCGATTTTGCATGTCCGTCTGTCCATGTATTTTTGTAAACAAAGTACAGTTCGCATTTATTGCCCTATCCAGATGAAATTTTGTACAAATCATTTGTTTGGCCCAAGGACGAACTCTATTGAAATTGGAGATAATCAGTCAAAATTTAGATATAGCTCCCATATGTATCTTCGTCCGATTTGCCTTTTATTGTGTACCAAACGTGTAATATCAGACCAAATAGTATGGAATTTTGCACGTTCGATCAGATTGGACCTGAAAATTAGTGTGCCAAATTTGATCGAAATCGGTGTAGATATAGCTATAGCTCCCATATATATTGTTCATCCGATTTGTCATCCGCAGCCGTAATATGCACTCTGTAACAACAATATTTGGGGAAATATACCAAATACAGCCCAGAAATACATTTGTTAAATTTTATCGAGATCGGTTCAGATTTGGATATAGTTTCCATATATAACTTCGTCCGATTTACCTTTGATTGTGCACCAAACGTCTAATATTTGTCCAAATTGAATTTGGCACTTACGACCGAATTGAGTCTAGAAGCTAGTATGTCAAAATTGGTGAAGATCGGTTCAGATATAGCTATAGCTCCCATATATACTGTTCATCCGATTTGTCACATTTCTTACCCACAGCCGTAATATGCACTTCGTAAAAACGATATTCAGGGAAATATATCAAATACAGCTCAGAAATATTTTTGCCAAATTTTATCGAGATCGGATCAGATTTGGATATAGCTCCCATATATATCATTATCTGATTTCAAATTAATTGTGCACCAAATGGGCAATATAAGTCCAAATTTAAAAGATACAAATGCTTCGGCATATTTAGTCTTTTGCACTTTAAATTATAATTATAATCATAGCGTGTATGATTGAATTCTCCCATAAAAACTTTTAATTGTTATGCGCAGCTCTTCTAAATTAGCAATGTGGTGTAGGGTATCATAAAGTCGGCCCCGGCCGACTTCAAGGCTTTCTTTACTGGTTTAAATATGGAGGTGGTTTTGGAAATTTGTTGTTCAAAAAGTACTAAATTTCATATTGGGTGAAGGGATAGGTCTGAAATCCTTAAATTAGATGAAGATGTCATTGCTATTGTCTGTGGTTAAGATGTGGTACTAAATTGGATATTGAGTTGAAATTCTGAAATTTCAGATTGAGTTCACATTTGAAGACGTTTGAATAGCTTTAAACATACAAATTGGATGTGGGTCCATTGTGCAATGGTTTTTACCAATATCCTTCCTGGTAAACTTAAAAATAAAAATTTTAAAGACTTTTTGGTGTTAAAGGTAAAGGTGGTTAGATGGTTTCCAATGGAGTCTGGCGATAAGTTCAATATTCACACACCGATTTATTATATTTATTTCTATATCCTCCACCACAGTATGAAGGGTATATTAAGTTTGTCCTACCGTTTATAACTTTTCGAAACAAGCATTTTAGACCCCATAAATTTCTATGTCGATTTAGTGATATCCGTACGTCGGAGGAAATCACTCTAGCTTCCGAGAAAAAAAGTGGCTTGATAAATTTTATACTCAGATGCGCTTTAGGTCTGCAGGGCTTTTGGTATAGCCCCACATTTATGGCCTATGGAATTTGCTGTGAATTGATATTTTATGTTCCTAGTAAGTAGGAAACATCGTTTCACCAGAATTACCTCAAAGTTGGTATTTGGACTTGGTAATGGGTACTTCTTCCTATGACTGCAAATTTCCATGTCTTCGTATAGCTCCCATATAACTGAACAACCCAATATACGGTGTTTTGATGATTTTAGCTACAATATCCAAAGAATTGTTTTAAACTTGGTGTGTGGAGATCGTAATAGGCTCCACCTCCTCTGGCAGATAATTGACTGTAGATGTTCACGTTTTCATTTAGCCCCTTATAACTCGTAACATCTGTTATTACGGTTTTCTTTAATTATAGCGGAATTTTTCAACGGATTTTTTCTACATTTTACAAGTTCCTTCCAAATGGTGAAGGACATTAAAACTTCGGTCCAGTTGAACTTAGCTTATTATTACTTGTTAACTACTTATTGCACATTGAATAAAAATTGTCACCTCGGACACTTACCGATTCGCATTCGGAAATTATTGAATGAATGCATATTGACTTCTTCGATTTTATCAAATAATTGCAGAGCATATTCGGCCATTGCTGTAACATGTTTGTAATTGACAAGATCACATGTTTGGGCCGTCAAGCCTGAGGCAGCCATGTATGTAGCACCGGTGCTTTTAATTTTTTCGATGTATCTGAAATAGAGACAAGAATTGAAAACATTAAGATTAGATATTAAAACAAATTTAATCCACAGGTTATTAACAATGTAATTTAGGATGTTATAGATTTGTTTCTTTAGGTGCAAGAATCTAATTTGTATACCCTCCACCATAGTATGGAGGGTATATTAAGTTTGCCATTCCGTTTCTAACACCTCGAAATATACATTTTAGACCCCACCAAGTATATATATTCCTGATCAGCATAAAATTCTATGTTGATTTATCAATGTCCGTCCGTCTGTCCGTATGTGGAAATCACTCTAGCTTCCGAACGAAATGAAGTAGGTTGATACAATTTTACTCAAATGTGTATTATGTCTGCAGGACTTTTGGTATTCAAAATGGGCCATGTAGGTCCACGTCTCCGTATATCCCCCATATAACGGTACCTCCCGATATTCGGTATTTTGATGATTTTAGCGACATTATTTACCAGAATTGTTTCAAATTTGGTATTTGAAGTTCGTAATAGATACTACAGCACAAAACAGAAAATGGGACATGTAGGTCCACGTCTTCGTATAGGCCCCATATAACGGTATCCCCCGATATTCGGTATTTTTTTATGATTTTAGCGACATTATTTACCGAAATTGTTTCAAATTTGCCATTTGAGATTCGTAATGGATACTACAGCCTATTACAGAAAATTGTCTGTGCAGGTCCACGTCGTCGTATAGACCCTAATATACGGCTACATTCGGTATTTTTAAGATTTTAACAGAATTTCTAATGGATTTTATTTTTTGAAAATTTTGAATTTTTCAAAATATGACATTTGAAACTCGCAAAAAATAAAAGCCCCTATAGCAGAAAATTTTCTATATTAGTTAACGAAATACACCATTGTACCACCGTTACTTTCCACTGACACTGCTATTCTCATGCAGTCACATAATTCCAGCAAGTCACACCATACCACATAAACCAAACATTCGAATTTAATTTAACTGGCGCCCAACATAAATAAAACTTAAATAAAATAAAATTTAATCTATGAAGATGAACGGACGGACGGACATGCATAAATCGACTTAGAATGTGATTCTATGCAGATCATCAAACAAATATACATAATACCCTGACCACCTAGTGTGTAGAACTTTAATTTTAGTTCTCCCTTAAATGTATCTAATAAAAAGTTTTTAAACTGAGCTTTGATAGCTTGCAGTTTCTTTGATTTGTGTAAAAACTTGTATTTAAAATACAAAATTCCATTCTAAAATTATCAAAAGTATAATTCTCGAAATATTATTAGCATCTGAAAAAAAAAAAACATTTTTTATCTACTTCTTTTATTAAAGTTTTCGCCATAGGAAGTATACAAGTTAACGTTAACTTCTTTATTTCTGTTTCTGTTGCGCGTGCAAGTTCGATGGCACTTAAATATGCTTGCAAAATGCTTACAATGCATTCATGTCATTCATTCGTATAAACAACAGATAAATGCTTACATTTTAAGAAACCTAACTCTAAGAAATAATAAAATCAAAAGTGCTAACGTTGCACTAAATACATTGTCCAACAAAACTTAATTTTAAGAATAAAGGAAAAATAAAGTTAGTCCCATTTTGTCACTCGAAAAAGAACGTTATGTTTAATTGGCGCCCAACGAAAAATTAAAAGCACCCAAACGGCTGCAAAGTTAATAAAGGCACCTCATGAAGCTGCAAACTGTCAACTAAAAATTAAAGCACCCAAACGGCTGCAAAGTTAATAAAGGCACCTCATGAAGCTGCAAACTGTCAACTAAAAATTAAAGCACCCAAACGGCTGCAAATTAATAAAGGCACCTCATAAGCTGCAAACTGCTAACTAAAAACATCAAAACCTGTGGAAGAAGGCACCTCATAAAGCTGCGTACTGGTAACTAAAAACATCAATAACCTGTTGAAGAAGACACCCTATAAAGGCTGTAAATCAACACTAAATCCCCAAAAGCTGTGGGAAAAACTTGTGGAGTACGAGAGAGTCAACGACATCCAGCCGGCTCAAAAGATTGAAGACACCCCCTTAGTAGCGGAAGCAAAAAGGAATACGGAGAATCAACAGGAGACGGCATGCTCTACAAAGTTTTATTGTAAGTTTAGAAAGAAAAGTGATAGTGTTTAAGTGAAGAAAAAAAACTAAAAACATTGATAAAAACAATTTCCCTATTATTAATTTTGAAAAGTTAAAACAAAACAGACGGCATGCTCTATAAAGTTGTATTGTAAATTTAGAGATAAAAAGTGATAGCGTTTAAGAAAAAAAAAAACCCAAAAACTAAAAACATTGATAAAACAATTTTCCTATTATTAATTCTGAAAAGTTAAAACAAAACAAAATTGTAAAAATATAATTTGTGTTCAAAAAGGTTAACAACTAAATAGTGATCGTTTAAAATGTCCAACCCAAATAACCTTATCCGACCACCCATCCTTAACGTCAATAACTCCGACGGACAAAATAATAACGGACAGAATAATAATAACAATAATAGCGCAATAAATTCAGCAAACATGGAACAAACCATTGCCAGAATCTGTGCACAGCAATGCCAAATTGCCATAGCCCAATTTTTAAGACCTAGTTCAGACATAGCAGGCGAAGACGAAACTATCGACGTCAGATATAGAGAGAACTTGACAGATTTAGATAAAGTACCCGACGTAGTGAGAAGCTTGAGAGAATTTTCAGGAAAAGCATCGGAATTCAGCTCTTGGAAAAAGAGTGTCGAAAGGATCCTTAAGTTATACGAATCTACAAAAGGTACCCCAAAATACTTTGCCATCCTTAACACCATAAGGAATAAAATCATCGGTAATGCCGATGCGGCCTTAGAGTCTTACAATACACCCCTTAATTGGAGTAGTATTTCAAAGTGTCTAACGCTTCACTACGCAGATAAGCGTGATCTTACGACACTAGAATATCAAATGACAACCTTAATACAAGGTAACAACAGTATCCAAGATTTTTATCAAGAAGTGTATTCACACCTTACGCTTATTATGAACAAATTGTCATGTCTCGATGTAGGTAAAGAAGCTCTAGATATCCTAGCCCAAACTTATAGGGATAAAGCTTTAGACATTTTCATAAGAGGACTAAAAGGACAAATGTCAATTCATCTTGGCATGAAAGAACCGACGGATCTCCCACAAGCACTACAAGTATGTCTCAAAATGGAAAATCAATTCGCTAGAGCACAATTTGCTAACTCACACAATCCAACAGTTAAAAATAATAGACGAAATTTTCAGAAACCACCCCATCCAAAAACTCATTTTCAAAATACGAATCAGATGCCATTTTACCCACAATTGGCATATTTGCCACAACACTCTGGTGTTCGACAAAATAATTCTAATCCTCCTATTTATCCTCGTAATAATTATAATCAACATAATTACCCCCAAAATCAAAATTTGCAACCACCAAGACCAACAGCACCAAAACCTCAGCCCAAGCCTGAGCCGATGGAAATAGATGCTTCCATGCAATCCCGAGCTGTTAACTACATGAATAGGCCAGCACAAAATAATAGATTTTATGGAAAGAGACCATCAGAACATTCTGACCAATTTAGGAGACCTGATAAGGCACAAAGAAATTTTCATGTAGACACAGATGAATTAGGTCCCACCGCTGAAGAATATGAAACAATGTTAGAGCAGTATGAAAATCAAGAACAATTATCTGATCTCAATGATTACATAAAAAATCAATATGATGTTCTTGACAACGATGACAAAGAAGATACACAAGAATTCGTAGATATTCATTTTTTAGATTAACGAATTCGTCCTTACCTTATTTTGAATGTAGGACGAATTCAGGGCAAATTCTTAAAATCTTGATTGATACGGGTTCAAATAAAAACTATATCCAACCTGGACTTATAAAAAATCCTTTAGAAAATAAAACCCCGTTTTTTGCAAACTCAGTAGGAGGAAAAACAGCAATAACACAACACACTTTTATTAATCTTTTTGACAAAAATTGTTGCCCTCTACAATTCTTCCTTTTACCAACCCTTAAATCTTTTGACGGAATTTTAGGAAACGATAGCTTAAAAAAATTATCTGCTGTCATTTATACGTCAAAAGACTACATGCTTATAGACAATAGAATAAAAGTGAAAATAAAGCAGAAATTATCTAGATCTGTGAACACTATCGACCTTAGGACAGACCATTTAACCCCACAAGAGAAACAAAAATTAGATCTAGTGATCCAAAGGCATAAATCACTCTTTGGGGAACCAAATCAAAAACTTACTTACACTACGACAGTAGTCGCCGATATTCAGACTACCAATGTCGAACCAGTTTATTCAAAATTTTATCCCTACCCTATGCATTTGAAAGGAGAAGTAGAAAAACAGATAAAGGAACTCCTCGATCAAGGTATAATTAGACCTTCACGGTCACCATACAATTCACCCATCTGGATCGTGCCAAAAAAATCGGATGCATCAGGCAAAGTGAAATACAGAATGGTGATAGACTATAGAAAATTAAATAAGGAGACAATTCGAGATAGATATCCCATCCCAGAAATAAATGAAATCCTACCACAAATAGGAAAAAATAAACTGTTTAGTGTATTAGATTTAAAAAGTGGATTTCACCAAATATTACTTAGGGAAAGTGATAGAGAAAAAACTGCCTTTTCTATTAATAATGCAAAATACGAATTCACTCGACTTCCATTTGGTTTGAAAAATGCTCCGTCCATATTCCAACGAGCCTTGGACGACATTCTTAGGGAGCACATTGGCAAAATATGTTTCATCTATATGGATGATATAATAATATTCGCAGAGGATGAAGATTCACATCTCAAGAATATTTCAACCATATTCGAGACATTAGAGAAAGCCAATATAAAGGTACAACTCGACAAATGTGAATTTTTGAAAAAAGAAGTTGAATTCCTAGGTTTCATAATATCCGATTCCGGTATAAAAACAAACCCAAAAAGGGTTGAAGCAATAGAAAAATTTCCACTTCCGTTAACACTAAAAGACTTAAGATCATTTTTAGGACTTTGTAATTTCTACAGACGCTTTATTAGAGATTATGCCAAAATTTCTAAACCTCTGACAATATATTTAAGGGGGGAGGCAGGACGTGCGTCCAAATACGTTTCCAATAAAATGGCCATAGATCTCGATCAAGAAGCAGTAGAAGCTTTTAATAAATTAAAGAGAATATTGTCATCGGAAGACGTAATATTGGCATATCCCGATTTTAATAAAGAATTTGAACTTACTACGGACGCTTCGCACTATGCAATGGGCGCAGTGCTTTCACAAGATAATAAACCAATTGTATTTTTGTCTAAAACTTTCAAAAAGGAAGAGGAACATTATGCAACAAACGAAAAGGAGATGCTTGCAATTACTTGGGCTCTCAAATCCCTCAGAAACTACCTTTACGGTTCTGCCAAACTTAAAATTTATACCGATCACCTTCCACTGACATACGCATTGAATAATAAAACAGCTAATTTCAAGCTAAGAAGATGGAAAGCCTTCCTTGAGGAATTCAATTACGAATTACTATACAAACCCGGTAGTACAAATGTAGTTGCCGATACACTATCAAGACCTCCTAAAGAACCAGAAGAGATAAATGCTCTGACTCCGACCCAACACAGTCATGAAAGCTCATCTCATAATTTAATACAATACACTGACGCTCCGATAAACGCATTTAAGAATCAAATTCTCATCTCTGCAGAAGATGATGAACCATCTTATAAATTTGAAATTGTCTTTCCAACTTATCACAGACATACTATAAATGAACGAAATATTACACCAGAATTTCTCAGAGACATTTTGAAGAAATATTTAAACCCATCGGTAACAAACTGCTTAAAGACTAATGACGAAATCTTGGGAGTATTGCAAGAAGTGTTCCGTGATAATTTCACACAATACAAAGTCAAATATTCAAGACAAATGGTAACCGACTTGAAAAATGATGAAGACCAAGAAAACAAGATTATTGCTGAACATAATAGAGCACACCGAAATAGCGTAGAAAATAAAGCACAGTTATTGACAAAGTACTACTTTCCCAGAATGCAAGCTAAAATTAAGAAAATAGTCGATCAATGTAAAGTTTGCAAAGAAAACAAATACGATAGACATCCTAATAAGATAGGCCTACAGGAAACACCTATCCCACAAAATCCTGGACAGATTGTTCACATAGACATTTACATAACCGAAAAGACATCCGTATTGACGGCTATAGACAAGTTTTCTAAATACGTTCAAGCAAAAATCCTGAAATCAAGATCAGCAGAAGACATTAAAGAACCACTTAGGGAATTAGTCATATCCTTTGGAATTCCTGAAGTAATAGTTATCGACAACGAAAGATCTTTTAATTCCAAAGCAATAGTTTTCATGTTAGAAAATCAGTACAACATCAAATTGTTCAAAATCCCGCCGTACAGTAGTACTGTAAATGGGCAAATTGAGCGGTTCCACTCTACACTGTCAGAGATAATGCGATGTCTAAAAGCACAGAACTTACACAAATCCTTCTCAGAGCTTTTACATAGATCCATTTACGAATATAATAACACAATACACTCAAGCATTCAAAAGAAACCAGTTGAAGCATTTCTTGGAAAAAGGGCAAACATGAGTCAAGATGATATAGAGAAAGAAAGATCCGAAATTGCCCAAAGGCTTAAAGAAAAACAAGCAGAAGATATTAACTACCACAATAAGAAAAGGACTCAACCAAAAACCTATACGCCAGGAGAAATCATATTCGTAAAAGAGAATAGGAGACTTGGGACAAAGTTAAGTAAGGCATACAGACAAGAAATAGTAAAAGAAAACCAAAATACAACTGTTATTACAGAATCAGGAAAAACCGTACACAAAAACAATATCAGAAATTAAGAAATCAAATATTTTCAGATTTTTATTCGCCACGGCGACCGCCTATGTCAAGATTTTGGACTATACAAACTCTCAAATTGTTGCGTTTGATTCCGGTTTGGCAAAAATTCAAGATGGTAACTTCAGGATAATTCATATCATTGACATCGACAAATATCAAGAAACAATAAATTCCCTACAAAACATCCTTTCCCAGAACATAACCAAACACCATTTCCTTCATCCCTTCCTAACCCATGAGCTGACAGAGATTCAAGGATACTTGGACCGTTTGAAGCCAAACGTGAAAAATAAACGATCATTGAATTTTATAGGTTCAGCGTGGAAATGGATTGCTGGAAATCCAGACCACGATGATTTTGAAATAATAACTCAGAAAACTAATGAAGTTCTAGAAAACAATAATAAACAAGTTGTAATTAACAAATTGTCATTGAGAAAAATTAATGAGTTAACACAAATAACTAATGAAATAATAAAAAGTATAAATTACAGTGATGTAAACAGAGATAGATTAAGTTCAAAATTAAAATTTAAAATAGAAATATTAAAACAAGAAATTGTAAATATTCAATACGCTATCCATTGGGCAAAAATAGGAATTGTAAACTCATTCATACTTTCATCTGACGAGATAAATATTATTAAAAATATAATTGAAAAAGATTCAATACCGTTTGTTAATGTAGAAGAAATCTTTGAATTTGCTCAAATAAAAATCGCAACTAATAATCAATCTATCATTTATATTATTAGAATACCAATGACAGACAACAAAGTTTGTAATAGATTATTACTGAAACCTATAAAATTTGAGAAGTTCGTCAATAAATTAAAATTCGAAAATGTAATAATGTGCAAACAAGATTTAAAATTATACGGAATCAAGAGTGAATGCATGAAATACAATAATATAAGTATCTGTAATAGCATAAACTTAGAAGCTATAGAGAATAACACCTGTATTTCTAATTTGTTAAATAGCAAGACATCGAATTGCACGGTAACTGATAACAAAACAGTACCAACAGTTGAAGAAGTTTCTCCAGGGGTAATCCTGTTAAATAATTTCAATGAAACAATCCTGATAAATAATGTTACACAAAGACTTATTGGATCGTATGTCATCCAATATAGCAACACTACACTAAGTATTTCCGACAAATCATATTCCTTTTTGAAATAAGCCATATTCAACCATTACCGGCGATTCTGCAACCTAGGGAGTCTGTTCTCAGTATAGAAGAGACGCTCTCTTTAGAGTCAATTAAAGAAATTCAAATTAGTAACACAAAAGCCATAAATTTATTGGGAGGCAAATACGAGTGGGGTCAAACCACAAATTTTGGACTTACCTCCTTCGCGATAATATTGATAATCGTTTTCATTATAAGGTCCAAGATCTGCAAAAGGGGAAAAGAAATTATACTCACCCCGTCTATAGCAGATTCATGTCCGTATGACGCACGTAATCGTGTTCCTATGCCGGAAGTAGTGGAATTGCCGGGAATACGAAGAATTTCTCATATTCCCTATTTTTGACCGATCGAGGACGCTCGGTTTAAAGAGGGGAGGAGTTAACGTTAACTTCTTTATTTCTGTTTCTGTTGCGCGTGCAAGTTCGATGGCACTTAAATATGCTTGCAAAATGCTTACAATGCATTCATGTCATTCATTCGTATAAACAACAGATAAATGCTTACATTTTAAGAAACCTAACTCTAAGAAATAATAAAATCAAAAGTGCTAACGTTGCACTAAATACATTGTCCAACAAAACTTAATTTTAAGAATAAAGGAAAAATAAAGTTAGTCCCATTTTGTCACTCGAAAAAGAACGTTATGTTTAATTTACACAATGAAAAGGTAAAAACTGTCAAAAACTTGCAAACAGAGCCAATAACATTGTGATGAAGCGGACGAAAAAAGAAAACCATTTATTGTACTTACCGAAAACGTTCTTCGCTCAACAGCTCATCGAAATCTGCAATAATTTCATTGAGTAAACGCAGACATTCGACACCCTCATTGTTGCCTTCAAGTTCGACGTAGAATTCACTGAAATTTGGTATCGACGCAAATAGAATGCAAACACTATCGCACTGTTCGTGATACAAGTCCTGTAACGTAGAAATAAAGAAGAATAATGTAGCTTGATTATGTAGCATAAAATAGATATTGGATATTCCACAATGTTGTTTTTTAATATATGAGTTATGAGTCATTCAGTTTATGGAATAACAAGTAAAGAAAAAACATTAAGTTCGGGCGGGCCAAACTTTTAATACCCTCCACCTTAGGGTAAAGGAAACATTAGAAGAAATGTGGCAAAAACCATCAAAATACCGAATATTAGGAGGTACCGTTATGGGTGGGCTATACCAGAACGAGTACCGATATATCTCATTTTCAATACCAACCATCCTGATTATGAATATATATATTTTAAGGGGTCTACGACGAATATTTATGGATGTTACAAACGGAATGACAAAGTTAATATACCCTCCTTTCCAAGATGGAGGGTATAAAAACAAACTGAATAATGATTGGCCAGGATAAATTGTTTCAGTTTAGGAAAATATATATAATTTCCAAATATAGGGTTTGTAAGGAGCACAAGAATTAAATTTGTGTTAAATTCATGTTTTATATTCGTCGATGGAGGGTATGAATATGCAATATTTTGATAGGCGGAAAGGTACAATGCGTCCTATGCCAGTGTTAGTAGCGCGGCAAACTATCGACCTTCCTTACATTTATCTCCATTTATCTCCAGCAGAAGATCGATGGCATATTGAATGTGTAATTTGTTCGTAACAAGTCTACAAGTTCACATGAAGCCATAAAAAGTTTATAACATACAGGGTGAGATGAAAAAACTGCAACCACCTTCAGACTGCTGTCATTTCTAAGCCACTCGTCCGACAGCTTTTAAAATTATTCCAGTGACAGCTCATTATATTGTTTATATTTTGGTGAGCATTTTCCTGAAAAAAGTTATTCGTGATGGAATTCAAGCGTGATAGTGTGATTTCTTTATATTTGGCTGGAAAACCACAAGTGGCTATCGTTAGGGCACTCCAGCATTTAAACGTGAATAATTATTTTGTGTCTCGTACCATCGCTCGTTACCGTGATATATATGGAAGTGGACGGAAGAAAACAGCAACATCATGTTAAAGCGAATTAATCGAAACCCGAGTCGCAGTGGCCGAAAAGTGGCTCGTGAGCTGAACATTCGGCAAATATTAAAAAATGAGCTCGGAGTTAAGCCATAGAAATTCCAAAAAGTGCAAGAACTTACACCGCAACAGAAAGAAAATAGACTCAAAAGATCTAATGAGTTGCTTAGCACCAAAGTGTCGATCACTTCAAGCAAGCGCATTCGGGAAGCGTGTGACGGTTTCATTGGTCGTTAAAGGCCATAATTAGCGCCGAATGTGACCAATTCGAACAAATCTAAACTTATTCTAAAATGTGATGCTATTTCCGACATTTTTTGCTTTCATTGAATTAAATTTAGAAAAAAATGTAAAAATTATGACGTTTGACTTTGTTGCAGTTTTTTTTTATCTCACCCTGTATATATAGAAAATAAATGTTTATCAGTCATTGTGCGACGGAAGCATTTTTTGTTTTCATCGAAACTTTTCTTAAATGTTAAATTAAGTTCAGTTCACGAAAAGTTCTAAAAAGTATAAATATAATACCCTTTGTATTTGACGAAGCAGTGGAGCTAGAACTCTTTAAGATGGAAAGGGGTCGCTAATGGAGCGAGTGATGGATGTACTAAAGGAATTTTGGAAATGTGCATTATAAGTGTACGAAAAGTACTAAAATGTACTACATTTGGTACGATTTCGTATTATGTGAACGGTTAGAGCTAAAAATGTTACTAACCTTCTAAAATAGTGCCATTTGATGTTATGTGAACGGATAAAGCAAAGACTTGGGTGAAGGAATAGAGCTGAAATCCTGAAATTTTGAATATATGTCTCTCTTGATGTCCAATATTTATACGAATAGTACTAAATGGTTCTAAATTTTGTATAGAGAAATTACAGAAATCTGATTTTGAGTTCTCTGTTGGTATCTGGTTTTGAGATCTGGTGGTGGTTTTGAAAATACCCCGAAATGTCAATATTTAAGGAGTTATGAGCATTAAAAAAGGCTATTTTTCCTCTTCAAATATCTGCAATCAAAACGATGCTAAAAACCCCAAAATGTCAATATTTAAGGAGTTATGAGCATTTTAAAAAAAGCTATTTTTCCTCTTTAAATATCTGCAATCAAAACGATGCCAAAAACCCCGAAATGTCAATATTTAATATTTATTCAATATTTAAATATCTGCAATCAAAACGATGCTAAAAACTCCGAAATGTCAATATTTAAGGAGTTATGAGCATTTTAAAAAAGGCTATTTTTCCTCGTTATATATCTGCAATCAAAACAATGCTAAGTACCCCAAAATATCAATAATTAAGGAGTTATGAGCATTTTAAAAGAGGCTATTCTTCCTCTTCAAATATCTGCAATCAAAACGATGCTAAAAACCCAATATTTAAGGAGTTATGAGCATTTAAAAAAAGGCTATTTTTCCTCTTTATATATCTGCAATCAAAACAATGCTAAGTACCCCAAAATATCAATATTTAAGGAGTTATGAGCATTTTATAAAAGGCTATTTTTCCTCTTTAAATATCTGCAATCAAAACGATGCTAAAAACCCTGCAATGTCAATATTTAAGGAGTTATGAGCATTTTAAAAAAGGCTATTTTTCCTCTTTAAATATCTGCAATCAAAACGATGCTAAAAACCCCGAAATGTCAATATTTAAGGAGTTATGAGCATTTTAAAAAAGGCAATCAAAGCGATGCTAAAAACCCCGAAATGTCAATATTTAAAGAGTTATGATCATTTTAAAAAAGGCTATTTTTCCTCTTTGAATGTCTGCAATCAAAACGATGCTAAAAACCCCGAAATGTCAATATTTAAGGAGTTATGAGCATTTTAAAAAAGGCTATTTTTCCTCTTTAAATATCTGCACTCAAAACGATGGTAAAAACCCAGAAATGTCAATATTTAAGGAGTTATGAGCATTTTAAAAAAAGCTATTTTTCCTCTTTAAATATCTGCAATCAAAACGATGCTAAAAACCCCGAAATGTCAATATTTAAGGAGTTATGAGCATTTTAAAAAAAGCTATTTTTCCTCTTTAAATATCTGCAATCAAAACTATGCTAAAAACCCCGAAATGTCAATATTTAAGGAGTTATGAGCATTTTAAAAAAGGCTATTTTTCCTCTTTAAGTATCTGCAATCAAAACGATGCTAAAAACCCCGAAATGTCAATATTTAAGGAGTTATAAGCATTTTTAAAAAGGCTATTTTTCCTCTTTAAATATCTGCAGTCAAAACGATGCTAAAAACCCCGAAATGTCAATATTTAAGGAGTTATGAGCATTTTAAAAAAGGCTATTTTTCCTCTTTAAATATCTGCAATCAAAACGATGCTAAAAACCCCGAAATGTCAATATTTAAGGAGTTATGAGCATTTTAAAATAAGCTATTTTTCCTCTTTAAATATCTGCAATCAAAACGATGCTGAAAACCCCGAAATGTCAATATTTAAGGAGTTATGAGCATTTTAAAAAAGGCTATTTTTCCTCTTTAAATATCTGCAATCAAAACGATGCTAAAAACCCCGAAATGTCAATATTTAAGGAGTTATAAGCATTTTAAAAAAGGCTATTTTTCCTCTTTAAATATCTGCAGTCAAACGATGCTAAAAACCCCGAAATGTCAATATTTAAGGAGTTATGAGCATTTTAAAAAAGGCTATTTTTCCTCTTTAAATATCTGCAATCAAAACGATGCTAAAAACCCCGAAATGTCAATATTTAGGAAGTTATGAGCATTTTAAAAAAGCTATTTTTCCTCTTTAAATATCTGCAATCAAAACGATGCTGAAAACCCCGAAATGTCAATATTTAAGGAGTTATGAGCATTTTAAAAAATGCTATTTTTCCTCTTTAAATATCTGCAGTCAAAACGATGCTAAAAACCCCGAAATGTCAATATTTAAGGAGTTATAAGCATTTTAAAAAAGGCTATTTTTCCTCTTTAAATATCTGCAATCAAAACGATGCTAAAAACCCCGAAATGTCAATATTTAAGGAGTTATGAGCATTTTAAAATAAGCTATTTTTCCTCTTTAAATATCTGCAATCAAAACGATGCTGAAAACCCCGAAATGTCAATATTTAAGGAGTTATGAGCATTTTAAAAAAGGCTATTTTTCCTCTTTAAATATCTGCAATCAAAACGATGCTAAAAACCCCGAAATGTCAATATTTAAGGAGTTATAAGCATTTTAAAAAAGGCTATTTTTCCTCTTTAAATATCTGCAGTCAAAACGATGCTAAAAACCCCGAAATGTCAATATTTAAGGAGTTATGAGCATTTTAAAAAAGGCTATTTTTCCTCTTTAAATATCTGCAATCAAAACGATGCTAAAAACCCCGAAATGTCAATATTTAGGAAGTTATGAGCATTTTAAAAAAGCTATTTTTCCTCTTTAAATATCTGCAATCAAAACGATGCTGAAAACCCCGAAATGTCAATATTTAAGGAGTTATGAGCATTTTAAAAAAGGCTATTTTTCCTCTTTAAATATCTGCAGTCAAAACGATGCTAAAAACTCCGAAATGTCAATATTTAAGGAGTTTTGAGCATTTTAAAAAAAGGCTATTTTTCCTCTTTAATGAGCATTTAAAAAAAGCATTTTAAAAAAGCTATTTTTCCTCTTTAAATATCTGCAATCAAAACGATGCTAAAAACCCCGAAATGTCAATATTTAAAGAGTTATGAGCATTTTAAAAAAGGCTATTTTTCCTCTTTAAATATCTGCAATCAAAACGATGCTAAAAACCCCGAAATGTCAATATTTAAGGAGTTATAAGCATTTTAAAAAAGGCTATTTTTCCTCTTTAAATATCTGCAATCAAAACGATGCTGAAAACCCCGAAATGTCAATATTTAAGGAGTTATGAGCATTTTAAAAAAGGCTATTTTTCCTCTTTAAATATCTGCAATCAAAACGATGCTAAAAACCCCGAAATGTCAATATTTAAGGAGTTATAAGCATTTTAAAAAAGGCTATTTTTCCTCTTTAAATATCTGCAGTCAAAACGATGCTAAAAACCCCGAAATGTCAATATTTAAGGAGTTATGAGCATTTTAAAAAAGGCTATTTTTCCTCTTTAAATATCTGCAATCAAAACGATGCTAAAAACCCCGAAATGTCAATATTTAAGGAGTTATGAGCATTTTAAAAAAGCTATTTTTCCTCTTTAAATAGCTGCAATCAAAACGATGCTGAAAACCCCGAAATGTCAATATTTAAGGAGTTATGAGCATTTTAAAAAAGGCTATTTTTCCTCTTTAAATATCTGCAATCAAAACGATGCTAAAAACCCCGAAATGTCAATATTTAAGGAGTTATAAGCATTTTAAAAAAAGGCTATTTTTCCTCTTTAAATATCTGCAGTCAAAACGATGCTAAAAACTCCGAAATGTCAATATTTAAGGAGTTTTGAGCATTTTAAAAAAGGCTATTTTTCCTCTTTAATGAGCATTTAAAAAAGCATTTTAAAAAAGCTATTTTTCCTCTTTAAATATCTGCAATCAAAACGATGCTAAAAACCCCGAAATGTCAATATTTAAAGAGTTATGAGCATTTAAAAAAAGGCTATTTTTCCTCTTTAAATATCTGCAATCAAAACGATGCTAAAAACCCCGAAATGTCAATATTTAAGGAGTTATGAGCATTTTAAAAAAGGCTATTTTTCCTCTTTAAATATCTGCAATCAAAACGATGCTAAAAACCCCGAAATGTCAATATTTAAGGAGTTATGAGCATTTTAAAATAAGCTATTTTCCTCTTTAAATATCTGCAATCAAAACGATGCTAAAAACCCCGAAATGTCAATATTTAAAGAGTTATGAGCATTTGAAAAAAGGCATTTTTTTAAAAGGCTCTTTAAATATCTGCAATCAAAACGATGCTAAAAACCCCGAAATTTCAATATTTGAGGAGTTATGAGCATTTTAAAAAAGGCTATTTTTCCTCTATAAATATCTGCAATCAAAACGATGCTAAAAACCCTGAAATGTCAATATTTAAGGAGTTATGAGCATTTTAAAAAAAAGGCTATTTTTCCTCTTTAAATATCTGCAATCAAAACGATGCTAAAAACCCCGAAATGTCAATATTTAAGGAGTTATGAGCATTTAAAAAAAAACTATTCTTCCTCTTTAAATATGAGCATTTTAAAAAAGGCTATTTTTCCTCTTTAAGCATCTGCAATCAAAATGATGCTAAAAACCCCGAAATGTCAATATTTAAGGAGTTATGAGCATTTTAAAAAAGGCTATTTTTCCTCTTTAAATATCTGCAATCAAAACGATGCTAAAAACCCAGAAATGTCAATATTTAAGGAGTTATGAGCATTTTAAAAAAAGCTATTTTTCCTCTTTAAATATCTGCAATCAAAACGATGCTAAAAACCCCGAAATGTCAATATTTAAGGAGTTATGAGCATTTTAAAAAAGGCTATTTTTCCTCTTTAAACATCTGCAATCAAAACGATGCTAAAAACCCCGAAATGTCAATATTTAAGGAGTTATGAGCATTTTAAAAAAGGCTATTTTTCCTCTTTAAACATCTGCAATCAAAACGATGCTAAAAACCCCGAAATGTCAATATTTAAGGAGTTATAAGCTTTTTAAAAAAGGATATTTTTCCTCTTTAAATATCTGCAATCAAAACGATGCTAAAAACCCCGAAATGTCAATATTTAAGGAGTTATGAGCATTTTAAAAAAGTCTATTTTTCCTCTTTAAATATCTGCAATCAAAACGATGCTAAAAACCCAGAAATGTCAATATTTAAGGAGTTATGAGCATTTTAAAAAAAGCTATTTTTCCTCTTTAAATATCTGCAATCAAAACGATGCTAAAAACCCCGAAATGTCAATATTTAAGGAGTTATGAGCATTTTAAAAAAGGATATTTTTCCTCTTTAAATATCTGCAATCAAAACGATGCTAAAAACCCCGAAATGTTAATATTTAAGGAGTTATGAGCATTTTAAAAAAGGCTATTTTTCCTCTTTAAATATCTGCAATCAAAACGATGCTAAAAACCCCGAAATGTCAATATTTAAGGAGTTATGAGCATTTTAAAAAAGGCTATTTTTCCTCTTTAAATATCTGCAATCTAAACGATGCTAAAAACCCCGAAATGTCTATATTTAAGGAGTTATGAGCATTTTAAAAAAAGCTATTTTTCCTCTTTAAATATCTGCAATCAAAACGATGCTAAAAACCCCGAAATGTCAATATTTAAGGAGTTATGAGCATTTTAAAAAAAGCTATTTTTCCTCTTTAAAAAAAAGTCTATTTTTCCTCTTTAAATATCTGCAATCAAAACGATGCTAAAAACCCCGAAATGTCAATATTTAAGGAGTTATGAGCATTTTAAAAAAGGCTATTTTTCCTCTTTAAATATCTGCAATCAAAACGATGCTAAAAACCCCGAAATGTTAATATTTAAAGAGTTATGAGCATTTTAAAAAAGGCTATTTTTCCTCTTTAAGTATCTGCAATCAAAACGATGCTAAAAACCCCGAAATGTCAATATTTAAGGAGTTATGAGCATTTTAAAAAAGCTATTTTTCCTCTTTAAATATCTGCAATCAAAACGATGCTAAAAACCCCGAAATGTCAATATTTAAGGAGTTATGAGCATTTTAAAAAAAGCTATTTTTCCTCTTTAAATATCTGCAATCAAAACGATGCTAAAAACCCCGAAATGTTAATATTTAAGGAGTTATAAGCATTTTAAAAAAGGCTATTTTTCCTCTTTAAGTATCTGCAATCAAAACGATGCTAAAAACCCCGAAATGTCAATATTTAAGGAGTTATGAGCATTTTAAAAAAGCTATTTTTCCTCTTTAAGTATCTGCAATCAAAACGATGCTAAAAACCCCAAAATGTCAATATTTAAGGAGTTATGAGCATTTAAAAAAAAAACTATTTTTCCTCTTTAAATATCTGCAATCAAAACGATGCTAAAAACCCCGAAATGTCAATATTTAAAGAGTTATGAGCATTTTAAAAAGGCTATTTTTCCTCTTTAAATATCTGCAATCAAAACGATGCTAAAAACCCCGAAATGTCAATATTTGAGGAGTTATGAGAATTTTAAAAAAGGCTATTTTTCCTCTTTAAATATCTGCAATCAAAACGATGCTAAAAACCCCGAAATGTCAATATTTAAGGAGTTATGAGCATTTTAAAAAAGGCTATTTTTCCTCTTTAAATATCTGCAATCAAAACGATGCTAAAAACCCCGAAATGTCTATATTTAAGGAGTTATGAGCATTTAAAAAAAAAAAAATTTTCCTCTTTAAATATCTGCAATGAAAACGATGCTAAAAACCCCGAAATGTCAATATTTAAGGAGTTATGAGCATTTTAAAAAAAGCTATTTTTCCTCTTTAAATATCTGCAATCAAAACGATGCTAAAAACCCCGAAATGTCAATATTTAAGGAGTTATGAGCATTTTAAAAAAGCTATTTTTCCTCTTTAAATATCTGCAATCAAAACGATGCTAAAAACCCCGAAATGTCAATATTTAAGGAGTTATGAGCATTTTACAAAAAAGCTATTTTTCCTCTTTAAATATCTGCAATCAAAACGATGCTAAAAACCCCGAAATGTCAATATTTAAAGAGTTATGAGCATTTTAAAAAAGGCTATTTTTCCTCTTTAAATATCTGCCATCAAAACGATGCTAAAAACCCCGAAATGTCAATATTTAAGGAGTTATGAGCATTTTAAAAAAAGGCTATTTTTCCTCTTTAAATATCTGCAATCAAAACGATGCTAAAAACCCCGAAATGTCAATATTTGAGGAGTTATGAGCATTTTAAAAAAGGCTATTTTTATACCCTCCACCATACTATGGAGGGTATATTAACTTTGTCATTCCGTTTGTAACTCCTCGAAATACTCATGTCAGACCCAACAAAGTATATATATTCTTGATCAGCGTAAAATTCTAAGTCGATTTAGCGATGTCCGTCTGTCTGTCTGTCTGTCCGTCTGTCTGTCTGTCTGTTGTAATCACGCTATCTTTCGAATAAATTGAGATAGATGGCTAAAATTTTGCACACATGTTTATTTTTCCAGTAGGCAGGTTAAGTTCGTAAATGGGCCATGTAGGTCCACGTTTTCATATAGCTCCCATATAACGGTACCTCCGGATTTTCGGTATTTTGATGATTTTAGTGACGTTATTCACCGGAATTGTTTCAAATTTGGTATTTGAAGTTCCAAATGGATACTACACCCTAAGATAGAAAATTGTCTGTGCAAGTCTATGTCTTCGTATAGCCCCCATATAACGGTACCTCCCGATATTCGGTATTTTGATGATTTTAGCGACATTATTCACTGGAATTGTTTCAAATTTGGTATTTTAAGTTCCAAATGGATTCTACACCCTAAGACTGAAAATTGTCTGTGCAGGTCCACGTCTTCGTATAGCCCCCATATAACGGTACCTCCCTATATTCGGTATTTTGATGATTTTAGCGACATTATTCACTGGAATTGTTTCAAATTTGGTATTTTAAGTTCCAAATGGATTCTACACCCTAAGACTGAAAATTGTCTGTGCAGGTCCACGTCTTCGTATAGCCCCCATATAACGGCACCTCGCTATGTTCGGTATTTTGATGATTTTAGCGACATTATTAACCGGAATTGTTTAAAATTTGATATTTGAAGTTCGTTATGGGAACTACAGTCTGTGACAGAAAATTGTCGGTGCGGGTCCAGTTTCGAATTTGAATATTGTAATGGCTTATGACAAACAATGCATATGTATGTCCACGTCGTATAGACCCCAACATAACGGATATATTCGGTATTTTTAAAATTTTAACAGAATTTTTTAAGGATTTTATTTTTTGAAAATTTCCAAATTCGTTGTAAATGGTGGAGGGTATTAAAAGTTCGGCCCGGCCGAACTTACTGCTTTTTAACTTGTTCCTCTTTAAATATCTGCAATCAAAACGATGCTAAAAACCCCGAAATGTCAATATTTAAGGAGTTATGAGCATTTTAAAAAAGGCTATTTTTCCTCTTTAAGTATCTGCAATCAAAATGATGCTAAAAACCCCGAAATGTCAATATTTAAGGAGTTATGAGCATTTTAAAATAAGCTATTTTCCTCTTTAAATATCTGTAATCAAAACGATGCTAAAAACCCCGAAATGTCAATATTTAAGGAGTTATGAGCATTTTAAAAAAAGCTATTTTTCCTCTTTAAATATCTGCAATCAAAACGATACTAAAAACCCGAAATGTCAATATTTAAGGAGTTATGAGCATTTTAAAAAGGCTATTTTTCCTCTTTAAATATCTGCAATCAAAACGATGCTAAAAACCCCGAAATGTCAATATTTAAGGAGTTATGAGCATTTTAAAAAAAGGCTATTTTTCCTCTTTAAATATCTGCAATCAAAACGATGCTAAAAACCCCGAAATGTCAATATTTAAGGAGTTATGAGCATTTTAAAAAAGGATATTTTTCCTCTTTAAATATCTGCAATCAAAACGATGCTAAAAACCCCGAAATGTCAATATTTAAAGAGTTATGAGCATTTTAAAAAAGGCTATTTTTCCTCTTTAAATATCTGCAATCAAAACGATGCTAAAAACCCCGAAATGTCAATATTTAAGGAGTTATGAGCATTTTAAAAAAGGCTATTTTTCCTCTTTAAATATTTGCAATCAAAACGTTGCTAAAAACCCCGAAATGTCAATATTTAAGGAGTTATGAGCATTTTAAAAAAGGCTATTTTTCCTCTTTAAATATCTGCAATCAAAACGATGCTAAAAACCCCGAAATGTCAATATTTAAGGAGTTATGAGCATTTTAAAAAAAGCTATTTTTCCTCTTTAAATATCTGCAATCAAAACGATGCTAAAAACCCCGAAATGTCAATATTTAAGGAGTTATGAGCATTTTAAAAAAAGCTATTTTTCCTCTTTAAATATCTGCAATCAAAACGATACTAAAAACCCGAAATGTCAATATTTAAGGAGTTATGATCATTTTAAAAAAGGCTATTTTTCCTCTTTAAATATCTGCAATCAAAACGATGCTAAAAACCCCGAAATGTCAATATTTAAGGAGTTATGAGCATTTAAAAAAAGGCTATTTTTCCTCTTTAAATATCTGCAATCAAAACGATGCTAAAAACCCCGAAATGTCTATATTTAAGGAGTTATGAGCATTTAAAAAAAATTTTTTTTCCTCTTTAAATATCTGCAATCAAAACGATGCTAAAAACCCCGAAATGTCAATATTTAAGGAGTTATGAGCATTTTAAAAAAAGCTATTTTTCCTCTTTAAATATCTGCAATCAAAACGATGCTAAAAACCCCGAAATGTCTATATTTAAGGAGTTATGAGCATTTAAAAAAAATTTTTTTTTCCTCTTTAAATATCTGCAATGAAAACGATGCTAAAAACCCCGAAATGTCAATATTTAAGGAGTTATGAGCATTTTAAAAAAAGCTATTTTTCCTCTTTAAATATCTGCAATCAAAACGATGCTAAAAACCCCGAAATGTCAATATTTAAGGAGTTATGAGCATTTTAAAAAAGGATATTTTTCCTCTTTAAATATCTGCATTCAAAACGATGCTAAAAACCCCGAAATGTCAATATTTAAGGAGTTATGAGCATTTTACAAAAAAGCTATTTTTCCTCTTTAAATATCTGCAATCAAAACGATGCTAAAAACCCCGAAATGTCAATATTTAAAGAGTTATGAGCATTTTAAAAAAGGCTATTTTTCCTCTTTAAATATGTGCCATCAAAACGATGCTAAAAACCCCGAAATGTCAATATTTAAGGAGTTATGAGCATTTTAAAAAAGGCTATTTTTCCTCTTTAAATATCTGCAATCAAAACGATGCTAAAAACCCCGAGATGTCAATATTTGAGGAGTTATGAGCATTTTAAAAAGGCTATTTTTCCTCTTTAAATATCTGCAATCAAAACGATGCTAAAAACCCCGAAATGTCAATATTTAAGGAGTTATGAGCATTTTAAAAAAGGCTATTTTTCCTCTTTAAGTATCTGCAATCAAAATGATGCTAAAAACCCCGAAATGTCAATATTTAAGGAGTTATGAGCATTTTAAAATAAGCTATTTTCCTCTTTAAATATCTGCAATCAAAACGATGCTAAAAACCCCGAAATGTCAATATTTAAGGAGTTATGAGCATTTTAAAAAAAGCTATTTTTCCTCTTTAAATATCTGCAATCAAACGATACTAAAAACCCGAAATGTCAATATTTAAGGAGTTATGAGCATTTTAAAAAAGGCTATTTTTCCTCTTTAAATATCTGCAATCAAAACGATGCTAAAAACCCCGAAATATCAATATTTAAGGAGTTATGAGCATTTTAAAAAAAGGCTATTTTTCCTCTTTAAATATCTGCAATCAAAACGATGCTAAAAACCCCGAAATGTCAATATTTAAGGAGTTATGAGCATTTTAAAAAAGGATATTTTTCCTCTTTAAATATCTGCAATCAAAACGATGCTAAAACCCCCGAAATGTCAATATTTAAGGAGTTATGAGCATTTTAAAAAAGCTATTTTTCCTCTTTAAATATCTGCAATCAAAACGATGCTAAAAACCCCGAAATGTCAATATTTAAGGAGTTATGAGCATTTTAAAAAAGGCTATTTTTCCTCTTTAAATATCTGCAATCAAAACGATGCTAAAACCCCCGAAATGTCAATATTTAAGGAGTTATGAGCATTTTAAAAAAGCTATTTTTCCTCTTTAAATATCTGCAATCAAAACGATGCTAAAAACCCCGAAATGTCAATATTTAAAGAGTTATGAGCATTTTAAAAAAGGATATGTTTCCTATTTAAATATCTGCAATCAAAACGATGCTAAAAACCCCGAAATGTCAATATTTAAGGAGTTATGAGCATTTTAAAAAAAGCTATTTTTCCTCTTTAAATATCTGCAATCAAAACTATGCTAAAAACCCCGAAATCTTAATATTTAAGGGGTTATGAGCATTTTAAAAAAGGCTATTTTTCCTCTTTAAGTATGTGCAATCAAAACGATGCTAAAACCCCCGAAATGTCAATATTTAAGGAGTTATGAGCATTTTAAAAAAGCTATTTTTCCTCTTTAAATATCTGCAATCAAAACGATGCTAAAAACCCCGAAATGTCAATATTTAAAGAGTTATGAGCATTTTAAAAAAGGATATGTTTCCTATTTAAATATCTGCAATCAAAACGATGCTAAAACCCCCGAAATGTCAATATTTAAGGAGTTATGAGCATTTTAAAATAAGCTATTTTCCTCTTTAAATATCTGCAATCAAAACGATGCTAAAAACCCCGAAATGTCAATATTTGAGGAGTTATGAGCATTTTAAAAAGGCTATTTTTCCTCTTTAAATATCTGCAATCAAAACGATGCTAAAAACCCCGAAATGTCAATATTTAAGGAGTTATGAGCATTTTAAAAAAGGATATTTTTCCTATTTAAATATCTGCTATCAAAAAAAAAGAGTTATGGGCATTTTAAAAAAGGCTATTTTTCCTCCTTAAATATCTGCAATCAAAACGATGCTAAAAACCCCGAAATGTCAATATTTAAGGAGTTATGAGCATTTTAAAAAAGGCTATTTTTCCTCCTTAAATATCTGCAATCAAAACGATGCTAAAAACCCCGAAATGTCAATATTTAAGGAGTTATGAGCATTTTAAAAAAGGCTATTTTTCCTCTTTAAATATCTGCAATCAAAACGATGCTAAAAACCCCAAAATGTCAATATTTAAGGAGTTATGAGCATTTTAAAAAAGACTATTTTTCCTCATTAAATATCTGCAATCAAAACGATGCTAAAAACCCCGAAATGTCAATATTTAAGGAGTTATAAGCATTTTAAAAAAGGCTATTTTTCCTCTTTAATATCTGCAATCAAAACGATGCTAAAAACCCCGAAATGTCAATATTTAAGGAGTTATGAGCATTATAAAAAAGGATATTTTTCCTCTTTAAATATCTGCAATCAAAACGATGCTAAAAACCCCGAAATGTCAATATTTAAGGAGTTATGAGCATTTTAAAAAAGGATATTTTTCCTCTTTAAATATCTGCAATCAAAACGATGCTAAAAACCCCGAAATGTCAATATTTAAGGAGTTATGAGCATATTAAAAAAAGCTATTTTTCCTCTTTAAATATCTGCAATCAAAACGATGCTAAAAACCCCTAAATGTCAATATTTAAGGAGTTATGAGCATTTTAAAAAGGCTATTTTTCCTCTTTAAATATCTGCAATCAAAACGATGCTAAAAACCCCGAAATGTCCATATTTAAAGAGTTATGATCATTTTAAAAAAGGCTATTTTTCCTCTTTAAATATCTGCAATCAAAACGATGCTAAAAACCCCGAAATGTCAATATTTAAGGAGTTATGAGCATTTAAAAAAACCTATTTTTCCTCTTTAAATATCTGCAATCAAAACGATGCTAAAAACCCCGAAATGTCAATATTTATGGAGTTATGAGCATTTTAAAAAGGCTATTTTTCCTCTTTAAATATCTGCAATCAAAACGATGCTAAAAACCCCGAAATGTCAATATTTAAGGAGTTATGAGCATTTTAAAAAAGGCTATTTTTCCTCTTTAAATATCTGCAATCAAAACGATGCTAAAACCCCCGAAATGTCAATATTTAAAGAGTTATGAGCATTTTAAAATAAGCTATTTTCCTCTTTAAATATCTGCAATCAAAACGATGCTAAAAACCCCGAAATGTCAATATTTGAGGAGTTATGAGCATTTTAAAAAAGGCTATTTTTCCTCTTTAAATATCTGCAATCAAAACGATGCTAAAACCCCGAAATGTCAATATTTAAAGAGTTATGAGCATTTTAAAATAAGCTATTTTCCTCTTTAAATATCTGCAATCAAACGATGCTAAAAACCCCGAAATGTCAATATTTGAGGAGTTATGAGCATTTTAAAAAGGCTATTTTTCCTCTTTAAATATCTGCAATCAAAACGATGCTAAAAACCCCGAAATGTCAATATTTAAGGAGTTATGAGCATTTTAAAAAAGGCTATTTTTCCTCTTTAAATATCTGCAATCAAAACGATGCTAAAAACCCCGAAATGTCAATATTTAAGGAGTTATGAGCATTTTAAAAAGGCTATTTTTCCTCTTTAAATATCTGCAATCAAAACGATGCTAAAAACCCCGAAATGTCAATATTTAAGGAGTTATGAGCATTTTAAAAAGGCTATTTTTCCTCCTTAAATATCTGCAATCAAAACGATGCTAAAAACCCCGAAGTGTCAATATTTAAGGAGTTATGAGCATTTTAAAAAAGGATATTTTTCCTCTTTAAATATCTGCAATCAAAACGATGCTAAAAACCTCGAAATGTCAATATTTAAGGAGTTATGAGCATTTTAAAAAAAGCTATTTTTCCTCCTTAAATATCTGCAATCAAAACGATGCTAAAAACCCCGAAATGTCAATATTTAAGGAGTTATGAGCATTTTAAAAAAGGCTATTTTTCCTCCTTAAATATCTGCAATCAAAACGATGCTAAAAACCCCGAAGTGTCAATATTTAAGGAGTTATGAGCATTTTAAAAAGGATATTTTTCCTCTTTAAATATCTGCAATCAAAACGATGCTAAAAACCTCGAAATGTCAATATTTAAGGAGTTATGAGCATTTTAAAAAAAGCTATTTTTCCTCCTTAAATATCTGCAATCAAAACGATGCTAAAAACCCCGAAATGTCAATATTTGAGGAGTTATGAGCATTTTAAAAAAGGCTATTTTTCCTCTTTAAATATCTGCAATCAAAACGATGCTAAAAACCCCGAAGTGTCAATATTTAAGGAGTTATGAGCATTTTAAAAAAGGATATTTTTCCTCTTTAAATATCTGCAATCAAAACGATGCTAAAAACCCCGAAATGTCAATATTTGAGGAGTTATGAGCATTTTAAAAAAGGCTATTTTTCCTCTTTAAATATCTGCAATCAAAACGATGCTAAAAACCCCGAAATGTCAATATTTAAGGAGTTATGAGCATTTTAAAAAGGCTATTTTTCCTCCTTAAATATCTGCAATCAAAACGATGCTAAAAACCCCGAACTGTCAATATTTAAGGAGTTATGAGCATTTTAAAAAAGGATATTTTTCCTCTTTAAATATCTGCAATCAAAACGATGCTAAAAACCTCGAAATGTCAATATTTAAGGAGTTATGAGCATTTTAAAAAAAGCTATTTTTCCTCCTTAAATATCTGCAATCAAAACGATGCTAAAAACCCCGAAATGTTAATATTTAAGGAGTTATGAGCATTTTAAAAAAGGCTACTTTTCCTCTTTAAGTATCTGCAATCAAAATGATGCTAAAAACCCCGAAAAGTCAATATTTAAGAAGTTATGAGCATTTTAAAATAAGCAATTTTTCCTCTTTAAATATCTGCAATCAAAACGATGCTAAAAACCCCGAAATGTCAATATTTAAGGAGTTAAGAGCATTTTAAAAAATGTAATTTTTCCTCTTTAAATATCTGCAATCAAAACGATGCTAAAAACCCCGAAATGTTAATATTTAAGGATTTATGAGCATTTTAAAAAAGGCTATTTTTCCTATTTAAATATCTGCTATCAAAAAAAAAGAGTTATGAGCATTTTAAAAAAGGCTACTTTTCCTCTTTAAATATCTGCAATCAAAACGATGCTAAAAACCCCGAAATGTCAATATTTAAGGAGTTATGAGCATTTTAAAAAAGGCAATTTTTCCTCTTTAAATATCTGCAATCAAAACGATGCTAAAAACCCCGAAAAGTCAATATTTAAGGAGTTATGAGCATTTTAAAATAAGCTATTTTTCCTCTTTAAATATCTGCAATCAAAACGATGCTAAAAACACCGAAAAGCCAATATTTAAGGAGTTATGAGCATTTTCAAATAAGCTATTTTTCCTCTTTAAATATCTGCAATCAAACGATGCTAAAACCCCGAAATGTCAATATTTAAGGAGTTATGAGCATTTTAAAAAAGGCTATTTTTCCTCTTTAAATATCTGCAATCAAAACGATGCTAAAACCCCGAAATGTCAATATTTGAGGAGTTATGAGCATTTTAAAATAGGATATTTTTCCTCTTTAAGTATCTGCAATCAAAACGATGCTAAAAACCCCGAAATGTCAATATATAAGGAGTTATAAGCATTTTAAAAAAGTCTAATTTTCCTCTTTAAATATCTGCAATCAAAACGACGCTAAAAACCCCGAAATGTCAATATTTAAGGAGTTATGAGCATTTTAAAAAAGGATATTTTCCTCTTTAAATATCTGCAATCAAACGATGCTAAAAACCCCGAATGTCAATATTTAAGGAGTTCTGAGCATTTTAAAAAAAACTATTTTTCCTCTTTAAATATCTGCAATCAAAACGATGCTAAAAACCCCGAAATGTCAATATTTAAGGAGTTATGAGCATTTTAAAAAAAGGCTATTTTTCCTCTTTAAATATCTGCAATCAAAACGATGCTAAAAACCCCGAGATGTATATTTAAGGAGTTATGAGCATTTTAAAAAGGTTTTTTTTCCTCTTAAGTATCTGCAATCAAAATGATGCTAAAAATCCCCGAAAAGTCAATATGTAAGGAGTTATGAGCATTTTAAAAAAGGCTATTTTTCCTCTTTAAATATCTGCAATCAAAACGATGCTAAAAACCCCGAAATGTCAATATTTAAGAAGTTATGAGCATTTTAAAAAAGGCTATTTTTCTTCTTTAAATATCTGCAATCAAAACGATGCTAAAAACCCCGAAATGTCAATATTTAAGGAGTTATGAGCATTTTAAAAAGACTATTTTTCCTCTTTAACGATGCTAAAAACCCCGAAATGTCATATTTAAGGAGTTATGAGCATTTTAAAAAAGGATATTTTTCCTCTTTAAATATCTGCAATCAAAACGATGCTAAAAACCC